>NC_139241.1:63092334-64551503 GCF_977018435.1 Lepisma saccharinum | reverse complement strand
AGTTCTAATACGATGTTATTAACGAAAGAAAGTTATGTACTTCGTAGGATTATTTATTATCTTAATCGTATCTGAGAATTGATTGTTTGAATAAGTGTGCCTTATTTCCATACCACAGCCAAATCAATCCATGTTATAAAGAATACTGAGCTTCAAATATCTACAAACAGATCGACTGAGAGCTGTGCTGCAATTGAATCCAGAAGAGTGTAGACAAACGACAACATTGAAGTTTTTCTTTTTCTTTTTTTTAAAATACAACTTCTTATATAATTTTTCACAAGCTCGTTAAAAGATTTTTTGATGGAGGCCCTTCACAGCTTCCTTTTGGTGGGGGCCCCGGGGCAATTGCCCCAGTTGCCCATAGGTTAATCCGGCCCTGCTGATGGGCAAGCTATATGGCTAAAAGTGTGTGCAACGTCGTTTAATAAAAATCCGGAAACACGTTTTTGACGGCTTGAGGAAGTGAGATCGTTTCTGATTGATTTGGTTTATTTTACTTCACTTTTCTGCCACTTTTGGCTAATCGCGAAGATGAGGATTAGTGATGATATGATGAAATTGATGAAGGGACACTCATCGATATCTACGCCCAGGCCGGGACTCGAACCCGGGGATCCTGGCGTCGTAGCGCGCTATGGGTAGAAGTGATTGTACAGTCACGGACAGTTCTGGGTTGTAATTAATGCATTGACTTTCAATGGAATCATTACAACCCAGCACTGTCCTTGACTGTACATAAATTATGTATCACACACGCACACAATCGTAACTGTGTTATTTACATTATTCGGTATAGGCTCCCGCGTAGCCATGTGGGGCGAGCGGTCTCGGGTTCGATTCCCGTTGGGAACCCCAAAATTCCGGTGTTGATCCAACACCTTGTTGACGATTGTGGAGATACTTGAAGAGAAGCAGCGAACTTCGGTCTCGAAAACTGGACGCGCTGACCACGTGCCACCTAACGAATAGCCGGTCTTGACTCTGAAAGGATTCTTCCAACATTAACTACACTCTAGCTGCTATAATGCTAACTTTATCGCCCACTGTACGTATGCCGCTTCACCTTGACTGATTCCCATGGTTGCCTCACTTAGTAATGTTGCATTTAGCTTCTTCGCAGAAGGTGCAGTTGGGCCTACATTGGCCAATTGTTTCTCAGTAGAATTTTAAATTGTTTCGTGTAATTAGTCTAATTCTTCTTAGTTCTAACAAATTTTACAGAACGTTAAAATTAGAGCATCAAAATTGCTCTGTACCGGCTTCCGTGGTGGAATGGTTGCCACAGCGCGCTACAACGCCAGGGACGGGTTCTTTGTGAGTGCACCTTCATCAATTTCACTACATCATCACTCATATTCGGGATTAGCCAAAAGTGGCAGAAATGATAAGTGAAATAAACCGAATCAACATCGCTCAATGACGTCATTCAAAGCCGTGTGATCCCATCTAATCCTTGTCTTCTAGTACGTTAGATGAAAATAAACAACTCTCGATTATACAACACATGCTAAACAAGTATATTTTAATTATTAAATTTTAGTACTTGTTAAGTCTTGAGGAGGTTCCGGACTCCTTGGATCTAAATATATTCTTGAAAGCGATAAAATGCAGAAATAAAATCTGGACTCTTCTTAACTATCAGAACCGTCAATTTGAAATAAACCATGTTTTGATTCAGCGAGTGAAGTGGCCAATTCTATAATTACAAGGTAACTGAAGTAAAAAGACGTCACGATACTAACACAATTACCCAAAAAATAACATTACTTTACTTCCCCCACATTGAAAAATGACTCAAAAAGCAGTTAACAAATCATTCAATGTCTTATTCTTCATTTTATCGTCCCTGATCTATTAGGTAGGTCTCGACAATGAGGACTTTCCTTATCAGGGTCTGAAAGGCAAGTCACGAAGCTTTCTCCCCAAGCGTTCGAAGCACTCGACCAAAGTACGGACTACACATGTGACAGATAACGTATTTGAAGGTCATTCTTTGCTCAAATGCTTGGCTCTTTGTTGGCTAAATAAGGCAAATTTGTTCAGCGTGAACTTGGAATGTTATGGGCTAGCTCCGTGGCTCAAATTTGTTTTGTTACGTCACTGCTTACCTGTCAGCTTTCGTGATCTAGCGATATATTCTTCGTTATGTTCAGTAATATGTAATTTATACAGTACACTTAATTTTACGTTTTGAAAATTAAATGGGAAAGATTTCACTTTTACTGAGAAAAAGAGACTAATTACATGAAGTGATAAAAATATTACTTATAAAAACAATCGAATAATGGAGGTGAAACTGTACCTTGAACAAAATAATAAATAACACATTAAAATACTGACCAAGGCAGAATTTATGGTATAAAAAATACTATATACACTAAAAGGGTAACGTTTCCACCCTCTAACACGGTCTTCTTCAGACGAATATTCACAATAGATTATATTTTTTCATACTATAAATTCAGACTTGGTCAGTATTTTAATGTTTTATTAACATGGAAGCAAGACTTAACAGTGTTAAAATAATAAAAACAATAAAGAACTTGTATGATACTGAAAATTGACAAATAAGAAAAGAATAACTGCGTCCGATTGGAGAGCAAACAGGGGCAATGCCCTTTCTTCAGTTTCAAAGTTTATGCTCATGAGAAAGGCTCGGACGTTAATGGCCGAAATGTTTTCAGAAATGATCTATGTAACGGTCGACCCATGAATTTAAAAATAAAGTGACATACAACTATAAAGTTACTTTATGTATTAAAATGCAAGCTTTATTATTTTTATAAATGGCCAAATTCTACGTAATCGGGTGTATGGTGGTTTAAACTAATTAGATTCATTAAAAAGGAGTGTTTTTTTCTTAACTTGAAGGCTATACATACAATGCACCTCTCTCCCTTTCTCTTTCACTTTGAACTTGAGCTGAACTGGAAGTGTCCGTGACTACAAATTTCGGAGAAGGAAATCTAATTTTTCTCCCTCGCAAATTTCCTGTACACGCCCTTGAGAAAAAGAGGCGATGGAAAATGTTTTGAAACATGCAAAACGAAAAAGAATGTTTTTTGGTTCTAAGTCAAACATCCCCGCCAACAAAAATACACTTTCATCCCTCCCATCATAAATAACAATTTGTAAGAAATATTTCTATCAGACTTTGAAACGAAACTTCTCCATGACATTATTATTTTAATGTTTTGTTATATTGTTAATAATAATAATAATATGCATTTATATCTCTAAAAGAGAATAGATTCCCTCGCAAATGTGTTGCACCTGAGTTTAGCAATGCGTTATGTTCAAATATTCTACAGTTTAACTCGCACTCTGCTTTAATTCTGTTTCTCTTATGTCTCCACAGGTGGCAGCACAAACTGGGCATGACGTCACTCTAGTAGACATAAATGATGCAGCCATTCAGAAGGCAAAGAGTGGTATTGAGAACAGCCTGCAACGAGTCGCCAAAAAGCAGTTCAAA
The DNA here is from genome assembly GCF_977018435.1 of Lepisma saccharinum. NCBI lineage: Eukaryota > Metazoa > Arthropoda > Insecta > Zygentoma > Lepismatidae > Lepisma > Lepisma saccharinum. The sequence goes on along the minus strand of NC_139241.1, from coordinate 64,548,025 downwards.
GTATGTAACCCGTTTCTTTTACAATATGAATAAGTTTTAGTAGTATATACTGAACATTTACATAAATTGATTTCATGTAAGTTAAGTGTTAATAACAATATTTAAAAACTAATGTCAGTGAAGTATGGTCTTGACGGAAGTGACGTCACCTAGTACAGTTCGAAAGCTCCAAGAACAGAAGCACGCAAGTGCACAGCTCGCAGTACAGATAGTTGCTGACTAGGTCACGTGGTTTCCGCACTCGTTGTTCATTTGTTTAAAATCACGGAGGTAGAAAGCCAGCAACACATGTTAAATATACGTTATGGGCCAGCAAGTTGTTGGTTAAAGTTCTTCTAATGTGTGGAAATGTATGTGTACGAACATTTGAAAATGCTATGTGATTTCTATGGTGAAAAACAAGTGTTTACAACGCGAGGAAAGCAACGAGTCCTCAGTTTTATCTACTGATTGTATTTGGCGCTGCAGTCGAGGTGCAGTTCGAAAGATTTTCACTTCCAGCCCACGACTTGAAGACCGCACTCCAAGACCATACTCCGAGGATGCTCGCTTCAAGTATGGTCTTGCACCTTTCGGACACGGCCTTAGTTTAAAGTTTCGCTTGGTACTGTGGAAAGCACAAGTATTGCTCGGCAAATTGTCCACGACTATTTCCATTAATTTTTCTCTTGTATCCTACTGATTTTTAAGGAATTGATATTTGCGTGACGTCAGGAGCTTGTCAGGAGCTTGTTTGATATTTTGTTTAAATTCTTGAAGCTCTCATGGGGTAAAAACAAATAGAATGTACATGGTGATGGACAATTTGCTTAATAATATTTATGCATCAGATTTTACCCTCAAACGTGGGAAGGAAACATCTGAACCATAAATTTGCAGTTCGTTAAAATAACTCGACCATTATTTTTGTTTTGCCTTTTTCCCCCTTAGAATATCAGAAATAAAATGAACAAAAAATTGTAGCCTCGAAACTTCGTTCACAAATTCTAGAATATTTGCGACAGCTGCTTCCACAGCGAGGGACAAAGAAGAAGTGAAACATTTGTTTTTCTTTCTGCACACTCAAATAATTCATTATAATCATTTTATGGCTGGATTCCCTCCCTCCCCAAAATGTCCTGATTTCACTCTCTGATAGCATGGTATCTTTAATTGCATATCAACTTTGTTAAAATGAATTGAAAATAGGTCTAATGGTAACACACTGTCTGGCTGCCTTAGCCGAGACCATGGACGGAAGTGCGCATGCGCCAACGGGACTTGTTCAGTGGCTAAATAGCAGTGGCGTATGCTGGTTCTAAAGAGTGGGTAATCTCCGACCCTTGATCCTCAAACTCCAAAAGTTTCCGTGCAATTTATGTCAGGATCCATACTGGATTTAGGAATATTGTGTCGGAATGTTTGTCTTATTGCTACGACCACAATCAATTAATTCTCGTTATTGCAGTTTAATATACGTGTAGAATTTCAAATAATAAAACAAGACAGTATTATAAAGCTATAAAAAACAACCTGTGAAATATAAAATGAAAGACGTGCACTAGTGAAATAAAAACCCGCAATATTAATTTAAGTGCAAAATTCAACTTACTCCAGGACCCTATTACTTGTGCCGTACCACATCCAAAGCACGCTGTTTGTCCAGTTGCACGTCAATACGTGTCTGTGCGAAAGACTTCAGCTTACCAAAGGAAATTATGTGACTTTTGGATTTTTCATGTTTGACACAAGCGTTGCAAAGATTACAGTATCCGCCACGCGTCCATACATTCTTTTCAGCCCCGAAAAGTAAGCACGGCCAACAAAAAAGCAAAGCTTATTAACACTTATACTTCCTTTCAACCATGGTGTTTTGTCATAATTTGCTTGCGAAAATGCCTCACATATTCCCGATTTTTGTCTTTGTGTGTAGAAATAAGTTCAAGCGATGACACTGGCCTACCTGTATTAACAAGTTGCAACTTCTCCTGAAAAGATCTTGTTCCAAAAGGTTTCACCAGCAAATCTTGTATCACATCCATTACTCTTTAACACAGCACTATCACGACAAACACTAACACCTAAATAAATAATAAACAGGAAGCACAGCACGAAGCCAACGACTAAACGCATTCAGTTTCACGCGCCAAACTTCTGTTGTTGTGTTCCTGGCTTAGAATGAAATTCCCTATGAATGATAAAAAAATATCCCTTTCCGAGCTCGAAATGACAGGTTTTAAAAGTTCGAATCATTGCAGGCCAGAGCCAGAATTTTATTTCGGGATGGGGATCATCCCTTATTAACAGCCGCCACAGAAAGTTGAAACAGTGGAGTTAGAAGTCCTGAAGATGAATCTCAGATTATTACAACGTATTATGCAAGGTGTTTAATCCTGCTAATGAAGTAAAATTAATTACCACTATACACTTTTTAAAATAGATATTTGTAGGATTTCGGGAAGGGGGGTTTCAGCCCCCCCCCCTCGAGTCCTCCACCTGGCTACGTGCCTGATGTGTTTTTTTCGTTTTATGTTTAATTCGTTCATCTTCATCACTATTAATTTAAAGAGGCGGAATATAGCAACTTAAATTAACTAATATATATATATACAATTTATTTTTGATATCTTTCCCTTTAAAAAATATTCAGTTCCGTGAAAGAAGTATTCTCGCTGCTTTTGAAGATTAGAGAGGAGAAACAATCACTATTTTTGTAAATACAAGGATGGGGGGAATCAGCATAGGTATAGGTGCTTTAATTGCTTAAGCTTTGAATTTTAATTTGTTTGCTTCATCTTCAATATTTAAGCGTTTTCCCTTTGATAAATTTATGTTCAAGTAACAGAAATCAGCAAGACAGAAGCAAATGTAAAGTGAAAATTAGCGTAGAATTGGTTTGCTCATGTTTTTCAATTTTCCTGTTCTTCGCACTCTACCGGGTATGTTTTCCCTAGTTCAGCGGAGGGAACGGAAAGGCTATGAATGTTGAGAGTGCGACCGGTGGACTCTCACAAGAAGGAGCTTACCCTGGCCACGGAATCACCGCGCCTGAGAAGCAGTGTTTCCTCCCCCTCTTTCCTCTCTCCTCCCTCCTCGCCAAGGGTTGTAAGGGAAGAGGGAGGAATGACGTCAGGGTGAGATTCCCTGAAGTCATTCCACCGGCTGGAGAAAGGTTCCCGGACATTCAGCGGCAAACGGTTGGAAGCATTCGCGCGCTGGAAGCAAAGAAATGTATGCATCGAAATTGGTTTGGAAGAATATTGCGAAGAAATGTATGTATATATATATATATATTTTTTTTTTAAAAAAAAAAAGAAATACAGCCGGGTCATCTGCGATTACCTAGATGACCCAGAGTATACGCCGCTGCTAAATAGGGGGTGACGGAGCTTTGGACAGGAAGCGGGTTCCTTGAAAATCGTCTGCTGTAGAAACAGCAATGAAGTTTCAACGTAGTAACATCGCCGCTAAAATACATACAGAGATGTTTACGAATTATGTAAGGGTTATGTAAGCCAGTCATATAGCTACTATATCAGCAAACAGAACATATCAGGAAAGTATTCATATCGTCACATTAGTAAAAAAAACTTGTTTGTAAACCAGTAGCTTTATTTTAGATCATTCAATTAAATTGTTCTTCTTAGTAAATATTATAATTAGCACAAATGTACACAACATTAATCAGGATAGTATCCAATAATAATAATATTGTTGTATATAGTATTATAAATATAAATGTAGTAACTGAATGGCTTCTGACATTTTCTAGCATAACGAGGGTGTTTTGTAGAATGTGCAACAGGAGCCAAAACGTCCCAATTTTCCTCATTCCACTTCGAAACGGTTTGTTGCGAATTGTAAGAGCCATCACAACACAACACAGAAAGCGGTAATAAACACAACAAGCGAACCCACGCAAGCGAAATACCACAGGGTGGTTTGACGAGTGCTTCTCCTTGCATCCCCCCTCGCGTTTGGAATCGTCCTTTCCAGGTAGTTTCGTCTTCCTTGGCCGGACTGTAGCTACATCTATGTACAATGTTGCCTACCATTGCAGGATAACCCTAGCAGCGGTGCCGAGTTCATCAACTCCACTCTTCGCAGACTGACTTTGACGACGGATCTAAAAGCGTCAGTGAAGAGCGCAGACCTAGTCGTGGAAGCCATTGTGGAGAACCTGGAGAAGAAGCATGAGATGCTGAAGATCATTGATCCAGTGAGTACACTTACGAATGCACTTTCAAAAGGTGAAGGCTTTCATCCTTTCCTTTCTTACATTCTCTCTATCTGAACGTGTTTCATTTCCCTGTTTCTATCTTTCTTCCATTTTGTCAATACATTTCTTTATTTTTCTTCTTTTCTTCCTTCTTTATCCCCCATTTCTCTATCATACCTTTCTCTGTATTTCTGTCTTATTTTACCCTTTTCTATCTTTCTCTTCCTGTATCGGGTCTTGGCGGTTTTACGTTTTAGATTTGAAGTTCCGGCTGGTTAGCTTTGCCTAGAATAGTTTACTTGAATGTTGGTTGTAATGACGGTGTTTTTAACATTGGGGAAAGTTGTTGACGCCGCACAACTGTCGCGGGCGATGAGTGGTCGCCTGGTTATGACCTGTTTTTCAGGTTTTGTACTTCTTGATTGTCTGAAGGGAGGAACTTCCGCGCTCCTGCGATTTTGTTCACTATAAATTTTCATGTTCGCTATTTGGCATACGCGTTCATTCTAGTAAAGCAAGGCCAACAGTACTTGCACACAGTAGTATACGTATCAGTTGCGAAATACTTTACTTTAACTTATATTTTTCTATAATTATTTTCTACCATCTCAAGGGAATGAACTTCTAGTTCTCCCAATCATTTCATTTTCGTGATAGCAACCCTTAGCACCATCTTGTGGCAATTTGACAAAAGATCTGTGTATTTTGCCCAACACTCTGACCCTGGGGAATCAAGAAATCAAAACGACACTGTGATCTTGAAACTTAGCTTCTATGCACCGTACCTATACCCCCAATCAGCAGGGGCTCAAATGCAATCGCAGTACCCTCAGTAAGGTCTGCTGCTATAGTTACCGCAGTGTTGCAAACTGTAAAGTTTAATATCTACTTTCAGGGAATTTTTTTTGTACCAATGCCATTGAGGCAAATGAGCGAAAATTTAAAAAAATAGAATTAAAAGCTTTGGAGCAGAGTAGAGATACAAAAACTATGATTTTTGACAGAAGAACAACATATTATGCATGAAGATGATAGATTAGATGGAAAAAATATTTTATAAACATTGAAAGCAAAGGACATTTTTTATCAGGAAATGACATGAGTTGCAAAGACAGAGAAATACTAGTTTTCACCTTTAAATAGCCACTTACTAAAGATAATTTTGAAGGTAGATAGACTAAATATTCTTGAGTTTCTTAATTTTTCTGGATCGCACGCCACTGCTATTTGGAGACGCCACTGGCGTACGCAGGAGGAGCTGATTGGGCTACAGCCTCCTCTAAAATTTTGAAAAAATAAAAATTTCGAAATGAAAGCAGTTAATAACTCGGGGACAGAAAAAAGTAGTAAATGCAAATGATCCCTTATTAACACATTTGTCTTTGAATAACTTTTAAAATGAAGATTAATAATAATGGTAATTATAAAAAAAAATATATTGAGTCCCCCTCCCCGTAGAACTCAGCCATGTAATGACTGCCTTCACAATTCCAGCTCCAGCAAAAAAAGAAAAGAAGAAAGTCCTGCGTACGCGTGTGCCATAAACACAGTGAAACTTAGCCAAATTGTTTTATACTTCAAGATATGTAGCAAATGTGAATGTTTACTTAGATTTTATTACGTTATATTTAACCTTTGCTATGAAGTAATAAGAATTAGCAGAAATGTAGAGTTGAATCTTTTATATGGAATCAAAATTTAGCAACTAAGTTTCCAGTTTAGTCACAAAATGGTACCTATAGATCGAAGTGTAGTTTCGAAATTTCTACTTACGGATTGGGAATGTCTAATACTAATTTTCTTTCCAGGTAGCCCCTCAGCACACGATCTTTGCTTCCAACACGTCCTCCCTGTCCATCGGGGACATCGCCAGTGTCACCAACAGGAAAGACAGGTTCGGGGGACTCCACTTCTTCAACCCGGTCCCTGTGATGAAGCTCTTGGAGGTAAGGGCGACTCAAAGTGACTTTATACACAATGTAATCTTATCCACCTAACGTAGCATTATTCTATCTTGGCCCTAACATCAACAGATCTGAGGCTATCTTTTTATTGATTTTATCCTGGTATCGTCGCAGACAATCTCTTGTCTCTTAAAATTTAGTTGATCATTGGCGTTCAAATATGAATTAAAATTATCAAACTCTATTTTTTTTTCCAAATATACCAAAATTGGGATTGTCCATTTGATATTTGATTCCCGTATGCGATACCCAAATACTCAATCTTGTGTCCTATATTAAAATACTGAATACTGCATCCTGTATATCCAATGTTCCTAATGTTGTATTATCACGGTCCGCACTAACGGGGTTGCCTAAGCCTACCTATTCTGTGAGGTTACCTTACTTTCCTTATTGTCAGTCCCACCTACCGAATCCAAGATTCGTGTAACCTAATTTCTGACGATCAATTCCCTCTCACATCATAGAATAACCGTACGGTCGCGCTGGCGACAAATGTTTGGTCTCATCAAGTCTATCCTGCTAAAAGGCAATAGTACAACCAAGTTTCAAATTGACACTGATTTAAATGAAATAAAAGAAATTCAATTTAGTCAATCTGCCGAAAACCACCCTGTATTTTAGAGAAACACAAAGTATTTACTGAAGGTCCCTTATTTGACGTTCGCGCCCTTGCCCTGCAAAATGCTTTACAAGTCTGAGAAACCAATTTGTGGAAAGTCGTGAATATGTTAATTCACTAACACACCTTTGGTTTACGAATTAAAACGAGTTCAATATCAAACAAACACTCGGTCATCTCTCTCACCTGAAAGAAATTTCATAGTTAGTAAACATTCACCAATAGAGAACTAAACATTATTCACATGCATCTGGGTGAAATCTAACTCACTCGAAAGTTCAATATTTTATTCAAATTGTTGACGAATGCGAGTTTACATCAAATGTTGCAATGATCTTAAGTGACAGTCCTTTGATACCGAATAAACAATCTGTGTGTATTAATTCTCTATTTAACTACAATGACGTTAATTTCCACGTACTTATGACATCAAGAGAATGAACACCTGAGGTACCTCTTTTTCAAAAATAGACTGAAATTAAATTTAAATGTCAAATATATTTTTATATTCTGACTGACCAGCTGGTGCACCTAGCATAGCTACACATTACATGCACAAACTGAAAATTACCAAATGACCTCATAACAGGTGAAGTTATGTTCCAATATATCCAAATCAATTGTTCCTTTTAGTAGCAATATATATTTCAGAACTGTCCGTGCACTAGACGTTACCCTAACCCAGTAGCGTTGGTGCCCATTGTTCACGCTCGAGCAACGCGTAGACATGCATGTGTGACGTCACTGTAACGTACGAACAAAATGATACTGATTACTGTTCCGATTCTTCAGTTACCAACTGCGGAACATTTTATACGTATTTTTGCTTCGATCAGCTTAAGGTGAATTTCGTCGAAGAAGGATATACTTTTCTCTGATCAAAATGGCGGCTGCCGTTGAGCCACATGCGCGACTGGATTTAAGCTTAATATTGCATGCCAGTATCGTAAATGATACTTTCGACAGTCAGTACTATTACTAGCGATTGTACGTGGCGTTTGTTTTATGTTCTTTCGTCGCGATAAACACGAAAGCAATTTCACTCGACGTCGATTTTTCTTTCTCGATCGTCGCTGCACTTGGAATAACAAAAGGCCTTACCTCGTGGTCGAGCTCTGATATATTCCCTTTCACAGTCCACGCAGTCGGTACTCACTGCTTAAATTACCACAATCCATCTGAATTCCTATTATGGTGGTCACGAGTACGTCTTCGATCTCCTTTTTCGATCATTATCGTGCCAAAACTCCCAATTCTGTTGCGCCGTTTCCTTGTCGACCAACAGTTCATCCCTCTATCTTTCGGAGTTCGTTCATTGTTTCCTCCACGCCTGACGCAGTCTCCGAACACCATCACACGTTCACTCTCAAATTACTTTAACGTCCACTGGTTTCTATCTACTACAGGAGTGCATGCGTGTGTGTTAAGGTACAATTAACAAATACTTATAACCGAACTTTAAAACCTTATTATTAGAGTATTAGATATTTGATGTCCCCTATTTTTTTTTTATTTTTATCACTTCCGCCTCCGAGTTTCCGAACACTACTGTTTCTAACTCAATAGCCAAAATGTCCCTCATCGAACGATAATTAGATTAAAAGGTATTCACGTGATTTTAAAAATAATTATGTGATGGCAGTTAAGTTTCTAATGAATAAACTGAAATTTCTACAAAAAGATTAATAATGATTACTACTAATTCAAATAATATTTCCTCCCTTTCAAATTAATACAAAGAGCGATCTCTAGCGGTTAAATTTGTAACTTTGGTTTCCAGTTCAATTTATCCCCGTAAGCAGCTGCCCTCTCTCGGGAATTTCTCCGAGTTACGTATGCAATCACAGCACGGACAAGCAATATCTACAGGTTAGGTTAATTTTTCAACCATCAGAATATTACCGCAGCTGGTTAACATTTCATCACCAAGGGAATTATGACTACAAACCGTCATAAATGGCGCTCAACATGGGCCTAACCCATTGCACCCCCTAACTATATCCCAGCACAGTTTTCACATCATACATAACAGATAAATAATTTTCACTTTACCTAAGTATAGATATACACTCATATTCTGTACACTATTTACAATATTTTATTACAACACAGTTCACATTAGTCCTACCTTCAAAGTGAGAGAGATCCCAAATGCTTGTCTGACTACCGATTTCAGAGACTACTGAAGAACCAAGAAGAGAGGTGACAGGTCAACTAGCTCTGTGCTAGCCCGCCGCGCAATCTTTTCTACTTGATTTTCATATCCGCCGCGGGAAAGATTTCACTTGGCCCACAAGAGTCAGTTGAAAGACCTGACTTCCCACCACTCGCTCCTCATTTTGCCTCACTTCCCACAGAACCTCTAAGTCTGTGAGAGTCTATCCAGTTAGGATTAATCTGATCATTTTCGATGTAACCCGAATTTAACATTTTGGTGATCCACTGCATCTGTTTATCTTGTGCACACTTTCTAAAGAATCTTAACAAGAATACAAAACGAAATCATAAGTCTCCTATTCTCCTCAACAACCCACGAACAACTAGTTCACATTATTGTGTATTACGGACATTCTGTCTGCCCGAGAAAACCATGAGTAAATGAAGGCCCAGATTACATGCTGAAAAGAAAGATTGCAGCCATGAATCTAGATGCATGATCCCTATGGCATGAATGAGACATTGCGAAACTTTGAACGACCAAGAGGCTAGTTTCCCACCAGTTCTTTATATCCGTATTTAACTGCAGAGCAGGTGCTGATATCTTATTTCAGCTTTTTCCAAAGTTGCTGGTCATCATCGGCCGAGTACATCAAAACTACTCCCCTACCAACACCATGCAATTTTAATTGGAAAAAACGATACCCACCGAAGGAAGAATTCACACTTCCCATAGGCAAAACATCAAGATGCTCGATGGCTACTTTATGTCAGGATAACCTCATTGTGGCCAAACTCTCCCTTTTGACATTTACTTCACCCTCACTTCTCCTTAAACTGAGTCGAGACATCATGACGTTGTGTAAACTCATGACACATCTTTCGCTACCATGATATTTACAAAAGTTCCAACAGAACTATTAAACACAACCTCATTAATGCGTAAATACCTTACTCGCGTAATTGGACACTGGGAACAGATGAAACTACTACACCCCCTAAATAGTCAAGCCTTTTTATTTAACTTTACTTCGCATGGACTCGCGACATCGCCAGACAGTGGACGCCTACGTAGTTTGCTCATATGTCTTTGTTTTACTTAAACAGACCTGGATATAATAATATGCCATACCTGAATTTAACTGTATAGAGGAAACTATTCTATACTACATCTCCACATATTATATCTCAGAAAAAACGGATCTTAAGTATGTTCTAAACAAAACCTTTGATTCCAAATTGCACAACAAAAAAAATATTACACTGAAAAGTCAACCGATTACACCTTAAACTCATATTTACACTTTATACAATTCAGCGTGGTCGTTATATTAGAGACTTGATTGCTCGTTCCACCTCTTCGGTTTCACAGTCGAGCAACCAGGTGCGACCACCGAATGCTCACGTTTTTTCCGTTTAACATGAGTCCTATGCAGCATCATTTGCACAAAGCATAAGAGCAACATGACTAAAGTGGTAGAAGCTTGGTGCGCGACCTTGCTTATTTTTCTTCCACTGGTTACCCGAGAATCTTGCCAACCACCTCTTTTCCTAACATGGCTCGGATGTACGAATATCTTCGAACACGATATAGAATATCTGCTTGAAGGTGGTATTCTAAAATTAGATCTACGTGGAGCCTTGATTCTTTGCCTTTTGTGCCCACCTAAAGGAAGCAAATGCTTGATGCAAGAGAGCATTTTTATAGAAGCTACCCTCACGAAACTATTATTTACTTTAGGCATGGTGACTTGCGTCAGATTTGTTTCCGATGAACCTTTAGCTATTAGCTCTGAATATTTGCCATCTGGTTTATGCACATCAGGTATCTCCGTACCAAGGGCTATCTTCTCAGAAGAGTCACGATCTGCAGCGCATACAGATGTCACCTGTCCAATGACTGAACTATCCCTCCCTTGAAGAGATTCTGAGATTTGCTTCGTCTTTTCGCCGACTGTTCCCTTAATCTGAAGTTCACCACTTGGAAGCACCTTACTTTCCGGGTGCCTTATGAGATTTTTATGACAATCACCTTGCAAAAGTGGAACACCCTGTACTAAACTACCAAATATTTTATCGGTGTATGGAAAAGAAACTGGTAGGACGCACTCCTGGTCATTGACCACAACTTGAGAAGCAACTAAACCAAATGTCTTACCCCTGTCTATCACGCAATCAGGAACCAACTCCTTTGTCAAGATTGGTTTATGGTTGGTGAGGTCAGTTTGCTTGCATTTGAGCACATCACCAACACCCTGTGATTGAAATGCTTTATTATCAGAAACATTACTCTTCCAAGCACTCTCCCCATCTGAAATACTGTCATGGGAGCTATCAATATGTTCAAACACAGAATGTGAACTTACTGACGACAGATCAGACAGACTGACTTGTGAAATTTCATCCCGCAAGTTATTCCTTCCCCCCTTATCTATCTCCATGTTTTTATTAGTTCTTTCATTTAAATGAAATTCTACTACTTTCAGTTGTTTAATGTTCTCAAACCTAATCTGCTCGCAAACCTTATGAACACCCTGTATATCAGAATTAAGTTTGTTATTTAGATCTTCATGCTTCCTTTCTACTATCCCCATTCTATCCATAAACTCCCTATGATAATGTGAAGCGCAAAATTTCAACTCACTATACTCCTGAGCTAGTTCCGAAATACTTTGCTTTGTGTTCCTCTGAACTTCAGCAATGTCCGCTTTTAATTCTCCATTGAGAATATTAAGTTCGGCCCTAACCGACTCCGCAGTTTTGGCAAAGCTGCTTGTCAACTCAGTTTTCAGCTGATCATTATTTTCCTTTGACCTGCTTGTCAACTCAGTTTTCAGCTGATCATTATATTCCTTTGACCTCTGCTCACTAAGTTTCATGAACGCCAAAAGTGACTCTAAAGTCACCGGATCTTCTTCCGTACCCATTTTACCAATGAAAGCACGAATTTGTAGAATTTAAAATTACCTCAAATTCCACCCTGAAATTCACTATTCCTCCAGCAAGCAAGACTATGAGAACTCAACAAACTGAGTCTCATAATCTACTATCACGGTCCGCACTAACGGGGTTGCCTAAGCCTACCTATTCTGTGAGGTTACCTTACTTTCCTTATTGTCAGTCCCACCTACCGAATCCAAGATTCGTGCAACCTAATTTCTGACGATCAATTCCCTCTCACATCATAGAATAACCGTACGGTCGCGCTGGCGACAAATGTTTGGTCTCATCAAGTCTATCCTGCTAAAAGGCAATAGTACAACCAAGTTTCAAATTGACACTGATTTAAATGAAATAAAAGAAATTCAATTTAGTCAATCTGCCGAAAACCACCCTGTATTTTAGAGAAACACAAAGTATTTACTGAAGGTCCCTTATTTGACGTTCGCGCCCTTGCCCTGCAAAATGCTTTACAAGTCTGAGAAACCAATTTGTGGAAAGTCGTGAATATGTTAATTCACTAACACACCTTTGGTTTACGAATTAAAACGAGTTCAATATCAAACAAACACTCGGTCATCTCTCTCACCTGAAAGAAATTTCATAGTTAGTAAACATTCACCAATAGAGAACTAAACATTATTCACATGCATCTGGGTGAAATCTAACTCACTCGAAAGTTCAATATTTTATTCAAATTGTTGACGAATGCGAGTTTACATCAAATGTTGCAATGATCTTAAGTGACAGTCCTTTGATACCGAATAAACAATCTGTGTGTATTAATTCTCTATTTAACTACAATGACGTTAATTTCCACGTACTTATGACATCAAGAGAATGAACACCTGAGGTACCTCTTTTTCAAAAATAGACTGAAATTAAATTTAAATGTCAAATATATTTTTATATTCTGACTGACCAGCTGGTGCACCTAGCATAGCTACACATTACATGCACAAACTGAAAATTACCAAATGACCTCATAACAGGTGAAGTTATGTTCCAATATATCCAAATCAATTGTTCCTTTTAGTAGCAATATATATTTCAGAACTGTCCGTGCACTAGACGTTACCCTAACCCAGTAGCGTTGGTGCCCATTGTTCACGCTCGAGCAACGCGTAGACATGCATGTGTGACGTCACTGTAACGTACGAACAAAATGATACTGATTACTGTTCCGATTCTTCAGTTACCAACTGCGGAACATTTTATACGTATTTTTGCTTCGATCAGCTTAAGGTGAATTTCGTCGAAGAAGGATATACTTTTCTCTGATCAAAATGGCGGCTGCCGTTGAGCCACATGCGCGACTGGATTTAAGCTTAATATTGCATGCCAGTATCGTAAATGATACTTTCGACAGTCAGTACTATTACTAGCGATTGTACGTGGCGTTTGTTTTATGTTCTTTCGTCGCGATAAACACGAAAGCAATTTCACTCGACGTCGATTTTTCTTTCTCGATCGTCGCTGCACTTGGAATAACAAAAGGCCTTACCTCGTGGTCGAGCTCTGATATATTCCCTTTCACAGTCCACGCAGTCGGTACTCACTGCTTAAATTACCACAATCCATCTGAATTCCTATTATGGTGGTCACGAGTACGTCTTCGATCTCCTTTTTCGATCATTATCGTGCCAAAACTCCCAATTCTGTTGCGCCGTTTCCTTGTCGACCAACAGTTCATCCCTCTATCTTTCGGAGTTCGTTCATTGTTTCCTCCACGCCTGACGCAGTCTCCGAACACCATCACACGTTCACTCTCAAATTACTTTAACGTCCACTGGTTTCTATCTACTACAGGAGTGCATGCGTGTGTGTTAAGGTACAATTAACAAATACTTATAACCGAACTTTAAAACCTTATTATTAGAGTATTAGATATTTGATGTCCCCTATTTTTTTTTTATTTTTATCACTTCCGCCTCCGAGTTTCCGAACACTACTGTTTCTAACTCAATAGCCAAAATGTCCCTCATCGAACGATAATTAGATTAAAAGGTATTCACGTGATTTTAAAAATAATTATGTGATGGCAGTTAAGTTTCTAATGAATAAACTGAAATTTCTACAAAAAGATTAATAATGATTACTACTAATTCAAATAATATTTCCTCCCTTTCAAATTAATACAAAGAGCGATCTCTAGCGGTTAAATTTGTAACTTTGGTTTCCAGTTCAATTTATCCCCGTAAGCAGCTGCCCTCTCTCGGGAATTTCTCCGAGTTACGTATGCAATCACAGCACGGACAAGCAATATCTACAGGTTAGGTTAATTTTTCAACCATCAGAATATTACCGCAGCTGGTTAACATTTCATCACCAAGGGAATTATGACTACAAACCGTCATAGTATCCAATATCCGAATACGAATCCGATTACTAATTCCTGGATCGGATAAACGATTGCTGAATTCTGGACCAGATATCAGAATCCAAAACCTTGACCAAGTACCGGAAACATCATTATCCATATTAATTACCATCCTATGTCCAAATCTTAGAAGATTCCAATCTAGTAATATCAGCTTATAACTTTTTGACCAACCCTCGTACATGAATTATTTTTCTTAACGGTACAAACTTGCTTCTCAAGGTGATTCGAATCCCGGAGACGTCAGAGGACACCTACCAGAAGATGATGGAGTGGGGGAAGGCAATCGGGAAGACAACAATCACCTGCAAGGACAGTCCAGGCTTTGTTGTCAACAGGCTTCTCATTCCATACTCTGCCGAGGCATTCAGGCTGGTAGAGAGAGGTAAGACTGTGCGCACAGTGCGTCGATTCGAAAACGAGCGATATATAAATATTACAGTATATCATTTTTCTTATGTTTTATTTTAAATTTAAACCTTGCAATACACTTTTCTTCCTTTCTTGTTTACTTTACGTCGCTTTTCTACTTGTTGGGATAATCGCGACAATGAGGATGGTCGCCTTCCGATTTCGCCACCGACATTCTCGGGTTCGACTCCTGGCCTTTGCGTTTGAGCGTTCCTACGTCAGCTTTGTCTAATCATCGCTCGTCGCGAGTCAGTAAAAGTGGGAGGAAGCGACGTAAAATTACAAAAATGCAAAATACAAATACAGTGATGAAATCAAGTGAGTGTACAGACACGAGGAAAACTCCCAGAAATTGTATTATTTTTAGGCAGACAAGCCAGCTTATTTACCAAAGGGACCATTCAAGATGAGATGCGAGGTTTTTTTTTTTTTTAGAATAGCAATATATTTGTATCCAATTGTATGTACACACCTCGTTTAACATAATTATTATCATAGTATTGCTTCATTTAACGAAGAAAGTTTAAAATGATTCACAACAGTAAGTAAATGCAAAATGGCACATATTGATCCATGTAAAAGAAATGCAAAGATGTAGAGCATTATGGGAGAAAATTTATGACGTAATAGGGATGTTTAAGCAGAAAGTTCAAGGGATAACACAATAATAGTTGATATGAAAATATTTCTACCACAAAAATCCTTAATCTTTTATCTACATGTGTATTATATATTGGAAGATCGAATATGTTTTTAGTGTTTTCGTTTATTATTTTTATTAATAATAGTAATAATTCATTTGTATTATTTTAGGCGATGCAACCTACCAAGACGTAGACATTGCCATGAAACTTGGAGCGGGATATCCGATGGGCCCCTTTGAACTGGCCGACTACACTGGATTGGACACCAACTTATTCATTATCGAAGGTATTTGCTTTGTTTACAAACAGCCTATGCGTAGTAGTACTGAGATTGTTTCTGCGAGAAGCATAAGCCATCTGTTGCAATACCGGGTGTCCCAGAAGTCTTTTCCTGATTACAAACTTTATTCATATCCGCTATATGTAAGGTAGAGATGTGAAAGTGGTGCCAAAATGTTGGAAAACTAACCAAGTTTTTTTGTTCCAGGTTTCAGTAACGTGGCTGTAGTGTAGCAGTGTCAGTGACCAGGAAACCGGAAATGTTCACAATTCAGGAAAAAGCTCAGTGTGTCCCCTCGTATCATTTGACAACAAAGCCTGTACAATTTGCACTTTGTATGCACGAAAAAATAAACGTTTGTGTAAAATATCATAAAGATAACTTTTTGGCTGATGTTTTGCGTTGTTTGAAATCGCTGAGGTTGATGGTTCGGCCACTTCTCGGTAAGTCAGCAACAGATTCTGTGGTCTTGAACTTGTCATACCACGACTTAATGCTCTCGACATCGGGCGGCATATTTCCATAAGTTGTTTGAAAGTTCCTCTGCACTGTTATTGGTGACCGGGTCTCGTGACACACTGAGATTTTTCCTGATTTGTGAAGATTTCCGGTTTCCTGGGCACTGACACTGCTACACTGCAGCCACGTTACTGAAACCTCGAACAAAAAAAACAAACTTGGTTAGTATTCCAACATTTTGGCACCACTTTCACATCTCTACATTGCATATAGCGGATATGAATAAATTTTGTAATCAGGGAAAGACTTCTGGGACACCCGGTATTGGCTACAACATGAAATATATTATTGTTTTGTGTTGCTTTAATAAATTATCCTCTGGGATGCTTAAACAATTCTACACAAGCTCTTATTAGTTATTCAATATTTTATAAATGATAAAACTGACGTGTTTTGCATAATACGTATAAATAATTTTTTTAAAAATGTAATGACATGAAATTTGCGACACACACATTAAGAAATATTAACAAAAAACATATAACAAACATAGAAACACAAAAATAAACACGTATAAACACACATTAATGTAGATATTACCAAAATTTACAAACTTAGAAACCGGCAGGTTGAATTAAGGATTATTAATAAACACATTTTTAAAATACCTAAACGGGATCAAGCAATGATCTCATATTACAGCTTCTGCACAGTGGAGACGGGGACATCCTCTCCCTACACCTCACTCCATGGTAATATTTTGAGCCTCTTGATCTCTTCAAAACAAGAAAATGAAAACGATATACTTCAATTGAGAATATTCAATATTCAATTCAATTCATTTAAAATTAAATTCAGTATTCAATTTTCTTGATAAGAAATTCACAACCAAGCTGTTGTGTAATATTAACGACATTTTAGTAAAATTGTTTTCGAATATAATGCATGACGGAAGAAGCCTATTGTAAGCATGAGACACGAAACAACATACACATAAAATGTCTGAAAAACAACAACATGTTTTGAGGATAAAAGCTGGTTACATGAAAGGAAGGAAAAATTAAACACTGACATGATTTCAAAAATTGTAAACCGCTCCATCTTGTGGTAAAACTGCGCATCAGGATGCATTATTAGTTGTTCGCTGAGATATATTTATTGAGGATTCGTGTGATATTGCCAGTGCGCCTCTGCTTAATTTTATATTTTGTTCATTATTTTTTGTAGTGTCATCTAAAAGATTAATAATTTAAGAATTATTAGTTCGAAAATCGATTCACAATGTTTTGAGATAATAAAACAAAATTATTCGTAGCATTTCTTTTTTTTTTTTTTTTTACTTTTTTCTTCCAGGTTGGCACAAAAAGTTCCCGGACGATCCTATGTTCAAGCCGAGCTCTCTTCTGAAGAAGATGGTGGCAGAAGGAAAATTGGGGGTAAAGTCGGGAGAAGGCTTCTACAAGTATAACAAGAAATAGACACATTCCACACCAGTTGTTGTTTCTGTTTGTAAATATTTCTGTGCTTTACTTACTGACTTAAGATAGAAATTTTAATAAAGGTAACATAAATAAACACTGTAATTTCATTCACGGAAAGTGACGCAATTACAAGTAGTAGTTACTTCTCGAGGAATTGTAACTGTACCTATGTTAGTTTTAAAGTAAGCAGGTTTAACTGTGAAAGAGTTACTTTTTTGCAATAGAAGTAACGTTTTTCAACGGTTACTTTCAAAGTTATCTTACGACTAATTTGTAACGTGAGGGAAGAGCATAATGTGGCAATTTCGTTTCCAACTAT
Source organism: Lepisma saccharinum (assembly GCF_977018435.1). Taxonomy (NCBI): domain Eukaryota; kingdom Metazoa; phylum Arthropoda; class Insecta; order Zygentoma; family Lepismatidae; genus Lepisma; species Lepisma saccharinum. Next base: position 64,530,170 of record NC_139241.1, on the reverse strand, counting down.
GTGTCTTCTCTGGATGCTAAGGTGAAAAGATTTCCGTGGAATCTCCTAGGCTTCGTCGCGTGCTAAATTTAAAACATCCACGCTTTGCAATTCGTCCCTTGTAATTGCGCGCGAAGACGTCAGTGGTTTGGATGGATTGCTGAATTAATTTGGATCGTGCTGGTTCAGCTAGAAAGATGTTATTGTTTAACAAGAGAAAGTGTTAAGATACAAGGTTAATTCAATAAATAACCGGAAAAGTAGTATAAAAAATTGAAATACGATCGTGATTGTTACACGTTTGTTATTTTGTGAAGGCATCTGTAAGCTATTCACAGCTGGGGCTGGCACGCCTGCCTCGCGCACGGGATGCTGGGAAACAGTTATACAAGATGGCGGCACCCGTACAGGAGTGCTCCAAGCTGGAGCAGTGAAGTGTCGTGAGATTTTGTTAAGTGAAGGCGCGAAACCGATAGAAATTCATCGCCGCATGACAGTTCAGTACGGTAACAACTGTATGAGTCAATCACAAGTGTACATGTGGGCTGAGAAGTTCAAACAGAGCATAACCAGTGTTGAAGATTCTCCGCGTCCAGGTCGCTCTGTCACTGCTGTTAAGTGGAGGACTTGATACGGGAGAACCGGCGTATTACCGTCAATGAAATTATTTCCCAGATGGAAATATGTGTAGGATAATGCAAACAGTACCACCTTTTGCGGGAAAACTGAAACCAGCCATTCTGCAGAGACTACGTGGTCTGGTGTCCACTGGTGTGTTTTTGTTCCATGACAATGCGAAACCACACGCTGCCAATGTTACATTGCCTACCATCGAGGACCTAAAGTTTGAGTGTTTACACCACCCTCCATATTCACCCGATCTCGCACCTTCCGATTTCCACACCTTTGGCCCACTGAAAGATGGACTAAGTGGGTAGAGGTTCCAGAATGACGACGAAGTCCAGTCAGAGGTGCATGAGTTGTTATGCACGCGTCCAAAATAATATTTTTCATGTGGAATCAGTGCCCTTATCAAACACTGGCGGAGGATTATTGAACTAGGGAAGGGGGGACTATATTGAAACATAGTACTGTAGTTCTTTTGGTGCTTGTAATAATTATTTGTTACAACATATTTCCGGTTATATATTGAATGAGCCTTGTATATGCGCAAAGATAAAAAATATAATAAATAATCTATCAAGCATAGCTTATTTCTTGTTCGATCATTAAAAAAATGTAATAATATAAATGTATTTAGAATTATATTGTGTACCAGAAACAAAGAAAACGCATTTACAGTAACTTTTTAATTACCACTGGCGTACGGAGCTGGAAGCTGATATGGCTGCTACAGCCCCTCTAGAAATGTGAGAAAATCAAAATTTTGAAATGATAGCAGTAAGGAACTCGGGGACCCCCCCTTTAAAATGACCCCCTGTTACTACTTTTATCTTTGAACAACTCTATAACCAGTGGTATTGTCCTCGGAAAGTATCAGATTTTATTTGTCGATATCGGCCAATAATTTTCTGGTATTTTAGTCCTTTGCGGGGTACGCAAAAAATGTTAGGCGGTACTTTCGCGAAGTATAATTATCCTGAAAATTGTGCAAAATTCCAAGTTTCCATTAATTTTGCACCAATATTTTGTGAAAAAATATATTTTGTAATTACACAAGAGGTATATTTTAATATTCTTATGTAATTTTTGAATATTTTAAAGCAAAACTCTAATAAAATGGTTTGATTGATTTAGTTTATTTTACTTCGCGTTTTGTGCCTCTTGGCTAATTTGCGAAGATGGGGATGAGTGATGAAATGATAAAATTGATAAATGGACATTCACAAACAACCAAGCGCGAGCGGGATTCGAACCCGGGACCCTTGGCGTTACAGCGCGATGTGCTAACCACTTTTTTATTATTATTATTAAGGAAAGCCTCTAAGCGGAAGCTTCGTCAATCACAATTCATTCACTCATATCATTCCACTCAAATATCTATTTCAGGACTTTTCAGGACAGACAATCACAAACATCCATGTGCGAGACGGGATTCGAACCCCTGGCGTCGAAGCAAGATGTGTAATTGGAAATTTAGACACTAATATTAGTCAATATTTTGAATAACTTTTAATTATTACAATTTCCAAGCATTGGTATCGGTGAGAATCGGTAAGAGTATCGTTATCGACTCAGTCGTAGAAATTTTGAAATATTGTATTGTTCCCCCCCCCCCCATCCTCTCCAAGAATACAGATATGTAATGTCCACTTTTATAATTCCAGCCCATCCGAAATGAAATCCTGCGTACACCAGTGCCAGTAACTATAACGGAGAACTGAGTTGCTTTTTAAATTGAATAAGAAAAAAGTAACTTCCGAACACTGCCAGCTTTCTACATCTCTTATTCCCGCCTTTTATCTTGATTTCCCCTCCTTCTTTCTTTCTCTTATCTTCTCTTTTTCTTTTCTTCCTTGCTTCTCTATTTCTTTCTTTCCTCTCTACTTCCTGCAATCCTCTCTGTCGGCGTCTATAGTTACGAGCAACGGGGAACATTTCATATACCTAGGTACAGCTCTCGCTATCCCTATCTAGAAGATGGCTGGTCAGCTGATATTAAGCATTTTTGTCAACATAATGTGTGTGACAATATAGTGCCATACTTACAAACTTGAAATACGAAGGGATGTTTTGTAGATCCCACTTAACCCTCTTTCGAAGGGAGAGTTCGCCACTGTATACGGCAATTCAAGTTCTTACAAAAGGGCTAGTCTGTGTTATCGGCCATCGGCCCCCAATGGCGACGTCTTTGTGTAAGATCATGAAACGTGTCTCGTTTTAAACGAAATTGTTTAAGGAAGAACCTAAAACTGAAATGTCCCTACCCAGGCCCGTAGTCAGACAGGGCCCGGGGGGGGGGGGAGGGGCTCAGCCCCCCCCCCTGGAACTGCCGTCAGACCTCCTTTACATAAGGTAAACTATTTTGTATAATTTGTTTGCAGTGAAGAGTGAAAATGTAGACAACTCACAACTTTAAGGATAAATCCACAGAATATGAACAGTCTTTATTACCTTCGCTCATTTTGTTTATGAGCTGAAGTAGCTGCAAGTATTTAGAATATTCTCTAGACTTCAGATAGTTATTTCATAGGGGAGCTTCTTTATCTGTACCTTCACTGTCCCTGTTGCAACCTCCATTTTAGACAGAAATCTGTGACTTTGATGTCATCCTGCAAGTTCCCTCCGCATCTGCGTCAAAGGTCAACAACAGCTCCCAAGTTTTGGGAAGGAAGGGGAGTTTAATTGCTTCGGCCGGGGGTGGAATATACTGTAGGCACTGTGATTAAATATTGTGCGTTTCTTTTGTGTGATATACGTACCTGTATCATCTAAAATAGTATGGGGTGCAGGCCCGTAGCCAGGCAGGGGCCAGGGGGGGCTGAGCCCCCCCTGGAACTACCGTCAGCCCCCCCTGGCACTGAGGTCAGCCCCCTTGACATTAGGTAAAACTGTTTTGTGTAATTTGTTTGCAGTGAAAAGTGAAAATGTAGACAACAGAAACTATTTTGCTCACAACTTTGGTGAAGGATAATTTCAGGGAACATTACATTCGTTCATCTTATTTATAAGAAGAAGTCGTAAGTAGCGGCAAATATTTAAGAGATTTTCTTCTCTAGACTTCAGAAAGTTTATTCACAGGGGAGCTTCTTTATCTGTACCTTCGGGGTGCAAAGGGTAATTCTTCCACGTAATACACCCAATTGTCAACCTCGCTTCCACATAGTACACCCTGGACAGCTTTTTGCAGACTAACGAGTCTCTGGCGACTGACCCTATGGACAGTATAATTCTGTATGTTGTCCTTATGTGTGCTGAGTGCCCCTTTACAGTCTCAGCTTTTAGCGGGTCAGAATATTTTAAGATTTTAGTTATGCGACACTATAATTTTGTTATACCTATGTTATGGTAAGGGGCTGGACTCCGCATAACGTGATGGGTGCAAAATAGCGTAAGCGTTTACGCACCCAAAATTTTAAATTTCAAATTCAATCAAATTATCTGTACCTTCGTTACCCCTGTTGAGACTTCCCATTTATACAGAAATCTGTGACTTTGATGTCATTATGCAAATCCCCCTCTGCATCTGCGTCAAAGGTTAACAGCTCCCAAGTTTTGGGAACGAAGGGGAGTGGAATGTACGGTAGGCACTATGATTGAATATTGTACATCTTTTCTTGGATGATATAAATATCTGTGTCATCAAACGTAGTATGGAGTGTGTAGTAAGGGATGATTTCAGTAGCAGCCAATTAACACCTCAAGTGATATTTTAAAATATATAAGAAAATGTAGTATTTGTGTGATATTTCTAAACTTTATGCAACTTAATGACCCCCTCCCCCACACACATAATTTACCTTCATTTAACACTGTTAAACTTTTGAAAAATGGACTTGATATACAAAGCCCCCCCTGATAACCCGTGAGCCCCCCCTGGAGATCAATTCTAGCTACGGGCCTGATGGGGTGTGTAAGGGATAATTTCAGTATTAGTCAATTAACACTTCAATAGATGTTTTAAAAGATGTAGAAAAATGTAGTATTTGTGTAGTATATGATATTTATAAATGAATGAGCCCCCCACACACATAATTTACCCTCATTTAATAGTTTTTTTAAAAATGGACTTGGGTTACAAAGCTCCCCCTGATATCCTGTGAGCACCCCCTGGAGATCAATTCTAAGCTAAGGCCTGTCCCTATCTGACTTAAAAAGTAATACTACAGAGTACAGACAAAGGTAATACGTTAGGTTAGGTTAGGAAAAAACACGCCATCAGTGAACACTCCTAACCTTACCTAACCTAACATTTTTCTGTGGTAATACGGTCTCCCGGTGGTGCAGTGGTAGCGTCGTCGCCTTGTAACAAAGGGGTCCCGGGTTCGATACCCGGTGGAGGCACATAGTGGTTCGGATCCCACTTTAAACTGTAGGTCCAGTCTCGATTAACCTCACTGTGCATAAAGTGGACTTAAAACACCAAGATAATCCAGTCAAGTCTGTGGTAATACATGTTATAAGTAATGAAAGTAAAGGCACGATTGAAAAATTCGCAACTCATGGCAAACAAAATATCTTGCGTGGTGTTATATTAATCCTACAATAATGATTCTTATCTCTCAAGAAAGGCAAATTTGTTGGTAATAATATATCTAAGAAGAAAAATTTCGTATATACCATACCAATGAAGATATAAGCCAAAACGTTGGCTCATGTTGCATGGCGGCCATATTGGAAAATCCACCATATTGGACATACGCCTAGCTGTAGAGTGGTACTCTTATGATCATTGCTTGATCTAGACAGTTTAATTACTTCTAGGTTCAACTCTAAAATGCCTAGACTACAAGCGCAACACAATACTAGGAACGAATAGAAAATCCCACAGCAACTTTCAGGCTGTTATCTGATCCGAACATGCAATTGTTTTGTTTCGACTCCAGCACATAAAACTTGAGCAACAACCTTTGTCGTGGTTGCTAGAAGGGTCTTGCTGTTCCACCTATAATTAGCATACTCCTCCTAGATAATTTTCCATGCCGTATACTTAGCGTAGTCGCACTGACGACTATTCTGATTGTTTAAGGTCGAGGCACAATTTGCTATCTGAAACACACAGAATGACGTAAGAACTACAGCAGGCAATGGGTCGTGGCATCTAGGATTATCTCTCTCTCTTTCTCCCTGTCTCTCTCTCTCTCTCACTCTCTCTCTCTCTCTCTCTCTCTCTCTCTCTCTCTCTCTCTCTCTCTCTCTCTCTCTATATATATATATATATATATATGTATGTATGTATGTATATATGTATATGTATATGTATACACACACACACACACACATTTATTTTCTCCATTTTCTACCTTTCTTCTATTTCTCTTTCTGTATTTATTTTTCTTTAACCCTTCTCTTTCTGCTCAATGTGGTGTACATGTACAGTGGGAAGCACAAGCATTGCTCAGCAAATTCGTAAGGGTTGTGGCTAACTTGTTTGGCGTTTTGTTTCAATTTTTGAAGTTCTTGTTGCGTCAAACAAGGAGAATAAACACGGTTTGATTGCTAATGAAATATGGAAGTTTCTTTACATTAGAATGTATTGATTATGAAAACAATTCTGAAATATGACTTGTGCAAGGTAGGCACGAAGAGATACAGTTCCATGTTTTTGGAGTGCCAATGGTGTAAGCTGGAGATGCGTATTTGTTTCATTCAGAGATTGAATTGGAATATAATAATGCACCTGTGGAGAAGAATGTAAATACATAGTAGTAACTACTAAGCCTTATTTTAATATTTTCCAGATAATGTATTTGATTTAACTATATATTCCAAACATCAAAATTTTGTTTTCCATTTGTAATCTGCATTTGTTGAATCTAAGGATGTATGTTATAATCTCAATTCAAACGTTATTTTCAATGAAGGTAAGAATTTCTCTGGTAAATTGAGAATAAAAATGGGTTTAGCAAAACTTTAAGATATAAGTCATAAGTTTCCGAAAATTACATTCTCCTGAACCTAAGAATTAATATATTTAAGCGCAACGGAATGGTTGCGAAAACGAGTTAATATAGTACGTTTATGCACAAAGAACACTAAACCTTACGTCATTTGGGTCGTCTCTAGCTGCCATGGGTCGGTAATACAAAAATTTAGATTTTTACACTATGCTTTGCTCTTTTTCTGGCTGCGAGCATGTATAATTCAACTGCGGGTAGGAATCGAAGAAACTCCCAACATTATAAAGAAAAAAATGTACTAAGTGCGTAAACGCATGATATATATTATTATACACTATGACTGACATTATGCCCTATCCGATCATTTAATATTAACGTATGTTTTCATTGTATTAAGCAGATATTCTCCCCTCGTATTTTCGTCCTTCTTTTTGTTGGTAACAACAATTTTAAATTATAATACCTGTAAATAAAATAGTCCTAGAGGTTGCGAGACATGAGACAGAAGAAAAAAAAATTGTAATAACTATTCTTGACGATATATAAAACAAAGGACCATATTATCAGCTACGTGGAAAAGTATTATATTACGTGAATAAAAAAGTCATTTATTAAAAACAACTATAAAAATACAAGTACAGTCGCGCGGAATTATTATGCATTATTCTTGACCGGATTCTCAACAATAGATCACTTAAATTGTGAAAATTGCAAGTGACGTAAAAAAGTGCTGTGCAAATTTTAAGGCTTCTTTGAGTTTCGATATCTTTTCTGTTGTTGACGATCGTTTTCTCAAAAGTCTTACTCTTACAGCACTGATTATTCAACTATCATGTTCAGACATCATTTCTGAGGTTAAGATGATATTAAACTTACAATTTAATGTAATAGCAGCACATTCGGCATCAAATTCCCCATGCATTTAAATGGGAGAACAATTGCCGATCCAAAGCGTGGGGACGCAACAGGGGTGCTGCCACCTACAATAGTTTGCTTTGACCAGGCCCATTGAGGGAAAGAGGAGAGGACGTACAGGGATTTTGCCCGGTGTCCCGGTTGGTCAGTTCTGTCCTGGTTGGATACACAACATGTTGCCAAATCTACTGCAAGATGGGGGAGAGAAAGAGTTGATCAGCGTCGTTACTGGATAAAAGTTGTACCATAGTACACAAAGCACGGGAAATTAGTACACACAACACCCAAACACTGTACAAAGTAGCTAATAAGAACAAGTGACAAAAACAGACGTACGCTTGGCAACGGTGCAACAGGAGAGCGACGTTACCCCTACAGATTTGACACTTATCGAGCCACCTCCCCCCTTTACTCAAAAAAGATTGGTGGAGCCATTGGCAAAAAGTACATAGATCAGCCACCAGTTTGGGCCGTGATCAGTATAGGTAGGGGTGTGGAAAGGAGATAGATTGAATGTCTATCTTCCAGAAATGGGTCTTTAACAGCGTTGTGGTGTATTTTGGGAAATGCAAATATGGTTTTATTTTAACTTAATTGTATAATTCAGTTACTTTGGAGAGGGGGTAACTAATGAAATTAACATATGCAGTTGAATGTTAGCTTTTCGAAGAAGTATGACAGGAAGAGCTAAACCTGTTTATCTGCTCTGTGCGATAGAGAAGTGGAATTTCCATGAACTAATAATCAAGTTTCCTTACAAAGACTACAGTTTGAAACTAAATGGAAAATTAACAATCGCAGCTAAATCCTAAGAATTAATTTTATAAATTCATATTTCGCTTTTGTTTGGTATTTGCCAATACATGTTTTTAAGCACACAATATCGTGTAAATGCTGAATTTATCAAGTCAACCAGTACGATTATGTTTATCATTCCTCAAATTGTATTCTTTTAAAATATATATTTGGTAATAATATGCAGACCTTGTACTTATAGACAGAAGTAGAGCGACAAATCTTAGAACAAAATCTTTCTTGTAAACCTTTGAGTGGATGTTATCAGTAAGTAATGAATGTTTTCTGTGGTACTCATTGTTCACGTGTTTTTTGTACTTGAAGTGATCGGTATTTCCTTTTTCATTGTGTCTGGAAAATCTTCGTAATGCCCTTCAATGATTTATCAAAGAGCAAGGTGCGAAATGTGATGGCGAGTACTTATAGCCAGGAAGATGGTTGTGACCGGCACTTTTGGGCTGAAACATGGCAGGGAAGTTTGTTGTCTGTGCCTTGCTCGCGGTTTGTGCTCTAGGTAGGTATATTGTTCAATTCAACGCAGAATGTAACTTACTGGACATGATATCTTGTAATATGACCTAGACAATGTTCAAGGTGGTTTCAGCAGTAGCGCAGTTATATTGTTAATAATTATGCACTCAGTTGCTTCTCATTGTTAACCCATCGAAATCGAATGCACATTTTTGCTTCTATGCATGTTTATTGTCATTCGCAAGTCAAATCTGACATCACAGCTTGTCTCAACCAATGATCGTCAACTTAAATCAATCAGGAGAAGTTCTAATTTTGGATATACAGGGTGGCACATAATGTTTCTTCCAATTTGAGTTGGCAACCCTGCCAGAATGCACGTGCGCATGTGCGGCACACATTCGTGGAGAGTTGGGAGTCAGGCAATAATATGCCATGGAGCGTTGGCCGGTGACGTGGCGGTGGAAGTCTTCATCCAAATAGGCACCGGGCACTGCGGCGGAACAATGAAGATTGCCATGCATCTGTTCCAGAGACACACAGCAACATTCTGAAGTGGGTTAGACAGTGGAGAGTCACGGGTAATGTTGTGAACCGTCAGTGCCGTGAAATACGCGCTATTCCACAGAACATGTTGAGGTGCGTCATGGAAACCTTCCCTCAACACCTCGAACAGTGTACCCAAGCAGAAGGGCGTTCAGAGGATGTTACTTTCAAGGTGGACTGACGTTTGTATTGTCCATATAATACACTGTACTAAATTCCCATTTGCATATTTTTATTTCATAACCGTACAAAGTTACTTCAAGCACTCACCGTCTTTTCGTTGTCATTTGAAGTTGGTAGAGACAATATGCGTCACCCTGTATATTCTTTATTATACAAATGGTATAAAAGGAAGATATTTGAGAGTGTATATCAGCTTTATGTGTAGAATTTATATCAAAAGTGTACCTTTATGTACTTAAAATATATGCAAGGCGTATACAGCCACATGTAAGCTGCAAGTCTAATAACATTTGTTGATGTTGGTGATTATACAAATGGACAACTGTAATATGTTGGTAATATTCAGAGTCTAATTAAAAATTGAAGTCGATAAGTGAGCAGAAAGACGATTTCTAATATCCCGAGCGAAAGGAAGTAAAAAATGAGAAGGTAAAATGATGATATGTACATAATTAATGTTTAATACATAATATATGAAGTAATATAAAACATGTTAAAGATCTGATTCTTTACTGTCAATAATTTTATTGTTTTTTTAAGGAGCACAAATCCGACGACCAATCAAAATTGGTTCCCATTTTCTGGACTTAAGCACAAGGATTGTCTATGGCGAGGATGCAGCCCCTGGTAAGAAATTTATCCTCTAAATACTTCAAATAGTTTTACATCTTTTATCTTTTGCATCTCTCATTTCATTCTTATATTTGATTGTATATTACATTTTCTATAGTTACTGTTTTATCCTTGTTCAGTATTAATTAATGAATGATAAAGGTGATTAAAATGTCAAATATGCTCGTTTATTCTGTTCAATCCAGAATATTCTTTACTGACTACTAGCGCCACGCAGCGGCTGGCAGGAGGAGGAGCAAATTTTGTCATTTATATATAGTTGGATTCTCAAAGCAGTTTATCCTGTTTTCAGGCGAGTTCCCGTACCAGATTTCCCTCCAGCAAGTAATTCTGGGTATTCCCTCTCACGTCTGTGGAGGATCCATCTTGAATGAGAATTATATCCTGTCAGCTGGTCACTGCATCACAGAGACTATTCACTTGGGTCATTTCAGAGTAAGTATTATTATCTTTACTTTTATATCATGTATTTTGGTTTGCCTTTGTCTATTTAATGCACATATAGGTTAATTGAGACCAGTGATGAAAATAGTTTGAAGGCAGAAGAGGGGCGGCGCGGGAATATTGTCTGTGAGGGCATTTAATATACCCCGAAAATACTACACAAAAATACACATTTGAGGTCAAACCGGTGGAGGCACAGCACAGTGCTTCGGATCCCACTTTAAACTGTAGGTCCAGTCCCGATTAGCCTTTCTATGCACAAAGTGGACTCAAAGACAATTCAAACCTACAGATTAAAATGTCATCGGGTGCCCCATGTGCCTCCACCGGGAAGCGACACAGGACCCCTTGAATACAAGGCGACAGCTTTAACCACCCTGCTATCGTGAGGCCATACTATATTCTAGTACATCTTCTATTCTGATCAATTTACGTCGCTTTTCTACCTACGGGTTAACCGTGATGATGAAGATGAACGTTCTCTATTTTGATATGTTAATTCTAAAACAATCACTAATAGTTAAGTTCACAATGTAGCATGCTTCATTCATTTTGACACAGTTTAGAGAATAAAACTCACTTCCTTATTTTCTTCTATTTCTAGATCGTTGCCGGAACCAATGATATCAAAGGAACTCTTCCTGCAACCGCTCAGGTGAGACGAGTGGCTGAAACTACCGTCCATCCAGACTACCCAGGGTAAGAACAATTAACATTGTACGGTGGGATGCATAAGAATCACCAGGCAAATTCTACAACACTAATATATCTGGCCTCTCTCTTGCATTGTATACGCGACTTTATGGAATGAAATTTTGTTTCGGTTCTTGAATTTCGTATTGCGTAAAACAAAGTAATTGAATAGGGTGATGGACAATTTATCTGTTGTTATTTATTCTTATCACTGTACAGATTCATTACGTGTATGTAGGGTGTTTACTGATTAACTTTCACAACGCGTAGAGCTTAATAAGACGACCAACTTCTCTACGCTACGAGCCCTCGAAAGAAGTATATTTTATATTCTGTACGTACGTAACCTTACGACATACAATCATGGTTGTCACTGACAGTAAATTAAACTTATTAAAATCAATAATATGATGCGTAAACAGTTCCCAACACTGACGGCGCCAGAGAAGAATGAGTGGTCACAGACTGTTCATAGCCTAGTAAAATATTTTCGTTTTCCAATGAAAAATAAATGTCACTGGCAACCCTGAATGTGCGTCGCATGACTGTATAGGAACAGGATATATAATGTCGTTATTCGATGGTCGTCAAGGACGTATACAGGGGGTGGATTCAGGGACCGGTTCCCCCCCCCCTCCCAAAGTACTAAAATTAAATAATGATAATCTACTTGTTTAGCATTTGTTGTATAATCAATTGTTATAATTTCCTCTGAACTTATTGGAAGGCAAGGATTATATTGGGATCATACGGCTTTGAAGTTCAGTACCGAAGATGTATGCTTGCACAATCCCATTTATGATAATATGAATAAAATTAATCAGGAACTTTATTCTTCGCTAACTGGATATACCATCCTTTTTTAGTTATTCAATAAATATTCAATTCTTGATCTATTTGACATTAATTTCTTTGCCAGGGCACTTGTTTTGATACAATATGCAGATCTTAATACAGGTAATCTATAATAGATAATTAATAGCCTACGTGCTGTTATATCTCTATTCCTATTCGTTCTTCGTATCTATTCATGTAATATAATATAATATTAATTTATATATTTTATTAGTATTGATTTAATTTAATATAATTATTTAAATTTAAACATTATTATTATTATTCCTGAGACCTTGTTCTCCACTGTTCGAAAGTTCGTTGGTGTTTTACGGCAACCCTGTGTGTTAATCAGCTTGCCACAGTTGCTAAGTCTAGAAATTCAAGCGTTTCTCACTGTCAACTAGCTGTTAAATTTCTCGTCCTCTCTGTTGCAGTGGTGTGGCTGCAAATGACTTGTCTATCTTGAAGCTCGAGTCCCCATTGGAATTCACTGAACTCATTCAACCAATCAGCTTGCCAGAAGCAGACTCTATCCCTGAAGGTAAGTGATTGTCGAGTAAGACTACTCGTAATATTTTTGTACGGTTCTTGTAGACCGAGTTGTGTAATATTGAAGTGATTGATAGTGACTGCAGATAAAAATAGCAATATATATGTGTTTTAATATTATTATTATCATGAAAAAATTCATTGTAATTCACAAACATTGATGGGTCACATTGTGTGTAGTTCTAAAAATAGTTTGTTGAGTATTATAACTAAACACACAATATACAGCTATTCTATTTAACTCTAGAAACATCTCTTGCTTATTTCATTGCGTCATAATATGCATCGGGGGCATTACATTGTTACGGGTGAGACATGGGGACTATATTTTTATATTATATTATTGTTATATATATTCTACTGATAGTTAAGCAACATTTTTCTTACAGTCTGTGCAGTGAAATATGAAACTTAACGCTGTTGATTAAACATAATGACCTTAAACTACTTTCTCAGGTTCATAGCTGTAAGTGAACAGTTTTGTGTCACGGAAACACTGCGTCTTTACTTAATAAGAAAGTTATTTTAATTTCTGTGAATTATCAAATGATAAAAAAAATATTTAAGACAAAGAGAGAAGGTAATTGCTTTGAGTATTCTAAGGGGGGGGGGGGAATGTAACAGTTAAAGGAGAAATTAATTGCTTTTTGGTAACATGGTAAAACACAATGGAAAACAAAAGTAAATCAACAAGTTAAAATAAACGAACAATATGTAAGATACTTTTTACTTCCTAACTTTATGTATAATACTTGAATGTTTGTGCAAATGACAATTTAGATTGTTCACTCGCAAGATAGGATAAAGTTAAAGCGTTACATTTATTTTTAAAAATTGAGATTCAGAGATCCTTTGACATGGAATGCCCCATTTATAAATCTATTCTTTTCATATAATTCAAAGAAGGCAGAAATGCGACGTAAAATCATTTCGTCTTGTCTTCCACAGGTACTGTCGTTCTGTCTGGCTGGGGCAGCATCAACCCCAACGATACCACCGGCCTTAACCCAGTCATGCCCGACGTCTTGCAGAAGGCTGAGTTACCCATAGTTCCATTCGACCAGTGCCAGGAGATCTGGGGCACTGACTCCCCTCTCGTTGACACCAATGTCTGCACAGGACCTGTCGAGGGCGGTTCCTCCCCATGCAATGTGAGTTTATATTCTACATGAGTCGCAATTTTGTTGTAGAGAAGGGGGTTAAAAAACAGGGTGCACCAAAAGTTCCATGCAGTTTTATGTTGTTGATACCTTAGGTCGAAATCTTTATCTTTTGTAAAAGTACAAGAAATTTGGCGGACATCCAAAATCGTTTTGCTGTAATTCTGGTCTGTCCTGTTTCCCTGACGCTGTGAGAGGTGTCTTGCCTGTATCGTGAGAAGAAGAAACAAGTAATGGATCTAGTCATTGGGTAGCGATGGGTCAAATGAGACTAGTTAAAGCTGCTAGTCGAGGTAGGCGACGAAACTTATGACGTAGCCGAAGTCATAGATAACTAATGTCCTTATACATATATAGCGTATAAACAGTATAAACTAAGTGCTTGTAAAATTTTTCCTATACTTTACTCAAATACACAATTTCTGTCAAAAATGTTCATTATCTGTTGTTTTCGCTCTACTCAATGAATTCTAATATTTCTGTGAATTGAGATGAATTAATGGAAAGGGAAAAAAAACTCTCCTAGCGCAACGATTGAAATTATTATACACAATAATACTAATGGTTAAGAAAGTTTCGTTGTAGTATTTTCAAATTTGAAATATAACGGGAAAATCTGAATGATAATGGGGAATTTTGCACCTTAGAAGGGAAATTGTGGTTTCTCCTTATGGCAACACTGACTGTATGATGCAAATTGTGTGTTCGAATGATATGTATTCCAAGATTTCAAACCTAGAATTGCTTTTGCCAAGAATTCAAGACTAAAATTGGTAAACGCTGTAAGTGCCACAATCATTCAAACACCGTTTTCCACGTTAAACTGTGAAATGTGCCATGCTGTATAATGTGGTAAACGTGAAATGTGGCTGGTAGCCCTCTAAGTAGTTCAAAGGGCGTGTAAAGAGGCACTAGTGTGAACGTTCTTACGGGCTGATGTGCTGAACGATGCGATTTCCAAACACTTTCGCTTTTGGCACTTACAGTTTTTACCACTTTTAGTCCTCAATTGTGCACGCTACTCATAATATACTATTTTGTTGTTATTCGGAAGAACTTGAAAGGGTACAAGTTGTAATTTTTAGACAGCTATATTACTAGAGAATGGAATTTGAGGTGCATCACCTTTCCAAAAAAAATATAGCTGTTTTCATACCTATCGTTTGAGATATGTATTTTAGGACAGAAATCAAGTAAAATTAACCTTTTTGCACCTTTTCGTTTAATTAGCACATTTATCCCCATTTTACCCCCTCTTTGATGCTTCAGCAACTTTGTTAAAAAAATAGCCAGAGAAATAAATCATTTTCAGTCTTCTTGAGCAGCTACATAAAATCCTATAGTCTCATTTTGTAGAGCAGAACGAGAGCTATAAAATGGTATAATATAATCATTGCAGCCCCAATTGTTCACAAGATAATATAGCAAGATAATGTAAGACGCTGAGCTCAAAGAGTGAGCGACTTTCATTCGAAAACAGAAATGTTGAGCATAATCCAGTAAATGAATAAAGGCACCTTTTTTTGCACTTTTTTAAAATCATTTTCAGAACCTCCTTTCCCTTTCCGGACCATTATTTTGCACCTTAAAATCCTTTCCCTATTTATTACTAACAATTGACATTTGATTCTTTTCCTTCGATAGGGAGATTCTGGTGGCCCACTGGCTCAGCAATCTGAGAACGGCAGCGTGATCATTGGAATCGTGTCTTGGGGCAACCTCCCCTGCGGATCCCCCAACAGCCCCGCTGTGTACACCAGGGTGTCTGCTTTCGTCGATTGGATCGAGGCCCAAATCAGCGCCTGAGGAATTCCATCGAACATATGCCCTGCAACTGTTCTCAAATGAACACTTCTAAGTAAAACATAATAATAAAAAATTGTGTTTTCTTTTACTGTTACTTTAGGAATATAATCAGGTACAGAAAGATAAGTAGGTTAGGTTATTGCACGAAAAAATTCAAATGTTTTATTTCATTACTGATTGAATAACATAGCAAAATGTCGGACACACCTGGCACTGACCTCTGACGCAACCAATGTTGCCAGTACACCTCGTAATTTCGTAAAAACACACATTTCTGTGAATATGTCATAATTAACCCCTTGAATCATCATGTAATGCACAATATGCATAGCAATTTATCGTTCTATCATCATTTCGATAAATACCCACGGAGACCATCGATATTGCAAGGTACTTCATAACTGTACTTTGTTCATGTTTGTTTTTACTTCCTACAAAACATTTGTACACCTTAGTAAATTTTCCCCCATACTGAATGTTCATGTAGAGAATAATTATGAAAAACACCCACAGAGATAATGTTAATACATAGTGCAAGTTGTATTTGAGATCCACCTCAAAACTGTAGAAAGTGTCCGAGAAATCTCCTTACCCCTAGATTATGTTACATATTATCCCTAGATATATATATGACATATTTATTTGACATCTGTATGTATTGATTTACATTATTACATACTTGAGAACTTTACATTATGTTACAGTACATCGTTTGCTCTGTGCGTTGTAGTTTGGGCACGCACGCACACGTCATTAGCTATCACCGTAACTGCGTCCTTTCACGTCAGCCGCAACAACTTACATACGAATTTCAGAGAGCGTTCCAAATGTAACGTTCAGAGCAGGGATGCCAACCACGAAAACGAAAATACTATTCCCAAGCAAACGAAAACCGGCCAATTTCTAACACGGTCGCAACAGGATACATACATGTAGGGGTGCGGGGACTTCTTGATACCCTTAGGTTTAGTTAAATTAGCCTAAAACAAACGTAACAGGACTGTTGGCAAACTTCAGAAATCTTTAGTTATTTGTGATCTATTTACTGACTTCTCCTCGTATATATATATAAAAAATACAGAGCCTCCCGATGCCGCAGTGGTAGCGTCGTCGCCTTGCAATCAAGGGGACCCGGGTTCGATACCCGGTGGAGGCACATAGTAGTTCGGATCACACTTTATAAACTGTAGGTCCAGTCCCGATTAGCCTTACTGTGCATAAAGTGGACTTAAAACATCAATTCAATCAATCAATTAATCGTATGAAAATGTTCTAGACGTTAGATAAACATTCATAAAATTATTCTCAATAAGGCCTTCGTTATAGTATGAGTCTACATAGGTTTGCATAAGTAATGACGCTCATCAAATAAGGAAGAATATGTTTATTTTCTGCACTGGGTGAGGCAATGTCAAACTATTGTATCTTTGTTGATGATACAAGATACGAGTATTCCTATGAAGACGATTTCCGTTTGAATATAATAACTTTACATTGTTGCCTTAGTAACCCCCATAATGGCCTAAACGACCAGGCCAAAAAGGTCTGAAGATAGGCCAGTTGAATATTGGAAACAGTGGACGGTTGGTAGTTGTAGGTCTTGGGGTCGTAGTGGTTGGTCGATTTACTGGGGCTGCGGTTGGAGCAGGGGGTGGATTTGGTCTGGCAGGTGTAGGTGGTATGGTAGGACTTGTAGCTTGTGCAGGTGGTGCGAGAGTCGTTTCAATTCCAGGTACACTTGGTGTGGCAGTTGAAAAGTCTTGAAGTTGTGCGAAAGTCGTTTCAATTCCAGGTACACTTGGTGTGTCAGTTGAAAAGTCTTGTTGAGGTTCTGCGAAAGTCGTTTCAATTTCAGGTACACTTGGTGTGTCAGTTGAAAAGTCTTGTTGAGGTTGTGCGAGAGTCGTTTCAATTCCAGGTACACTTGGTGTATCAGTTGAAAAGTCTTGAAGTTGTGCGAAAGTCGTTTCAATTCCAGGTACACTTGGTGTGTCAGTTGAAAAGTCTTGTTGAGGTTGTGCGAAAGTCGTTTCAACTCCAGGTACACTTGGTGTGTCAGTTGAAAAGTCTTGAAGTTGTGCGAAAGTCGTTTCAATTCCAGGTACACTTGGTGTGTCAGTTGAAAAGTCTTGCTGAGGTTGTGCGAAAGTCGTTTCAATTCCAGATACACTTGGTGTGTCAGTTGAACCATCTTGCACGGAAGGTGGAGTAACTTCAGATGCGATTGGCACTGAATCTGTAAAAGCTTCAGGTGTTTCCATGGCAATCGTAGTTACACTCGGAGGCGGTGGAGTCTCACTGGAAGCTATCGACGGTGTAATCACTTCTTCTTGTGACGTGTCATCTGCTTGACGTTTGAGTCTAGCTGAGAATGAAGTTTCAATCTGCAAAGAAAATAAAACGCAATTTCATGAATAAAACCATATAGAGAAATATACAGCGTGTGTTGTGAACAATGTTTAGAATAACGTTTTGCTACTTGAGGCTTCAGTTCAAAGCTACGAGCTGTCGAAAAAAAACCTCCATTTTGTATCCTGTAAATATGCAATTATGTGGCAGAGATTGAAGGTTGCCATTGCCATATTTTTTGTCGGAAAGAACACTAAAGGTGATAGTGCACCGTACTAACAGATGATGTGCTTTTTTATGTCTTTGCGTTAACCTTAAACGTTCGCTGGGTATTTGCGCCACAGGACGAAATTTTGTAAGTTACTTTGGGAACATGCTGTATTTTAGATAAGGTTTCGGAGATATATGTTTGGATTGATACATGAGCTTTAAAGAGTGTCATTAGTAAATGGATTATTATTGTAGTTATAATTGGAGGTAGGCAAAGTTTGTTTTAAGTCCACTTTATGCACAGGTAGGCTAATCGAGACAGGATCTACAGTTTAAAGTGGGACCCGAATTACTATGTGCCTCCACCGGGTATCGAACCCAAGATTACTTGATTAAAAGGCGATAGTGTTACCACTACACCATCGGAAGGCCTAATTGGGGGGGCATTTAAATTGTTGTAGCTACATAAGGCTTGTTTTCTTGCATTGGTTGATTACACTGTTCTGCAAAATTAAACTTTTTGTCGCTCCCATGAACCAAAATGGGTGATTCTTATAGATTTCGAGCTCCTGAGTTCAAATCCGCAACCCGTTTTTCTCCAGGACGTACCAGTTTTGAGGGGGGGGAGGTTCAATGACCACGCAAAGATGCTATTCTCCCCCAATATAAATTTGCACGCTATCGTCAGAATTTCAATATAAAACAAGCAGATACAACTACATAAAGAGTACAAGTTCAACACTTCCATGTCAATTGGTGTTCCTGCTCCTCTTGTAATTTGTACAGGGTGTCTCGCATGTCGCGCCCCTCCATGGTAGCTATTTGTTGATGAAACCTTTCACCGTGTTCATCGGAGACCTCCCCCCAGCTGTACTGTTGAGGGAAGAAGTCCAAGTGGTAATGCAGGAAACGTAACTTGAGGGACATATTACACCCCATGGTAGGAAATGAAGTAATTAACCTGCCCACAATGTCTCTGTAATTAGGTGACTTATGATTCCCGAGAAAATTACTGCACACGTCTCGAAAGGCCTCCCAAGCCTCACGTTCCACATCATTCAGCTTAGAAGGAAATCTAGGATCCTTCAAAACGTCTCTGATTTGAGGCCCTGTAAAAACACCTTACACCTTGGCCTCGCTAAGTTTTGGGAACAGTTTTCTGAGATGAGTAAATGCTTCACCATCCCGCTTCAGGGCCTTGACAAATACCTTCATTAGACTTAATTTTGTATGGAGAGGTGGTAAGAATACTTTCTCCGGATCCACAAGAGGTTCATTAGCCACGCTCATCTCTCCTGGAACCAGTTGGATCCTTGGTGGCCATTTTGTGATGGTGTACTGCTCTTTGGCTAGACTGTCTCAACGACACAAGAAACAGCAGTGTTTGGTGTAACCTCTTTGTACACCGGTGAGGATGGCAATAACCTTAAAGTCAGCACATACACACCACTTAAACTGTTCGTAATTTAATTTCTGTTGTAGATTCCGCATGTTCTCGTATCATTCTTTCATATGCACAGCATGAACAACAGGGATGGCAGGATATTGATTGGATTGTGTAGTAACACTGCCTTGAGGCTAGTCCGCAACGAATCTACGAACAGTCTATATTCTTCAGTGATGTAGGCAAATTTCAGTTGTTCCATAAGCGACTTAATGTCACTGCAATACACCAAATCACCATCCTTTGTAGAATTAGGAACTAGACTCACCTCTTTTTTTCTGTACATCGATATATTCACATCTCGGTCAAGTAGATTCCATTGTTGAAGTCGTGATGCAAGCAACAGGGCCTTGGTCTTTGGAAGGTTTAAGTCTCTGATCAGATCATTCAGTTCTTCCTGACTTATCACATGTGGTTCCTTAGTGTCAGACAGTGGGGCGTAATTGGGATCTGAATGCGTACTCCAAGATTGTGCAACATCCTGACAAGCTACAGGTTCTTCTTCGGATGAAACACTGCTCAGTGTGTATGAGTCTGGTGGTACGGTTACAGGCAGAACAACATCATGTGGAACAGGTCTCCTCGCAGAATCCAAGTCAGGATACTGTATTTTATGCTTTTTGCCTTTTGAGAAACCTGTAATATTGGTCAGGCAGAAGTAACAGTCTGCAACATGATCCCGGGGCTCGCGCCAAATCATAGGTACGACGAACGGCATCGATTTGTGTGTACCTTTCAACCATCCTTTTAGAGTATTCGCACACGAGTTACAACTTTTTTTGGGAGCCCAATCGCGATCCTGGTCGCCGACTTTACACACAAAGTACAGGTGGTACGCTGTCTTTAGGAACGGTGACAATGGCCTACTTTGTCCCTTGAAGGCCACTTCCCCACATATGTAGCAGAATGAATCTACCGAGTTTTTGCAAGTTCGTGGCATGTTGGTTTAACACAAATGTCAATATTTCACGCAGAAATATTTTTCCTTAATGGTACACACAGACACAGAGTAACGCGACTCTCTTACACACGATCACCTCGGAAGTAAAATATCTGCTTCACGGGACAACGAGGTGGATGTCTTGGCACCTTTTTCCAGTGACATCCGGTTTGTCATCTAGACAAGGGGGTGCCAACAAATGACCACAAGTTGATTATGAATCCTTTTACCTTGAAGGAAGCAGTGTAGGAGTGCAGCGAAAATAAAACGTTGAACTCCAATGTACACAAATAAGCCTGTCACACATAGTTAAAAATTGTAAGATACCATTCATTTTAGAGCCAGTCACTTATGGCTCGTGGGACATCGTGAAAATATTTCTTCCAGCAGTAATGTTAAAATGCAATATTATTCACATTTTTGTTTTGACATTTATCTGGAATTCTCAAAAAAATGTGCGTTGTGGCCGAAATCACTGTTTTTTGGGGTGGGTGGGGTATATTTGGTACTTTTTTCCTATTTTCGGGGGGAGGGGTTGTGGGGGCAGTGGAATGAATGTTCCTAGGATATAGTAACAATTCTTGGATTGAGGTAAAAATACACAATTATGCATCCCAAGCATAAAAAACACACATTTGATTAAAAAAATACAATTTTTCGGTGATTTTTTTATGGAAAATGCCCCCCTTAAAAAAGCCTTACGTGCTGGAACTTTTTCAATGCGATATTCGTAATCAGCGACTCGAAATCTATAAGGTACACCCTTTCATCCTCGTGGGAGGATTTTCATGCCGATCTTGGTTTATTTTCTTCGCTTTTCTGCCATTTTTGGCTAATCGCTTAGATAGGATGAATGATGATAAGATGAAATTGATGAAGAAACATTCACAAAGAACACCAACACCCAGATCGGGATTCGAACCCGGAACCCCTGTCGTCGTGTGTCCTAACCACTCCGCCACGGAGGCAGGCTTTCTTGCATTCAGAGATTATCTCCTTCTGCAATAATAATATCGTTCCATGGTTTGTACAAGATGAAGCATATATCAGTCCTCTTTCACAATTTCTAACCTGAAAGCCTTGTGCAGCCTGCCCGAGGGGGGGTGATAAAAGTTGTCTTTTTTTTGCTTGCAGGAAAGGGATTTTTAAATTTTGTCATTTCACTTGTTACTAACACACACGAACTTTTTATGAGCTTGACCTTATAGGCTGATCTAGACGAACAAAACGACTTATTGAACATTCACCAATTTAAGTTTCCGAGACATTAAATTTCGTCTGAACGCAGTACAAAGTTTTGAATTTCTCGCCATAAAATCAGACGAACTTCAAAATTTTACAGTCTAAAGGACAGAACCCATTTCACTTGGGCCCGTCATCAATAAAATACTCTCATTCTCTCGATTCCCGGTGGTTAAGATCCTACGTTAAACTGTAGGTCCAGTCCCGATTAGCCTATCTGTGCATAAAGTGGACTCAAATCAACAAAGCTAAGCATGACTTTGGGAAATGTAATTCACTTTTATTTATGGTAAGGCCCAGTCGGGTGCTGAAAATGGGGGGCGGGGTGTTGATGGGGATAATAACCCCACTCCAACAAAACATTTCTACAAAAAAGAACTCGAAATGCAGAAAGAATCGACTACTATCGTGGCCGGTCGGTCTGAGGCGTCAGGCTTTGGGATCCGGCTAAGGGAAGCGCGCTGGTTCGAGTCTCTGGGGGGGGGGGGGAGAGTAACAACTTTTCTCCTGAGATTTCTGCCTTTGTATGGAACCCATCATCGTGCGGAAAGTGGGAAGCTAAGATGGAGTAGCGTAACTCGGTCATGGAAAACCTATAACAACCACTGGGGGTCGTCGTGCTGACCACACGTCACACCGTAACTGGTTGGATGATCGCCCACCTCTGCTCAGGCATGTGGGAGTGAAGCTGGCAGTCGGTATGTAAGCCCTGGCCCTCACGGGCTGTTGCACCACTGGTTAAAATATATTTTTATGTTCTGAAGTAAGGTACATGAGCCCAATATGGTCCAGTACCCAATATCGCCTATTTGCTGTTCACAGGTAGTTACGTGGTTAATTCGTCAAATGATATTACTGTGTCATGTACACTGTCCGAATGACGTGACTGAACCTGTTTGCAGTAACTTGAAGACAAAGAAGCGAAATAACTGGGCCTCGTGAATGTGTTCTACGTGATCAAATATTGCATAGGTCAGTTATTACTTACTGCATCTTCCAAGTGAGAGGTGCTTTATATCTGTAGTACATATTATGATAGCTCATAATTTGAATACAACAATGTACTTAGTTTACACTTTAATCTAAAGTCCTGTTTATAACGAAGGATAAAAAGAACACTATGTAAGGTGTACTCAACATGGCCTACATAGGAATATATCGTGAAAGATATGCGCAAATGTGACATTTGTTACACTTATGTTCACGTAGTGTGTGTGGAACTCATTAAGGATAAAAAATACCTCTCATTTGCCCAGACTGTGATGCGTAATCCATGGTCTTCTGGTAACAAATTGTGACATGTCACTTCCTTGTTTATTGGTTTGTAAACAATGTTATTTCTTTGTGCAAATGTGATATGTCATTATGTAAATAAAATGTAAGTGTATCAACTTATCTACCTATAACATCAACATAGTTGTACTTTCTTTGCAATTTCTGTTGCATAATTTGATGTGGACGAACAAAAAAATATATCACTAGGTCATATTGGGCTAAACGTAGCTTTTTAATACAAACTTCCCTGCACCCATGTTATTATTCGGAATTTGCTCTAATTTTCAGTAAATATAAGTACAGGAATGTTCCCTCTTTTGAATCTTGCCACCAGTTTTACCTTTCTGACTTTGTACACCCTTAGAAACAATTGCAAACCTTAGGTAGGCCATATTGGGTGCAGGTACCTTAATTTTTTAATATTTTAAAGCAAAACTCTGGTAAAACGATGCTTGTAATTGAAGTGGAATACTCAACCACGAATCAAATTTCAAGTATCGGTATCCATGGAATCGGTAAGAGTATGGGTATCAGCTCATACCTATCATCTAACCATTATCAGACTGCTACCCCAAACACTGAGGTCATCCATCACAAGTTCGTGGGAGTTACAGAGAATTTCATCACAAGATAAGATCATAAGACTTTCATCAGACTTACCACTGCCAGAGCAATGAAGATATAAACGTACAATCTTGGACGCATCTTCGAAGTGTTCTTTCCAACGAGTAAGATATTTTTGCGTCGTGCACCAAACGAAACTTAGTTCATATATAAAGGTTTTCCGAAGGAGACATGTTCAGCATATGTTTGCTTGATGTTTGCATTCGTGTCGTGACTGACAGTGTAGTAACTGTACGCACAGATGTCGGTTCATTGTTCATTCGCCACATCAATTGCTTTCTCGATCACTTGAAGCTTGCACACATTCAGTGCCTAGGGTAGAACTCTAAAGTTTGTTTATTTTTAATGCTTAACGAATGCGATACACATGCTGCGATGTTTGTTTATTTCCGGTAACGTTTTAGCGAAAATTAATTGAATGTTTGCTTACTGGCGTAATGTTTTAATTTATAGCTGCATTAAAGGGAACTCCAGCCTATCTGTCGCACAATGGCGTAATGACAGCAAAGTAAATATATAACTTGAATGTGAAACGACGAGACGACAGTGTTGCAATATGCAGATATTAAACACCTGAAAAGGAACAATCCTCATGTACGGATCGGTGGCGAAGCGTGGTCTTAAAAAGACTGCAAACAATATTTTAATGCAATACATAGAGTACATTGGTGCTCCCAAGACTAGAAAGGGGACTAAATTATATCACCAAAAGGGAAAGACGGCACCGTATTCGTCAAAAGATGAAATAATAATAATTATAATGAGATATATAACCCCCCTCCCCCCACCAACCCCATAGTTTCCTAATTTCAACGTTGCTTAAATTACGGCTCGGAGAAGAGAAAAGTGGACCCAATTACCTAAACTGCCAGACCAGAGGACAATCGTTAAGATCAAAGATCTTGTGTTATTTCAACATCTTAACTAGAAATCAACATATTTTTTAATTACGTACAGTGGGATCCACTAGTATTGCTCGGCAAATAGTCCATGACTATTTTCATTAATTTTTCCTCTTCCATCTTATGTGTTTTTAAGCGATGGATTATTATGTATGCTGGTGCAGAAGTTGTCAACAGCTTGTTTTGAGTTTTCTTTTAATTCTTGAAGCTGTCATTGGTGGCACCTAACTTCGTTTTGAGAAGTAATTCATGCTCTTTTTCAGCTTATATTGTAAAAAACGTGAATCAAAAATTGTCACGCAGCTCATTTTAAACATCGGACCATATTTTGTATTTCTTGTTACGCATAATGTGTCAACTATCGTGTGAAGCTAGAAGCTGTAAATGATTGATTGATTGATTGATTTAGTTTATTTTACTTAGCTTTTCTGTCACATTTTGGCTATGAGGATGAATTATGATATGATGAAATTGATGAAGGGTCACTTATACAAAGAACATCCATGCCAAAGCCGAGATTCGAACCCGGGACCCCTATAAATAGGCTCATTCAGACACGTATCTAAACTATATTTCGGGAGGAGTCTGAACCAAGTGTCTCACATGTAACATCAACAACAACATTAATAATAATAATAATAATAAATATGTATGTAATAGAATAGGATTAATGTGTCTAAGGATAATAAAATACTTTAATTAATAACAATTAACGCGAATAGCTAAAAAGATGATGTAAGAATAGAGATATAACATCATTCATTATCTAGCTTATATCCACTGAAGCTCAGCAAAACTTATATAAAAGCAGTTGCAACAATCAAATTAATATCCTTGTTTTTTTTTTTATTCAATGCCAAATTATATATTAAGTTACCTTGGCCAAAACGTTGTTAGGGCCAGCTAATGAAAAGTAAACTTCCTGGTTCTTATTTTTATGTGTATTATTATTATTAGTGGTATGAATAAATTTTCGAAAGCTCTGTCTACCCCAAAAGTTGCATAATCACAATCTAATCCTCACCTTTGTGTAAACTCAGTAAGAAATAAACCAACTTCATATTATACAACAGTAAACAAGAATTCTGCTTATTTTATTGTGGACTTGGTAAGTTTTTTGGGGGGGTCCAAACCACCTGAACACCCCTCTAAATACATCCTTGAGTTCATTGTGTTTGAAGATGAAAGCATAAGGAAATACGCAGTAGGCCAGTAGCCAGAATTGGTCTCCAAGGGGGCTCACAGGTTATCAGCTTATAAGCAAGGTTCATTTTTCAAAAGTTTAACAGTATTAAATGAAGGTAAATTGTGTGTCGGGGTCATTAAGTTAATGTAAAATATAAAATGTAGAGTTATTGAAAAAAATATTATTTGTATATCTTCTAGAAGTGCTAATTGACTGGTCGTGACACCATCCCTTAATGCACACTCCATACTATTTCTTATGACAATTATTAATATCATACAAGTAAAAATGAACAATATTAACTTCAATCAAAGTTTCTCAAAGGACCTTGGTACATGACCTATGTTTGACACTAACGCTATGTCCAACGTGGATACGGGCAGCGTGGTGCGTGCGGTGTGATGCGAGCGCCGCACCGCAGATATGTGCGTGAACGCCGGGAGTGTCCAACGTTACTGCGTGCGATTGTGATGAGCAGTTTGCGACGAACATGGCTTCCAGTTCGGTGCTTTTGGCCGTTGTTGATGCAAGGTACAGATTTTTAATGATCGATGTGGGTGCATATGGCAAAGAAAGTGATGCTGGTGTATATTCTAACTCAGCACTTTATCAAAATGTCGAAAATGGTTTCTTACCAAAAGATTTGCAGCTGTCCAACTTCCATCAAAAAGACCCATTTGTGTTTGTAGGAGACGAAGCATTTCCATTACGAACATATCTTATGAGACCATATTCTAAAAGAAGAGTTCAAATAATGCAGCCGCGTCATATTTCAATTATCGTTTATCGCGTGCTCGAATGACAGTGGAGTGTGCTTTCGGCATAAGTTCTGCGAAATTTAGGATCCTATTGAAACCAATTGAAAGTAGTGTACAGCATGCTGTTCATATTGTTAAAGCAATTCGCATTCTGCATAATGTTATAATTGACATAGAAAAAGATTCTCTTGTAAACGTCTTGGACGAAAATGTGATGGACAGGAACTACAGCTCTCGAAGGCAAACAACCGCGCTTCGAGAGCAGCAGAAAATGTATGAACCGTATTCTGTGATTCCTTCTCAGTGAATACAATTTGATGTTTTTGTTCATCCACTCACGACTTTCAAATACTTAAAACGTGAAAACTGTTACGGAATCCCACTCCTTATCAACAATTAAACGATCTTTGTAACGAGGGTTTGTTTTATCCCACAACACATTTCTTCTTTGCACTTCTGCAATAAGCCCTTCCATCTTTCTCGGCGACTCGCCACCGGACGGCAAATGCGATACAAAACAAACCTGTTTGAAAATCAAACGTTGCGTGCGTTGCGAGCGGACGAATCGCACGCGTAACGTGTCCACGTAGGACGGGCTCATTGCTGACTACAGGTTTGATCGGATACGACTGCCGCGTTGCTCGCATCGCACCGCACGCACCGCGCTGCCCGTATCCACGTTGGACATAGCGTTAGTCCGGAGACCGAAGTCCCCTTCCTAGGTGCCGGGCCCAGCTAAACGGTTTGATTCCAGGGTACGTGTGACCGGATCGGTTTTTACCCCCGACGAATAGCCGACTCGTGCATAAAGTGACGTTGAATAATAATAATAATAATAATCAATAATAATGACGTAGATAATAATAATAATTGATGTTAGCCAGCAGAAATACTTTGCTGACTTAACGTTGAACTAAAATATAAATACCAACAGTTATGAGGATTAGTATACTATTTGTATGAACACAAATCATAGTCAAATCATAGATAACAAAAATGTATATTATATAACACACAAAAATAATACCTATTACACAACCCCTCGCTATCACTCAGCATTCACACACTCTCCCATAACGCAGGGGAAAAATTACATAAAGATAAATACATTGGCTCTTTTTTAAACACCATGCAATATTTAGTGTTTCTTAGGAATATTAAACTGCGCCCGAAGACGTTAATTTGCTTAGAATTAAAGATACTAAACTTTCATCTGCGCGTGCTCATTACATTTCTGCCAACGGGCATGACATGTAAACATTTTATTCTTGCAGTTTATTAAAACATTTAAATAATTGTTGTAGAATTATCACTAATGCGCCTTGGAACTTCAATAAAATTAGGCTTAGATATCAACTGAAAGGCACACATGTTTACAGAATGAAAAGTGAAGACACTTATGTATGAATATATTAAAAATAGCACGAAGTTAACTTACTTCCTCACTTAGCAAACTTGAGAGGTGATCTCTGCAAGAGATACACGATTTATGCCGTTTTAATCAAATATTTACCGAGTAAAGCATATAAGGTGACATCAATAAACATTATTACTCAACAGCTCGGCGCAGAGCGTGGAAAAACAACAGTATGCTGTGAATATCTCTTCCGAATTAGCAATTGTGAAATTTAGATGGTGTTGGCAAGAAATAATTTAATCAATACCTTTGCGACTTTTAACTTTAAATACTGGTATCTTTTCGTCCGACGGCCGATCTTTGGAGTCTTGGGTAGATGATCACTCACACATATAGAAAATTAACAGTAGTATACTGTACCATCTCGGCGTTCTAGACGTTCCAGCGACGTTTACCGTAGTCCTCTAAACGGCGGCGTGACGTCAATCCGCGGTCCTCCTTGCGACACTAACACTTCCCCACGCTACTTCTTTGTAGCGGCACTTCGCAATCTTCTTGGACACACCTTGTCGCTTCATCTTCCAATTACAATCTCTCTCTCTCTTTCTCTCTCCGTAGAATTCTCGTCGGGCGTCGGCGTCTCGACTGGCGGCTTTCGGCGGTATCATTTCATGGCTTCTAATCGGGCTGTGGGCGTCATTTGTGGCGATGTGGCATTTGTGGCTTTCGTGGCGCTTGTGGTGGCGTTTTAGTGGCGTGACGTCGCGACGCTGAGCGGTGATCTGCTGCGTTGTCGGCTTCATGCAGGCTTGGAAGACCCATAGCCCCCTTCTCTTGTGATTAGCCCGCCATAGTGGTATTAATGTTCCTCGTCACAAAACGAATAACGCGAATCCAGTGCACAGGTCACTAATTAACACTGCGTATTCGTACAACTAGTCACTGTCACTCACGCAGGGTAAAATACACGGCACGGTAGAAAAAGACAAAGTCCCGAATCTTTACTCCGACTGTCGCAGAGGTGTTGTCGGATCGAAAACTGGCGGTAGACTGTACGTGTTTGTCCGTTCTGCCACTATTTAAAGACAACTTGAAATTTCGAATTCAACAGACTGACTTTTAGGCGCGGAAATCTGAAGTTACGACGTTGGTGGTCAAACGTCCCTTTTTTGCTTGGTCCAGCTTCTTCAAGCACACGTGTTGCGTTAGAATGGGGTGAAATGAATAGTTCTACCCTCATCCGGTACGTAACATGTTCCTCCAGTAATTGGCCTCCTTCGTGGACTTTCCGTCGCCAAATGCACAAAAGTCGCTCAAAACAGTGAAAGATTTATCACAGCACATTGTTAGTTCCCAGCTCCTCTGACCGAACGGGGGAAAAGTCGACAAAAGCAGAGAAACACAAAAGGTTCAGAAACGTGGTGTTTTTCTACCGAAGCTACAAGCGGATACGAAGGTTACAGAAAATATAAAATAATGAAAACCTAGGATATAGAATAATAATAAAAAGTAGGTGACAAAAACTGATTGTCATAAGCTCCTACCGTACATTCCACCCCCCAGCAGACGCAATAAGACTCCCCTAAACTTGTGATCTACCGACATTTGACGCAGATGTGGAAGGAATGTGGATGATGACGTCAAAGTCACAGATTTCTGTCAAAGAAGAGGCTGCGACAGGGGTTGGGAAGTTACATATAAAGAAGCTCCCCTCTGGAAAAAAAAAATCTAAAGTCTAGAACTGGGATTCCCAAACTTTTTCCTTTCACGGCGCCTTTAGTATTTCAAGATTATTCCGCGGCGCCCAAGTCAGAAAGTAGGCCTATCGAACACTTGCAACGCTCAGTTAGTGTGGTCGGGTTGCTTCAAATTCAGAAACATCTTATTGTAAAAGGTACTAAATAAGCACATATTTAGAAAAATCATATCATTTGTGTAAAAATATTGCAACATTTTGCTGCTCCCCTCCAAGCTAGTCACAGATCCCCAAGGTGGTGCGGCGCATAATTTGGGAACCACTGGTCTAGAGAATCTTCTAACTATTTGCTCCTACTTAGACCGGCATATAAACAAGATTGAACGAATATACGTAATAGCTGCTTTTCATGTTCTATGAATTTATCTTTCATCAAGTTGTGAGCCAAATAATATCTGCTGTCTACATTTCACTCTTCACTGCAAACAAATTACCTATAGGTAGAATACAAAATAGTTTTACCTAATGTCAAGGGGGCTGGCAGCCCTGCCTGGCTACGAGCCTGTATTGTACACTATTTCATGTGTTTGTCTGACAATAATTCATATTTGCATAGTGCAACACTGTCGTATTTGTTTCATGGATAAATTCACCTTCTACCATCTTTACATCATCGCAAGAAAATCCTTCTAATAACCTTGCATCGAAGGTTAGTTAATGAAATATTGCTACATCTTCTCTTTATTTATTGTAAAAGGACAGGTGAACATAGCTATTAAATTTTATGTTAAGATATGAACGAACAACAGATAAACTGAAAAAAAAGGGCAAACACAAAATGATAAATGGAAGATCTGCAGACACAGCTGTTGCATGTCAATTTTATAATTTATTTCCGGTTTATGCTCCGTTTTGTATTGGACTTGCAGATTTATACGAGGGAGAATCAAATGAAAACCGCAAAAGTGCCATTAAAAATCTTTTTTTCTTTCTAGGCATTTGGAAATTTGCAGACACAGTCCTCGACGTCTTTCCGAGCTGGTAGTACGAAGCTGTGCCGGTAGGTGGGGTTGGATGTGAGTAACAGCTGATTCAAGATGGCGGCACCACTACGCAGTTGCACCAAGCAGGAACAGCGTGGAGTTATTCGATTTTTATGGAGTGAAGGTGTGAAACCGGTTGATATTCATCGGAGAATGCAGACGAAGTATGGGGACGCCTGTCTGTCACAGCGGCAAGTCTACGATTGGTGCAAGAAATTCGCAGAAGGTACGACTATATTGACTGATGCTCCCCGTCCGGGTCAGGTTCAGCGAGTTGTGACAGAGGAGTCCATAGCCGCAGCAGATCGGCTTATTCAGGAAAACCGGCGTGTCACCCTGGCTGAAATGGCTTCCTTGCTGAATATGAGCTTCGGTTCAGTACAACACATAGCGCATGACGAACTCCGCTACAGAAAAGTGTCCGCCAGGTGGGTTCCTCGACAGCTGACGCAGGAACTGAAAGTCCGTCGGGTTGACGCATGTCAAGAGCTGCTGAGGCGTTATGAAGAGGAGGGTGAGGATTTTCTAGCTCACATTGTCACCGGGGATGAAAGTTGGGTGCACCATTTCCAACCGGAGACGAAACGTGCAAGCAAAGAATGGCGACATTCGTCTTCGCCGAAACCAAAGAAGTTTCGCAGCCAGCCCTCTGCAGGGAAAGTCATGTTGACGTTATTCTGGGATAAGAAAGGTCCTATTCTGGAACACTACATGCCCCCACATACGACAGTGACTAGTGCCACCTATACCGACCTTCTCAAGAACCATTTGAGGCCAGCGATACGCACAAAGCGAAGGGGATTGCTGAGTGCAGGTGTTTTGCTTCAACATGATAACGCCCGTCCTCATTCTGCTCGTGCAACCATGAAAACCATCGATGACCTACGCTTCAAGTGCCTACCACATCCGCCATACTCACCAGATTTGGCACCATCTGATTTCCACATCTTTGGTCCATTAAAGGAGCTTCTTGGAGGGCAGAGGTTCAAGTCTGATGAAGACGTCCAATCGGCGGTGCACGAGTGGCTACACAGTCAACCAAAAGAATTTTTCTCACGCGGTATCGAAGCGCTACCTATCCGATGGCGTAAGTGTATTGAACTGGGAGGGGACTATATAGAAAAATAATGCACAATCAAACATTATGCCTGCATTAAAATAGTGGGAAAAAATTAATTGCGGTTTTCATTTGATTCTCCCTCGTATTTGGCTGCATATCCACAAAAAAGAAAAAATAATAATGTTCCTAATCCCATTATATAATATGACTTCATTGTTGTATGCACCAGCTATTATAATTGCATATATTATACTTGCTTTTTTGAGAAAAGCTGATATGAAATTGTAATCTATTTTTTGTTAATGAATGAGTGGACGTAGTTATATATAAAAATGTATTTAAGAGCAGCGTTTTTTGAACTTTGTGTGTAAAATTTATATTAAAAATATTTATTTTGTACTTTATGGGTATAAACAGCGACATATTAAGCTGTAAGTCCAATAACATTTTGTTGAGTTGAGTTGTATATGCACAGCATACATAATTATTTTTTTTCGGTTCGAAATTCACTGGTTTTAAAGGTGAAGTGAAGTGCATGAAGGTGAGTTAATCAGATGTTTGATCAGTCATTGGTCGACGCGATGAGATGTCATCACAGAATTACTTCGCAACTTGCAATACGTAAGAAGATATTCACGTGACAGGCGAATTTGACGTGCCAGGAATAGTGAGCGTTTATTATTTAATTGAAGAAAAAGCGCATTGAGTGGTCGATTCACATATTTCGTTACGAAAGGTTTTGTTGGGTTTAAGTCTCGACCCAGACATGGAAGGTTTGTTCAACAATTTAATTTAATCATCACTCATTCTCGTTGTTGTGATTAGACAAGAATGACAAGAATTAAGAAAAGTACAAAATATTGAAATGAAACTACATTTCAAAGGTGTACCGAAAGACGACTTTGTGGAAGGCTATGTAATAATAATAGTAATATTAATGAATGAAAATCTAGCGATAATGTGAAAGAAAAAGTTTCAATTAAAAAGAAAGCATGGCTAAAATACTTAAAGACCAAAAGAATGGAGGACAAAGAAGCTTATATACAGGCAAGAGATACAGCAAAACGGATAGTGAGAACAGCGAAGAAGGAAACCTGGGAACAATTTGGAAAGGAAATAGAAGAAAATCATAAAAATAATCCAAGAAAATTTTGGCATGTGCTGAAAAATCTGAAAGGAAAACGAGGAAAGAAAATAAGGAATATCAAAAACAAGAATAACGAGGTGAAAACCAATATGAAGGAAATTTTAGATACGTGGAATGAATATTATGCGGAAACCTTTAGAGAAGAAGAGGAATTGTATGAGGAAAGACCCATGAGGGAAGAAAATGAGAACGTGGAAGCTGAGGAAGAAATCCAACTAAAAGAAGTACAAGAGGCAATTAAATCTTTAAAAACTGGTAAAGCACCCGGTTGGGATAATATACATCCAGAATTTATAAAATATGGAGGAAAGGAAATAGTAAAATGGATATGGGATTTATACAGACTAATATGGGCAACAGAGAAAATACCAAAAGATTGGGAACAGAATGTAATAATTCCTATACATAAAAAAGGAAGTACCCTCGATTGCTCAAACTATAGAGCAATATGCTTAGCGCCAGTGGCCCAGAAACTATATTCACACATTATAGAAAAAAGATTAAGGCAACAAGTGGAAGATAAATTGGAAGAAGAACAAGCAGGTTTCAGGCCTCATCGTCAAACTCAAGATCTAATCTTCTCCCTGAGGAACGCAATAGAGAAGATATTAAGCAGAGGAGGGGAAATATTTACAGCTTTTATTGACTTAAAGTCTGCCTTCGACAGAGTACCAAGAGGACAAATATGGAAGGCCCTTCATCAGTTCCAAGTAACGTCAAAACTGACTAGAATAATTCAAAGTCTATATAAGAACGTTAAAGGAACGGTTAGAATAAATGGACAATCCTCCAAGGAATTTAATATGGGAAAAGGAGTAAAACAAGGTGATGGACTTAGTCCTCTTCTTTTCATATTATTCATGGATCAAATTATAAAGCAATGCAAAAGAAGAACAAGAAAATGCAAAATTGGAAATTATAAGATGAAACCGGTATGGGTACAAACATTAGTATACGCTGATGATATTGTTCTCCTAGCAAAATATAGCAACAGCCTACAAAATGCTGTCCTAGAGTGGGGCCGAGCATTCAAAGAACGAAAGATGGAAATCAATGTTAGCAAGACGAAAGTCATGCACTTCACTAAACAAGAACCAGCAAGGATGCACATTCATTGGAATAATAAGACCTTAGAACAAGTAGAACAGTTTGAATATTTAGGAACCATACTAACTGCGGACGGGAAAATGGACTCTGAAATTAATCACAGAATTCAGAAAGCAAATAATCTGTACTATAATATTAGTAACACCATTATAGGTAAAAAGGAGATTAGTAAAGAAACAAAAATGAAAATATATAAAACAGTCTATCTCCCCACGCTATTATATGGATCAGAAAGCTGGATAATGCAAACTAAATTGGAGAGCAGACTTACTGCTACTGAAATGAAATTCTTAAGAAAATCTGTAGGAAAGACAAGGAGAGATATGATACGAAACACAACAATAAGAAGAGAATGCCTGAATCAGGAACCACTGATTGAAATCATCGAGAAGAGGGAATTAGGCTGGCTGGGACATCTTATTAGGATGGAGGAAGAGCGTAAACCGAAACAAATATTTGAGGCCCGACCAGAAGAAAAGAGAGGAAGGGGACGACCCAGGTTGAACTGGAACCAGTACATTTATGGACTGGCACAGAAGAGAGGGAAGACACCGGACGAAGTGAAAAGACTGGCACAGGATAGAACTTCTTTCAAGAAGTGGCTGAAAGGACCCGACGCCTAAGTGGGCATAAGGGAAAAGAAGAAGAAGAAGAAAATCTAGCTTCTTCTGTCTTATATTGCAATATTTAAATTGTAAAGCTGAAACTGTCGCTTTCATTGGTGTCGCCAACAGATATTCGAATGGGTCAGTTGTTCACTTGATTATTGTAATGAACAAAATAAAACTTATCTTTATGGCATGCAATAAAGAAATAAACTTCAGTTGATTAGAATTCCAGTAGTGTTACCAGGGGCGTGGTCTGTGGTGGGAAACGTAGGCTCTAGCCCATAGTAAATGGTCTTTCCACACAGATAACCTTCAGCATAATTTATAGCTGTGCATGTCTGTCAAGGTATAGAAAAGATGAGACAGAAGATATAGAAAACAAAATGCAAGAAGAGAGAAAGATGAAATAGAAAGAAACGCAGAGAAAAAAGAAGAGAGAGAGAGAGAAAAAAGAAAAGTGCGAAGAAAGGGAGGAAAAAAGAAAATTCTGGATCCAAGGAAGGAACAGAAAAAGTTAAACATGGAAAAAGAAAGAAAACATAAGGAGGATAAGTAGAGAAAACGCGGATAAAAAGAGAAAAGGAAACAAGAAATAAGGTAAGAGAGGGAGGGAGGCGCTGAAGGAAAAGAGAAAAAGAAAGAAAATGCAGAAAGAAAGAAAAATAAAAAACGCAGGAAGAATGGAAGGAATGGAGATAGATGGAACGAAAACGTAGAACGTAGAGAAACAGAAGGTGAAAAGGAAAGAAAAATATAGATAGAAAGAGTGAAAGGAAAGCTGAACTAGAGAAACAAGGTAGAAAGAAAGAGATGAGAGAGAACACAAGAGACGAAAAACAGATGGGAGGGAAGGTCTTCCTATCCATGACTACCAGGCACGTATTAAAATCAAATAATTATTTGTAATTATATTAAATTAAATTAATATTAATAAAAATATATAAATTAATTGATTTTGTATTGTTATTATTACATGAATAGGTAAAAGACCGTATAAAAATAGAGGTATAACGGCACGTATTCATTATCTAGCTTACATGTAGATAAGATCGCCAAAATTTGTATAAAAAAAAGTGGCTTGGCAGGGAAATTAATGTCAAATAGATAAAGAATTGAATATTTATTAAATCACAAAAATAAATGTTTCAATTACAATTTCAATTTTCCTTTATTCAAGGCCGAGGTTCAGCCTGCGGCTGTTCTGCCACCTAACCCTATTTAGTTTTTTCAATGTTAGATCGTGTTGACGAAAAGTATTAAGTTACATAAAGTTTAGAAATATCACACAAATACTACATTTTTCTATATCTTTTAAAATATCACTGGAGGTGTTAATTGGCTGCTACTGAAATCATCCCTTACTACACACTTCATACTACGTTTCATGATACAGATATTTATATTACACAAGAAAAAATGGACAATATTCAATCATAGTGCCTAGCATACATTCCACTCCCCGGCCGAAGAAATAAAACTCCCCGTTCTCAAGACTTGGGAGCTGTTAACCTTTGACGCAGATGCAGAGGGAATTTGCATAATGACATCAAAGTCACAGATTTCTGTATAAATGGGAGGTCGCAACAGGGGCAACGAAGGTGCAGAAAATTTGATTGAATTTGAATTTAAAATTTTGGGTGCGTCAGCACTTAGTAGTGTTGCCCACGAGACGAGACGAGACTTTGGTCTGTCTCGTCTCGTCTCGTGGAAATGCTGTCTCGTCTCGTGGAAATGCTGTCTCGTCTCGTGGAAATGCTGTCTCGTCTCGTGTCTCGTCTCGAAAATATTTGTTTGTCTCGTCTCGAAGGGTTCTGTCTCCTCTCGTCTCGTCCCGTCTCGTTTTGTCTCGTCTCGTCTCGAAAATTAATGCAGGATATTATGCCAACAAAAGCTAAAACTGGGAGACATCACAAAATATTATTCTCGAAAATGGGTTAAACCTTAAATCACTTTGCTCACTGTATAGTGAAAATAAATATGATTCCTTAATCATAAGAACATGAGTATTTCAAATAAAGTTTGTTGATTATCAATAGCTAGTGTATAGAATCTGCCTTGCTTTTCTGGCTCCCATCCACTCTTAAGGAGCTTTCAGACAGAAGGAACACGCGACAGGCGACAAGCCACACGGGGGTTTACACTGAAGTGACAAGCGACAGGATCCCCTTCCATTCCGTCTATGATAAAAGTATTCACCCCACGGGCAGTACCAACAGATCGAGGCGATTCTACGCTCGATATTAAGAAAACGACCCAATTTGAGCGACACGCAAGCGACAAGAGACACGTGGTGCTTCGGTTCGGAAAGTTACGTTTACTGAGAGTTCGTTTCCAAGCGAGACATAGGGTCCCGGGTTCGAATCCCGGTCGGGCTTGGTTGTTTGTGAATGTCCATTCATCAATTTGATCATTTCATCACTCATCCCCATCTTCGCAAATTAGCCAAGAGGCACAAAACGCGAAGTAAAATAAACTAAATCAAATCAAATCAAACCAAGCGAGACATGTTGCTTGTCGCTTCTCTCCTGTGGCTTGTTGAATGTGACAAGCGACACGGAAGTATCACACTGATGCAACGAACAACAGGGACACTTCAGTTTATAAGCAAGCATTCACCGCGCATGCGCGGATAACAACCCTCGCGACGATACACGGTATCCAGAAAACGGCCTAAGCAGAACAACATGCAAGCGACAAGCGAGACGTGCAACTTGTTGTATAGCTTCGGTTCAAAAAGTTTTCTGTGAGGAAGATTTCACACCAAAGTTACAGGCGAAAAGCGACACGAATCGCTTGGAAGCGAACTTTCAGTAGTCAATGCAACCTTTCGAACAGAAGACACACGAGAAGCTGCAAGTGTCTCTTGACGCCTCAGTCCGTTGTTCACGGATGCGGGGTGAATGTTTTCCTTCAGATTGAAGGGGATTGTGTCGCTTGTGTGTGAATTATACCTGTCACTTGTCGCTTCGGTGTGAAATTTCCCCAAGATAGCTTTCAGGTTGAAGCAACAGGCAACGAGCGACACAGAGTTTTCGCGCCAAAACGACAAGCTCCTTTAGGGAGCTTTCAGACCGGAGCGACAAGCGACAAATGTCGCTTTGGAACGAGCCAATCCACAGCAACGTTTCACAGCGTAGGGGCACATCAGGCCGCACAAACCTGCGTTCGATTGGTGAAATCCTGAAGCGACACGTGTTACGGGTCGCGTATCGCTTGGATGTGAAATCTCCCTTAGTCTATAAGCAAGCTTTCACTGTGAATTCACTACCAACAGACAGACACGACACTATGCACGCTATTAGAAAACGGGCCAGTACGAACGACACGCAAGCGACAAAGCAACCCGTGCCGCTTGTCGGTCGAGTCGCTTCCGATCGGAAGGATGCATTTATTACTGAGGGTTCATTTCCATGCTAGACTTGTTGCTGTCGCAAGTCGCTTATTACTTCTATGACTTCAGGCAATTTTATTTTCTTTACGTCAAAGTAGAGTATCTAAGCTTTTTACTAGGTTTTTAGTGCCGCGATGGTGTAGTCGTTAGGGAGTCTGACTGCCAGGCGGGAGACCCGGGTTCGATTCCCAGAGTGGGTGAATAAATGTCGGATGGTCCCAGCATAAAGCAGCTCCGGGGCTCCCAGCCTCATATCAATGGGTGCATGGGGGCAATCCTGGACAGCAAAAGCGGCCGGAGTGTGGTGCTGATCACTTCGCCTCCAAAATGACCTTTCCCCCACATCCCGTAAATGCACTGTGCTCTATACACTTAGAAATTTACCTTTACCTAGGTTTTTAGTGCGAAATCTTTGAAGTTTGCAACCAGCACTCGAGGCTGCTGTGGATTTTGAGAAGAGGGTCGCAAATGAAAGAAGGGTCTGTTTGGGTGAGAAATTTTATGACGATTTTCGCCAGTATGGCTGGAACAGGGCCGTACTAAACAATGGCAGTGACTACCTCCAGATCGTTTTGCGCAAGGATGAATGGAAGAGAATTCTTAGGGTAGGAATTTTGCAAGTTAAGATAGCTGGGATACGAGGCTAAAGTCTGGCAAATTCGTTTCGGACAACGTGTGACGAATTAGGATTTTTCGAGGGGGGATATTACAGATCTTTTTTTCATGTAGGCTAATAGAAGCTGATTTGGGTTTCCAAAGGAAATGCTTTATTCCGAAAAAATAAATATTTTCTGCTGATTTGCTGTTTTAAGTCCACTTTAAGCCACAGGAAGGCTAGTCGGGACTGTACCTACAGTTTAAAGTGGGATTCGAGCCACTACGTGCCTCCACCGGGTATCGAACACGGGACCCCTTGATTACAAGGCGACGACGGTACCACTGCGCCACGGGGAGGCCCAAATATTTGCAATTGATTAGTTATTTTGTTTATATTTTTTTCGAGACTTTCGAGACGAGACGAGACTTTCACGAGCTGTCTCGTCTCGTCTCGAATTTTGAAAAGCCTGTCTCGTCTCGTGGGCAACACTAGCACTTAGGCTATTTTGCACCCGTCACGTTATGCGGGATCCAGCCCCTTACCACAAAACTATTGTGTCGCATAACTAAAATCTTAAAATATTCTGACCGGCAAAAAGCTGAGGCTGTAAAGGGTCACTCAACACACATAAGGACAACACACAGAATTATACTGGCCACAGGGTCAGTCGCCTGAGCCTCGTTAGTCTGCAAAAAGCAATCCATTGTATATAACGTGGAAGGTTACCCCTCACACCCCGAAGGTACAGTTAAAGAAGCTCCCCTGTGAAGAAACTTCCTGAAGTCTAGAGAAGAGAATCTCCTAAATACTTGCCACTACTTGAGACTTCTTCTTATAAATAAGATGAACGAATGTAATAGCTGCTGTTCATGCTCCTTTAATTCATCCTTCCCCAAAGTTGTGAGCAAAAAATAATATCTTCTGTCTACATTTTCACTTTTCACTGCAAGCAAATTACACAAAATAGTTTTACCTAATGTCAAAGGGGCTGACGGCAGTTCCAGGGGGGATGAGCCCCCTGCCCCTGCCTAGCTACGGGCCTGGGGGGGTCAGGACTCCTGGACCCCTAATATAGTCCTTCATAACTACCAAAGACCAAGACCACCTAAAATATTTCTTTCCCCCTTACTGGTGTACGCAGGATTTTATTTCGGATGGGGCTGGTATTGAAAGGGTAGAATACACAGTAAAATATTTCATAATTTCTATTTTCATTCTTTGCTTTGAAAGTTCTTCTGAGACAAAATTCGTAATCAGGGGGTTCATTTAAGGGGAGTTTGCATTTATCAATTTGGTTTTCCCGAGTTCTTTATTGCTTTCAGTTGAAAAAATTTATTTTTCGAAAATTTCGGGAGGGGCTGCAGCTCATTCTAGCTATTTCTTCTTCACCTGTTGCTTGCTATGTTCCCCGTCTCCCCATGTATGTTTGTCTATATTTTTCTGCACTTATATATTCCCCTCAAATTCTTCCGCTGCTTCTTTACTTCGCTCTTTACCTATTTCCTGTATTTCTTTCTTCACCCCCTCTCTCTACTCTCTGTCTATGTCTGTCTCTCATTGCACTGAGAATTGTTTGTCTTATTCTCTGCCTGTGGTTCTCTATTTGCCTCAAATTTAGTACATTTTCGTCATTCTGGTTCTGTTTCCTTCTTTCTTACTTGTTTCCTCTCCTCTCTCTTTCTCTTTCTATCCCTCGGTCGATCGTTCTCATTATATAATCTAACCTAACCCATTTAAATGTGTAGAATTGTACCCCCCAAAAGTATTAGACCTGGTCATTACTGTCTTTTCTCACATGTAAATTGCATGCAACTTGTCCCATTTTTTCTTCAGTGGTTACATTTTTGCGCTTATGCATTAGGGAGGCTGCTTCGTCACGCCCTGCTTGGAATTACAAAAGGAAATACCATGCATATTTTTCAATTATGCTTTTATTTGTGTATACATATTTGTCGTACACTATGAAACGACAGAAGGAAGTTTCTGGAAACTTATTTACTTTCTACCTGGTCGTCGACCCGATGGTAGTTGAAAGAATGGTGGTGGTGGACGCACTGGTGGTCTCGCTGGTGGAGCCGCTGGTGGAGCCGCTGGTGGAGCCGCTGGTGGAGCCGCTGGTGGAGCCGCTGCTGTAGGCGCTGGTGGACTTTGGGTTGGTTGTTCCTGGAAAGTAGGTAATTCATTATCATCATCGTCGTCGACATAATCATCGTCGTCGTCATAATCATCGTCGTCGTCATCATCATCGTCGTCTTCATCGTCATCATCGTCGTCATCATCATCGTCATCGTCATCGTCGTCATCATCCTCATCGTCTATTTGGACTTGATTCTCATCATCAAAGTCGTTGCTGACATCGTCATCAGTCGCTGGGAACCAGATTGGATACTGAGGAGGTGCAGGAAATGTTGCTTGCCTGGCCTCCGGTGGTAGTAGCACAGCGGATAATGTAACCTGAACCTGAAAGGACACAGCACAACTTCAATTAAGTAGGTCTCACTAAACAAAAGATCGAGGATTGATGAACATTTAATTAATAGTTTATCAAACTAAATTTGGTTTGCGTTACCAAGATTGAAGTATATTTTGTACCTGTATAATGGTTTTATTTATTCAATGGAGCTGCATTGTAATGAATGTGGATGGATCAGATTACCATCAGAAATTTAAGGGGTGAATATTTATGATCAGTGGTCACCCTATCTTTTGATTGATTAATTTGGTTTATTTAGCTTCGCTTTTCTGCTGTTTTGGCTAATCGCGAAGATGAGAATGAGTGACGATATGATGAAATTGTTGGAGGGACACTCACAAGAAAACCCATACCCAGGCTGAGATTCGAACACGGGACACATGTAAAAATAATAATGTAATAATAACAATAATAACGCTTACAATCAATAGATTAATAAGATTAAAATAATAATAATGATATTTATTTGTTTGTTTGTTTGAGTTGATGTTTTAAGTTCACTTTGTGCACAGTAAGAAATCGGGACTGAACCTACAGTTTAAGGTAGGATCCGAACCACTATGTGACTCCACCGGGTATCGAACCCGGGACCTATTGTTATTATTGTATGAACAGATAAAGAAAGGCGTGTTTCTTTATCCGGCTTATGTGTAGCTAATATCACTAACATTTGCATAGAAACAGCTGTCATGCTAAAGAAATTAAGTATTTTTCTTATTTAATTTTCGACTTGGTTAGTCTTCTGTGTGGTAGGGGGGGGGGATATTGTCGTTTATATTGTCTATGTACGCTAAGCAAACTATAAGTGTAGACAACGCTTGTAGACGTTACTTGTACGGCTCATCACTGACCATGAGTATCGAAGTAAGTATTTTTTTAAAGTAAGGAGTTACTTCCAAAGTTACTTACCACCGACAGGAGAACTCCTAAAGCAATCACAATTCTTGGCCTCATTTTGAAGTTTCAAGTTCGAGCTCTTCCTTCAACTTGGAGTATCTGCTGAAAGTGTGGTTTTATATAGGAAACGAAAGCAGAACCTTGTATTTGTACAGTTGTGTGAAAATGCATAGAAAATTCCCCCACAAAATACATATATTACGTATGGCAATAAATTAAGATGCAGTTTGCACAGCATTGTGAGTATCATGTGTACAGAAGATGTGAGGTTAGTCATATGCATATGGTTCAACGGGTAACTGGTGCTTCTTATTGTTAACAGTTAAGTTGTAGCACTGGAGCAGTTGAACATGTGTTCTGCATTGTTATGACGGTCTCTGTGTGTATCGTGCAAGGTGTTGGTATGACTCAAAGTATGTTTGTTGGCGTTAATTGTTTATGAATTATAGTTGTTGACAATATAATGCTGCAGGATATTCTATTCTGAGTGATTTATGCAAAGGTGAAGCGTTTTTCATTTGGCTTTTCGTAGATCTACTCTCACGAACTTCAATGTTATAGCGCAGTGTTCCAATTGAAAGGGGGGGGGTACGTTCCCAACAAGCGAAATTTACTATCGATAATTTTCAGTATTAGAACATAATATCAAATTTCCAATAACTTTTGTTTGAACGTTTATCCATATTTCGTTTCTATAAAAAAAATATAATCTTAAACGAAAAGTTTGGTTTTATTCTGAAATTACGAGAGAATGGTTGTACCTCGGGTAAAAGTGCTGATATTGGGTCTATATCAAGTCTATGCTTACGGTTCTGATCATAAAATTAAATCCATGCATAAAATACCATCTGGCTGAAGATTTTCAAAATGGTGGATTTTCCAGAGTCGAAAATGTTGGAAATTTTTAGGATATGTTAAGGCGTAACAAGAGCCATAAGATATTCCACAATGTTTATATATTTATATAACGCCAATATATTTCACTGAATGGAGTACTTCGTTATAAGGGGAGGGGTTGGCCCTCGAAAATCAACGTTGCTTATTTCGACTATAGAAAAAAGCAAAAATTTTACATTTGTGCTATAAATTTCAGCAAAATAACCTAGGGAAAAATTTGCTCGAAAACTAGAAAGTGAAATGCAGAAGGTGTGTTTTCACATTCTATTACTTAATCCAAATTTTGATAATTACATTTTTGTGAGAGGTTAACAATATAAACATCTTGGCAGAAGAAACACTAAATACGCTGACCAAGTCAGTCTACATTTCTGTAAACAAATCACTTAACAATGTGATGTTTCAACCCCCCCCCCCCCCATTAGGCTGTTTCAAGTCTGAGGAAGAACTTGATAGAGGGTTCAAACATCACGTTGTTAAGTGTTATGTTTACTGAAAGATAGGCTGCCTTGGTCAGCATATTGAGTATTTTTTTCTGTCACGGAAACAAGGCTTAATCGTGTTACCATTAAACATCGTGGCTATAATTTCCCCTTTTACTATTGTCCTTGATCTAGTTTGTGTTATAATTACAACACATTATGAAAATTATGTATTTGAATCTATGACGATCTTGAAGCCTAAAAAGAAAAGAAAAGAAATTTAAAGAAAATAGAATAGAAAAGTATTTTTATTTGTTACAGAGCAAGGTTCAGCCTGAGGCTGCTCTACCAACTAAAACATTTGCGTCAGGTGTACACTCATTAGGCGTAGAAGTATTTTCCCAAGTGTATTCCTTTATAATAATTATTATTTTGTTCGAACTATTAACCTGAGGGTTCGGCGTGCTGACCCCACGTCACCCCATCTCCACTCCTCTAGGCAGGATTGTGGGAGGGAGACTGCCCGACAGGTCAGGTCAAGGCCCTTACGGGCTGTAGTAGAGCCATGGGATGGAGGCATACCTCACCTTCACTTTAGGGTCCCCTTTTGAAAATCTTGGGCATCCCCATGTTTCCTCTATCTTTCCCAAGGAATATAGACTTTTACCCAAGACTACTAGTGAGTGGAACCACGAGCAAAACAACCTGCGCAGACCCGCGAGTCCTGTACACCGTACCCCCGCGAGTAGGGGGAGGGGGAGAATGGACCATGCTTCCTTGCGGCCCGAGGTGGAGGGAAGAAGGGAAAGCTGCGCGGGGACTTGTCGTCCCAAGGTTTTTTTCCTTGTGGTCGATCTTAGTCTTGACTTTTACCCCTCCCCCCCCCCAAATACCACCTTTAGGAAGCAGAATTCATCGTAAAAGTTCAATGTTTCTCTCACAGAGGGCAATACATGCACTTTACTTACAATGTTCATTGTTGCCATCTAGTGCCTAAAGCATGAACTATATCATTATAATGTATGTAAAGGAAGAAGCGAAGAAAGTGCTTTACACTGTGACGAAAAAAGATCGAAATTGGAATTTGGAAAGTGGGATGTTTGACAGCAGTTTGCGACAAAATATGGAATGTATCTTTAGTTTAAGATTTGAAGAAGGATGATGGATTTAGTGCGATGTTTAACAGAGAAGTGCCATCTGTAAAATTACACTCGAACGAAGATCTAATAAGTTGCAGAGGCAAAATGTCTAGCAGTAGCAGCAGTCTTGACGAGAAGTTTGAGGAATTTTT
The DNA here is from genome assembly GCF_977018435.1 of Lepisma saccharinum. NCBI lineage: Eukaryota > Metazoa > Arthropoda > Insecta > Zygentoma > Lepismatidae > Lepisma > Lepisma saccharinum. Next base: position 64,485,721 of record NC_139241.1, on the reverse strand, counting down.
GAATCAGGTGAGCTTGGAACAATATGGAAAGACTAGGCTTTCAAAAACAACATGTAAAATTATAATCAATATAGGATACACCAATATACTTAACTTATGAGATGTGGGGTAAATGTTACAATTAAGTTCAAGGTGTTACTAGGTGTTTTGAAAGAGATAGGGGTCGCTGTTCGGCAGCAAGATATATCCGTCTACTCTCGATATTTTTGAAACCTTTTACTCGTATTATCTTTTTACTTTGTTACGATTTTTGAAAAAGCACTGTTACCAGGCTGTCCCAGAAGTCCTGCACCATACAAGGGCGAAAATGAAACTCAGAATATCAGAAACAAAGAGAGACTTTATTCAGCAAACTACAGGCCTCCATGTTCAATTACCTTCACCCATCTCTGCGACAACAGCTCAATCTGGTGGCGATACCAGGTGGCAGGTTTAGAATTGAAAAACTCACGACAGGCAGAATTTACCTCATCATATGAATTGAAGTGCAACCACACAGGAAATGTGAGAGAGAGTGAAACAAACCGTAATCCGATGGTGTAACTTCCAGACTATAGGCGGGATGAGGTAACAACTCAAATCTGTGAAGCTCACTTAGTGTGTTGGTCACTCTTCGAGACCGGTGACTGGGAGCATTGTCATTTTGCAGCAGTAACCTCTTCCTCCTCGTTAATGCCGGGTATTTCCCATTCAGAATGGCGTACACTCGGCGTAACAGAATACAATTCACCTGTTACAGCATGACCTTCTGGAACAAACTCATAATGGACAATCCCATCAATATTCCACCACACACTCAGCTTTTTCCCAAATCTGTCCTGTTTCACATGGGCGAGGGCCTCCTGTCTTCTTTTCACCCACTGTTTACGTGTATCAGGGTTTTCAGAAACACCCACTTCTAGTCTCCTGTCATAATTCTCCTCCAAAAACGAAGATCATGCGGGGGTTTTGTAGCAATGTCTGGCAAATTGCAACTCTGCACTGGGCCTGCACCTCTGTCAGCTCGTGCGAACTTTGTCGGGGCTGTTTATTGGTGTAATCCATGTCATACAAGCGACGGTTTACTGCGATTTGGATGCCCCAACCAGTCTTGCTAACACACGTGTGCTGGATTGTGGTGTATCATTCACAGCATCCTGCAGAGACTCAATAATGTCCATCGGAGGTCACCCCGTGCGGGCCTTGTCCGCGAGGCGTAGATCACCTGAAGTGAATTTTTTAAATCAACGGGAAGCTGTCGATCGATTCACCACTCGTTCATTCTCCACACCACTCGTTCGTTCTCCTTCGCTGCCGCTTTTGCTGTTAGTCCTTATTTTCCAGAAAAAAAGTAGCACTGCACGAAATGCAATTTGGTCCTCACTCATAGTGCCCACTTTAACTTCACGGGAACACTCGCTACACATGCTGTGCGTGCCTTCACTTGATCCTACGAACCTGTCCTCTATGCCTGCCAACAGCCTTTCACTGGTGGTGCCACCTACCCTTGCAAACTTCACCTCTTGGAGCTCAGTGTGCTGATGGTGCAGGACTTCTGGGACAACCTGGTACATGTTATTCACAATTAGGTAGTTGAAATTTGCACCTTAAGGTACAAGAATGATAAACTCGTCCTTGGTTTTATTTGCCCAGTTTCATTTGTAAAGAACTGCAACGCCAAGGGTCCCAGGTTCGAATCCCGCTTGGGCTTCTTTGTTTGTGAATGTCCATTCATCAATTTCATCATTTCATCACTCGTCCCCATCTTCGCAAATTAGCCAAGAGGCACAAAACGCAAAGTAAAATAAACTAAATCAATCAATCATTTGTAAAGCAGTAATTCCATTACCAGTTTCATGGATCGGAGACACATTAAAATCGGATATTTTGTGTTTCGCATGGTTCGTACTTACCAATTGTGTATTGCGGAACATAGTTCAAGGAGCCATTATACTTTTTACACGAAAACAAACACTTTTTCTACTAAAATAAGCCATTTTTCTAAGTGATACCGAACGCACGTCACTGTGCGATATCACTTGCTTTGTGAATGATATAGCTTCTTTTGTTTTCGAATATCAGTGTTTCCAACTCTATTATGCAAGAAAATGGCTATGTTCCACGAATTATTGGGTTTCTTAAATTACACTTTCAAGTCACGAAACATGCACAGTTAGGCAGGTTAGGTTAACATAGTAAAAATTGAAAGATTAACTTACCATCCTAGCATCTTCTCGTAAGAAAAGGGTGTGTTTGGAAACCCTTTTTCCACTGGCGAGACCGCGTGACTTTCGACGCTCGCGCCATCTGCAGGTACATAATGGAAACAACGGCATAATGTCGCTTTACACAAAAGGCAGGATCATTACATCAAAGTGATTATTTCTTGTTCTGCATCATTCCACGGTGAAGTTCCTGCAGCATTTCGTAGTCTCCAGATACAAGTTTCCGTAAATACTTTTGTTAGTAAAAATGAAGAAATGTGTCTCCGATGCATGAAACTGTTACCGTAATTTCTTTTGAAGAAAAGCTGAACATAACAACATTCGAATACACACAGCTTCATTAATTTGAGAGCTGCCGTAAGACCCATTTTAGATGGAAACATTTTCTTTGCCACTTTTGCTGACAGTAATGCTAAGTAAATGATTCAAAAAATCTTACAATTTGTATATCAAATACTAATGTACATGGGATTATTTCACGTAACATTCAGGTTAAGAGCGTGGCCGTGCGGTCTAAGGCACTGTGCTTTGGGCTCTGACTGTTGGTCGGCATGAGTTCTTGGCCTGTGTATAGGACCGGTGGAAACCCACCATCGTGTGGAAATTGGGGAGCTACGAGTGAGTAGCGTAACCCGGTCTCCTATAACAGCTGGGGGTTTGATGTGCTGACCACACGTCACCCCATTCCTGGTTAATGATCTCCACACCTCTAGGTAGGATTGTAAGTAGAAGTTGTTAAATATTTAGCTTTGCATATTGTTTACTAGCTAAGAACTTGAAGTACATTCTACCGACCAGCAAGGCCAACTTTCCAAGAAATTATGGAGTAAGTGTAGCCTTAAATACATTGCAATGGTTCGAACTACTTTCTGCATCGTCCCTATATACCAATAAATGAGACCAATAGTTGTCCCTTGCAAAAAAAAAAAAAAAAAAAAAAGGAAAATAAATATTTTAAAAATAGGTCTCTTGTGTGCCATGGCTGAACTACATTAAAAGCACAGTGCTAAAAGAATGGAGGGAGTCCACATGTGTCACATTAGAATGGTAATGGTTCTGATTGTGTAATGATTTCTACCTTCATAAAAATATTATATTGTGTTCAATAAAAAGATGCATCATAATTGGTTATGGGAATTTTGGGTGTCAAGTAACATTTTTTTTTTAATGAAGTTTGTTTCACTTAAGCTAATTTATTAATAGGCTAGAACTAAAATTTATCAGTAGTCAGTCAGTATTTGGTAGTTTTTTTTATGTTAAGTCAGTAATTTACAATACCTGATTTTTTAATGATTTCTTTCCCCACAGCCACTATCAACAGATGTATCGAGTGCTGAGCCAAGCATCTCAGTCCAAGATAAAAAGGATCGACGACATGCAGGGAATAATTTTTGGTGGCTTAAAGATGCTACCTTGCAAGGTTCAAGAAAGAATTCCGATAAAGAGGACTTTAGCAGTTGGTTTAAGAAAGACACTGGAGCCAAGCAGCCAAGTGTTCACTTTGCAATTGATGATGAGAAGGAGAAAGATGTCACCCAGCCCTCTTCACATGCCGAAGTGGAACATTCAGAGGATAAGGAATCTTCATTGCTTTCCGAAGCCAGGAAACCCGATTATCACGAAGATGCTCTTGGAGAAGTAGGTGGAGTAATTATAAAGTGCTTTTTTGTATATCGTGAAATAAAAGTATCACATCCTCTTCAACAATGACCAAGTTTGTGTGGGGTCCTACCGCTGTATATGCCTTCATGGCAGGGTGCAAAGTGCATGGGGAACTTTACCATATATTACCTGTACCTTGAGATGCAAGGGACCTCATTTTAGATCCACAATTACAGTCTTGAACATTTAGGTTCTTTTGATGTCGGACGAGAGAAAACTTTATGAATAGAAAAGTAACATGCATGACTTGCTGCTTTTAATTTCCTTTTTAATATTGTTTTCATTTCTTAATATTACTGCGAAGTATTTGAATTTAAAAACTGATTGAGATAACATAATAAAGTTTGAACTCACATTTTATGTTTACGAAAATAAATAAGACTATTTTATCTTGCATGTATGTATTGATTGCATTGTTGTAGTTTACTGTTCTTACAAGCATGTAAACACAATTTTTGTTGTAACGTTTCAGGAGAACACACGCTCTCTTCATCAGACATTCATACTTAGTTTGATTAATATTACAGTTATATCAATGTAGTAAATTTAACAAAAATAAAAAAGAAGCAGTTATACCATGAATCTTGCCAATAATCTTACATTGTTGAAACCAACAGAAGAGATCAAGAATCTTCATAGGGAGATGGATGATTTTGAATTGCCTTATGATATTAAGGATCCATGATTAAAATTTGATAACATCTTCATGTAAAATAATAATAATATTTATAAAAAAAAGTCCTCCTCCGTGGCCGTGCAGTCTTAGGCACCTTGCTTTGGATGGTGACTGTGGGACGGCATGGGTTTGATCCTGGGTTCAGTCTCCGGGAATTTTCGGCCTGTGTATAGGGCCAGTGGCAACCTACCATCGGGAGGAAATTGAGGAGCTTCGAGTGAGTGAGCGAAAGTCGGTCGTGCAGACATGCAACGGCTGGGGATACACATCTATCCCAACATTGGTTGAAGATCTCCACGCTGAAAGAGGTGACAAAGAAAGTGTGTAAGGGAGACTGACAGCCGGTAGGTAAGCCAAGGCACCAATGTTGGGCTGCAGCACTATACGACTTATTTATATAAAAAAGGCTTGTTTCACAATTGTTATGTTTCAGCAATGTAAGATTATTGGCAAGATTCATTGTATAACTGCTTTTTATTTTTGACCCTGCGTAAAGTGACTCTGCGGCTCACCCAGCCTCAAATCAATGGGTATGTGGGGGGGGGGAGGTGGCTCGAGCATGATGCTGATCACATCACCTCCAACATGGCCCTATCCCCATAATGTGCCTTCATGGCACGGTGCTATATGTGGGGAAATTACTTCCGTGTTATAATTGTAATATTAATCAAACAAGAATAAATGTCTGATGAAGGGAGCATGTGTTCTCCTGAAACGTTACATCAAGAAATAAGTATCTCACTTTTCATTTCATGACAACAATTGTAGACAACCTGCTCTAATGATCAAGCAGATAAAGATGCACAATTTTTGAGATTTTTTACTCACCCTGTTTGATGATTGTAATTGTAGGTGCCTGAGGATCAGAATTTGGAAAGCCCTGTAGACACAGATGACCAAATTAAATCTGAACTCTCCGAACATGCTGGAAAGGACAAAGCTGACGAGCACACGGAATCTAATTTGGATACTTACTTCGAGGATGACTTTGAACATGATGACACCAACACTGGTATGTTCGACAGTCCATGGTTGCTTTTTATTTTGAACATTTATCTGCTTGTACCCTGATTCACTTTTACGTAGGGATATGATGGATTAATTGGTACTGTGTTGGGATCAGTTGCTGTGAGGAGTTCCAATAAGTGTTTTTGCATGCCCTTGAATAAATTTTAATGTCTACCTCCGTGGCAGAACGATTAGCACACCGTACTATGATTCCAGACGTCCCGGGTTCGAATCCTAGCCTGGGCATGTGTGTTCTCTGTGAGTGTCCCTTTGTCATATCATCACTCATCCTCATCTTCGAGATTAGTCAAAAGTGGCAGAAGGGTGAAGTAAAATAAATCAAATAAATTTTAATCAAGATGATAGAATATTTGAAATTACTGACATTGTTTTTATCAAGATGATAGAATATTTGAAATTACTGACATTGTTTTAAAATAAATTGAACAGTATTGAACCCTCCAGACACAAGTAGTTTATACGGTTATAAATTCAAATTCATTTAATCAGAAGCTTGACATTGAAAGATACTAAATGGTTTGTAGTTCTTGTTTAATTTTCAATGTCTGATATAAGCCAGCAATGTGCAATGCATATACACTTTCAGATGGACTGTAAAAATTATACCAAAAGCATAATGATATTTATTATTACAGGGGTAAAAAATTGTCTGTAAAAGTCAGTTTTTCATACTAGTCTGTAATTTGTCAGTTTCTTTTCAAACAGTGGTCAGTAAAGTCAGTATTTTTTTACTCATGACTGCGATCCATGTCTTTTTAATTTTCAGTAATGCATGCATGATACATTACAACTTTCTAGTGACATGACAGATTTTTTCAGTTCAGTTAATGATCTTTCTATCACTTATCCTAACCTAATAGTTCTATTATTGTATTGATAAAGTAGTCAGCTTATGAAGGAGTTACTTGAGCACTAGCTTTCCATAAATGAAGAAGAATTTAAACATTATTGTTTGAGGGACTTGCCTCCCCGATGGTGCAGTGGTAGCATCGTTGCCTTGTAATCAAGGGGTCCCGGGTTCGATACCCGATGGAGGCACATAGTGGTTCGGATCCTACTTTAAACTGTAGGGCCAGTCCCGATTAGCCTTACTGTCCATAAAGTGGACTTAAAACACCAAATCAATCAATCAAAAAATCTTTTGATATTCATCTTTTTGCAGTGCATTCATATCGATTTTTTAGTACAAAATTAAAACATATGGAACATCTTGTCTCCATTAAAATATTAGTTTTCAAATAAATAATAAAAATCCCAGTTTTGGGGACCTCCTCGTTGGCATAGTGGTAATGTTGTTGTCTTGTAATCAAGGGATTCTGGGTTCAATAGTGGCACACAATGATTTTTTAAATTGTAGGTCTAGCCGATCTGTGCATAAATAGGACTTAAACTTCAACATCTAAGTTTTACTTTTAAAATGCAAATTTATCAACAGCGTGAATTTGTATTGGTCACTTAAGTCAGATCATGTGTTATACTTTCAGCCAATACTTCAACTGCTTCCAGTGTCGACAAAATCATGCAAAGGATCCGAATGCTGGAAGACCTTCAGAGCTCTGCATCATTGTCCGAGGAGGTGGATTCCAGACAGCCTACTAAGATAGATGAGGTGGAGAATGACGACCCAATTCAATTGATAACCAAAGGTAGTATACCCTAGCTTTATATCAGTGTTTTCAACCACCAGGCCGGGAGGTTCTTCTGAAGTTTGCAAATTGCAGCCAAAGCTTGTAACCACCTGAAACATTGGCCTTTTGTTCGAGTTTCGAGGAAATGCTTTCACGACAGTGGGAGTGATGGATCAAACAACATTGCTTCCCGCCTCCAAATTTGTAGGTTGACATATGGGTACCATGCTCAGTTTAGTTTACACAGCAATTTTACTAACAAACATATTGAAGTGGATATATTCTGATTAATTGGAATTTTTTGGTGTCCGAAATTGAACATGCCAATGAAAATTACCAAATTAATTTGAACCAAAAATTTCATATTTGTCAACAATCCTAGACATAAACAAACTAGTGCTCTCTATAATTATTCCCTAATTTATATATTTATAAATTCGGAGAAACTAGTACTCGTTTTTATCCGTGAAGCTGTTTTTTTCTTTTTCGTTTAATTTTAGTGGCCACTGCCACCATCCTCGTTGGAACTTGCTGTACTGTGCTGCACAGAAAAAGAAAAAAACAGCTTCGCGGATAAAAGTGAGTACTCGTTTCTCCGTATTTATATACTACCGCATCTCTCTTTTCCCAATTATGAATTATTTATTTGTATTAAATTTCAGGGGTACAACTGTTGGAATCGACTCAAAAAACAAATTTACCAGGCCGTGGACTCTCAAAGGTTGAGAACCACTGCTTTATACTATTATACTAAGACTGACGAATGGAAATTATGCTTACCGTTAAACATTTACTGGAGTTTATTTGTAACTCTACCATTCTTAGTTTCCAGGATATTAAATTTGTATTTATGAGCAGTACATAATTTCAAATTTACACTGAAAAAGCATTGAGACTAATACCGTGGAAAGGTTGAATTGACTTGATTGCTGGGAGAAATCCAACTGTTGCTGGTCTACTACAGAACCCTCAAAAGTATAAATTAACAAAAAAACATATAGAATAATAAAATACAATAGAATAAAGTGATACGAATTATAGAAGCAATATAAACAAAACTGCACTAAATTAGAGAATATAAGTACAGTACTTACATTGAGTACAGTGTATAGGTATAAATTGTGTTTTTTAAGCGATTCACAACTCCGCCTTCAACATACACACCTATACATTTTAAAACCTTGTCCCTAGGTTCAAAACATGCAGTATCTGAAGTTGTGTGGATATAACTATTGGCAATAGACAGGTATTCTTCGAATCATTACATAACGCCCATTTCCCTTTTGATATATGTAGGTTTATCCATATTTTATTTACAGAAGGAGTTAAGACTTGGCCGTTATTAACAAAATCCTCATTTTAATGTGCCCTGTTCCCCCTTCTTGAAGAGAGTGTGTGTAGAGTCGTGTAGTCACTGACTTCACAGGTAAAAAAAATATATATAAATATAACCTTCAGTACCAAAAAAGGTGGCTGAAGGTATGTGTACCCGGTTTCCCACATGAGATGTACTATTGAATTAATGTGGAAAAGATTAAGTGTGTGCATTAAAAGAAAGAAAGTAAGTTAGAGTCCCCGCCGATTCATAGTATCAAGAAAATTCTCCCTTTCTTCCCATAGAGAGAAGACACTTCTTTACCTCACTGTATTACACCAAACATCTGAGGCAGACTGCTCCCTTCCCTTCCTTTATATAGGCCCCGCTAATCACCTAACCGTTACTCGAAACTTTCCGCTGGTCGGCTGTCCAGCAACACATCTACCTACCCCAACAGCCAAGAATACAGGCGGACAGGAATACATAGACATACGCAACATTACCAAAACACATGACACTAAAACCTGACCGATTCAGTTAAATTAATTAATTAAACATATAAAATAAAAAGGATCAAGTAATGATCGCATCATTACAACTGTTAAGAGTGATATGGGGATTTTTGGTTATTCATATGTGGATTTATCTTCCTTTGTGATTGTTGGTCAGCGATTAAGAGCGTTGCATAAAATATTCAAATTTTTGCTGTATTCAGAAGTGCATTGCAGACCTATGGTGCTGTCTAACTGAATGTCAACTGGTAAACTGAAGTTATGCAATGAGGCAAACATAATCTGGAACATTTCTTGTTGAGTGTGAGCGAGTTTTCACTTGTGACATTTAATTTTGAAAACAGGTAGTTTGGGGTGTTGCAATTTCCTCCATAATACCACAGAGAATTCTGTGCTTCCGAAGCACATGGAGAGTGTTTTCATAATTTCTGAATATGGTGCATGAATTTTGAACTTTCTGTATTTTTATTGATGATTTTTCATGTGGTAGGTTATTCAATGCCAGTGTTGCTAACTGAGATCACTACTTCAAATATCATTAAGTGCTGCATGTGACGCGTATTGGTGACAACTGGTGATTAGCGTGGCACCAGTCACTTCAATATATAACCCTGTAATATTTTTTTTTCTTTCTAAATTGGCACTCTGAAAAAACATCACTACTTTCCTGTGTGGACTGAACTGTCTATGAAGAGCTTTTAAAAAGGCTTCTTAATGCAGAATCTGGTGTGAATATCTCTCCAAGTTTTTACATAATTTGCAAATAAAGGTAAGGTTGCTAAACGTTTTAAATGCTCTGTATTACATGCTGTACAGAGTGTCGTGATACCTCTCATTCTCACAGAATGTGACATCTACATTCATGTGTGAAATAGTGATGAAATCATCACTTATTTTTGATGTAACGTTTGTGATTTTAACCCGTAACTTGGGACATATCTTTTTTTTGTCATGCTATCTTGGATATGAGGTATTTTCTGCCCCATTCTAAAACCAGGTGCAATTTTCCATTCTATGTGGAATGTGCGAATCAAATTAATTTTGTAAGCATACATGATAGTATTTCATCATTAAAAGCATAATGATAATTATTTTCGTGGAAAGAACCTTTACTACCAACAAATTTGTACTTTAGGAAATTGCTGAACACTGTTTTACACTATGTTAATAAACACATAAGATAATAATGAACAAAAATTAACATCAGAGCATTGGAAGGTAAACAGTGATGTCCCTATTAGCATAAAGACAAACACCATTGTTACTAAAAAGGTACCAAATGTTTAGATTGAATTTTAGCAGTTGTGGCAAATATACTTTTCTTTTCAGTCTCCACATTCAGGTAGGGTGCATATAACACATCTCTGTTATTTAACATACTTCTGGTCATATGTGGTTCTGTTAACTGTTTTGCCAGTGACTTAATTAAATTATAAGTTTTCCTGATGTGTATCAGTTTGCTAAATTAATTACTTATGAATTAACAAGTGAAAAGCTCAGTAGTGCATGGAAAACGAAGTACAAAAACAATAACGTAACCTTGGACATGGGGTATATTCTACCCAGTGAAATTACAGAAGGTTAGATCATGGTTACCAACTTCCAAGAACATGACTGTCATGTGTAACAGTCAATAATCTACTGACAGGAAGGTACTCGGTGCCTTTTCTTTGAATTAATGTAGAAAATGAAAAAGACTGGGGTAGAATCTACCTCACATCCAAGGTTCCGGGTTAAATTATTCATTTGAGACAAAGTTGTTCATGAGAATAGTACTAACTAACTAGTCTTCTTAAACCCGAAGGTTTATGGCTGCAGCAACACAAGCCTTTCATCTGTCCTTATCCTGGGCAAGATCAATCCAATCTTTTTTATCCTTACCGATCCTTAACGTTATCCCTCCATCTTCGTCTTGGCCTTCCTACAGGTCTCTTACCATCAGGTTTCCCAACAAGAATCCTGTAAACTCTTCTTTCCTCTCCCATTTGTGCCCCACGGCCTGCCCACCTAAGTTCTCTTGAATTAATTATTTTAATAATATTTGGACATGAATGCACATTATGAATATAATTTATGTACCTAAGTAATTCTTGAAGCTTTCCTGGCAGCGACTGACGAAGAAGTTCTCTCGGGATATCAGCCAGGTGATTTCCGGATAGGCTTCCGAGAGCTAATGTCACTCTCATCTTCAGGGATTGAAGTGCAGAGAAAAGTTGAAACCATAAAACCATACCCCAACTTTTAGCTCTCGGAAGCCTATCTGGAAATCACCTGGCTGATATCCCAAGAGAACTTCTTCATCAATTTATGTACCTCTTTTAATGTAAGGGACCAAGTTTTACGTCCATGCAGGCAAAATTACTGTGTATATTTTAACTTTTAGTTTTGTGTATATTATACGAGAAGATAAAAGTTTATGAAGTGAAAAGTAACAAGGATTTCCTGAATTAAGTCTGCTTTTTATTTCCTTTTTTTTAATATCATTTAATATAATTTTCATTTGTTAGTATTACTCCTAATGAGAATAATACTGTATTCTTTTGTTTCAGTTGTTACCAAAGAGAGAAACATTGAAGAGATTCTGAAAGAAGTTGAAGAACTCGAGCTGAGTTCTCCTTCTCTGCGTAGTTCCTTTGACAAATCTCTTCAACAAGAAAACGAACGATCACATTCTCAGGTGAATCATGATACGAAAGATGAGGCTTCATCTGATAATGCTGAGCGGAACTCTTCATCTGAAATAGTCAAAGAAATTGTGGTGCCTGTGAATAATAGCATGGCAGATAGTCATAAAGCATTAAGTACTTCTTTGCAGCCTATTTATGAAGACTGTAGTGTGTTAGAAGAGGATGCCATAATGAAGATGGTAAACGAAGAAGTAAGAAACGAGATAGCTGCTGCGTTGAAAGAGATGCAACAAGTTGACCTCCAGACTCATGACAAGGAACCTTCCGTACAGGGAACGGAAATGGACCAGCTAGTGTTTCGTGACAGTGATAATGTGACGTCCATAAAAGTTGGTGATTTCAATGTTAACAGGACGGAACAAGATATGATCTTGGTTAACTCGAAGAGTGTTCCGTTCGCTGGGACTTACGGAGACTTTAACGAAGCAGGAAGTCAGCTTTTTCTGAGCGAAATTGGTAGGACTAGCAGAGAGGTTGGGAAAAGTAACAGTGAAAATTTCAGAAACATCGCTGAAAGGCTTGATAGTGTAGTGAGCGACGTGAGTGTTGTGAAAGTTACGGACAATTTCAGTGCTGAGTTCTCGCTTCAGGATAAACTTCTTGAGGAGCAGAAGAAATACATGGGTTTAAGAGGTAAGCATAATTTTTAATTTATTCAAGACACATCGAAATATTACAATAGCTGTCTTTTAATCAATTTATCCATAGATTTTCAACTGACATGGAAAAAGTCATGGAATTTTGTAAATACACACAAAAACCAGGAAAACTTAAGGAAATTTAATATGTTTTGTTCGAGATGTACATTTTTTATTTGCAAAATGGTTGAACCTTAATTAATTTACTACTAAGCACATATGCATTATTATCTTAAAATAATGCAAAAGTATTTTTAAAAGTATGTGGAAAGACTGGAACTGTCAGGAATTTTGATTATGCAATTAAATGATGAAGGCATGTTTTGTATAATTAGACCCCACAAACGTGTCACTAGACAGATAAATAGCTCTGATGGAGAAGAGCTGGCCCAAGTTCCTTGTGTTTTATTGGGATTTCATCATGCCACGAATGCAATTTTAACATGGTTCGATTTCGATTTATGTCTGTTAACACATACTGTGGAGTTTTAGCGATTACTTAAGATTTTGTTCAATATATGCTTTCATAGTTAGGTTAGGCAGACCAGGTTTGGTTCTCTTAGAATTAAAATAAAGTCCCTAAATGCATTATACTAAGGTTCCGATTTACTTCTACATTAATTCACACTAGTGTACGATACTTAGTCACTTGTCAACGGAAATTACATTGTCCATAGGAGGCTTCCATGGTAATTTAGAAGTTATTTATTTCAACATAAATAGCTTTTTTTTAAAATCCAAACAGTGCTCATTACTTTAAGGAATGTTCATGTGACAATGATTGCCAAAATTCTACGATAAATAGTCTTCCTGCTAGGAGAATTTGAAAAAAAAATCATAAAACAATTGGAACCGTTACTGAAGAGCTATTTCTGAATTATAGGCGCAGGAAATTAAAATGGGATTTGTGTGTGAATTTTCTTGATAAACTTGAAAAATTGCTACACCTAGTAAATGAAATCCTATGAAATCTAGACATGTGTACAGATTCCAGTGTTCATTTTTCACAGTTTGCTTTCCTTTTAGCCTAGGAAGCATAGGATATTGCTAAACAGGCCCATTAAGTTCTTTTTTTTGTATTGGACCAGATAGTGCACCCTGAACTGCATTTTGCAGACTAAAGAGGCTCTGGCATCTGGGCTGAGAGGGACTTGGGTTGTGTGCTATCCATGTGTGTCATTCTCATACTTGCGATTAGTCAAAAGTGCCAGAAAAGTGAAGTAAAATAAAGCAAATCAATGAATCATTCTTTTTTTTCTAATGAAGAAACAAAACAGAACACAGATAAATCCTGATTCTGTCAAGGGTCAGTTTAAGCTAAGTTTGAATAACACTGACTTCAACAAATCTAAACACAGCAAGGAATGCATTTGGCACCAGTTGAAATTTGAAGTGTAATGAAGTTGAATGCAAATGTAGTGTAGAAGTGCACTTTTCACTTGTAATAAAGAAATCTGTACATGTAATGGTTCCTTTAGTTCCCTGTGGTATTTTTTTCTGCAAATTTTACGTTTATGAATTATTGTACTTTGTAAGATTGTCACGGTATCCAGTGACATGTGAAACGCAGTTCGATATAAATTATTTTTTGTTTATTGATTCATTTTATGTTCAAATATAAAAGTGTGAGGTGTGATTTATTTTGTGGATAAATTTGTATCCGAGCCAGATGTCGGGAGTTGGGAGACGGATTTTTCCTGAGTGACAGCCAAACTGTCATTGCAGCCTAGAACATGACATATTTGCACCAACATGGGGCGTCACGGAGAAAATGAAGGATTATTTTCGTCGGGATCGGGCTAGGAGTCGCAGCAGGTGGGCAAACCCATTTTTCACAGATGACCAGGAAAATCAGCTGTAGCCCAAGCCTGCAAGAATCGAGGATGTGCCTGGTGACCACGTTTCAAGACAATGGACAGAGGTCATGTCCATCTCTTCGGAAACCCAAGCCAAGCCACTTTAGCGTGCTTTTCAACGGACAAATTCGAAAGCGATATAAATCGAGAGTACTACGAGTCCAGACACAGTTTTTACCCGGATTTCATAGAGAGAGTATCTCCACGCTACACTCTCGCGTGACTATTCTTTTGTCTCCATGGACTTTGTTTTCTTACGTACCGTGAGCAAATTGCAGATAGAGAGTTACCAGTGTGCGCCTTATTTGGTGAAGCATTAAGCGGTGCTTTGTTTTTGTCAAACGTGGACTACATAATAATGGGTGGCTAAAGGAGATAGAGAAGGGAGTCCGTCGACTTCTTCCCTGACGCCTGCAACGATGCATCGCCATCATCCGGTGAAGCCAGCCAGCCAGCGCCAAAGACGACACCAAAGCCAACCACTGCCCAAAGCCCGAAGGACGTTTCCAGATCGAAGTTCCAATCGAAGCCCGTTACCAGAGAGAGATAGAGAGAAGGACGATTCCAGATCGACGTCCAATCGAAGCCCGTTACCAGAGAGAGATGATTCCAGGACGACGCTTGATTGATGCCCGACACTAGAGAGATTCCGGACCGGCACGTGACCACGTACACTAGTGACGAGAGAAACACCAGAAGTTCTAAGGAGGTGGAAGTGCACCATATCGTCGCAATCATCCTTCTTCGCGATCGACCTCGGAGAACAATTTCGCCGCAAAGGAACCGTGTGCAAGTCCCACATCCAGGAGAGATGAACGACCACACGGTGTAGCAGAGTCCGGTAGAGTATTCTTCAGATGGTCTATGTCAGGGTGCGAAATTTCCGGTCGCCAAGTCGCCATTGGCGACCAAAAGTTTTGGGCTGGCTACTAAAATTTCGTTGTTTCAAATGTGTGTCAAACATGCCTCAAGACTTCACCTCATGAGAGAAACGGCAGAAGTTATAGAAGAAATTCTAACACTGAGTGATATCCACACTACTAGGTGGTTAGCCAGCTAAGAACGTGCAAAAGGAGCTCTCTTGCAATCATACAAAGCTGTTGTGACCCATCTTGAACAGGTGGCCCATGGAAAAGACAATGATGGCGCTAAAGCTAAGGATTTGCTGAAAAGTTTGAAGCAATTTAAATTTGTTAAGCTTCTGTACTTCCTTTTGGATTTCTACGGGAAATTGAACCCTTTAAGCGTGGCACTACAAAATAAGAATCTTTTGATTTCATCTCTGAAAATAAGAATTGAACACTGTATTTCAGTTTTGGCTGACCTGGAATCTAATGTTGGAACAAGCGAACAAGATTTCTTGGACCATGTATCCATTTCAGGGAAGATCAGGGATGTGCAAGAGTTTCAGACTGTTAGAGGAAACTTAATTAACAATGCGAAGGTGTACATCACAGAAACCTTGCCGTCTATGTCAACAGATGCGATTGCATCTCTGCATGTTTTCGACACCTTGGGTTGGCCTCCCAAAGAAAATATTCTTCAGTTTTGGATAGAAGAAATAAAGAAGATCTACATATACTTTAACCCGATCCTTTGTAATGAGAAAATGAATGTTCTGTCAGCAGAGTGGACAGAATACAAACTTTTGTTTCCTTCTCCAGCTTTGAATCAGACGCTGGAGAAGATCCACAGTGCAGAGTGTTCAGCAAGATTGCCCAACTTGCTCCAGATTTTGACAATTTGTGCTGTTCTACCAGTGAGCACAGCCTCATGTGAGGGAGGTTTCAGCTGTCACAACAGACTCAACACTACGCACAGGAGCTGCGATTGATAAGTGGTACTTCAGTGCAGAACGACAGCACTATACAAACATTAATTCCTAACTTTTAAATAATTGCTCATATTTTTTTTATTTGTCCTCCTCCGTAGTCGAGCGGGTTAAGGCGTTCACTCGTCTTGAGATCGTTCGCTGCAGGGCGGCGTAGGTTCGAATCCGGCTCTGGTCGGAATTTATTCGGCCTACGTATAGGGCCGGTGGCAACCCACCATCGTGAGGAAATTGGGGAGCTCCGAGTGAGTGAGCGTAATCCGGTCGAGAAGACCTACTATAATGGCTGGGGATACGTCGGGCTGACCCCCCGACTATTCCAATACTGGTTGAAGATCTCCATGCTTAGAGGTGACGAAGGAAAGCGTGGGAGGGAGATCGGCAGTCGGTAGGTATGCCTAGTCCCTTCATGGGCTGTTGCGCAACGGATTATTATTATCAATATAAAATAGTGGCGACCAAAGATTTTAGTCCGGCGACTGATTTCAAACTTGAAATTTCATGCCCTGGTCTATGTCCATGTAAACGTGCATTGTTAATATCAACACCGTACTGTTAACGCCGAAGTCTCACTTATTTTCAAAGTGACTCAGGAACCCCAGAACCTAACTTCTGTGTCTGATAATTTTTGGTATTGTTATAAAAAAATGGTCATTTCATGTTCAGATGTTCTAATTTAATTGTCTACATTCAGAGTTAGAAGCTCCATTCCATTACTTTAATTTTTAGTGTAAATTGTCAAAGTGTGCTCCATTTTGACCACCCCGTCGCGCCATTTGATTTGTCAATAGTTGACTGATGAGTCCTTTTTAATTGTGGAAAGCGTAATTTATATTGCAAGGTCATGCGCGTGAAGTAGTATTATTTATTGCATAGTGGTTTTTGATGTAATTTTTGCTCGAGCCGATGATTGATTTGTGTATTCCGGCAGCTGGAGCCGATTAAGTGTTGCATCACTATGTAATGGTGTAGTTGTTCTCATTGGACGAGAGAGGCTTATGTGTATTACCCCCTTCCAAGAAACTTGTTAAATGTCGTGCTTACGACTGGATGTATACGTTCATTCGAACGAAAGATTTAACCACGCCGACCCAATTGTTTTAGATAACCGCTTTCCGAGGGCTGGCACATAATTTAATTTAAAAGAGCACAGGAGCTGGCAGACAAATAACCTAAATTCACTTAAAGGTTTAAAACTAAAAAGGAATGATAATGAGATCCATGATTTGGATCTATACTTCACATGTAAAAATACCTCAGATGTGCGAATGAGAGAGAGTGAGTGATTGAGGAGGCTATGTAAACAGTTGTTGATTGCAATATTTTTGTTGTTACAATATATTTGCTTTTTTACCGTTCGTCAGTGTTGTTATTTGACATTTTTCAGGTATCGGATATTATGCTATTAGTGTGTTATGATTGTTCGAATCTACATATCTAAGGTAAACAAAGCAGTGTAATATTTCAAGGTATTTATCTCCGCCTCGCAATAGTATGACAATAAACGACCGTCTGAGTACCGAACTTGAAAACCTGGACCATAAGAGTCACGACCGGTTTCCCGTACACATAACGACGTTTGGCCCCGTGCCGGGGTATGAATGACACGTCAATTCGGAGACCGTGACTGCACTCGTTACAAGATGTACAAGGAACTACAGTAAAACCTCGTTAATCTGGAGCCTGATAAGCTGGACTTCCCTTAATCCGGACAGGAAAAAAAAAGAATGCAAGGTTTGAAATGTGGCTAGAAGTCAACAATCACATTTGTCATACGTACTGCATTGTATGTACAGCATTGCTTTACATTTCACTGTACTGCATAGTGTATTTAGACCTATGCCCTTTAAATACACCATAATAAACATGTTTTATTGTTAATAAACAGAGTTTTTATGCACTTTCTACTGTTCTTTTAGGTTATTTCAGTTAATCCGGATTTTTGTTAAACCGGTCAACTTATCCCCCCCATTAGTCCAGATTAACGAGGTTTTACTGTATTTGTAAATATATATCGTATAACATTTTGGTGTCAATTTTTATTTGAGAATTGTTATTTTTAGCCTTGAATTTTTGGAAATTCATCTTGAAATCTGGAATTATGGTTGAATTTGATCTCTTGTCTTAAAGTAGCCTTCCTGGAGTTGTTAAAATATATCATTATCCATAAATGGTCAGTGTAAAATGGTCATTCAGTACTGTGTGTGAAACTTTAGGTAAAAATAAAAAATGTTAATACCTTTTTACTTTCATTATTTACAGCTGAACTAGATGTATTGCAGAGGGAAAGTGAGAGAAATGTGACTGAATTGAAGAGAAAATACGAAGAGGAATTGTTTAAGCTGAAGAAGGAAATATACATTCTAAATGCAAAGGTTAGTTGTGGGATATTTCGTCCTTCTCCCATCTCCTCACAATTAAGTTGCAGACAGTGTTTGATTTGCAAGGAAGGTGAGGAGATGATTCAGGACTTTTATTTTTTCAATTTTTTTAAAGTTGACCAGGTTGCCACTGACTTCAAAAACTTTTAAAAGTTAGGGATATCAACTTACGAGGGAAAAGATCATGGACAAGTTTGAGAAATTTATATAAAAGTTCAATACAAATCCCATTGAGTTTATACCAAGGTGGAATGATTTAAATCAATAAATAATTTATAGAATAATGTACATGAGGGTTTTGTGGATATCGGAATCACTTGTGGTGAAAATGCATTAATCTCATAATCATTTAATGTTCACGTTAGATTCAGAGTAGCCAGCTGACTCATTAGCAGTGGCGTGTGTCTTGTGTAGTTGTTATGCTGTCTAATATGTTTGTGTTCGTCTTGTGTAGTAATTGTGCTGTCTAATATGTTTGTGTTTGTATTGTGTAGTAGTTCCTCCATTCATGGTGGGGGTTAGGCGTAGAGCTGACAACTCTGCACTGTAAAAAGACATGTCAAGAAACAGAAATATAAGGCCATGGATGTTCCCAAGGTAAAATATTCCGGAGGTAAAATAGTCCCCCGTTCGGATCTCCGGGTGGGGACTACTTTGGGAGGTCCCTGGACTAAGGATAAGATCTACGTTAGGAATAAGGATATTAAATTAGGCACCTGGAATGTTCTCAGCCTTTACCGGCCTGGGGCATTTCAGTGTACAGTTAATGAGATAGTGAAGTATAAATTAGATGTAGTAGCTGTCCAGGAAGTTAGGTGGCCAGGAGAAGGGAATTGTAAAACTAAAAATTATACTTTTTTCTATGGTGGTACTGAAAAACATAATTTTGGAACAGGCTTTTTCATAAATAATAGAATTATCTCGGCTCTTAAAACAGTAGAATTTATTAATGATAGGATATCATATGCAGTTTTACAGGGTAGGTGGTGTAAAATTATTTTAATAAACATACATGCACCAACGGAAGATAAAGATGATAATACAAAAGATGATTTTTATGCAGAGTTAGAACAGATCTTTGATAAATTTTCTCAGTATGATATGAAAATTCTGTTAGGTGACTGTAATGCACAGATTGGCAAAGAAGAGACATTTAAACCCACGATTGGTAAAGAAAGTCTTCATGAATTAAGTAATGATAATGGTATAAGATTGATTACTTTTGCAACCTCAAAGAATTTAATTGTGAAAAGTACCACTTTTAAACATAAAGATATCCATAAATATACCTGGTCTTCTCCAGATGGTAAAACTCATAATCAGATAGATCATATTCTCATTGATAAGAGAAGGCATACTAGTATAATTGACGTTCGTACACATAGAGGTGCTGACTGTGCCAGTGACCATTATTTAGTAATTGCTAAATTAAGAGAAAGACTCTCAGTGATAAATCATAAGCAACAAAATCTAAAAGTTATAAAATTTGATACAGGTAAGTTTGCTGATGAAAGAATTAAGAAAGATTACCAAATTAAACTGTCAAATAGATTTGATGTTTTGCAGGATTTAAATGATGATGAAAACATAAATGAAACAGACGTAAATAAGAATTGGGAGCACATACGTAATGCAATAGAATCAGCAGCTAAAGAAAGTATAGGATACCATAAACCAAGAAAAAGTAAGCCATGGTTTGATAATGAATGTCATAATCTAATAGAAATAAGAAATCAGGCTAGACTTAGGTGGTTAAATAACTCGGATGATACAAATCTAAGCAATTATAATAGAATAAAGCGAGAAGTTAACCGCACGTTTAGAAGTAAAAAAAGAGATTACTTGAAAAGCAAAATTAACGAAATTGAAACAAACGGCAAAAATAAAAATATCAGAGATTTATATAAAGGTGTAAATGAATTTAGAAAGGGGTGGCAACCTAAAGTAAACTTGATAAAAGATAAAGACGGTGATTTTCTAGCTGACCCAAGCGATATTCTAAATAGATGGAAGAACTACTTTAATGACCTTTTAAACGTCCATGTAGGAGATAAATCAGAAGTAAATGAAGTACACACAGCAGAACCTTTAATTCCCGAACCTAACTTGACTGAAGTTAAAGATGCTATTAAAAGGCTAAAGAATAACAAAGCACCTGGCATTGATTTAATACCAGCTGAGTTAATTAAATATGGTGGAAATTCATTAATATGTCAAATTCATAAATTAATTTGTTTAATATGGAATAAAGAAGAAATCCCTCAACAGTGGAAAGAATCCATAATTGTTCCTGTGTTTAAAAAAGGTGATAAAATGAACTGCAATAATTACCGTGGAATTTCTCTACTCTCAACAACATACAAAATATTGTCTAACATTCTTTTAACAAGACTAACCCCATATGCTAATGAAATTATAGGTGATTATCAATGTGGATTTAAACGTAACAGATCAACTACAGATCAAATTTTTCACATCAGACAGACACTTGAAAAAAAGTGGGAATATAATCAAAATGTTCATCAGCTATTCATTGATTTCAAAAAAGCATATGATTCGGTCAAAAGAGATAAATTATATAATATATTAGTAGAGTTTGGAATACCTAAGAAGCTTCTTAGTATGATAAAAATATGCACCAGTGAAACAGAAAGTAAAATTCGTGTGGGTAATAATATGTCTGACAAATTTACAATTCATGATGGGTTAAAACAAGGAGATGCATTATCTCCATTGCTCTTTAATTTTGCCTTAGAATATGCTGTAAGGAAGGTAAGAGAAACTAAAGAAGGACTAAAATTAAATGGTGTAACTCAGTTGTTAGCATATGCAGATGATGTAGACTTACTGGGGGATGATGTGAATACAATTAAGAATAATGCTAAAATATTCTTCAAAACTGCTAAAGAGATAGGTTTGGAAGTTAACAAAGAGAAAACTAAATATATGCTTACAGGCCGAAACCAAGTGTTAGGTAATAATCAAAATCTAATTATTGATAACAACTCGTTTGAACCAGTTTCCAAATTCAAATACTTAGGAGTAATATTAACAAATGAAAATTCTATTAAAGAGGAAATAAAAAGTAGGCTTAATTCAGGAAATGCATGTTACTTCTCTCTTCATAAACTTTTGTCTTCTCGTTTAATATCTAAGAAACTAAAAGTTAAATTATACAAAACCGTAATTTTGCCTGTAGTATTATATGGGTGTGAAACTTGGTCCCTTACATTGAAAGAGGAACATAAATTGAGAGTATTTGAAAATAAGATCCTTAGGAAAATCTTTGGACCTAAAAGGGATGAGGAGACAGGTGAGTGGAGAAGGTTACATAATTTAGAAGTACATAATTTGTATTCATGTCCAGATATTATTAGAATAATTAAATCAAGAAGACATAGGTGGGCAGGCCATGTGGCACGAATGGGAGAGGAAAGAGGAGTTTACAGGATTCTTGTTGGGAAACCAGATGGCAAGAGACCTGTAGGAAGGCCAAGACGAAGATGGAGGGACAACGTTGAGATGGACCTAAAGGAAATCGGTAGGGATGGGAAAGAGTATATAGATCTTGCTCAAGATAGGGACAGATGGAAGGCCTGTGTTGCTGCAGCCATGAACCTTCGGGTTTAAGAAGGCTAGAGAGTTAGTTAGTTTTTTTATATAAAAGTTCATAAAACCTAGAAGAGTCATGTATTTTTTTTTTATCAGGAGTGGAAACTGAAAGCACAAGTAACTTTTTGTCCCAGCTCTTTCATTTTTCAATTAATATTTTGTATAAAATGTTTTTTTTTTTTATTTTGTTTTTTGTTATTTGATTTTGCTAATATTTCAAAGTAATTTCTTGAAAGGTTCGCATAACCACAGCTTGCAAATTATTAAATAAAAATATATTTTTCGTTACGTGAGTAAAACTTGTATTTTTGGAGAATTTGACTTTGCAAAACGAGTGGGAACATTAGACAATATTTACCTGTAAACGTTATAATTGGGATGGAGCCAATACTGATACCACTGTACTGGTATCAGAAAGTATAAGTTGAATGTTATTTGCCAATACCGGCGTATAGATTTTTGGCATTTGGGCCTTTTGCAGGTAAAGTTCCCCATGCATATAGCACCGTGGCCCCACACATTCTCGATCTTGGCCATTTTGGAGGGGATGTCGTCATGCTCCGGCCACCTTTGTCCACCAGGGTTGCCTCTAGGTACCCACGGATTTGAGGCTGGGTGAGTCCCAGTGCTGCTTTATATGGGGACAAGGCCGGATCTACACCGACCTTGGGAATCGAACCCAGGTCTCCTGCATGGTAATCAGATGCCCTACCGACTAGACCACTCCGGTGGTCTTTTGCAGTATCTGCAAAAAATTCCATGCAACACTTTCAAAGTGTCTAATTGGCCTGTAAATTAAGGTAGTTTCTATTTTACACCAGTATTGTTTGGAGAACTGTCTTTCGTGATTACATACGAGGTATTTTAATATTATTGTAATTCTTGATTCATTCATTCTGCCACCTTTGGCTAATTGCAAAGACGAGGATGAAGATGAATGGTGACAAGATGATATGGCCGAAGGCACATTCGTAAACATATATATGGACAACACAACACGACCCCTACAGAGAATTATACTGGCTGTGAGTCCAGACGAAAAGCCTCGGTAGTTTGCAAAATGCAGTCCAGGGTGTACTTTAATCCAAAAGAAATGTGGCTTAAGGCTGCGGCAATTGATGTCTTATGATATTCCTAAAACAGCAAGATTCAAGAATTGGCCATTATTTAAAATGTCCTTTGCGTACAACAAAATATGTTGCAATCTAATTACCACGTGGAAGAGAGGTTGACATTTGGATGTTTTAACAAAGGGTCACCCTTCTTACGTGCCATGCGTAATTCTTCAACATTTTAAAGCAAAACGTTGGTAAATTTATGCTTTTAATTGGGGTGGAATACACACCCAGTAATATTAATCAGTATTTTAAACAGCTGGTAATAGTTCCAATTTCCAAGCATTGGTGTTGGTGAGAATCAATATTGGTATCAGTTTTGGTTCAATGTGGTAAGGGGTACTTACTTACAATATTAAATTAATAATGTAAATTTTGTTCTTGTAATAGATCAGTGACCTAGAAGCACATAACGAGGGCGAAAGGGACGTGCGGAGAGTGGACCCTGTGGAGAACACTCACAGAATGGGACTCCTGGAGGAAGAAGTCCAGAAGCAGGAACAGCTCATTGTGGGCTTCCAGAGGGAGAACGAGAAGCTGTGCGCCGAGCTTCGCCACTTGAAGGTAAGAGGGTAGTTAACCCTTATACGCCCTCTGAGATACACATACGTATATCCTAGTTCGTGATGTGACTGGTAACATACTGTAGCTCAAATAGTGTTACAGAGATTTATGTTTGTATTCATACAAGGGTAGTGTGTATGAGTAATTTAATGGTTGTCATGGTTACGTGATGCAGTATAAGTAGGGGAAATCCCAGACATTTAAAACCTGATTTGTTTCACTGTTTCCAATACCTAGAAAACATGGAAACTTTTAATACGAAATTATACTAGCAATAAGGAAGTTATCTTTATGAATTATTTTCAAATCAAATTTTTGGTGTAGTTAACAATTATATATTCTGAATAAGCTGTTTAGTGCCTGTCTTTGAACATATTTTTGTCTACTCTAATGATGATCAGGGATGAACCAATATGATATTTTTGCTGCTGCTTACAATGTACCGATATGAAGTATACCAATAACCAACAGAAATGGTTCATGTTGATATTAACCAATTTAGGCATAGCAGTGTATCGGTTTAGTGGTAAAATTACAAATAATTTACCTGTCCCATGCCAAATGATGATGATGAAGTCTTAAAGTTAAACTTACGATGGAACTGGAAATGGTTCTGAAATGTTGGAAAGATGATCTGGAAATCAACCTGTTTTTTTAGATTATTGGATGCTTTATTTTGTTTACATTAGTGCAAACTGACAACTTTTCCAACTTGTTTCCTGTGAATTCCAGGAGGATTCCAGGAACAGAATAAGTACTTTGATGGCAGAGAAGGAATCCCTCCAAGCGGAAGTGGTGAACTGTAAACAAGGAAGCTACCGTGTTGAAAGGGTTGAGTTGGAGACCCTTCGTGAGGAACTAAAGGACAAGCAGGAGGCGGTGGTGAAACTTCACTTGGAAGTCAGCAGTCTTCAGGTGAGCTTTATTTTCCCCAAAATTCACATTTTTATTTTAGCACACTTTTCTGCCAGATATACCTATAATTACACCCTCATTCTGCTTTTAAACTAGTAATTTAAATTGTAGGTCATATGGACTATGCCTGTTCGTGACATTTTTATGCACAATGTGTGTACTAAGTTTTTAGACTGGCAACATTGCAGCAAGATAATTGCTGTAATCTGGTGTTAGGTGCATGTATTATGTAGTGTCACATGTGGTGAATGTTTAGTGAAATTGGTGTCTGTTTTGGTGCAATATTGAGTGAGTTACAGCTTTTTAATTACTGCAGTGTTTTGTACCTTTGTCATGAATTAGAAAAAATAACAAAGAGTGATGATTAAGTTTTGTGTAAAACTCAGTGAAACCCTTACAGGAAACATTGAAATACTGAAAACTGCTTATAGCATTGACATTTTTTGTCATGCCAATGTTTTTATTTGGCATCGTCGATTCCGTGATGGTCGGGAAAATGATAAGCGGATGATCCTAGAGAGGGTTGTAACGTCACCAGTTGAACTGACGATATTGTTGAAAATGTTTGACAAAACTGAACAAAAGCACGCACAGTCACTGAAAATGATTGCTGATGATGATTGATCACTACATTTATGTATAGAGCCATTTTGAGTGCTTGCTAAAGATTCTGCGACAAGTGTAACCAGAGTTGTTGAATCCTGTACTCGGTTTCTGCAGCACGACATGCACCAAGCCACAAGGCAATTGTTGTCCAACATTTTTTGGCACAGAAACAAGTGATTGTGTTAAACCATCCACCTTATTCACCAGACTTGGCATTGGCGGACTACTTTTTTTCCCCCAAATTGAAATCCCACTTGAAGGGCCAACGTTTTGACACCATTTTGGAAAATATAAGAAGCTGTGACGAGGCACCTAAACACAATCCCAAAAGAAGATTTCCACAGGGACATCCAACAAATGTACAGTCATGCCACTAAGTGTGTGAATGGATGGACGTCAAAGACTAACTAAGACTTATGGCAAGTCTTACATATATACCCTTTTTATTAAGACAGTCTAAAAACTTTGTAGACACACTGTGTATGTTGGGAACTGTTTTTGAGGATGTTATTTTTTATGTTTCTCACATGACAAATGCTGATGTAACGACTCCCATGTGATGGTAGGAGATGATCCTTCCACCTTTCGGTGACGTAAAAATGAACACGATAATGGAAATCTAGTTCTATTCATATGCATTTATTTGTTGATAACAGGACAAAATTCCAGTTATGTACAAGAAGATTCAAAGATAATTACAATTGGAATGTTGGATGTCAGATAATAACTTTTTAAAATGAAATGCTGTTTCACTTTTATTTAGACTGAACTTACAAAGAGAAGGAATGATTATTATATTGGTACAAGTCTAGGCATCTTGTTACTTTAAACTGTAATAAATTGTATTTATAATTTATTTTAGAGTATTAACAAGCAGCTTGAATCTTCCCTGGCCGAGGTACAGAGAGCACATGAGAGGGTGCAAGAGGATTTGGAAAAGTCGAAGAAGGATCTTCGGAAGAAAGTGCCGTCAATGGATGGAAGCTCGTCTCTTCTGGCCTCCGAGCTGGAAAAGTACAAGTCTGAGAACAAGCTGAAGGAGCAAGAAATAAGAACATTGAGAGAGAACATTTCTTCTCTCCAGGAGCTTCTAGAAAAGCACGAGAACAACTTTGAGCTGTTTGATGAGAAGGAGAGAGAGCTGAAACGGAAAGAACAGTTCATTGAATCGCTCGAAATGAGTGTTTATAACTTGCAGGCAGCGTTAGCAAAGAATAAAAGCGAAGAGAAAAGGCGTTTGCTGGAAAAGGAGGAGGACAAGAAGACGATTCTGGATCTCCAAAGACAGGTACGGGAATTAACACCTGTTGAGATACAGTTTTGATCAGTTGACTTCTCTATGGCACCTGTCTCATGGTAACATGGAGCTATGACACTGTTCTTAAGGTTCACCTGGGACAGGAGTTTGTCTCAACAACAGGTTTTTCACAAATTTCCTTTGTTATGAAGAGCTCTGATGATATACATTTTTAGTAAATTAGAACTGTTTGCAAATTAGATTAGGTAGTAGAATTTAGCTTGGTGGCTCAATGGTAGACCTCAGCACATAATGTCAAAGACCCAGGTTCAAATCTGGTTGAGCCTTAAATTTTTTTTGTGAGATTTTTAGTGAGCTATTCTGACAGATGATTCAATGTATGCCATTTGTTTTAAAAAATGTTAAAGTTCATGCTATGTGTTGGTACCTCATGTTGGAAAAATGATTACTGTCCTGACAGCAGGGGCGGTGCCAGAAATTTTCGACCGGGTGGGCAGAAGCTCCATATTGATAAATTAGGGTGGGCAGTATAAATGTAAGACCATATATAGTATATACGTATGTGTATGTAAGATGTATGTATCCCCTCTCTTACACTCTGATTTTCCGCTTACTTCTTTTTCCTTTCCTTTTCTTGTTTTCCTCTTTATTATTTTCTAATCTATTCTTGCATCTTGTTCCATTTCCTTTCTCTTTGTCTCTGATGGACACAATTATTTCAACTAAGTGTTTATCCATGCGCAGCCATACATTCTAATCACATTCCTTCATGCATGTTAATATAGTGAAATAAATGTGAATTAGGTTTAAGCTTGTGTTGAAAATACAAGGCACATACTTGATTTTATGTATTCGGCGACGGTGGTAGAAACTGTGATGGTTTCTCATAATTTAAATGCATGTTCCTGAGCATAGTATTTTCATCGTATGAGTTTTTGACTGAAAGAGTTTTCTTACTGCTTGGGGGTCACTTTTCTTAGCTTACAAGGTTTGTACAACTGACAAATCTATCTGAATGTTTGTAGTAGCAACGATTGGGTGCCAACATTTGAGGGGCAGGAACAATATACTTTTTCTTGGTAGAAAAGGCTTAGCATAAAGAAGCCATAGTGCGGGGGCAAAAAGTGGCAAAATGTGGTGGGGGAACTGCACCCCCCCCTTCCCGCTCCTCCTAATCGCCGCCACTGAATGTTTGTATTAAAATGAACGTATTATTAGGAATGATTTAAAACACACGGAAAACCAATTCTTTGTTCATTGTCCATGAAGTATTCCTAGGCTAATGAAAGGAGATTTTGACAAAATATCAAAACAAGTAAGATTGAAAAATCTGTTCAGAATTGAAGAGATTATTAGCTAAGTTGCTACGTATTCGTTTTCTGAACTGTCACGTTACTCATGCGGGAGAAGCAATACACATATGGTTACATAAACATATTTTTTGAGGTAACAAAATGATTTAGGACACAAGGAATTCATCGAGTGAGTTTTTGACTGAAAGAGTTTTCTTACTGCTTGGGGGTCACTTTTCTTAGCTTACAAGGTTTGTACAACTGACAAATCTATCTGAATGTTTGTAGTAGCAACGATTGGGTGCCAACATTTGAGGGGCAGGAACAATATACTTTTTCTTGGTAGAAAAGGCTTAGCATAAAGAAGCCATAGTGCGGGGGCAAAAAGTGGCAAAATGTGGTGGGGGAACTGCACCCCCCCCCCTTCCTGCTCCTCCTAATCGCCGCCACTGAATGTTTGTATTAAAATGAACGTATTATTAGGAATGATTTAAAACACACGGAAAACCAATTCTTTGTTCATTGTCCATGAAGTATTCCTAGGCTAATGAAAGGAGATTTTGACAAAATATCAAAACAAGTAAGATTGAAAAATCTGTTCAGAATTGAAGAGATTATTAGCTAAGTTGCTACGTATTCGTTTTCTGAACTGTCACGTTACTCATGCGGGAGAAGCAATACACATATGGTTACATAAACATATTTTTTGAGGTAACAAAATGATTTAGGACACAAGGAATTCATCGAAGTTGATCACTGTGCCAGTAATAATTCATCTATTCTTCATAGATGTCTTGGGTTGTATGGCGTGACCATTTCGAACACACTAGAATGTCAACCTCTATCCTATGCAGCATACCCTGGAAACTTTATTCTTTCAGGGCAACGAGTCCCTGGCACCTGGAACCGCTGTCAAAGTTATAATTTATGAGGGTTTGTAGTTTGAGTGTCAGCATGTGTTTGTTTTTGCCCCTTTGTTACTTTAATCTCATTACCATTGAACCTTACCGTCGTCATTATCAAAATGAGCAGAAAAATGACTTAAAATAAAACAAATCAACCAGAACTTACTCTTCCAAAATTGAAGTTTCATTAGTTCATACCTTTTAGAAAGTTCAGGTGGTAGTTTCAATTGCACAGCGTTTCATTAGTGGATCAAGGCATCTAATTCCATGAACAATGACGTTGTTTTCCAAAAGTCTCAAATATTTGTCTCAGGCAATCACCCTCTTAAAATGGACGCATCTTCTGTGGTGATAAAATGACATGTTTGGTGCGAGTTCTTTCTGTACATTTATTCCCCAATGGCATAACGCTGTCTCAAGAAAAATTAAGAGATCCTGTGTTATCCTGTGTTATGACTCCACCTCCTTTGATGGAAGCACAATGCACACTGGTTCAGACTACACGTTAAACTGTAGGCTTAGTTCTGATTAGCGTATCTGAGCATAAAAGTGGGCTTAAAAACAAACTAACCAAATCGTCTTCTGGATACTTCGTGACATAACTTTTTACTTTACTTTAACTGCATCTACAGATTCTGTTGACATTTTCGGCTGATGCATGTGGCAAAATGTGTGTGTAGAATGAGGATTTCTAAATAGGATGAGCCACTCATTAGCATTTGAATAATTCTATAGCTTTTCCATACATAACTGGTTTATTAAAATTTATTTAGTTCGGTATTGTAGTGATTAATGTGATTCCTACTTATTAGTAGAACGAATATAAAGTTGATATTTTGCGCACCATATTGATATTTGAAGATGACAGGTATATAAAAGTTGTAATGAATTAAAAAAAGGGGCACTTCTGGAATTTCAATGCAGAGCTAATTAAAACTATATTATACTCTGATCACATCACCTCCAGCTTCGGCCGAGATCAAGAAAGTATGGGGCCCTAACTCCACACCCCCTATATGCCTTCATGGCATGGTGCAAAGTGCAGGGGAGCACTTTACATTACTTTTTTTTATTATACAATCTAGCATACTTAAACCCGAAGGTTTATGGCTGCAGCAACACAAGCCTTCCATCTGTCCCTATCCGGGGCAACATCAATCTAATCTCTCCCATCCTTACCGATTTCTTTTAGGCCCATCTCCACGTTATCCCTCCATCCTCGTCTTGGCCTTCCTACTGGTCTCTTACTGTCAGGTTTCCCAACAGGAATCCTGTAAACTATTCTTTCCTCTGCCATTCACGTCACATGGCCTGCCCATTTAAGTCGTCTTGATTAAATTATTCTAATAATAATTAAAGAGTCGAAATAATATATTGTGTTGCTGGAGGAAGTAACGCTAAGATAATGTTTTTATTTGTTTATTTGGAGATTTATTAACCATACCCAGGCCGGGAATTATATACGTATGTGGAGGCCCGGAGCTGTAGTCCTCAAGTTCACCCTAAATTCTGATCTAACCTTGATCATACCCTGCATAATTTTGAGCCTCCTAAGACTACTAGCTGCTTTTAATCATGAAAGTATTCATTTGATCACAGTTTTTGTTTCAATAGCTCTAGTAATTACTTTCACTTTCTAATGACAAAATTTGCTTTTTATGGGTTGATAATATGTGAACATTTTTAGCATAGATAATATTCACAAGTAAGATATACATGTTATGAACATCAGAATACACTCATTTATTGAATCATTCATATATCTCCAAGTATATACGTATGTACTTATTGAATTTGATTGGGTGGACAATCGGGTGGGCACAGGAATTTTTGGGTGGGTGCTTGCCTGCCCGTGCCCACCCCTGTTGCCGTCCCTGCCTGACAGGTACCTTAAAAACGATCCAGCTTTTCAAACCCAGCTGGGTTCAGTTTTTTTCCTCCAAAGTTTGTTCTTTTCTTCCCCCTTGATCCACTTAGCTTCCATTTCAATACTTGCATCTAACGTCAAGTTACCACCCTGTGCATGTTGCAACATGCTGTAAAGGCATGTAGAGGTGATTTGATCAGCATCATACTCCGGCGGCCTTTACTTTCCAAGGCTGTTCCAAGGTACCCATTTATTCGAGACAGGTGAAATTCAAAGTCATGCAGGGACGTTGCTCTAAAAATCAACCACCCCAGGTCTCCCCCATGGCTGACAGATGCCCTATTGATTGGACCACTGTAGCTCTAATACAATTACTTTGTTAAATTGTTTTTTTTTAAGTTTGATTTTTGTTACGAACTTAACCCCTTTTCATCGGAATCACAACTTTTTAAAAATTTACAATGTAATTTGAGGCAACCTTCTCTTTGTTACATTTATTTTCTATACATAATTTTAATACTTAACCTTTAGTCCGCTGCGTGGGTCTGACTAAAGTAAGTCCAGTGTCGCCGAGGCTTTTGAGCGTGAAATTTAAATTTGTATACTTAATGGAGAAAAGTCGTAATAACTCTGGCACCATGGGACCAACCTACTTCGGAAAACTTTTGTTTTGCAGCTAAAACATCAGCACATGCAACCGTGTTCAATTTGTAACCCCCAACCACGAGGTGGTTACGGGCAGGATGCAACCCCCGAGTGTCAATGAAAAAACATAAAAATGTGGAGTTTGCCCCCTCTTTCTTTGCTATTTTGGGAAGATCACACGAACTTTTGCTTTTTTTTTTCAACGAATGGATCTTTCGCAACAGAATGAAACTTGTTTGTGGATGCAATGCAATTTGAATAATGAGTCAGAATGTAAAACTTTTTTTTATTATTATTATTATTACAAAAAATAGCCAATTTGCATATTACTCATATAATTGTTATAACTCTGACACTATGGGACCAATCAACTTCGGATAACTTTGGATGACATGATGGTGAAACTTGTTCGGAAAACGACTGTCAGTGTTTCCACCCCAATATAAAAATATAAGTGTGGCAAACCCTCGATAATTTTATCTATAGCTGCATGGGTCAAAAATGAACCAAATTACGACAAGACACTTATTTTTTTTGGTTTAAATTTAAACCAAATTTCAACTAAAGGTTAATGTGGTGGTCTAGTGGGTAAGGCATCTGACTGCCATATCCCAGGTTCAGTTCCTGTTGTGGGTGATCTAAGATTGGAATTTTCCAGCCCTGTCCCCACATAAAGCAGCTTTGTGGCTCACTCACCTAGTCTCAAATCAATAGATACCTGCAGGGGGGGGGGGGGTAAAGTTAGTAGGAGCATTGTGCTGATCACATCGCTTCCAAATTGGTAAAGATTAAGAATGTGTGCCTTCATCGCACAGTGCTCTATGCATGGGGAACCTTACCTTACTTTACTTGTAACTATTCTGTACAGATCTACTGATTGTGAGAGAGGAACCAGTACACATCACTTCCTGATGTTCAGGGAGTTTTACATTTTTAACCATTTTAACCTAATGTAATACCTTCCCTTTCTCAAAACCGAAGAACCCAGAATTTGGTCCATTTCTAAGGTACATGTATGAGAATAAGTCTTTTAGCTCTTTATAATAAACAGTTTGAGTCACTTAAGTTTGTGGGCCTTCCTTATGGCATAGTGGTAACGTCGCCGCCTTGTAATCAAGGTATCTCGGATTCGATACCCGGTGAAGGATCCCACTTTAAACTGTAGCTCTAGTCCCGATTAGCCTTTATGTGCATAAAGTGGGCTTAAAACAACAATTCAATCAACCACTAAAGTTTGTTTTTGGATGCATTGCAGGTGAAGGAAATGGAACGTATACTGAAGCGAAATCATCCAGACTCCATTTCTGCTCTGATCCTTGCTGCAAACAGTGAGACGAGTGTTGGAGAAACACCTCGCATTCAGTTTTTGGAGAAGAGGATACATGTACTTGAGGAGGAGCTGCGAGCGAAGGAGACGATGGCACAGGAGAACGTTGATGCCATCGAAGGACAATTTCAGTCTATGAAGGTAGAGTAGCTTTAAAATTTCTTAATGTGTCCCTGGAAATCATGAAAAAGTGAGGAAAATCAGTTTAGGACTGAAAAGATTGTGGAAAAGTCAGGGAAATCAGCTTAGGAGTGACAAAATCATGGAAAAGTCAGGGAAATCAGCTTGGGGGTGAAGAAACTGGAAAAGTCAGGGAACTCAACGTAGAGTGAAAAGTTTGTAAAAAAATCAGGGAAACAGCTTAGGGGTGAAGTGAACCTGGAAAAGTCAGGGAAATCAGCATAGGAGTTACAAAATCAGGGATATCAACTTAAAGAGTGAAAAGGTCGTGAATGTCAGGGAAATCAGCAGTAGTGAAAAGTTCATGAAGTGATCAGGGAATTTTATAAAAGCATTCAAAATCCCGCAAATGTTAGGGATATTGGATATTGCTTGCCAGGATTAGAGACCAAAAAACAAGATTTTTTTTTCAACCGTTAAGTTTCTAGATTGTAGGTATTTATCTCATCATGTTGAACTAAATTCCATGACTCCAAGTTTTCCATGTATTTTCACATAAGATTCCAGGCTATTTTTATAATGCTTTAAATGTTAAGTCATCAACTTCACCTGCTAATCAAATGAATTAAGTTTATTCGATACTGATGAAAAAGGGATGAGTTGATATCACTTTGAACCGATACCTATACTACCTTATCAATCTATGGACTGATACAATATCACTTCCTTCGCTCCCTCGCTGGCTGCCACAAATTCAGCCTCTGTTTTGTTGATAGAGCAACCGACTTCTGCTTCCGGCTCATCCAGGATATCGCTCCACCTGCATACTTGCATAGAACTCCAGTTGTTGAGTGTCTTGTTGTTGGATCTCCACCATAATCTGCATCACTAAAGGCTTCCAGGATCCAAGGATTATGATTTGGACTGTAGCATATTCCATAAGCAGTGGTTCCTCGGATATATTTGAAAATCCGTTTCACTGCTTGCCAATCAGATACTCTTGGACTGTCCAATGCTTGCGACACTAATCCAACAGCATAGGAGATATCTGGCCTAGTGACTGTAGCCAGATACATCAAGCTGCCAACTGCTTCTCTGTAAGGCACACTAGTGTCTACTAACTGATGTGTGTTTACTTCCGCTGCATTTACACTTCCTTTTACAGCAGGTGTTGACACAGCATTCGCTTAACTCATGTGAAATTTCTCAAGAATCTTCTTTGTATAGTTCTCTTGACATACAAAAATAGAACCATCTTGTTTTGTGTTATTTGTATGCCCAAGAAACAATCTAATAACCCAACCACAATTTCAAATTCTTCTTTTAGAATTCCGAGAAAACTGTTGATATATTCAATATCATTGCTAGCAACCAAACCATCATCCACATAAATAGCTACGATCATTTTCTTTCCATTTTTCTTACGAATGAACATACTGGGATCAGCTTTGCTGCATGTAAAACCATGCTTCGACATGAAATTCACAAATCGTCTATTCCAGCAACGAGGTGCTTGCTTCAGTCCATAAAGCCCGACCCTGTGGCCGAGTGGTTAGCACATCGCGCTGCGATGCCAAGGGTCCTGGGTTTGAATCCCGGTCGGGCTTGGTTGTTTGTGAATGTCCATTCATCAATTTCATCATTTCATCACTCATCCCCATCTTCGCAAATTAGCCAAGAGGCACAAAACGTGAAGTAAAATAAACTAAATCAATCAATCAATCAATCAAGCTTCAGTCCATAAAGACTCCTTTACTCCGAGCTACTGGACTAAAGGTTTCATCGTAATCGATTCCACTCTTCTGAAGATAACCCTTTGCTACCAGTCTTGCTTTAAATCTGTAGATACTGGTCTTTACTTTTAGAACCCACCGATTATCAATAACTTTTTTATTGTTTGGAGGTTCAACTAGTATCCAAGTCTGGTTCTTAGCTAAAGACTGCATTTCGTCTTCCATTGCTAATTTCCATTCTGCAGCATTTCTTGATGACATGGCATCTTTGTATGAGCTCGGTTCTAAGCAATCTACCTGTAACACATAACCATCTTGCCACACTGGTTTCTGCATCCTTTGACGATCTCGCAATTCATAACGTGCTTCACTTCCATCAGTTACTGTGATGCATCTGTCTCCTGTATCATCATAGAATGCAGAGTCACTCCCAGGGCTATCAGGTTCTTCCACAGTAGATTCAAACATTACTGATTTTTCTGGTGAAACAATTTCAAAAGACTCTTTTACTGGCAAAATTGTTTCTGTGCCAAAAACAACATCACGACTGAGCAACACTTTGTCAGTTTTCTGATTTCAAATGCGGTAACCATCTTTTTCATCACAGTAACCAATCAGAAGACACTTAATGCTCTTTTTGTCCCATTTCTGTCGTTTTTGCTTTGGTACATGAACAAAACACACTGTTCCGAATACTTTCAAATGATCCATGCTTGGTAAGTCTGTTCAATACCAAAGTTCATATGTGGTCTTCTTCTCTACAGTTGTTGGTCCAGTTCTGTTCAGAACATACGTTGCAGTATTCACTGCTTCAGTCCAAAGTTTCACTGGAAGACCTTTTGAATGCAACATCGAGGGACCAGATTCAACCAATGTTCTGTTCTCATGTTCTGCAGCTTCATTCTGTTCAGTTGTTTAAGGCATGGTGGTTCTGAAATTGACTCCCTTTTTCTTTCAATCAAGCCGTCACTTCTGCATTATCAAATTCCTTCCCACAGTCGGTGAGCAATTCTTTCACTACATGACCTGCAACACTGACTTCAGCTAAAAACTGTTTTAGTCTTGCAGCAACTTCCAATTTTTGTTTCAGAAAAAACACACGTCGGAATTTCGAAAAGTCATCCTTGAAACAAACAAAATACACTGCACCACCCAGTGATTTTGTTTGCATTGGTCAACACACATCAGCGTGGATTCTTTCACCTGGTTTTTCTGCACGGGAAGCCCGCTGTCCAAAACTTTTCCGGTGTTGCTTGCCAACCACACAGCCTTCACAAAACTGATCATCCATTTTTACATCAATTCCGTGATGCACTAGAAACTTCTGAACATGCTGTTTACCTTGGTGTACCAGCCTTTCATGCCACAGCTGCAATGCATCGGAAGCTGACACTAAGCACACTTCAGCAGGATTTTTTTGGGGGGAAGGGGGTGCACTCATGTGCATTTGGTAAAAACCATGTAAAGTAACACTTCCCCATGTATGTACCTTACCATTCCTTCTTAGTATATACTTCATGGAATCTGCACAGAATATAAAACCTCTTTTTGTAGCGGAGTTCACGGAAAACAAGTTCTTACTGACATTTGGCACATACCACACATCAAGATTATTTTTCACGCACCTACCGTTGACCAACATTTCCACATTCACTATACCACTGCCATGTGCTAATATGATGGCTTTATTTCCCATCTGTAATTCTTTTGGTACTGGAAATTTTTGGTACTGTAGAAAGTAGTCCTTCCGATTAGTCATATGTGCTGTGCTTCCAGTATCTGCAATCCAAACTTCCGAAGCAGGACAGTTCGATTCAAAGCTCACAAAGGCTCCTCTTTCTGGAACATGCTCACTTTCGCTGGTTGAAGACCTGTTTAACACCAACTTGCATTGCTTGGCAAAATGTTCTACCTTGTGACATTTAAAACACTTTTTCGCTTTTTCTGGACGTTTCTTGTGTTTCTTCGGATCATCACTTTTCACCACAAAAGCTGTTGTGTCACTACTCTTATTGGGAAGTCTCATTTCAATTAGCCTAAGTCATTCAGTTAGCCTGTCTACAGTACGCTCTTCCACTGATACTGATTCCCATACACTTTTGAATTCAAAATATTCACTAGGTAAGCTAGACATGATTCGACTCATCAAAAGCAGTTCTGGAACCTTGGACTTCGTAATACGTTCCATTTCATCATTCATTTCATGGAAATTTCTCTGTAGTCTGAACACGTATGTTGCAATATCTTATGCTGCATCTTTGGATTCATTGAAGAATTGCTCTGACAATCGATGCAATCGCTGTGCCAAACTTTGTTCATACACTGACATCAATTTGTTCCAAATTTCCTTAGACGTATCACACGTGCTGGTAAGTTCAGAATTAGCCTCATTCATGCTATCCACCAATATCATTTGTGCCATAATGTCTGCCTTCTGGAACGTTTTACACTGCTTCGTACTTACGTCATTTTTCCGTAGTACACTCAGCACCAAGTTCCTGTGGAGAAGTACACGTGCCAACCACAACTTTCAGGACATCGTGGTGTCGTAACAGCAGCTCCACTTGTCGTTTCCACCTCGGACAGTTCTGCGCACCTTCCAGCTTGTCTATTGTTGTCTTGAACTCCATCTTCAGCAGCAAACGAAACACGCTTCTTCCAAAAGTGCAAAACTCTCGCTAGTTCGGTTAGGAAGACAAAGGACTCTTCCTGTTGCACTCCGAAGAACGACTACACTTAACTGTTGTACTCCGACAAACTACCAAACTTCATGTGCGCAGTGGAACGTATCTGCGCCCATAACCTGTTGAACCTCAGCACAGATATTTCCATAGTTGATTTTACAAGGAGTAACAACACGTGTTAACAGTTAATTAACACTTTATTAGTGTCCAACGCGACCGACCGAGACTCGATGTACAGTACAGCATTCTTGGTACACGACAACCTTCTTGGAGAGCATTCTCCACAGACTACTCACTACAGAGAAAATACAAATTGATAAGTCAATTTGACCATGTTGGGAAAGTGTGTATTTTGTACAGCGTTCAACAAATAGAAATTCACGTACACCCTACAAACTGGGCCACCATGGGTCTAGCTACTTCCAAAGACTATCTGAATAAAGGGAATGGTCATTGCAATGCATTTATGTGTCCACATGGTGGTAGTACATTGTTAGAATGTTTTGAAACGCAATCTCCATTTTCTTCCAGGTGAAATACGAAGCACACATTGCAGAGCTTGAGGACAAGATGGCCCTGGTCAAGCACCAGGCGGTCACTTGGAAGGAGAAGGCCGAGAGGGGAGGCCCCAGACAGGCAGAGACTGCACCAAAACAACCTAAGAAGCTGCCCCAGACACCAGTGAAGGAAGATGTCAATTTGTTAGCCTCCATCCGAGGCCTGAAAGAGGACTTGGCCTCTCGGGACAAGGAGATTCACCGTCTCCGTCGCGAGGCAGAGGACCTCCGGAAGACAAACAGGCAGTTGCAGAGGGAGAGAGAGAGGCAATTGTCGAAGGATGTCACTACGACACCAAAGAGTAAGATATCATGTATAATTTTAGTGTTGATTTATAATATTCTATTAATTTCAATGCAATATTTCCATTCTATCAATGTAATGTCATACCTGGAACCTACTTCTCTGTTAAAGCACAACACCCCAAAAATGAAACAAGATCCAGAGTGTACCAATAACAATATGATATCATCACTCATCCTTATCTTTGCGATTAGCCATAAATTGCAGAAAATAAATCAAAGTAATGTAAAATAAACCAAATCAGTCAATCAGTCAGTGTTGTCTGTACACTTGAATTCTATGAGGATGTCCTGATTGGAATACAAGACTTGCCAAAAAGTTAGTCTACTGTGATAAAGAAACAATTGTGTTTCAAAAGAACACCTACCAAGTTCAAAACTTTTGAAATTACCCTAAAATATCACAATTGGTACACATGTCCTCCACAACTGAAGGGTTGGAGGAAAAAGAAAAAAAAATGGTTAGTCGAACTCCAGAAAAATTATTTTTAGTTTCAAAATATTACTGAACATTCTATGCTGGCTGGAACCAGGCAATGTCTACATCTAGTGTTCAAGTAGCACTAGAAGAGATTATTCCACACAGATGAAATGGTGACTGTGAAAAATCAGGTGAAACCAGGCTGGCTCAGTGGTAGAGCAATGGCATGGTATGCCAGAGACCCAGGTTTGAGTCCTGATCGAGCCTACATTTTTCGCTGCAAAATCTACGTCTTACTGAACATGTAAATTAAAAGGCACATAAAACATATGCTTTGATGAATGGAAGTGTCAAATGTATGAAACGAAATAAAGCATATTGTAAAATCCTGTACAGCATTCATTACTTCGCGTACAACAGAAAAATTACTTACCTCTTTTTTTTTTCCCCCTGACCCTTCAACTCTACTTTTCAGTGTACTAAGTGATTTCTAATTCCATTGTTTTTCTCTCGTTCTTCAGAGAAGGTGAGAAAAGCTGAGGAAGTTCTTGTAAATTCAGAAGAACAGAGTTTGACGAGGCTCTGCACTAAATCGTATGACCCCACAAAATTTACGGGTAAGGAGTCACTTTATATCAGTCATATAAGTATTAGAAAAGGTATTAGCCATATCATCTTAGAACAGTGTGGCTACTCACCGGGAATTCCTTGAATTCTGGGAATTATGCATGAGTAGAGGCATGAAAATTTCGTTTTTGACAAAAACACGAAATATGAAATAACATGCTGAAATGTTCATTTTTCATGTTTCTGAAAGGTCTGAGGTGCATTTTTCTACCCTGTTTTGTCACGAAATAATGCGAAATGAACTGCAAAATGCGAAATTGACTCTTAAACACGAAATTTACCATTTATATACCGATGCCACTCTTTCTGAAGTCTGAAGTATCCTGTGAGTTATGCAATTCACGGAAAATTGATTGATTCTGCTGTAAATATTTGAGAAGCAAAAATGGACCCCTTTACACTGGAATAAACTTAATACTCTATTAACTACATAGATGTGCTATTAGAAGGGATAAGTTTATTTTGTGTAATAAGTGCAGTTTTTAAATCAAATTTAGGATTATATTCACAATTTTAAAACCAAAATGTTATCTTATATAGCACTTTTGATGTGATTATTCACCGCTATAACACCGAAATTTTATTTTATTTACCCCTTTTGAACCCGAAATCGACTCTATTTTTGTACCGAAATTTTGCTTTTTTATTTACCAAAAATATGTGCCTCTATGCATGAATTATTGGCTCCGGGAATTATGTGTGAATTCTGCGTGAATTTTTCTCCGTAGATGTGAAAAATTGCAATTTTTATTAATCCAAGTCCCATTGACTATATACAATTCATAAATTCCCGAGGCAAGTTTTTCACAACTTAGCTTTTGTTTTTATCGAGGAAAAAAATAAAGGCTGCGTTGAAAATAATACTGAATTATCTCAATCTGTTTACTTTGTTAGTGTTCTTTTGCAGAACAATCTATCTGACAGATAAATAAAAATAATAAATAGCCCAAGGCTTGACAGCCCTCAAAAGGGCCTGGGCCTATCTCCTGACTGCCAGTCTCCCTCCCACAATCCTACCTAGAGGTGTGGAGTTCTTCAACCGGTAATGGGGTGACGTGTGGTTAGCACGTCGAACCCCCAGTAGTTGAAGAAGATTTCCGAGACCGGGTTACCCTACTCACTCGTAGCACCCCAATTTCAGGCAAAAGATGATTGCAAGATAAGATATCTTGAAGTTGATTAGTTAAATTTCAGTTTGAAATTCATATACAATTAACAATTTTTCGTAGATTAGTGTATCCCGTAACATTTGTGACTTGTTTTTGTGCATGTATTTCGAGTACCATTTAATGTAATTTAATTATAAAATTTGGATACATTGGAATCACAGGGACCCTTTATATTTTTTAGGGATGGGACCGATTAATCGGTACTCTATCGGTATTGGCCAATATAGGCATATCGGTTTATCAGTAAAATTACCGATTATTTTACCGATCCGATATATCGATTATTTTCTGATAATTTAGTGCAAAATTCTGCTATTTTGTTGTAATTTTTATGGATGATCTCCATGCCCTCCTTTCTAAAAAAGTAAATGTCTAAATATGCAATTTCTCTTGCATTGCAGTCACCTTGAAACACACATTTATTAAAGAGGTCAGTGAACCTTTCAGGTTCTTCAAGGACTATTTCTAATTTTATATCGGATCGGTAGAATATCGGTATCGGTAAATTTTATATCGGTACTTTATCGGTATCGGCCAAATTTTCATATCGACCCATCCCTAGTATTTTTAGTAAATTGAATACCTAATACATAAGGTTGGAATAGAGAAAATATCTGTTTGTACCCTTGAATTTTTTTTTAAATTTAGCCTTGAAAACCGTGTATTATACTTGAATTTTATCATGTTCCTACAGTGGCTACCCTGTAGAAATGCAATTTTTGTTCAGTTTTCATGTTTTTAAATGTTATACTGAATTTAACAATATTTTAAGCAAATCTCATTTTCATTGATATGAGGGGTTCAGAGTGCAAGTGACGTAACTCCATTCAAGACTTTTTTTTTTTTTTTTTTTTTTAGAAAAAGGCACATTTAGGTAACTTAGTACTATGTTTAACTGTTGGGGCACAAGCATAGTGGTGTCTATATGAGCAAGAATTTGAAACTAGGAGATGCTTACTTCTAGCATTGAAATGTTGATACTTCACACTTCTAAGTTTGTAACCGATGGTTTACATCAAGGTGCAAAAGGAATAGAAACACCCCTTTTTGAGATAATAGACTGAATCCGATACTCAAAGGAGAAGAAGTGGGCATTCATTTTGGCGCAGAAAGGTTACCGTCACAGTAGTTGGCACGGAAATTTTATACTGAGAGGTAGTCGCACAAGTTAGTGCTCGGTCTGTTGAGCTTTGTAGACCTCCGTGGACATTTTCTTCTTTCGAAAGGATAGTTTAGTCTTCAGTAGGAAGACCACGCTAGTATGCCGTTGTTTGCATAAGCACTAGAAAATTAAAATTGGCATTAAGGCTCTCAGGAAGAGAGATCGTGTGGGAGTGAACTCTGTCTGCAGCAGTTTTGCAGATTTTCAGTTAGTGAAGCCGAGGTTGCAGAGAGAAATTTTCTCCAGCTACAAGACAACGAGGATCGTCGGAAAAAGAAGACGGAGCAACGAGGATTTTAGTGAAGTGGTCACCAGTGTACAGTGCTCTCGTGTTTTTAATCCCCTCAAGCTTGACCTTCTGAAGAAAAATCCCACTAAAGTTCTAAAAGCACTAATTCTTTCTAAAGGCCTGCCGGCAAGATACCGTGCATTCATTTCGATCTTCAGCCGAGAGATCGGGAGAAGCGTGGCGGGCGGTGCTGACGGAGATGCCGACATTTGCGGCCTGTAATGCCCACTTATTTTTATGGACATATGCAGACATTTATCTAAATATTGCAAAACGAGCACTAACCTGTGTTATAACGTGCAAAAGTTGTGTAATTCATCCAAGTTCTGCCTTTATATACACAAATAAATACGCTTTAGAAACGATGTTAAGAGCCACAGATAATAAAACATTTTAATCATAGTTTTGACCAGTAACGTCCTGCTTAAGTTTATATCCTTGAAAGAGTTTTGTGTCGATGGGGATCGTTTGGAGGTTTCGAATGTGCAACACTGGATCAAGATTACACTGCAGACGAAACCGTTAAAAGTCAATGGTTTTTGTGAGCTTCCTTGTAATCCAAAATCTCCGAGCTCGAGTTTTTTGTTCCTTCGCGACTAGATGAAGACAGAGCTGTGAATATAGTGGCGAGCAGATGTAAACCAAGAGCGTGTTAATTTCGTACTGTGCAGAAGAGTGTTATTCTTGGTTACTTACC
Organism: Lepisma saccharinum; assembly: GCF_977018435.1. Taxonomy (NCBI): domain Eukaryota; kingdom Metazoa; phylum Arthropoda; class Insecta; order Zygentoma; family Lepismatidae; genus Lepisma; species Lepisma saccharinum. The sequence goes on along the minus strand of NC_139241.1, from coordinate 64,443,431 downwards.
GTTACTTTTTTTGTGTTATTGCATTGTGTATGTGTGTTGTGTCAGTGAGACGATTGGAATGCCAGCCGCAAGGTTCACGTTAGAACAAAGAACTTTTATGTATGACACTTACGTGAAAATAGACTCGTGTCGAGACGTGTGTAGGCAATTTGTACAGAAATTCCCAGGCGTTTCACCTCCACATAGAGATACGGTTAGACATCTTGTCCTTAAATTACGAGAAAGTGGATCGTTAAATTTTAAAACACCGAAGCAAAAACGACTGATTCTAACCGAAGCAAAACTCGATGAAATTGGTGCAGCGTTAGAACGGTCTCCAAACAAACCTCTACGCTGTGTTTCACAGGAGATAGGCGTGTCAAAATCATCAGCACATACAGCCACTAAGCTACTAAAATTAAAACCGTACTCTTATAACACATGTTAGTGCTCATTTTGCAATATTTATATAAATGTCTGCATACATCCATAAAAATAAGCGGGCATTACAGGCTGCAAATGTCGGCATCTCCGTCAGCGCTGTGCGCGACGCTTCTACCGATCTTTCGGCTGAAGATCGAAATGAACGCACGGTAATAGTAAGTAAAAAAGGTTAATTTTGTTATTTTTATAAATATATTTCCTTTACCAAGATAATCAATCTAAAGTACTGGTGTCAACTCTTGTATTGAGTTGACTCATATAAACCAAGAACCTTTAAATGTTTGTGAAATGATTTCTTTTTTTTTCTGTAATAAAAGAAAGTAAAGGTAATTCTTTTTTCATATATTAAAAGAATATAATAATATTTGAAATCAGTTTATCTCCATCGAACTGCAGTTAAAAACCAAAGCTAAGTCAAAAACTAAGATTAATAATAAACACAAACAATAATAAGAATAATAACAATAAACACATTTTATTGTTACAAGTTATACATGTAACTCTATTTCCACAAAAAGTGGAGTTTGCCACTTGTGCTCTGAATCCCTCGTATAATATTGTTGTAGTGTAATAGTTTCCCTCGCTCGAGTCTACCACACTTGTAGTGGAATGACTGACTTCTTATAACTTTTAGTATCTCTTATTTGTATTTTTCTCAGTGTCCTCGGATGAACATGTTTATCCAGGCATCCAGACTCACATTGCTAAGTTGATGCATGAGAGGAACGAGCTTCACAACAAACTTGCTGATATCCAAGAAAAGTATGAGCAGTACAAGGCAAAAACCAAAGAATATGTGAGTAAGAGAGGAAGGTTTACATTATAGGATATTATACAGGGTGATTCAAAAGTCTCTGGAAATTTTCCTTACATCGCTAATGTATTGTGTTCAGGATGGGATAATGACACTGCTGTTTTCCAACAAGATGGTGCACCACCCCATTTTGCCAGAATTGTTTGAGACTACCTTGCTGACACCTTCCCTGATAGGTGGATCATCTGTGGCTCACTAAGACTTTGGGCAGCTCACTCTCAGACCTGACTCCCCTAGACTTTTTGGTCTGGGGTTTCATTAATAAGATCAACACTATAGAGCAACTGACACAGCGAATAACTGCAGCAATGAGGGAGATCACGCCATCCATGTTGGGGCATGTGTTCCAGTCTACGCAAGATAGGTGGGTGCTATGCTTAGACTTCCAGGGCCACCACATTGAAATGTATTGAGTTTTGTCTTCTATTTTAGAGTACTTTTCAGCAGTACTGTCAAGTTTGTCAATAAAATGGTTTTTGATTAAAATGTCAAGAGACTTTTGAATCACCCTGTATTATAGGATAGGAAGGTTTGCCCGTGACAGAGCATTCTTCAGTGTGTTAACGATCTCCAAACTTCCTGTTTTAGGGTGTAAATGGTACCCTTTTGAGAAGACACCCAATAGTCAACCTCACTTCCCCCTAGTACACTCTGGTAAGTGCAGTCTTGCAGGCCAATGAGGTGCTCACACTTGGAACCATGCCCAGGATAATCCTCTACGGGGGCCGTGTTGACCTGTGCTTGTTCTTCTGCGTGCTGAGTGACCTTTAACAGCCTCAGCTTTCAACTAGGGTATGGATATTTTATTCTCAGACAGTATAGTTCTAGTTTAGTACTGGTTTTAAAAATTGAGTTAGGAAGCTTTTAGCAGACCTATTTTCTTTTGTTGTTAAGGCCCTATTCTTAATTTTGTTTTAGTTAAGGGACTTATCCCTTATTCTGTAATGGGCAAAAATAGCCTACGTCCTGGTGTACCCATAATATAAAAGTCAATCTATCCTGTGTTTTTGTCCATACAGAGCTTATCTCAGCTTTTAACATGGGTAAGGAGATTTTACTCCATAGAGACATGTGTTGATATCTATGGTAAGGGACTTGGACAGCATAATGTAATGAGTTCAAATAGCCTAAATGTTGATGCACTCACAATTTTAATTTGTCTAGTACTTCCTGTTTTAACCTTTTAAACTTTTTACCTTTCCTTTTTGCTTCAACCAATTTGGTGTGTCATTTTCACACGTTTTAAACTTTTTAGGAAGGTCTTGAAAATACGGCTGAACTATCTTTTTAAGTTTTTTATTCTACTTATTAGAAGTTACCTTGGAGGAATCTTGTGGATTCCATATTCTGTTCAGGAAAATAGACATATTCGTGATGTCACACTAGGCATAGAAATCCCAAGATAGTGTTGTGTATTCACACTAATGTCAAGAACACACAAATAGAGATATGTGTATTCAATGATTTCTGTAGCATTGTGCGCAGGGACTGATTTCAGTTTTCATTCTTTCATAGGTGGAGAGCATGAAGGTTCAGCATGTGTCCGAGGTCCAGGAAATCATCAGCGACCATGCCCAGAGGCACTCCAGCTCCAGAGTGGCTGATCTGCAGAACCGGCTTCAGACGATGGAGTTGGTGGTTGGCCACCTCAGAGAGCAGTTGAAACAGTGAGTGGATTTTTACTAGGGTCATTCCATAGTTACGGATGTAACATATTGAAAATTTGGTGTACCCTTTCAACTAATCGTAAACTACTTCGTAAAGATAGTAGTGGTGTGTATTTTATGGTTTGGATATTTAGCCTGTAATTATTTATTATATACAGGGTGTCTGGCTTAAAAGTATAATAAAATCAAAAATGTAACTTGAAAGTTGAATAAGATATTTCCTTACAGTTTTTTCTACCAATACATTAACTGAAAATATATTTTACTTATCGAATGTACCTCAGGAGCCATGGTGGTCCAGTCAATTGGATCTCTAACTGCCACGCAGGAGACAAGTTCCAATTCAAGGCCTGGGTCAACTAAGGTTGGAGTTTTTCCAGCCTTGTTCCCACAGAAAGTGGCTCTGGGGTTCCCCCAGCCTTGAAATGGGTACCTGGGAGTGTTGCCTTTCTAGGCAATGGATACCGGAGCATTGTGATGATCACATCACATCCAAAAATGGCCGAGATTGGAAATGTGTTGGGGACATAATTCCACACCCCGCTTTATGTGTACATCCATGGCATGTTGTAATGTACTCGGGCACCCTTACTTTTACTTTTAATATACAACCTTTGTTCAATAAATACGGTGTATGAATTTCTGGCGTGCGGTTGCGGTGTAGTTGGTACTACTGGTTGACGGTCAGGTCAGTGAACCCCTAGGTCTGTCAGTCATCGTTCGCGAAGCCGTGTGGTTGTCCAGACGTGTAGTTTGTGTGTACGTGTTGTGAAAGCAAGGTGCAGTGCAGCGTCGCTGTTATGGGTGAAATGGAGCAACGTACGAACGTTATATTCTGCTTCAAGCTTGGGAAAACGCCAAGGGAATGTCACGACATGCTGCGCCAGGTGTTTGGAAACCGTGCTTTATGGAAAAAGTGTGTGTACGAGTGGTAGAAGCGCTTCCGTCAGGGTCACCGAAATCCAAAAAGGTTAGGTGCGAAAAGTCGCGCATCAAGACAATACTGATTACTTTTTGGTGCTGGAAGGATCATTCATAAAGAATACCTGCCAGAAGGCACGACATTGAATGTGGCCACATATGTGAATATTTTGGATCGCCTCCTGAAGATAATCAGGCGTGTGCGTCCCCAGTATACCAAAAATGGATCCTGGTATCTGCTGTATGATAACGCACGCCTCCATACCACCATAACCGTGCAGCAGTTCCTGGCACGTAAGGAGGTTGTTGTAGTCCATCACCCCCCTTATTCACCAGATCTGTCCCCTGCCGATTATTTCCTTTTCCATCGCTTGAAGAAACACTTAAAAGAACAACTGTTTTCGGACATCCGACGCAATGTGAACGCTGAACTCAACCGCATCCCTCAGGCTGCCTTCGCGCAAAGTACGCGAGACCTCTACATGCGTTCTCAGAAGTGCATTACCATTCGAGGTGATTATTTTGAAGGACAATAAGCTGTATTCCTGCATACATGTACTGCCTTTCCTGCAAATAAATCATGAAATCATTCATTCAATCTTTCACCGTATTTATTGAACACAGGTTGTGCATCGATATGTGCACTTTTAGTAGCACGACAAACATACAATCTGGAAATAATTTCTTTCCATTTGTTAGACAGCATGGTGCGACATTCTCAATAGCAGCACAAATGAGTCATCATAAGACCAGGAAGGTGTCAAGTGTACTGGCATTTGGTACACTTGACGTTTTACAAATCCCCACAGAAAAAATCAGGAGTAGTAATATTGCAGCATCTAGGGGGCCCATGAACACCCCTCGCAATCAAGTATTCATGAAACTCATGTTCTTAAGAAATCTTTCACCAGATGAACATAATGGCAGGATGTGCTATCTTGATTACATTAGGCGGAAGTCAAGGATGCTCATCTGAATCACTTTCTGGAACTACTGTGGAAAGCTGTATGAATTTTGTCAACAACAGCATCTAAAGCTTTGTTTGACATCCTTTTCCAACGTGGAAAGTAAACTCTTCATATGTCTGTCCATTTCATAATCAATACATTTGGTTGCTCAAAGTTTATACTTCTGTCAGCAATGATGATGTGAAACTACTGAGACTGATGACGTGACTGCTTGCTCATGAAACAGTACAGTTACATGCATGTGACCTCTGACGCTATGCAAGAACAATCTAAAAAAGTTTTGAGTTACTCTGTAGGTAAAAGAAACCAGTAAGGAAAGTTTCAGGTTTAATATTTGTTTTACTATACTTTTAAGGGCATGAGGGAGGGTTCTTCCCTACATGGCACCTGGGAGCACTGTTGCCAACTTAGCTCTTTTGGAGCCAGATTTTGCTCTCGTGCACTCGTTCGGCTGTGAACTGGGATGCCTGCCCCCCTGCCTTACTATGATGCCATCACTGACTCTGGCTCTCATAGACCAACTTTTGCCATGAGTATACATTCTGCACGTGACGTGACATTGTTATACAGGGTGTCCACACTAGAGGGATCGAGAAATAAGTGATAATTTCTAGTGAACAGAATGTATTGGTAACATAAACTTTTACTTTTACTTGATACAAAACTCACCGAGTTTCAGATGATGTTCAATGCAACTCGATATGTGCACCTTTGGTGGCTCTGCACACATCTAAACTGTATTCAACTTCCCGCCAAGTGTTCTCTAGCATTTGGGGAGTCACAAGCGCTACTGCATTTGTGATGCTGCCCCTCAGTTCCTGCAAATTTCTTGGTCTGTCTCCTTGATAAACAACGTCCTTAACATAACATAACACGCACTGAACTTTCTGTTGCGGTGTCCACATGTTTTCCACTGCGCGATCGACTACTGAATGGCGCCTGGCTTCCTTTCGAGACAAAAGCTATTGACGCGCATGTGCAACCGTGTAGCTGTCTGAAAACAGTGTTGCACAATCTCGGAGAGTTTCCCTTTCCTGTCATATGAAAAATACAGCAATATCCTTATCTGGTTTTAAATGGCGAGCATTTATTTCTCGATCCCTCTAGCGTGGACACCCTGTATTGGCTGCATCACCCACCTGCTCTTACCTCCCCAGCTACTTCTTTATAGAGCCATGGCTATGAAGAATATATTGACATCACTTATAGTTAACTGTAATCGCTGCAACCAACATCCCTTAAAGTAAAAGTAAAAAAAAAAAAAAGAAGTAAAGTGCTCCCCTGTGCATAGCACCATGCCATGAAGGCATATAGGGGGTGTGGGGGTAATGCCCCACACTTTCTTGATCCGGTCGTGAGTGGGGGTGATGTGATCAGCATCACGCCCCTGACCACCTTTACCCCCCAGGGTTTCCCCCAGGTACCCATGTTATTCGATTCTGGGTAGGTGCCGGGGCCGCTTCCATCGTTAGAAAAGTTCCCGGATTTGAACCGGCCGGGGATTGAACCCGGGACCTTTAGCATGGTAGTCAGACACGTTACCGACTGAGCCACAACATCCCTTTGACAACTAAAATTACCCTAGGAGGCACTTTATCCACCTTCGTAAATCTAGCTCCTTGAAGGTCAACTTTAACTCCATTTACAGTGAAATTTAGCTCTTTTATGTGCATCAGGTTAGGCAACACTACCAGAATGGCCGTAGGAGGCAAGGAGAAATGCATTGTGCTTATGGGAGAATTATTTTAATTGTTCTCTTAGGAATATCAAACATCCACTGGCATAGAAAAGTATATGGACAGAAAAAGAACATGCTGAACAATTTCTAGGTCGTAGGAAAAGTCGAAACTCCCATCTGATTAGCTGTAACTTGAAGTTGATTCCCCATAAGGAATACATTTGATTCTGTAAATACTTATTCATCATATTTTTTAAACATCATGTCTAGCTTAATTATCAACTTTAGAAATCACTTCCACTTGCAACATGGAGAGAGATTCATACTCTCTCTGAGATTAACAGGCAAACTAGATGACGTCTGGCATGAAAGCAGTGGTAAGAGATCAGTCAAGCTTTATGAATTGGACAGTAAAAATAATCATTTCTTATTTCCTAATTACGTAAAATTAAAATGGTACAGATGTAACTTTTCTTCTGACAAACGTGCCTCATTGTACACTGTAAGCAAGCCTTTTCTGCCCTAATACAGTAAATAAATAAAAAGGGAAATAACTTTGAACACTTATCCACTGTACACTAATGCAGTTCTCTTATCCATCACAGACTGGATGAGTGCAAAGAAGAGATTCTTGTGCTTAAAACAGAGAAAGCTCACTTGGAAGACTGCTTGGCTGATATGCACAGGAAATTATCAAGGATGAAAAGTCTTCAGACACCTGTAAGTATGTTTCGTGGTTTTGCTCATTTTGTATATAAAGTTAACCTCCATGGACAGCACACGCATTTCTAATGTGCTATGATGTAGCAGAACTCTTTGTTGTTGAAGGCTTGTTTTTTCTCGGTGAAGACGACTCATGGGAAATTAAATTTATCATTTTATTCTTCTGGTAATGATAATTAAAAAGAAGAAAAGAAGAATTGAAATGTTACAAGAGTTACAAAAAAAGGACAATCGAAATGTTACACAATAATTAGAGACACATATTTTTGGTAGACAACAAAGCAAAATTTCTGCACAAAAACAGGGTCAATTTTGGGTTCAAAAGCTATAAATAAAATAACATTTCGGTGTTATAGTAGTGAAAAATCGGATCAAAGCAATATATAAAATGACATTTTGGTTATAAAATTCTGAATATAATCCTAAATTTGATTAAAAGCTGTACTTATTACGCAAAATAAACATATCCCTTCTAATAGCAAATTTATGTAGTTACCAGAGTATTAAGTTTATTCCTGCATAAACGGATCCATTTTTGCTTCTCAAATAATTACAGCAGAGTTGATCAATTTTTCGTGAATTTCTTAACTCAAACTTCAGAAAGTGTTGCATCAGTAAATGAACTCTAAATTTTGTGTTTTAAGATTCTGTTTCGCATTTTGCATCATTTCGTGACATAACAGTCACACTTTTCAGAAACAATGAAAAAAAAATAGTAAGTAGCACTATTATGTTCCTTTAGTCATGCAAAGTAATGTTAAAAATAGTTACAAAAATAATCAAAATCTATAACACTTCTATAAGAAAAGCAGTACATCAATGTTACTGAATACAGTTCTGAAAAATCCATTGTAACACTAGCCCGATGGGCAATTATGTCCTGAAATTTACAGAGAAGCACAATAAAAGGCCACACTTAAAAGACATATCACTCCTGTCCCCAATTTATGAACTAAGAAAATGTTCAAACTTATTAGCTTAATCAATGAGGGTATTATTATTTACATGCCTTATAATTATAATTCGCCGGCCTCCTTGGCAGAGTGGTTAGCACAACACTCTACAATGCTAGTGGTCTCGGGTTCTAATCCCACCATGGGCAAGGGTGCTTGTGAGTGTCCCTTCGTCAATTTCATCATATCATCACTCATCCTTATCTTCATGATTAGCCAAAGTGGCAGAAATGCAAAGTAAAATAAACCAAATCAATCAATCAATTATAATTCAGACTTAGGAAGCAATTTTGCTTGTGAGTTTTTATATCAAATTTTTATCATTTGCCATTAGATGTTACTGTTTTTATAGCCTTGACTGTTGGTATCCAGGAGAAATAAAGGTTTCTAAATTCATTATGATTTCAATGATTCTTTTTATAATTCTAATGTAATGTTTACTAAAATACATAGTGACTCAGTGACTGTTACTATTCACATCTATCTGCCATATGCCATTGTGTTGTACAGATTGTTTTTTTTGTTTTTTTCCGGTTTAGGAGTCTCAGAGGTACCAAGCTCTTCAGGAGAAGATCGAAGAGCTGGAACAACGCCACGAGTGCAGAGAAAGAAAGCTACAGTCAATTGTTCGAGAACTCCTGAAGAAGAGCACAGAGCACAGTGAGGACTGTGACGCTCTAAGCATGAGGGAGAAGCTTATCAACAAGAATAAGCAGATCTGTCTGTACCGAGCAGAAATCGACAGAATCTTGGAAACGCTGAAGGAACTCAACAGGTACAGCAGCTGACTGGTTGTGTGATGTGCGAGTGTGGTCTCCATTCGTGTGTCTTGCGAACAATTAGTGTACGTTAAGAAAAAAATATTAAAAAGACTTACGTGTTCTTTTCTTGGCCCTGTTACCGGGACTATCTTCATTCTTCTTAGGAAGTTTAAATAAAACACTAAAAAAGAAGACTTAAAACATTGGGTTCCTTTTAAACATTTTACTATGCCACGAATCTTTTTTTAATGTTTTTAGTTTCCAAGAATGTCTGAAGAAAGTCTTGGAAACAGGACCAAAATGTCATACGAGAACCACGTGTAAGTACTTTTTTATATCATTCTTACTGCAGAAAGGTGGCTATGGAAACTTTCAAGAAAGTGTAGTGTTTGTTGTGTTTATTATTTGTAATTAGTGTACAATTGGAGTGAAGAAAGAAACATTTTTACCAACATGTTTGGATATGTTGGAAGCGTATGAAATGCAAAATAGCTTAAATGTTCCTTATAAACATGTACATTGTCTACATGTGAGAATGCACGGTACTGAAAAGCTCATAATAATTATTATGTTGCTGTAACCAACTTGTTAACTTTACCTCATCTGTGATATGCCTGTAATCTCAACAGTACTGTTTAAATAAACAGTTTGTTAAAATAGCATGGATATTTTGAAAACTGTAGTACAGAATTGCTACCTCTGGGACTAGCAGCATTGGGTAACCAACTGTTGTTTTCCTTACCGAGGAATCGGTTCACGAGTTCTTACCTCGCTGTGGGCATTTCTGTTTCCTAACAATTAACCTAAGGAAGTAGAATAACAAAATAAAAGACACTACAGTAAAGCAATTCAGGTTTTGCTACATATTTGCATGATATATTAGCCTCCTTTTGAAAATGCAACATTTACTGCGGTGCATTCATTTCATTATTGTGCCACATGAATGCGTCCCAGTGTAGCGACTGGTGGAAACATGCCATTTGCTGACAAAATCGGATAGGATATGCGTATCCCCCAAATTTTGAGTTGAAGTCCAGCTTTGGAGTCAATCAAGCGTGGCGGTAAAACTTAGGTAAATGGTCAGAAAACAGCACCCTGTAGTGTCACTTACTTGCCTGATTGATGCAGAGCACGTGCTGTTTGATTATTGCACACAATAGTGTACAAAGTAGTTCGTGGTTATTCTTGGAAGACACTCTTACTCACTTGTAAGTATTCTGCATCATGTGGATGCCCAGAGGTGGAAAGCAGTCAGTATTTTTTTTTGTTTTCATACTACAATTGTTAATTTTTTTCAATAATGCCTCTAGAGCATCGTTTCTCAACGTATGGGGTGCCACCCACTGTTGGGTCCTGAGGGGATGTTTGGTTGGTCGCGAAGTCGGGTTTGAAAATGTATTTACTCTGTTTTAAAGACCTATTACATTTAAATTACTAAGGCATATTGTTTTAACGATTTAAATTCAAACCATGTTGTATGTAGCCTAAACTCTACATTTCTGTTAGTTCGGTGAGAAAAAAAAAAGTTTCAATTTCAGCATGTGTGTCTAGTTAGATTTTAGATTAGAGTAAATTAGTTGTTTAAATTACATACAAGGCTCATTCAATATATAACCGGAAATATGTTGTAACAAATATTTATTACAAGCACCAAAAGAACTGTATTATGTTTCAACATAGTCCTCCCCTAGTTCAATGCACCTACGTCAGAGCTTGATAAGGGCTCTGATTCCACAGGAAAAAAAATATTTTGGATGGATGTGTAACCACTCGTGCACCACTGACTGGACTTTGCCGTCATTCTGGAACCTCGATCCACTTAGTGCATCTTTCAGTGGGCCAAAGGTGTGGAAATCGGAAGGTGTGAGATCGGACAAATATGAAGGGTTGGGTAAGCACTCAAACTTTAGGTCCTCGATGGTAGACAATGTGACACTGGCAGTGTGTGGTCTCACATTGTAATAGAGCAAAAGCACACCAGTGGACACCAGACCAGGTAGTCTCTGCAGAATGGCTGGTTTCAATTTTTCACGCAAAAGGTTGGAGTAGGTGGTACTGTTTGCATTATGACCTCTGGGCATGTAATGTTCAAGAATTGGCCCCTTGTGGTCCTAAAACAAAGTTAACATGACTTTTCCGGCACTCCGTTGAGCATGCACCTTCTTCGGTCTGGGAGACTTCAACTATGAACTTCTCAGCCCACTAGTATACTTGTGATCTCATACAGTTGTCACCGTACTGAACTGTCATGCGGCGATGAATTTCTATCGGTTTCACGCCTTCACTCAACAAAAATCTCACGACACTTCGCTGCTCCAGCTTGGAGCACTCCTCTAAGGGTGCCGCCATCTTGTGTTACTGTTTCCCTGCCAGCGCCAGCTATGAATAGCTTACAGATACCTCCAGATACCTTCACAAAATAACAAACATATAACAATCACGGTCCTATTTTAGATTTTTTTAGACTACTTTTCCAGTTATTTATTGAATTATACTTATAACCCTCTGCCCACAAAGTGAGTTGGTATCATTGTATGACGTCTTGCCTCATTTTGATTGGCTAGCATGCTCAGAGCCATGAGGAAGAATCAAGCCTGCTCAGTCGGAAGGCATCCGTTAAGGGGGAAAGAGTGGAGTAACTCTTACTGTACACGTGAATGGTGAGTGTGACTATCCGATGGGGGATGTAAGTAGATTGGGATTCCTTCTAATTCTTTAGTTGATATTTATTTATTTGTTCAATATTAGGTTTGTTATTTTCAATGGATAATTAGATTATTATTAGTGTCAGTATCCAGGAACCTAATCTATAATTCTCGGGTCGTATGGCCACGTGCACTACTCACGTATTGTCCCCCAATTATTAATCAATTAAGTAGTAGGATATAAATTTATTTGAATTTGATATAAAAAGAAAGGGAAATATAAACTATTTGTTTATTAGAATTCTATATTCTGGCATTGTTAAAAATAAAATTGGAAAGATCTAAGTTCTGGTTTGAATTCGTAAAAATAGTTTCCTAGAAGAATGGACTGGGACAACAGCTTACTTTCACTGACACCCTGTATACGGTAGATCCTGCTTTATGCAGTTGAGATTGAGCGTGACTACAATGAGATGGGCCCTTTTTTACAGCTTAGTTGCATACTTTGTGTTTACTTTTCTAGAATGAAGTATGTGTAATTTGTTTAACCAAGCGTAAAAGAGGCCTTCTTAAAGTACTCGATGTTAGCAGTAAAACTGGGTGCACACCTCTACAAGTAATTCTGCCGGCGCCCATGCTTATGGGTCCCATGAAGTGTAATATCCTTCAAGGCTGAAGGACTGAAAAAGGTTGAGAACCACTGCTCTAGAAATGTAAGTAATGTCTTCTCAGTGAGAACCAAACTACGATGAAGTCTACTGAGTAAAATAACATTGTTTTGTTGTGAAATAATATACAATAAAAAAGCACCACAAGAAAAGATACTAAAATTGGTTCTGAGCTTTTTCTACTCCTTCCTGGTGTCGCCATGTGAGACTGCAATATGTGGGAGATAATGTAGCAAAACTCGGTGACAGTATTTGCCTGGCAATATGTACAAGCCCACTACACTAAAGCAGATCTCGGAAAAAAAAAAACATGGCAGGGTGGATGTTCACCAGGGTATCCCTGAGTTAAACCAGCCAACATAAAGTATCCACTTAAATTCAGTGAGAGGTGCTCTCCGATGGTGGAGTGGTAGCGTCGTCGCCTTGTAATCAAGAGGTCCTGGGTTTGATAGGCAGTTGAGGCACATAGTGGTTCAGGTCCAACTTTAAACTGTAGGTCCACTCCCGATTATCCTTTCTGTGCATAAAGTGGACTTAAAAACCAAACTCAACAACAACAACAGTTCAGTGATACATGAAATGTAAGTAAAAAAATCTTCAAGAAATAGATTTTTCAATGCTGCTTTATTGAATCTGCAGAATACATAAGCATTATAGTAATATACATTAATAACATACATATGTTGACTTCGAATTTATCACAGTACAGCTATAAAGCTTTTAGAAATGACTATAACTGGGTATATTTCCAACATGCTGTATACATTAACCATCTTGTAATAAATGGACAACTATTTTGTTTTTCATATTTGTTTAACATAAAATTCTATGCATTGTTCATGTTATAGCAGCATGCTGGAAGCTAATACTATTATAATTTATCTTATTCAAAACTAATTGATTACTTTTTGTTGAGTCTTCTCGTTGATGATTAGTGGTTTTGTTTCATGAACCATTAATGTTACTACTAATCCTATATCAACAGCTAGAGGAAGAAGAAACATAGTAGGCTAAATACTTTGCTGTCATAGTGTTAAGACAGTGGGTTATCTAGTTGCAGCTCTTGTTCACCCTTAAGATCCAAGTTGAGCTATATCATAGAAAAGAGACTAGATAAAGTTGTGTGCTGTGCTTTGCAACATGGGACAGTGCCATGGAAGTGTGATCAGCACCATGCTCCAACTGCCTTTATTCCCTAGAGTTGAATACCCAATAGCCACAGATGGCAAACTGACTGGACCAATGTAACTGTGGAACTATATTGAGAATTTTAGAGTTGCTATCTTCTTGAAGAGTAAGTTTCGATGAAGATGAAGCCATGCATTTACATACACACATACGTACATGCTGATGTTAACACATTGGTTTCCGATTTATAGTTTTGGTAAAAGTGCTGGAAGAATATAGACATAATGGCTATATAACTCTTTTGACTATGTATATTTATGATGGTTCACAAACAAACCCCACCAACCATCATCGGAAAAAAATCTGGCAGCTAGGTTTGATTAGATTTGTTTTTGAACTTCCCTAGGTCCTACAATAGTTGCATTAGCTGTAGCAGATGCAATATTAGTGGCAGTCCTGTTTTGAATTTAGTATCAATGTGATGTAACTAAGCCAAAATATTTGCTAGCTTCAAATGTTTCACAGGGTTTGTTACGAAGGAGAAAAATTAGCATTTCCAGCTGCAGAATGTTATGACATGATCAAGTAGGAAGATCGTGATTTTCTTTGTTTTAGAACCACTGATTTAGTGTTCCTGGTATTTCACTGTATGGTGAGTTTATTTCTTAACTTATCCAAAATGTATCTCGGAGATTAATAATTATAATGATCAGAAGTAGTTTCACCTTTGCTAAGTGCTGAGCCATAAAGGCACAAAGGACATACAGCTACATAGTGTGTGGTGTGGTCAGCACCATTCCTCAGCTCATTTATCTCCCAGAGTATTTGCTGGGAATTATTTGCATAGATATACGTTTAGCATGGACATTGCATGGAGGGGTGGAGTGGGATTAGTCAACACCTTCTCCCTCTTCGAAATTCCCTCCCCCCCTCTTTTCCAAAGAAAGATTAGTTTAAGTTGGTATACTGCTACTTCTAACTCTTGAAACAAAAAATATTGGTTTTTCATAAGAGAGTTTTTCAAATTTCAGAAATAAGATTTCCCTCCTAACCTTGAAGGATTTTTCTTGATTGAGGTGGTGTATAAGTTATAAGATATGACTATGGTTTTGTAGTTCAATATGTTAATAATTTGAAATCTTAAAGAAGAAAAAATATATTTAGTAAACCCTTACGAAAAATTTTTAGCGAAGCTCATGACTTTTCAGTATATATTTTTTTCCAACTTTTTCACAAGATGATGTTGAATACATAATAAAGGTAATGCATTTTTAAAATCCTTAAAATGTCTTGTGTAAAGATTTAGAACGTTCGAGGAAAGTAAGGTTTAGCTGCTGCTAGTATCATTCTTCCTGTTTCTTGGAAAGTTAAGGAAGTGATATTCATTAGAAGACTACAGTGCAGCACACATGGATTATAAAAGTCATTATAATCACAGCCGTTTAATTTCAGTAATTATGGCATATCTACTAAATTTTCTTCACTTGGACATTTTACACATACATGGGCGATATCCATGTGTGTTGATATGGCTGGAGGAAGCCCGTGTGTGATGTTGAAACATCTTGGAGGAAGAAGAATACAGAAAGCATTCCATATTGTTGCATTAAGAGTATGCTTGTTGCAAGTTAGGGTGGTTCGAGGGAAGAAGCGACATGTCTGTTATTAGAATTGCTACAGATGATTCTTGTACTAGATAATGTCTGCATAATCATATTCAGTCTGTGCATAAGCAACAAAGGTTCAAATTGTCCATTCCCATTGTTCTCTTAAATTGTTTTAAGTAATGAAGTTCTGGTGCTGGTGCAGAAGTCAGCTGCTTCAATTGTGTTTTTTGTTTCAATTTTGAACCTTGTATTGTGTAAAACAAAGATAATGAACAATGGATACTTTTCTGGTAATGTCACTGTATTTGACTATACAGAAATACTTTTAAATTGTAGCCTATGCGTGAGGCTAAAGCAAGTTGGGCATGCATGTATTAGGGGAAAAAGTAGTCCGAAAAAAGATACTACAAGATGTATAGATACACTAAGAAGCATGTGAGAAACACTGGAGTATGATGGGATGATTATGTGTGTGAAAACTGAAGACTCAAGTTCAATGTCTCAAACTATAGTGATACAAGATAAGACATCTTGGTCTACAGCATGAAATGAAATCTACTGAAAGCCACTTTTCTTTTCTTTTATAATTTGTATTATGATTTTTGTCTGTGAAACATCAATACTTATGTTATCTGTAATTTCAGCAATATAATTTCAAAAGTTGTTGTGTTTTTAAAAGCTGAGAGTTTGCAATATTTATATAGAGAAGTTCAAAAACATTTCACAGTCGTAGCTGTCAGATTGTAAGGTTACAAAAATATTTCTTCTCTGATAACATATCTTTACACGTATTTGTGTCCCTGTACCAAATTTGCCTTCAAATTAGACAATATGTTTTTAAACAACAATTCTAACTACTATATTACATGTTTCTTCAAATCTAAATGCACTATAAGTTACAACGGTGAGCAGGCGGATGCTACTAAGCAAGCATGTTTGGTCTCCGGACTTGTGCCATGTTGTCTATTCACTGTACCACTTGCTTCTTGTTTGTTGCGTAGAACAACATTGCCATTCCTCCATAGCAAGTGCTTGCAAGGAACTGGTTCATTGGTACCCTGTAAAAAGAGAAAAAATGAAATTTTTAGACCTAGAAATCGATTGTCAAGTGAATGGATACATTGTCATACTTTTTTTATTACGACACCTTCAGGGTCAGATTTAAATGTTTTTAGAAATGATGAAATTTTTTGCTAATTAACAGCCATTAGGTTCATTGAAGGCTTAATACAGCTTTGGAACTCTTCAAAGCGTATCACTTGATTTAACCTCCAGACACTTCACAACCAATGACATGTCCACATGATTTATACTCTAGATACCTGATCAGTTAAGGTTCAGCAAAGCTGTTTTCAAAAAATTCTTTCATTTAAAAAAAGCACAATGTTATTCCAAAATTTGAAAAATTACATCTGCTTAGAATTCCTTCTAGAACATTGATGTGAATCTTATCGTGGTTTGCTTTGTCTAGATATTCGCAATAGTTTAATAGATCTACGTAGGCATGAAACTATTGCAAATATCTAGACAACAGCAAAAATGACAGAAGATTCACATCACTGCTATAGAAGGAAATCCAAGCATATGTAACATCTCTAGATATTGGAATATCATAGTGATTTTTCATTTCACGCACTACATTCCAGTTCAGTCTTTTTTGTTATGTTATATGCGTTGCAAAACAAAACATTAATTGTGAGTATTGTTAATAAGCAGTTTTTATAGAAGTCGATTTTTCAAGGAAGAATGTACAATATTATTAAAAACATAAAATATGAATAGGTTACTGCATTTCAACCCATTTTATTTCTGATATCTTTTACTTATACAATAATAATGACAATTTTTTTAAAAAAAATTTGCAACACACACATTGTTTTTCAAATACTCCTTATGTAGATATTGTATTCAATGTTTTTTTCTAAAAAAAATGAAAATGTGAACTATAGCACCTGAAAATACATACTTTTGTATTAATTTCCGAGTGCTGCCAAAACATGTACTAGGGAGGGGCATCTGTAGGGATATGTATGAATGACCTTCACTTGCAAGGACTTTGCATCTAGCTAACAAAGCAATCCCAACTTTTCACAGACATGACATCCTTAAAAAAAAACAAGCTGACACCTCACCCATTAGAACCCCTTTAGAAAAACAGAAGTGGGGAGGGAAGGGGCACACCACCATCAAGAAAGGCATGAGCCATGGGCCTGAGAAGATTACAAGATGCAGATGTATTGCATGTACCACGAAGAGAGTAAGAAGAGGACAAGTGTGAAGTGCTGGAGTTGTGGCATGCCACTATGTTCGTCAATCATGCTCCGTAATCCTCATCCCGGAGCCAATCAGAGATAGCACTGCCAGTACGGTAAGTAAAAAACCAATATTTTTTTCTACATTTTCCCATGCTCAATTGCAATAGGTTATTTACTTTACTGTATATCCTTTATCATTCATGATTAGCTGATGAAAGTTGTCAATTGTAGATAGGTATCATACTAAAATCCTTTTTTTTTTTTGGCAGTCTGTCGATTAGGGGTCCAGCAGCAGAGGCCGGATTTTTAAAAACTTCCCGAAAATTTTGATTTTTAAAATTGCTTTTTTCTATATTGCAGTGGTTATCCACTTGTATATTTTCATGTGCTGCTGCAGTTTGGCAACACTCTTGACCTTCCCGGTTTACCTTCCTGGAACAGTCCAGGGACTATGTTTGTGCAGCTGTTATTTGAAATTTATTCATTGTTGACTTATTATTAGAGCTCATATTTCAACGGAGCACAATAGTGATCCATGCGACCATTGACGAGAGTGTTTTAGGATACGTAGTATTTCTATATAGAAGTACATGTTTCTAAAATATGTTCTAAATACATGAAGTGGGTGTGTCCAGACCACCAAAGACCTAGTTTTGAATTTTTTGGAAAGAAAATAATAAAAGTAAGATTCTAATATATGTATTTGTGTCTGGTTTCATCACATATGCATGTAATGCACTAGATTTAGAATTTCCTCCCTACTGTAATGTGTTCAGTGAAATAACTTAGGATTTTTTTTTTTTTGTTAAGTGAACCAGAATGCTTAAAAAAAGGTAATTCTTTCTATAAAACCAGATAAATTTTGACCAATTATGGATAAAAACGATCGACTGGAATTTTTTCCTCACGACCACTGCAGTGTTAAATGCAAAAGTTGGGGATGGAAGTGATATATACGTATGTCTCAGAGTAAGGTCTTTTGTTGTGCTTCCATGCAAATTTCAAGACACAATTGCCCATATGACTGGCTACAACCGATTTTTCAGAACTGTATTTACTAACATTGATATGTTGCTTTTTCTTATAAGTGCATTATATTTTTTTTTATCTTCTTCCCCAAGAATTATATAATGATTTTTAACATGACTTGGCATGATTGTAGGAACATAATAATGCGCATTTGTAATTTTTTTCATCCACTTTAGTGTGTTGTGCAGTGTTGAGGGGGGAATGCTTGAACTAATTTGGGGATAGGTTGGGGATGTTTGTAAGGATCAACATGGAAACATTGCAGCAGGTGGGAGTGGGAGGATGCTTACACAAATTATCCTATGTGAGTAGATACTTTCTGAAAATTTTCTAAGCTTGGGAGGGTAACAAATCTCTGTGTTCCCCCATTGTAAGCACTGTTGTGGTGTGGTGTTCCCAAAGCTGCCAATTATGAATTTTTGTGTAAAATTACGTTTTACTTTTTTTAACCATCATTGGGAAAAAACATATAAATCCCATTTCATTTCACAAGAAAAGAGCAGGTCAGATTTCAATATAGAAAATTTGTCATGAACCCTTCCATAACCCTACCTATTTGCCGGTGGTGTTACTACATTTGAAACTACATTGTTGTTTTGGAGCAGACAATTTTCACGGTACCTACTTTCTGCTCCAAATATGCTTGATGTTGTCACCCCTATTTTGCCAAGGAAGGGTTAGGAATTTTGAGGGATGGAATCGATTAGTTGACCTCATCCCCTTCTTGTAAAGTTGTATTGAAATGTTGAGCAACAAAAGAGATTTAATTGCTATGAATAAATTGTAATGTTTTTATTAGGGTTACTGTGAATGTGGTTCCATAGACGTTCTACTAACATGTAAGTAATCCCTCTCATAGTAAACTTACTTCAATGAGGAGAATGAGTCGGTGATAGTCTGCTTGCTGGTGGTCTCAGGTACAGGAGCGCGTTGATAACCCTGGAAATAATTGATGTGATTATTGTTTTGTCTTTGCTGTCATTCAAAATTAAAATTGCAAATTTCAAAATTGATGTACTCTAGAACCAAATACAGTAGTCTCAATAATACGAGATCTGTGTAGTTTGAGGCAAAAGAGAAATGTGTCTTCTGATAAATGGGTTAATTGGGTTTATGAACAGAAACAATGCAATGTCCTGAAGCAGAAAATGTTTGATCATTTCTTTAAAGTGTTGTTCCACTATCTTTTCCATAACATCACTACTGAGCAATGTAATTACAATATTCATAATAATAATACTGTACATCCAATTTTTCACAAGCCGTAGTTTTTAGTTATGTATTTCTTCTTTTTCCTCTTTCTATTTTCCCTTGCTTATACCTCATAGTTAGAGTTTTTTGTAATTGGAGGTAGTCTCGATCATGCCCACCTCAAATTATCAGGATTCTACTGTATCACAATGATCTACTTCAAAACCTGGTTGAAAATATTAATTGCTGCCCATGTCAACAATTATAATTATCCATATTTTACCTATATAACAATGCCTCTTTCATTGATTGATTATCATGAGTGTGCCTTTGTGAGTGTCCCTTTATAAGTTTAATTTTGTCATCGTTAGCCATATAAAGTAAGGAAATAGACACTTAAAAAACTGAAGATTTAAGCTACAGTTTTGCCTTATCTAACGAATGTAAAAGATGGATATTGGATATTCATATAGTGATGTTTGATTATCATATCAGTCATTACACACGGGATATTTTAATTTATTATGTCATGCATAATAAAAGTTGAACTACCTTGGTGTACTTGCTGTTCATTTCTTCATCCTGGACATTTTGGCACAAATGAAGGAGATAACATAGGAAGTACACAAACTTAGTTCAATTAGCAAGATGCCAAGGAATTGACTCACAATCTCACCACTCAATGTTCCAGGTTTGGATGTTGACCTGGGCATGGGATGATTCTTTGTGAATATTCCCTCCATTTCTTTCATTTCATGGTTGAATTATTATGTACATGATCACTTGGACTTATATGAAGAATATTATATGTAAACGCACTGTATTTTATTTTATCAGTGTGCTGATTATTTACCTGACAACACTCATGCATGAATACAGGATTATTATTACTTAATGAAACATGCTTACCTCAGAAGTCTCATGGCTGCCTCCATATGGGAGCATTGTCATTGCTGTGTAGAAGTCCAAAATTTTGCAGAAGGGTTCAGATACCATGTCATTACAGAATTTCAAAGGAGCATATTCCAGCAAGCTTGCCATTATTGCTATAAGCTTCAAAACTGTGCTTGCATCACTTTCCTTGTGCAGTTTCTCATTTTTGACAAGTAGTGATGTATTGTTCAATTGTAATTCTGGCATCTTTAAAGTTGCTTCAGAATTGTTTAGTTCTAATTTTTTATCTTGCACTGTTTCTATTTCATTGTTGACCATCTGTTGCAAATGCCTGATTGGAATTTGCCTTGTAGAATACCGTCTTTCATCAGACCTTGTTGCCTGTTGCATGGTTGTAGCAAGTCGCCTAGCTGCAACTGACTCAGTATCTATGCGTGGCAGATCTCGTCTTGTGCTTGAAAGCTGCCTTCTTTCAGAAGCAATTCGTTCATTCATTGATCTTCGTGATGATTGTTGTGCAATTCTCTCAGGTAATTGTCGTGTGGTCGATCGTCTTGAGGTAGATCTCCTGATGTCATTATTGTTGTGTAGTTGTGTTGAAGGAGAAATAATTCTTGTAACATAGCGACGTCTTTCACTGCTGGAAGACTCTTGTCGCTCATGCCTTTCTGCTGAAAGGTAGCGTGCAGTGGAAGCTCTGTTGTACATCCTATGTGTCTGTACCCTTTGTACTTCAGAAGTATCCCTTTCAAGTGACCTGGACATCAGAACCTGTCTGTCAGACCTAACAGATCGTCTTGCAGATCGATCTACTAGAGGTTTCCTAGTTGCAAGCTCAGTTTCAGAATTTCTTCTCACACTAGCCCTTTCGGTTTGTTGGCGTCTCATTTCAGAAATATCCCTTTCAAGCGACCTGGACATCACAATCTGTCTTTCAGACCGGACAGATCGCCATGTAGATCGTGTGTCTACCAGAGGCCTCCTAGTTGCGAGCCGTGTTTCAAAATTCCTTCTCACACTAGCTCTTTCAGTTTGTTGGCGTCTCATTTCAGAAATATCCCTTTCAAGCAACCTTGACATCACAATCTGTTTGACGGACCTGACAGATCGTCTTGCAGATCGGTCCACTAGAGGATTCCTAGTAGCGAGATGTGTTTCAGAATGTCTTCTGACATTAGCCCTTTCAGTTTGTTGTCTCATTTCAGAAATATCCCTTTCAAGTGACCTGGACATCAGAATCTGTCTTTCAGACCAGACAGATCGTCGTGTGGATCGTGTGTCTACCAGAGACCTCCTAGTTGTGAGCTGTGTTTCAGAATTTCTTCTCACACTAGCCCTTTCAGTTTGTTGGCGTCTGATTTCGGAAATATCCCTTTCAAATGACCTCGACATCAAAACCTGCCTATCAGAATGGACAGCTCGTCTTGCAGATCTTGAGCCCATCAAAGGTTTTCTGCTTGCAATCTGTGTTTCAGAATTTCTTCTGACACTAGTTCTTTCAACTCCTTCATTGCGCCTTTCGCTCCTACGCTGTTGTAATTTATCGACTGATCTCTCTGAATCCCTTCGAGTGCTCGAAATTCGCCTTGTAGAATCGGCTCGTGTAAGAAGTAACCTTACTGTTGATCGCCCTTCTCTTTCTGAAGATCTTCGATCGTTTGATGCATGTCTCTCCATTGTACTTCTCACAGAACGCCTGAGCTCAGATACGAGTCTGTCAGTAGAAACAGACCGTGTAAGATGCCTACGTTCTGAGTCGGATCTTCGAGTTGTTTGGGAGAGTCTCTGTTCACTGGAACTTCTAGCATCGTTAGTTCGTCTCTCAAGGATTTGATGTTGGAACTCTCGAGTTTCTTGTTTGTTACGTTCGTTGTTTCCTGCACGGGTTTTCTCCAGGCTTCTTCGTTCAGAAAGTAGCCTGTCTGTGGATCTCTTCACAAGCACTCTTCTTGCAGTGCTGCTCCGTGAATCCCGTTCGTTTGGCTGTCTTTCGACTCTAGTTTGTGCAGATCTGAAGCGACGCTCATTAAGATCGCTCCTGCTTCTAACACGAGCTGTATCGATTCGTCTCTCGACACTTTCACGATTGTTAATGTTTCGTCTTTCGTTTTGCAGTCTTTCAAGTGATCGTGTTTCCACTTCAGGTGAAATGCTTCTCCGCTGAGTGTCAGTACGCCTCTCTGCCTGTACTCGTTCTAGAGATAACCTTCTTGAGAGTTGCCTGTCTGAGTTGCGCCGCATATCATCCAGTCTTTCAGCGGACCTGGTCAGGGTCATTCGTCTTGCTGCATTGGATTCATGCCTGACGGTTCGGTCACGTCGCTCGTTGGATCTTCGGCTCTCTGTTGTACGACGTTCATCTGTTAGTCTGGTGGTTTGCCTGGCGGTTTGCCTCTCCCTGCGGTCCACGTTTGGGAGCGAGGAGGCTCTTGTGAGGCGCCTTTCTTCAGCGAGATGTCTCTCTTGCTGTGAACGTTCAAGGGACAGTCTTGTTTCTCGACGTGCATATGAAATTTCACGACGTGCATGTGAAATATCTCCATCGGAGTATGCCTTTCTGATATAATTCCTGTTTGTGGACATCCGGTGTTCAACCTCACGGTCAATGGTCGCTGCAACTCGTCGAGTCTCATCGTTCAGTCTTCTGTTAGTCATTGTTCTTCGCCGTGCAGATTCTACCACGGATGCCCTTTCTGAATGTCTTCTTGAGTCTTGATTCTCCTTGTTTGTACTGTCGAGAAGTAACCTTCTTTCGGACATTTGGCGTTCGTTGGAGGTACCTGCAGCTCGACGTTCAGCAGACCTTGCAAGATTGAGTCGTTGTCTTTCTGTAGACAGTCTTCTTGATTGAACTCGATCTTCTCGGTCGGTGTTTGGTTCACTCCTCTTTACGAGTCTTCGTTCTTGCTTCTGTCGGGTTACTGTAGACCTCTCAGGTTTTGTTTCGGACATTTTCAACAGTCTTCGCTCTGTATGAGAGTGTTCTCTGTTAGCATGGTCTATTCTCGTCGAGGCTTCAGCGACTCGTCTCGTAACTGAACGTTCAGGAGAGCCTCGTCGTTGGACGCTAATGCGCTCGTTTGTGGATCGTCTTTCCAGGAGCAGCCGTGTGGTTCTTGCTTCTAGTGTTCGTTCAGACCTTTCAGCACTAACTCGATGGCTATTCAGTCGTCGTTCAGACATTTCAATGCTCACCCGCTGGGTGTTCAATCGTCGATCAGATCTTTCTGCACTCATACGCTGGCTGTTCAGTCGCCGTTCGGACCTTTCAGCACTCATCCGCTGGCTGTTTAAACGTCGTTCAGACCTTTCAGCATTCAACCGTCGTTCAGATCTTTCAACACTAGTCCTCTGGCTGTTCAGCCGCCGTTCAGTCCTTTCAGCACTAATCCGCTGGCTGTTCAGTCGCCGTTCAGTCCTTTCAGCACTGGTCTGCTGGCTGTTCAGTCTTCGTTCAGCTCTTTCAGCACTCAACCGTCGTTCAGACCTTTCAGCACCGATCTGTTCGCTCGATCGTCGTTCAAGACTTTCAACACTTCTCTGCTGCCTGTTCAACCGCCGGTCGGACCTTTCGGGACTCATCCGCCGACTGTTCAATCGCTCAGACCTTTCAGCACTCATCCGTTGACTGTTTAATCGTCGTTCGGACCTTTCAGCGCTCATCCGCTGGCTGTTCAGTCGCTCAAATCTTTCAGGACTTATTCGCTGGCTGTTCAACCGTCGCTCAGACCTTTCAGCACTCATCCGCTCAGACCTTTCAGCAGTCATTCGTTGGCTCGATCGTCGTTCAGAATTGGATCTCTCTAAAGATAGCCTCCTCCTAGCCAGGTCAGTAGATCGAGTAGCTTCACGTCGTGTATCCAGATCGCTCAAATGTTGCCGTTGAGATGAGTACCTTCTGGTGGATGTCGCAGTTCGTTCTCGAGCCGCCAGGGTATTGCCAGGAAGTGTTGCCTCTCTGCCAGATGTTGACCTTGTAACGCGTGCAAAATGCATTCGCATGGTTCTTTCTACAGTGTGTGTGTTTGCGAGTGAGGATTGGGTAGGGGTGACCCTTCGTGTCTGCCTCCTGGCTTTGTGCGATTCTGAGGGTAGACGTCGATCCAGATCCTGCCGTTCCGTGTCGTACTTTTCGGGGGTGATCATCCTGAAGGATAGTTTGTTCTCCAAGTCAACCTTCCTGGTCTGCATCCTCTCGGAGGCAAAACGGGTCCTCTGCCTCCAGCGTCTGGTGGACGATCTGCCTCCGGTGGTCACCTCGGGCCTCTCCGGTTCGTAATGTGCTCTGCGATGTTGCTGCTTCCCGTTGGCACCCTCATTCAGCTTTTGCAAGTCGGATGTTGGTGGCTCGGGCTTCGAGCGCTGGGTGTCGTTGCCTTGCTGGGGGTTCGCCTTGCCGTCGGGCAGACAGACGCCGGGCTGTTTTTCGTTGGTCCAGAAGTGTCCAGTAGGATTGAGTTCATCACTCTGAAATCTAGAAATAAAGAAGAATTAGTTGTTTTGAAAAAATAAAATTACATATAGCAGTATCAGTTCCAGTCCAGTGCGGACTAAGTTCTTTGAATGATTATTGTTAATTTTACACATATTTGCGAATGTGATATCCAGTGATATGTGTCTATGCGCAAACAAGAATTCCTCATCTAACGTCGTCACCTTGCAATCAAGGAGTCTCGGGTTCGATTCACGTGTTACGGTATATTTTGTGCTTTTAAGCTGATTCTCAGCAACATACACAATATACACAACCATACATTTTTGAATCCTTGTCCCGAGGTTCAAAACTTGCAGTACCTGAAGTTCCGTGGATGCTAGTTTAGGCAATAGACACGTACCTCTTCAAATTATAACTTAACGCCCATTTCCTTTTAGATATATATAGGTTTATTCATATTATATTTACAGAAGTTAATTCTTGGCCGTTATTCACAAAATTACATTCCGGTGTACCCTGTCCCCCCTTCCCGAAGAGAGTGTGTAGACTCGCGTAACCACTGGCTCCACGAGTAAAAAAAATATAACCCTCAGTACCAAAAAAGGTGGCTGAAGGTATGTGTGTTGTGTACCCGGTTTCCCACATGAAATGAACTATTGGAATAATGTGAAGAGAGCAAGTGTGTGTATTAAAAGAAAGAAAGTTAATATCCCCGTCGTCGGTTCACATGATAAGGAAAGAAAGCTCGCCCAGCCGCTCCCCTCAGAGAAAAAGATACCTCTTACATTGCTGTACTCCGCCAAACATCTGAGGCCGACTGCTCCCCTGCCCTTCCTATTTATAGGCCCCGCTAATGACCTAAACCGTTACTGGAAACTTACCGCTCCCCAACGGCCAAGAACCCAAAAGTACAGGAATACATAGCCATACACAATTTATAACATAAAAAAGGATCCAGTAATGATCGCATCATTACATAGTCCCCCCTTCCTGAAGAGAGAAAAATCAAAGTTCTGTAACCTAGAATAATAATAATAATATACACAAAGCACTTGTCCGCAGTTTCTGTTCACTACTAACACACTTTCATTAGATCACACGACACTGACAGTCAATGTTCACCTTAATTTTGTCCACAAGTGTACTACGAGATCCGCGATCTTCCCTCAGCACTGGAGCTGGTTAACCCACGTCGATTCTTACCCACTCAGCATCTGTTCCATCCTTCCTCCTGGACCAATTAGAGACAGTTTCCTGGAAATCCATCCAAGTCACCAAGGCTGCTGGTTCGACTCCCGGCAACGCCACTGCTCTGCGCTCCTGCCGAGATCGGAAGTCACCGCTTCGACCGGTTTCCACATGAATGGATCGAACTGGCTCTACATCCGAAGATGTCACTGCTATGCCCGGCGCTAGAACTGCGTTCACTCGCCACCGAACTGCGGCTTCTCGACGAAATTACACGGTAAAAGAATACGCTCTAACTTTGCTTTACTTTCGCGATGAAATTGACTGCGGAACGACACTTTTGTATGAGTACTGTATGAGGTATGGGATAGAGAAAATAAGTGAAAGATAGAATAAAGAAAAGATAGATAAATCCCTATGTACAATATTTACAAAAAATCCCCCTTTGAAATTAGACTAGAATCTGTTTCTCAGCTTGTAACGCATCCGGGATATATCTTCGTCTTGCTCCTTCTGCCGAAGTTACGTGCGCTCTCTTTGCTGAATTGGGTTCGGCTACTTTCCTTGCAAAGTCAGGTGACGAAGAATAAGGCTTCAACTGGTCACTGTTGTCTCTCAATATTCTTCCGTCCCCGCTGTGTTTCATTTTGAAAGTATTTGCCGAAGTTTGCTCCACAATTGCGTGTGATCCAGAGGACTTCCCCGAGAATTTACTGGTTACTCTGCGGGCCTTACCAGAGATAGGATGTTCCGTAAGCCAAGCTTTATCCCCCACTTCAAACGTGCATTTGAGACGTTTCTTATCAGAAGCTTTCTTCTTGGCGTCTTCCATCCTGAATTTCGTTTCCTCCTTACTTGACATGAAATCTTGCTTATTTCTGTCATCTTTTAATACGCAGCATGGCTGGCACGACTTACAATACTGGATAACGTCTTTAGTTAGGCCTATCCAAGTGTATTGTTCCCTAACCTTCGCTAACGTTTTCAATCTCCCAGGATGACAAGCGAATGCATTATCATGCAACGACACGAGAATTTGCGAACGTAGAGAAGTAGGTGCCCATATTTTCCCTTTTCCCTTCTCTTTGTACTTTTCCGTAGGCAAATTTCTCCTAAGAATTCCCTCGTTGTCGAAATACGAAGATTTGGCCTGCGTCTTCACCTTTTCCTTGTACTTCTTCGTTCCTTCCACCTCCTCATTCCTTGTAACCCTCGCTACGTCAGCAAGAAACCTGTCTTTCATTTGCTCGGAAATGAGGGAGGCTGTGTCCAGAAACCTACGTGGCTCCTCAGAATTGTATTCTTCATTTCCCTCAGTGGCAGAGAATGGCAACAATGAAGAATTTTCCATATCTTTAGTTCCAGAGAGACGAACCATGGGCAGTTTTGTGCTCCGAAGCAAATTTTCCCTCTGTTGCTTCCTCATTTGCTTCGCACTTTCCTCAGTACACAAAGCGCTGAAATCTGCAACTGATTTCTGCACAGTGTCAGTCGAACATTCCACACGGTCAATCATGTCCTCAGTTTCGGGGTGTGGTTTGCAATTTCCCATCGTCGCGGTTGCTTCAGCTACAGTTTCATTTCTTTCCATCGTCGCAGTCATCGTCGCGGTTAGCCCAGCTCCAGCTTCCACGGTCGACGTCCTCCCCTGCTGCGAGAACGGAAGCCTCTTTCCCACTTCCCTCTTCTCCGCAGAAAATAAATGAATGACGTTACTGTCCTCAAAACTGTAGCCTCCCTGCTTCAAATGTAGCGATATGCCGGCCTTCCTTATGAACCCACGACCTGCGATGAATCCCGTGAAACAATTCCGCAGAACGACGAATTTATGATTAAATTTCATCCCATTCAAATGTACAGTAAGATACATTTCCCCACATGATTGTACAGAGCCTACTGCCAAAGAAATATTAATACGTTTATTGTTAATCTTATTTCCTTGTTTTTCCAGTTCTCTTGCGATCTCAACAGACACGGTGCTCACAGACGCACCAGAATCCAAATATAGCGTGAAGTCCTTTCCCTGAACCTTACAGGTGACTAACGGTTTTTTGTCGCCAGAAGTGAAATTTCTGCAGTTACGTATTTCCCTATTCCTCCCCCTGTTTTGCTTTCCTTCTACGTGTGCAAGAACCGGAGTTATCTGTTCTGGTCTAACGGTATCTTTAGAGACGGCACAGGTGGCGCCCTTCTGCTGACCATCGTACCCTCTTCTCCTCGCCGGTTCTTCTGCTCTCGACGGGGTTCCAATATTCCCGGAAAGGCTCAAGCGGTTGAAAAGACCCGGATTTATGGCACTCATTGATACTTCTGTTCCCACGCGGCCGAAAGTGTTCATTGTCCCCGCGGCTGCTAATTGCCTTGTGCTACTCGCTGAAGTCGGCATGGCAGACAGATGCGGCGAACTGTTGTCCCTCAGTTCTGGACAATAGTACAGGGCTTCTGAATACAATCTCTTTTGAATGTCCATAGCGCGAATCTCCAGATCTTTCAAGGTTTCAAAGGTTCTATCGTACAGGTGCGTTCTGAATTTAGGATGGGAAAATTTCAAAACGTGCTGGATGACCTCGTCTTCTGTCCCCCGTTTCTCCCTCATTGCAAAAAGCTTCCTGGTGTGTCGAATAAATGCAAGAAGAGACTGGTCTGGTGACTGGTAATTGTTCTGAATGATCCTTGCTATTTCCGAGTCGTAATCGACACTAAAGAATTCTTCCAAGAACGCCTTCTCAAATTCCCTAAAAGTGCCGAATGGTCTCGAAAATCTGAACCAATCTGCAGCGATTTCCTTCAACGAAAGCGGCAAGATTCTATCTAAGAGAAAAGTATCCCCAATTTCCATGATTTCCTGATAATTGCGTAATTCATACAAATAATCGTGTGGACTTACATCGCCGACGTTTCCCTTAAAGATCGGAATGTTTATGTTGCTTTTTTCCCAGATTTTGTTCATTTTCTCCTCGCCCGTCCTTGCCGAAGTTCCTTGCGTAAGGTTTAGAGAAAGTCTCTCAAGTTCCCCAACAATATCTTCCTCAGGCCTTCCCTCCAAGTTCGCATTGCCTAGCAACTTGCCAATGAGCTCCCTGTCTATTTGAATTGCCATTTTGTCTTCTGTTACTTTCTTTCCACTTCGCAATAACATATGCCTTCAATACTTCTTACAAAAAATATCCCGACTATGAGCCCCCAGTATGTTACGGTATATTTTGTGCTTTTAAGCTGATTCTCAGCAACATACACAATATACACAACCATACATTTTTGAATCCTTGTCCCGAGGTTCAAAACTTGCAGTACCTGAAGTTCCGTGGATGCTAGTTTAGGCAATAGACACGTACCTCTTCAAATTATAACTTAACGCCCATTTCCTTTTAGATATATATAGGTTTATTCATATTATATTTACAGAAGTTAATTCTTGGCCGTTATTCACAAAATTACATTCCGGTGTACCCTGTCCCCCCTTCCCGAAGAGAGTGTGTAGACTCGCGTAACCACTGGCTCCACGAGTAAAAAAAAATATAACCCTAAGTACCAAAAAAGGTGGCTGAAGGTATGTGTGTTGTGTACCCGGTTTCCCACATGAAATGAACTATTGGAATAATGTGAAGAGAGCAAGTGTGTGTATTAAAAGAAAGAAAGTTAATATCCCCGTCGTCGGTTCACATGATAAGGAAAGAAAGCTCGCCCAGCCGCTCCCCTCAGAGAAAAAGATACCTCTTACATTGCTGTACTCCGCCAAACATCTGAGGCCGACTGCTCCCCTGCCCTTCCTATTTATAGGCCCCGCTAATGACCTAAACCGTTACTGGAAACTTACCGCTCCCCAACGGCCAAGAACCCAAAAGTACAGGAATACATAGCCATACACAATTTATAACATAAAAAAGGATCCAGTAATGATCGCATCATTACACACGGTAGAGGCACATTGCACAGTGGTTCGGATTTCAATGTAGGCCCAGTCTCGATTAGCTTATCTGTGCATAAAGTGGACTTTTAATCACTCATTGTAATCTTCATAATTAGCCAAAAGTGCCAAAAAAGCGAAGTGAAATAATTAATCAACAATTCACTGCCCGTTACGTGTAGACAATGTGCCCAAAGAAAAATGAAAATGTTTGTTTGGAATAAGCCAAAAAAATAGTTTATCGTAACCATATAAAAAAAGAAGAAAAAGAGTAAAGTGCTCTCCTGTGCTTTGCACCACGCCATGAAGGCGTACAGGGGGTGTGGAGTAACTATACAGGGTGATTCTAAAGGTATAGTACAAACGAAAACCACAGATACCTCCCATGAAATAGAGACGAAAGTTCCCCTTCCACTTTGCCGAGAGATGCCTCCGTGAGGAGCTAGACAACGCCGAAAACGTGTGAAAATGAACTTCACACCTCTGTACAGCCAGTACCAGTGAAGATAGAAAGGCGGAACAAACGAAGTCAAAAGGAACACCAAAGTCGCCCATCCGAAAAACACTAGGCGGCAGCTGCGCAACGCATGCGCATGGGGTTCCACAAAGGAAATAGGAGTGACCCGCAAGACAAGTGAAGGGAAAGGGTAGCGATCGACAACGGTAGGGACAAAAGAAGCTATGAAGCACGAAGTAACAATTGCACAGCGGGAAACAAACACCATGACTGAAGCAGTGCAGTCGAGAAAAGTAGTGCGGGGTTGCAGAACCACGGGAGGACGACGTAGGATGTAAAAACACACCGAGACACTCGACAGACAACAGACGCGTACATGGTTCGGGGCAGAAATGGCGGCGCTGGCGGTGCAGCGCAAGGGGAGTCCCCAAAACACAGTGGGGAGACACCGCAGCAAGAACAAAGCACGGTGCAACAAAAGATAAAGAGGACCGGACGGGGAATGGTACCTGCCAAGGAGACAACAAATGCGGGACGAGGGATTCCCCGTAGCAGCACCGAGGGGATGTCACACAGAGGTCGTGCGCCAGCAGGACAAACACAGCAACTACGGGCACAGGAGGTTATTGCTAATGAAAGGTGCACGTACAGATAGCACCACGTACCCCGTACTGACGTTGTAACAAACGTCGTGATGGGGCCCAATCAGCCTCTTAGAAATGAAGCCGGAGGCACATCGCTGGGTGGGAGCGGTCGAAAGGCTGCTGGAGTGTCGTACGGACCCCACCACTCCGTACGGTGGACGACACTAATGGACGAGGTCGGAATGTTTCCATCCCGATCACCAGGTCCACCGTTCCCAGACCTGACGCGGCTGCTTGCTTCCGAGCGCAACCCCAGCCGAACAACTCGAGTCCCTCCTCTGCCGCAGCCTTCCGGTCCGAAACCAAGCGTGGCCTCACACCACCGCAGCCGCACAGTGCCGCGTGGGTGTGAGACCGGGCCGAGCAAGGCTGGACAGATAAACTGCATGGGACAATCGTGTAATGAAGCTACGTGGGGGTATGCACGTCTGTTCAACTGCTGGGTTACCCCACATTGGTGTACACAAACACCACACGATCGTACGTAGTGCTCCCCGTCGGCTCGAGCAAGACGGACGAAGTACGTGTTGTGGGTGAATGGGGCAAGAATGAAGGACGCTACATGTGTTCCACGATGACAAGGCCCCAGAGTACATGGCCCCACCTGACGGCAGTGGTCAGGTAGTGAAGAGCACAGGCACGGGTGGCTCAGGAACGTCAGCTGATTGTACCACAGCGCCGTGCGGACGTGTGGGCTGATTGGAAGTGCAGCGTCAGGGAGCGTGTCAGTGAAAGAGCCGGTGCGGTGGTGGTGTGCTTGACGTACGACAATTGAGTACGTTGTTTCGAAGCCGTTGTGACCAGTGTGTGTGTGTGTACCACCTGTGCACTGCAGTACAGTATTCCATAATTGGCACTATCCTCACCGTACCATGGAACGCTACACATTTGTAGAACTGAGGGACATGCATTTTGTCTACGGCCTTGCAGATGGCAATGGCCGAGCAGCTGCACGCCTTTATCGCGGACGGTATCCGGAGAGGCGACAACCCGACAGCAGGTTGTTTTCGAACGTGCACCGTACCCTTGGTGAATCGGGTATGTTACGTGCAGGCCATCATGTCGGTCACCCAAGACATGTGCGCACCGCGGCGGTCGAGGAGGACGTACTAGCTCGCGTGGACGACACACCGTCCACTAGCACCCGTAGCATTGCACGTGCAGTGGGAGTATCACAGTCGACAGTGTGGCGTGTCCTTCATGATGATCTGCTGTATCCCTATCATCCACAGCGACTCCACGCGTTGCAGGCTGGGGATTACCCACGACGTGTGGAATTCTGTCAACGACTGTTGCAGTTTTGTACCGACGATCCCCGTTTTTTGCGCCATGTGCTTTTCACGGACGAGGCAACATTCACCCGTGAGGGCATCTTCAATTGCCGAAACAGCCATGTGTGGGATTATGAAAATCCACATGCAGCAGTCGAGGTGCACCATCAGACCCAGTTTGCAGTGAACATCTGGGCAGGTATCATCGATGAACAGATTATCGGTCCATACCTGCTGCCACCACGTTTAAATGGCCGCCTCTATCGCACCTTTCTTGCATCAGTCCTTCCAGAGCTGCTAGAAGATGTACCCCTCAACGTGCGACATCGTATGTGGTTTCAATTGGATGGAGCGCCTGCACATTTTGATGGCACAGTGCGAACCCTTTTGCACCGTACCTACTCACAGCGCTGGATCGGCAGAGAGGGCCACGTCCCCTGGACCGCCCGTTCGCCTGACCTCACACCAATGGATTTCTTCTTGTGGGGCCATGTGAAAACACTCGTCTACGAGACCCCGGTGCCTGACAAGGAAACATTGGTAGCGCGGATACTTGCAGCATCGGCCGAGGTGTGTACCATGCCAGGGATTTTTGATAGGGTTCGCCAGAATTTTCTGCGACGCTGCAATGCCTGCATTGAATGTGGTGGTCGTCAATTTGAGCAACTTTTGTAACAACGTTAGTCCGGGGTAAGACTACGTACTACGTACTATTCCTATCTGTAAGTGCACCTTTGCGTGGCAATAAACCTCCTGTGCCCGTAGTTGCTGTGTTTGTCCTGCTGGCGCACGATCACTGTGTGACATCCCTTCGGTGCTGCTACGGGGAATCCCTCGTCCCGCATTTGTTGTCTCCTTGTCAGGCACCATTCCCCGTCCGGTCCTCTTTATCTTTTGTTGCACCGTGCTTTGTTCTCGCTGCGGTGTCTCTCCACTGTGTTTGGGGACTCCCCACGCGCTGCATGTGTTTGTTTCCCGCTGTGCAATTGTTACTTCGTGCTTCATAGCTTCTTTTGTCCCTACCGTTGTCGATCGCTACCCTTTCCCTTCACTTGTCTTGCGGGTCACTCCTATTTCCTTTGTGGAACCCCATGCGCATGCGTTGCGCAGCTGCCGCCTAGTGTTTTTCGGATGGGCGACTTTGGTGTTCCTTTTGACTTCGTTTGTTCCGCCTTTCTATCTTCACTGGTACTGGCTGTACAGAGGTGTGAAGTTCATTTTCACACGTTTTCGGCGTTGTCTAGCTCCTCACGGAGACATCTCTCGGCAAAGTGGAAGGGGAACTTTCGTCTCTATTTCATGGGAGGTATCTGTGGTTTTCGTTTGTACTATACCTTTAGAATCACCCTGTATATCTGTTTAAATACACGACAAACAAATGACAGTTAACCAGAACCCATTTCATGTAGTAATTGTGCCCATTTGCATACAGTTACCAATAAATTGAGTCAGTATTACCACATTTCTTGTTTATGGTTACCAAAAGGCTTAACCAAGCGAGTTTTCTTAATTCAAACAAATACTCGTTTTCCGTGTAGTCTATGCAACATGAAGTTATTGCAATTGTTGAAGAAATGTAAAAAGTAACTTGTACTCTCTCTTTCTTTACAATCACAATCAATTTTCCAAGTGCCAAATGGAATGTATGAAATATTCTCATGATTGAAGAAGCACATGCTACCTTTGTCTCACGATTGCCACGTGTTTATTTTCAACATTAATAGATGGTTCTTTGAAGATAATGCTTGATGTCTTTGTTGTTAATAGGACTGTTTTCATCTGGATATCAACCAGCATGATTGAAAATGGAACTTGTATTTGAAAGAAAGTATGATAAATTAATTTTTAATGCGGTTTACATTGTCTACGTACACTCTAAACTGAAACCAATGTAATCCGTGTGCAGATTGCATCGTAGACAACGTATTATTTTTTGTTAATTGATGATTTATTTGTAATTGTAGATATAATTTGGGTCAATTAACTTTAGACATGAAAGGTGGAAAATAAGTTTACGGAGCCACGAAACTATGTAGACAACCGTGAAAGCAGACCACACCAAGATTCATGCGAATGCCCTAGAAGGATTCTAAGAATATGTAATTTTGCAAAATTTGGAATACGATACCGATTTTTCGAAAGGGGGAAATTTATTGAAAGCGACTTGGCTGGCGTAAGCCAAAGGTGTAGTGGAGCCTTAATACAAGAATACAGGAATCTCTCCAGATAAGGGGGCTATGCCCCCCCCCCCTCGAACTATGAAATGTTTTAGTGTGAACCTATTAAAACCTACGAAATCGTCATTGTTTGCGGGAAGAGGCACACTCCAGAAGTCTGGAGTCTGCAATATTTGGTGATTAGTTTTATAACCAGACACTCGGTTTAGTCAGTGCCGACTTTTTTTTTGAAACTGCAGTAGTGATTCGAAAATGTCTCCCCCCCGCCTTTTTTTTGTTAACTCACATTGAAACGTTCTTCATTATAAGAATCATTGCTAATTCGTATAATTTAATTTATAAATATATTACTTTCTAATCATAAAATTATCATGGCTCTTCAGTGGTACTGTTGAAAGAAAATTCAAGGAAATTTGAAAATAGTGTTAATTTGCGGAATACAGTACTATTCGAATACTTCCGAGAATTGAATGTAAGCAATAAGCATCGAGCTGTACGTACACTGTATGACAGCCTTGTTCTGTAGGGAACTGTGTTGCTGATCGTATGTCGAGTCGCTCTATCGGTGAGTTGAATTTTTGCCGTTAATTTGGATCATAATTCTGCAACTTGCAATACTACCATAGCGTTGGTGGCCACATCCAATACTCCAACAGCATTTCGGATCTTCTCTTTGTTCCACGCCGACCTTCATGACAGT
The DNA here is from genome assembly GCF_977018435.1 of Lepisma saccharinum. Taxonomy (NCBI): domain Eukaryota; kingdom Metazoa; phylum Arthropoda; class Insecta; order Zygentoma; family Lepismatidae; genus Lepisma; species Lepisma saccharinum. Next base: position 64,408,327 of record NC_139241.1, on the reverse strand, counting down.
ATAATTTGTAAGCACGCTACGACACTGGGTTCAAATCCCGACCTGGACGTGGGTGATCTTTGTGAGTATTGCTTCATCAATTTCATCATGTTACTACTTATCATCATAATCGCGATTAGCAAAAAGTGGCAGAGAAGTAAAATAAAATAAACCAAATGAAAAAAGTTCCAGATTTTCGGATCTCTCCCCTACCCTAAAAAAAATCCTGCCCGATACACAGCGATATAGAGAGAGCGAGAGAGGGTGAGATGGGAATAATGAGAGACTACCATGCTAAAGGTCCCGGGTTCGATCCCCGGCCGGTTCAAATCCGGGAACTTTTCTAACGAAGCGGCCCCGGCACCCACCCAGCGTCGAATAACATGGGTACCTGGGGGAAACCTTGGGGAGTAAAGGCGGTCAGGAGCGTGGTGCTGATCACATCACCCCCACTCACGACCGGATCAAGAAAGTGTGGGGCGTTACCCCCGCACCCCCTATACGCCTTCATGACGTGGTCATAAGCACAGGAGAACACTTTTTTGTGTGTACAGAAAGATATAGAAGCAAATGATGAAAGAAAGAGAGCACGAAATATAAATATAGGTATGGGAAGGTAAGAGGATAGAGGAAGATGGAATACAGAGAAGGGTGGGAATGAAGAGGAAGAAAAGGAAAAGAGAGAGGGAAAAAGAGAATTTCGGTAGAAGAGAACCAAAGCAGAACCTACGTGGAAATTTCTCTTCGCCTCTTGAGTTCATCCAAACGATATTGTCTGGTGACGTCACTGTAGTAGAGTGTATTTTACTTGTTCATTTTATTGTTGTTCGAAGTGGCTATGAAGTTAATAACAGAATTAGTAGTAGTACAAACTACAGTAGTTGTAGTTCAAAATGAGGCCCACCCGCATACCCGGTGGAGACATATAGTGGTTCGGATCCAACTTTAAACTGTGGATCAAGTCCCGATTAGCCATCTGTGCATAAAATGCTCTAAACTCGAACTACATTTTGCAGAGTAGTTATAATTCCTTTACCGTAACCATTCCACTTTCTAGTAGTAATGTAATCTCCGCTTAAAGAGCACGCACGGTGGTATATGATTATTCAAGCGCTATGGGCGTTGGCAGAGATTTTTGCGGGGGGGCAGACCATCGACAAGACGTTAATAGTAGAAATAATAACAATAATTATTACCATGGTTATAATTATTATGCAATAATAAATATTATAAACTAATATAAACCAATTTATTACAAATTTATAATTATTATTTGTTATACAAATGGGGAAACTTTGCCACTCGATCCACCAAATGAGTGAATATGCAGCATAACTGTTTTTCATTATTTTTTTAATATTTCATACAGTTAGTGTGCTGTAATTCACAGTTATTGTATTTGTTATTAACTTTTACACATCTTGTTCGAGAAGAGACTTTAAAAGTTTCGGGGAGAGGAATCTTATTCAAATGTTTATAGTCTGTGACCTCTCATCTAAAACTATATTTTTTGAATTTTGAAAATTGTGGAACAGTGTATTGTTTGGATTAAATGGTAGAATGTACAAATATAACCTGGCTCCAGTATTTTACACTATTTTTTCCATCTGATGCAGTTTTTACTTTGGATATTCTGTTGGAATTCAAACTAAATGAACTTTATTTCTGTTAATAACACTAAAAGTAACTAAGCCCCGCGACAGGTTAAGTTTGCAGCAGGTTTTATGTATCAATCCACTCTAAAACGGCACTCAGCATCCACGTGCCAGTCTCACCTTAACCGCCGAGCTGTTCATATCACAGATAGTGAGAAAATCCGTAGTATTGCAGTGGAACTATTTTCTGCGCGCACGTTTGGGTCTATATATGTGAAAAGTTGCTGCAAGGTTAACCTGTCGCGGGGCTTAGCTTTCTATTTTTTCGCAATTTGAATTGAACGATGCTAGTTTCCAGGGGAATCAACGAACCTCTTCGCCGGTACCTATGCCAATCGTTGTCGCCATTTTGAAATTAAAATAAAGATGAGCAAAGTAGTGGATACAACTGCAAGCAAAAAACAATAAACGAGATAATTTTATATATTCCCCTTGTTTGGCCCTCACCAAAATATTCTAGTGTCTTTGCTGTACGCAATACATACGTTGCCTGGTTGTTGCCAAAGGTCGATAGCTGAGAGTCTGTGCAAGGGTAGTCGCCTGTGGTTGGACAAGAGAGAAGCACTAGCGCCAAAAGAACTGCTAGGAATGCTGGGAGATCCTTGAAGCGAGGACGCTCCATTGTTGCTCCCTTGACGATGCTCTTTTGTCTTTTGCTGAAAGAAATGAAAAGATATTGTCATTATGTTAGGCTTACTAGATTGAAGAAAGAACATGTTTAAAAATTTAAATTCATTCCGATATAATAGTTGTTCGGCGAACCGTATAAAGCAATTAATTGTGAGTGTAGTTTTAAAGAGTTTTTGAAATTTGAACAAAATAATAAAATAAAATAAAAAGCCGAACCCCGTGACCGAGTGGTTAGCACATCGCGCTGCGACGCTAGGGATCCCGGGTTCGAATCCCGCTCGGGCATGGTTGTTTGTAAATGCCCATTCATCAATTTCATCCCTCATCCCCATCTTCGCAAATTAGCCAAGAGGCACAAAACGCGAAGTAACATAAAACAAATCAATCAATAAAATAAAAAAAAAGCTTGGTTCTGCAGCATCAGTGGACAAATACATGTAGGTCAGGACCAAGAAAATGCAAATTTGTACATTTTTATTCTGTATTGTAACCTGTAACATAAAATGTAAATCAATTATTTTGTTTAGTATTATCCATCCCATTAACATTTGCCGGAGTGACTTCGCACCTCTAAAAATTCGCAAAAATTTGTCGGCACAATCTCCCGTAAATTCAGTGCCGAAAGTTGGAAATCTCCCTTAAATTCATGATCGAAAGTTGGTCACCCAAATGTACTCGTAGGATCCCCCCTCCCCCCTTGTCTTGAACCATGAAAAACACATTCCAACCAGAGATAATTATTTCCCACCCGCTGGATATGAAATTATATTATTAAATCCTGTATATATATATCATACTTAAGAGTTCTAGTTCAGTTCAGTTAATTTTAGAGCCCTATGGTTACACACACATGTCGCTAATCAATTTTGTTTAGATAGAATAGTGTTCAGTAAACGTTGGCCACACTGATTCGTTCTTGTTTTGTTTCTGAGTTTCCTAGTAAGGCGGGATTGGAATACAATCTACATGAAAAGAAACTTTAACTTTTGTTTAAAATTTTAAGAATGTTCTGTTCAATAAGATTTACACACACTCAAACCCAGTTAAAACATGACTTTAGTGTTAACTAATGCCAATAATTACTCTTATCATATGCACGATAGCAATTAAAATAAATCCCGAATCTTTATGGGTTTCAAAATCTTAACTTTCATAGTAATTTGACTTTAGAATTTATATTTGAATGGTGTTGCTTTGTGTTCCTTTGGTATACTACAATCAGACAACGCACTATAACGCCAGGGGCCCTAGTTCGAATCCCGGTTTATTTTTTTTTCGCAATTTTCGCTAGGATTTCTGCGTGATAAGAAATGTGTTTGTGAACGTAATCCGAAGAATTTTTTCCCAGGTTCAAATTCCGTCCTCCGCATGCTAGTTCTTTGCAAATGTCCCTTCATCAATTTCGTTTCACCTCATCTTCGCGATTAGCCAAAAGTGGAAGAAAAGCGAAGCAAAATAAACCAAATCAATCAACGATGAATTCTTTTGAGGAGAAAAAGATACCGTGAGTCAGTCGCTCTGGGTGCAGTTTCGCATTTGAACCACCACAGGACAACTCCTTGTATAGTGAATGCATCGGGTGACAGGCAAAAGCTAGAGGATGGTATTCTGAAAAAAAATGCACGAAAACGAATACTGCTGAGGACGTGCATTAGGCCCGTACCCAGGGGAGGGGCCATGGGGGTCATGCCCCCTCCCCCCACCCTCAAGGTATGAAAAATTTTAATGAGAACGTGAAAAAACCTACGAAAATAACATTGACACTTTTTCAAATTTTGCAAGAATTTCGATTTTTTTCTTGTATAAATGACTGAGTTGTTTGTGGAGAGAGGCTGACTACAGAAGTCTGCAGTCTGCAATATTTGGTAATTTTAGTTTTAGAACTATTGATGCAAGGCTACCAGACATCGCGATTTAGTCGGGGCAGTCTCTTCTCTTAAATCCCTGTCCCGTCTTTTCTAGAACTTTTCTTGAACTACAGTCGTGATGAAAAATGTCCCAGTTTTTAAAATTAACATTCAGACTCATAATTGAACTGAATTGTTGTTTTAAGTCCACTTTATGCACAGAATGGCTAATCGGGACTGGACCTACAGTTTAAAGTGGGACCCAAACCACTATGTGCCTCCACCGGGTATCGAACTTTATTGACTAAAAGGCGAACACGCTAACACTGCGCCATCCGGGAGGCCGTTATTCCTCATAAGAATAATTGCTAATACACATAATTTAATTAATAAATAGCTATATTATTATTATTGGTTATTATTTGGTGCTGATGAAAATTAATGTGCAGAATACAGTATTATTCGAATATTTTCTGTGAATTGGAGGTAAACAATAAACACCAAGCTACACGTCGTGCGAGTTAATTTTTTCCCGTTACTTTGGACCATAATATTTCAACTCTACAATTGTACGTTTAGCTTTAGCTGCAAAACTAACGTAGCATTGTTGTTCACAACAGCATTTAGCTGACTGGGGAGTGATTAGTGGTGGCGTGCTATGACACAAGGGTCCCAGATTCGAACCACGGAATGGGCATGGATGTTCTTCGTGAATGTTTCTACATCTATTTCATCATATAATCACTCATCCTCATAGTCGCGATTAGCGAAAGTGGCAGAAAAGCTGCGAAAAAGTAACCTAATTCAAATAACCGTACAGCATTTTGGATCTTCGTTCTCTTTGTCCCACATTTTCGGATTTGCCCCCGCCCCCTCTCAAAAAATTCCTGGGTACGGGCCTGACGTGCATAGTTCGTGTTCTCACAGAAGCTGCAGCTGAACGTACCGTCCTGTCCAGACTACTTTTGAAACAAGTAGTCGCTACGGGAGGGCATCAAAACCTTCAGAGTAATCTTTGATAGTTTTGGAGCGAATCCACAAATCTGGACTTCCTTTCACGATCAGGAAATTAAATTTTGTAATAGCGTCTTTTGTGTTAAGAAATTTTATATTATTAGCAAACTCTAATGAAAAACGACAAAAATATATTGTCCGTTGTGTGTCTCTATCAAGTTAAGGAGCATGTTTAGTTTTGAAATAGGTTTTATTAACAATTGACAGTCAGTTTCTCGGACCCCAAGATAACAACCGCTGGAATGGATTACTACAGAAGAGTGAAGTTGCGATCAAACCTTTGGTTATAATTTCCCTGCTCAGGGGCGTCACTACCAAGGGGCTTGGTACGCACTAACCCCTTTTATATATTATTAGCCAACCCAAATAATCTACAAGTTTTCACAATCATTTGTAGCGGATGTAGAATCACACAGAGAGAAGGATAAAGAGAGAGAGAAAGAATGAAAGAAATAGAAACAACGAGAGGTCGAGAAGTGATTAGAAACAGAGGAAAAAGGAGGAAAGGATGTTTTGAAGCGGAGGAAGAATTGAAAATAGAGTAAAAGAAAATTAGAGGAAAAGGAGAGGAAATAAGAATGGTATAGAAACGGAAGAAAGAGACAGAGAGAGAAAGAAGAAAAGCATTCATAAACAAAGGAAGAAAAAGATAAAGAAATATAAGAATAAAGAAAACAAGATAGAATGGCATTGACAAAAAGTAAGGAAGAAAAGAGAGAGAGGGAGAGATTGAATAACATGGAAAGAAAGAGAGGAAACGAGAAGAGAGAACAATTGAGAACAAAGGATGAAAGAAGAAAATATTTTCAGGCGGACAAAGGAAGGATGATAAATAATGACGTAGACAAAAAGGAAGGAAAGGAAAAGAGAGCGGTAGATTGAGCATCAGGGGAAGAAAGAGAAAGATAATAAAGAGATATACAAGAAAAGACAAAACGAGAGAGATATTGAGAAGAACAGGAACAAAGAAAGTATGTTTGAAGCGGAGGGAGGAAGAAACAGAGAAAATACGAATGACAGAAGGAAAGGAAGAAAGAGCAAGAGAGAAACAAATGGGAGATTGAGTAACAAAGAAAGAAAGAAATGATGGAGAGAAAGAAAGGGAAAGTGAAAAACACAGAGAGAAATATTTAGAAACAAAGAAGAGAAAAAAGAAAGGAACGAGGAAAGAACTACTCCTTCAAAGTCGTCGTTATTGAAACGTTTGCAAAAGAGAAGGTAAAGTCCCACAAATCCAGTGATAACTAAAACTTCAGCTTACCTGTTGGTCTTGTAGCTGAAGCTGAGGGTTGAAGATGCTGCAATTGTTGGACTCCTACTGGCAACAATCAAGGAGAGTTCGCGCCTTTTCTAGCCGTAGCCCGGTTCATTTTGGCGGGAAGAAATATTCACCAATGGCGTCACTGGAATCCTGCGCAGACACGCTGGACGTAAGTGTACAGAAGGGGTTGGATGCTTGCGTCACAGGCAGTCGCCAACATTTCCCTCCCTCAGAAAGGGTTGCACGCAACAACCGGCAAGAACTGGTTACCCTTTAACTCAATTTCATTGAGGCGCGAATTGGGATCAGTGTGGCCAACTGCATGGACATATCACTACACTTAGTGCTAAATAAATTTGAAATGACTAATAGCACGAATGTAACATTCACATGTTCGCCAACAGAAGTATTCAGGAGAGAGAGAGAGAGAGAGAGAGAGAGAGAGAAAGGAAGGAAGAAAATGAAATGAAAAGAGACGAGATGAAGAGAAACAGAGAGAAGAAATATAGAATAAAGAAGTGAAACAGCTAAAAACAGAAAAACCGAAAGAAAGGAAAGGACAAAGGAATAAAAGACGGAACGACAGTGTAAGTAAGAAGGAAATGAAACAGTAAGAAAAGAGACGAAGTGAAAGAAAGGAAGAGAGAGAGAAAGTGACATAGAAAAGAATATAAATTTAAGAGAGTGAAAGAGAAACCTTGAGAAGGAAAGGAATAGATAGAAATATAAAAAAACAAGCAAGACAATTTTATTTCATGGGATTTTGAAGTGCCCCTGTCCCCTTTTAGTCATTTCAAATGTATTTAGCACTAAGTGTAGTGATATGCCCATGGATACTGACTCTCCTAACAACCGCTAAGCAAAACTGAACAATGATAGCGAAGAGCAATCCAGAATAAATGCGAAAGCTATCTTCAGGGTGGTTCATAAGTGTGTAGACACTCGAATAAAAGTTGAATGACATACTGTTCTGCAAAACTAACATTGTAGGTTTGTAATAGGGGTGAGGGAAAATGTTATAGGGCATATGACGATGACGGCCGCCATCTTGAATTCAACTTCAGAATTTTAAATAGAAAAGGGGTGATATGATATATCAAATCAGGCTAGAATTTCACGAGAAATGCAGTGGTGAAGGTTTTTCGACGTATCTTTAACCAGTAAAAAGTTTTGACTGATTCTTTTACCAATTTTCTCGTTTTCAAGGTATCAGAAAAATGCCTCAAAATTTGTTTAACGCGTCAGTAACGCATCGAGAAAAGTTAGCATGCCATTGCACACGATTTTAATCGGATACATCCACGAAGAGCTGCGCATTATGAATAACTGTGGCGAACAAGTACAGTGTGTATGAAATTGAATGAAAAGTCCTTCACAGTGACAAGGCTAATGTTTATGTTCATAAGGAAGTTCATAAACAGAATATTCTATGTTTTTTATCTGATAACCCATTTTGGAGAGACCAAAGCTAAAGGGTTAGTGCTGGTAAGTTAATGGTGTGGCGTGCTGTGTGGAACACGATTGGTTAGTCAATTTTCCATCGACGGAACCTTAAATGCTTAGGGCTACTTGGATTTGTTAAATAAACAGGTTTTTCATCCTTGCTTATGGAAGAAGGTACATTTTACAGAGTTGTTTCAGTAGGGAGGAACACAAGAACACTGTGGGAACATTGTGAGACAGTTTCTGTCCAAAGTTAGTTATCGGATGACAAGGTTCGCATATTCTGTTTATGAACTTCCTTATGAACATAAACATTAGCCTTGTCACTGTGAAGGACTTTTCATTCAATGGAAGCGTCACACTGTAATTGTTCGCGACAATCATTCATAATGCGCAGCTCTTCGTGGTTGTATCCGATAAAAATCGTGTGCAATGGAATGCGAACTTCTCTCCCTAGATGTCACTTTGATCTCGATGCGTTACCGACGCGCTAAACAAATTTGAAGGCATTTTTGTAACACCTCGAAAAGAAGCAAATTGGTACAAGAATTCAGTCATAACTTTTTACTGGTTAAAGATACGTCGAAAACACCTTCACTATTGCATTTCTTGTGAAATTCTAGCCTGATTTGATATATCATCCCCTTCCCATTTAAAATTCTGAAGTTGAATTCAATATGGCGGATTTCAAGATGGCGGTCGTCATCGTCGTATGCCCTATAACTAGGGCCGTGAAGTTTTCGTTTTATTTTTCCCTAAATTTCGATGTTATTTTTTACTGCAATTCGGTGTTATTTTTCGAGGTTTAGGGCAAAATTCGGTGTTATTAATTGAAAACCGGTGTATTTTTATATACATTTTTACTGTTCTATCTATGCTTAAGATTTTTACACTGTTTTAGTTCTGAAAAATTGAGACATATATTAGTTTTAATGACAAAAAAAAATTATACTTTATTTGTGAGAAATGACCAAATTTCTTCCATTTGGAAAACTAATTCATCTCATCAGCCACTAAATATGAAATATTTATTGAATGATACAACACCCAAATCTTTGAACACAATCATGCACATCAGATTTCCCTAACAATGCCAAAAAATCCCTCCGCAACCTCAAAATAACGTTTTCTGTACACACACACACATACACGCCCTCCCCCACCCCTCCGAAACACAACAGGTTCTTCTCGCTGAAAATTTTCCCGTTCCTACGAAATTTTCCTCTTTGAAGATATCCCCGAGCAAATTCTATTTCAGGACGAGGTTAAACACTGTTAGTCATGTCTGCGCCAAACTGCAATAAATGAAGCATGACAATCTCTTTTGAATCGAACTATCACAAGCTACACTACAAATGTCATAATAGCGCTTCAGGTAGTTCTTTTTGAACCAAAAAGAAGTGTTATCCCCAGTTTATATTGCATATTTCGAGGCGTTTTTCGCGTTAAAGTGTAAAATTCGGTGTTATTCTGAAACATAGCAGAATTCGCGTTATTTCGCAATTCCGAAACAATGAAAACTTGCCTCCTTTACCTACCTAAATACATTTTAAACACTTTATTTTACTTTTCTCAACTTTTCGGTGTTATCGTTAAAACAAAAACTTCACGTTCCTACCTATAACATTTTCCCCCATCCCTATTACAAACCTACAATGTTAGTTTTGCAGAATAATATGTCATTCAACTTTTATTCGGGTGTCTCCACACTTTTGGACCACCCTGTATAATAACGAAATAAGCGTTCAGATCGAACATCCAATCACCTTGACTGAACACACGCTTAGTTTGAATTTGAAAATCGATATCTCCATAAAATAATAAATACAGCGTATTCGTTTTGGTTGAATTTTTTGCAGCAATAATGAAGCTATTACGAAGGCTTGTGACGTGCCGCAGTTTATAAGTCTACATTTACATGCATTGTCTATGTGTAGTTCATATTAGCTTGTAGTTTATATAACATACATACGTGAACAACGTAAATTACTCTAACATAAATTTGCAGCAGCATTTTTGAAAGAAATGTGGCATTTTTCAATTATATTCAGATGAAAACAATCCAGTTTACAACATAATACCTCACATTCTCTTTCAAGCACCATCTGTTGGGGGGGGGGGGGGGGTAAATAAAATGTGGAAAAGAAACACGTGACAATTGTGAAACAAAAGTAATAGATGTTTCAATCAATAGAGAGAATTGTTCATATACTATTCGGTTTACACTGCAGAAAACCGTTTAAGAAGAGTTCAATGTACTTCTTACACTATTTAACAATTGAAACACTGGACAACTTTCGTTGTTAAGCCCACCCTCGTCGCCTTTTTGCTTACTTAGTATACATACTACTATAGATGCATTGGCGTACGCAGAGGGGGACCTCATGGAGCTTCTTCCCTGTACAAAATTTTAGGAAAATAGCAAAAATTCAAATAAAAGCATTAAAGAACCCCACAAAATAGAAACTGGTTAATGCAACCCCAGATTTCTATTTCTGTCTCTGGACAACTTTCAAAACGAAGGTTTAAAATGGTAATTACGAAATATTTTATGTATCCGTTTGCTCTAGAACGCAGCCCCTCCGAAGGAAAATCTCTTGCGTACGTTAGCGGTGGCGTGCCCAGGATTTTCGAAAAGGAGTTGCAGATACATTTTTTAGCAGTCATCCATTATTTTGCCACATTGCTTGTGTGGTACTTTTTAAAGGAATACTGGGCCAAGGGGGTTTATGACCCACACCAACCCAACTTGGGCACACCACTGCACCTTAGTGTATAGAAGGTAGTCAATTGTTTTTTTACTTGAAGGTCAATCGAGGAGTGACGTATTCTCCAATCTACCCCGTTTTCCGCTGGTAAACCAATATATTTTTTTTAATATTCTTAGCTATAATGTATGGAAACCAGAATTTAAATAAACTGTTTAAAGAACTTAAGGCTATGAATATCAGTTTAGATCAGGTATGCATTTATTTCAATATCATTTTAATAGGCACTCCTACTGAAGAAAACAAAACAATACAAAAGAGTATGAATTTCTCCCCATGTTGCAAGTGGAAGCTGTTTTTTACGTTGATTATAAGCTATATACGATCTGTAAAAAATATGATGAATAAGTATTTACAGAATCCCATGTCTTGCTTATGGACAAACAACTTCATCTTCAAGTTACGGCTAATCAAATTGAAGTTTCGACTTTTCCCAACACAAACAAAATCTTCAACCTGTCCTCTTTTCGTCCATGTGTTTTTATACGCCATCGAAAGTTCGATATTGCCAAGGGAACAAGTAAAATAATACCCCCATAAGCGTAATGCTAAGTTGCTAAGTTTTCTCTTCCTCCTACAAGCATCCAGCCTACAGACATCTCTTTCGCCAGCTCGCTGCCGGGTAACGTCGGTTGGGGAAGAGCAGTTTCGGGTCCTCGCATCTGGCTGGACATGAAAACTGTCCCTCGTGCCCTTAAAGACTAGTTAGGCACCCTTCTGACAACCGGGGTTTCCTTCCCGATTGTTCGCAGGGAGGCCGAGGGAGTAGAAGCGAGTGGCTATTTAAAGACTCAAGGTCTGCGTCTGTTCAGTTCACCGGTGGGAACAGCGTTGCCGGAAGAAAACTGCTTGTTCCTTTCTGTTTCCATCCAGGCCTGGACATTGATGTTATTTGTGTCCCTTTGTAAATTTCATCATATAGTCATCTTCGCGATTAATCCAAACAGGCGAAGTAAAATAAACAAAATCAGTCCTTTCTGTTTCTGTGCCGTGCTTGTCAGAGGCAGTGTTGCTACATAAAGGTAAATTTTATTAATCTGACTCCTGTTTTTGTATTACTTGCCTGCATTGGTATTCTTATTTATATAATATCTAATTTATATAGATAGGAGGGGTGTAAGGGGTGTCCCTTCCACGCAGTACACCTGGACCGCATTTGGCAGACTGACGACGCTCTGGCGTCTGGACCTACGGCCAGTACAATCCTTGTAGGGCTGCGTGTATGTTGTCCTGTGTTTTTCCCTTGCGTATGCTGAGGGTACTTTTACATCCTCAGCTTTTAACCCAAGTACAGCGCCTAGAATAACGTAGTGTGAAAAACGGCATGCTTCTGCGCTCTCTGGATGGTTCCACTCGAAAATGATCCGCTAGAGGCGCTGGTGTTGACCCCGGTGCTTGGTGTTCGACTGCTTATAATGGAAGTAAATGGAGTTTTCGCTGCAACGTCTGATTCTTTTACATGAAGCATTTCTATGAATGTGATAATTGCTATGATATTTGGTGCAGTGGTCGCGAAGATATTAACGAACATTCTAGACAGTCGACCACGTCCTGTTATCGTCATACTTCGTTAATAATACGGGAGAAAAAATACGCGTGGAATGCTCTTGGCAACTAAATTTTTGTGTATGAATTAGGTTCGTTATTATTATCATCATTTCTTTTAAAGATATACACACTGAAGCATTTGTATTTTTGATATTTACTGTATCTTTTCTTCCGCTTTAAACTAATCGCGGCGATGATGATAATGATGATTGCATGAAACGACAAGGGGAACCCCACAAAACTTTGTTAGTGCCATCGACATGATTGTAAGGCAACTTTCAAACCAATGGGACAAACGACACGAGATGTTCACACTGTCACACTAGTGACACACACTTCCAGACTGTAAAATAGCATTCATTGCACATGAGGATTCAAACAGCAAACGACACGTTCATATGGCGTATTCGCGTGCTACTTGTTACTTCGGTCGGAAAGCTCCTTAAAGGAAGGGTGCTGAGACCGAAGCGATGCGCTACAGGGGGAGTTCCCAACTAAGTGACAAGCGACATGGTGCCTTCAGTCTATTAGCAAGCGTTGCTTGCGAACAACAGATATGCGACACGATAAACCGCACATTAGAACTACAGATCTAGGCGACACGATAAGCAACACGTGTCGCTTTGTCGCTTCTGCGTCGCTCAAACTGGGCCATTTCCTCAATAGCTTGCAACATGTTGCCGTGGTTTGTTGTTCGCGCATACGCGATGCAATGAGTGTCTTGCTTTAGTGAGATTGCGCACCAAAGCGACAAGCGGCACGCGACACTTATCGCTTGAGGATTTCACCAACCGAACGCTGGCCTGTGCTTCCCGTCATGCCGCTACGATGTGAAATGTTGCTCTTGATTGGCTCGTTTCCAAGCAACTTGTGTCGCTTCGGTGTGAAAGTTGCTTGGACCGAATGACCCGTGTCGCTTTGGTGTGAAATCCTCGTATCGTTTGTCGCGTGTCGCTTTTGTCTAAAATCTCCTTGAGGAAACGGTGCAGTCAGAGCTTGTGTCCCTACGGTTCGAAAGTCTGCATTGATTTCCGACTGCTCGCTTTCAAGCGACATTTGTGGTTTGTCGCCTCGGTATGAAATATATCTCAGGATACTATTTATATTCTAATAACATAGAAAAATAAACTCTAATACACAGTCCAAGACCTGACGTCCGGAATCACTTTGCGATGTTTCTTCTTGTGTTACGCATGCTATTTATTTATTCATTGTATTTTACTTTTCTTTCCAAATTAATGCCATTTCGTGACTGCAAATCACTCCACAAATATAACTGTTTCCATCATTTCACTTACCGCCTTTCTAGAGAAACAAATCTACACAATATATTCCAAAAATGTAACCCAAGTAAGAACATTTTAACCCGACTTTACAGTTATGATATACAGCGTTCAAAAAGGATGGTACAAAAGTCAGGTTAATTTATGAAAAGAGATACAAAAGCAATTGTGGTGGGAAAGAAGAAAGGAAGGTTGTAAATTTGTAGCCTGTGGTTGTAGTTGACGTAAAATCCGCTAGAGGCGCTACTTGTTGTTGATAGCTAAAATGGCAACAACGAAGGTAGAGCAAGCATATTGCGTAATGGAATTTACACGAACAGGGGCAGTTGTTACAGTTCAGAGACACTTTCGTGCGAATGAGTTAAAATACGTTCCTCCATTACCACAGGACCTGGATAATTTAAAGCAGCGCATCTCTGATGCAGTGGAGCTGATAACCGAGGATATGTTGGAACGCGTCTGGCAAGAAATGGATTATCGTTATGACATCTGCCGTGTTACCCAGGGTGCTCAAATCCAACATATGTAATTGCCCAGGTAAATTTACAACCTTCCTTTCTTCTTTCCCACCAGAATTGCTTTTGTATCTCTTTTCACTTAAAAATAAATTAACTTTACTTTTGTACCATTCCTTTTTAATAACCCTGTATAGTTATATTTTAGTTATGGTAAGGGGCTGGACCCCGTATAATCTGACGGGTGCAAAATAACCTGAGTGCTGACGCAGGCAAGATTACAAATTCAATCAATTATATAGATAGGAGGTGTATAATAAATATATTCAATAAATAAGAATTGTTGCCGTAAACCAAGCCAAATTTTCATGAGAGAGAGATACACCTCTGCAATCGAGGATTGTAATCTCGGATTGTCATCTTCCTATACGGGGTTGGCAACACTGCTTGAGAACCATGTGTGAGCGAATGGATTCCAATACTGGAGTTTAATGAATTTCCAATGGGCAGTGGATTAAAAAGGAGATCCTGCTAACCGAGTTACCTTATCTTCCAGCCGCAGTGTGGCGCTGGACGTTGATGGCTTTCTGGATTCTCCCTCGCTTCGCCGTGACATAAATAAGGAGAATCTATGACCCACGGTGCAGGAAGTTTGGTGTCATCGGCGTATGGAGGTTGAATGGGGTCTGCGATTATATGTCGTTTGATTAATGTGGTGTGAATATTTTCTTCAAGGATTCTCCAAGCCATTCTTCTTCCAGACTCCAGGAGACGCTCTGGACCTTGTGGTCCTGGAAGATAGCGCGTGATGACGTCACTGGAGCCTTATGGGAATTTTCTGCCCTGGCTGGCTTCTATTGGATGTGTCTTCAGTGTCCTACCACGCACTTTCAGCTCCCATATTTCTTTGCGTTTTCTCATTTTTCGCACAACAGAAGTTAGAAAATACCAAACGCATTTTAGAAACGTATCACAAATCTCCAAGTTGAGTTTATTTTGGTTGTATTTAACTCCAGTCTTCTAAAGTTACTGTCAGTATTTTGAAATAACGGTGACTTTTTGAAATGAGTTACCGAAACTAGGTAACTTTTTAAATGAATAATTTTAACTCAGTTACTTTTTGAAATGAGTAACTGAAACTAGGTAACTTTTGAAATGAATAATTTATAACTCGGTTACTTTTTGAAATGAGTAACTGAAACTAGGTAACTTTTTAAATGAATAATTTTAATTCGGTTACTTTTTAAAAAGAGTGAATGTAACTCAGTTACTTTTTTGAAATGAGTAACTGAAACTAGGTAACTTTTTATATGGATAATTTTAACTCTGTTACTTTTTAAAAAGAGTAACTGTAACTCAGTTATTTTTTGAAACGAGTGATCATAACTCAGTTACTTTTAGAAATGAGCAACTGTAACTGTTACTTTTTGAAATGAGTTTACACTTGACTGCAGTACTGTATGGCACCACCTACTCTACGAAAAGCAGAAAAGTTCGCAAACTCGGCCATTTTCTTACAGTAACAAAAATGCACTTGATGCGCCACTTGGAGATAATTTTTAAGTTTTTTTTTCTCTTAACAATCATTTTGCAGTAAGGACCTGACATGTTGACCTCAAAACATATGTATTAGAATCCTTCGTCCCTGTAGTAGATCTTATCGACATCTCAAGGAACAGGTCAACAAGCCTTATCACTTCTAAGTGTTTAAGAATGTGTTACTAATTATCATCAGCTAAGTATATTTCTTTTTATGTGTGTCGTTTGGAATGTTCACGAGTAACCATGTATTCTTCGGATTCCAAATACCGGGTTCGAATCCATGCCTTTATGTCTTTGTGAATTTCGTCTAATTATCACTCAACTTGGTCGTTGTGATTAAAGGGGCACAAATTAAGTGTTTTAAGAAAGATTGGACATAAAAAGCATAATCTACATTCATGTCCTGATGCAATAATTAAGACTGCGGTCGTCAGGCCATGGGAGAGGATAGAGAACTTTACTGGGGAAACCTGATGGTAAGTGGCCTGTGGGAAGGCCCAGACATAATGTCAGTAAGAAGGAAATTGGTAAAAGTGGCGGGAACTTGCCGTGATAGGGAAATACTAATGTTGCTGCGGTAATAACCTTCGGGTGTAGGGATGGCGGAACGTTATTGCGTTTTTAACAAGAAAACCCTCATTCACTGGTATAATATAACATCAATAGAAAGAGCCTCTACGATGGCATGTTGGTAATGAGAGGGTCCCGGGTTCGATACCCGTTGGAAGCACATAGTGGTTCGTATCCCATTCTAAACTGTAGGTCCAGTCCCGATTACCATTTCTGTGCATAAAGTGGACTTTGTAACGCAAACTTTAATAAGAGGAGACTGAAATATAACGATTTATACAAGAAGTTTATTATAACACTAACTGATTACCCAGCGTTGCCCGGGTATTTTTTTATCGCAATCTTGTATTAGACAGGAAAATAATGAATTCTAACTATAATGTAAAATGTAACTAATTTTAAATGTGATCGTGAATGTCACCAATGAGCTTAGCGACTCCGAAAACTATGAATTCGACACTAATGTAGGTCATTTTTGACATTTTATTTTTCATCCCTACTCACCCCCTTCCCCCTGCCGATAGGTGATGAACTTGGAGTTGAACCGCATTGGGAGTGTCACGAAAACTATGGATTCCATTCGCAACACAGCCTGAATGTTAGACAACCCGAGAAACACTATCGTTATGCGGATTGCATAGTCACGGATGTCTGTCTGTGCGGAATTTAATATCGGTGGTTCTCGATTATTTCTACATGTCACCCCTTCACACCCCATCTCTAGGGGTGCCAGGGGTGTCTTACCCCCACAGTATTTATTTCCAGATTGCAAGTGATACGTGTACCAAGTTTGGTTGAAATTGCTCCAGGCGTTCGAGAGTTATGCCGGAACAAACAAATACACACACACACACACATCCATTTTTTATATATATAGATAGATTACTTAAAAACAAATACAGCATGCAAATATATGTGTAGTAAACCGTGGACTACATTTTGCAGACTAACGAGGCTCTGGCGTCTACACTCACAGCCAGTATAATCCTTTGTGTAATTTGTGTTGTGTCCTGTTCATGTGTTTTCGTGATGTCCTTATATCCATTTCATATTTCATCCTTATCTTCACGATTAACCAAAGGTGGAAGATCAATCATTCGATCAAGTTGTAAAATAACGTTTCATCGTTCTATTATACTTAAAGCAGATATAGGTTATATAATTTTTGCAATGTTGTCCTAGCAGAAATACTTTTGTACAAGGAAGAGTCGAAGATTTGTTTTTTTGTTTCTTATCTAGTATATTTCAGAATGTTTGCACAGGTTTGCTGCATCTTACTAGCACATACCTATTGCTGATCTACATATATTTTCAACTTTGAGTTAATGCCTATATACGTTAAGAAGGATAAGCCTTTGGGGTCCACGTGCAGTCACTTACGAGCCACTGCAAAGGCCTTTCCACCCATCTGCCTACGAACTGAGGCCATTGTCGAACTCTCTCCTCCATTAGTAAACTTGCTGGTGTGGTACATGTACAGAGATATTGAATTTTCATTTCCCGAGAAATCTCTGTAAGTTTTAGGCTGACAGAAGGCAAGAAACTACTCTTCTTCACTGTGTAACTGTATATAGGAGGCGCCATCTTTAAAATAACAAAAATGGCTGATTAGTGTTGCAGCCTTGAGATTATTTTGTGAATAACAGTTGATACCTCATGTAAATTTCAGCTGTATACAGTCTGCCCTACAATTTTTATTGGACTTTTAAGGCTTCATTTGACTCATGTAATATTAAGTAGTGGCAAAAAGTATCTTCCAAAGAGGTGTAACGGGAGCTATATGCATATCATCCACTCACCTCTTCGCATTTCATGTTTCCATGTACAACACTATTACTTCTCCCCCCCTCCCCATTCACTATGTTAACAGAAATGTTCAATACCAGCTCGCCCCCACCCAGACAGTAAAGTATTCGCCACTGGTACCTACTAACGATTCTCTGCGTACTGACCCAACATGCTGCGCAATAACGCAATATAAATTACACATTGTACAGAGAAGTAAATAATGGCAAATTTTGATTTAGAACCTTGTCTTGGTGGGCTTTGCTACAGCTAGGAAATAAAAGATTTTCACTAGAGCAACGCGCACACTACACTAGAGACTACATTAATTCCATTTTTAGAGTAGATGCCTAATTGTTGTCTGCCATTTTCCCTCTTTTTCTGCTTCAATTTATGCCACATTTTCTCATTCGTTCTTTATTTGTACTATTTTTTTTCTCCCAACCCCTTTATCCCTCAATAACCCACCTTCCGGATGAGGAGACTTCGCTTTTCTGCTACTTTTAGCTAATCGCGAAGATGATAATGAATGATAAGATGAATTGGATCATCACAAACCATGCACAACACACACGAAAAGCTCCACAGAGGATTATACTGCTTCAGTCCAGACACCAGGGCCTCGCTAGTCTGCAAAATGCAGTCCAGGGTGTACACTGTGGAATAAAGGTTGACATTTGGTTCTCTCTAGAAACGGTGACCTCTTACACCAGGTGAAGATATAGAGAAAAACCTAGGCAAAAATAGGTGACACGATAAGCTTCTCTTGCTTGTCTATTGAGTATTATTAGAGATAAGGCGTATTGTACTAGAAATGGGTATCCCGTACATATCAAGATAAGCCATACTCATCTGAAGTGGCGATTGAATTGCTACTTGAAGAGTAAACATCTCATCTCTAAGTGTAGAGTGTGCTGATTGATGCGGTGTAAACCTTGACTCAAATTTCACTAAAAGAATAGAAACTACATCTCGTGATCTTTGGATAACCCCAAAATCCAGTTTCCCCTCTCCAGATTTTGAGATAAGGTGGGGCTTATATTGCTCCTGGGGGGAGCTGTGAGCATCAGTGATCTCACGATGGCTTCCAGCATCAGTCTCTTCGTACTCTGCGTTTTCGCCAGCGCTGTACTTGGTAAGTTACAGGGTAGACTGTCTACCGAAAAGAGCCGACGTGTAAATGCTTGTAACTAAATTTTGTCAACTCCTGAACGTGAAGCCACTGTGCAGTTGGAGACAATGGCGCTGCTTTCCGCACTGCATCGTAATTCCATTGTCGGTGATACCACAGATAAACGTATTGTAGGTTAATCTGTGGTGATTCACACCTGAAGATTACGATCGAAAGAACACTTTCAGAGAAGTGTGTTGGTCAGTAACTATGATAAAACCAAAGAACAAAATCGTCTTATCAGACCCGTCATTTTGTAAAACATTCCTCCTAGCGGCCAAATGCGTAACTACAGGACACTGCCTATCACGAATTAAATCTTTGAGAGTGTCTTCATCAATTGGTTGGGTTATAAATACCGAATGTTTCATGATCTGCTCAGAAAAAAAATATTGAAACCGCGACAGTCATTTCGAATAATCCTGTACATTGAACTATCACAGATCAGTGTTGCCACATGAACGATATTTCCCTCGGCGCAGAGAAATCCGTGTAAAATATTTAACAAAATGGGAAGTTATAAATTTCATGAAAAATATCAACATTGTAATGAAATATCCGATTCACATATTAAAATTAAGCTAGTTAAAACGTAGGATACCCTTTTCTTTCTTTCGCACCGTAATTTATCCCCCCCCAAAAAAAACATAATAAGTCTTTAAAATACAGCTTGGGAACACAATGCCTTCCTATTATTATCATCTAACTTTAAAAATCATTGAATAAGTCCACAAATATGAACCTAATCTTTGTGAAAATTATCATGTTTCGTATATTTTTCGTGAGGTGTACACTACTCTTCTTTATTTCTTCTTATTTTCAATCACTTAGTAAATCGTATTTTTTCTGATAAATAATGCTTTCTGTAACAGATTGGATGTATATTAGCAGTAGTAATAATTCTACTACAACTCTGCTTATCATCATAATAACATTAATTAAGTTTTATAATCGCGAGTTCAATTGTCTTAAGATGAAGTGAAAATTAGAAATTTTGCACGTTTAGAAGGGAAATTGTTATTTCTGGTTGTGGCAATACTGCTACAGATCAGTGTTGTGGTATTGTACTTTCTTTTCCACACCAAGTCTGTTGTGTATGATGGTAGGACACTTCATGTTTCCTTTTAGAATCGAAATAGTGAAACGAATAATTGAGTAAAGAAGGCAAACACCTATTCAAGTATTACATCTTTTTCAGTTATGAATTTATAACTTTATCGTGCTTTATTTATGTACAGTCACAGGTAATGAAAATGAGACACCTAGATCCTAAAATAATAGCTTTCCTACGACGTTATGTGTGTTGCCTAATTCTAAGGAGATAAGTGGATATTAATAAACAAATTTCGATGGCAGCTTCCATCGCCGTCGTAGAGTTAGGCAACACACATAACGCCTTACGTAGAAGCGAGTATTTCAGGACCTAGATGTCCCATTTTTTTTGCCGGTGACTGTATAATTATCATAACATGCAACAATAACAGAGCATTTCTTAATACGCTGAATGTAATATTTAAGTGTGTTGCCAATAGTTTCACTAATAAATTTCAAAGTGAATAACATTATTAAGACATTTACGCTCCAAACTGATTTACTCCCGTTTTTTTTTCAATAGATTTGAATCTCGATAATCACTTCGGTCAGACCCAGGGGGTGCTCGTTGCTATGTGAAGTACGTATGCATTACGTCATCTGGGAGGATCGGGTTTGACGGTGCTCGTTGCTATGTGCAGTAAGTTTGGTGCGGGGTACATTTAGCTACTAACACGTCGCAAAAATCGAAACAAGCAGTTTATTGATTTTGTAGCATTCGATTTATTTTTATTGTATTTTTGTACTTGTAGACTGCAATCATGTCTAATTGTGCTGTAGCAAGCTATGAAAACTATAACCAGAAAACTAAAGGAACTGACATAAAATATCATAGATTTCCAGTCGATAATTGCGTAAGTAAACAGTGGATTCATGCTTGTAGACGCAATGTAAAAAATGCAAGTGTGCAGTGCCAATTATTGTGAAGAAGACTATGTGCGAGATCTAAAAGCAGAATTTTTGTATTTTCCACCAAAGAACGTGCTGAAGCCAACCTGCAGTGCCATCGCTAAAATTACACCCAATTTAGAAAATTTACCTACTATAGTACCAAAAAATCGAGGAAGACGTGTCCTAAACAAGCTAAAGACTATGCTGCTTAAAAGAGAAAAATATATAGACGAAGATATATATAGAAACTGCAAGCAGTGTTTCGTAGTTGGAAAACATATTTCGATCGTTTACAAAGGAGAAACACACGTCTGCATTCAGAAGCAAATAAATTAAAGATTACAAACAACCTCTCTCTATCAACCTGCTTTAACTAAATAAAGAAGTTCAAAATCTAAAACGTAACCTAACCGACAGTACCACAAGAAAAGTCATCAATATCTTGAAAATGTGTTCAACTAGTGCGAAGTACGTAGTGAGCCTAACTGATTTATTATGTACATTTTATGTAAGTCGGATTTATAATTACTAACAAATTCATTTATTTAACACAAACCGATGTTGATTGTGATTTGTATGTTCACATTATTGTGAAAAACGTTGTCGAAAATGTGCATTTCGAAGATCGCGTACTAACTTCCACGCTATTGGAAATTAAATTCACTTAGTACACCTTCAATTCGAGTTACATAGAGTTGTATGCACGATGGTAAATATTGCATGAGTGAATATTACACCCATCATTGAAATTTTTGCAACTTTGTTCAATTTTGGTATTTCACAAATACATTGTGAATAATTTTGTACCCTTGTACTCATTATAAACCATTGGATGTACATTATTTCTTTGTAGTACATTTCTGTCAAAAAGAGCAAGATCTAAGATTAGTGTAATACAAGTTACTTCGTTAATGTACAAATGTGTGTCGCATATCAGCCTTGGAGTATATTTTCCGGTTATACAACTCACACACACATGGAAATGGAAATGACAAATCTGCGGACAAAGTCCTTTAACGAATAATAATTCGTACATTTGCACAGTCAATCATTGTGAGTTCATGTAACTTTTCTCCTTTATTGTTTAATTAAACTAAGAACTAAGATATTTTCTTCGATATTCTCGAAGCGTTTCATTTACCGTGTGATCATAAATCTATTTCTATAGGCTTGAATTTAGTAGGTTAAGACATTTAAGTTTGATGTTCCTAGCACTCATCAAGTATTTAGAGTAGGTTAAGTTAGTTAAATTAGTACTTGTACACTTTGGCTCGTCTTCTGCACGCGTTTGTATGTAAAGTTCTTAATACTTTTCAGAACTATGAACACGATAACTTGCAGCCAAATTTGAAGCAGAGAAATTTAAAATATCAGCAAATTACAAACTGGAATTGCGTTTTCAAAGTCTGAAACTACTATCTTACAAACTATTTCGTCATTCTTTCTCCACATAAAACTTTCCAAAAAAATTTTGCATGTGGAACTTTGATCCGTAAATTATTGTACAGTAAATAAATATATGAAGAAGGTTGGGGATTCTTTCGAATTCAGAGTAAGTTTCAAATGCAGAGTAAAATTGTATCTAGATTGTATATTGCATCTTTCACTTGATAATTTGAAAAATAAAGTTACATTATGGAGAACGGTAAAGATTGGATTTTAAGTATATCAGTATATTGTTAATACTTTCTGATGTTATGTAAAATTTGAAATGTTCTTGGAAATGATTGCAACGTTCTGAATGAATAAGAAGGAACGATTCAGTCAGAAAACTAAATATTAGGCTCTTGTACTGCGTTGTGTTAAATATTGTAAATTGATTATACCGGACTACTATCGGATTAAAAATTAGTGATATTCAAGTTTGGACTCAATTAAAAGTTAACCAGTAGAACCACATAAAAAACGAGTTACATCAAAATTCAGCTTATTCAATTCTGTGTCAATCTATAGTTAATTTTTTTTTTATTATGCCTTCTATTTTTATCGTCGTGAGAACAAAATAGGATTTTTTTTTAGTTTGGCAAACTATCGCTCTCTTTGAAATTCTATAAATAAAGAACTTTTTTTTTATTTATAGATTATATATTATATAATTTATTTATTTATTATCCAAACTCTAATATCCATAATTTGTAATCCGATAGTACTCCTGTGACGTTCTGTGAGGCCCGTAGTACCTCGGAGACCTCTGACGATCTCCGTGGGGGAGCTGTTAGAACAGCACACTACGACGCCAGGGGTCCCGGGTTCGAATCCAATCGGGTAAGACATTGATTTGTCCTTAATGAGAAAATTGAGAATTTAGTAAATGTGATAGTATATGTGGAAACAAAGATTGATTGATTGATTTGCTTTACTTTACTTCCCTTCTTGTGCCACTTCTGGCTAATTTGCGAAGATAGGGTTGAGTGATGAAATTATGCAATTGATGAATGAACACTCACAAACATCCATGCCCAGGCCAGGATTCGAACCCGGACCCCTGGCGTTGAAGCGCGATGTGCTAACCACTACGCCAAGGAGGCCGGCTTGTGGAAACAAAGAAAGAGAACGACGGTGGGAGGGACTACCTCTTACGGGTTTTTTTTTCTTATTTAAAAAAAGACAGAAAAGCAAAAATAAACCAAATCTGTCATCAATTGTTTCTTTGTAACTCTTTCACTATGCAATTCTTCTTTAGCATGCAACGTTTTTTATTAAAATCATAATACGATTTATGAAATGATGAAACCTGAAATGCTAATGAGAACACGGACAACCTTCTTTGTAATATATCAATCAGGTTTCAGAAACATGAATTTTTACAATACTTTCGCTTGCGCAATTTTCCCTCTTTTAAAAGTAGCATGTTTTAAAGGAATACCTCAATACCATCCCGAAGTATGATAATTAATATTTACCCCTCAAAGTAATGAAACACTTTTCCTCTCTGAAACTCGCATAGAAATGATAGCGGCCGTTTGCTTCGGCCAAGCCCCGAACGAACATAACCGAAGGGGCACCGAGCATAACCGATTCTCCCACATGACGTCACGCGCTCGTGCATGATCGGCAATTTTCGGATGGCGCTACCTTATATATTAAGTTACCTTGGGTCAGACCAGTGAACCCGCAGCACAGATTAGATATATACAGATGGTGCACTTCATATGGTCCCTGTAGAACGTCTGCTGAACTGAAGTTACACTGTTTCCCTCTCCTGCCGCAGTAGCGCTAGTATCGCCCAATGTTTAAAATTTAAATGTGCTACTGATGTAAATGTAATTGTAAGACCATCTCTGCTGATCTGTTTCTAAAAGCGTATTCTCTTGCCCACAGGCGCTCCTGAACTTGGCTTTTTCGGACACCATAATGGTAAGTGTAACGCATCTGTATAGGTTGTAAGAAGTTAAATAATGGACTAAATTCATTTTTTTTCTATACAACTTTGCATATGTTTGCTTGCAATATTGCACTAAAACAAAACATAAATTATGAGTTTTTGAAAGCAAAATCTTAAGAAGACCTAAAAATATGAAGCAACATTGAGTCTCATAATCTATATTCACCCCCCCCTGATATTATTAGAATTATTAAACCAAAGAAACTTCCGTTGGGTGTACAAGATGTCCACGCTGTTTTTGCAATGTTCTCAGTGCACTATTTCTCTTGCAGCATCAGGAGTCGACTTGAAGGAACTGGCGCAGAAGATCATCGGAGGGAGCACAGCATCACATGGTAAGTACTCTCTCTCTCTCTCACTCACTCAAACATTAATTTCTAACTTATCTAATCTATGTGCCTTGTCTTGAGGGAGTGTCGTTTCCTGAAGTTAGTTAAGTATCAACCTATCTTCCACGTAGTAGGGGTAGCGTTCCATTCGTTACCGTACAGGGATGGTACGGTACACCTTGGGTCTGACGCTTGGACCCAACAGACGGTGTAATCCTCTGTGACGGTTTATGTTGTGTACTTGTTCCTTCATCCATTTAACTGTTTCGCCATTCCTTGGTATTAGTCAAAAGTGGCAGAAAACTGGCGTGAAATGAACTAAAATTAAATTATCTTAAGATAAGACCAGTGGCGGTGATTAGGAGGCAAGGGGGCAGTTGCCCCCCACTTTTTACCCCCCAAGAAAGAGTAAACTGTCCGCCCGCTCCTAGTTTTCGTACCCAATCTCCGCCATTAAATAAAACTACTGAAAGAAAAGTAAAGAAATGCAGTGGATGCTACCAGTGTACGAATTTAATTATTTATTTTGGTGGGGGGCAGGGAAAGAGATTTATGCTCACATTTTCACCCCCTAAAATTCTTCACAGAGGCCCAATTTATGGTCATTCTTGGCTTTAAATTTACACTTACATCCCCTAAATATGGACTTACACCCCTAGATGGAGAATTATGGATAAACCATTGCCGGGGGATATCATCCGTTGCTGAATCTAGAAAAATAATAATTATTATTATCATTATTACTATTGTTACAAGATATATCTTCTTATGAACTTTTGCTGTGAATATGAATAAATTAAAGATGTCAATAAAGCAATGTTTTTATCTCTGTGTATGATATTAAAAGTGTTGTAAATATTAAGTCATGTCAAATTAATTTGTAGTCTGGTTTAAATTTTATACTATCTAGTTTAATTGTATATTATTTATTTTATTGTCTTAAAAGTATTTCCAGTGTTGTATTAAGGATATGTTGTTCACAACACTAAAGTAAAGGTATTTTTATGTATAGGACTGTTCACTGAGTAACATATCCATTTCCTCTGCAGGTCAGTTTCCTTACCAAGTGTCCCTCCAGCAGGCGGGGTGGCAGGGCTACCAGCACTTCTGCGGAGGGTCCATCATCAGCGAGTACTGGGTGGTGACGGCCGCCCACTGCACGCAGGGGTCCTACCCAGGAGCTTTTGTGGTAAGTCGCTATTTACACCCAGAGCCAGAACTTTTCTTGACCAGAAAAGCAGAAAATCTTTGTCACTGTTAGCCGAGGAACTAAAATAGCTGAATAAGAAGAGCTGAAATTTTTTTTACACTTCTTTTTAGGTTTTAGTTTTAACGGAAATCGTAAAACGGTTTTGAAAACCGAAAACCTTCATTAGAACAGACCCACTCCCCTAAAACGGTATTGATAAAGAAATAGTTTAGAACTGAAGCCCCAAAATGGGTGTGAAAATCGGAAAACTGAATTTGGAACAGAAACCCAAAATCGGTTTCGAAAAACGGGAAAAAGAGAACCGAAACTCAGAAACGGGTTCGAAAACCGATTAACAAAACCCGAAAATAATCTTGAAAACAGAAAAAATATTTAGAACTGAAACCCAAAATGGTTTTGAAAACCGGAAAACTTAAATTAGAACCGAAACCCAAAAACTATTCCGAGAAAAAAAAATCGAACTGAAACTCAAAAACAGGTTTAAAAACCGAACATGTGAATTTAGAACTAAAACCCAAAAACAGGTTTTAAACCGATGAAGAAATGAATTTAGAAATCCAGACTGATTTCACTGAATCCGACTAGAATCCAAAAACGCTTTTGAAAAGCTGTTTTGTAAGATTTCAATATTTTTCAATAAAATGTTGCTTTTTTAACTGGTGTTTCGATATCTAGGCTACTTTTACCTCTTTTCCTGAATATGTTTGACAAATCGCTGTGTGGTTACAGGTTGTCGCAGGCGAATACAGCTTAAGCATGAACGATGGGTCGGAGCAGATGGTGGAAGTGTCCCAGATCATCGTCCACGAGGCCTTCAACGGGTAAGTACATCTCATGTAGGCTCAAAATGCTTGCAAATTGGTCTTCAGTATCAATGTAGTTCATCTAACAATGCCATGTTTTTCCTTCATTGTATGTTAGGTTAAGTAAAACCTAAATTCTGTCATGAATTCATTTCATATTAGGAAGAACTTTCGAGTTTATTTTAAGAAGAATACAGCCTCTTCCACCGAACTAACACTGCTACTAGAAAAACCTTCTGGTCGCTGGACTGGGCACCAAATTGTTACCCGGTTAATAGTTTTGGTTTTACACGATTTGTGAACATGTAATTCATTTATGTATACAGTGCATTTACTTAAGATTCAATTCATCTCATATTTCTGACTACAAATATGACGATTGTCTTTTAAATTATGAACTAATTCATGGCTTCCCAAGTAAATCGCACAAGTATTTTATATTCATCATCAACTCAGTGTGATTTCCACGAAAACATTTACTGTTCTTGTGTTTAGATTCAACTAATTCGTATTACAGAGTAATATCTATGAATTTGTTTTCATATAAAACATAAGTAGAAAAGGAATATTGCAGTTAGGCCTTGTTACAAAAACAAGTCTTCTATTGTAAAACTTAGAACTGTGATATTTCAACTGTCACATTACTAGTTTGATCAGAGAGTGGTATGAGATAAAATTTGTTGTGCCAGTGGTAATCTTCGTTAAAGTTTGTTTCAAACTTATCAAGTGAATGCAGTCACCAATTACACTGTATATACCCCAGTAGCGAAATAGAATACATTCTAGTTGTGAAACCCAGCTTTTCAGCAAGCCTTAAGTAAAGAATTTCTAGCCTGATACCTAGTCTAACGCTCAAAAGGCGATCTAGTAGGAAATCTATCTCCCTGGGATACGGGCTTTACAGTAAGCATTCGAGAGTAAGAATTGATTAATAGTTCAATTAATATCCTATCGTATTTTTTCTAGGCAAATCTTCAGAAACGACATATCTCTTATAAGGCTGGCATCACCCTTGCAATTCAACACTTACGTTCAGCCAATTGGATTGGCACAATCTGGACCGTCAGCAAGTAAGTACACAATAGGGATTCCCTAATTTGTACACCTTAATTTACAATTCCGTACAGTACCTGATTTGAGTAATTTAAATTACAAGCAATGAAAGACGAATTGATTTAATATTTTCTACATCTGACACTGTTGTGTATTTCTTTACTTTATATATTGTAAAATATTTAGTTACCATCAGTTGGTTGCTGAATCATTGTAAATCTAATTTTGGATTTTCCTTTCTTTCTTTGTTTCTTAATATGATAAACTGCTCATATACAATAGTGTTTATACTCATGCATCTGTTTATTTCCTCAACAGACGACTACTGCACGCTCTCTGGCTGGGGAAGCTACGTACAGAGTACGAACCCGATTCTCCCTGACAAACTGAACTACGTGCAGCTTCCCACCGTGGACTTAAACACCTGCAACTCGATCTGGGCACAGTACATCCCTGTCAGCAACACCCAAGTGTGCACGGGTCCTCTACAGGGAGGCCAGTCCCCTTGCAATGTGAGAAAAATTCATAACTATACCTTGTACGAATTGTTAATCGGAGCGCTTCGGGTATCTTCGTTCTAGCTCGAGCCCCTTCCGCAGTTGTTACCAATCAGAGCTGTTATATTGCTGTCCCCTACATTCCCCTTATCAACGAATGTGGCGGGAAGTGAGCTGATTGGCAGGGGAGAATAGAAATCACGCTCCAAAATTCCGAAAATAGCCGAAGCTGTCCGCTTATAATTATAAATGAACTATGTGTATTCAAAAATTGGAAGAACCTCTTCCTAGGATTGATCTAAAGTACTGCTTGCTTAATTTCTTTTGGAGCATTGGAACCAAATTCTTTTTCAATTGAATTCCAATATTTCTTTATTTTTTCAAGCCAAGAAGATCGAACACTTTGCAACAATAATTGTGTTTTCACTTGCCCCTAATCTGTATCGATTCGATCAATGAAGGGAAAAAGTGAATTTTGTGTATTTTGTTGTGGAGTTCATTTGAAGAACTGTACTACATTGCTCATACAGAAATTAGGCGAGGTGTAACTTATGTAAATCCTTATAGAAGTGCGTTTTGAAATTAGGCGAGGTGTAACTTATGTAAATCCTTATAGAAGTGCGATTTCCAAATTCTATATATACATATTGTCATTCATAGTTATTCAAATATTTGTAGTATTGAATATTTTTAAGTCCAGAGGCGTGATTGAGAATTGTATTATAGTGAGTATTTTGAAGTGACGAGACCAATTTCTATATTTATATCAACGCTTACAATGTATCATTTTCAAGTATCTCATTGTAATGTGTTACATATTTTATTTCGAATATCTCCGTTAGATAATTTTAGGGATGTGTAACTCGATCATTATGAATAGGGTGCAGATTTTTAGACACTAAAAACTTGTAAACCAGGCAGAAAAATAGGCCCTAAAATTGGCAATAGACGTAAACTTGTTTTTATTTTTTTCAGACATTTGCATACTTATTGACTTTAATTGTTCGTATTATATTATATTTTTATTATTTTTGTGTCGCTTCTCTGCAAGTTTTGACTATTCGCGACGATGATGATGAATGGCGATTGAAGGGACACTCACAAGACAAGAAACGACCTTTAAGAATATACTGATATGAGAGTACTGACAAAAAGCACGAGAAGGCACAATACGAAAAAAGCACTTTTAGGCAACGCAAAATAGGCAATAAATCTAAAACAATCATTTATAAGCACCACAAAAATATATTAAAAGGCTCGAAACAACATGAAATGAATTATTTTAATAAAAAGAATAAAAATGCAGTAATATACATTATAATTAATATTCTATGGTTTATGTGTGTACGTTCTTGAGATTTTATTCATAGTTGTGTACAAATTCCGTAGTTCTTAATGCACATGTTCATTGAAGATACATATGAATAATATTAATATCTTCCAGGGTGATTCCGGTGGTCCTTTGGTTTGCGGAGGAATGCTGTCTGGCATTGTCTCCTTTGGACAAATTCCTTGTGGACAAGCCTATTGGCCATCTGTGTTCACCAGGGTCTCCTCATTCGTGAACTGGGTCAGCATGTACGCCAATTAGAGCTTTGCAGCATAACACGTGGTCATCGTCATTAGCATCTATGTAATATCAATTTTTGTCAATAAAACATCTAATTACTAAACATGTCGAATTCTTTACCTGAGAGTTAAGTCAGGGGCCTCCGGATCTAGTAGTGATAACGCTGTTGCTTTGTCAAGGAGTCCCGGGTTCGATCCCCGGTGGAGGCGCATGGTGGTTAGAATCCCACGTTAAAGTGTAGGTCCAGCTTCGATTAGTCTATCTGTGCATAAATTGGACTTAACTTTGAGTTTACCTGTAAGTTAGTCTAATTTCTGGATTCTTCTATGATGCCTTGCCATTCACACTATCGATATTCTACAACAGCTGGATTGGATTCATCGGTGTTTCTTGCTGTTTTGGGACTTATCCTGTGACGTAGCTCTGAGACTATCACACATCTGCACTAGGGATGGCCAAACGGATCCGGATCCGAAAAATCCGGATACATTCGGATCCGGATCCGGATCCAAAAGTTCCGGATCTGGATCCGGATCCGAAAGTTCCGGATCTGGATCCGGATCCGAGAGTTCCGGATCCGAAAGTTCCGGATCCGGGTTCGAAAGTTTCAGATCTGGATCCGGATCCGAAAATCCGGATCCGGATCCGAGAGTTTCGTAACTCAATCCCATTATAATATTACCACACCTAAAAAGGTATTATGATCTTCGATTACAAAGAAATTTTTCATTAGTTAGTCCTACAAGAGTTTTTTTCAAGTGTTGAAAAAATACTTTGCTACGCATCGGCTAACACACTCGTGCACAAAAATAATCTTACTTGTTTAACATAAAATGTCAGCGGAGATTTTGTAAATGCCATTGAAACGAATATGTATTAATTCGAATGTATTGGAAATGAAAACACACATAAATGTGAGACATTCCATTCCAGGATGAAACCTTTAACACATATAACAAGATAGAATTGTTTTACAAAAATTATACAATTGTTCTACAGTTACAGTGCTACAAATTAAAATAAAACATTATAATATATGCAGTATAATTACAAAGTGTAAGACTAACAAGGGAGGTTATCTAAGTGTCTCCCTCCGATTTCCACGAAACTTGGCAGGTGTATAGTGGGGCCCAATGGAAGAAATACGTGTTTTTTTTTGTTTCAGCTAAAAAAACTGTTTTAGGGGGCAAAACCCCATCAAATGTCAAGATAAGGACAAATTGAAGTGAGGATCTGACCCCTGTGTCCCCCTCCGATTTCCATGATACTTGGCAGGTGTGTGTATAAACGGGCCCAAAGGAAGAAATACGTGTTTTTTTTTGTTTCAGCTAAAAAACAGTTTTAGGGGGCACAACCCCCTCAATGTTAAGATGAGGACAAATTTAAGTGGGCATTTGACCTATGTGTCCCCCTCCGATTTCCATGAAACTTGGCAGGTGTATAGTGGGGCCCAAAGGAAGAAATACGTGTTTTTTTTGTTTCGGCTAAAAAAGTGTTTTAGGGGGCAAAACCCGCCACAAATGTCAAGATGAGGACCAATTGACGTGGGGATCATGTGACCTCTGTGTCTCCCTCCGATTCCCATGAAATTTGACAGGTGTATAGAGAGGCCCTATGCTCCCTGTTTCTTCCTATGCCATATTTACGTTTTTTCGGGATCAGAACCCCACTTCAATTTTTCCTCATCTTGACTACACACCTGCCAAGTTATATGGAAATCGGAGGGGGAGACTTAGACCTCCCTTGTAAATGTATAAATTAATTACAAATCGCGCACGCGCGCACACACACTATATATATATGTGTGTGTGTATGTATGTATATTTTATATATATGTATATTAGCATGGAAAAAAATTGTTATAGGAACATTCTTACTTTCCAAAGAAGCGCATGTGGGATGGCAAAACGGATCCTGATCTGAAAGTTCTAGATCCGGATCCGAAAGTTCTGGATCCGGATCCGAAAGTATTGGATCCGGATCCGGATCTGAAAATTCCGGATCCGCGGATCCGGATCCGAAAAACTTTAGGATCCGGAACCAACCGGATCCGGATCTGGCCATCCCTAATCTGCACTACGTTAATGGATTACCTTTTTTTTGGAAGTGTCTGTAATGGCATTTTAACAAAAGTTAAAATACATATAAGATTACCAGTTCACTATAAGTAAAAAGTAGGCTCCACTGTCCCAAAATGTAGGACTTTAAGTGGAAATGTATACTCTGTCCTGGGAATCTCTGACAAGCGAAAGAAAACAAGTGCTCTGCGCAAGTAGTACTCGAGAGGGTTCGACCAATGAACGCAGCGCGCACTGGGTTTTTTTCACCCACTCGTTTTCTCCCCTTTTCTACCGTTATGCGCAGCCTTACTCCACAGGCTTCGGAGACAAGGTGTAGAGTACACCCATTTCTAGGAAATGTTGGCAATAATTTTTTAATTCAAAAGTAACGAAGTTTTAAATTAATTTTTGGTTAAATAATTAGCATATCCTAATGAATATATAATAATATATAATAATATGTTAACTTATAGTAGCAATTAGCAAACCTTCCTTAATACTCAGTGATTCAATATATTTCACATACAACATTTAAAAAATATATAAAGAATGAAATGCAGCATCAGCTACAAGTAGTCAGTAATAGGGTGCGTTCCGAAAGTCTTAACGAAACGAACGAATCGAACGAAAGTAACTGGACCAGACTTATGGGACGCTCTAGACGAAAGTGCAGGCGCAGCGTTTTGTTTAAAGAAATTTTGCACCCTTCTAGCAGAAATAAACTTTGCTGCGAACACTGTTACTCATATTAATCACATTGTATGAAGAGTTAAGGAGAGTTAAGGCACACTCATCTTGCGCATGTTGCTTCATATCGCCCTCTGTTAAAAATATAATACATTTTCCGAATTAGTGCAGTTTGAAGCCATCATGCACGCGCCTTGTCTGAGAGCAGCAGACGATTCTCACCGAATAAACCAGCCTTCTGGCCCGTGCATTTGGTGAATTTCGTTCTTTCACGAGACGCACGGAATGCGACTTTTGGGACAGTATAACGAACCTTATGAAACGCACGGAAGCACTTATGGGACAGCCAGTAACCATAACTCGTTTAACGCGTTAAACTCGTGCGACTTTCGGAACGGGCCCATAATTGATTACACAATTATGTACTAAACAGTTCGTAGGCGCCGACTTTGGCGGGCAAGGCACTTTCTCAGCCCCTCCCCAAATTCAAGTAGAGGGACAGATATTATATATATTAGGCGCATCCAGAAAGTAAGTTTCCCACTCGCCCACAGGTGGCAGGCCATGCGTATTGAAACTGGTTTTGCGCCTGCGTAAGAGACACATGCCCTGGCTAGTGAATGTCCTAGAAAACGTCTCCCGAAAGTCCTCAGCAGCGTCGCAGCAGCGATAAAACATGGCGGCTCTTATTTCGTCTCCCGCCGCGTGCGAGGTTCGTTCGGTGACCAAATTCTTGAACGCACAAAACATACAGTCGATCGAAATCCATCGTCAGCTGTGCCAGGTGTATGGGCCAGACGTCATGAGCAAGCAGATGGTGCGTCGTTGGTGCAGGACATTTACTGAAGGCCGGCAGAATGTGCATGACGAAGAGCGCAGTGGGCGGCCATCGGCCGTTATTGACGAGCTTGTGGAGCAGATGCAGCAGCACGTATTGGAGGATCGTCGCGTCACGATCACGGAACTCAGCAGCCATCTCCAGCAGATTTCTCGGTCGTTATTGCACCATAATGTTACCAAACGCCTCTTGTTCCGGAAATTGTGTGCCCGGTGGGTGCTGAAACAACTGACGCCCGAACACAAAGGAAAACGCATGGGCACGGCGCTGACATATCTGCGGCGTTACCATGATGATGACGATTTTCTCAACCGGATCATCACAGGGGATGAAACGTGGGTTGCATACAGCACCCCAGAAAGCAAGCAGCAGTCCATGCATTGGCGTCAGAGTGGATCTCCATGCAGGACGAAGTTCGAACAGACTGTGTCGGCGCGAAAAGTGATGTGCACGGCTGGGACAGGCAAGGCATTGTGCTCATCGAGTTTCTGCCAGGAGGTGAGACTGTGAACGCTAACCGTTACTGTGAAACACTGGGGACATTGCGACGAGCCATTCAGAATAAGCGACGCGGTAAGCTCAGTGCCAGGGTGGTCTTGCTGCACGACAATGCGAAGCCGCATATGGTTAGGCACACTGCAGCCTTTCTGGACAGGTTCGGTTGGGAGGTGTTCGATCATCCATCGTACAGCCCGGATCTCGCTCCCAGTGATTACCACCTGTTCTTACACCTGAAAAAGTTCCTGTCCGGTCAAAACGACGAAGATGTTCAGACGGCTGTCACACAGTGGTTCGGCGCCCAGGCGGCGGACTTCTACGACGCAGGTATACAGAAGTTGGTCCCACGCTATGACAAGTGCCTGTATTCCGGCGGGAATTAGGTTTACAAGTAACTGGACAAGTGCTGTATCTGCGGCAATAAGTCATTGAATGAAATAATGTTTCCTTTTTGTGCACGACCCCAGGGAAACTTACTTTCTGGATGCGCCTAATACCGTGCGTCCATTTCGATCTTCAGCCGAGAGATCGGGAGAAGAGTGGCGGGCGGCGCTGACGGAGATGCCGACATTTGCGGCCTGTAATGCCCGCTTATTTTCATGAACATATGCAGACATTTATATAAATATTGCAAAACGAGCACTAACCTGTGTTATAAGAGTACGGTTTTAATTTTAGTAGCTTAGTGGCTGTATGTGCCGATGATTTTGACACGCCCACCTCTTGTGAAACACGGCGTAGAGGTTTGTTTGGAGAACGTTCTAACGCTGTACCAATATCATCGAGTTTTGCTTCAGTTAGAATCCGTCGTTTTTGCTTAGGTGTTTTAAAATTTAACGATCCAGTTTCTCGTAATTTAATGACAAGATGTCTAACCGTATCTCTGTGTGGAGTTGAAACGCCTCGGAATTTCTGTACAAATTGCCTACACACGTCTCGACACGAGTCTGTTTTCACGTACGTGTCATACACAAAAAATCTTTGTTCTAACGTGAACCTTGCGGCTGGCATTCCAATCGTCTCACTGACACAACACACATACACACTGTAATAACACAAACAAGT
The DNA here is from genome assembly GCF_977018435.1 of Lepisma saccharinum. NCBI lineage: Eukaryota > Metazoa > Arthropoda > Insecta > Zygentoma > Lepismatidae > Lepisma > Lepisma saccharinum. The sequence goes on along the minus strand of NC_139241.1, from coordinate 64,373,398 downwards.
AATTGCAAGTAACCAAGAATAACACTCTTGCGCACAGTACGAAATTAACACGCTCTTGGTTTACATTGCTCGCCACTATATTCACAGCTCTGTCTTCATCTAGTCGCGAAGGAACAAAAAAACTCGAGCTCGGAGATTTCGGATTGCAAGGAAGCTCACGAACTCCATTCACTTTTAACGGTTTCGTCTGCAGCGTAATCTTGATACAGTGTTGCACATTCGAAACCTCCAAACGATTCCCATCGACACAAAACTCTTTCAAGGATATAAACTTAAGCAGGACGTTACTGGTCAAAACTATGATTAAAATGCTTTATTATCTGTGGTTCTTAACATCGTTTCTATAGCGTATTTATTTGTGTATATAAGAGCAGAACTTGGATGAATTACAGAAGAACTTTTGCGTGTTATAACACAGGTTAGTGCTCGTTTTGCAATATTTATATAAATGTCTGCATATGTCTATAAAAATAAGCGGGCATTACAGGCCGTAAATGTCGGCATCTCCGTCAGCGCCGCCCGCCACGCTTCTCCCGATTTCTCGGCTGAAGATCGAAATGGACGCACGGTATTTATATATATAAAATATTGTTTATGCCAACCTTGCACCACAAAATTTATATTAAGCTGGCGCCTCTGAAACAGTTACATTTACAAGCTGCCAATTAATAACAATGTATTTTTTTAAAAAAAAAAATACTTACATTGTTACATTCAAATTCACTCACAAGACGTAATTCTTACTTGTAAGTCCGTTACAAGCATTTAGTTCCTTCCAAACTCTAGTTCCTTATAAATAATAATTGCCTTTTGTACAAAACTTTCGAGTTACATCTGTGGAACGGTGTGCAGGTAGTCTGCGGCATTTTCATTCAGAAATGCGTTTTGCGTAGGCAGCGAGGCGAAATTGAATCACAGAGACTCCATTAGAACACTGAATGAGTTGGGACTGCTTAAACCAGGCGGAGAGGAACATCTGCGTCTCGATTAGTAGACACCAACTGGTCCGTGCCCTGGTTTTGAACGGTATTCGGGAATACCATCTCAACTGCTAGCTCGAGATAAATCTATGCTGATTGCTCCGTCGTGGAAGATCTATTAATAGTACGTATCCAATCTCCACGGTCTTGCGTTCTGAAGGTCGTGAGTTCAAATCCTTCGTGTAGCAAATTCGTCTTCGGTCGTTCCATTCTTGGTCTCGTCTTGAAATCAGAACGGCGGGAGTCGCCAAACCTGCCGACCTCCTTGCCGGAACGGATAGCACGCCGCGCTACGACGCCAGGGGTACACCCAACAGCAAAAGAAACAGTAGGCGAATTGTTCATTCGGTCTTTTTACGCAATGTAATGATAATAAATTGAAATATGAGCGTCAATATTTAGAGGATAACACCTGCTTCGAATCAACAGAATTTCGTTCGTATAAGCAACACAGGATGTAGAATAATAAAGTGAATGAAAATAGCGATGGACAATTTGTCTACTATTATCTTTGCCGTTGACTGTACCAGGGTGTAATCCCGCCGTGGGTAGGGCATATCATCACTCATCCTCAGCTTCGCGATTAGCTAAAACTGGCAGATAAGCGTAGTAAAACAAAATAAATCAGTCAAGGCATACTTTGGCCCCTTCGCGTCAAGATCGTATTTCAAGATCAACAAATAACACCAGATGGCGGTGAAATCATGAATTTTGTTGTTCACTTAATGAAGCACTCAGCTATTTTGTTCGAGTTCTTTCGTTACGATATGGTGCTTGTAAACTTACTTAAATAAAAAATATATTTAAAAATGTAATAAATATAAAATATATAAATGTAATATCTGTGGTAATATGGCAACTGTTGTGAAGACCCATTCGATTTTTGAGTTCTTTAAAGTCCACTTTATGCACAGAAAGGTTAATCGGGGGATCAGCACCACTATGTGCCTCCACCGGATATCGAACCAGGGATTCCTTGACTACCAGGCGGCGACGTTACCACTACGCCATCGGGAAGGCCTATTCGATTTATATTTTAACAATTTTCTTTATCGTAGTTTTCTTGCAGTTTTAAGTATGAAAATGTATTTCAGAGTTGTTTTTAATTTGTTTATATATATATAACGTTGGCGTTTGTTATAAATAGGGCTCGGAAGCTGAAGACCTATAAATTGCCAAACAAAATACCTATAAAAATACCTAAAAATATCAAAAAAGGACCTAAAAACGGAAAAAAAGGAAGTATAAATGTGATCCAAATTAATTAATAACTTCAGTTTTAATTACCTATTTAATGAATAGAGAAAATACAAAATTCTGGTGTTATGGAACACACAGTGCGAGGAAACTATATGAATGAAATGCATCTTCTTTCAGTCCAAAAATGTTTTTCTCTCGTTTCAGGGATTGTTCAGTATATTTATTTATTTATTTTTATTTTTTTACTACAGAAAGGATGTCTAAGAGGTGATGAACTGATGATGATTCGAATTGAGAATGGGCAGTAAAAACGTAGTCGAAAGAAGGTGAAGTTGAAAAAAGGAGCCGTTAAGACCTAAAAAAAAGGATCAATAAGCCGAAAAAGGCAAAAAAGGGCAAATAAAACCCACCTTTTTCTGGCCTACAATGACCCAAAATGAACATATATTATGTTGGGCCTCGTCTTCGGACACTAGGGGGAAAAAAAGGATTTTTCCTCAACTTCCGAGCCCTAGTTATAAACTTGCAATAAGTAGGCCTACAGCCTTTGGAAATTTTATATTTTGTGTACCCTTTATGCTTCCTTTCTATTTGTGAATGAGAAATCGTGTAAAATTTATCCTAAATTATTGAGCTATTTGTTCATGTGAGAATGAATTGCAACATTCCAAATTTTGGGACCATTAGCCTATTGGATTTTTGAGTGTAACGAAAGTAACAATCGCCCATGTGCTTATCTGTTCGATGTACTAAGAATCAGCGCTTGAAGCGAAATTTGTTAGGCGGGGTGATATTTGTTCGAGCTTTGGGGCTAGCTCAGTGATGCTTCTATGTATCGAACCCGACAAGACGACGTCGTTGCTATTACGCCGTTCTACAAGCAGGAAGTATTTCCTGTAGCGTGCCAAGGGCTGGTTTGAAGATTGTTACCCCCCCCCCCCCACCACCGCCAATCCATCATACTTGAGTCTTGATTTAATCTAAATATGTCAGATACATGAAGAAACATAGGAATTACTTGAATTGTTGGATTAAGTCCACTTTATACACAGAAAGGATAATCGGGACTGGACCAGGCAGAGGCCAGGGGGCCTGAGCCTACCTGGAACTTCCGTCAGCCCCCCCCCCGGCACTGCTGTCAGCCTCCCCCCCCCCTGGCACTGCTGTCAGCCCCCTTGACATTATGTAAAACTATTTTGTGTAATTTGTTTGCAGTGAAGAGTGAAAATGTAGACAGCAGATATTATTTTGCTCACAACTTTGGTGAAGGATAACTTCAGGGAGCGTGAACAACAGCTATTACTGTACATTCGTTCATCTTGTTTATAAGAAGTCTAAATAGCGACAATTATTTAGAATATTCTCTTCTCTAGACTTTAGAAAGTTCCTTCATAGGGGAGCTTCTATATCTATGCCTTCGCTGCCCCTGTTGCGAGTTGCGACCCCCCGTTTAGACAGAAACTTGTAACTTTGACACGTCATCATGCAAATCCCCTCAGTATCTGCCTCAAAGGTCAACATAGAACGAAGGGGAGTTTTATTGTTTCGACCCGGAGGTGGAATGTAGGCTAGGCACTACGATTGAATACTGTCATTTTTTCTTGTGTGATATAAATATCTGCATCATCAAAAGTAGTATGGAATGTGTAGTAAGTAAGGGATGATTTCAGTAGCAGTCAATTGACACTTCAAGCGATATTTTAAAAGATATAGAAAAAATGTAGTATTTGTATGATGTTTCTAAAATAACCCCCTGCTCCCCCCATCCTTCACACACACACACATAATATACCTTCATTTAATACTGTCAAACTTTTGAAAAATTGACTTTGTTTACAAAGCCTGATAACCCGTGAGCGTCTCCTGGAGATCAATTCTAGCTACGGGCCTGGACTGGACCTACAGTTTAAAGTGGGATACGAACCACTATGTGCCTCCAGAAGAAACATAGGAAAATATGACACTGGCCTCTAAAAAAGAGAGCCGTAACAAATCCTTGGTTTGATTGATTTGCATTATTTTTACTTCCCTTTTTGTGCCACTTTTGGCTAATTTGCGAAGATGGGGATGAGTGATGATGTGATAAAATTGATGAATGGACACTCACAAACATCCAGGCCAGGATTCGAACCCGGAATCCCTGGCTAACCACTCCGCCACGTTGGTGATCATACGTATCACTAAGATTTAGACCTCCACAATGGTGTTAGACAGACGAAACCAGCAAGAGCAATGCAATTTGAAATTAAAAAAAATTCTAAATCCAGCTCATAAATGTAGAATTCTCAAGAACTATAATCATGAATCACAAAAATGAAACTTCCTTTAAACACACGTGTAAGGACATTACTCTAACCTTGAATGCTGTCCTCGGCCGTAAACTTGGAATATCCTATGCGTAAACCATCCAAACGGGTTCATTTAACTCAATTTATTCCTTTATCGCTTTCTCGCGTTGGATTTTTCCTGCCTTCGCTTATCACAGTTTCTGTACACAAGGAGAAGCGTGATAAAATTGCCAACGTTCCAGTGACCGAAATTCATCGCGACTCGTGGTGAGAGAAACAAAAGTGTTTTACATGCCCGGGTTCGATGCCACCAATTACAAGCATTTCTACTACGACATGGAACAAACATGATAACGAGGAATATAAATACTCTCGGATCCAACGTGCGTCAGGTATTACACCATGGAAAAATTTAGCGCAGTGTATATCTTTTTGGTGTTCGTCTTGGTTCAGCGAGTGTGTAAGTTAAGTTGTGAATAAGAACGTATTTAGTGGATCCAAGGGGATCCGTACCGCCGAAAACCTTACGAAGTACTAAAAGTAAATAATCAAAATAGCATTTCGTGTGCGATCGAGAATTATTTATTTCCATCGATATTAGATTGCGGTCATACAGCTTTGAATGACGGTACCAAAGAAGATTTATGCACCCTACTATACTTACTTTAATAATATGCATACGATATTAATAAGGAACTTCACTTTTCAACATCTAGACTTAGCGTCCTTTGTTGTTATTCAGTAAATATTTTTTACATTTTGACATGAATTTCCTTGCCAGGACAGTTGTTTTTATACGAATTTTAGCGCTCTTAACTACACGTAAGCTAGATAATAGATATGTAATGTAATTTATGTAATAATAACAATATTAATTAATTTACATAATAGTATGCATAGACTTATAAATTATATTAACGTATTATTTATAAACATTTATATTATTATTATTATTATTATTATACCCGAGGCACTTGGTTCGGACCCCCCCTCCCCTTTCCCTTCCGATATATTATCGAATTTCTAGATACGTGCCTGGTTGTAAAAAAGGAACTAATTTTAGTTTTTTTTAGAAGCAGCGGTTACTTTTGACTTACGGTTAAAACGCAAACACGGTTTTATACAGTAATGCAGTGTTCCAGTGCGTAGGGGAACGTGGGAATTTTTTCTGACAATGTCCTTGCATTAAGCGATTCTGGGGCACACGCAGCCTCTACCCAATGGGTACCGGGGGCAATACTGAGGTTAAAAGCAACCCGATCGCGGTGCTGATCACATCGCGCTATGCTAGAGATCGAGAACGTATCTTTATAAAAAAAATGTGATACAGTAAAACCTCGTTAATCCGGGCCCCGATAAGTCGGACTTCGCTTAATCCGGACAGGCAAAAGGCAAAAAGAAAAGCAGAATGCAAGGTTTTGGCTAGAAGTCAACAAGAGAACTTCCCAAACAAAAGGCAGTCAACCATTAATGAACATCTCTTTCCCGCAGACTTTGTACTGTACTGTATAGTGTATTTAGGCCTATGCTCTTTAAATATACCATAATAAATGTGTTTTGTTGCTATAAACGGAGTTTCAATGCACTTTCTACTGTTCTTTTAGGTTATTTCAGTTAATCCTGACTTTCGTTAAACCGGTCAACTTATCCCCCCCCCAATTAGTTCGGATTAATGAGGTTTTACTCTATTTTGAATTTCAGTTATGCAATTTTATTCACTATCCCGTGAATATATGTTGGCATATGTTTAAATAAGAAATAAATATGCAATGTAATAAAAAAATGGTGCATCAAAATTTAGATTGACAGTGCTTAGAGCCCCTTCCGTTCTTTGTACAAGTACAGTAGTATTACCAAGCGACTTGTCCATCACCAGGTTTGTTTTACGCAATAAGAGCTTCAACAATCAAGAACAAAACGTCAAGAAAGCTGGTGATAACTTCTGTAGCATCTTACGTAAAACAAGTAAGATGCATGAGGTTGTCAGCAGCTATTTGGCGTGAAAAACAAAGAAAATAAGCATGGTGATGGACAATTTGCTTAGTAATACCCCACTGTACAACCATGGAGTGAGTTATCTATGTGCTGGATACATTTTTTTTTCACTTCCAAATTGTTTTGTTTCAGCAAGCAGCCCTGAGACCTCGTCTGAAAATGCACGAGTTGTGGGAGGTTCTGAAGCCAATCAAGGTAAATTACCTGAAACAAAAAACGGACGATAGTTGTTAATAAATGTATGTGAAAATTCAACAACGGTTACGTTTGCCACAAGACTGAAGACAGCCGTTGCTTGTCAAATTTATGGTTTGAACTTTTTCGCACAGGATAGAAAGACTTGGTTTTGGATTCGTGGATTCTAAACTTGAATTGAAATATTTTTTTCCTTTAAAAACTGGTGTTGTTTTGTTTTATTTATAAGATGAAATGGTTGAAAGGACAACCACAAACGTACGTGTTACCAACCAACTCTCACATTAGAGGATTATACTCAACTGGTTGTGGGTCCACGTGCCAGAAGCCCCGTTGGCTTCTAGAAATCCAGTGCGTGCTACGTGGAACAGAGGTGCGTTTCGAAAAGGATATCCCTTATATTTCTTTAAAATTAGTCTTTCTATCTATCTATTTACTCTCTTCCTCTCCCCCCCTCTTTCTCGATACATATATCTGTGCAGTGGCGTGCGGTGACATTTTCCGATGGGAAAGCAGATCCCGAAAGATTAAGAAAACCAAGAATTCATTGCTTCTACATGGTACGTTATTCTGAAAAAATTAGCACTCTACCTGATACTGTTTCCATAACGTCTCTAAGGGCAACGATGAATGTCCTGGCTCAGTTGTTCATTTTTTCGAATTTCAGTTGGTCTGTTGTCAAACGTATTTAATGCAACAGACGATCGCGGATGATTGAAACAATTTTCAAGATTTTCACACATTGCAATATTCACAAATCCACTTTGGCACCACGTAGTTCTTTCCGTAGGCTAGTAAATAGTAAACAATGCCAACACTAAAGTTTTTGAAGCAAACAAATAGAAATTCACCCGCCTGAAAAACCGTAACTTTTCACCTCGCAAAGCGCTTGAAAAAAGTGTGACCGCGGCCAGCGAGTTTTACCAACTCTATTTGGCGGATGTGTCCATGGACCGAACGCTCGGAAACATTTATCTTCACATAGAATATGTCATCCGTATGTCAGCTATCATATTTTTGTGTATTTATGAATGTAAATTTAACTACCTTGGTGGATATGCTACACCGCTGACAGTATACAGTACACTTGGACATTTAATCGTGCAGTTCGCAACACTGAGGACATCAGTAGACTGATCCGATGGCACTCTGGCTTCCTTTCAGGCTTACTGGTGGAAAAACAAAATTTGCCTCCACACAACCTACCCTCCCATTAGATCCTTCAAGGTCGCAGGGAATTTCTCGGACTACTTGGTGGCATTGTAAGCTACAGGATTACCAGGGTGATACTTCGCAGATGTTTTGTCAACACGCCGCGAGAGGGTGTTGATGGCCCCATATCGGAAAAGGACGAACCTTGGAGGCTTGCAGGTTGATAGAAAGAATTAATTCGTAACAGTTATGCTGTGTAGCATGTATCTGTGCGTGTATGTGCATAGTCTTTCATTTTTATCTGTTCTTTTTGTATTTTTCTTTGCTCTCTCATACATTTTTTTCTTTTTCTCACGATCTCATTTCGTTTACCTTTCTCTCACACACGCACGCATTTGTTTGACTTCTCTTTCTCTTCATTTTCATATCTCTTTCTCGCACTATTTCTCTCTGACAATCAGTGGTGGCGATTAGGGGTGGTACAAGAGGAGCAGCTGCTCTCCATTTTTCACTCATACTATGGCCTCGTAATGCAAACTTTTGTCTTCCAAGAGAAAATAAATTTCCTACCCCCTCTCCCGTTAGTTTTGGCACTCAATTGCCGCCACTGCTGACACTATATATATATATATATATATATATATATATATATATTATAGTTCAACTCGCAAGTACTTACTTCTGCTACAGCAGGGAGCAAAACAAACCGAGTCCAATATGTGTAATTTATTCCTCAAATCTTGAACATGATTCTTCCATCTCAGCCTTGGTATCAGTCCTTTTAGATCTTGTACAAATATTCTACGCTCTTATCACGGGAATCTCTGGGGCAAGGCATAACGTCAGAGAAGGGAATCAAAGAGCGGAGCAAAGCAGTGCGCGCTGCTGCAAACGGCTAGTAGCTGTAACCGTGTATTCCCCTGCACTTCCGCTCTCACGCGTTCATTGGTCAAGCCCTCTCGAGTCACTACTTGTGCAAATTTTCAATCTCTTGCTCCAGATATTCCCGAGACAGAGTGCAATGATCGTGAGAGAGAGAGAGAGGAGAGAGAGCTAGCATTACCCAATAATAATAATAATGACAAAATACGATCATTGAAAACAATGGATATTTGCGAATAACGTCATTCTGTGTTTTCAAAAAGGACTAAATTGATTTTTTTTTCACAGGTCAGTTCCCCTACCAGGTGTCTCTGAAGATGCTGACCTTTGGGGGTTACTCCCACTTCTGTGGAGGTTCCATCCTCAACGAGTACTGGGTGCTCACGGCCGCTCACTGCGTGTTTGGGATTCCTCCGATTTTCTTCAAGGTGAGGCTTTCTAATCTCGTTTGCTATACAGAATGTTTGTGCCCACGTGAACAGAGAATGTTAGGGGTGTACGGGACAGAAATTTTTTGATCGGGACGGGAATTTTTTTTAAATCCCAACGTTCTGGACGGGAAAAATTCCAAAGCAGGGAAATTTTCGGGACGGGAAATGTTAAAAATTTCCCGACGCTGTTCATTCCGTCATTTTCCTTTAAGTGATCGTTTTTTTTGCATTTCTGGAATGATAACTAATAATTTCTGAGGAGTGTCAGACACGTGTACAATGCAAGTTTACTAGCTTTGTGGATATGCTACATCGTTGACAGTATACAGTACACTTGGACACTTAATCGTGCAGTTCGCAACACTGAGGACAACAGTAGACTGATCCGATGGCACTCTGTCTTTCTTTCAGGCTTACCGGTTGGAAAACAAAATTTGCCTCCACACAACCTACCCTCCCATTGGATCCTTCAAGGTCGCCGGGAGATTTCTCGGGCTCCGCTCTTTTTAAAATGACCCATTTGGTATTTTTCGACTTTTCGGGATCCCGCACACCCCTAGAGAATTTGTCCAGAGTTAAGTGAATTTGTAACAAATGAAACGAGCTCCTAGTGGAAGCCCGTTTTCTCTTCTCATGTTACAAAATGCCTGTGTCGTTCTCGCCTCGGCCTTACGAAAAAGCCTCAATCTCAACTTTGGATGTGTCCGAAAGGTGTAAAAGCAGGCTTGAAGTGACGTCACCTAGTGCAGTTCGAAAGTGCCAATTAAACGAGCAATCGAGCCGGCAGTATGCAATTCGGTAAGTGGCATGGCAATACACACTTATTTACTACACTCATTCTTTTATTTTGAAACATGGAAGTCGAAAATCCAGCTGCTTGTTGTGGTTCATCTACTGTGTGTAAATGCAAGTATAAAAACTTTTTAAAAATGTTATGCGATTTCATGGGGGGTTTAATTCATGTGTACTTTATTCTATGGCGCTGCATTCGAAGTGTAATTCGAGAGATTTTTATTTCCAGAAGAAATAATAAATTTACAATGCGTCAATTTCCTTGCGAGGCCGAGAGATCGGGAGAAGTGTGGCGGGCGGCGTTAGCGGTGAATCCGACATTAACGATAACGTCCCGCTTATTTTTATGGACATATCATTAGCATGCAGATATTTATATTAATATTGCAAAACGAGCACTAACCTGTGTTCGAAGTGATGTCCACCTATATATTCACACATTCCTCGCATCATTTGATGAAATTTTGATTCACACGTAAAAGTTCTTCCGTTCTAAAATTTAACGATCCAGTTTCTCGTAATGTAAGGACAAGACATCTAACCATCTCTTTACCTGGAAGTGAAACGCCAGGGAATTTCTGTGCAAATTGCGTATACACGTCTCGACATGAGTGTTTTCACGTAACTGTCATACATAAAGATTATTTGTTCTAACGTGAACTTTTCGGCTGCCATTTCAATCGCCTCACTTACACACACACACAACACACACACTGCAATTATGCAAAGAAATTGCACGGCAAGTAACAAAAAAACACACTCTTTCACACAGTACGAAATTAACACGCTCTTGGTTTAAGGTCTGTTCCTCACTTTATTCGCAGCTCTCTCCAGGGCACCTGTAGTCGCGAAGGAAAGAACAACTCAGGCTCGGAGCTTTCAGATTGCAAACAATGGTCACACTGGCGACTTGTGGAATTTTGGGGGTGTAGGAAGTTATGGTAAACAGACCGAGGAAAGTTTTCGAAAATGCGTTCAATTACACAGTCGCATGTATCGCCTGTACCTTGGATTAGCCATTAGATTTGTAATGTTAGCTGCAGGCCCTGTCATGTGTGGATTAAAAACAGCTTTGCCAATACCAACCCCTTGATAAGAAAAGGTGCTGTTTCAACTCATAAATTACGCTAAATGTGATGCTAGGGTTTATTATTATTATTATTATACAATTATTATTATTTTATTATCATCATTTTCTGATGACTGCAGTAGTTTTAAGTTCAATTTTATTTTGCTATTTTGGAGTTGTGAACTGCGTTATTGATTATTTATTGTAGTTAAGCAACATTGGGAATTTCGACCATTCAATAAAACGGGTTTAGCATAGTGCTTGAAAAAAGTTGAAGAAAATTCGATGACTGGTAACGGCGTCCGTTTGTTTTATTTGTGACCTGCAACTCTTTCTACCGATTTCCTTTTATGAAATGTTAAATCGGGGAGGATAAAGAAAAAATTAAAACGAGGCCTATAAAAGCTTGTCCCTTTGTTGACATACTTCCTTTTGATTGAAACAAGTCCGCTAGAGAAGTACAAACAAGATCTGGAGATTTTCTTAAAAATAAATATTTCCTCAAAATATATTCATTAGAATTCAATTTCTCTTTTACCCAGGGACGCCCGTTTTTGAGTTGATGCTGGATTTTCCATTATGCCATAAACAGAGTGCTGGGTGCCAACGAAGTTCAAATTTTGCTAGGTTTAGAACCATTATGCTAGAGTTGGCATCACTGTTGAGGAACCCACGGGACCTTCCTCGCAGACCGTATAACTGGGCAACCCCCCCCCCCCTTCCTTGCACTGCCCCTCACAAATCTGCCTGTAGGATGACGAGAAAGGTTCCTCAGCGCCAGGCAAAGACGGCCGTCTTTGTCGCTCTTGACAGTCGAGTAGCGAACCTTGATTGCGCTCAAAATTTTATAACGCTCATTAAACTCTCAAAAAGTATAGAACTGGAAATAAGTATAAATGAAACTGTAGGAAGTTCCTCACTTCCTACATGGAGGAATGAACTGAATGCTCACGAAAACCATTGACTTTTAACGGTTTAGTCTGCAACGTAATCTTGATACAGTGTTGCACATTCGATCTGACGATTTCGAGCTCCAAACGATTCCGAGCGAAGCAAAACGCTTTCGAAGGTAAACTTAAGCGGGACTTTATGGTCGAAAATGTCGGCATCTCCGCTACCGCCGCCCGCCCCACTTCTCCCGATCTCTCGGCCTCGCAAGGAAATGGACGCACGGTATTATTGATATTGCTCTTAAAATAAAAAGCAGAAGGAAGTGGTAGGCTTTGGCTTCAAGGCTGAAGTGCGAGACCAGTTTCGAAGGATGTTCGCTTCGAGTACGACCTTTGTGTCATCTCGCACACGACGGGCAGTCGAAATGTTCCCGGAAAGGGGCTGATTAGACCAAGCTAATTGTAGATGGCAGCACGAGAGTTGTGGCGTTGCGCTTTAATACGGTAATTCTTAGCTTCAAAAGAACGTTTTCGGGAACGAAATGACTTGCCACAGTATCTAAAATTTTTACGAAACATATTTTATTATCGATTTAGACGAGAAACTCTTAACTGGTGAAAATGACGTTTGTTCACACTGTATCGAGCTCGAATGTGAGCTTTAAGGAACCAAATGAGGAACGAATTTTTCAGAATTTTTATCGTTTCTTGAAACGCGAGAAAATAACGGAATGATGACGTATCCAATGTTCCGTTGCAGGTAGATGCAGGGGACCACAACATTAGGGCCAATCATGAAGCAGAACAGCGCAGAAAGGCAAGCTTCGTTGTTGTACATGAGAGGTACAGTCGGTAAGTCATCTGCAAGAAGTTTTGGCTAATTTCCTCATTTATCTTAGTTTCTCTCTCTCTTTATTATTGTATTTGTTATTGTTTTTCCCCTATTGTTCCTTTACCCCCCTTGTTTTCATGTTTCACATAGCAGCTTCTCATTTACTGCAACGACGGGATATTTGTGTCCTCAGTAGATATGCGATCTACAGGCTTCCCTCTGAGCGGCTACAGCAACTTGAAGACATATGTTAACAGCACCAAATCTATCCTGCATATCCTACTCACGTATGCATCTAATAGTAGAAATAAACATGTGAATACGTTAGGCAGGTTAAGTTTTGAATATTTCTGCTATTAGATGCATATGTGTGTAGGTTAGGCAGGTCAGGTTTAGTGCTATTAGCACATGTCTCCAAGTTGCTATAGCTATCTCTAGCCGCTCGTTTCCCCATGTCTGTACATTCGACTCTAGAGATATGGTTTCCAGGCCAGAGCTTCAAATATGGTGGTGGGTCTTTCTGTTTCTAAGATTTTGTATTACAAACAGTGAAAAATATTGGGTTGGGTGAACTCCGAGATTTGTTTTACACATTTATGCTATTAACATTTTATTTTAGGCTTTTACGTTTCATGCCGTTTCTGAGAGAAATACGTGAATGTTATAGTGGCTGTTTTTGCCTATTTTAATCATAACTGCCTATTAGATGATAACTGTTTTTGAGTGTACAGTCCGGGAAAACGAAGAAAAATCAATTGTTAGAATTTTCAGTTTTTTTGATTGCCTATTTTGAGAGTTTTTAGTGCTTATCGTTCCTCATCTTGCTTATAAGCCCTTTCCTCCCTTTCCAGTAACAGGTTATTATGAAATATTTTGATAACACTCAGTCAGTAATTAATTTGCGAGAAATCTTTAGGTGTATAATGATGGAACATTTTATTTCTTTAAGCGCGGGAACTTGATTTCTAAAACAAAAAACTTACAGGCAAATTGTTGCGTGGCTCGAGCCCCACAGGCCCAGGTAAGTTGGTGCCACTGATTACAATTCAATTTATGTTAGTACACTGTATTCTGTCCGTACAGAATCGATACACTTTCGGGCAGGGCTGTCCACGGAACAGAACTTTATACCAATTCTATAGCTATATCTTCATACAAAATGGGGTAGATCATCGTATCGTTTGATTGATTGTTATTGATTTTTATTTTTGGTTATTATGTATAGTTTTTCTACCTACCTGTGGGTGATCGCGGCGATACGGTTGAAATGAAACACCACCTCTTATGCCTTTAGAATCGGTTTGGATGGAGCGGGGCGTGGAATTCGCATTAATACAAGGTTAGTCGAGCAGAATAAGGTTGACTAACAATGACAGTGAGCCTAAAGTATCTAAAGTAAACGTATATTGCTTAAATATGTCTGTATGATACAGTGACGCAACCACAGGGGGGCAGGGGGTCATTGCCCCCCAAACCTTCGACGGGAGTCAATGCTAGGGTAGCAAGGGGGGAAAAAAACATTGACGGCCAAGGGCACCTGCAGGAGCAATTATCCCCTTCGATTTCAAATATTATGCAAATAAAAATCAATTTTGTAAAATTTTCTTGCTTGCTTCGCTCGTATTATATGCTTTTCTCGTTTTGATCAAGTTCAGAGCTGTAGCTAGAGGCGGCGGGATCTAAAAAAAAGTTGTAAAAGAGAGAATGACATGACGTCCAGTGAAATTATTTGCGCTCTATTAAATCAATATTGTTTTCTATTGCAAAAATTGGATCTAAAAATTTTCTTGCTCGCTTCGCTCGCATTCTACTTGTTTTCTATATTGTAATGTATTTAAATAATATGTGTTGTATATTTGTATTCAATAAGCTTTGAATACGTACACAATTTAGTGTTAGCTTGTTGCATATGTATTTTCTATTTTATGTCGCTCCATGTTGCATATGTGTAAAACACATGTTGTACATGAAAGATACACTTGTATCTTCGGAATGCATTTATCATTCATTTTCTGCCATTCAAAAGCACAGTTTGTGTGCTTGATTTCCATTATTAGCTAAAGTGAAATTGACGGTGTTGAAAAAATATTTCAAATGCTCTAGCACAGACTTCTACCACCTTTTTGCGTAATTTATGAGAATAATAACGTCTTTGATGCTACTACTACTACTACTGGTAATGTTATTATTATTATTATTGGTACGTTTATCCTTGTATTTGCCCCCCTCCAGACAAAAATTCGTGGTTGCACCCCTGGTATTTCCGCAAATTTTGTCTGACAAAAATAATGTGAGTAATTAATTCGGCATAAACGGGGCGTTCTACCTTTTTGGGGGGAGTGCGTCATGGGCCTTGGGGGGGATGGGAGTTAATAAACAAGGGGAAATACAATGCATACCCACATGTAACAGCGAAAAGTGATACTCTTCCGGGACTTGCAAGCCCCCGTGGCTAGCACATGGCGTTACGACGCAAGGAGTCCCGGTTTCGAATCCTGGCCTGGGCGTGGATGTTTGTGAGTGTCCATTCATCAATATCATCATATCATCCATCACTCATCCCCATCTTCGCAAATTAGCCAAAAGTGGCACAAAAAGCGAAGTAAAATAATGCTAATCAATCAATCTCCCGGAGATTTGGAAATTGGGAGGGGGAGTACGCCACCTTCACATGAGAATTAGATAAATACATAGAGAAAGAGAAAGTTGAAACAGAAGGAAAAGGAATGAACGACCGGGCAAAACAGAGGGATAGGAAGGAAAGTGAAATAAAGAAAGAAGGTAGAAAAGCAGAAATAAAGAAGAAAGCGAAAGAAAGAAAGAAGGAAGAGAGGGAGGGAATTTAAAAAAGCAAATGAGAAGGAGGGGGGATTGAAAGAGAAATGAAGCAGCAAAAAAAGAGAGAGAGAGAAAGGAAAATAAATAAGCGAGAGAGAGAGAGAGAGAGAGAAAGGTAGAGAAACTAGGAGCGAAAGAAAAGATAAATTAAGAGGCTAGAAAGAGAACAAGGAAGAGAATGAAAAAGAAATGGAGAGGGAATAATAGGAAACGAAATTACAGAGAGGAAGAAAACGAGAAAATGGAGAGGGAATAATAGGAAACGAAATTACAGAGAGGAAGAAAACGAGAAAAGATTACTGAAACTGATAAAAGATCGAAAGATTTTATGCGACCTAATTTCATTGTTACTGTTTATATATTTTAAAATTATACCAAATAAAATTTTCTCTCTACACAATTTGGATACATGTTGCACGTACATAAAGCCATTATATTAACGATATCAATAGCCTATTATTTTTACATATAGCCCTGCCAGAGTCGAGGTTTTAATTTTAAAGTGCCTATTTGCCTGTGTATGATATTAATAAAACTTTCGAAACATTTTCAGCCAACGTAGTGTTTTATCAAATTTGGGATAGCTATTGTTTCTTTGATTATCAAATTCAAATGCATGTGTGCATTCCCACTATGCCAGTCGATCAGCTTTGCCGAAATCAATGGATGTCCGCACAACAGGTTGTCACTTTTCCTTTAGAATTGTTAAATTTACATTATTTAATTGTTTTTGTTACTTCATAATTACCACATGTAACCTTGTTTTTAAAAGCTGTTCAAATACAAAAATGGTAGATTTATAATATATATTTCGATTGTTGAAACATTGGAGATTTTTTTTTGTCAATAAGTTAAAAAAAGGAAGGGGGTTGCTGGGGACAAAAGTCTGATACAATTCCCGGTTTTCAAAGCGAAATTTAAAAAAAAATCAAGGTTAAAAATTCAGTAGGTTCCCGGGTTCGATACTCGATGGATGCACATTGTGGTCGAATTCCACTTTATACTGTAGGTCCAGTCCCGATTACGCTATCTGTGCACAAAGTGGACTTAAAAGCAAACCCAATCCACGGCTACACTGTCTCGGTAATCTGTGGAGCAAGGTTGCACATAACGGTAGAGAAGGGGAGAAAGCGATTGGACGGAGCAAGCAGTGAACGTTGCTGAAAACGTCTGGTAGTTGTAGCCGCATATTTCCCTCTATGCACTCACTTCCCCTCTCGCGCGTTCATTGGTCGAGCCCTCTAGACCCTGTTAAAAATGTAAACATAAACATTGGTGACGGCCTTGCCCGGTTCCCCCGAAACTTCCGGTTTAGGCCAGTCCCCATTCTTTCCAGTTGTGCGACGATCGTCAAGAAAGTCATTTGCTAAAGATTCACCATGAAGGAGTGGACTTGTTCAATACTTTGAATGATCAATTTTGTGAAACGTGAAAGAAATAGAATGCTATAAAACTGATGATATTGTTATGATGTATGCTGAAGTGAATCTTTATCAACAAATCTGCAACAGTAACGAGTAATACAAATACTAGTAAGTATATGTGACATCAACTTCGCCTTGGCACCTGAGGGATTTATGGCAAAGCTATGATAAGACATGCAACTTTTACTTGCACGATTGTATTGCAAACGATAAGGGAGAATTCACACCAAAGCGACAGGCGACACGTGTCGCTTGGGAACGAGCCAATCAGCAGCTACGTTTCAATTCATAGCGACATGGCAGGTCGCAGAAGTATGCGTTCGATTGGTGAAATCCTCAAGTGGCACATGTTGCCTGTCCCTTCGGTGTGAATTCTCCCCAAGGAAGCTTTCAGACTGAAACGACAAGGGGATTTCACACCAAAGAGACAAGCGACACAGAAGCATTAAAGCAAACCATTCACCATGCATGCGCAAACAACAGACCAAGGCGAGAAAATGCACGGTACTGATAAAAAAGCCAACAGAGCGACATGTAAGCGACAAGTGAAACGTGGAACTTCTCGTGTCGTTTCGGTAGGTTTTTATTTATTTCTGAAGTTACTCTCCAAGTCTCATGTGTAGCTTGTCGCTTCAGTCTGAAAGCTTCTCTTCAAACCGAATCGACACTACAAAAGGCACGTGTCACTTGGATTGGGCTGTTTTCTCAATACCATGCATTATGGCCTTGGTCTGTTGTTCTCGCATGCGTGGTGAATGGTTTGATTTAGAATAATTTCACGGTGTGAAATCTCCATGTCGCTTGAAAGCGGACCCTAGGTAATCAATGCAATTTTTATAACCAAAGCGACACAACAAGCTGCACGTGTCGCTCGGACTGAGACCTTTTCTCTATGGTGTCGCCTCGATCCGTTGCTTTCGAATGCGTGGTAAATGCTTGCTTGGGTCTTGTGTCACTTGTCACTTCGGTCTGAAATCTTTGTAAGGGATCTTTCAGTTCGAAGTGACATGTGTCTTTTGCAAGCAAACCATCAGTAATGAATAGAACCTTTCAAACCGAAGCTGAAAGTGTCACTCAAACTCCAAGTGACGTGCGTCGTGTTGGTCTATTGGTCACCCACGCACGGTGAATGCTTGCTTATAGACTAGAGAGTCCTGTGTCGCTTACCACTTCGGTGTGAAGACCCAGTGTCGCGTGTCGCTTCGACCCGAAACCTCCCTAAGAGACGTGTTTTCAGCACCACACCACCACAGACAGATCCATGATCCACATGCTTGTAAGAAAATGCAAGTCGTACAAACGACTGTCTTGAGCCGTGCCAATCCTTTCTTGTTCCGCTTTCTATCCACAGGTTTATTTTCGCTATGTGCTTCGGACACTTACAAAGTGATACTTAACTCAATATATTTGTTTCCGATCGAACTGTGTAACCATATGCTACACAGCTGACACCCATTTTCCTTGTAAAAGAATCTCAATGTCACCGCTTCATATTAATGACCATAGGACCATCAGCTTAACCGGATGTGCGAGAGGAACTGGATGAGTGCGCATGCTCCGCAGTAGCTCCACCTTTAACACCGTCTCTTAGAGTCAGTACATGCGCAGAGACTTGTTTTGTTCACTTGCTCTGGAGATGCCTGGGACTTGGCAACACTTGGGAAATACTGTGAAAATGTATGACGAGGAACAAGCTTTTAGCAGCAGGCCAGCAGCTTCTGTAATTGTTGATTTCTAGCGCTATCAAGCTTCCACAGATATTTTGGATTTGCCTAAATGTGTAAAGTAGAAGTAAATATAGTAATTTAATCAAAGACGATATTAGATGATGTAGACAGTTTAAATCTGGAGAACAGGTGTGATGCTGGGTTCAGAAACTTTTTCATTATGAGATGTTGCAGCTTTGAAATTCTACTAAAATTGAAACTAAAAATCAGTGTTCGGCCCGTCCTCACTACGCGAGTCGGTGCCATTTGTTCAGCTTTATCGGCACAATGGTCGCGCCTCATCTCATAAAATAGGGCATGTTTCTTGTCTCGGTGGAATAGTAGCTCACTTTCGAACACCTGTCATTTCATCTGCACATGTGATATCAGGCTAGCTTGTAATTGACTGCGGGAAATGTGAAATTCAGTCATCTAACTTTCAAACTGGCATTTCAAAGGTAGAACCAGTCTTTTCCAATGATTTGGTTTGAATTCCACTTTAAACAGTGGGTCCAGATCCAATTAGTCTATCTGAGCATAGTGTGGATGGACTTAAACTTTGAAGGTACTTCCCAGGTTCAAAACATGCAAACTGAACCTACAATTTAAAATGAATTCAAACCACTGTACATTGTGCTTCTACCAGACACACTTTCATTAAAATGCAAGAGAGTTAGCAACTGCATTATCGTGGAGGTCCTGCTTTAGATTTAAAGTTTGTAGATGCTGAAAAGGCCTGGTTCATCTCATTAAAACTTATTTCTATTTTGCAGAAGTAAAATTCAGAACGACATTGCCCTGATTCGAGTGAACAGTCCTTTTGTCTTCGACGAGTATGTGCAGCCAATAGGCATCGAGGAAAGTGGCCCAAAAGCAGGTGAGTAGTTTGTATTTTGAAAACGAATTGAAAATTAAAACATGTTCTTTGCGAGTGTTTCTTTATCAACTTCATTTTATCCTCACAGTCGTGATCAGGTCAAAATAACCAGAATAGAGAGAAAAGGAAGGATCAATACTTGTTTTTATTATGGTTGCTTGACATTGCTTTTCTACCACTTGGGTTGATCGTGACAATAAGGATGAATGACTGAAATATGAAATGAATGATGGAATAAAAACAATGAAAACCATGCCTTGATCATGGTTCAAACCTGGGAACTATGTTTTCACAGAGGAAATGCTGACCAGTCTACTGTGGATCTCACATGCTACAATAGTAATTTATTTGAAAAATCTTGAATACAGAAGAAATTAATTTAAATTAGGATATCGACCTGAAAAAATGGAAATTAACATAATAAGGTGTACACACAATAAAAACAATAACACAGTAAAATTAATATTACTGATTCTTCAGCTGTTTGATGCATGCTGTTGGTAGGGTAGGCTAGACCTGGATATGGAAAAGTGGCAAGAGTTTAGTTTACGATACCAGTGAGAAGTTGTCAATTCACGGGTGTGTAAAAAATCTCAAATCTGAAACTTAACGGAGAAGAGAAAGATTGTAACACTATTAAGCCTTGTTTCCATGTTTAATAAAACACCCAAAATGCTGACCAAAGCAGAATTTATTATAAAATAACACACTATAAGCTTGATGTTTCAACCTTATAGCAAGTTCTTCCTCCGACTCCAAACCAAAATATTTTTATTTTAATTTAGTTCAGAGTCTGAGGAAGACCTTGCTAAACGGTTGAAATATCATGCTTATGGTGTGTTATTCTGCATTGGATAGCCTTTTGAGTGTTTTAAGAAAGATTGTGTATTTGAAGATTAGATAGAAAGGTTTGCAAAGGCCTACCATCTACGTTTCACTATTCTCAAGATGAAACTTACTGTTTTATCTGCCATGGACCTAATACAAGTACTATCAGAGGCGAGGCATCCGGTTATCGGGAGATGTGGCGATGACCAAGCAAAATAATAAAAATATTGCATTTTATATATTTTAGAGAAGCAGTAAAAATAATAAGTCAGAATACTCACATATTTGTGCGAAATAAGCCAAGCGACAGTATGAAACAGCTCGAAATACACAAGAGATTCGCTAATCTTAGCACATCGAAATGAGGCCCCAGTACTACCCCTCACACCGAACCCTCCTGCCAAGTTTCCTATTGAAGGCAATGGTGTTCGTCAGCCCAGATCATCTCAGAATGGTGCAAATCTCTCTGATCTCTACCGGTGCTGAGAACAGCGGAATGCTTCCGAACAGGCAGACAGGTCCAACGACCTGTACTTTCCCCCACTCTTGAAGGTCTGGGTCATAACAGGCCCTTTTTTCAGCCCCCATCCCCATGTTTACAGCCGCGGCAGGGTTTGTCTGGAGTCATCAAGATTCTTCTGAGTGTTCAGTTGCGTGCTCAAGGAGGGGTGGTGAGGATCATAATTCTGCTTAGGTTCAATATTCTTTGAAAAAAAAGAAGAAAGAAAAGGCAGGAAAAGATGGAAAAATGAAGACTTTAGGAATGACTACTAAAAAATACACATAATCCCTTCCTCTTGGAAAATCCTGGGCACACCACTCGAATGTCTGCTATTTCCACATGTTAAGAGGAAAAGTACACATTGAACAATATGAATCTGCTTTTCATTATGAAAACAACAATTGGCGGCGAACCATAAAGATTCTTCTTACCTTTAAACGCGACAATTGAGGTGCTTGCATTTCAGTATCCATCATATTTAATAATTCTCGTCGTATGGGATAGAATTATGTGTATTTTGTAGTCATAAGGTCTGTGGTATGAACTTTTACATTCAATTGGCAGTGTGACCTTGGCATTTATCACAGATAAATATTGTGCCCCCCCCCCCCCATCTCCCTTGAAAGATCGACCCTGACATTTGGCAAATCTTGCGATGACTACGTAAAAATGCCACGCTTCACGACTGAGTACTATACTCAAGAATGGGTGAAATACATGCTCTGCAGTAGGTTTTGAGGGCAGAATAACATGAGTGATAACCTGGCTTTATAATGGTTAAAGGTCAGTTAACTCTTGAAAATTACTCCAAGATCTTTGTGCTGTTCCACACATGGAATATTCTGGTTGCATAGTTTGTAGAAAGGTGATGCAAAATTGGCTTTGGGAGTAAACCTTGTGGCAACAGACTCTTTGGGATGTAATTTCTGATTCCAATCTTAGTATGAGCATTCAGTGTTTTGGGGTTTGTTTCGGATGGAACATGTCTCTTGAGCTGAAGTAATATTTCTAAATAATTTGCAGACGTCAGCATATAATGAGAGTGCTACAAAGATTTGTTTTCTCCCTGGCAATAGGAACTACATGTGTTGTGAGTGGGTGGGGCAGTACCAGCACTAGTGAGGAGGTGAAGATCCCTGAAGTCCTGCACTATGCCCCGGTACCTGCGATAGACACGCAGACGTGCCAGTACTTGTGGGCGAATTCCTCGAAGGTCACGGACAAGCAGGTGTGCACGGGGCCTCTGGAAGGAGGGCCATCGGCTTGTGTGGTAAGTGAACTTGCTCTTGCAAAATCAAAATTTCTTTTATGTTTGTTTTATGTGAGCAAGTGTTCTTCACTGCCCCTCCAGGGAACACCGCCTTAAAGTAGCACTGACCGTGCGGGCGGAGGGGTTTATGTGCTTTGTTGAGGCTGAGAGCTATGCCAGCGGTAGAATCTACCTGCAGGGTCACCCATGCTGGACAGGTCTCAGAAGAGAAGCCAGACTAAGGTGTTCTACAACGTCCCATCTTTACCATATCCTATCCTAATATTCCTTCCTAGTCCCAAATACTGCTGCCTTGTAGTCATAGAGAGATCTATAAAGGCTAAGGGAAGAAAACCCTAACAGAAAATTACCTGGTCCTCCAGGTTGGGGGTTGGCGTGAGGCTGACAACCTTATCCGGAAAAAATCAATCATTCAGAAACCACAACTTGTGCCTCGGAAAGTGGATAAACATGATGACGGACCAGCTAAACGGATAACGGACATGAATATGGCCATGTGGAATATAAAGACAATGCTAGCCCCAGGAAAGATGCAGGAGGTAGCGCAAGAAATAGAAAAAAATGGTATACAGATAGCAGCAGTACAGGAAATTAGATGGGTTGGAACGGGTAGAGTAGACAAAAAAGACTTCACAATGTTTTATAGTGGAACAGAACAAAGGACAGGGCAGAGAGGTACAGGCTTCATAATAACTAAGGAAGCAAGAAAAAGTATACTGCAGTTTGTGCCAGTATGTGATAGAATAAGCCAGCTCAGAGTTAAAGGATCATTCAGAAACATAACAATTATAGAAGTGTATGCACCTACAGAAGACAAAGGTGATCAAGAGAAAGAAGAATTTTATGATAAGCTGGAGGAAACATTAGAAGAAACACCTAGATATGATTCAATTATTATCATGGGAGATTTTAATGCACAAATTGGCAAGGAGGATAGGAGAAAAGGAATAAGTGGAGTCTATACCTTACATAGAGAAAGCAATAATAATGGCAATATACTCTATCAGTTTGCAATTAGAAACAAAATGATAATAAAAAGCATGTGTTTCCCACATAAAGATATACATTTGGGGACCTGGAGATCCCCAGATGGAACAACAACAAACCAAATCGACCATGTTTTGGTAGGTCACAGATATTCCTCCTCAATCACAGATATTAGAAGTTGCAGAGGACCTAACTGTGACTCGGACCACTTTCTCTTGAAAGTAAAAGTTCGAGAGAGAATAAGAACAACACAACAGACAGAAAAACTAAAAAGAATAAAATGGAATATGCAGAAATGGAAAAAAGAAGAAATCAGACAAAGATACCAAGATGAAATAGCTCAAAAAACACAAAGTTGGACAGCAGAAGAGAGGAGCTCAACCGAAAAACACTGGGAGAAAATACAAGGAACTCTAAAAGAAGTAGCAGAAGAAATAATAGGAGAAGATAAACAAGTAGGGGAAAAAATGTGGTTCGATGAGGATTGTGAGAAAGTAATAAAGGAAAAGAACGAAGCTAGACAAAAAATGATACAAAGAAAAATGAGAGGAAATGTCGAAAGGTATCGAGAAAAAAGGAATATAGCTAATAAAACATGCAAACAGAAAAAGAAGGAGATAATGAAGAAACAGCTGATGGAGATAGATGACTTGAGTAGACAAAATGAAACAAGAAAAGTATATACTGCAATCAAAAAAGTAAATAAAGGATACCAACCAAAGGAAATTGGCTATAAGGATAAAAACGGAGTAGTGATAGGAGATCAGCATAGAAAATTAGAGAGATGGGCAGAATATTATCAAGAACAACTAGGAAAAGAAGAGGAACTAGTGGGAACAACAGGAATAGGAGGAATAGATGGATACAATGAGGGAAGCATTGAAGACCCACCAACAATGGAGGAGATAGAAATACCAATTAGAAAAGCGAAAAATAACAAAGCACCAGGAGAAGACAGTATAATAATAGAAATGCTAAAGATGGCAGGACTGACAATGAAAATTGAAATCCATAAACTCCTGGAACGGATCTGGAAAGAAGAACAAATGCCGGAAGGATGGAAAGTTGGAATAATATGCCCAATACACAAAAAAGGGGATCGAACGGAATGTAGTAACTATAGACCAATAATGCTGCTAAATGTGGTGTACAAAGTCCTTACCAGTATTATTAATGAAAGACTGAAGAAATATACTGAAGCTATAGTAGGAGAATATCAATGTGGATTTAGACCAGGTAGGGGTACAGCAGATCAATTATTCGTTATACAAAAGATAATTGAAAAACACTATGAATATGCAATAGACCTCCTAATTCTATTCATTGACTACAAAAGAGCATTTGATAGTATAAGGAGACCCAAACTGAGTAGAGCTATGCAAGAATTAAAAATCCCCATCAAGTTAATATATTTAATAGAAATGACAATGAAACAGACCAGAGCAAAAGTGAAAATAGGGAATGAAACAAGTAGAGAATTTCCATATTACAGAGGAGTCAAACAAGGAGATGGACTGTCAACCACACTCTTCATTCTAGCATTACACGTGGCCGTTCAAAAAGTAGATAAGAGAGGATCAATTTTTACAAAGAGCACTCAAAGATGCGCATATGCAGATGACATTGCAATAATAGCACGAACAAGAAACGATTTAAAGAAAACATACCAGAGATTAGAAGAAACTGCAAATAGGTTAGGACTAGAAACAAATGTCAATAAAACAAAGTACATGATTGTTACCCAAAAACCTGACAAATATAGAGAGGAAAGAATAGAAATAAATGGGAAGGAATTTGAAAGAGTCAGGTCATTCCAATACTTAGGGCTGATCATAAATGAACAAAATAAAAAAGATAGCATGATAAAGGAAAGGATATACATGGGGAATATAGCATATTATGCAAACATGCAATTATTAAAGAGCAAACTAATAAACAGGAATCTCAAAATTACCATATATAAAACGTTAATAAGACCTATAATAACATATGGTTCAGAGACATGGGTAATGAATAAGACAGAAGAGGAAGCATTGCGCAGATTTGAGAGGAGGGTGATACGCAAAATATATGGACCGGTTAATGAAAATAATTTCTGGAGAATAAGAATTAATGAAGAAATTAACCATATACTAGGGAAAGAGGATATTGTGAGATTTATTAAATCACAAAGAATGCGGTGGCTAGGTCACGTACAGAGAATTGGAAAGGATAGAATGCAAAGGAAAGTGATGCAAGAAAAAATCTATTCAACAAGAAAAAGAGGAAGACCAATGACAAGATGGCTAGATGGTGTCCTGGAAGATTTGCGTCACATGAAGGTGAAAAGATGGTGGGAGATTGCAGAGGACAGGAATAGATGGAGGCACATAGTTGAGGAGGCCAAAGCCCATGAGGAGCTGTAGCGCCATGTGGTAAGGTAAGGTAAGTGTTCTTCACTGAGCTTGAGGATTCTAATAAGCTTTTATTGGCTCTAATGGAAGTGACTCAGCTGAAATTTTGGCTGACACAAGTGAAGCAGTTTTCAAAATGTCCTCTCCTTTCGAAAAAACTGCTACGACATATCAAAACTTGAAAAATTACAGTTATACAATTTCTTTTGAAGCATTCATATGAATCATCATGTGGTTTGATTTTGCTGTTGTCTAGATATTCACAATAGGTTCAAGGCTATGTAGGCAAGGAAATTTTCAGGACAGAAAATGGTCCAAATTTCCGAGCACTGTGGAAATCTTGAAATCTACACCCCCCCCCCTCCCATTTCAAGTGATTGTTTTTAATTTCCTGAATAAAAACTGCAATTTGCAAGAAGTCTTTGACATTCATACTTCACAAAACGTCAAGAAATAAACACTTCTAACTACCATAATTTGGAATTTCCTGGCTGTTCGGAACCTCAAAAAGTCAGGTCAGGCCAGAGATCTTTATCCTGATCTTGATACCAACTCTTCGAGATCCCACATATTACGAACAATAATGTGTACTACTAATATTGGGTGGTCTTAAAATTTACCTGAAATTATTATATTTTTCACCAAATTTCCCTCTTTCCTTAAAATTCAAACCTAATTTCCCTGCAAAAGGAAAATCTCCCTTGTGTGGCAGCACTGTCTATCTGTTTCTGGCTGATCTACCTTTATGCACATGTCTTGGTTCACCATAAGGGGATATTTCCCTGTACACATTTGAAGGGTACAAAATAACCATATGTGCCAACTCATCCATCAATTTTAAATCAATCAATCACATTAAAATTCCTGCTGAACCCATAACATGTTTCTTGCAGGGTGATTCAGGAGGTCCACTGGCATGTGGTGGGCATGTTGCAGGGATTGTGTCCTATGGCCAGGTCCCCTGTGGACAGCGCAACACCCCAGCAGTGTTCACCAGGGTTGCCGCCTATAAGGACTGGATAAGGAGATACACCGATGGTCCTGCCATGTCATTCTCTCACCGGAACGACACTGGACTCGAGGAAACATATTTCTATTAGTAGCAGTTGAACAAGCTGTGTAAACTTATTGTACGCACAATTTTAGCTGTATAATTACAGTGTGTTTCAAAAGTCTTGCATCTCAATTTTTAATCACTTGTAATATAAACAGTAGGAAAAATATTCACACTGGGTTTTCTGCACTATGAGCCTTGTCCATAGAGACATTTCTAATAATTTTGGTTGCCAGTTCCCTCCATACTGGAAATTCTAGAAATTAATTATTGGCTCAATTTGGAGTGATTTTTTCGGAATGAGAATTTTGGAGGAAAATAGGTTACCACAGAAATTATCGCAGGATCATAACTAGCAGATTTGATATTGGTGGCAAGCTCACCTGTGGTTCTGAAATACTGATAAAGTGACATTTTAGTGGCTTATAATCTTCGCTGGCAACACTGGCAGTCCAGAATTTTTTTTGTCAATAGATGCAGGCAACATGCACCCATGTATCGACAATACAACTGCATGATAAACATTAATCCTAACTTTTCCATGAAATTGCACTTCTGAAGTGATTTCTTGGTTGCACCTGGCTTCTTTTTGTTGACTTCCCTAGTCTCCATTCCATTTGTACTCTCACCTCAGTTTGTAATGCATTCATTCATTTCTTTATACAAGATTTTTGTCCAAGTTACAGTTCGGCAGAAATTGGACAAAAGTGTTGTATAAAGTGGATTGCTGCACTACTGAGGGGAGTGTAGAAGCATCACATGTGGAACCAAGAAGGTAGTGTTGCTGCTTCAAGTGTTTCAAGCATTCCCATTGGCTGGTAGCTTTCTAGGGTGGTAAATAATCTGTGCTGGTTAGGTTAGGCTTGGTTCTCTTACAAGAAGAAGACAAAAAATGGTTGTAGCATGCTCACCGGCTTAATCTAAGTAGTGTTGCCAGGTACAACATATACAGGGTGACTGGTAATTAGATGTATTCCCTGAAAGGGGTTAAAGTAGAGACAATTTGCAATAAATTTGACCATATGATACCCCGTCCGAAAATTAGTAGTTTTCGAGATAATCGAATTTCTTTTGTTTCTTTAAAAAATGACAATTTTCCACATAAAAAGATGAATTGAGAAAAAACTGCTCATTGTCTGGAACTCATTTCAGCATTTTCTGATAGCTAACAAATAAGTGGTTCGTTGAAAAAAAAAGTTTTTCCCAAATAACAATCACATGTAAGTACCGGGTGGGTCTAAACTTACAAGTGATGATAAAAAAATGCACTCTTACTTTACTTGGCAATGTATTAATAACAAAAATGGTATGACACGAAGCGTACAAATTACTGAAATTACTTCCTTGTGTCATCTGCTATCCAACAAGGTACAAAAGTTGCTAACATTCACATTTGTGTACAAGGAATAATACTTCATTCATCTTCATGCGAATGGAATCAATGAACAATACAATTAAAGAACATTACACGTCTTGCTCAAAGTGGGCACCTCCGTTACAAATGCAGCCAAGCAGGTTTTTACGGACATTTGGTCTCTTAACTCGTGATGTGATGGTGTCCTTGATGTGTTGACCAGCTTTTAAGATCTTCTTCTTGCGAGTTTACCGGTGTCTTGGAAACTAATTCTTTCATGTGGCTCCAAATGTAAAGGTCGCAAGGCGTGGGGATCGAGCTGGGAAGTCATCATGCTGATAGATCATGTCATGTCTTGTAGCTAGAGGCACATCCTCCAACAACATTGCCATTCCGTTCCTCAAAAAATGTTCATAAGTGATGCCATTTACGATTTGGGGCAGGAAAAATGGCTCGATCAAATGATTGTTGATGACGCCCATCCATACTTCTGCCTGGGCATGCAAGAGTGGCTGGATGAAAATTACCCAAAGAAATGGATTCCCTGGCCGGCTCGA
Source organism: Lepisma saccharinum (assembly GCF_977018435.1). NCBI lineage: Eukaryota > Metazoa > Arthropoda > Insecta > Zygentoma > Lepismatidae > Lepisma > Lepisma saccharinum. The sequence goes on along the minus strand of NC_139241.1, from coordinate 64,344,902 downwards.
TCACCCGATTTCACGCCTTGCGACTTTTACATTTGGAGCCACATGAAAGAATTAGTTTACAAGACACCGGTAAACTCGCAAGAAGAGCTCAGGGAGAGGATCTTAACAGCTGGTAAACATGTCATCACGAGTTACGAGACCAAATGTCCGGAAAAACCTGCATCCCTGCATTCGTAACGCAGGTGCCCACTTTGAGCAAGACGTGTAATGTTCTTTAATTGTATTGTTCATTGATTCCATTCACATGAAGATGAATGAAGTATTATTTCTTGTACACAAATGTGAATGTTAGCAACATCTGTACCTTGTTGGATAGCAGATGACACAAGGAAGTAATTGAAGTAATTTGCACGCTTCGTGTCATACCATTTTTGTTATTAATACGTTGCCAAGTAAACTAAGAGTGCATTTTTTTATCATCACTTGTAAGTTTAGACCCACCCGGTACTTACATGTGATTGTTATTTGGGAAAAACTTTTTTTTTTCAACGAACCACTTATTTGTTAGCTATCAGAAAATGCTGAAATGAGTTCCATACAATGAGCAGTTTTTTCTCAATTCATCCTTTTATGTGGAAAATTGTCATTTTTTAAAGAAACAAAAGAAATTTGATTATCTCGAAAACTACTAATTTTCGGACGGGGTATCATATGGTCAAATTTATTGCAAATTGTCTCTACTTTAACCCCTTTCAGGGAATACATCTAATTACCAGTCACCCTATATATATATACATAAATAATAATAATATCACAGTCAAAAGTGGAATTTCTGAACAGAATTATTATTTGGTCGTCTAACTCAAGGAAGAATGAACGTATATCGGTCAACAAGCAACACACTTACCGAACCCTTCCCTAGGCACTGCCCAGATGATCTCAACATAAAGAATTTGCTATACAATATTAGAGTTGCTTAATTTTTATTATTCATATGATATTTATTTGCTTGAAATTTAAACTTAGACTTCTGAAAGTTTGTTATTCAATATCATGAAGATTTGTAATAAAATTATTTCCTCTCAAGCTGTTGTGAAAATTTTGGTGAAAATCCATTTTCTCACTAAATTATACATACCATCATTTGATAGAGATTAGGGATGGGCAATATTGGAAATTTGATATCGCAATACACTGTCAAGAAAATATCATCATAGACGATACGATATGATATGTAGGCCTCCCCGATGGCGCAGTGATAGCGTCGTCGCCTTGTAATCAAGGGGTCCCGGGTTCGATACCCGGTGGAGGCACAAGTGGTTCGGATCCCACTTTAAACTGTAGGTTCAGTCCCAATTAGCCTTACTGTGCATAAAGTGGACTTAAAACACCAAATCAATCCAATCCAATCTGATATGATATGTAATCGCAAAAAGTAAGATTTGGGGCAATACTCAAGAAATACACTGTCCTCTTTGTCAGGCTTTGAGGCAGATTATGCAGTGTCTGTTTGACCAGGAAACAAGGTGTAATGGTTTGTAAAATAAAACATGGGGTCCTGAAACATGCTCGGCAATCTGTTAAAAACGAGGTTAACCAATTATAAAACTGTAAAACGTTGAAGAAAGGGAATGTAGAGGAAAGATGGGTAAAGATGTTTAAAAAAATGGAAGACGATAAAAACAAATAGGCTTTAATGTAACGAAAGAAATGACTTGAGCGTTTATGATGATAAGACGAGTTCCAAGGTGGAGAGATGACGTAATAATGCAGGAGTAGCGGGGAAAAGGATGGGGGAGAGAGGAAGCAAGTGGGCGGGGCCAGTACCAGCCATCGGCAGCACATCAGCAGCGCATCAGCAGCACAACATTAGTTGTGAAGACGACTAACTCGACGATCCATTCCGCGGAAGTGAGATTTTTTTATTTTCACATGGTAAAACGTTGATTTTACAGTTTTATAATTGGTTAACAACATTTTGAACAGATTGCCGAGCATGTTTCAAGACCACATGTTTTCTCCTAAAGACCATTTGACCTTGTTTCCTAGTCAAACAGACACGGCATAATCTGCCATGAAGACTGAAGAAGAGGACAGAAGTAGTGTTTTTCTTCCTTGACTCCATTAGTGATTATAATGCAGGCTATAACGGTGCAAGAGAAAACTGAAATGGTGTACATTTATGGAGAAAGTGGCAGGAATATCAATGATGCTGTGATTCTTTATGCTCAACGTTTTCCAGACCGGGTGCGATCGCATGCTTCTTTTAGCAGAGTTGTTCAACAGTTCTCCACTGAGGGAACTGTACAACCAAAAAAAAGGAATCGCCAAAGAACAATTGCTGGAGAAAATAATAAAATTGCGGTATAAATGCAGTGGCTCATAACCTCCACGTTAGTACTCGACAAATAAGTCGTGAATTGGGAATTTCACAGACTACTGTGTGCCAAATACTGAAGAATAGAAAATATCATCCGTTTCATGTTTCGTTGCATCAAGAACTTCATGGCGATGATTTTCAGAACCGAGTGACATTCTGTCAATGGGCGCTTCAGCAAATGCAAGGAGACCCCAATTTTTTTACTCGAGTTTTGTTCTCTAACGAGTCTACTTTTACAAACCACGGTACGATTAATCAACACAACATGCATTATTGGAGTGTCGAAAACATGCATTGGTTACTCCAAGTTGAACATCAGCGCCCTTGGAATGCAAATGTTTGGTGTGGAATAATTGGCGATAAACTTATTGGTCCACATTTTATTGATGGGAACTTAAATGGTGAGAAAAATCGAAACTTCTTGCAGAACGAACTTCCAGTATTGCTTGCAGATCTTCCCTTAGACGTGTGACAAACAATTTGGTTTCAACATGACGGTTGTCCAGCACATTATTCCGTTGCATCATATATAAATGTCCCATTTACCCTGCAAATTTGAACACAATAGCTCTACTTCTTCAGGAGTTATCAATGCTTGTTTAAATAAAATCCCAAGTTAACGTCTTTTTTTCATAAAGTTCAATTTCCGAGCTGTGAAGCAAATATGTGTTCTATGATTTATTTGAAAGGTTACAGGCCATTCTACAATGTAGTAAAGAAAAAACTTCTAATAGTTACATGTACAATCTAGTATACCCAAGCGAAATCAAGCAAATTACGCAATGTTCTAATAACCCATTTGCAGAAATTTTTGGGGTAATAAGAACTTTGCTTATAAAAACCAGGCAAATTGCCCATAGACAACCAAACTCACATGAAATTATGTGTGCCCTTATGTTTTATTATAGGGGTGAAGAAAATTTTGAAAGGGTTCTTTCATTCACATCCAGTATATGCAGAAGCAGAGAAACACCAAGCATGCGTCACATCATTTTTGCAGGTGTATAATAAAAGTCAAATAAAACTTACTTTTGTGTAGTTATTCCAATAACAAATTTTCTGCATGTAGGTTTAGTGTAGGTACATAGGTATGAAATGTTATTACACCAGTCTTTTCGATTTAAATTATTCTACATTAACATGTTCCAATAACCCCATGTTCTAATTACCCCGGTCTCCCCTAATTTCTTACCACCACAGTATAGTTGTGTCTCATTTAAACAAAATATTTGTAAAAATTGTAGAAAATATTTTATTTATAGAAATATTTAAAAATATATAAATATTTCACTTTCCAAGAACTTGAAAGTCCACTCCATATTTGTAAAGTATATCCTGTATGAGAACATAACTGTGTCCTTGTCTCAGAAGTTGAATCATTGTTAGCAATGACAATCATGATATATATCTGTGCATTGGACAATAGGATTAGATGAATTCCCACGACAAAATCACTTCTACAGATGCTTTTTCACATGTTCCAAAAGGGAACGTTTAAAGGAATAAGTCCTCCCACAAACATCACAAGAAAACTGTTGAATATCTGCATGTTTTCTTTCATGATTTAGAAGATTACTTTTCACCACAAATAATTTTCCACAATGATTACAACTAAATGGGCAAACCCCTGAGTGATTTCTTACATGCGTTAAAAAAGCATAATTTCTGGCAAATGATTTCCCACAAATATGGCAACTGTATGGTCGGATATCTAAATGTGTTGTTACATGCTTGGAGAGAGAGCTTTTCTCAATGTATGATTTTCCACAAACATCGCAAGAGAAGGAGAAAATTCTCGCATGTGCTCTTTCGTGTCTTACAAGTTCGCTTTTTCGTTTAAATGATTTTGCACAGGTATTACAACTGTATGGGCGAATGCTCAAATGTGTCACTTCATGCTTTAAGAAATCACTTTTTGTTGGAAACGTTTTTTCACACGAACTACAAGAAAATGGACAAACACCTTTATGTATTCTTTCATGTATGAAAAGCACATATTTTCTGACAAATGATTTTCCACAAATTCTGCAACTGTATGGGCGAGCATTTGAATGTGTTTTTTCATGCTGAGTGAGATTTCCTTTGTCCACGAACGATTTCCCACAAAGTTCGCAAGAAAATGGGCGAAATTCTGTGTGCCATTTTTCATGTCTTGCAAGTTCACTTTTTCTCTTAAATGATTTCCCACAGGTACCGCAACAAAATGGGCGAGCACCTAAATGAACCAATTCATGCCTTAAAAGATCGCTGCTGTTCACAAACGATGATCTGCAAACAGTACATGGAAATGGGCGATCTCCTGCATGTACTTTTGCATGCCTTACAAGTGAATATTTTCTAGCAAATGATTTCCCACAGATACTGCAACTGTGTGTATGAGCTTCTGAAAATATTTTGGACTGCGACCCTATTGAAGCTGTTGAAGCACTTGAAGAATTTGTGCCAAAAAATCTGTGGAAAAAAAAGAAACATCTTAATTAAGCAAGACACTCATATGTCTGTATTCACATATTTTACGCAAATTAACCTGCACTGCACTACTAAAAAAACTGACTACCACCTGCAGTAAACTTGGTATACATACAAAAGCACACTGAAACATATTATTTGTGTGAAACAAAGCTGTAGTGGTCTATTCAGTAGGCCACCTGACTGTCAAGTGGAAGACATTTTCAGAGTGAGTGATCATGGGTGAAATCTTGCCATTAATGTCCCTCCATAGTAATCTGGTGGCAACTCTGGGAGGTAAAAGTGGCTAAAGAATGGTGCTGATCACATCACCTCCAATTATGACCAGGGTCGAGAATGTGTGGTAGCACTTTCACATCCTATGTGCCTTTTAAATGCTGTGGAATCGAGTCTAATTGCAAACAACAATACCTTAAGAGAATTATCAGGGATATTAAAGAATGAAGGGAGGCAGCGAACAAAATTTGGAATCAATTTTCTCTCAAATGAAGCATCAGGACATACCATCAACACCTCTTTTTTTGAGAAACCAATCACAATACTCTGTTGTTGGGAAACAATGTTTGAGATGGTAAGGTTGCTAATTGGATGCTTCAAGAAAAGTTAACCGGAATTCCAAATCGAACTGGAAATTTTTCCAATACCACACCGAATGATAAGCATATCGACTCCTCTGAACATTAGTAATATGAAACACACGTAATAGAATAACATTACACCAGAATAAAAGCAAGCAGGAGGGTGTTTATTCAAAATTGCAAATGAGCATTAGTGTTGACTGATATTGACAATATTGCATCAATAGTGCCATTAAACTTCGTCATTTATAAAGTTGACACTACACAACTCCAATTTCATGCAAGGCATTTTTGAGAAGAAAAAAAAACTGTTCAAGCTTTGTCTCTGAAGCAAGAAGAAATGATGCAATATCACTGAATAGCCAGTGAGATAGATCCACAAATAGAACAACATGTTGAGTATACACAGGATCAGTGATACTGTTATTGCTTCATTTTACAGATCAAAATTGAACAATGTTTATGCCTTCTGTGTGAAATTGCATAAAAGTGAGTCAGAAACATTTAAAATGTTACAAAATGTAAATGGCCTTCAGAGAGGCTCAAGTAAATGTCAAGGACAAACATTGTGCAGGATGCCCATCTATGTTAACCTGCAAAATCATTTTTGAGAAATTGAGGTGTGTCTCTTAGTGAGGGACAGAAAAGCAACTATGATTGCTATGAAAGTGGGCTAAGCAAGGATTTCCTTCATGAAATTTTGAGTGATGAAAAGGGTCATACACGTGCACCCTGATAACCGCCGCTATGCTTGAACTTGCAGAACGATTATCAGTGTAAATAATATTGGTCTAATTAACATTAATCATTACAGTTAAAGAAAATAAACTCCAGGTGCAAGAAATCTTATCACTTCCATCACCATTTTAATACTTATTGATTTCTGTTACCATGGATACATTAATTTGTTTTCTTCTTTTTTAAAAATACAACTTCTCTTTTATACAGTGTCATAAGGAGATTACAAGAAATGTATATATAACAGACATGTATAAGTTATAACAACATTAAGGACAAAAATAACATTAACATTGAACATTGCAGTTTGATAATTGGGACAGTCTCAACCCCCACATTGCACAATCATAGATCCTGCAGCATGGTAATGCTCCACCACTCTCACAACCTACATACAGTGCAGATCTAGTTCCCCTCTGACTTCTACGTGTTCCACAAGATTAAAATGGGGTTGAAAGCCCAACAATGTATGACACATCCAAACATCCAACATGTTATGGCACAAGCTTTGAATAGCCTCACACAAAATCCAGAGGTGTTATGAGGAGCAGATGCAACAGTGGGAGTGTTGTGTTCAGTTCCCTCTTAAGGGGTTTACTTTGAGGGAGATCACCAGAATGTATTTCCACTGATAAGAATGCATTTTCACTACTTCTGATACAGACCTTGCATTTTAAAAATAAGTATTGGTAGTGTACAAAAATATTATTAGAATAATTAAATCAAGAAGACTTAGTGAGCAGGCCATGTGGCACGAATGAGAGAGGAAAGAAGACTTTACAGGATTCTTGTTGAGAAACCTTTGGTAAGAGACCTGTAGGAAGGCCAAGATGAAGATGGAGGGATAACGTTGAGATGGACCTAAAGGAAATTGGTAAGCGATGGAAAAGATTGGATTGATATTGCCCAGGATAGGAACAGATGAAAGGCTCGTGTTGCTGCAACCATAAACCTTTGGCATTAAGAAGGCTAGAGAGTTAGTAAGTTAGGTTCTGTGTAAAAATACACTGTACTTAATTTTTCTTGGTTAAATTGAATATAACACACTCACATTACATAAAGTTTTTCTGATCCTCCTTGGTAGTCCCGAGTGACTTTCAGCATGAGAATATTACACAATTCACTGTACATAACAAACGTATTCTTTGGAAATAATAATATATTTCTAACCTGTCACTTGAAAACACTTCGTTTTCTGGTGAATTAATTTGGAGATCTGCCAAAATTTTGTCCTTAATGTATATTTCCTTCACACTGGAGCTATGCCCACCTATGGAGATGTCTTCTTTCTTAACTTTTGTGCAATCTACAAACAGTATGTTAGAGTTCTTGCATTCCTCCTCAAATTGTATTTCCTTTTTCATTTCCCTTGGCATTCTGTGACCGCTAAAGTCAAACTCTGGCAAGTTTCCAGTCTCTTCAGATACTGCATGGCAAACGGTGATTTCTCTGTCACCAGTCAGATTTAAATCTTCTGTAACTTCTTTGGAATATGTGTCAGGTATGTTGGTCATAACTTCCTCTGCAACTGATGGCGGAAGACTAAATTCTTCTTTAAAGCTGTTCTGCTGAGGACTTGAGTTGGGGCTTGTAGAGCCTTCACTCATCCTGCAAGTACCACAACAGGGAAAAAAATAACTAAGTACATTCGCAGAGCAATATAGATATTAGTGAATTTGTTATCGGTACAATAATTTAGCTGATAAAATATTTGCAAAGCCTTAATTGTTAATGTGTTTCTGTGAATATAAATCTATCATATTTTCTAAATATTCAGTTTATTTTATAAAATAGAGCTCATGACAATCACCTGCTTAGTCATATTATTAAATGAATGAACCCACTCAGGTTCTTTGTAGAAAGTTTTGTCACCTGTATGAGATTGGTAGAATATCAGTTATTCTACTACATGGCAAATGCATCAAGTTCTATTGCCGCCAGCTTTCAAGACTGGAGTTCAATACTATTGCTTTCAGGTAGCCCTAACCCCCATCCCCTCAACAGTCCTCATGACGTTGGATCAACATAAATAATTTGAAGCTCCCACTTAGACCTAATATCAAACCTGGAGTCATGACACCAAAAAGTCTTTTTTATCCCTTTGTACTCTGGCACCTTAGTCCTATCGATGCTAGAAGAAATTTCTGGGAACCACATCAGCATTAATAGTATATTGAGCAGTTTGTTGTTCTGCAGAAGTGCACCAAATCAAATAGAAGTATGTTTCAAGTCCACAGATAGGCTAATTGGGACTGGACCTACAGTTTAAAGTGGGGTCTAAACCACTATGGCCAGCCACACCACCAGATCCAGCATGATACAATGGGACGAGCCATTCTTATCGCAAACCATCTCAAAGGTTTTACCATAGTCCCTTATTGGAGGCCGCACACAGGACAAAACTTTTCACTTGCGACGGTTTGCGACAAAACAATGACGGCCTATGGAATTTGGTCTTGCATGGAGCAGCGTGCGACAAAGCAATCTGTGCATACACAAATCCATTCTCTTTATGTAAAAAACTAATTACAGACCAGAAACAGGGGCAACTTGAAGCCAGCAATTAAATGTATTCATTGAGTCTTACATTAAATGGTTGGTATTGTATTTTCTAACCAATTATTTGCTAGAAATATATTCAATTCACAACATATAAACTGATACATCAATTTTACAAAGGCTGTCACAGAGAAGGTGAGACAGATTTTTCCTGGCTTGGCAACACTGCCTACGGTTTCGGCACTAGTCGCGTCGTATAGGATGACTCATTCTGTTTCCGTAGCAAGTTGACACATGTTGCGAAACCACGTTAGTGAGCAGCTCTGTTGATTTATGTGGAACGTGTTTCGTTTACCTCTCCAGGTTTTTGTGTATAACATTGCTTTTCGCGATGAGTATTCAAGATGAACAGCAACATGCCATAAAATTTTGTTGGCATTTAGGGAAAAGTGCTGCGGAAACATATGCAATGTTTCAACAGGCATATGCTGATCAAGACAGACTGAGTAAACGGTGAATGCAGAGTATTACCAAGGAGTCATTGAGACTCTGGGCCAGCACGTAGCAAAAAAGGGGCCGCATTTGAAGAACTCCTTCATATGGCACCACGATAATGCATGCCCGTATGCCACGCAGGCTTTTCAGGTTACGCGACGAAGAGAAAAATAGAAATTTTCCCACATCCAGCATACAGCCTGGACCTTGCACCCTGCGACTTTTGGCTATTTCCACTTTTAAAGGCCACTTTACGTGGTCGTCATTTCATAATGAACAAAGAAGTGATCACCTCAGCGCAAGTTTTCTTCAGTTCGCTACCTGACGACAAATTTTCAAAGACATTCACAAAGTGGCAGGAGATTATGGACGCTTGCTTAGCTGTCAATGGTGCCTATTTTGAAAAAGATGTACGTCTACTCGATATGGCTGATTCTGAATAAAAATTTTGTGGTTTGTAATTTTTTTGTTTCATTTTAATGATTCTTGGAGGGGTCCATGTACATGCTTGTCTTTTAACTGCTACGCAGTCACGACTTTTTGACCTATTGTGCTCATTTTGGTCTCAATCGGCAGCTAATGAACCAAATTTTCACCCTAGTATATTTGCTAGCCAATGGAGGTTGCTGTTTTCCTATACAGGAATTAGTCTCACCTTCTCTGCGGCAGCCTTTGTACATACACATTGATTGTGCTGTAAATTGTTATACTTGCGCATCGTTGCCCACTTGCCAAATTATCATACAGACCTAGACCTCCTGCGTACATGGATGAAAACTGCTATAAAAAAGAAATTGACTTGTCTTGCCGCATCATGTTGCATTTTGTCACATCATGTCAGATTTGGTATGCGACTGGCCTAAGTCTCCACCAGCTATCAAGCTCCGGACCTCTTGATTTCAAGGCAATGGTGTTAACATTATGCCATTGAAGAGCCCCCCAAAACCAAAAAGTGGATAACTTGTAATACAGAACAAGGTATGAAACATTGGTTCCAATGAAGTGAACATGCAGTGTGCATAACTGTACGATCGAGCTCAGCTGAAAGGTGACAGAAATAGTTGGCCCCTTTCAGTGTGTATTTGTGTACATGCACCTGGTGACCAAAAACTCCCAGTTCTATTTTGAGAAGATTTGTGCTGACACAGGAAGATGCCCCATATACAAGAGGACCTTCAGTTGTGAATAACAACGCTTTACAAGATGAGATTTATATCAATTACATGTGTCAGGAATATGTAAACATTCAGGAATGGCTCACTGGACAAATGAGTCTGCCTGATGGCAAGAAGTCTCATTTCTTAGGCCAGCTGCACACCGGATCTGACACGACACGATGCGACAAGTAATTCTTGATGCAAAACTGACTCGGGAAATGTTTAACAAGGGGCTCTTATCTTATGGGCTGCCGCACGCCAGACAAAACATTTAACTCGAGTCATGTTGCGACGGTTTGCGACTAAAGAATGAAGGTCCGGAGAATTTGGTCTCATGGGAGAACGACATGACAAATTGCCACGTGTATGTGTGAATCCACTCTCTTCAGTATCGACTGCATGCTACTCCCCACTGTATCGTTTGACAAAAAATATGTATGTTTGACAGTACATGCAAGGTCAAAGTCATTCCATTGCAAGCGAGGCCACTTTTGTATGATTATTCCTCAACTGGTTACCATAATGAGGACAAAATTGATATGGTATAGAATGAAGTGGCACAATTGTATTACCTGAAAAAAATAGGTCCATTGGAAATTATCTTTTATTTGGACAGAGAATGTAGTGTACAAAATGTATCGTAAATTGTACAAGAAAAACAATCTACAGGCCAGTTTGATATTTATTGCTCAAATAACTAAATGTTTGCAGTTCTCAAATCAAACTTTTTCCTTCTTTGGAGGGAGTCCATCTATTGCTGGATTCATGTGTAAACAGGAAATATATTTACAAGGAAATTTACTCTCTTTTCAGAGGAGTTAATTCAACATTAAAATGAAAAAGAAATACATTATAAAACAAAGCTACGCAATTGATTACTCATTTCCTCACACAAAAAAATGAGTCTCCGAAGCTTCAATGCTTTCACATATATATGTTAGTGATTTTTTGTTTTGTTATGCAATATATTTAAATATCAAAATTAGATTATCATATTTACATGTAAAGTTGTCAAAATGGTAGGGAGATAGACACATCCGCCGTAGTAACGAAAATTAACTTTTGTAGCCAGGAATCGGCTCCTTTGGGGGTATCCCTGATTCTCCCCTTCCCCATTACCTCATACACCTTCCCAAGACTTCTTTTTAACAATTTGTAAAGTTATGTTGTCATGAAACACACTGCCAAGACTGGAATTAAAGTAACCAACGCCTCTTTTTCCTTCCCGTTCTTGTATGAAAAACACAAGAAGACTCGTGTTGCCTTGTGTCACTTTGTGTATCATGATGTTGTGTTGCATCACGTCGTGTCAGATCTGGTATGCAGCTGGCCTTAGTCTGCTCCTTGGAGAGCATCATTACCTGTGATAGAAAATTAAACCCATACTTGCTGGTGTGACATTCATATAAATGGTTGTCACCAGTTGAACAGCCTAACAAGATTACAAATCCAACACTGCACCCAAAGAAGATTCTTCTCTGTTCTGGATATGGCACCATTTGATCCACTTGCTCTACACCAGTGTCAAACCATCACTGTGCCAACCTCCTCCTTGGCAGTGGTTAGCACGGCACGCTACAATGCCAGGGGTCTTGGATCCAAATCCCAGTCTGGGGATGGGTGTTCTTTGTGAGTGTCCCTTCATCAATTTCATCATATCATCACTCATCTACATGTTTACAATTAGCCAAAAGTGACAGAAAAGCAAAGTAAAACAAATCAAACCAATCAATCAATCACTGCAGTTCTAGTCCAAGGTAACACCATTTTGTCCGTACAGAATTGCAACACAGCGACCAAAATACTAACAGCAAGAAATGTATTTTTCAACCTTTTTTTCCCTGGGAAAATGGTCATTACTTCAAGAGGATGTTATTCCTGAAGTAGTTGTAGAGAGTTGACTGTAATATGATATTCAAACAACTAACTATTTCCCTACAAAGTAGTAGTATTTCACTTAAAAAAAAGAGACATTTGTAGTTTGGAAAAATATATTTATTGCATATAAAATATTTTCAATTTTACAAGCCGTTAAAAATAAACAGTCCACACTAATGAAGTGAAGACCCAGGGGGAAAAACGATGAATGAAGATTTTTCGCCCATTTTGAGATCGCAGCGCCATCTGATAGCTCAGAAGCTGTACTATAAGAATGAGAACGGCCTTGGTTGGGAAACGATGAGAAGTGCCTGAAAAACGCATTATTATTTTGGCATATATTGACGTATTTATGAATAGAAATACTTGTTTTTCATTTCCTGGCAAATCGTCTCGAATGAACATTCATCGTTTTTCCCCCTGGCCCTTCAAGTGTTTCATCTTGATTACAATACTTCTAAAGGTATCAAGAAAATCAATTGAAAACTGTAATGTACATTGTTGCTTTACAAAGTTCACTTCTTACATAATCATTCTTGCAAACATTATGAGGAAGCAGAACAACTTTTTAGATTCATGATGAATTGATTAGACTTATAACCACTGTACTTCGTTTTTTATATCAATCTTTCCGAGAATTGTTCCTTCTCTACCTTCATTGTATTGGGTACATGTAGCCATACGTAGGAAATCCCCAAAAAACACATGTTTATGGAAAGCAGGCAATGTAAAGAGTACTGCCTGGGAAGCGAGTCAAGGCACGAAATATAAAAACCTTTCCTGCACCCCCAAAAATTGGCATGTTGCATAGTTCAATGAAATGAACTAACAGATTCTCTAACTATGAACTGGTAGGAACAACAGACAAACCAATGCCTTTGATCCATGACCTTTTTCTTGAAGTGATGTGGCAGGTTAAGGTTCTATGTGTATGTATGTCAATAATTCGAAGAATGTGCCTTTGCGATGTTTGGTGTTTCGAATGCATTGTGTTGTGTCATTTTATTTCAGCTATTTTTTTCTTTTTACACACACACAATTTTGTGTCTTATTTCTGTGTTTTAGACCCACTATATAGTCAATTGCATGACGTCAGACTGTATTTTGAATCATGCTGCCATCTATAATTTCTCAATTAATTTCCCAATTATAGGCATCTATATTGGCCTAATTTCCAAACTGGTTGGTTGGTTGATTTTTATCAGCACACAACCCTCTAAACCAGAACAAAACTGAGGATAAGGCCTTAACACGAAAATAAAATATGTCTGTTAAAAACTTTTACATCAATTGCTAAAACTAATATGGTTGTAAACTATTGAAAACTAAAACTACTGTTCTGAGGATAAAATCATCGAACCATGAGGATGTAAAGGGGCACTCAGCACACCAAGACAAACACGTGACAACATAATCCCATAGAGGATCATCCCGGCAACAAGGCCTCATTGGCCTACAAGAAATAGTTACCGGGGTGTATTATGTGGGAGTGAATTAACTTTTTGGTGCCTTTTCGGGCCTCACTGGCCTTCAAGTAGTAGTTACTGGGACATGCTAGGTGGAAGTGAAGTTAACTTTCGGGTGCCTTCTCCTAGGCATGAGTACTGGCAACAGAGCCTCGTTGGCCTGCAAGAAGTAGTTACTGGGACATTCTATGTGGAACTGAAGTTAACTTTTTGGTGCCTTCTCAGACTTCATTGGCACGCAAGTAATTACTGGAACATGCTATGTGAAAGTGAAGTTAACTTGTGGGTGCTTTCTCCCAGATATGGGTCCTGGCAACAGAGACTCGTTGGCCCGCAAGAAGCAGTTAACTGGGTGCCTTCTCAGAAGGTCACCTGTTACATCCTGATTTCCAAACTGGGTTGGGTGATTGTTACTCTTGTTATGGTAATGTGTAATGTTCATTTGAATTTGTTTTCTTCTAGCTTTATTAGTATTTTGTGGCAGTATTCCCAGGCATGTCTAGCAGCCTGAGCTGAATTTGTTTTATCATCCCTCACCCTTGCCTTGAGGGTTCAGCTTGTTTCACCAACATGTCCTATCCCACATTCACAGGGTATTCGTGATTAAAATTACCACCCGAGTACTATTGTTGCTTCCAATATTGCCACTGGATGTAGGATACATCCCTTGTTTATGTTCAGTTAGTAGCAGGTAGCAGAAGTGTGTGGTCATGGCTGCTATGGAAAAAACGGAGTTATGCAATATTTTTAAATATGTGAATACTAGGAACTCTAACGAAGGTGTGGGACTTAAACTTAGATCAGTTGACCTATAAAAAATGTATATAATCTCCTCCAATGTGCTTACGTGTAACTCTTGGACCCTGAATAGTTGCGAGAATGTGATATGTGATACACTGTTACTCGATGGTGCGTTGACTGTCTTCTCAAAGTGGCATGGAAGTACAAAAAAAAACATTTTTGAGCATGCCTTTTGTCTGGAGAGTATCAACTCAGGACAAGCTGTGGTATTTACAGACATGTTGGGTGAGAATAAGTCAGGGCAGAAACTATAAAAACCTGTTCCTGCTCACCCAGATATGCAATAGCTAAGCTGGACAGTCAATGATACGAACTAACTATGCAAAGATGGAGTTGCAACAGACAAGCCACTGTCTTTGATCCACGAGCTGTCCTCAAAGTGATGTGGCAGGTTAGTGTTCTATTTGCATGTGGATAATGTTAAGAAATTGCGTCTGCTATGGTGTTTGGAGTGATCATGTCAAAAGTGTATTGTGTGGTGCCACTGTAGTTTTTTATTATTATTATTATTATATTTTTCAATTTTGTGTCTTATTTCTGTGTTCTAGACCCAGTATATACTTAATTGCATGGTGTGTAGTGTGCTGTAATGAGAGATTTTTGCTCAAGCACCAAATAGTTTGCGCAGATGATACTAGATAGCATGTGGATTTGATTGATTGATTGATTTAGTTTATTTTACTTCGCGTCTTGTGTCTCTTGGCTAATTTGCGAAGATGGGGATGAGTGATGAAATTGATGAATGGACATTCACAACAACCAAGCCAGAGTGGGATTCGAACCTGGGAATATAGTGTGTGGAATTTGAGTGTTTCTTTACTCGAGCAAATAATGCTTGAACAGGCAAAACTAGCGATACAGTCAAGCCCAGTAGTACATGTATAACTGTAATTTGTCTGTGGTAGTGGCCCCTCAAATGTGGATTGTGAAGTGAAAGACGAAATGAAATTGAAGCTTTAAGTAAACACAGTCATTTTCTCCATGTTAAAATGTAGTTTAGTGTATCTTACTAATACACTGATACATGAAAATGAAATAGATGATTGTGGGCTGAAACTGGCAGGATGGATATTTTACATACATGTGTCTAATGAAATAGATGATTGTGGGCTGAAACTGGCAGGATGGATATTTTACATACATGTGTCTATGATTATTGTCACATTAAAATGATATTCCATTGTGAATGCTCGAGCGTGGAATACTCGAATGAGTACGAACGAACAAAAGTGGTTCCATGCACTACTATAATGGAATGAGACTGTATTTTGTGTCATGCTGCCATCTATAAATTTTGAAGTGCATTTCTAATTATAGGAACTAACAGTTGGGCTGAAAAGTTCATAGGCTGACTCATAGATGGCGTTACTAGAATTAAATCCATGTGATTTTTACTTAGTACTAACCTTCAAAAGATACGTGTATAAATTTCACAGCTGCCGGATAATTAGTTCGTGAGATATAGCATTGTGAGTGAAGCAGATTTTGTTATTGTGAAAAAATGGATAAAAAAGGATTTCGTGTGTTAATAAAGCATTGCTTTTTGGCGAAAAAAAATACTGTTGAAGCCAAGGCTTGGCTTGATAAACATTATTCGGACTCTGCACCAGGAAAATCAACCGTTGAGAAGTGGTTTGCTAAATTTAAACGAGGCGAAATGAGCATCGAAGACGATGCACGCAGTGGACGCCCCAAAGAGGCTGTTACCGACGAAAACATAAAAAAAGTCCACAAAATAATTTTAAATGATCGTAAAGTGAAGTTGATCGAGATAGCTGAGACTTTAAAAATATCAAAGGAACGTGTTGGACATATTGTGCATGAATATTTAAACATGCGAAAGCTGTGTGCAAAATGGGTGCCGTGCGTGCTCACAATCGATCAAAAGCAACAACGTTTTGATGATTCGGAGCAATGTTTAGCGATATTCAACCGTAATAAACACGAATTTTTCCGTCGATATATTACAATGGATGAAACATGGCTCCATAACTACACTCCAGAGTCCAATCGACAGTCAGCCGAGTGGACTGCACGTGATGAACCGAATCCAAAGCGTGGAAAGACGCAACAGTCGGCTGGCAAGGTTATGGCATCAGTATTCTGGGATGCGCATGGTATTATATTCATCGATTACCTCAAAAAGGGCCAGACCATCAACAGCGATTATTACATAGTGTTGTTGGAGCGTTTAAAGGATGAAATCACGAAAAAACGGCCCCATTTGAAGAAGAAAAAAGTGCTGTTTCATCAAGACAATGCACCGTGTCACAAATCAATCAAAACGATGGCAAAATTATATGAATTAGACTACGAATTGCTTCCCCATCCACCATATTCTCCAGATCTGGCCCCCCAGTGACTTTTTCCTGTTTGCAGACCTTAAAAGAATGCTCGCTGGAAAGAAATTTAGCACTGATGAAGAGGTAATCGCCGAAACTGAGGCCTATTTTGAGGCTAAAGAGAAATCGTACTATAAAAATGGCATCGAAAAATTGTATGACCGCTATAATCGTTGTATCGCCCTCGAAGGCAACTATATTGAATAATAAAATCGAATTTTGTCAAAAAAATATTTTTTACTATGTTAGCCTACGAACTTTTCAGCCCAACTGTTACATTGGTCTGATTTCCAAAGTGCATTCTGTTGTTATGGTAATGTGCAATGCTTCTTGAATTTGTTATCTCCCAGGCTTATCATATGTCTTATCTCATTGTATTTTGTGGCCATTTACCCAGGCATGTATAGCAGCTTGATCTGAGATTGGTTTTATGCTTTCACACCGTTGTCTTAAGAGTTCAGCTTGTTTCACCAATTTATTCCATCCTACATTTATTCTGCTTTATGTTGTGTGTAGGGGGGCAGGGTCCACAAAGACAGAACCAGTCCTTTTTTTTTAAAAAAAAAAATGGTGGGGGAAGGTTAAAAGTCCAAACCGTTCATCATTACTCAACAACCACTGATAAGTTACGAAGACGATTGTAGATGCATCTTTATGTGTTTTGTAAGAGAACGTTTTAGAACATAACTCTTCCCACAAATGTCGCATGACAACTTTTGAACTTCTGTATGTTTTTTTTCATGATTTAAGATCTGATACTTGTAGCAGTATAATTTTCCACACACACTGCAACAAAATGGGCGAATTTTAGCATGAGTCACTCCATGCCTTATAAGAACACCCTTTTGCCGAAAAGATTTCCCACAAAGATCACAACTAAATTCTTCATGAGTACCAGTGTGCGTTGTTTCATGTTTCAAAAGAATACTTTTTGTTTCAAAGGATTTTCCACATGTACTGCAGCTGTAAATGGAAGCACGAAAATGTCTTCTTATTATATGTGTTGAAACATCACTTTTCACACGGAAAGATTTTCCACAAATATCACAAGTAAATGGACGAAGATCTGTGTGTGCTCTTTCGTGTCTCAAAAGGCGAGTTTTTCTATTAAATGACTTCTCACACATGCTGCATTTGTGCAGATGCTCAGCTCCTGAATGTGTTTCTACATGACACAGAAGTTTTTGTCTACAAGGAAAAGATTTTCCACAAAAATCACAACTGATAGGGTGACCACCCGTATGTGATTTCATATGATTTAAAAGTAATGATTCCACGTAAAATACTTTCCCGCAAGTACTGCAGCTGTAGTGGGGAACAGTTGGATGAAGCTTTAGATGCTTGGTAAGATCACTTTTCGTAAGAAACGATCTCTTGCACACATTACACGCAAATGGGCGTACACCACTGTGTGCTAATTCATGGATTCTAAGTGATACTTTCCTCTTGAAATATTTCCCACAAATACTGCAACTGAAGGGAGAAATTATGTGAGTTTGCGTGTGCTCTTTAAAAATTTTCTTGTACACAAAAGTTTTTGCACAAATATCACAAGTGAATGGGCGAATTCCTGTATGTACTTTTTCATGCATTGAAAGTGTTTTCTTTCTTGAATATGATTTTCCACAAGTAGGGCAAGTAAATGGGCGAGCACCTGAATGTATTATTTCATGCTGGGAGCAACCTGACCTGTCTACAAATGTTTTCCCACAAACCTTACAACTAAATGGGCGAATTCCTGTGTGCGTCTTTTTGTGTTGAAAAAGTAAGCTTTTTAGATTAAAGGATTTACCACATATACTGCAGCTGTAAATGCAAGGACGTAAATGTCTTTTTACATGGGTCGAAAGATCATCCTTTACACGGAAAGATTTCCCACACATATCACAAGTAAATGGACGAACACCGGTGTGTGCTCTTTCGTGTCTCAAAAGGTCATTTTTACTATTAAATGACTTCTCACACATGCTGCATTTGTGCAGACGCTCAGCTCCTGAATGCGTTCCTACATGAGACAAAAGTGCATGTCTATAATAAAAAGATTTTCCACAAAAATCACAATTGAAACGGCGAACACCTGTGTGTGATACCATATGCTTTGTAAGCAATGCTTTCATGTGAAATACTTTCCCACAAGTACTGCAGTTGTAGTTAGAAACAGTCGAGTGAATATTTTCATGCGCAGTAAGATGACGTCTCATAAGAAATGACTTCTTGCACACATTACATACAAATGGACGTACACCACTATGTGTTAATTCATGAATTTTAAGTCCAAATTTTCTTAAAAATGATTTCCCACATGTACTACAAGTATATGGGCGAGCACCTGAATGTATGATTTCATGCTTGGAGCAATCTCTCCTGTCTACAAACGTTTTTCCACAAACCTTACAACTAAATGGGCGAATTCCTGTGTGAGTTCTTTCATGCCTTTTGAGGTATTTCCTCACAGCATACACTTTCCCACACGTACTGCAACAGTATGGATGAGTGCCTGACAATATATTCGACTGTTGGTCTGGAGAATTTGTGGCAGGAGAATTTTCAGTTATCCTACTGACAGAAGAACTGCAAAGCAAGAGAACATCCGAATATGAGTACTGTTAGCTTGGCAATGTTTGATGCATATGAAGTCACATTATAATCATCACAATCATAATAATGCAAAATAATATAGTAACAGTTCTTTTTAGTGCTTTTTATTTTTCCTGAGAAGTTGCATCCTGGTTTCCCAGAATTTTCTCAAGCTTAAACCAAGATAAATACATACACAACCTCACATGGCTAGTCACTCTACACTTCTAAGGAATTAATAATTTGTGTCCTTTTATTTCCTGCCTATGAGGGTTCAGCTTGTTCCACCAATATATTCTGTCCCACCTTCAAGCATTATGTCTTATGTTGGATGTGTGTGTTGGGGTGAAGGGCATGAAGACAGATCAAGTCTCTGAATGGTGGGTAAAAAAAGGTCAAAAGTCCAAACAGTTCATCATTAATCAACAGTCAACGATAAGTTACAAAGAAGACTGCACATGCATCTTTATCATGTGGTTTGTAAGAGAACGTTTTAGAACGTAACTCTTCCCACAAATGTCGCATGACAACTTTTGAATTTCTGTATGTTTTCTTTCATGATTTAAGATCTGATACTTGTAGCAGTATAATTTTCCACACATACTGCAACAAAATGGCCGAATTTCAGCATGAGTCACTCCATGCTTTACAAGATCACCCTTATGCCGAAAAGATTTTCCACAAAGATCACAACTAAATTCACAGGCAACAGTGTGTGTCGTATCATGTTTCAAAAGAAGGCTTTTTATTTTAAAGGATTTCCCACATGTACTGCAGCTGTAAATGCAAGCACGAAAATGTCTTCTTATATGTGTCGAAACATCACTTTTCACATGGAAAGATTTTCCACAAATATCACAAGTAAATGGACGAACACCGGTGTGTGCTCTTTCGTGTCTCAAAAGGTCAGTTTTAGTATTAAATGACTTCTCACACATGCTGCACTTGAACAGACGCTCAGCTCCTGAATGCGTTCCTACATGTCTCAGAAGTTTTTGTCTATACGGAAAAGATTTTCCACAAAAATTACAACTGATAGGGCGACCACCCATATGTGATTTCATATGATTTGAAAGTAATGATTCCACGTAAAATACTTTCCCGCAAGTACTGCAGCTGTAGTGGGGAACAGTTGAATGAAGATTTTCATGCTTTCTAAGCTCACTTCTTGTAAGAAACGATTTCTTGCACAAATTACATGCAAATGGACGTACACCACTGTGTGCTAATTCATGGATTCTAAATTCTTTTCTCCTCTTGAAATATTTTCCACACACACTGCAAGTGAAGGGAGAAACATTTATGTGAGTTATTGAATGCTCTTTAAGATTATCTTTGTACACAAAAGTTTTTGCACAAATATCACAAGCGAATGGACGAATTCCTGTATGTATTTTTTCATGCATTGAAAGAGCATTCTTTCTTATATATGATTTCCCACAAATAGCACAAGCATGTGGGCGAACACTGGAATGTATTATTTCATGCTTTCTAAGCTCACTTCTTGTAAGAAACGATTTCTTGCACAAATTACATGCAAATGGACATACACCACTGTGTGCTAATTCATGGATTCTAAATTCTTTTCTCCTCTTGAAATATTTTCCACACACACTGCAAGTGAAGGGAGAAACATTTATGTGCGTTATTAAATGCTCTTTAAGATTATCTTTGTACACAAAAGTTTTTGCACAAATATCACAAGTGAATGGGCGAATTCCTGTATGTATTCTTTCATGCATTGAAAGAGTTTTCTTTCTTATATATGATTTCCCACAAATAGCACAAGCATGTGGGCGAACACTGGAATGTATTATTTCATGCTGGGAGCACTCTTTCCTATATAAAAATGTTTTTCCACAAACCTTACAACTAAATGGACGAATTCCTGTGTGTGTTCTTTCATGTTTTTTGAGGGAGCTTTTCCAAGTATATGCTTTCCCACAAGTACTGCAACAGTATGAATTAGTGTCTGACAATATATTGGACTGTGGGTCTGGAGAATTTGTGGCAGGAGAAATTTCAGTTTTGCTACTGACAGAGGAACTGCAAAGGAAGAAAAGAACATCCGAATATGAGTTCCATTAGCTTTTGATGCAAATGAAGTCTTAACTAAAATAATCTACACAAGCATAATTGTGCATATGCTATAATATCAATCATGTGTACACATCTGTAAGTATGCCAATTTCTGTGGCAGAGTGGTTATCACAGCATGCTACGATGCCAGAGGTCCTGGGTTCAAATCTCAGCCTAGAGAATGGATGTCCCTTCATCAATAATTGCATTACATAATCACACATCCTCATCGTCGCGATTAGCCAAAAGTGGCAGCAGTGCTGTAGTGCTATACAAATAAGATTTACATGAAAAAATATAATTCTTCTTGCATTTCATTCCTGGACATTAAAAAAAAATTGCAACATTACAGTTCTTACAGGTGCTAGAGGAATTCCTGCAAAACTTATGGTTGTCATGTGGCCTTCAAACATTTTATGAGTTCCTCGCGTACTGCTCAAACAAAAGTAGGTTAAGAAATTGAGTTGGCTGTCAACTCTCAGCTGCTGAGGAGTTTAACGGGCCTCCTAAGCAGAGCACAAAAATGAGAAGCAATAGAACTAATATCCTACCTTGTCTAGTCCTGGACTCGTGTCTACTCTATTCTACAAATGGGCCTCCCTGATGGCGCAGTGGTAGCGTCATCACTTTGTAACCAAGGAGTCCCAGGTTTGATTCCTGGTGGAGGCACAGGGTGGTTCAGATCCCACTTTAAACTGTAGATCCAGTCCCGATTAGCCTTACTGTGCATAAAATAGACTTAAAACACCAACTCAAACAAACAAACTCATTGTCTCTGTATCAGCTGTGTAGGGAGTCCAGTGTGATAACCCCTACTTTTGCCAAATTTGGGATTTGTTCTATGGGGATGTACCAGAACATTTTGATTAATTCTTGCATCCAGGTTACTATAAAAAATAAAAATGTTAAAAAACTTACGTGAGTGAGTATAAAAGTTTTGCAGACGACGTTTCACGAAGCTACGCTTCGCTTCTTCAGGTCTCTTATCAGTATTTAAAATACTTCGTCAAGAACATAAGAAATCCAGGATTAGGTTAAAAAGGGGTGATAGGATATGGAATTAAAATATCTGAAGTTAAAAAAGCCATGTTGGCTAAGAAATAAATCTAAAAGATTAGTGCCCGTACTACCATGTTGAAGGAGTGGCTGTAGTAGCATACAAATGCTACATTCCTTCCAATGAAAACTCCACAGACTCAGAGGCGGCGCGGGTCACTTCCGGCGTGACATGGAATTTAACAGATTCACTCCTATTATTTCCCCACCGCTTAAACATGTGAATCCAGGCTTCGTTCAGGTTACCGTCATCCCTGTTTAATTTTTTCCCTCTATCAACACAAATATTCGCAGCCTCGTGAACGTTCAAATCAGGTTGTTTATGTACCATTTTTACAACTTCTCTTTTATCAACCTTATGGTTAAATTCTAAAATATGTTCAGAAAGCCCGGTTTTCGGAGACAGTTCCCTAATATCCTTATCATGCTCGTCCCAACGGGTTCCCATGCTTCTTCCAGTTTGTCCAATATACGCTTTATTACAGGAACAGGTAATCTTATATACGCCCTTCTCGTCTCTGACATCTTTTCGCCCTTTTCCTTCCTTTTTATATTCAGTAAAATATTTCTCGATATTTCGGGGAGCTCTCATTCCCCCTTTTATCCTGAAGCCTTTTAGAATTTTGTCAAACTTTTCGGATACCCCTTTTACATACGGGATGCCGACGTATTTGTAATCTATTTCCCCTGCCTCGTTATTCTTATTTATCCCCTTCTTTCCACCTTCATTATTCAAGACTTTAAGTGCCCCCCTCTTTATTTTCCTCATTTCCTCTACTTTATAACCGTTTCTTAACCCTACCTTCATAATCCAATTTTCTTCTTTCTCTCTCTCCTCCCTACAATTACAAAGTCTCCCGGCCCGAATGTAGAAGTTCATGTACAAATTATTCTTAATTCTGTTTGAGTGTTCAGAATCTTGGTGGATAAATCTGTCCCCTGCTAACTTTTTGTGGTGAACCCCGGTTCGAACACTGCCATTAACCCGTTCAATCCTCAAGTCCAAGTAGTTGATTACTCCTTCATTTTCTACCTCAGATGTGAATTTTATAATATAATATATTTAGAATAAAGAGGGGGGCACTTAAAGTCTTGAATAATGAAGGTGGAAAGAAGGGGATAAATAAGAATAACGAGGCAGGGGAAATAGATTACAAATACGTCGGCATCCCGTATGTAAAAGGGGTATCCGAAAAGTTTGACAAAATTCTAAAAGGCTTCAGGATAAAAGGGGGAATGAGAGCTCCCCGAAATATCGAGAAATATTTTACTGAATATAAAAAGGAAGGAAAAGGGCGAAAAGATGTCAGAGACGAGAAGGGCGTATATAAGATTACCTGTTCCTGTAATAAAGCGTATATTGGACAAACTGGAAGAAGCATGGGAACCCGTTGGGACGAGCATGATAAGGATATTAGGGAACTGTCTCCGAAAACCGGGCTTTCTGAACATATTTTAGAATTTAACCATAAGGTTGATAAAAGAGAAGTTGTAAAAATGGTACATAAACAACCTGATTTGAACGTTCACGAGGCTGCGAATATTTGTGTTGATAGAGGGAAAAAATTAAACAGGGATGACGGTAACCTGAACGAAGCCTGGATTCACATGTTTAAGCGGTGGGGAAATAATAGGAGTGAATCTGTT
The DNA here is from genome assembly GCF_977018435.1 of Lepisma saccharinum. Taxonomy (NCBI): domain Eukaryota; kingdom Metazoa; phylum Arthropoda; class Insecta; order Zygentoma; family Lepismatidae; genus Lepisma; species Lepisma saccharinum. Next base: position 64,320,800 of record NC_139241.1, on the reverse strand, counting down.
AAATTCCATGTCACGCCGGAAGTGACCCGCGCCGCCTCTGAGTCTGTGGAGTTTTCATTGGAAGGAATGTAGCATTTGTATGCTACTACAGCCACTCCTTCAACATGGTAGTACGGGCACTAATCTTTTAGATTTATTTCTTAGCCAACATGGCTTTTTTAACTTCAGATATTTTAATTCCATATCCTATCACCCCTTTTTAACCTAATCCTGGATTTCTTATGTTCTTGACGAAGTATTTTAAATACTGATAAGAGACCTGAAGAAGCGAAGCGTAGCTTCGTGAAACGTCGTCTGCAAAACTTTTATACTCACTCACGTAAGTTTTTTAACATTTTTATTTTTTATATATTTAGTGAGTAAACGCACAGTTTTCCATAATGATCCAGGTTACTCCTGGGGAAGAAAAACTTATTTCCCCTCAATTAAATAAGGGCCTTACATTCTTTGCTTCCATATGATAAAAATTCAGTAGATTGAAGCCAGTGAAAGGATCTAACACTCCGAGTGTATACATTGATTAATAACAGAATGATAAAAAAAGGTAAAGTGCTCCCCTGTGCTTAGCACTACACCATGAAGGTGTATAGGGGGTGTGATGCATGTTCTAACTTAATTATCAAATGTGCATTCACCGAATGAGAGTGTTATTTAACACCTTTACACATGGGCTATTTTCTCTTTTTTTCAAATTTGAAATATATATCACAAAACATGCCACAAAACAATTAACCAGAGTGAAAATAAATTTTATAATGTAGAATTGCAGTAATACCGTTTCAGAGTTGTACTTCATTACAAACACTGGGGGGAAAAAAATACTAGGAGGAACATACTGTTTAATCTTTAGCAGACAGAGCCTTGGTCACCTCTGTAGCCTCTGCAGATGGGACCTTTTCAAGCATGCAATTTTCAAATTTGCCGTGACGTACAAAAAAATCATAGCGCGAGAACTAATCGTCACAGAGAAATGAAATCAGATCTGTTTTCTTTCTTGAAGACAGGGCTTTTAGTAGAAATAAAATTTATACATTGTGCCTCCAAATGATGAGTGTCAAAGGAAGAAGAAGAAATGTTAAATTTGAAAAAATAAATGGGCTGATGGCATATGTGGTCCCTCCAACAGAAAGAGGTGAATGAAAAATGTATTTTGCCCCTGTGTCCCTCCTGGACTCCTAATTGTAGACTGTTGTTAAAGTGTTGCTCTTGCTCCATTTTATGTGTAAAAGTTAAATATATCAGCAAAAAGTTGTGTTTCAGTTCTATTTAAAATCTTGGCATTTGTTTTATTGCAATTTCATCATGCTACAAATGCAATTTTACCATGGTTCTATTTTGATTTACTTCCGTTAACACATACTGTGGAGTTTTAGCGATTACTTAAGATTTTGTTCAATATATACTTTCGTAATTAGGTTAAGCAGGCCAGGTTTGGTTCTCTTAGCAATAAAATAAAGTCCCTAAATGCATTCTACTAAGGTTCCGATTTACTTCTACATTAATTCCCACAAGTCTACGATACTTACAATCGCTTGTCAATGGAAAATACATTGCCCATGGGAAGCACGCATGCTTGCATAAGATAATTTTTAAATTGTTTTTTTCAACATAAATAACTTCGAAATCGAAACAGTGCTAATTTATTTAAGGAAGGTTCAAATTTCATGTGATTGCCAAAATGCTATGATAAATTAGTCTTTCTGCGATGAGAATTTGAAAAAATCAAAACAATCGGAACAGTTACCAAAATCTATCCTACAGTATTGTGAGTGTAACAAATTATATATTGTTTTGTAATTCGAGCATGTTATACTTTTATATGTATACTAACAAATAAAGAAGACAGAACTGAAATATCACGTGTAGTTTTCAAGAATTGTTGGCAATGGTGGTGGCAGGAGAAAGATCTCCCATTCATCCTCAATGGAAACACCTGCATGGAAGCAAAACCTCCTGTACGTCCACTAAAGGTTACATAATGCATCTGTGTAAATTCTTGGAAAAAAGATCCAAAAATTGACAGTGGAAACACGAAGTTTGCTGACAGAAGACTTGAGAGCTTTGTATGTGACCTTGAGTCATAATGAGGCTATATCTAACTGCATTTGTTTTTTAGTTACTTAGCGTCGCTTTTCTTCCACTTGTGATGATGAGGACGAGGGATGAAATTGGTGCTCGGTCATGGTGCAGCCTATTAGGGTTCCTAAACTCCTGCTTGATCTTATTCTGCATGAGTTGTATTTACACCAATAAGCCTTGAAGTAATAATGGGATTTGTTCTCTTGACTAAAGAAGTTGCCTGGAACTTTGTGATGTCTTGTGCATATGACTGTCAGTGGAGGAGGGATGTTGTTCCTAACAGCTAAATATGCATCATAAACCACTGAAGCATCAGATTAAGAGACGAAAGTAAATTGTACTCATTGTGCTTTAGTTATATTTCATATTTAATAATAATTTCCCCCCAATCTACCTTTTATAGTTTGAAGTATGTTTTATGTCTGCTTTATGTGCAGATAGGTTAATTGGGACTGGAACTACTGCGCAAACCCTGGTTGAAATATAACTAGGACCCCTTGATTACCACTATGGCATCGGAGAGGCCCAATCTTTCAATGTAGAGAAGTTTTCAGACCAAAGCAACAGGATTGATTAATTGATTGATTTAGTTTAAATTTAAATTTTTGTTTTGAGGTGTTTTGTTCCTCTTGGCTAATTTGCGAAGATGGGGATGAGTGATGAAATGATGTAATTGATGAATGGACATTCACAAACAACCAAGCCCGAGCGGGATTCAAACCCAGGACGCTTGGCGTCGCAGTGCGATGTGCTAACCACTCGGCCACAGGGTCTGGCAAAAAGCAACAGGAAACATGGAGTTCATACCAAAGCAGCAATTAACACAAGCCCCTTCATTCACTGTGCATGTGCAAACAGACTGAGCCAACATGATGCACGGTTTTCAGGAAACGGCCCAACCTGAGTGACATGAAAGCAACAAGCAACACATGCATCGTGTCTCTCCAGATCGAAAGGTTGCACTGATTACGGAGCGTTCACTTCCAACCAACATGTGTTGCTTTGGTTTGAAATCCCCCTACGAGTGGTAATTAAAAACAATTAATTCTTTACTGACCTGTTAGTTGGAACTGATTCACTCTCTGAAGGGCTGAATTTGACGTCTGTTGAAAGTCTGTCCTCAGTGGGCATTTGCCCTGCACCAGCTTCGCATCCAACTTTAGGGACTTCCCCACCGTTACCTTCTGGGCAATCTTCTAATGGCACATTATAGTCATTACACTCCTCCTTGAATATATCTTCCTTTTTCACCTCCTCTGAAATGTTGGTGCTGCCAAAATCACCCTCCTTTGGATCTGCATTGTTTCCAGTCTCCTCGCATACATTTTTTATATCACTAATCAGATCAAAATCTTTCGTATCTACTTCCGAACATTTACCAGGTAAGGCTGTTCCAAGTTCTCGAATTGTGAAATCATCATTTAGTGCTAATGGATCCAAGTTTTTTCTATGGTCACTCAAACTTACAGGTTCTTCACTCATCCTGCAACATAAAAAGACAGAAAAAACTACACTAAGTATACTTTTAATTAAAGCTGAACTGACACCCATACTCTTACCGATGCTTGAAAATTGTAACAAGTTGTTCAAAATATTGTTTAAAATTAGTGGGCGAGTATTCCACTCAATTTAGCAGTGTTTTGCTTTAAAATATTTAAAATTGCATCAGAATATTAGAATACCTGTCATGTCATCACAAAATACAGTTTCTGCACATAATATTAGTGCAAAATCAATTGAAACTTTGAATTTTGCATAACTTTCAGGCTAATTAAACTCTGCAAAAGTTGGTTGGTTGGTTGATTTGATGTTCTAAGTCCAATGTATGCACAATAAGGCTAATCGGGACTGGACCCACAGTTTAAAGTGGGATCCGAACCACTATGTGCCTCCACCGGGTATCGAATCCTGGACCCCATGATTACAAGGCGACGACGCTACCACCGTGCCATCGGGGAGGCCCACTCTGCAAAATGTCACTGGCTTTTTTGCGGACCCCGTGAATGACTGAAATGCCGGAAAAGTATCGGCCAACACTGATACACCGGTATTGGTATCAGTTCAGCCTTATTTTCAATACCAATCTTTATTTTTCTTATGTTACCTATTCTTCAACACATATGAATGTCTAAAAATTGAAGACTAAAGAAAAAAATAAAGAATGTGCTAATATAGAATTTCAGCCAAAACCAATAAAGGGTCAATATTAAATTTACTAATACAATTCTTCCATAAATAACTTGGACACTTATTAATGTACAAGTAAGTGATGCATTAGGAAAAGAAGTTTGAATTGGATTTGTTTAAAGTCTACTTTACCCACAGAGAGGCTAATCAGGGCTGGACCTACAGTTTAAAGTGGAATCCAAAGCACTATGTGCCTCCATGGGGTGTGTTGAACCCAGGACCTCTTGATTACAAGGCAACAACGTTACCATTATGCCATTGGGAAAGCACATGTTTAATGATATTTTGCAAGTTATACAGGAGTATTAGGACTTCAAAACAATTGTGAGAGTACATTTGCAGCTTGAAGAAATTAATTGGCACAGTTAAAAGCTCCACTAAGTATTATTTAGTGGAGAACTTATGATTTGAAAACTAGCATCTACACTACGAAGTGAGCAGCCTTTCTTGGTTTAGGTTCATCTCAGATAGGGAGTTCCAGGACATTTTCATACGAGGCTAGAAGGTGGTTTCGCACTTAACACCAGATGTTATGTAAGCAGGTGTTTGAAGCATTTAGGGACCCACCAAACCTAACAACGAAAGCATTTAGGAGTGTTTAATTAATTTATTTTACTTTTCATTGTTTTATTTATTAATGCTGAGTCCTAAACCTGACTTGTCTAACCTAACAACAAAAGCATTTTTTAGGAACACAATACCCCTTCACACAAGTAGATGGTATCAGCAGTCCGTATTAAAGATGACAGCAAGCATGTTAATACATAAAAAGAAATTTAAAAATGACTGAACAGCACGATTAGTTCGGAATTAAACAATCAGAACTTGTGCCTACTTTCTTTGCTCGTCACTCTTACATTAGACCCCAGAGGAGTAGTTTAGGAGAATTTTCTGTGCCGACCCCGTTCAGTGCAAAGAAGAAATGCACAAACTTGGTTAAAGCTACAAATGGTACCCTTGACCCTCTGTACCCCCTGGAGAAAGTTAAACATTTTGCATTGTTTACGAAGATTTTGTTGTTTATGAATGTTTTTAGTTGATTTTTGCTCGCAGAAATGTGTTATTGTGAAGTAAAGTTCGTCTGTTACCTTCGTGTAGCAGATCAGCCCGAAGGCTTTGGGCAAGTGAATATAGATAGAACCCAAAATGACTATACACAATACCAGCTATAATTTTACGTAGTTAGGTTAGGATTGCTAGGTTTGGTACTGGCAGTTATTTTCGACGTGTTCTTTCGACATTTTAGTATGCATACAAACAGTTTTTACGGTAAAAATTTACTATTCCACAAACACATGTAACTTCTTCGTTTCGCTACTTTTAACATTTGTACTTACCTATCTGCTTTGCAGAACATTCTTGAAGGTGTATTCACGTTTTTTTTTATGAAAGTAATTTCAATTTTTCACATTACGAGTACTTCTTTATTTGCATTGTTTCGCTTGCGTAAGACACAGTAAGTACACCTTCGTAGATCATTGCGCATCATGCTTTTGTTTTGTCGATTCAGTGTTTCCAACCTTCGTAACCCAAAAAAATACTCATGAAGTGGATTTTTTTTAAAGTTTCTTCGCATTATTTTACGAACAAAATTTTAACTATGCGTGCCTAACCTAACCTAACCTTGCCGAAAATGATTCATGGGGCTATGCGTGAATGGTTTTTGGGGCTATCCGTTAATGGTTTGTGGGGCTACTCGTTTTTCAAGTTCCCAATTACAAAATCCAGTGGATCTGCCACACCCGGTATGAATTTCGCCACACATCCACAACACGTCATCATTTCGGAAAACAATGGCGTGGCTGGAAACCCTGCAATCGACAAAACACAAGCACGACATGCGATAATCTACGGAGGTGTACACGCCAAAGGCTATTGTGCGTCGGAGAATCAATTTTCAACAAAAATAATGAATTTCCGCTATGATACATTCCCACATGACAGAAAACACCTTCCAGATGTTAGACAATGCTACAGGAACTTATTACCGTAAGTAGTTTCTTGTGTAAAAATGAAGAAATCTGTTTGTGGAATAGTAAATTAGCACCCAGAAAGTGATTTACCACTTTCTGTAGCATTGTTGAAGTCCCCGAATGTATTTTCTGTCATTGTTTAATCTTTTTTAGCGATAATTCATGTTTTTATGTATAAAAAATATTGCAATTGCTGTTGCTTCCATGTACGAACCGGATGTTCCGTGCACTTGATGACGTTGACCCCTGTCACTGTTTCCAACCACCCCGTGGTTTTTCAAGATGATGTGACCCCAAATTTTAGCTATGTTTGCCTAACCTAACATAACCTTCCCATGAATGGTTTGTGGGGCTACCCGGGAAAAAATATACAATTAATAACACGGAAGTACACATTTTTTTTGGTTTAGAAGGTTGGAAACACTGCATCTCTCGACAAAACACAAGCACGATGCGCGATGATCTAGAACGCTCGCGCCATATTGTGTCTCACACAAGCGAAGAAAACGAACAACAATAATTACTTGTAATATGAAAAATTGAATTTATTTTCGTGAAAAATTCATGGTACTACTTTACTATACCGGAGACACCTATCAATGACTTATTTTGCAATTTTTTGCATTGCTAACGTACTATTCTGCATTGCGGAACATTTCTTTAGGTGAAATAATGAATTTCTAATGAAAAATACATAACTTTAAAAAAAAAAAAATTGGTACCAGTAGTATAAGCCGGAGACACATTAAACTCGTTTGTTTTCAAATAAAAATCATTGCCACTTACCTCATATGCATAGATTTTTCAAGCTGGGGATCACTTTTTTTCCCATGAAAAAGGCGTTATTTTTAACATTATAATCATTTATTGGTCGTTGCTAATTCGGCATGCAAATTTTGACTCACGTTGTCTATTGTCAGCTGATATGCAATATTGTCAGCTGATGTGCAGTGTTTCCAAACTTATGAACCGATAAATGCCGCACAAACTATTCACAAAAGGTTTTTAAGAGAAAATTGAGGCTAGACTCTACTTTACGTCCTTATCTGCATGGTGATTGCTTCTTTGCGTTTGCGGTGCGCGATCGTTGTGCGGCACCCGGCATCTCTTCGGGTAAGTACCTTTTTCTTTTTACACTTTCTGTTCACGATAGCCCCACTATCCATTCACGAGGTCGAGGTATGCCTACGAGGTTAGGTTAGGCCTGTTAGGTTAGGTTCCATTAGCACTCATTTCACCCCTAAATATGTGCTTCATCATCTAAAAAATTCCTCAGTACGTTCAATTGCGCATATTCGGACAACATCGGTTTTTCTCGATTTAATCCTTCAGGAAATGTTTGCTCGCTTTGGGATTTACGTTGTTAAATTCCTTATAAAATAAGCTTTCCAACGATATATGACACGTATTCCTTATGAAAAGGACGTAAACTAGAGTCTTACCTTACATTGGAAAAAAAAAAAAACTCGCTCACACGTCATCTTGTCAAACTACCGCGTGGTTGCTACACTGTGAGGGGGTTACATAACCGAACGCACGGAACATTTGATGGTATAATTTAACAATACAGGGAATTTATCCAATTTGTTTAAAATTTGGGATACTTACTAATTTGGGCCTCGTAATCATGAATCTGCACTTAAAATTTGGCGCTCATGTATAAATTTGGCGCTTATGTGGGGGCAGGTGAATCCGGCCAATTTCTAACATGCCTTTAACAGGGACTCTATAGATATAGGCGGGGAGCCAGAGTGGATCGGAGGCGGGGCCACGATAGCGGTTGGGGGCGGTAGGCCAATTACCCCAGGGGCGGAGCCCGGAATCGGCGGGAAATTTGGAAATCGAGGGTGTAGAAATAAGAACTTAATTTAGATTATTTTGCTATTTCCACGTGTGAGCACCAAATTTTGACTGCAGATTCGTGATTAGGGGGCCAAAATTAGTGAGTATGCCGAATTTCAAACAAAATGGAGAAATTCCCTGTATTGTAAAATCGCTCCCATTTGATTCACGTAGTCGACGGTAATGGCGGCACGAGCTATCGTACAGGCAAAATACGTTGCACGATTCTAAAAAACAATTTCCCCGGCTTCAGAAAGTCCCCAAGAACGCAATTCAGTAAGTACTTTCTCGTGTTTTCTCCTGTAAATTTTAAGAAATCCGTCTCCGGCTTATACTACCGTTACCAAAAATTAAAAACATTTCACGAAATTTTTTAACCAAAAAAAGTTTAATTTTTACATAAAGAGTAATTATTAAACCTTTGACGTTAGCCCCACAAACCATCCACGGGTAGCGCCAAGAACCATTGACGTTAGCCCAAAAATTAACGATAGCCCCACGAACCATCACGGGGGCGATGCTGCTGCTTCAAATCCAAAGTGATGTGTTGGTGAAAAATGGCGGTATGCCTACTAGGTTAGGTTCGGCCTGTTAGGTTAGGTTCCATTAGCACTCCTTTCGTTCAATTTAGCATATACGGACGTCGGTTTTTCTCGATGATGTGCAGAAAGCAAATGGCGGCAACAGCAATAGCACGTCGGAAATAGATTTTCGTAAAAATCCACATGCATTCGCATTAAAATGGATCAAAACTAAATTCCCCAACATAAACAACGCTACAGAAAATGATTTACGTAAATACTTTCTCCTGTAAATTTGAAGAAATCCGTCTCCGGTATAGTAAAGTGTTACCCAATTCGGTCTCACTGCAGAACATGGGCTGCTTCTTTCCTCTAAATAGACGAACAAAATTTATATCCCCTGAAAGTACGTACCTTCTACTTCCATTTTCCGGTGTTCCTTTTACGATTAGCTACTATTATATTATTGCACGTAAAAAATGTTTTTCCTGCTACTAAAAGCAATGCATTTCTCCATTTGTTCGCATCCATATTGTTTACGCGCTCAAGTGTTGTGCGATAAATGAGACCCTTCATTTCGCGGCATTCGAGTTGATTTGTCGCTCCGGATTCCACCCACAGACGCAAAGTTTCTTTCATTATTTCAGACGAGGAATGCTTACAAGGTTAGGTTAGGCCTGTTAGGTTGGGTTCCAATAGCATAAATACAATGAAAAATGTTTTTCCTGCTACTAAAAGCAATGCATTTCTCCATTCGTTCGTGTCCACATTGTTTACGCACAGTTTCTTTCATTATTTCTTCGAGGAATGCCTACAAAGTTAAGTTAGGCCTGTTAGGTTAGGTCTCATTAGCATAAATAAAATGACTATTATTTAGGCTAAGTAAACTAAACCTAGCTACCTAACAACATAGGCATTTTTTGCTTTCACTAGATTTGTGCAGGAATATGCCTTTTCCTTCCTTGCTACGATTTCAATACCGCCCAACCTGAACACGTTTTTCTGTTTTTTTTAAAGAAAAATTTTTTTCCGCACCTTAAAACTTACTTTTCCCGATTACTAACTACAAAACGTTACCAAAAAATTATGAACCGCGTTCCTCCTAAGCAGCCCATATTCTGCAGTCTTACCCCAAATTCATAATTATACCTTATAGAATATTCCGCAATGCAGAATAAGTAAGTAGCAATCTTAAAAAGGACGAAATAAATGAGTTATAGGTGTTTTGACTTAACGGAAGTAGTACCAAAATAAATTCACAGCTGCATATAACAACATACCTATAATATTTGTAGGTTAGATGGCATGGAAGTAACGAAAACTAATTCACAGCTGCATATAACAACATACCTATAATATATGTTGGTTAGACGGCATGGAAGTAACGAAAACTAATTGAACTCAATGCATCCCCTTCTATTTTGGACGGGATGCTTCTCTGTAGCTGAAGAACAGAATAAATTATAAACTTCAGCAAAACTACAGCGCTGTAGCAAAACGTACTTTTTGGAAACAAGGGACCAAAAAAATGACTATTATTATCGGTAAGAGCAATTCTACATAAGAAGCATTTGCGATAGGTGCACTGAAGGTACGAGCAAAATAACTGCAGGACCTTAAAGAAGTATCTGGACGAGTAAATATGTTTACTCCGAATCTGTGATGAAATATTCCAACTTTTTACATTTTTTCGATTTCATTTCGTCAATGAAAGTTCCGTCTCTTGGGTTCACTGAAATGAAATAATATTAACACTATCACTACTACTATCACCGAAAGGTTCAGTTTCTGTGAAGTGCTTTCTGCTATTGGTATTAAACAAATTGTTTCCATCTTTGTAACTTCATTATTATGTGATTTGATGGGTAAGTGCCCGAATAAAATATAATTTTATAAAGAAAGGAACACCACTTACTAGACAAGTTTTCGTGGTACAAATTTTTTGAAACCTACACTTGTAACCCATTCCTTGGCATATTAAATTATATGATTTAGTTCTTTAATTTCTGATACAGGCTAGAGCAAATTATTGAAAAGATTTCACATCAGTATTATAACATGCTGTTCCTTACTCTGACAACGCAATAAGTAACACATGGTACAGTCACGGACACTTCTGGTTTGTAACAATCACATTAATTTTCAGTGGAATTGTTACATCTCAGAAGTGTCCGTGACTGTACAGGTCTCTGCCCTTCATAGGCTACTGATTTCTTAAACATTTTGGTTGAATTATTGTGATTGTGTATAGGTCCTTTTTTCGTTAATTACAGAAACGGGTATTAATCTGATATACCCCGGACATATTTCTTCATTTTTACAGAAGAAACTACTTACGGTAATAAGTTCCTGTAGCATTGTCTAACATCTGGAAGGTGTTTTGTGTGATGTAACGGATTTCTTCAAATTTAAAAGTTTGGGGGCAGATGACTCCTGCCAATTTCTAACATGCCTTTAACAGGGAGTCTACAGAGGGAGCCGGAGCGGAGCGTAGCGGAGCGTAGCGGAGCGTAGCGGAGGCGGGGCCACGTTAGCAGTTGGGGCGGCAGGTCAATTACCCCAGGGGCGAAGCCCGGAATCGGTGGAAAATTTTGACTCGAAAATTTCAAACGAAAATAATTTGTTTGTTTAAATTTCCCACCGATTCCGGGACGAAAAATGTGAATACACCTTAAAGATAGGTAAGTATAAATGTCAAAAATTGACAAAACGAAGAAGTTATAGGTATCCGGGGAATATCAGATTTTTACCGTCTGAAGTAACAACTTCTGACAATGAAGGATGACGTTTTCTTCCCCTCCCCAAGTAATTGTAGGCTCATTTTCAGTACCATGAATCGTTTTAATTTTATTTTAAAAATGGAATTTGCAGCTGATAGCAATCGCAAACCTTCTGCCAAGACTTTTACGGTAAGGATGTCGAATCGACCCTTCTTAATAGAAATATGTTTGATACATCATTGGAAAGGGTATCAATCAAGGATTCCAGAAATGTAAAATTTAAGGTGAGGAAACAATTGGAAGTGGAAAAAAAGTAGTATTAATTGCCCCCCCCCCTGATTCCGGGCTCTACCCCTGAGGTAATTGACCTACCACTACCGTGGCCCATCCTTTTTCTATGGAGTTTCTTTGGTTAAAAAAATACGAATGAAAACATGATTTTAAAAAAGTTGGGTAAAACCGATAGCGTCCCAACGGATTTCTTCATTTTTTTGCACAAGAAACTACTTACCGAAGTGAGTTTCTGTAGCATTTAGAAGTTCTTGTTGGTATTTTCTTTCATCGAGAAAAACCGATGTTGTCCGTATATGCAAAATTGAACGAAATGAGTGCTATTGGGACCTAACCTAACCTCATAGGCATACCTCGTCCTCGTGATGGTACGTGGGGCTAACGTCAATGGTTTTTGGGGCTACCCGTGGATGGTTTTTGGGGCGAATGTCAATGGTTTGTGGGGCTAACGTCAATGGTTTGTGGGACTAACGTCAATGTTTTTTGGGGCTAACTTCAATAGTTTAATAATTACTCTTTATGTCAAAAATTAAACTTTTTGGTATACATAGAAGGGAGCAAAATGACCATAAGTGCCAATGCACCCAAAACTTTTAATTCAATCAATCAATCGTTCACCCTTCTTTGTGGCAGATTGGAAGAAGTTCTGCCTATAGTTTTTCGGATAATTACTGAACAAACCTCCACCGTCTTGGGAAGCACATGATCGACAAGATCAAAGGCATGGGTAAAGGGAAAGCTGGGTCCAAACTTCTTGAAGGCATTAACTACCTGGTAAAGGCTGTGTGGAAATAAAATAAATCATTCATTTCCAATTTCTGCTCGCAAACTCGTGAGGTAAGAAAGGTAGGCGTTTTTAGAGCCAGCATGGCTGGGCTGGTTGCGGAGTTTTTCGGAAAGACTGGTGAAGGTTGCTCTGGAATGGACCATTATAGTGTTACGTCACGCTTGAAGACTAAGTCTAAACAAATCTGCAGGGTTTTTTTTCTATCCAAATCCATTGAGTTTACCATTGAAAAGGGTAACTTTAAGAATCGTGACAGCAGTTATAAAACAAAATTGTGATGTGTATCATACATCAATGTAAAGATGAGATTTCGGAGAATATGTCGGTATATTACACACCTTACAGAGGAGAATAAAAAGAATAAATTAATTAGGAAATCAAGTAAGTGAATGCTCGTACCAGCTTCCGATCCAAAACAGCAGCCAATAGGTGGCGTTGCTGTTGTCACGTGAGGCTCCTGACCTCCCATCATCCCTAGTGTCAGCATCACTCTCGTTGGCTACAAGTCCAGCTCGCCTGTGTTCGGAAGTGATTCAGCAGCAGAATGGCTGGAATTTCTTTAAAAATGCATGATTTCCATTTTCCAGTTATTCTTTACCTTATGCTCTGTAAGGTATATGTAATATATCGATGAATTCACCGAAATCTAATCTTTACATTGATGTATGATACGTATCACAATTTTTGTTTCATAACTGTTGTCATAATAATTAAAGCTACCCCTTCTGATGAAAATTTCAATGGTTTTGAATAGGAGAAAAACACGTTGCTGCTTTGTTTGGACTCAACATGTGCTCTGTCGTCTGCTGTGACGTCACCACTAATATGGTCCATTCGTTTTGTTTTATCTACATTCAAGTGGGGTTGTGGGTTCAACAATTTCTTCTTGTACTCTTCCCTTCTGTGTATGTCTCTTATGTAACTGTTGGTATCGGCTGATACCGCAGCAACTTGCTTTTATTGCAGATGACAGAGAATGGTGGACAGCATAGCATAAAGAGGCTTTATTTTAATAAGTGTATTTGCATATATTTTTATGTCGTTTTTCTCCCTCTTCAGGTTAACCCAAATGACAAGAATGAACAGTGTTTACATGAAACTGAAGAAGACAGACAATCCTTTTTTTTTGTAAAAAGTCTGCAACATTTCAAAAACCTTTCTTTGCATCCTCTGGGTCAGCAGAGATGTTCTCATAAAAAAATATCGGTAACAGTAGTATAAGCCGGAGACACATTAAACTCGGTTGTTTTCAAATAAAAATCATTGCTACTTACCTCATATGCATAGCGGAAGATTTTTCAAGCTGGCGATAACTTTTTTCCATGAAAAACACGTTACTTTCAACATTATAATCATTTATTGGTCGTTGCTAATTCGGCGGGCAAATCTTGACTCACGTTGTCTATTGTCAGCTGATATGCAGTATCGTCAGCTGATGTGCAGTGTTTCCAAACTTATGAACCGATAAATGCCGCACAAACTATTCACAAAAGGTTTTTAAGCTAAAATTGAGGCTAAACTGTACTTTACGTCCTTATCTGCATGGCGATTGCTTCTTTGCGTTCGCGGTGCACCGATAAATGCCGCACAAACTATTCACAAAAGGTTTTTAAGTGAAAATTGAGGCTAAACTCTACTTTACGTCCTTATCTGCATGGTGATTGCTTCTTTGCGTTCGCGGTGCGCCGATAAATGCCGCACAAACTATTCACAAAAGGTTTTTAAGCGAAAATCGAGGCTAAACTCTACTTCTTTTCACGATAGCCCCACTATCCATTCACGGGGTCAAGGTATGCCTACGAGGTTAGGTTAGGCCTGTTAGGTTAGGTTCCATTAGCACTCATTTCACCCCTAAATATGTGCTTCATTATCTAAAAAATTCCTTAGTATGTTCATTTACGAATATCCGGCAACATCGGTTTTTCTCGATTTACTCTTTCAGGAAATTTTTCCTACCTTTGGAATTTACGTTGTTCAATTCCTTATAAAATAAGCTTTCCAACGATATATGACACGTATTCCTTAGGAAAAGGACGTAAACTAGAGTGTTGCCTTAAATTGGAACAAAAAAAACCCGCTCACACGTCATCTTGTAAAACTACCGCGTGGTTGCTACACTGTGAGGGGGTTACATAACCGAACGCACGGAACATTTGATTCACGTAGTCGGCGGTAATGGCGGCACGAGCTATCGCAGAACGGAGATGCATGATTGACGAAAAATACCTTATTTACAGGCAAAATACGTAGCACGATTCTAAAAAACAATATCTCCGGCTTCAGAAAGTCCTCAAGAACACAATTCTGTAAGTACTTTCTCGTCTTTTCTCCTGTAAATTTTAAGAAATCTGTCTCCGACTTATACTACTGTTACCAAAATATCAAATGTGTCAAGACAATTTAAAGTATTATATTGCTACATAAGAATAATTTGGGAGATATTTAATGCCATTAAAGGAATGTGAATGTGATGTGATGAGTTAGTATGACTTGGTAACTATCATTTATTATTTTAACATCGGATTTTACAAGTATTGGTATCACCATCGGTTGAAAGTAGTATCGGCTCAGCCCTAATTACAATCCTAGGTGTATCTGTGTATTCGCATTCATGTTATCAAATTAGATAATTTACTGATGGCACACAATATACATTACACTAGTTCTTGCAAAGTTGTAGCTAGAAATTAGAAGTGATTTATCCACACACTCGCAAGCACTCCCCCCTAACACCAGTCCCCAAAAATGTACTCAACATGCCAAAAAGGCCCAATTTATGGTTAAGTTGGCTTCAAATATGCCTTTACTCCCCCCCCCTCATATTAGGGTTGCTGTATGTCCCAGAATGGTATCATTTGTCCCTGTGTCCTGAAATGTTTGTCCGTGATGCACTATAATCCAGCAATCAGGTAGGAAGTGATTAAGACTATACTTTCATGAATATTATGTTTGTTTAAATGCATGGACAATATAGTCTTAAATAATTTCTAAATTATCATGTTTTCAGTTTCATAAATAGATTCCCAAGAATGGAAATTTGCTGTAAAAATCCACAGTAAAGAGAAATATAGTTATGCATAAAAGAAATGATGGCTGAGCCGAAGAAGCCCATCTATGTTTACATAACATGAGTTGCGTTATATTAATTACATTTCTATATATGCCGGCCCCCGTCGTGAAGTGGTTAGCTTATTGCGCTACGATGCAGGGGTCTCGGCTTTGAATCCTGGCCTGGGCATGGATGTTTGTGAGTGTCCATTCATCAATTTCATCATATCATCATTCATCTCCATCTTTGCAAATTAGTCAAAAGTGGCTCAAGAAGCGAAGTAAAATAAAGTGGCGCCTACCCAGCGTCGAATAACATGGGTACCTGGGGGAAACCCTGGGGGGTAAAGGCGGTCAGGGGCGTGATGCTGATCACATCACCCCCACTGACGACCGGATCAAGAAAGTGTGGGGCGTTACCCCCACACCCCCTATACGCCTTCATGGCGTGGTGCTATGCACAGGGGAACACTTTACCTTTTTTTTTTACCTTTTTTAAACATTCCTATACACAAAGCTATTACGTAAGGTACCAAACAGTTTTCTGAAAATTCCTTTTAAGTCTTGAATTTCTGCAACTGTTTTTGCAAAAACATGTCTTCTAAAATTAGGCTACAAAGTGGTGTTTTCATTTTACTCCTCGTCCTTCAAAATCGTTTCTGAAATACCTTACTATCTTGTGAATCCCATGGCAGTTTCAGTGTTTTCGTCCATAATAATTATCATGTGTACATGCTACTTTGTTGGGTTCAGCCCCGAACAATGCTTGTCCAATGAAGGCAATAATATTGATTGTGTTTTACAAAAGAAGAATAATGATGAAAGACAATAGCTGTTGAGTTTTGTAGAGACTGCCTCCAGTACATGCATAAGGGGTCCGTGATTTTACACCTTAGGAAGCACACGCAATAAGAAATGGAAAGCACATAATAATAATAAGTAACATTTTCTGGTCTTATTTGAAAGTTAATGGCATGCACCTTTAATTTATGAATTCTTCTTATCATTAGATTGTAGAAAATCCTCTTTATTTTACATACATTTCAGTATCAGCAGCTTCTACTCAATAGCAAGTAATGACAAGTTTGAGTCTTTGCTATCCCTGTCTGAATTCAGGGAAATGCTGAAGAAGAACTTTCAGCGCTAGCCCTAAACACCGGAATCGTGTCTGCTATTCTTCAACATTTTAACAAAACTTTTTCTCTATTGTCCTTATTATTACTATTTCTGGAAATGTATTTCAGACTTCAAGTGTCTTTCTTAGTATTACTGTGCCCCCAAGTGCAACTTCTGTTTTATATTAGGATCATTGGCTTGTTTTTTGTATACAATAATATCAGTATGGCTTCACTTTCTAACATTATTTGCTCAAAATGACAACATGGTTTTTGTAAGTTATAAGTAGAGCTCAGAAGCTGATGAAAAGTCATCTTTTTTCTGAGCTGTGAAAACAATGCTAAACCTGATATCAGTCAGTTTCCTTTCAGTTAGAACCAGAAAACATCATTTTTATTTTGCACTTTTTTGGCCTTTTTTGTCTTTTAGGTCATTCTGCAGTATGTGTGCTGGTTTTGTTGCATTTTTGTTTATTTTTCTCTTTCCCTGTTGTTTCATGAATTTTAAATGCATTTGGTAGCATAACGTACATATTTACATTTTCTGACATGGTCTTTTTAGCATTTTGTCATGAATCGAAAACATGGTCGATGGAAAATCACAATATTATTTTTAACTGAAATATTTGGCAATGGATTAAATAATAATTGTGGTAAACTTCAGCAAGCTTAACATACTTTGTATGAAGCCCTTCAATCTGTGGTATTAAAGTAAACTTGGTCACAACACAAAGAAAAATTATAATCTGATGTACATGAAACAACTGTATTTTTAGATACCGAGCAACTACTGTATTGTGCAAGGCCCACTCTGAAAGGAGGTGAATGACTCAAACAGGAAAAACTTGTGGTGTATTTTATGTTGAGTGAGTAACGTAGCCCAGTCTCGGAAATCTCCTACAATGGCGGGGGTTTGACATGCTAATCCCACATCACCCCATTACAGGTTTAAGATCTCCACACCTCTATGTAGGATTGTGGGCGGGAGACTGGAAGCCGGGAGATAGGCCAAGGTCCTTTCGAGGACTGTCGAGCCATGGGTTATTATTATTATTGAAGTAAAAATAAAGAAAACTACATTAGCACTCAATTGCTTTTTCCACCATTTGCTTTAACTGGTAGTTTAAAACCACCAAATATCAGGTTTTATCTAATTATTCAACTACTCAACTACTCTCTTGTAATTTGTGAAAAATCAAGCATTTGTTTTAAGAGCGAAAATTTACAGATCATTTTTTTTAGCATTTTTAGGTCATTTTTTAATAATTTTAAGGTCATTCTAAAAGTATTTTTTCAGATTTTTTAGATCATCAACTTCCTATCCCTAGTTATAATGTAATATGACTAGAGCTTGGATTTGTATGTAATTACATATTCCAATCCTTTCTAGATACATACCTTGAACAGGAAAATGTCAATGAATTATATAAATGACATGATTTTGCATAAGTTTTATGTTACATATTTTCACATATTTGTCAGGATATTACACATTTTACATATTTGCTCATTTACTTTACATAAAACAACATACTTCGGCAACTCTTTCCTATCTTGATACTTTTTCATATATTTTCGATCTCTGAAAAATGATGAAGAAAATTAGTAGCTCATGTGATGTCATATTTTCTAATCAATGAGATCCTTAGTGCTTACAGTCACCAAAAATTGACTGCCAAGTCTAAAGACAAGCTGAAGGCCAAATAATAATAATAATATGGGAACTGTTATTTATCGAAAGATGCTGGAGTTTCTCGCCCCTCCTCCTTCTGGTTACATATTTTTGTTTCGCTTTTAGGTTTAGGCAAAGCACCTAGAAACTTGGCATCGGTGGACAAGAAAGCTACTTTACTGTACGTAGCGAGTTACGCAATACGTTCCCTTACCATGTATTTTCATTCGATTATTCTATCTGTAGTGTCTTTTTTTTTTTACAATCTGTTTCGAAAGTTACAATTAGCTCTCTTAGATATTTACATATACAATAATTTGTGATGTGAAAAGTAATTAATAGTTTGTTTCGAAAGTTTCAAAGTGCTCTGACAAAGTTGGTTTCTTAAATATGTACACATTGCTGTGCTTTTTTGAGTTTATAAATTTGATACAAATTTTAACAACTTATGTTCTTAAATTATGTTGAATATGTTCAAATAAAATAAATATGTAGCAGAATTCTTGAAATTGCTTGGATATTCGATTGTTATTAATGTTACATATTCTTTGATACTACATATTTAGCTACATATCCTTTTGATAATACATATTTATGTACATATTTTGATATTACATAAAAATCCAGGGTCTAAATATGAGACTACAAGAGTAAAGAGTGTTTTCATTGAATTAATCTTTCTCTCTCCCTCCCTTCCTCCCGATGCCCCTGAACATATTTAAGAGTGCTTATTCTTGTCTACACAGGCTGAGATAAAGATGAGGCTGCAGAATGCTCTGATTACAAGCGATGGCTGATTGCAGTAGAGGGGAGGCCTCCATGACCTGTCGTGATCAGAGACCAGCTGTCAGTTCCAGCTCTGAGGAATTCGATGAAGTCACCATTAAGGAAGAGCTAGTAGAAGTGGTGCAGGATGAGGAGCAAAGCATGTACATAAATGTCCCCTTGGATGATGCAAGTTCCAATAGCTTAGACTGTCCTCGTGTGGAAGGAGGAACGTATCTTTCCACGTCAAAGATTGAGGAGATAATCAAGAAGTGCCAAGCCAGGAATGTGATTCAGGGCTCTGAAGATGTTGCGTGCAATGGTGGTCCAGTTGAGGATGACAGTTCAGACTGGTCTTTTGATGAAACTGGAGAAGACAGGTAAAATACTTATTATTCCCCCGTTTGGTGTGCCTTCAGAATTTATCATGTAAACACAGAAAATGTAATGGGTGTTGAGACACATCGAATAGCAGTAGTCAGAAATAGAGCTGCATAAGTTACACTGCATACATGAAACAAATGTGGTGCAGCACAAGAGTATCAATCATTTGGGTAATGTCATTGTACTGGCATTTTACTTAACACTAGAAGCGCCAGGATTTTTTACTACCTAGGAGCACCACCTCCGGTCAAAATGACCGGTATTTAAAATTTGACGATTTCTCAAAATGAATATTGCCAATAATCATCATATTATTAATAAAACAAAATATTTTGGAAAAAAATACAAAATATCATGAAACCCAGCGATTTTTATTTTCCATGCACTAATTACAACAATAAATATTAATTTTCTTCAAGGAAATAAGTTTCCGTCATGAAATTTCACATGTTACATTTTTTGCATTTGAGAACCTTTTCTACACCAGAAACACATTTTCCACAAACATATTTGTTGCACATTGAACAAATGTCACTTGTTTTGTTTTCATTGCACAATGCCACCTGGCATTGGCGCCTCTTTCTGTAAACAGAGCCACTTACATTCTGTGCATGTGATATTGATGTTGACAATATTTTATTGGGCTTTGCATTCAAATGTCCTTCTCTCGGTTCCTCAGCTAATTCTATCAAAAAGTCATGTCTCGTAACGTTAATCCCCGTGACTGCCTTGTAAACTATCCATGCATTTATTGCTGCCAGATCTAATATATTGTAAAACACATGTACCGGCCATCTACGTGATGAAGCACGGACTGAATATTTGCGTGCCATTTGATCAACAACATCAACACCGCATTTAGTTTTGTTGTAATACTTGAATGGTCTGGGAGTTTCTTCTGGCTTTGCAAATCTACTTCTACATCTGAATGCACGGAGCTTAGGAGTAGCAACATTTTTGTTTGGTTTAGCTTGGTATGCAAACATGTTTCATACCCTTGTGTTCTAATGTTCACAAGTTCATTAGGAATCTCCTTTCTATTTTTCTTCATAGTGCCAATTAGGCTTGTCTTCTTCTTCTCCTTTAGCTTCTCAGCGAGTTTTAGCGATGTGAAATAATTGTCAGTATTTACATTTCTACCCGCATTTAGATAAGGTGAAGTAATTCTCAAAACAACATTTTCAGGTACAGTAACATTATCATTCCTTGATTCATCTTTCCCAAGGTATGGAAAGGCATTGCACATGTATTTGGAACGTACGTCCACTAGCATCCAAAATTTTATACCAAATTTTTCTGGTTTGTTTGGCATGTACTGTGTAAATCTACACCTCGCTTTCGAAGGTAACAATTGTTCGTCAACTGTCAGATTTTTCCCTGGAGTGTCCCCTGAGGACAGACACATTGTCTAGAAAACATGCTTACAAACTGCAGTGTTCAAACGAAACTGAGTCTTCACTTTCTCCTTCTTATCAGCTTCGACAAGACGCCAAACATATATGGGCGAGTCCAAAAGAGGAAGGAAGAATAGGGGTGGAAACTGTAAGTGCAACGTTCCAATCGAGAAGTGGTTTTCCACTGAAATACATTAGCGGTCAAAATGACCGGCAACGGTGCTTCTAGGTAGAAACACAAATATTTCCATTATTGTTATTTTTTTTGTAAATAACGCATAGCATTAATAATGTACTGCAAATTTTAGGAAAAGTCACAAAATTTCAACGCACAAAGAAAAAGGTTTCTGTACAAAGCAGAAACTGCAATTTGAAAATGGCGCTTCTAGTGTTAAAGCATAAAAACCTTTTTCTATATAATGTTTTATGACAACACATGCTCCCTTTGTCAGACATTTGTCTAGAATGCTGAGATAATCAAGATTGCATTACAGCAATAGATCAAACCCAAACAGCATTTCTTGCTTTCTGTTTTTGCTGTTTTATATTTCTAGAGCTGTTCACAAAGATAAATTAATGAAATGTTATAGTGGGACCCCAAGCAAAATAACCTGCCCTGAACTACATGTTCTGTACATTGTACTCATGCATGGAGGGGAGGGAAAGATGTACAAAAGCTTTTGGCCAAAGTTTTTGTTTTTGGCCCCACTCTATACGACGCACGCTTTTAGAAGCGATATCGGGTGGGGCCACGCAGAGGGTGTGCGTGGCGATCAACCAATGGCAG
This sequence comes from Lepisma saccharinum, assembly GCF_977018435.1. Lineage (NCBI taxonomy): Eukaryota > Metazoa > Arthropoda > Insecta > Zygentoma > Lepismatidae > Lepisma > Lepisma saccharinum. Next base: position 64,299,235 of record NC_139241.1, on the reverse strand, counting down.
GAGTGCAACATTGTACAGTTAGGAGACTGCGGCGCGGAAGTTAAAAGCCGTGTTCTGTATTTTTCTTGCGCGCAAGAAGTTTTCATAAAACTCGCCACTTTAAGGTTCATCATAATATGGGGAAATACATTTTGAACCTGACTGTCCAAGTCCCATGGATTTCCGTCGCCTACAGCCGGAGTTATCGTTCCTTGAAGAAACAAGAGAAACATCACCTTTCGTTTCCTTCAGCCTGTTTTTTTCGTTGCCACCGTGTTGACGCAGCTGAGTTGTTGTGTCTAGGGAAAACTGTGGGTGTTAAATTCGCCTCGATATAAACAATGACCCTTCATTGTTCTGGGCATTCTCGAACATTGCAAGCCTGGGTCAGTTTGAGTTCAGCGTTTTTGTAGCAAGGCCGTTATCGTTCACTCGTGCGCCACAAAGAACAGTTTGTGAAAAGATTAAATACAGCCCTTTCGTGCGATAGTGTGTGTTCCGTGTGTCCTTTTTATTTTAAATAATGTCACTCTCAAAACTTAGCACAAGTAGTACAGGCCCAAGGGTGCAAAATCTAATCATTAACCTCCAGGAGAGTGATTCGGAAATGAGTGAAATCAGTGACACGGAGACCCATGGGCGTCCGGGAGGGGGGCAAGGGGGGCCGTGGCCCCCCTGGAAAATGAAAGTCAACATAAAATTATATATTTTTCACATATAAATGCATTACAGCCACAATAATATGTGTTAATTATTGCATGAATATGATATTCAAATTTAAGCAATGTTTTTGAGGGAACAACACTATTATAGGAAAATGTGCCTTGTTCCCCCCCCTGGATAAAAGCACCTTCCTTGCCCCTCCCTTGAAAAATCCTGCGGACGTCCATGCAGAGACCGAGGAAGACGGCAAGAGCGGTGATGAATAAATCCCTTCAAGCTTCTTTCAGGTATGGGTTTCTCGTATATGCTACAGTGATATGATATTATAATCATGTGTAGAAATATGCACTATATTATTTCACTGTACTCATATATACCGTGCATGCATTATAAAAAATAATGGACACATCGCGAATTTTCTGTTCTTCCCTTGCAGTTAGTTTGGCAACAGCGCAGTAGCACTGGCTGGGTATTGGCCGAACTCATGTTCCTTCTAAAAGCGTGCACCGTATAGTAAAGAAAAAGGCTTGAAATAACTGATAGAAGGTAGCACCTATGGCAATGACCCAGTATTGTGACAACTCATGCAGTAGTAGGTTATGAACCAGTGACACTGGTCCAACAGACAAGAACAATATAGTAATGAAAGATACTTTCACTACAAATGTGCATTTTTACTCACACACACACACACATGCAGAGGAAGAGAAGGTGTCGCTACAATGCTGACAGACTTTTGCAGCACCTAACAACTTTTCTTGGTAATGTGCTTGTTAAGGTCTTGTTTCAATGCCAAGAGCACTTGAAAACCAACATTCTCTTATCCTTTATGTATTCAGTCATGCGACACAGATTTTGTCTTTTTTCTACCGGTCTTCTGCTTGTACATCTCGCACATGACTAGGGCATCCACAAATTACAAGACTTACATTAACTCTATTAAGCTGTATAAATGTAGGCATTTATTTTGTTGATTAGTATATTTGTATTTTCTCTTTACAGTGAAGCTTTGGAGTCCTTGTACCATCCACGTGTACTGAGGAAGTGTCCCCCATTCAGCAAATTCATAGCACATCCTACGAAGAAGGTTTTGAAATGTAGCGAGTGTGGCCACAAATTCCCGTTCAGGTACAAGGTTTCCCTGCACCTCAAATCTCCAATCACGGAGCTGACTTTCATCTGCAAGGACTGCGGGAAGAGCTTCAACAGCAAACGTTCGGTGTACAGTCACTTGCGCACTCACACGGCGAGGACGTTCATTTGCCACGAGTGCAGGAAGTGTTTTGTGGAGAAAAGGAACCTTGTGGTGCACCTTCGGATCCATTCAGGCGAGAAGCCTTACAGTTGTGATATCTGTGGAAAGGCCTTCTCTCAGAACAGCATGCTCAAGATACACTACAGGATCCATTCGGGAGAGCGACCTCACGCATGTACCGAATGTGGAGTGGCATTTTATATGAGATCTAAACTTGTCGAACATATCAGAACGCACACAAACGAGAAGCCATACTTGTGCAGTGAATGTGGGAAGTCTTTTCGCCTGAACAAGGTGTTCACGGATCACCTGAGGGTACACTCAAACGATCGGCCTTTCACGTGCCCTGAATGCGGGAAATCCTTCAAGCGGAAGACTCACCTTCGCACACACTCTCGCATTCACTCAAACTTGCGACCATTTATCTGTGATACATGTGGGAAGGGGTTCAAGTATAAAGCTGTCCGCGATGCACACACTAAAGTGCATTCACAGAATAAGCAAACTGTGTTAACTGTTGAAAATGAAGGTGAGGGTGCTTTATAGTAATTTTAATTTATTTTAAGAAATACACATATAACTTTTTATTAATGTTGTCTTTTCAGAATAAACTTATATGAGATGAAATGTATATTTTCTGTGGTATTTTCCAGTTTAGCAGAAAATTCAATGTACTTTTCAGCCACTATTTTTTTAACCTAAGGCACAACAGCACATGAGAGCCAAGGCCTAACTACTGGCTTCACTCCCACATGCCTCAGCAGAGGTGGAAGATCATCCAACCAGTTAAGGGGTAACATGCGATCAGCACGACCATTACGGGCTAACATGCAATCAGCACGAAAAACCCCAGTTGTTATTATAGTTTTCCATGACAAGGTTATGCTACTCGTTCATATCCAGTGACATGCACTGAGGAGTAGCTAGTCTAGCATAGGTAGATTAATCAATCTTGCATCTCTAATTATTTTCAAATCACAATATTTATTGTCTTGTTAATGCCACAGTTCATATGCAACACTTCCTTTTTCACGTGCTTCTCGTCCCTCGGTGTGATCCGCGGGCAAAACTGGCCTAGCTCGCTCTTCTTCCGCCTTAGCAGTTACAGGTAGAAATGGCTGCCCTAAGAAAAAGGGAAGATTTCTGCCTCTACCTCCCTTGTCCCCTCGCCCGCCACTACAATGGTTGAAAGCTCGTGCTATCAGGTTCTCCAGTCTATCTCCTATAGGACAGATAGGGGATTAGTTTCCCTTTGATTTCTTTGTAAATCCTCTAAAGAACTGAAGGGAAAATTTTCTGCAGTACTTATGTTCTCTGTATTTACACAACCTTTTACACGTTGTACAATATGTATGTATAATATGGGATGTAGTTTTATTATTTATGAAATGGGAACGTGTTATGTGCAGACAATAATGTTATGCTTTCTTTCTTTCTTTTTTCTAAAATGTGGAATATACAGGGTTATTATATATGATGGACCCATTTTCAAAACATCATATTTATTGAGGTACAAATCCAAAGTGAACAAGCTATATACCAATGGAAAGAGGAAGGTTCAAAGTTTGTTACCACAATGTTTGTAACTGCTATAAATGTTCAATGTGGCCACCGTTGGACATCGTCCTCTGACACACGTGGTCGGCCTGTGCTTTTTCCTTTGCACACACTTCCAGTCGCTTGAAATTGCTGAAACCAAAGGCTAATGCTTTTCCTAGTTGGTGGTTTGCTACCGAATTTGGTACGGAATGCCCGCTGCACTGCAATTTGCGACTCACTTTTCGCGAACTCAAGCATGCAGAAAACCTTGTGTCCAAGGTCGCCATCTCGCTCACAACTGACAGAGACAGTCCTCTCGCGAACTCTACCGGCCGCTTCCGCAACCACCACAGCCCGCCGTCCGCTGCCCGCCAGAAACTTTGAAGTTTCCTCTTTCCATTGGTATATAGCTTGTTCAATTTGGATCTGTACTTCCCTACCTATGATGTTTTGAAAATGGGTCCATCATTTATAATAACCCTGTATAATGACTAAATTACAAATATTTGCTCAGGCTCTCTTTTGCTCTCGTTTTAGTAGTGTTTTATTTAAATATACTAATCTCTTGCCCTCCAACGGATGTATTTATTTGGGCAAGAGAACGCACGTTCATATTGTTGTTGGTTTGGTTTATTTTACTTCGCTTTTCTGATATATTTGGTTATCGCGAAAATGAGGATGAGTGATGATACGATGAAATTGATGAAGGGACCTAGAAAAATCCAGGCCAGGATTTGAACCCGTGATGAGCATGCATTCTTGTTCCTGTGTTGTACTCTGCAGTGAATAATGAAATAATTTGAAATGAAAAATGTATCTCTGAACTCAAGAAGCCAAATTAATATTATTGAAGAAACTACAAAAAAGTGTTTTTTGTTACCTGTTTTGTTTCTGTGCATAAAATGGACTTAAAACACCAAATCAACCAACCGTGGGAGAGTGGTTATCACAGCGCGTTAGGATGCCAGGAGTCCCGGGTTCGAACTCGGACCTGGGCATGGGTGTTCTTTATGTTTGTCCCTTCATTAATTTATCGTATCATCTTCGCAATTAACCAAATGTGAGAAAAAAGCGATGCTAAGTAACAAAAATCAAGTCAAATCATTGATTGATTGCTTGATTTGGTTTATTTTACTTCGCTTTTCCTCCACTTTTGGCTAATCGCGAAGATGATACAATATAGCCTAATTGATGAAGGGACACACTCAAAGAATAACTTGTAGGTCCAGTCCCGATTAGCCTTACTGTGCATAAAGTGGACTTAAAACACCAACCCAACTCAAAGAAAACCCATGGCCAAGCCGAGATTTAAACCCAGGATCTCTGGCTTAGTAGTCGAATCAAATCTTTTTTGTTTTCGAATGGGGTGGGGGTTACGTGTACTTTTTTAGTACTCATTCATCATTTTGCAATCTTTTCCTGTTATTGACATTCTATTTTTAGGAATACTGGGCCTGAAAGGGGGGAGGGGTATGACCCACACCCCTTGAGCATGCCACTGATTGCTACCCCAAGTGTCGACGTCACCGCACGTCACTGTTCATATCTCCCCAATTTTTTCACCATGGTGGGTGGCCAATGGTCCCATGCACTGGCCAAAGTCTCAGGAGAAAAGTTGTTACGCTTTCCCCAAGAGACTCGAACCTGCATGCATCCCGTAGCCCAAAGCCTGATGCCTTAGACCGTTTGGCGCAGGACCATTAAATCAAAATATTATTATTTTAATTCCAACCTGTAGAAAGGTGCTGGAACGGCATACATTTCTATACTGCTAAAAAATGTCATTGTACCTAGGTATATATAATTTATATAACATACGGATGTTTCAAGAGCAGTTAGCAGTTACTTGAATCCATGGTGTGGGACTTTCTGCCATCATAGTTATATTATTCATCAGTGACCTTTTGGATGTGAACCAAGGATAAATTCAGTGGATAGGTCCATAGGGTTTTTGGGCTTCCCACTGACGATGCCATTAACAAAGTCTTGTCAGTTACAATATAGTACTTTTATAACAATATTCAGCACTTGTGATAGTGGGAAATCATTTGTGCATGTTTCCTCAGCATTATTACTCAAGAAAATCCTTGCTATGCTTACACAAAAGGACTCTTCAGCAGTCGTATGTAATGTTATGCACTCTATATGTTGCAGAACATCATTGCTTCAGCGAAAAATTCAAACATAATATATAACTGCTGAAGGGTTCTTTTTTGTGTAGTTTGCATTGTAGGTTTTGTTAAACTATTGATCATAAATTAGCTTGTAGTATGACTATATAAAAATGGGATAATAACTTCAAAGGTGTAAAGGGTGACTTTTTCTGTAGACTCCTAAATGTCAACCTCCCTTCCACATATGCTGTGGGCTGCATTTTGCAGACTAGCGAGGCTCTGTCATCTGGACTCGGCCAGTATGATCCTCTGTGGAGCCCATGTTGTGTTGTCCATGTGTGTTTGTGATTTTCCCTTCTTCCATCTCATGTTATCACCTTTCATCCTCATCTTCAAAATTCACCAAAGGTGTCAGAAAAGTGAACTAAAATAAATCAAAATCAGTCAACTCCAAAGGTAATAGATCTCATCTCAGTTCCATTTCTAGCCATGGTTATTTGTTACGGGTGGTGTGAACAAAATTTTAAAACACAATTGAAATATATTTATTTTATTGAGGACCTATCAAGTAAGAGCTTTAACAAAGAACTACAAGGAGAATTTTATTGTGTTCAGTCCCTCCCTTGAAACTTTTCTGACGAGAATCAGTGTAATTTTGTGAATATACTGTTCTTAATTTTTGGACATCATGAGATGTATGGAGTGCAGTGAGGAAGCAAACAGACATGTACAAACAAACTTCATGTAACAAAATGTATATTAAGGGGAGGATAGAACAAAACTTCCATATGATTTTGTACAATGGGTTTTCTAGCTCCAAACATATAAAATTTCCTATTACTGTCATTATTGTACTGTAGTGATAATTTGGGAATGGATTTTAAGGTGTAGCACCTTTCCAAAAAATGCAGCTGTTTTCATACCGATCGTTTGAGATATGTATTTTTAGGACATGAAATCAAGTAAAATAAACACACTTTAAATACGGAGAAACTAGTACTCACTTTTATCCGCGAAGCTGTTTTTTCTTCTTTTTCGATTAATTTCAGTGGCCACTGCCACCATCCTCGTTGGAACTTCCTGCGCTGTTGCTTGGCGTGCGTCTTTTGTTCGTAGTTCTCTGGCTGCCGTTAGGTGCGCTGTGCGTCTTGGTGCGTCGTCTGCTATTTCCGGGCGATAACTGCTGCAGTAGTGGAATCCAAGTATGGTGCGCTTGCCCGCTATCGATGTTTAGTTCGTGCGGGAAGTGTATTATGGCGTGCGTTTCCTTGATTTTGGTGTCTATGAGCGTGTGGGCAGTGTGTTTGACTCGAACCTTTTGAATTTTATGGCTATTGTATTTGATATGTCTAGCAAGACCAGTAGTGGGTTGGGCTTTTTTCGCATCTGCTAGGTGCTGTTGGATTCTTTCATTGACAGATCTGATGGACCTGCCGATGTAATGAGCCTTGCATTCACACTCTGCATCATATACACCTGGGTTGTCAAGGGGGGAGAGGAAGTACCGTTTGTGCTTGTTCAGTTTGTCAGTTATTTTGGAGTTGGGTTTGTGCGCTACTTTGATGCCAAATGGGAGAAGGGCTTTGGCTATGCGGTTGGAAGTGGTGGGATGGTAGGGGAAGGCAAACCATTTATATTGGTCACTGGGGGTTGGTTGTGGCTGAGTTGCTTGTGGATGGGTTGATTGTGGTAGGTTAGGGTGTCTGACCTGTATTTCCGCCTTACTGCACCAAGCAACAGTGCAGCAAGTTCCAACGAGGATGGTGGCAGTGGCCACTGAAATTAATCGAAAAAGAAGAAAAAACAGCTTCGCGGATAAAAGTGAGTACTAGTTTCTCCGTATTTATATACTACCGCGTCTCTCTTTCCCCAATCATGAAAACACACTTTGTTGCACCTTTTCATGAGATAAGTACATTTATCCCCTTGTCACCCCCTCTTGGTGCTTCAGCACCTTTTTCCTTCCTTTTCTTTCATGTTTTGTTAAAAAATTGGACAGAAAAATAAATGATTTTCATCTTCTTGAGCAGCTACCTAAACTCCTAGTCTAATTTTGTAGAGCAGAACAAGAGCTATAAAATGGTATATAATTATTGCAGCCCCAATAGTTTCCAAGATAATATTACAAAACTGCGAGATAAAATAGAATCTTCAACCAAACCTATTTGGCAGAACCACAGTTCTCTATATGGTCCGAGGCTCCCCGATGGCGCAGTGGTAGTAGCATCGTCACCTTGTAATGAAGGGGTCCCGGTTTCGATACCTGGTGTAGGCTCACACTGGTTCGGATCCCACTTTTAACTGCAGGTCCATTCCCGATCAGCCTTACTGTGCAAAAAGTGGACTTAAAACACCAAATGAATCAATCTATATGGTCCGCGTGCATTATATACAGAAGGTGCAGAAAAAGAGAGCATTGAATAAAGCCATTTTATCAGCACCTTTTTTTAAAACATTTTCAGAACCTTTTTTCCCCCCATTTCCTGACCAGAATTTTGCACCTTAAAATCCTTTTCCTAGTGATAATATTGTTAAAAGCCAGTTGGCTTCTAGCTGACTAGGTATGTCTCCAGAACTAAGGAAGAGTGCATCGTGATGACTTACATTCAAACTGTAAGTGGAAATTTTAAAATTATGTTATAATCACTACAGTGCATTTTTTTTTTTACTTGGACAGAAGAGGTACTGCTTGAAGCTTTTTGCACCTGGGAAGAGAAAAGAATTCAGTGTGTCCAGTTCTCAACTTATCAAAATTTTACCTGTATCTGAATATCAGGTGGAAGACCAATATATATTTTGAAACGGCAGGTGGCGAGAAGAGTAACAAGGAGAGGACAGAATTGAAACATACTGGAATGAGAGGAGTAATGGAAGATCAGATGAAAATTAAGAGTTTGGACTTCTATACTGACCCAGCCAGAGACTGAAAATGGAGAAGGATGGTGGTGGTGGTGACTAATGTGTGCTTCCATACATACCCAAACAAACAACATATTATAATTTTGTGTTCTACAGTCACTTTTTCACAATGGAGGTCAGGCAAATATGAGTCCTTAACCTCCGAAACCATACAAGGTTATGCCTTGGTGTTTGAATATGTACACAACATCCCATGGCGGTTACGGTTTTCCTCTTGGCATGTTCTGTGAAGGTGACGGCATTGCAGAATATGTGTTCCAAGAAAACCTGGAACACTCCGTGTGTGTCTTCGTAGGTGAGACATCTCATCAGGAAGAACGACAGATTGCAGGATGGGTGATACCCTGGATTTTGTCTCAGAAGAGAACTTATGGTGATGCTTGGCACCTCCTCTGCAGAGTCCCTTTCCTTCTTTACCTCTGCCTGTCATTTCTGAAGTGCACATACATTGATTCGAATGTAGCATTTTGCACACTAATGAGGCTGATGCCCTGGACCTGCACTCTGGATAATCCATGTAGGAATTGTGTTGTGTTGTCCACATGTGTGTGTGATTCTGTCTTCATCCGTACATTCTGATCATCGCCATTAGCCAAAACTGGCAAAAGAGAGAGAACCTAATCCAATCAATTGCATCAAGTTTGTACTTGTTATGTAAAACCAGTAAAGAGTAGGCATATACTGTATTCTGGTATTTTAAAATTGTTTTCTATAAACTCTCCCAGTATCAGTAGATTTCAAGTTGTTTCCCCTGAGCCTGAAAGTTTTAACAATCGACCATAATGCTCAGATTTTGCGTATTTGTATTGTATTTTCTTCTATTGGTTTTTTCACTGCATTTCCTGAATGTGATGATCTTTTTATCTAAATGATATTTGCTGGAAATAAGAAGATACTGTTATTTCTAGCAGAATAGAATACAAAGACACTTATCTCAATAGTGTATCCAGTGGCGTGCCCAGGATTTTCGAATGGAGAGGGTTATGTATACATTTTTTAGTTGTCAGCCCTCATTTTGCCATCTTTTCCTGCATTTGATGTTCTTTTTTTTAAGAATACTCGGCCAAAGGGGGTTTATAACCCCCACCAACCCCCTCCCCCCTTGAGCATGCCACTGAGTGTATTTCTGAGCGTGGAAACAAATATGGATATTGCTTTAGGTTATGTAGAGAACCTAATATGTGCTACAGAAGGTGTCTTCTCTCTCAAATTTCCATAGGACCTCGGGAATTCTGATTAGACATTGATATGTTTGTTGAGGCGTACCTGGAGTTGATTTTCGTGAAGAGGCAGGTTTCTTGCTGCAGATAATGCACATGCAGTAGCGTGCCCAGGATTTTCGAAAGGGAGGGGTTATGTATACTTTTTCTTGGTAGTCAGCCCTCCTTTTGTCATATTTTCCTACCTTTGACGTTTTTTTAAGAATGCTGGGTGAAAGGGGGGTTATAACCCCATCAACCCCCCTTGGACACGCTACTGTGCATGTTTGCTTCGAATTACAGTAGTTCGAAAAATACAATAATTTACGCAGAGAGCGATATAAAGCAACATATACGAGAAAAGCCTGCCAGAAGAAGAAGAATCCCGTCTGTAAAATAATTTGTTTCATTTTTCTGTGCTGGAACAGGTAAAGAATTTCCTGTCCGGATCCCTTTTTCTGGAAATGATTTCAGTATCGCGAAAAGTCTGGAAACTAAAATTGAAAGCACCGTTGAGCATCTCTTCCCCTTAATGATATGTAGAATTACTCGTTAATGATAACTTGGTTTACGTAAGTGTCCAGGGTGATGCATTCACTATAAATTTGAAAGGTTTGAAAAAACACACTTTACTCCGCTTTCTGTCACAATACTAATTTGTTAAAATTTATCTGTATCAAACAATATATAGGAAAATTAAGTGAAATTACATTATGTAGCAAAATATTGGGTTTGCTCTCCGGTGCTGGACAAACAGACAGAAACATTCAGTCAGTACCAGCATGTGTATGGTTACAGTATGGTACCAACATGGTTATTTGCGTGTGGGATTTTGATTGCCGTGTCATGTAAATAGAAGAAAAACAAATTTCATGTGAATGTCGGCAAGAAGAGAGTACAAATATTGAGACCAGCACCATGGATAATTTTGACATAGATTCCTTAATGCTGCAGCTGCATTTAAAAATGGAAACTTTCCCGACGACGGACAAGATTTCATCTCTAGTTTTGGATGTAGCTCGCAACTTGCCATGTAGGTCTCCAGATATGTGTTCTTACCTGAGAAGAAATTTGGAAATTTTGAAAATTGTGCTCAAGGTTAGATACAATTCTTTGAGAAGCCCTCATAATGGTCCATATCACTCGACAGAAAGTGTCACGTCTGATATTTGTAAAACAATAATTGACACTTGTTTGACTGTAATTCGAAGCGATGAAGGAGCCCATGATCTGTGTCTTGTTATTTTATGGGAGGTTTTAGAATTATCTTTGTTACTAGTAGACACTGATATTTTTAATATCGTTACCAAGACTTTGTTAAATGAATGTTTTGTGAATCTATCGTGTTTTGACAACTTTTCAACATTAAGTTACACTTGTAGAGATCAGGAATACAGTTCTAAGTATAACAGGTATGTTACAGTTCTAGATAAAGTACTGAAAGTTAGCTTGAAACGAACGCCTAATGCATACGAGATTTTTAAGCAGGACATTGACAATATTTCAGATGTTGTCACAAGAATCGTATCATGTGGAAATGAACGTGTTATTACTGCAATGCTGGTGACCGTATTGCCTAAACTGATAGCTGCTTTTGGAAGTAGCAAATTGTTGGAGAAAATATGGATACACATTGCAAGTAATTGTGATAGCTGTGAAGACAAGAGAACCGTAAGTAATCCACATGTTTTTCTTGTGCTGTGTTTATTAGCAGAATTATATTTCCCGGACAGTGTATCTGTTGCAGATATACCTCAAATTGTTATTCGTGATGAAAGACTGTGGCAAATATTACAATGGGGTTTGTCTGATGCAAGTCCTCATAACAGGAAACAAGCACAATATATTCTAAAGCGAATTATTGATTACCTGGACCACAACAACTGTGCTATTCAAGCCACGGGATACTTCTGGTGGAATTCAGGATGTGTAAAGTATCTGAAGGAAATATGGGAAACATTTTTTTTGGTAGTGGAGACTTTAGAAGAAAAACAAGTGCACTTAATTAAACCAGTTCTCAAAGATGTCGATAGATTAGTGAACATGTCTAACGAAAGAATTTCACATAAACCTAGGATTGAAGTATCGTGGATATTTTGTATTTTTAAAAGGATTTTTATTCATGAGAGTAATTTTATTGTGAAGTGGGGAATAAAGAAATTTCTCCAATTGATAAACTCTTCCATGTTGCCAGTAAATGTACATTTAATATATTTTGTTCTGGGTCCTTTCTGTGATGTTTTAAATTCATGTGGACTATTTATGGAATCTGAACATACCGACTCCTTATTGCATTTGGGAGAGGAATTGCACCTATTGTTCGCTTCCATTGCCAATTTTCCTGAAGAACTGGCAAATCTTTTCTTTTATGAAATCTTGAATGTCATGTTAAGGATCTCATGGGGACCAGTGCCATTGTTTTACCTATCGTATGCCTTGTCGTCTGTTCCCAAAATGAAAGTATGGAATGATAGTTCTGTTACGAAGTTGAAATGTTTTGTGACGGACCGTTTGGAAACACAGGTTGTGTATTTGCGTGGTGCTATTCAATCGCTGCTGCTGCAAAGTTTGATTCAGCTTTGTGATGTGCAGAATGTAACAGTAAATTCCATTGCCGAGTTTGTTGGGAGCTTAGAAAGCAAAGAATCTTTGAAGAGAGGAACAGCAGCATGGTCAGTGCTTGTGAGTTGGTTAGAAACTTTCGAGAAAGACAAGGTAGCTACCTATCTTAATGATTCCATGGCCTCTCTTCTTCAGAATAACACCCATGTGTCCATGGAAGTCATAGCCAGGTTCACAGTTTTATCTTGTGATGCTGCATTATTCTCGTTGGATGATGGATCTTTTACGAAGCTTCTTTACCCTGCAACACACCAATTTGAACTTTGCAGTATCCCCAGTTATACACCGCAAGTAGAGGTGGACATAGCTTTGGAACTCCTGAGCACCATTTTGAAAGAGTGCACCGTTGTAGTTACAGACGTGGGGGGTGTTCCAGAATCCGATAACGATCCAACAATGAAAGCAGTACTGTTAGTACTTGAACAATGCATGAAGGGAATATCAGATTTTGTTTATTATTGTGTGAGAACGAGAGTGTATCTTCAGGACTACACCTGTGTAAATGTACGCTTGAAGGCTCTGGAGCAGATTTCTGAAAACAAAACATTGTGTTTATCGGTTCTCCGAAACATCCGGGAGATTGAGAATTATGCAATACGTGTACTGAAATCAGATAGAGAGATTCCTCCAGTTAGTTCATATTTTGCTGCAAGAATTGTGCTTTATTGTGCAAAATGTATAGAGAAATATAAGGAACATATTGGTCCACGTACAATCGTGGTACCTTTACTGGAAGAAATGAAGGATTATCTAGCTGCTTTGCTCTCCAGTCGGAGCATAAACAAGTCTCTACTTAAGACCAGCACGGAGGGGAAGCTGACCAGAGATCTACAGGTTCATTGGGGCCATTTAGTGTCAGGCTATGTGGAGACGCACTGGTCACTGCTCGATGTTTACTTATCACTCTACGAGAATCCTGCAGAACGCTTGGCTTCTCTGTCCAGTGCTGTTGTGTTCTCAAAGGAGGCCCTGGATGCACTGGAAGTTGGTGGTAGAGCTGTCATAGTTCCAGTGGTCAGTGTTTCCAAACATTTCTTGCCTTACTTGGTCATGGAGGCCCCAGACGTGGCAGGCAGATTCACTGAGTGTGTTTGGAAAGCTGCCTTTGAGCTGCGCAAGTCCGAGCTGTTTTGGCTGGCGATGAGGAAGTTCATCGAGGCCAACTTCCAGAGGAACCTAATGGGAGATCCCAGTTATCTTCCTCATCTTCTAAAGGTATGCTTTTCATATAATTTCTTGTGTGTACAAAATTAACTTAGGACCCAAGTTCTGGTTGTTTAATTCTATATTTATGATGCATAAGCATTTTTTTTGTTTGATTTCTAATTCAGGGTGGCGACAGACCTGGAAAACCAGGAAAAGTCAGGGAATTTGAGGTGTCAAAAAAAGTCAGGGAAATGTCAGGGAATTTTGTCTTCATTCACTTTTTTTCATTTTTTAAATTTATTTATTTATTTATTAAAAGATATCGTTATGGAACTCTGCACGGGAACAGGAAATCTCGTTCGTAAGTTTCGGCCTCAACTTTTAGGCCTCTTTTATGCGCAACACAACCACGTCGCCAGAAACCAGTGATGGCAGGAGGAGAGAGAGAGAGGGAGAGAAATTTCTCTCGGCCTGGCTTCTCGGCGGGAATTTTAAATTCGAACACTCTTTGGAGGAAAATTGTTATAACTCGGGCACTATGGGAGCAGTCTACTTCAGATAACATTTGATTTTCAGATAAAACATCAGCGCATGCAGCCGTGTACAATTCAGAATGCTGAACCGAGGTAGGGGGTTTGGGGGCGCGACCCACCGAATTTCAATGGAAAAAACAAAAATCTGGAGTTTGCCCCCTCTTCTCCCACTATTTTGGAGAAAAGCCGCAAACTTTAGTATTCTTTTCAAAGAATGTATATTTCTCAAGAGAATGAAACATGTTGCATGTTCTTGACTGCCATACAAGTTGAATAATAAGCCAAAATGTGATTTTTTTTTACGAAAAATAGGTAATTTTGCATTTTTGGAGGAAAATTGTTATAACTAGGGCACTATGGGAGCAATATACTTCGGATAAGTTTTGTTTTGCAGCTAAAACATCATAGCATGCAACCGTGTACAATTCAGAATGCCAAACTGATGAATGTGGGTTTGGGGGCGCAACCACCGAATTTCAATGAAAAAAAAATCTGTAGTTTGCCCCCTCTTCTCCCGCTATTTTGGGGAGAATGCGCAAACCTTAGTATTCCTTTCAAAGAATGGACGTTTCCAAAGAGATTGAAACATGTTTCATGTTCCTGGGTGCCATACAAGTTGAATAATGAGCCAAAATGTGAAACTGTTCGGAAATGTGGCATGGATATGTTGCGGAGAGGGGGAGATTGGTCATCAATATGAATTTCCCAGGCCTGCTCCAGACCTGTGTCAGAGTTTTCACCCAAATATGAGAGTATGAAGGTCCAAAACGCACATTCATTTTCTAATCAGCACCATGATACCATATGGTATCATCGGGGAGTAAAGGTAAAGCCTGTATTCTGTATTACGTGGAAAATGCATTGGATTATCATTTTTTTCTTGTCCGTATGGGAGTAGTAAGGGGACTTGTCAACAGATGGAGGGGATAAGAGTGGGTGGTGCCGTTCGATAGTTGTCAGAAGTCGTAGTAAGGCATTTTGTTGGGCAAACTAAAGAAACATGGAAACAAATAGGTTCCATTGATACATACGATTTTTGTCAAATATCGCCACCCGACAAAGTAACTCACTACAACATGCGACAGAAATTGCATGGACTGCAACATCCAACAAAAATCGCATGCATAAACGAGAAGAGCTTTAGACTGCAAATGTGCTGCTGGAATTTTATTACTCTTCTGGCTCAATTCACCTTATTTAATGTAGCAGTGCTTACGAAGGTTTTTTTTCATCATCCTGACATATTACTGGTTTCGCACAAGTTAACATACGTTTACAATGACATTGCACTATTCTTAGATATCAAGAAGAATCCAACCAAATGGGATATATATTGAATACTATCACAAAAAAGTGAAACATAAATCTGCATTGGTGAACGTTATAAAAATTGGCAAGTGCATGCTCCCAACCTCAAATTTACTGCAACGCTAGTATTGCAATGAAATTAACGCCACTCTCTGTCCTGTCTGTTTAAACTCATGAGAGATGGTCATTAATCTCTCACTGAGTAAGGTTAATGTCCAATATTATGAAATAAAATACTAATAATAAATACGTAAATATGTTAATATCATATTTACTCAAATCATTCAATCATAAAAGCAAATCACTTTCTTCAAGAATTGACTTTTCTCTGCCAGCCATGCTAAATTTTCACTTTCCATCTACTGATTTATACGAGGGGTGGCCAGAAAGTAATTTCCAATTAGTAGAGACATTGATTTTTCGCAAACGCCAAAACCGTGAAAAATTGTAATTGCTACGAAGTTATGTTTAGGAATGTGCAATGATGTCTGGATACATTTTTCGCCCGTTCGAAATATTGAAATTTGGCATAAAATGTGAATTGTTGGCGTTTTAGTGATTTTTTTAAAGAAATGTCTTAAAACTACAAAAAATTTCATGAAATCCAACACTCTTGTCTTTTCTAGGCCATGTTTGTGTACATAGAACATGCAAGTTTTCCAACATTTTACTCAAGAGTAAACTATAGAGTTATACGTACATGGAATAATTCTGACAGCCACATTAATTCATGTATTTCCCACGATTTTTTCAACTTCTATCGAAAGCATTTGCATCACAATGCAAAGTGGCAGGGTTCTAACAGGAGATCGAGTGCGTATTTACCGTCACATGGGAGCCACATCTTCGTATTTGTCGCACGAGATATGTTTTGAATTACCAAGCGAAGTGCGCACCATCGGCATTTGTCGAGTGAGTAATAATGGAACTATGCGAGAGACCCGGGGTCGATCCCCTGCGGTGGAGAACCGGGATGTTTTCCACCTATTCAAACTGCTCCGCGCCCACCAAGCATCATATGAAGCTGGTACCTTGAGGAAACTTTGAGGAATAAAGGTAGCCAGGAGCGTGGTGCTGATCACATCACCCCTATACACCTTCATGGAAGCACTTTACTTTTACTTCCTCAAAAATCTGTTCCAACATATCAAACAGTCAGGAAAATTCGTAGACCATGTGACCTACAATTTAAAATAATAGTTTAAAAGCACAATGGAGTATTACATTTCGGTATATTTGGCAGATAAATGTTCTAAAACAAAAACGCGAATTTTGGGAAACGTAACACTAACAAGTCCAAAAAAGATAATTCCAATTTTTGGTGCCATAATATATCTGTGTCTGTCATGTGAGATTAATTGATTTTAATTTTTTGTGTGTGTCGCCACTTGTGGTCATTATGCAACCTTCAGAATATACGAGGAAAATTCCATTATCTAAAATCCTTACATTAAAATTAAAAAAGGGATATGGAAAATAACTTTCCCAAAAAAATTCAAGATATCAAACTCTCACGAAGAGGCGTAAGCCGTGTGACTTACAATTTGAAACAGTAGTTTAAAAACACCACAAAGGTATAATTTCAGATATTTGCCAGAAAATGCGCTAAAATGAAAATGTGAATTTTGGGGAAAATAACACCCTATAGTAAGAAATAAAAAATAAGAAAATACACCAATTTTTAAAGAAAATAACAAAATATCAAGGTCCCTACCGATTAAGCATAAATAAAGCAAGAATATCAGTTGTAATTTATTACATTAGTAACAGTGAGTCCTAACCTAATTTTCGGCATAATCACCACCATTGTTCTAGCATTTGTCGTAGCATGGCACTAAATTTTGTATGCCCATGGTATATGTGTCTGACAGCAAAGACTGGAACTATCTCTACCGCAGTGTAGCTGTCAAATCCTTGCTTTGCCAGAAACCTCTTCAGTTAAACAAAGAGATGAAAGTCGGTACATTCAAGACCGGGATTTTGCATGGAGTGGTCCAAGATCTTTCACTTGAAGTGATGCAAAGGGCCCATGTGTACTCAGCTGTATGGGGTTGTGCACATTCGATTGGCCTTCCGTGAATTGTCTGCACCATCGTCTGACCATACTATCACTCACGACGTCCGGTCTGCACACCTCACACGATTGCTGGTAGCTCTGTGCCAAATTCTGAGCATGCGATGTAGGCTACATCACAGTCGGTGGGAGACTGCATGAGAGCTGCAATCTTTAACCTAGAACTGTCCTAAAACGGCTGCATTGCAACTGTACCAGATTACAGCTACATCCCACTTCTTCCTGCCTGCATGTGTGTGTATCGCTCACCGACCACTAGTGCTGCGTATAGGCACATTGGAACTTTTTTCAGGATGCCCCTCGTATATGAACTTTCAGAAGCTTCTATTATTCGAGTGTTCCTGTTTTAATGTGTGATTAGCTAAATCAGATACCTATACAATGTAATTCTATAAATGCCTTGCGTTAAATTTCTAATACCTACATATCCTTTTCGTCAGCAATAATGGTATAATGCATGTTGTCAGTTTCACAGTACTTCACTTGGATATACTGTACTGAAGCAGAAATCTCATTGATAATGTAAGGAAATATGACTCTTTATTTTGTTCGATTCAGTTGTTTCACTTATACGCAAGAGTTAAGTTGTTTTCTTTACAGAGAAGAGAGAAGTAGCTTTATGCATTGAAAAATGAGTCCGCACTGATGGTTCTTGCAAGCAGAAGGTTCCAAACCTCAGTGGAAATATCAACATGTAATACCGAGAATGTATAAGGAGACTGATAAATTGCAAATTGTATTTCTTAATCATTCACCCTTCACTCTTATCTCATTTAGTCGTAACTTTACAAATAATCAAGTATTTTATTTTAAACTTACTGCGTATGACAAAATTCCGTAATCCTTCCCTAGCTTGTGAATTGTAATAATTTCCAAACACTATTTTGCAGTTTGAATTCAAATCATAGAGAATAGAGAAATTAAGTCAATTTCATAGAAGATAATATTGGTACTTAACAAATCCATACCTGGATCTGTATGAGTTTATTATTTCCATTTGCAAAAACATCGATTTAGTTTAGTTTGTAATTGTCAGGGAAAAATGTAAATTTTGTCCTGGAAAACCTGGAAAAGTCAGGGAATTTTATTTTTGCTTGTTTGTAGCCACCCTGTAATTATGTCTGTTAACGCATACTTCAAAGTCTTAGTGATTACTTACTGACGTTTTCTAGAGAACACTTTTTCCCTGCTGTATACACCTATATGATTCTTTGTGTGTGAGCAGCCATTCGCTTACTGTCACCTTGAATACGGAATGGTGCTGCCATCTACTCCACATTTTGTGGGGTGTGAAGGTATTTCGTCACTAAGTGCGTTTTTTGATAGGGTAGGTGGGTAAGGTTTAAGGTTATTTGCATTAAAATTAACATCCCTAATCGCATGATCATGTAATATCTGGTCTTCGGCATGAAATCCCCTTTGAGCTTGCATGAAAATCTGCAAAAACTTGTGTCCGAGTCGAGCAGATACCAAGAATACCTGCTCACTCAAGCTGCACATCTAATCTAATGCTTAGTAAAGCTTTTCATAGCACTAATTAGTTTCTCCATGCTTTGAACTTACTCCCACAATTGTTTCCAGTATTCTATAGCATTTGCCAATATAACTTGCAAAAAATCATTAAGCATTCCCAACCTATCCATGAAGGTTATTTCCAAAAAAGAACTTTCGCATCTTCAGTGACTAAAATTGTTTCAATTTGCTCAGTGTTTTAATGTACTGCACACACACCTTCCTCTAGAGCTAAGAATATAGTGAAAAGGGTAACACTTTACTATACCAGAGATGGATTTCTTCAAATTTACAGGAGAAAGTACTTAAGCAAATCATTTTCTGTAGCGTTGTTGATGTTCGGGAATGTAGTTTTGATCCATTTTAATGCGAACGCATGTGGTTTTCTACGAAAATCTATTTCCGACGTGCTATTGCTGATGCCGCCATTTGCTTTCTGCACGAGAGCACAATACGCTCTCGTATTGTCCGTATATGCTAAATTGAACGAAAGGAGTGTTAATGGAACCTAACCTAACAGGCCTAACCTAACCTAGTAGGCATACCTCGTCCCCGTGATGGTTCGTTCATGAATTTTTGGGCTAATGTCAATGGTTTTTGGGGCTACCCGTGGATGGTTTGTGGGAAATAAGGAACAACAGTAAGTACTCGTTAATGTAAGAAATATACATTATTTTCATTAGAAATTCATTATTTCACCTAAATAAATGTTCCGCAATGCAGAATAGTACGTTAGCAATGTAAAAAATTGTGAAATAAATCATTGATAGGTGTCTCCGGTATAGTAAAGTAGTACTGTGAAATGTAATGTTTAGTCACAAAAGTTAAGTTTTCAGTCCTTCGGCTTTGATTTACATTATTCTTCAGTATAGGTGTTTTCAAACTTTTAACTCGTGGCTCCCCTCAGTAGCTATACCATGTTTGTTAGAACCTGTCCTGTTTCCCACGCTAGCGATGGCTCAACAGTTTCGGTACCAATGAGAAACGAGGAAAAAGTCATCTGCTAGGCAGCGAGGAGCGAATGGAAGCCAGAAGAGAGGTGCTTATGTAGACACTGTTGCCACGTTGCTGTCTAACTCACGTGTTTTCTTTGTGTCTTGTTGAGGAAGCTTGTTTTGTAAGCGTGGTGCTGATTAGTGTGCATTTTAAAATATCCAGGATGGAATTTATTCTGGTGATATTTGCTTGTGTCTTTTTTGTGTTTAGTGCCATCTTAGCTAGAACATTCAGGAAGGGGAATTGTGTGTATTTGCGCATATCCACGTATTTTATTCACAGCCTGCCTTCGGCTTTCCCCAGCATGGAGTTCACGCCGTCTGCAGCGGCAATGCCGCGTGGTTGCTGCTAGAAAAGCCAGGGACCAGCAAGCACGGGAAGCGGGACAGGTTGTAACAAACGCTGTATAAATTCCTGGGTGGCCAGAATTAAAGTTACCCAACTCAAAGCCCTCTCTAACCTGTTTGAGGCATCGGAGAACTCTGAAATTTGGTGAATCCACTATGCAGACCATGGGGAAGAGGATGGCGATAAAAAAAAATAGTTCAATTTTCCGCCACGAGGTTGAAATGTGGCACTGTACTTCCATGATGGGTTGTACAAATAATCATGTGATTTAGCTGTTATTAATTAGAAAGAGATTTGTTAGTGGCTGAAAGTTGCGAGAAAGTAATCTCTCGTTTATTGCAAATTAAAGGCAAATCCATAACCAATTGGAGCAGTTTACGTCGTCATTACAACCCATCATGGAAGTACAGTGCCACATTTCAACCTGGTGGTGGAAAATTGAATTTTTTATTTTTTTCGCTATCCTCTTCCCCATGGTCTGCATAGTGGATTCACCAAATTTTAGAGTTCTACGGTGCCTCAAACAGGCTACAGAGGACTCTGAGTTGGGTAACTTTAATTCTGGCCACCCGGTACATGTGATATGACCATGAAAGATCAACACAAAATCTCTTCACGTGGTTATTTACTGTTGGTACATATACAAGTAATGAAATTATAATGTGCGTGATTAATACAAGTGGTGTACAATGTTTTAATGTTTATAAGTTGGTGTCATTTAATTCAACGGTGTGATATTCATGAGATGAAAATGATAAATACAAACAGTAAGGTAAGCAGGATAATAATGTTAAAAACAGGCATACAGCAGTGTTTGCATTTCTTCATTTAATTGTAGTACTGTTTCTTTAATAACATGGTCAATGTACAAGAGCAGTCGCCAGTGCTTTCATCTTGAATCTTCTTCTTTCAAAGCAGTAACTTCCTTTTGAAGGCTGACACATTGTCTGGTATATGCAGGATACCCTTCTACCTTGTAGAGATATACATTCAGTTTATGGAAAACATCAGAGAAGTATGTGAACCTCCTTACAAAGGCACTATCAATTGGGTTTTCAGTGTTGGCATAGTTTTCTTCTACAAGGTACGAGTGCAGTTCCTGTCTCAGTTCATTCCAGAGATGACATTACTGATAGACAACCAACGTGAGTTGCTGTAATATGTAAGAATAATTTAATTTTATTAATACATTTTAAACTTTCAGGGAAAAAAAATTATTTCTTTCGGAATTCTTGCACCTTCCCAGCGAAACATTGAATGCCACTGCTGTAGTATGTTCTAATATAAAATAATTAATATTTGTTGCAAAATTATTGATTTTTGTTATTAGTGTGTTATGTATATGGCCACGGTGGCTCAGTCGGTAACGCGTCTGACTACCATGCTAAAGGTCCCGGGTTCGATCCCCAGCCAGTTCAAATCCGGGAACTTTCCTAACATTGGAAGCAGCCCCGGCACCCACCCAGCATCGAATGACATGGGTACCTGGGGGAAACCAGGGGGGGGGGGTAAAGGCAGTCAGGGGCGTGATGCTGATCACATCACCCCCACTCACGACCAGATCAAGAAAGTGTGGGGCGTTACCTCCTATACGCCTTCATGGCATGGTGCTAAGCACAGGGGAGCACTTTACTTTTTATTTTTGTAATTGAAGCGGTAGGCAGCAGCTGTTGTGGATCAGGTGCTATACTCACTTGTGTGAAGCCTGCAGGCTTGGCTGCTTCAGTGTAAGGTAACAGAGATAAGAGATACATTACTTCACCATAACACATCCGCACAAGCTAAAAAACCCACAAAACATTAAGCAACATAATCTTCATTAACCATGTAAAATTGTCCATTTTCTAGTGCACTGTAACATTGGGATAAAATAGCCCTGGATTTGATTTCCATTGGGAGCTCCAAAGTTCAGTGTTTTGAAAACAAAAGCAGTGCAATCCCATCTAGAAAGCCAGAAAACAGTGGCAATGGGACATGATATGCTAACCACATATGTGGGGCTCAGAGCATAAGTGGGGTAACTCCATTCAAGACAGTTTTGAGAAGAGGCACATTTAGATAACTTACTACTATGCTTAGCTGTTGGGGCACAAACATAGTGGTGCCTCTATGAGCAAGAATTCGAAACTTAGGAGATCCTTACTTCTAGCACTGAAATGTTGATACTTCATCCCTCTAAGTTATACATGTAACTCTATTTCTATGAAAAGTGAATTTGTTCTCTGAACTCCTCATTACACCCAATGAAAAGGTACTAGACTGTCAGTGGGCTGTTGCTACAACATTTTATTTTTCAATATCAATTACTTTGAAGTCACTTTTGAATCGTAGACCCTTTTTGCTTAATTCAAAATGTGGTATGGGTAAATCTCTCCACATCCGTAGATTACTTATTGCTATTTATTTATAATAGGAGTTCATACTGCTGACAACACAATGTAAAGCCTTATTACAGCAATTGTGCATAGTGCCAGCCTCCGTGGGGGACTGGTTAGCACATTGCGCTACGATGCCAGAATCCCGGCATGGGTGTTTGTGAATGTCCATTCATCAATTTCATCATATAACCACTAATCCTCATCTTCGGAATTAGCCAAAAGTGGCACAAGAAGAAGCGAAGTAAAATAAACAAATTAAAGGAATTATGCATAGTGGACACACAGTATACACTTACAGGGTGGCAAAGATAGTAAAAATGAGATAAGACATTCAGTTAAAATTGATGATAATCATAGACAAGGAAACACAAAAGCTAATATAAAGAATGATAAAATGAGTAAGAAGATAAGCATTGAATCCTAATAAAAGAACCAAAACGTACGTCTACTGTTTTCAGTAGACAAATTCTACTGTTTTCAAATGTATTTTGCTATGTACTGTGAAATGTACTGAAATCCTTTTCTAGATCTACTGTACTCTACAGTAGGACTACTGTACTGTGCAGTAAGGCTACTGTACTAAAAAAAAACTGTAAATAATAATGCCTAATTCTTGCTACCATATATTATAAAATCATTTATTGACTCCAAGAATAGACAAATTCATTCTTGACACTATATTTTCAGTGATTTTGAAGTGAATTGGAAAAACAGTACATGAACTGAATTGCTACTGTTTTTTCTAATGAATACTACTGAAGTCAGATATATCTAAATGAATAAGTTACTATAATTCTGTCTTAATAAATAAATCAACCTTAAAGCAGCTAGCAGTTTGAATACATGATCAGATCAGTTGATTTCTTTTTCAGCATGGAATTTCCATGGTTATTATTACATCTGTGTAATGCAATTACAGAAAGGATCCATTTTTTGATCAACGTAGTCAACAGTGTTTGCTTGTTTTGATTTTTCAAGCATTCAGGGTCAGGTTTTCATTTATACTAATTATTTGCTGCTTTCATGTGAATATAGGAATAACAATATGTCAACTTATGTATAAGAGAGTATGTTTTTAAATTTTTTTACTAGTGTGTTAACCACGATGAAGCTACACACTTAAAAACATGTTCACTTTATTTTATTTTTTTGTTGTGTGAATGCATTCCTAAGTAGCAATTTCCACATGCATTACAACACATTTACTTTAGTTCTTTATACGATTTTTCCATTGCATTTTCAGTTGTATAGATAAGAAAATTTTCATTACTGACAAGAGGACTGTCTTCAGACAGCAATATACTGAACACAATAAAATATGTTAGTTGTACAATTATATTACTGCAAACGTTAAGAATACAGTTCAACTACTTAAAATAGTGGAAACAGTTGGACTACCAAAAACAGTAGAAAACATTAGCAGTACAGTTCATGTACTGAAAACGGTAGATGTTTCAAAACACCCATTGATCTACTGAAAACAGCAGACAGAATTTTCAGTAGGGGTTTACCTAGAAACCATTGCTAGATAAGATTTTTTTTTGCTTCAATTCTGGCATAATGGTGTTAGGTTAGGTACTTGCAGTCTGCCTTCTAAAATATTGTCTTATGTAACATATAGCACATTTTTATCTTCTTACTTAAAGGCTGTCTAATTTGAAAATTTTCAATATGTTATTGTATCGAGATAGGCTCATGTTCTGTGATTTGTTCCTTCCAGTATTCAGATCTTATCTGCACCCACTCTCAGACAATAACAGGCTTCTACAATGTCTTCCTTGAGGAGTTCTGGAGAGCCTCAATCTCCTGTTCCGAATGTGTTATGCAGTCCTTCGTACCTGTGGTTGTTAACACTGTAGTGTTTGGACCTGTGCATAGGCGTGACCAAAGGTAATAAAACTCAAGATGCAATATTTTATCTTGTACTAGCCACTAAGATAATATATTATAGGGGAATGGAACAATGTGGATTTTTTCTGTTGATACTGATAACGGGAATGCTACGGATCTGATACAAAATTGCAAATGTTCCATGAAAGCATCCATAGAAATTAAAGCATGTAATCAGGTGACTATTTCATATGAATAGGAAACTGTTTTTAGATATTTACTTTCCAAAATAGGTGACATAAATTATATGTTCATATCCATAGTAACAAAAATGGCAGAGGTTTTGCACAGACATATATTGGTAATTTTACTGATAAACATATTTGCAAATATCAGCCAATACTGATTAATCTGTCAAATCTCTAATAATTTTAGGAGTCTCTTATCCATATATTTTTTATTTTTAAATTAGTAGGATTTCTTTGAATGTCAGAAAACTATTGGTTTGTTATATTATTTATTTAGGTTGTTTATATCTTTACTACGTTTTGTAATCATGGATGATGACTTGGACCGTAATTTGACATGTAAAATAAGCTTCCTGATGTGGTTTGAAACATATATTTAATTTTACTTATTTTAAGTAAAATGCATCTTGATATTCACAGTCTATATATGTGTGTATGTATGTCAGTCAGTCTGTTACTAGCTTATGTTATATATTACCTAGAAATAAATTGCAATTCAGTAAAACTATATTGTATTTTTAAATTTTCATTTCCAGAGTTCTGAATGATACATGCAAGTTTGTTGCTTCTTTGGGTGAGAGGTGCTCGGTCAATGTTCTGATAAAGAGGTGAGTGTTGCTCTATTTGATGTCATTGTGTAATGTTGCCTGTAGGAAGAACATTGATATCGATTTTCTGTTATTTTTACTGTAATGCCCAAGGTTCATGCATGAGTTCTGTTAATACTATAAGACAGTAATAAATAGAAATACTAAATAAGAACCACAGAAAACATTGGTAAGTAATGTATAAAGGAAAATTTCTAGATATTCTTGTAAATTTTAAATTATAAAGAGAATGAAGTAAATACCTTTTGCAGTTTATTTGAAAAAATAATTCACTTCAAGGTTTTTTAAAAATGTATAGTGCTTGTATATTTTTCCTAATTTTGTACAAATATATCACCTAATTTTCCCTTACCTTTTGCTTCCCAAAAGCTCTTTACCATAAAGTTAACCCATCTTTCTTCTGCAGTGCAAAGTACATTTTACTTATCCCTTGTTGCTTAATCTTGTCTCTCCATCCAATAACCCAACTCATAACACTTCTGTTGCCAGTCCATTGAGAAATGTTTTGTCACCTTGTAATCAAGGAGTCCTAGGTTTGGTGCCTAGTTGAGAGACACAATGGTTCAGATCCCACTTTAAACTGTAGGCCCAGTCCCGATTAGCCTTTCTGTGCTTAAAGTGGTCTTTAAATTTATATTACTGTAACACATATTATCATATTATTGTACCTTATCGATTCTGTTGATTGCACGTTCTGTGTAACAATGTGATAATACAAGACACTGTAAATGGGCATTTGCCTGCAGTATCATGTCTTTAAATAAATAAAAACCAAGACTCATTGAGAAATGCAATTACCATTTGCTGGAGCTCTTCGTTTTCATCCAAGTTCTTTCATCTTTAGTCTTATGTGGAGTTTGTTTCAGATATCTGGATTTGGTCATGATTTCTGGAATGAAAGTCAGCTTACATTGGTGAATGGCCACCATGGTCTCCAGACACATGGGGACACATAAAGGCCACCGTGTATGCTAAGAAACCACCACACTCACAGACATCTTACGCAAATGGGAGCTTCTAATTGATGCATGCATTGAAGCAGATGGTGTGCATATTGTACATGAACTGTAACTGTAACCATTACACCAATCATGTGTATGTTTGTGTTCATATATTTGTTTTCTGTGTAACCTGACTCTTGCCTCACCCTGTACATTGAATTCTCATGGATCCAGTAGAGCATAATGTTATAAAACTTTGAAAAGTGTAAAACCAATAGTTTTTCTTGTATGTACGCATTGCTTGCATTATAGAATTATTTTCCTGTAGTTTACGATTATTACAAGCATAAGAAAACAGTTTTTCTTTGTGACGTTTCAGGAGAACACACGCTCCTTTCATCAGACATTTATTTTCATTTATACAGTTATACAGTTATAACTTTAGTCAAAATAAGTGTAAAACCAAAGTTCCTCTATGTTGATTTTGCCACCTACCTGGGATTGATGTGTTGTCGGTTGTCTGTTGCAGCGACTGCTGGGCAGATGAGGAGGTGCACATCACAGGGATCAAGCTGCTGCTGGAGATTGTGAACCAGGGCCCTCACGTGGCCCACAGCGTGGTGGAGGCCCTTCTCCTCCGAGACAAGCAGGAATCAAGGAATAAGCCCAGGTACTTTGGGGACTCCCAGCTGCACCGCTTGAAGCACCGGGTCATGCAGGCGTTGCTGCTTCTGGAAACTGTTCTTTCAAAGGTACTGCTCCATTTAACATCTTAGAGCGACATATTTATAGTGAATGTCGGTACAAAAACTGGGTTCATTTCGGAATCAAAGGCTGTATATAAAATGACATTTTGGTGTTAAAATGGAGAATATAATCCTTTATTTAATTAAAAAACTACACTTATTACACAAAATAAACATTTCCTTTCTTATAGCACATTTCTGTAGTTATCAGAGTAATATGTTTAGTCCTGTGCAAAGGAGTCCATTTTTGCTTCTCAAATATTTGCAGCGGAATTAACCAATAATCTGTGATTTTGCCTAACTCACAGGATAACTGGGACTTCAAAAAGTGTTGTGTTGGTAAATAAATATTAAATTTCGTGTTTGAGAGTTTATTCAGCATTTTGCAGTTCATTTCGCATTATTTTATGAGAACATATAATTGGAAAACATACCTCACGCCAAACATGAACATGATCATTACAGTTACAGTTTCCATCAAAACCGAAATATGCATGTAGTAATGATTATTATCAGCTAATATTGGTATGCCAGAGTATGATGTCCACCATATGATAGCCAGTACCTCCCCTATTGCACAGTAAAAACATCCTTTATAATCAAGGGGGCCACGGTTTCATTTCAGCTTTACTTATGAAGCTATCACGAAACTAAATAATTTTATAATGGTGTGTTTTCTGCATAGATTAACAATGCTGAAGTTGTTACAGTTTCTTTTAACAAATCTCTTTCAAAAATTTATTTTGGAGTTTTAAATTTTTGTCAAAATCAAAAACCTGAGATATCTCGTAGTAATTTCCAAATCCATGCAGTCAATATTTTCATGGTTTATAGTGAATGGCAAAGTGGGTCCAGATTGTTCTCAGGATCACAGTTCAGTGTATTTAGTAATATCCTTCATTGTGAATTTTCAATAAGGGGGGGGGGGGGGGGAGTTCGAAAGCATGCAAATCGAGGATGACCAAGTGGTTGAAATAAAACTCCAACAATGAGCCAAGGCATCACATTTTCATCTTCCTGTTGTCATATTTTGTTCATTGGAATGTCGCTTTGCACTGTAGGTTGAGTTCTGATTGCCCTGTGTACATGGATATGTGGACTTTGAAGTGAGCTTTGTGACTCTCATATGTATCGATGTGAAGCTTTTATTTTAACGAGAACTCCGAAAAGTTGAGAAAAGCAAAATAAAGTATTTAATATGTATTTAGATAGGTTAAGGTGGCATTCTTTTGGTGTTTCATAATTTTAAGAGAATGCCATTTTTTCAGAATAACGCCAACTTTTACACTTTAATGTGAAAAATGCTACGAAATATGAAATATAAACTGGAATACACTACTTCTATTTCAAGCAAGTTACGTACAAGTCCTGTTATTTCTAGTCTAACTGGTGGTGTCTACTTCTGAGACAAGGGTGATTCTACTTGTTTGCAATGTGTGTTACGGACGCAATTAGAAAGTATGAATTTAAGTACAAAAGTGTAGGTGCAATTTTATCAGATTCAGCATTCAGTCACTTGCCATTCTTTTCGGGGAGCATGTATTCTACATACAATGTTGGGTGCACAAATTAAATTTGATTGCAAATCTTTAGGTGAAAGAAATGAGCAACTAGAATGAAGTCTGTATTTTTTAATGCAAGAAAAGTGAATCACGTTTTTATTTTTTATTATTAATATCTACTTCCTGAAAGACAAGTAAGGTGAAATAGTTTTTCAAATATAAGAAATTAAAATTAAGATTTGTCTAAACTTTCCATCACTTATGCAATGTGAAAATTTGTAACCATAGAAAGAACAGTAAAATTACATGTAAAAATAACACCAAATTTTGTAGTAAACTGCAAAAATTAACACTGAATTGCAGTAAGAAATAACATCAAATTTGAGGAGAAAATAAAATGAAAACTTTATGTCCGTACTTACGTATAACCATCTCTACTTGTGTTCAGGAGAGCTGCAGGAGCTTGATGCAGACAGTGTTTGAGAGCCTTTTAGTCGAGAATCACCAGCCGAGCGTCCGCTACCTCCAGGAGTGGCTCTTGGTCAGAATCCTGTTCCACCACCCGGACTACAGATCGAAGCTTTGGGATGTTATTCAGCAGGTATTCAATCCGTTATCCTGGTTGCTTTGGTATATTTGAATGAGGATGTGTACATATTTTACATTATTCATCTTACATTTTGGTAGAAACATGTTTTTGGTATATGCAGGGTGGCTACTCACCGGAATTTCCTTGAATTCTGGGAATTATGCATGAATTATTGGCTCCGGGAATTATATGTGAATTTTATTGCTTAGACGTGAAAAATTGCAACCTTTAATTAATCCAAATGAATTCATCCATTTACATGGCCCCGAGGCAAGTTTTTCACAGTTTAGTTTTTATTTTTATCGAGAAAGGAAAAGAGAAGAAAAGGCTGCATGGAAAATGAAACAAATTCTCACAATCCGTTTACTTTGTTTGTGTCCTTTGCAGAACAATCTATCTGACAGGCAGATTATTGCAAGATAAGATATAAAGTTGATTAGGTAAATTTGACTTTGAAATTCTTGCACAATTAACAATTTTTCTTGGATTAGTATATTCCGTAGCATTTGTGATTTGTCTGTAGATGTAGCCTGAGTTTGTGAAATGTCAAATGTAAACTCCACACCTTAAATTGAATATTTTAAATAGTGTATACATACTGTTTAATTGAATTGAATTAGAATTTTTGAATTCGTTGGAATCAGATAGAAACCTTTATATTATTAATATATAGAGGCACATATTTTTGGTAAATAAAAAGGCAAAATTTCGGTACAAAAACTGAGTCAATTTCGGTTCAAAAGCGGTAAATAAAAGAAAATATCGGTGTTATAGCGGTGAAAAAATGGATGAAAAGTGGTATATAAAAAGACATATTGGTTTTAAAATTGTGAAAATAATCCTAAATTTGATTTAAAAACTACACTTATTCCACAGAATTAACATTTCACTTCTAATAGCACATTTATGTAGTTATCAGAGTATTAAGTTTATTTCTGTATAAAGGAGTCCATTCTTGCTTCTCCAATATTAACAGCAGAATTAATCAATTTTCCGGGAATTGCATAACTCTCAGGATAATTCAGACCTCGGAAGGTGTCAAGGCGGTGAATAAATCCTGAATTTCGTGTTTAAGAGTTAATTTCGCTTTTTGCCGTTCATTTCGCAGTATTTCGTGACAAAATATGGTCACAAAATGCACCTCACACCTTTCAAAAACATGAAAAATTAACACTACAATGTGTTTTTTCAAATTTCGTTTTTTCGTCAAAAACGAAATATGCATGCCCCTATTAATATATTATAGTGGGGGGGGGGAAGGTGAGAGGCGGTAATATGCAAGGTTGAAATAGAGAAAACATGTGTTTCTACTATTGAATTTTTGGAAACCTCGCCTTGAAAACTGGGAATTATACTTGAATTTTATAATGGTCCCAGAGTGGTCACTCTGTATATGTCTAAGGTACTCTTACCACATGGGTTTCACATCTCACTGTATAACTTCCATCATTGGAGATCACAAATGATTAGACATTAGACTTCGTTTTAGTGTGATAAAACCAAATTAGTTGACTTTTATCTGCCAAGAATTGCTACACATTGTTTATTTTGTAAGTTAATGAGAGTGTAAATTGATTTCCTAATTTAGTGTGTTTCACACAGAAATATTTTCATTTCGAATTTTTCACCAATGTGCTTCTTGTATGTATTCCAACACATCTAATTAACAAGTATTAAGTGTACAACTTAATTGTCAGCCTTTTTTTAAAGATAGAAAATGTTTATTCATAAAAGATAGTCTTACATTTTAATCGGCAAAGTGATCTCTATTGGAATTTGTACACTTTTGCATCTTTTGGGCGGCGAATCCCCTGGTGATAGAACAACAATGGTTTAGAGGGAATAAAGTCAGCAATGCTATTTTCCACCTATTAAAGGTTTCTGAAGTGAGAATCCACTAGAGTCGTTTTCACGTTCAGAAGACACAATGGGCTCTTATGGGCAATGCTTTTCTTATGGGAAATACGAGCACGCTGTTGTCAAATTTCTGGATTTACAAATTTAGCTTAAGTAAAATCGGTACCTGCAGTTTTGCAGGAAATTTTGTAGAGAATTCGATGGTGAACACAAAAAACTGGTAACTTGCTTACATAATTTTAGATAAATTAAAAACGCAAATTTTCTGTGAAAACACAATTTTTACATTGTTTTCATTCCTAACGTTGAATCATGCGGTAAAATTGAAGCTTTCATTATGAAAAAAATTGACACTGTTTTTTAATTGTCACAGGTGACGGTGGTACTCGGAATTTATCAATACTTTAAAGCATATTTGCATTAAAAAATATTCAAATAAAGTATGTGGAGATTTTTTATATTCGTGCAGTAGAAAATGTCGTCGCTGGCCATGTTTTGTTCTGTAATTCCAAGTAAAAACTTCCAGCGACAAAGTTGTGGAGAAAATAATGAAATTATTTTTTATAACCACTCAAAGGTTCCCAGAAAAATTACTTCCATGCATTTGGAGTTTCTTTTTAACCCGAACCGCGCGCGAAGTAAGGAGACGTTGTCTGGCCATCTTGAGCTGACTCACCGCAGCATTCCGGCTAATCACCACCAAGTTTTCGAGTTATTTTATTTCCATTCAGTAAAAATATGAACTTCATGCTGTTTGTTATAATAGAATTGAAATTACTTAAATTTAATAATTGACAATTATTTCCAATGCTGCTGTTGTGATCAACATTAGTGCTGTCGCAAATACACGTTGTTTTCGTTTACATTACTGTCGACATTAATACTGAAATGAATATCACCTTTCAGTTTCCAACGTACACATAAATTCATAGACACCATATTAACCCTTGAAAGGCTTTCCAACACGTGACAAAATATGGGACTTCAAGATAGAAATATGACATGCCTTGCTTGAGTCAATCACGTCTTATCAGTTCACATGGGCCATAACTCATTTGTTTGTTTGGGTTGCAACTTAATCTAACCCATGTGCCAGGTTCCCCTTACTTGAGTGAGAGATCTGCTTTGGTCTGTTTAGACTTTTTCCCTCTCCCGAAAAAGTGTTTTCAGTTGTGTGAGCTCTCAGTGATTTTTACTTTTTTAAGTGATTTCTGAAGTGTCATATGCGTGCATTACACTCGCATGTGTAGTGATCGCAATGGATCATAGTAAAAAGGGTAACTGTAACGTTCACAGTATAATATTAATATTAATAATTACATATAATTATCATTATATATACAAAATATGTTACACCTTCATTGTGAAGGAAGGTCATCATTTCCCGGCGACATGAGCTAGCTCTGTATTGGCAACACTGTGCAGTTTCTCCATAAGCGCCGTTGTGTCTTCTGAACGTGAAAACGACTCTAGATCAGGGGTTCTCAACCTAGGGGACGTGTCCCCCTGGGGAGGCGTTGGAGTATTTCAGGGGAGGCGTGGTGAGCAATGAAAAATATATACATGAATTACCCCCCCCCCCCAAAAAAAAAGTTGTGACAAAGACAAACCCCTTGTGTAGGTCTCAGAAAAGAAACTTCTGCAAATAGTTCTCTCTGTCACCGCTAGATGTAACTGCATTCACACACATGTCTTATTTACACTGCCCTATACCTTAATTCCCTTCAGGAACAGGCAATCGACCTAAAATGTGATTCTCAAGCAAAAATGGAGTTCCCAAACATGACTGTTGAAGATTTTTCGTTAAGCTATTTTCCTGTGTATCCACAAGTTGCTATGGAAGCTGCAAGGTTGTTTTTGCAGTTTTCGTTAACATATGTATATGAGTTGCGATTTTCTACGCTGGCTTACATCAAATCAAAGTATCGAGCACGGCTGGATGTTGAAGTGTGCATTATCGCAGTTGGAACCAAACATTCAAAAACTTGTGAAAGAAAAACTGTGCCAGCCCTCTCATTAATTGTGTTCTTAAGAAATAAAACCAAATGATGTAGCTTGAAATTTTAACTGCAGTGAGGGCAGAATCCTTTGTAATGTAGGCCTATTAAGCCCTTTTTTAAGTAATAAAAATGTTCTATCAACAAAACAAGTATTAGTATTTTTTAATATCTGTAATAATAAAAGCATTATAAAATATTCTTTGAGTTAGATTTATTAAGCCTAACAGCACAGTAGAACTTTCGACACTCAATAATTCATTACGCCTAGAGGAAGGGGACAAACTAAAGGTTAAAAGATTAAAAATCAGTAACTTACGTGTGTGAGCGTGAGATTTATCAAACTACGTTTCGAAGGTTATACTACCTCCTTCTTCAGGTTGAAACGATGTTTTCAGACACCTGATATGGTGCCTCGTCGAGAAAGTGATGGTTGACGATTTAGGTTAAAATGGTATAGGAAGGACACTTTCTAAAAAAAGAATCTAAAATACACATACTAAAACCGCGCAATACTCTATAAAAACAAAAGAACGTTCAAAGCTGATGACGGCGAACTGCCGATCGTTGTTCGGGGTAGGTGAATGCACGGTGTCAGCTCATACCTGGAGAAGGAAAACTCCTCCCCCCCAGTCTTTCCTCAACTGGGGCTCGTGAGTCACCAATCCAAGGTGAATTCAACTTCCACCTCGGCGGCTTTCCTAACCTCAGGGGTAACATGGAAGCCCATCTAGTCTCTACTTCCGGCGGCTTTATCCCATTTTTTAAAAAAGTTTATCCAGCCGTCTTCCAAATTCCAATCATCCCTATTGAGTTTATTCCTATTATCCACGTATATATAGGCTGCCTCATACACATTCCTATCCAATTTATTGTTAATCTTCCTAATGACTTCTCTTTTGGCGATCTTATGCCGGTTAACTAATACGTGTTCAGATAATCCTGTCTTGGGTATACCCTCCTTTACATCTTTATCATGCTCGCCCCACCTAATTTGCATACTCCTCCCGGTCTGTCCCACATATTCCTTTCCGCATTCACATACTATCCTGTACACTCCCTTTTGCTCTTCAGGGTTATTGCGCCTATCTCCCCTCCCTTTCTTATAAGACGTGAAGTGTTTTTCAATGCTCCGAGGTGCTCTCACCCCACATTTTATCCCGTATCCCCTTACGGATTTTTCAATTTTCTCGGAAACACCCTTAAAATATGGAATCCCGACAAAATACGTATTTTTCACCGTTTCCTACCTCCATTTTATCTTCATCTTTATCATTTTGCGATATTTCTTGTCTTAGAGGAAGGGGGCTTTGACTAATTTGTGGATGCAAAGGGGGCCGCAGGCTCAAAAATGTTGAGAACCCCTGCACTAGATGGTGCTGCAGGGACCAGAGCAGGTGGTAGTCTTAAGGGGCTAGGTCAGGGGGAAGAACCGTATCAGACAGAACCAAATGAATAAAAGCATGTCCTTAGTTCCTTTTGCCATGTGCAGGGTGGCCGCAGTGGCTCAGTCGGTAACGCGTCTGACTACCATGCTAAAGGTCCCGGGTTCGATCCCCGGCCGGTTCAAATCCGGGAACTTTTCTAACGGTGGAAGCGGCCCCGGCGCGTACTCAGCGTCGAATAACATGGGTACCTGGGGGAAACCCTGGGGGGGTAAAGGCGGTCAGGGGCGTGATGCTGATCACATCACCCCCACTCACGACCGGATCAAGAAAGTGTGGGGCGTTACCCCTACACCCCCTATACGCCTTCATGGCGTGGTGCTATGCACAGGGGAACACTTTACCTTTTTTTATGTGCAGGCTGATGTTATCATGCAGCAGTATCACTTTCCTAGTTCCACTGCCAGTAAATGGTGTTTTTCCTCTCAATTTCATTACTCAAATGAATAATTTCATGTTAATTTTTTTCAACAGTTGCTCCATTTCTTCATTTTCCCATTTTCTTTGGCTGTCCAGGATGCTGTTCATCTTTTGGATTGTAATGCCCCTCCCATAATCGCGGAAACCACTTCTTGCAGTTGCTGTACGATATGGCATCTTCACGCAAGGCAGAACAAATAATCTCCTTTGCTTCAGTTTTCTTTCTACAGTTGATATGCAATTAGCATGCTTCTTTATGTTACATCATCAGCTAGTAGGTTGGTATTGGAGTGCCAAAACATGGCAGGGAAATTTCCATTTTAAACAATAGCAACAGTAAAGTATATCATATATTAATGTAGGGACCAAGAATTAATTTGTCCACCTGGTAATTTTTTGTATGGATATAGGAAGTAATCTGAGTGTTTCTCGTAGGCCTCGGCAGTGCGTGTGGGGAGCCTATCATCATTTGTAGCGATTGCGTACCACCTGGCCTGCATTTTGGAGGATAGGGAGGAGAAAGAGACCTTCATTGACAAGTGCTTCCAGCAGATTCTCCCCTGGTGCATGGGGCAGCATTTCAATGTCCGCCTTTATTCACAGGTATAATGCTTGTTATTAATTCATACACATACATACCCATTGTAGTCAGAGAAAGTTGAATGAAAACACATATTTGTATCCTATCTATGGTTCCACTCACACAGCCTAGCTTCTAGGGAAGTTTTGCAACTGATAGTGGTTGTAATATATTTATATCAAGGTTCGCCTCGGAGAGGGACACTTGCTTGCCCTGAGATATCAGGAAAAACTTCATAAGAGTTGAAAAGTGAAGTTGTAGTGTGAAAACATGGACAAGAGGTGTCATGAAAGAAGCAAATTAAGTCGTCTCTGTTTGATACATGTTAATCATGAAAGAGCTCAAAAAGACAAAAGAACTGTTCATCAACGAAGTGATACAGTAAACCCTCATTAACACGAATCCCAATCGACTGAAAAATCAAGAGTTCGTGTTAAAAAAATTTGTGCTAACTGGGGACACAAATCTTATTGTTGCAATACAGTTCTTTCTACACATTAACCATTTACAATACGTATTATGTATGTCATCATAGAAAAAACTACTACAGTAATTAACTTTTAAAAAAGTACTCGCAGAACATTTTCTGGTGAAAAATTCCTGTATGTTGTGCTGTCGCAGACAGGAACGCAAATGCCTGGTTACTTCACGGTCAACTGTACTCATAGCTTCCTTAAAACTAGCGGTCAATTCGGATGTTGAATCTGAACACACAACTGAATTTGTTGGTTAAATACGTATAAGCTCATTGTTGATGCGATGATCACGATTGTCGAGCAATTGCACCCAAGTTTTAATCTTGATGTTACTCGTACTGGCTCTGATTTATAGAATAGAAAAACACATTTGAACACATTGTTGATCTGAATGTGTTGGTTACAATACTGTATAAGTTGATTGTTGACAAGAGGATAGAGATTGTTGAGCAATTTCTTACTTACCTAGCAGAGGAACAACAGAAAAGAATTATGAAAAACTTTGAAAGTTCATGTTAAATGAGATATAATGACGCAACGGACTAAAAAACAGTTCGTAATTTGTGGTAATTCTTGTTAACAGATAAAACTTTCTATTAAGATATAATACATCCCTGCCGGGACCAACATTTTGTTCATCTTAACTGAGTGTTCGTCTTAAGCGAGTTTGTGTTAACGAGGGTTTACTGTAGATGTTTATGGAAAGAAAGCAAGTCAAATTCCAGTTTTTATTTAAATAGTGGACTAAACTCTTAACTTGACAATGACAACAAGGTACCAGGTGGTTATAATTAAAGTGACGGTGTTCAGAGTGGTACAGCACGGGCTGTAATGAGAGTAGGAGTCTGAAACTTCGTAGATATGCTAATGAAGCAATGCGCTCGCGAATTATGCAAAAAAACAATTAGTTCCAATTCTCGCCACCAGGGTAAAAAATGGCGCTGTAAGCAGTCAAAACGTGGAAATTTCCGTAACTCTGACGTCAAAGTCGGTGACATTGCCTAACCATTGTGTGAGCTCCCTGGTTGTTGTTGGTGACGCTTGTTGCTTTTTCCTTTAGTAATGTTCATGTAATTCGAATAATGAAATTGTAGCGATATTTTATTACAAAGAGTATTGTTTTCTGCGATTTATAGTGTTTTTCCTGTAACTATACCAAGTTTTGACTGCTTACAGCGCCATTTTTTACCCTAGTGGCGAGAATTGGAACTAATTATTTTTTTGCATAATTCGCGAGCGCATTGCTTCATTAGCATATCTACAAAGTTTCAGACTGCTACTCTCATTACAGTCCGTACTGTACCACTCTGAACACCGTCACTTTAATTATAACCACCTGGTATTTACAATTCAATTAGGATTAAAAATAAAATAAAAATAAAAAGTAAAATATGAGTTTTTATAGCTGACGGACAAGATATAAAATCTAACTCTGCCCCCTCCCCTCCAATGCTCGAAGTGGTGGGGGATGCTTGTATGGATCAATGTGGAGGGAGGAAATGCAGTGATTTGGGGGGGGGGGTTATCTATGCAAATTATTCTAGTGGGAGATGGTTTGTAAGAATTTTCTTAACTGGGGATAGCATCCCTCATATCCTCCCACTTTGAGCAGTGCTGCTCCCCGAGAAAAAATTCTGCAGGTGGCCCTGATACAAATGGACCAATATGAAATTTTTGGCCAATAATGATGTAAAATTTATCAATACAGATCCTACATAAAATTCCAAATGGTCCTTGAAGAACCTGTATGGTTCATTCACCTCTTTAATAAATGTATATAACCAGGTAACTTAAAAAAAAAGCTGAACATGTCTACATTTATGTAGTTTTAGAAAGTATGGAGTGGATATGTTTATATCCATAAAAATTATAACGTTATTGCGCTAAATTATAAGATATTTAATGATATATTGAATCAGTAAAATTATGCTGCAGTTAATATACATAAAAATAGAATGCAAAGAGTCTTGCACCA
The DNA here is from genome assembly GCF_977018435.1 of Lepisma saccharinum. Taxonomy (NCBI): domain Eukaryota; kingdom Metazoa; phylum Arthropoda; class Insecta; order Zygentoma; family Lepismatidae; genus Lepisma; species Lepisma saccharinum. The sequence continues at coordinate 64,261,436 of NC_139241.1, read as the reverse complement.
TGGCTGTGCGGTCTAAGGCGTCGTGCTTTGGGCTCCGGCAATGAGACATGCATAGGTTGGCATCTCCTGGGGGAAGCATAATAACTTTTCTCTTGAGATTTTGGCTGGTGTATGGCGATACACCATCGTGAGGAAATGGGGGAGCTACAAACGAGTAGTGTAACCCGGTCATGAAAACCTATAACAATGAGTGGGGGTTTGCCTTCCTGACCACACGTCACCCCGTAACTACCTCGGTGAGTGAGGCCAGCAGTTTGTAGGTACGCTCGGGCCCTCGATGGACTATTGCATCACAGGTTGTTATTATTATGCAAAGAAGCAGGTTGCCAATTTTTGAAACTTGGGTGTAACATATATAGTATCCCAATGTCTCAAATACCACACCGCAAAGAAGTACAGATAAAAACTGCTTTGAAACAAAGTTGTCTGTGCTTTTGCAGGTGTGTCTGCAGAGGCTGTGGGAGCTGAGCGTGAAAGAAGGGTTGAGGAGCGTGATGGAGAAGTACCAAATCATCAACTCCTGCTTGGAGGTGAGCATCGACAAGGGGAACCTGGTGAAGAATGCTCAGAAGCTGAAGCAGGACTTCTACTTCCAGGTCTTCCATCCTCTCAAGCACTTTTCGTTGCAGGTAGGTGCTACTCTCTTCTTTTTACATAAAAATATATGCGTGAATTTCCAATGGATCATAGTGCAAATAATGGCAACAGGTAGAATGCTAGACGGTAAGGTAAGGTAAACTTCCCCAAGCACATAGGACAGTGGCATGAAGGCACATGTAGGGGTGGGGAGGTAGGGCCCCACACATTCTCGATCTTGACTATTTTGGAGGTGATGTGGTAAGCATCATGCTCTGGCTGCCTTTACCACCACCCCCCAGGTACCCATTGATTTAAGGTTGGGCGAGCCCCAGATCCACTTTATGCGGGGACAATGCTGGAAAAATTCCAACTTTAGATCACCCACCCCAGGTCTCACCCTACCGAATAGACCACCGCAGCTCTAGAATGCCGGACAGTAAAGTAGAGAAACCCTTTTCCATCCATGAGCCTTATACGTGATTTGAGAAAAGGCAGGTGACTTTCCAATATTGCAAATGCATAAAAATTTATTCCGAAGACTTACAGAATCAGTTCAGGCCTTCATTTGTAGCAAATGTCATCACTTTGCTTCAATGCAACTCCAATTGTTGACATGACAAGACATTTCAACTGAACTTGGTTTTTCCAAATTTGATTTTACTTTTGAGTTAAGCAAGATTTGCCCTTAGGGTGGACAAACATTGGAACTTTGACGAAAGTCTGTAAGAGAAATTGAAGAGTGATGAAAGTGGGCAACAAGGTATCAGCGCTGCCTGACCTAAAAAATCCTGAACATTAGGAAGATAAAATTTTCATAATATCCAGATAGACGTTGGTCCTCTCATGAAAAAAGGAGCCCGGGTTATTTTCCAGATTGGGCAATCTTAGTTGGAATTCTTCCAGCTTTGTCTCTTCATAAAGTGGCTCTGGGATTCACCCAGCCTCAAATAAATGGGTACCTGGAGGTAGGGGGTAAAGACAGCCGGAGTAGGTGCTGATCACATCACCTCCACAACTGGCCAACATTGAGAATATGTGAAGTCAAACCTTCAAATACTCCCTATGTGTGCCTTAATGGCAGGCATGTTGAAATGTGCACAGGGAGGGGCACAAAATACACCCATCCTCAGGTTGTTACGAAAATGTTCCACAAATGTTCATAGGATTTTGGTGTCCCAAATTCTGAAATCTACACCTAGGAATGCTCCACCAGCACAGAAGTGGACAATAATCAATGTTCTGAATAAATTTCTGTCCACTTTTTAATGTTAAGTGCTATGTTTATGCCTGGCTGGTCTGTTCGTTTAGTTAATATCTTGATTTCACAAGTGCATCTGAATTTGCCCCACTATGAATAATGAGCTTGTGGGAATAGTATACATCTTTCAACCAAGTGAAAATTGATTTTCTCTACTGTTGTCATGTATCTGAATGTAGTTTCTTCAAGAGGTAAGAGAAGTATCAAGAGTACAAACATGTAAATAAGGGCTTGATATGACAGGGTGGTTACTCACCGGGAATTCCTTGAATTCTGGGAATTATGCATGAATTATTGGCTCCGGGAATTATGCGTGAATTCTACTTGAATTTTTCTCCGTAGATGTGAAAATTTTTAACTTTTTTAATCCAAATCCCATTCACATTTTATACAAATAAAAATTATTTTCGTAAAATTTTCTTGCTCGCTTCGCTTGCAATTCCTTCTTTTCTTAGTCTTATTAAGTTTATAACCATAGCTAGGGGGAAAATTGATTGATTGATTTGTGGTTTTAAGTCCACTTTATGCACAGAAAGGATAATTGGGACTTGACCTGCAGTTTAAAGTGGGATCTGAACTACTGTGTTGAAAAAATAATTGAAATCGTTTGTCGAACACAAATGCTTTAGCACCAACTTCTACTCCCTTTTTGCATAATTTACGAGGATAATAACATCTTTGATACTACTACTAATAATAATAATAACAACAACAACAACAATGTTGGTCCCAGCAGTAATACGTAAGGTTGAAATAGAGAAAACATCTGCTTGAATTTTTGGAAAATTCACCTTGAGAACCGGGAATTATACTTGAATTTTATCATGATCCTAGAGTAGCTACCCTGTATGGCCTAATCAACTCCAGTTCCTGTATGACACAGGAAGACATGGAAATTTATTTACTACCCAGCACCACAAAGAGTATCATGGGTAAATTTGTAGAATGCTGTTAGGATTTAAATGTATATTTTTAGTCTTTTACGATACATCTGTTTCTCCATCTTCATTGCAGACCATCTATTATGACCTCCCTCGCTTGTCCAACATCACTTGCGAAGAGTGGATCCCCGTAGATTTCCTGAAGACGGTAGATGCTTCACACACACAGGTACAGGTGCTCAATGAAACGGGAGAACTTGGGAGCTGCTCTGTCGCTGGCTGGATTCTCAAGGCAACAGGTATGCTTCTCTCCCCTTATTATCTGATATGATTAAATTGCAATTACAGTGACATTCTCAGATTTTACGAGGGTAAGTCAGTAAGTAGATCACATCGTTTATTAAAACAATACTAATTGAGATACTGACTTGAAAACCATTTTTGTTTTTCAACAGAATTTCCACCAACATTCATACACTTATCCCATCGCTTTATCAGTCCCCCAAAAACTGCTTCATAAAAGTCTTTGGGCTGGTGTCGCAACCATAGTCGCACCTCATGTTCAACAGCAACATCATCTTCCACAAAACGTTTGCTGCCACCATGCGCACACTTTTTGGAATTTCAAACTATCATGGATTATGCTTTGTGCTAATCCATGAGAACACCCTATTGTAGTTGCTATGTTCTCTATTGTCACTTGCTTGCTAGCTCAAATCATCTCCTCCACCCTTGCAACTCTACATACAGTCCTTGAGTATGGTCGCCATTTTTAAACTGAGCTGCCCGTGCATGCATCTGCTATCTAGCAACTGCTAACTGAATATCATCACACTGAACTGTGCTTCCACCTAATGACACCTTTAGAAACTACTCACTAAGATTTTCAACTAACCCAAATCAGTTTATGACCTATTTACTAACTTCCCCTTGTACATTGAACATTCAATCTTGATGGTCCAAATGTAGCAAAATAATATAAAATGTTCCCCAATTTCACATTTTAAGTTTTTTTTCTAGCTTGGTCTGAAAACGTAAAATCCAGGTTCGACTGTAATCATCACTTTGTCTATTTCTAGGAGGATTAGTAGAAGAAAGTGATGGAGGCCTGGAACTCCATGCAAACGTCCAGAAGAAAATAACTCCATGGAAAATGATGTTTCCTGACCAGGAACTTCTGCTCTCGTACACGGACTCTCTGCAGAAAAAGAAGAAGCTCTCTGAAGGTGGACTGGTGGTGGTTGCCTCACTGATCGACCGTCCACCAAACCTCGGAGGATTGAGCAGGACTTGTGAGGTGTTTGGTGTGTCCGAGTACGTCTTGGGGAGCCTCCGTTACATGGAAGACAAGCAGTTCCAGAACCTGAGCGTGTCAGCTGAGAAGTGGATTCCCATTACAGAGGTAGGCCTCTACTGAAGGGTAAGGGGAATAATTCTATTGTCTTCCCTCCAAAAGAGCAGATGACAGTACATGTTGTGAAACCGAAAAACAACCATATTGGTGAATCGGACACCACCAATGCCAAAGCTGGCTGCACCCCTGTTGACAGTAGGGATGGCCGAATCTAGTATCTGGGTAGTAAAACTGGTAAATCCCGATTTCGGAATTATTTTTGCCTGCACAAGCACTAACCATTGTGAGGAATGTGCTCCTGTGCATATGAGCAATATTTTGAAGCGCTCGGCACAGTATCGCCAAATGAATTACAATTACACACTTTGACATGGTTACAAGGTTGGTGTCTCACTTGTGGTCACTGTCATTAGTGGTTCTGCTGGGAAAAAGATTTATTTAAATTGCAATTAAAGCATTACATGCAGTGGTGAATTGAAAGGTTAGGTGCATTCTGCATTTGAATTTTAATAAGATACTCTGGTAGAACCAAATCTTAGGGTGCTGAACAGGCCTTGGAATATGTGATCATGATAGACAAAAGTTCATGTAAAGTGATTTTTTAATTTTTTTATTTATTTTATTTTACTTCGCGTTTTGTGCCTCTTGGCTAATTTGCGAAGATGGGGATGAGTGATGAAATTGGTGAATGGACATTCACAAAGAACCATGCCCGAGCAGGATTCGAACCCGAGACCCTTGGCGTCGCAGCACGATGTGCTAACCACTCAGCCACAGGGTCCGGCGTTCATGTAAAGTACTTGAGAACTTAGGAATTGTAGCTTTCCTGGCGACATGATTCGAACACGTGTTCTCGGGTTACCAACCAGGTTAGATTGGAGTTAGCTTACAACGTTTCGAGCGCATACATTGCTCTCATCATCATGGAATATGAGTTATGAAAACTTTGTTAACCAATTCTACCTTTAAAAATTGTGGAAAAATTATTGCATATCTTTTCCCTCCAAAACTCAGATAGTAAAATTTCCGAATCCAGATGTTACGTGTTCCAGATTCTGGATATTTTTGGTCATTCGTAGTTGTCAGGGTCATGGCTTTGGCACGTTATTAGTTGCTGACGTGCCAGTGCTTTCGTAATGGAGGAACCATGCACATGCACTGGCAACAGTATACGTGTGGCTTATCACCAAGTGGCAGGAAACCGAGTTAACCATCAAGTGGTGCTTCATTAGTATGCACTTCTGTCTTTTGTCCCTGGTGACAATTTATAAAAGAAGGACCTAAGATCGATGACAATTATCCGGTACCTTATTGTTACTTTTTACATACATCACAATTACAACAACTGCATCTTCAACCAATGGTATATTTCAGGTTGCTAAATCATAAACATACATATAAATTATACAATATACATATTTATAATGTTATTAAAAGTAGAAATAAATTACTAAATTAAAAATATATTATTAATATTAATTATCCAAAAATAAATAAATTTGTTACTTTTAAATATATCAGATATTATAAAGTATTGAACTACGTCCTTTACTAACTAGTAAAAGATGTTAATAAAATATGAAATAGTTGAAGTGGTTTTATTATGTGTAAGTTTTTGTTTAGTTTTTGCTTTATGTTAATATAAATCAATTAGATTTCATAGTTATTGTTTTCCATTCTTGTTTTCTACTTGTATTGTGCGTATTGATGTAGATTTGTTAGTTATCTCTTGAGAGAGAGAAAGCATTGAACACTCACAACTACACTAATTTGTGTATGTATTCGATATTATTCTTAGTACAGTATATTTAAAATTAAAAGTTATTGTTTATCTTTTGTTTGTTGCAACAAAAACTCCCCCCCCCCGAAAATTTTTGGCAGGGAGGTTTTTGAGGCCATGACTGTTGGTAAGGGGGAAATCCCCCCCAGTATTTCGCACCCTGGTATATTTGACCCTACAAGGTTCTGTTGTTATGACATTTAGCTTACATGTTGCACACTACTTACTATAAATATACTCCACGGCAAAAAAGAATCGCCCCCTAGTGATAACATTTATATTTTCTTTCAAGCAGTTTTATTTTTTTTTTTTTGTTATTATTTTGACAATTGTACATACTGTACGTAATTTTAACATTTTCTGATTATTTTACTCTAACAATGAAGGTAATAATGAAGAAATCAACAAAGAAAGCGGTTAGTTGATGAAATTGTTAAGCTTTATGGCCTTTATTGCCTTCTGCTATTGTTTAGTTACCTTTGTTTGGTCTGATGTATAGTTCAGTTGTTACATTTGTTTAGGGATTGGTTTCCTTCTTGCTCACACAATATCACCAAATCTAATTGCAGTATAATAATGTACGATTTCACTTCTTTGCCCGAAGTCAGTATTTCGTATGTCCACCTTTTGCTATTCGTAATGCTTCAAGTCGACGAGGCATGCTAGCAACTAAACAGGAACATGTTTCAGTCAATTTCTAGGTACCAGATATTAACAACTGCCTCATTGAGCTCCCGTTAATTACAGAAGTTCTTGTTCAGGAGACACATTGTCATTATATGTCGTAGATTTTCTATTGGGTTCATACCCGGTGAATTGGCTGGCTAAAATAATGTTGGAACACCCTGCTTTCTACCCATTTCGATTTACTGTACTTTGTGTGAGCAAGAACGAAGACTTCTGATCAGGAAACCTTTCAGTGAGGTTATGAAACCAATCCCTAAACAAATGTAATAATTGAACTATACATCAGACCAAACAAAGGTAACTAAACAATAGCAGAAGGCAACAAAGCCATAAAGCTTAACAATTTGATCAACTAACCACTTTCTTTGTTGATTTCTATTACCTTCATTGTTAGAGTAAGTAAAATGAGAAAATGTTAAAATTACACACCGTATGTACAATTGTCAAAATAATTACTTAAAAAATAGTGCTTGAAAGAAAATATTAGATTTTATCACTAGGGGCAGATGTAGAAGCGTCAGTTGCTATGGTTAAACTAAACTTCATGGTGCAACAGTTGTTTGAGGACCAAGGCTTGCCATGGATTTTGCAGCTTGATTTCGTTCATCGCTATTTTCTCACTTCTTTTAAGACCAATTTCATGCTATTATGAGGTGTTATTTTTAATCAAACAAGAATATCCTTTATGCATGGACTGATTTCCATTTGCATGGTTAGCCTAGTAACAAACACATTCTTTGCCAGGTGAAGCCCCACCTGCTTCCGAAGTACCTGCAGGAGAAGAAGAACGAAGGGTACCGGCTGGTGGCTGCAGAGCAGACAGCAAACAGCATCCGACTCACAGAGTTCAGGTTCCCTGTGAAAAGCCTGCTGCTGCTGGGGTATGTATCGGCATCTCTTGTTTATACAAAAAGGTCACTATAAGTCACACTACAATGTCGTAGAACTCTTCACTATGACTTAACACCTCTTCATACTGCTGTGCTTCATTTCAGCATAAGATCCATTTAATATCTATCACATGATATCTTCTTCCCTGGATCCTTTCTCTGTTAAATCTTAGCAGTTCCTTAGCCAGTGTCCTAGCCAATTTCTTTCTACAATATATAAATAAATATACCATCTTCTATGAAAATTTAACTGTTGTAAAAGTTATGATATTCATTGTCGACTCCCATGGATAGACATACAGATTCGTTGTTATGTTACAATGATGCATGAAACCCTTGGCGCAACAGCATGTTAGAGCCAGGGCCTACCTACCGGCCTTAATCCCACCTGCTGAGGCAGATCATCCAACTAGTTACGGGGTGACGTGTGGTTAGCACGACAAACCTCCAGTCCTTGTTTTAGGTTTTCTGTGACTGGGTTACTCCACTCATTTGTACCTCCTCAATTTCCTCATGCTCGGAGCCACTGGTTCCATACAGAAGCCAAAATCTTGGGAGGGAGGTTGACTTGAACCTGCATGTGACCTGTAGCTGGAGCCCAAAGCATAACACCTTGGACTGCAGGGCTATGTACGGAACCAATGATGTATGAACAATGTCCAAGCTGTTGTTAATATGTTTAGCATATGCAGACGATTAGGGGATGAAACAAATACAATTCAGAATAATACTAAAATATTTTGAAAAGCAGCTAAAGAGATAGGTTTGAAGTTAGCAAAGAGAAAACTAAATATATGCTTACAGGCTGAAACCAAGTGTTAGTTAATAATCAAAATTTAATTATTGATCTCATTTGAATCTGTTTCCAAATTCAAGTACTTACGAGTAATACTAACAAATTAAAATTATGTTAAAGAGGAAATATAAACCAGACTTATGTTACGTTTCTCTTCATAAACTCTTATTTTCTCGTATAATATCTAAGAAACTAAAAGCTAAAATATACAAAATAGTAATTTTGCCTGTAGTATTATATGGATGTGAAACCTGGTCCCTTACATTAAAAAAGGAGCATAAATTAAGGGTACTGTATTTGCAAATAAAAGCGTTAGGAAAATATTTGGACTTAAAAGGGATGAGAAGACAGTGAGTGGAGAAGGCTACATAATTTAGCAATATGTTGCTAATGAAAATGCACGTGAAAGAACTGTTTACAGAAATTTGTGTTATGTACTACAGAGGAAGGACACATCACTGTGTTTATGTATATTTCATCATTTGTTTTTATCATTGTGATTAATGTTTGATTAGTTACCATTTTTCTTTATTTCCTTCCCAGTTATGTTATAGAAAGCACTATATTCCACAAGCTTTCCTTTTTCAAAGAAACTTGATTTTTATTATTTAGCATCGCTTCTCTGCCACTTTTTGTTAATCACGACAATGAGGACGAGTGATATTGTGATGAAAGGACTCACATTATGGAAAGTTTCTTTGAAAAGCTGACCTCCATGGCAGAGTGGTTAGCACAGTATGCTGTGGATTCCAGGTTTGAATCCTGAACTGGGCATGGGCGTTTGTTTCTTTGTGAGAGTCCTTTCATCACAATATCACTCGTCCTCATTGTTGTGATTAACAAAAAGTGCCAGAGAAGCGATGCTAAATAATAAAAATCAAGTTTCTTTGAAAAAGGAAAGCTTGTGGAATATAGTGCTTTCTATAACATAACTGGGAGGGAAATAAAGAAAAATGGTAACTAATCAATACCTTTACGAATACAAAACTATTTTTCTACATTAAAACTTCAATGGGAAATTGTAAGAAGCCTTTGACTTTTTTTTTTTTTTTGTAGGAACGAGAAAGAGGGGATACCAGCTAACTTGCTGCCACTGGTAGATGTGTGTGTGGAAGTTCCACAGCAGGGACTGATTCGCTCATTGAATGTCCATGTGACGGGCGCCATCTTCATCTGGGAGTATTCAAAGCAGCATCACTTGGGTTGTACACAAGGGGAGGAGACATAACCCTTTTTTTTTTTTTTTTTTTGCGTGTGTACTAAGTGGAAAGTCTCAATGTCCTGTAATCGAAACATATCCTCATCAATAAAATGGAAAATTGATGCATTTACGATTTTTTTTTTTTATGTTAAGGTCATTAAGTTTAATGTGATGTAGTCTATTCAGTCCTTTGCAATCACACTAGTGGCAAAAATGAGATTCAAATATAAATCAGAGGGTTCAATTTCCCCTTATTTTGAGAAAATACAGTAATGTCCAAAAGATCGATCTCTGCCAGACCTCATTCATTAAGAAGTTTCCATTGCATAGGGTCAACCAATTTAGTAATAAGGTGTGTTTTATACAGCTTATATTGATATACTTATACATTACATTGCATTTCCGTTCTGCAAATAGTTATAAAGAAACAAAATGCTGAATACCGAGATGAGTGTACCACTTGCAGTTTCTTAAGTGTGAAATAACTTTAAGGGGGCCAGGCTCTTTTGTTAAAAAAAAAAAAATCCATTCCACTTATCTTCATGTTCCTTGCTTTAATTTCAGCTACTTTTTTTTAAACCATGCTGTTAGGTTATATTCTTAAAATCTCTTACACTTTTATCCAATACCACCTTACCAAGTTTTGACACCTTGCATGGAACTACAATGATGCAAAGAATGGATGAGGTGTACAAAACAAAACACCTTTGGAGAAGAAAAATATTTTATAAAGGATATTACAAAACACAATAACAAATGTATCACATTTAAAACAAAATTGTTTACAATATAAACCCGGAGATGATTCCAGAACAGCATTACAGAATAGTACACACACTATTGTATTTCCTATTGCAGTGGAACCGTGGTTTTAGGTCTTCTCAGAGAAATACAACATACTCAATATGCAGAAAACTTTCAGAAAGTAAAATAAAAAATGAAAGCCACACAACTCTGACAGTTAATAACATGAATACCATAGAAGATACATTCAGAGGAACTTTTTGAAATACTGAGATACTTGTTTCACTGGCAGTCTGCCTCACACTACTTCTAGAAATAAATTAGAATGGTGTAGCTTCCTTCTAAACCCAAATTGGTTGAGGGAGAGAGAGAACAGTGATATGCAGATGGACAAAGAGTATGTCATTTTACCAGGACCCAACTTAAAATTAAGAGGAGTTCAACATTATTGTTTCTTTAAAAAGAAATACATGCAAATTAAATGTACTGTATAAAAACATTTTTTAAAAAAAGTATGAACCCCAATTAAGGATTGCAAACTGCTGCACAATCTTGAATATCTTACAAAATGCTGACATGTGCCAGAGTTATGTTACAACAGTGTTTATGTATTATTTCATAGCCCAAATATCAAAGTCATATTTCCTGTCATTGGTCTAATTTCCAATTCTCCAAAGAAGGACTTTACGTCATATAAGACATTACGATGATACAGGATAAAATCACAAAAAAAATAGATAAATAGTGACAGATGCTGTTAAGCTAGTGGCTCAACATGTAAATGAAGCAGTGCCATTATCAGACCAGCATCAAAATACAAGTGACCATATCGACTAAGCAGTGTGTTATATGGAATTTAACTGTTGAAGTCTTTCCGCAAATCATGCAAAATAACTAACAGCATGACAGGTGGGAGAGAGAGTCTCTCCCCTCCAAAGTGACACTAAACTGGAGATTCCAAGTTAGATTTGCTCTGATAATAATCATCAAAGGTGAAAGTCAGTACAGGGCAATAATTATGGATGAGGATCAACATGCTAGTAGACTGCATATGAGAACTTGCAACAATTAAGTTAAGTTTAGAGACAGCACACACACACATACACATTTGGACATTCATACAAAAATTGAAATGCAGAAAGCTCATGATTCCACATTTGCAATTGAAATGCATAAATATCAGTCTTATTTGTTGATAGTACAAAAAAAATGTAACCTTTAGTTTTGACTACGTTGTCTTATACAGGTTTCAAGTGCGATCAATTTTGCCACTTTTTTTCTGGCAGCTTCGTCAGGCATGTACTGGTTGGTTGCAGTGTCAACATGATTTTTCTCGCCCCTGAGGGGTTTAGTTGTGCTAATTGACACAAAGAAAGTGTGCCACCAAACCAACGGCACTGCCTATCACCAGAAATGTGGTATAATTGATGCTGCTTCTTCTATTGAACTAGGAGTAAGCTGTGCAATACATTATGTTGACTTTGTAAAAAACTGCGAGATATTCTCAGTTTTGAGTTTCCTCTTGACTGCAGACCGCCGCTGTGCAGACCTTGGAGTTAAATCCACACTCTTCGCCCTCTTCCTTTCTTGCTTCAATTTCGTCAGCCAATCCACTTGACGGTTCTTCTTTGCACTGGATGAGTACTGGCGACGCGGCAGCTGCCCATCAACAACAAAGTTTGGAAGGTTCAGGGTGGGTGAAAACTCCAGACGGTTCACTTGCCTTTTCTCGCACACTGTACCAGATATTTTCTCGACTCCCAGGTCCACCTCCTTCATGTTGTCCCCATTGCCAGAATCTGAGCCAAAGAGATTCCTACCCTTCCTCACAGTTCCGCATATGTTTTCTCCCGAATCAGTCTTCACGGGGGACAAAACCTTCCTCTTATCCCCACTGCTCCTCTGCGCCACCGAAGCGTTGCCACCTTCACACAGTTCACTAAAAGTGGCAGGGAGCTTGTTCTCAATGTTTTCTCCCTCGTTTGCATCCTTGAGTGACAGACCCCCAAAGCCCCTCGGTTGGAACAGGGAAAAGGGGGAGCAGAGGTGAAGTGCACTCATGCTGCTACTATTGCTGTTGCTTCCACAAGAATCCTGAGGGCTCATGTCAACCGTTTCAGAGGCAGAAGCTTTGGGTGTTCTCTCCTGATTTTGAACCCACTTTTTGAACGTCTTTGGTGTCTCGAAGGCTGCATTGTTGGTAGGACTAGAAGATTCAGGGTTGTTTACTGCATCAAACTCTTCATCTGTTTGCGAGACAGACTCCGCCCAACCTCTGAGCAGGAATCCATCATCCTCCCCCTCCTCTGGAGCCACCTTCCAGATTCTGTATCGGAAGTCGTCAGAACACGTCACAATCTGAAATACACAAGGATGACTTTATTTCATTGCAAGCACAACTGCCACAAATAATGTGTCTGCCTTGGTGGCTGAAGCACCCTGAAAGACTATCTGCAAGCCTTTGAAGCCCATTGGCCATTTACTCATTGTAAAATAAATAAAATCACGTTCCACTCAAAGAAGATAAAATATCTAATGTTTCATTAGCATCCAACACTGTGCGAAGTGATGACATGAAGATTTTGGTTTCTAGGTGTACAATGTTTTTCAAGGATGATGTGTATTCCTCAGGATGCAATTTATAATTTCATAGAGAATGTCAGAACAGGTGATTGTGCATACACATTCACGTGCCTAATGAGGGGAGGAAAGAAGCATTAAAACTATTTTGCTAGATTGCAATCATGCAAATTTGGAATCACCACTTTCTGAAGGTACCGTATTTACTCATGTATAATGTGCATTTTTTTCCAAAATTTTTGGCCCCAAAAACCATGGTGCATATTACTACAGGGTCCATTCCATTATTTTGTGACACTTAAATCCTACAGTTTCTGAATATGGCAACAGTATTCCATTCAAGATAGCGACACTAATGTGCAATGCGGTTGAAATAAGCTCATCACAAAATGAAGGAACATTCTTGAATGGTACTTTGGATGAAAGAAAAGGAAAAGCAGTGCAATTCAGACGGAATTCGATTTTGATTTGATCTATTTTACTTCGCTTCTTGTGCCACTTTGGCTAATTTGCGAAGATGGGGATGAGTGATGATATGATAAAATTGATGAATAGACATCACAAATGTCTATGCCCAAGGCAGGATTCGAATCCGGACGGGGGCCAGCTAGGCGGAATTTGAGCATGCACCTCCCGTCAAATAGGATGCGTGCCGGACCCTGTAGCCGAGTGGTTAGCACATCGTGCTGCGACGCCAAGGGTCCCGGGTTTGAATCCCACTCAGGCTTGGTTGTTTGTGAATGTCCATTCATCAATTTCATCACTCACCCCATCTTCGCAAATTAGCCAAGAGGCACAAACCGTGAAGTGAAATAACCTAAATCAATCAAAAACATAGGATGGATGCATATCAGCGGTATTTGTTGGGCAAGAAATAATAGAAAATGACTTCCTGAGCACTGCAAATCCATAACGTAATTTTGATCTTGCTTTCTACTATTGCAGAATAAATAAGGTGGTTAAAGAGTGAAAGCTTTGGGATGCTAAACACAATGGAAGGAGAGGTGGCATGGGTTGGTGACATAGTTTACACGAGAGGATATTCTCCTCATTGAATAGGTATGATGCAATTTACTCTTGATCGGCACAGTAACAGCCTTAAGACCTACAAGTAAGAAATCCATTGTTGAACCTGAATTGAACTGCGCATTACATAAGAGATATAATTGTTAGTTCCTTTTCCTCATCAAAAACCAGGGTGCACATTATACACTCATAAATATGGTAATACAATTGCATTTTATCTGGCACTAATTTCCAATTTGTTTTTGTAGGTCAAAATCCAAAAAGGAAGAAAGAACAAAGCAATCCGTAATTAAAGGCTAAATGCTCAGGCGTTTGAACTAAATTAAGGCATCCATTTTGGTCTCATGAAACATCACCCTTGTTTTGTTAACAGTCTGAGGATCTGTAGTGAGCAAAGCATTATTTTCTGCACTTACCTTCACATCTCCCGTAGGACACCAGGCAACGCATGTCACCTCTGCCCTGTGGCCCTGCAGCTTAGCAATGGGTCTTCCAGGTTGCGAGGTGTTCCAGATGTAGGCATTCGTGTCTGTGGAACCACTGAGGAGGTAACGGCCATCCGGACTCAGGCAGCACTTCACATAGAATGTAGAGTTTCGGTGGCCAAAGAATCTTGCAACTGGAAGAAAAAGCATTACAGAATGTCAGTGGTGAGAGAAACAGAAACATCACCTACACTGTAACATAATCGAGTCTACATATCTTGAGCAGGGAAAAACTGAACAATACCAAAAGATAAGAGCATGCATATCCACATGGCAAAAATTGGCACAGCCAAGATTAACATGGGTCTGCTCAAACTGCCAACAATGCTGTTAGAGATTCTTGTACTTTATAGCAATTTACAACTATTCTAAACTGCTAGAACATTAACTAATGCATTGTAATTTTACAATATTGATATACCAAGGTTTTCCCCTAATTTTGCCAAAAATACCTCCCCTGAGTTTTCCAAACATTTCAAATTACCAAACCAATTTTAATTATTTTCAACCTAGGGTTTTAAAATGTGCAAATCCCTACTGACTGCAAATGCAACAATCACATTGTTTCTAAAGATATCAGTTTGGCTGTTACAGAGAGAGAGGCAGTTCATTCTAATCAACCTACAGTCATTTTTCCACGCAGTTCCTTTGTTCGTGATCGATTTGGCCACATGTCTGGTTGCTTTATAATTAATGTAAAATTATCTACCATTACTTCTCCAGTTTTTGCCCAAAATTAGTCTTCTGCGAAATTCAAAGGTAAAAGTCAAAGATTTTTCACCGCTTATGTAATCTTTATGTCACACCCCACGAGGAAAGAAAATGGTCTTATTGTATTCAATGCAACCACGTCCATGAAGTTAAAAGTACCTCTTGTTATGCTTCTAATGTAGGATAAAGAAGATCCATACCTGGCTTGCTTTCGTAGGTGGAAACATTGTAGCAGTAGATGTTGTTGTCCATGCAATTGGCATATAGCTTCATCTTCCCTGGATCCAGTTCCACGCTGGTGAACCCATTCTTTGCAGTCTTCCCAGGGTACGGAAGCTTGTGCTTTGGCAAAGGGTCTCCTCTGTATGCAGAGTAGTTCTTCCTTAAGTCCCACACCTTTATGATCCTGTGCAGGCGTTGAGAAAGCAATTTTTTAGAACATCGAACATTTTGCAACATGTAAATTACCAAAAACACAGGGAATCAGAGATTTTGAATGGAGCATATGTCTCTACAAGAACTTAAAACCTGGAACCATTTAGTGCTGTTCGAAGATTGACTTTCACTTAAGAGTTCATTTAAAAAGTCTATTTTAATGATATATGTAATGACAATTATGCTGTGAAGCTCTATGGATGGGGCATGGCAGTAAATAACCCCCCACCCCTTGAAAAAAGCGCATGGTTTAAGCTAGGTTGGTTTTCAGATTAAAATCCACAAGTTTGATCATTTTTACACTACAATTTACCAAATAGCAAATTTTTAAGCACTTTTACCTTATCAGTACACCTTTCAAATGAGAGTGTAATGCATGAAGGCTCGAGCAATTTACATAACTTCTCAACTTCTGCTGGAAAACTTTATACAAGGATTGATCAAATGAAAAGGTACAAAACGACACTGTCGGTGTAAATGAATACTTTATTCAAAGTATCCTCCATAGGCCTGAGCACATTGATCCCATTGATGAACAAGCCGAATGATTCCTTTTTCCCAGAATTCCTTTGGCCATGACGCGACCCAGTCCTTCACAGCGTCCTTGAGTTCATCGTCTGAGGTGAAGCGCCTTCCTTTGAGATGCTTTTTCAGGGGACCAAACACATGGAAGTCACAGGGGGATAAGTCCGGACTGTAGGGCAGATGGTCTAGCTGCTCCCACTTGAACCTGGTCAGTTCCGCGTTTGTGACCCTGGAGACGTGTGTACGTGCGTTATCATGGAGCAGAACCACACCCTCCATGAGCAGCCCCGGTCGTTCGCCTTCCCCGTAAACGTTCACCATCCGGCGATGAATATCGGCCGGTTTAACACCTTCCGCTGTCAGAAAATGGATAACGCCTCGCTGCTCCTCAACAGTCGAATTTGCCAATGTTAACGCCATCCTGTCCGAACACGCACTGCCGAGTCACTAGGACGGCGCTCTGTATCGGAGCCTCTGCTCTCTTCTGCGCATGCGCGTTCGATGCATGCTCCGATGCCGCGTGGTGACTCCAATCGCACCCCTACATATCATGCTACGTTCTCCCATCGCGGCATCGGTATTATATAAACGACTCCGTTGTTACGACGTTTCGTACCTTTTCATTTGATCAACCCTTGTATATAGAAGCATGCCAATTTCGTTTTTGACGAAAACAGGAAATATGAAATAACATGCTATATGTTCATTCTTCATGTTTCTGTAAGGTGATGTGCATTTTCCTACCCTGTTTTGTCACGAAATAATGCAAAATGAGAAATATACTCAAACACGAAATTTACCGTTTATATACCGACACGACACTTTCTCAAGTCTGAAGTATCCTGCGAGTTATGCAATTCATGGAAAATTGATTAATTCTGCTGTACATATTTGAGAAGCAAAAATGGACCCCTTTACATAGGAATAAACTTAATACTCTGGGAATTACATAAATATGCTATTAGAAGGGATAAGTTTACTTTGTGTAATAAGGGCAGTTTTTAAATCAAATTTAGGATTTTATTCAATTTTAAAACCAAAATGTCATTTTATATAGCACTTTTGATGTGATTATTCACCGCTACAACACCGAAATGTTATATTATTTACCGCTTTTGAACCTGAAATAAGACTGTTTTTGTACCGAAATGTTGCTATTTTATTTACCAAAAATGTGCACCTCTATTTATATAACAACTTCCGATGGAAAGGCGAGTCACAGGACTTTGTTACACCTCTAAGCATGCAACTTATGGAATGCTTCATCATTATCACTCCAAGTAACAGATTCTACATAAGAATATGATGATTGCTGGGAAACACATGATGACAAGTCGGTGAAAAGAGTTCTCCCAGTATTCTTGGGATAGATCAAAATGCACCAATAAAATAGGAAGATTTTATGTGTGATTATTTAGAACATGAGGAATCCACACTTACCCATCACCAGCTCCACATGAGATGAGGGAGTTCTCATCCTGGAAGACAAGCCCAGTGATGCTGTTCCCGCAGTTGGCACACGTCGTGGTTCTGCCTCGCTTCGACTTCGATGGAAAAGAATCAGCTGGGAAGAAATGAACATAGTTATTGCATTCACCAAACTTTTTCAGGTTTTCAGTGTAGTCATGTTCAACAGTAATATTTTAAAAATCGAAGAGAATAAATCTCTTAATGTGTAATGTTTCAACTCTACGTGCGCTAGCTGGTGGTCGAGCACATTAAGCAGTTTGCTTTCAATCTTACCACTGCAGTTCCTGGTTTGAGTTCCAACTTGAGCATGGGTGTTATTGTGATTGCGCTGCTGCATCAGTTTCATGTAATCATCGCTCATCACCAACATTAGTCAAAGTGGCAAGAGAAGCGATGCTAAATAACAAAAATACAAACAAATACAAAAAAACATGAATGAAACATTAGATCAGGGGCACTGAAACTACTTTTGCATACAGGGCCAGTGAAGAATAGTTTGAGGGCATTATTGCAGTCTACTTGCACTAAATATAATGCCTCAATATAAAATTCGAGGATTTTAATTGGTGCAACCCATGTAGAAGTTTCTCGAATCCACCACTGCTTTTACTCTTAAGTTCTTTTTATCTTTACTTTCGATGTAGTTCCCACACCGTGGCTGTGCGGTCAAGGCATCATGGTTTGGACTCTGGCTACTGGACATGTACAGGTTCGAGTCTCCTGGGGAGGAAGTGTATGGGACCAGTGACCACCCACCAACGTGACGAAATTGGGGAGCTACGAATGAGTAGTGTAACATGGTCGTGGAAACCTACAATTCCTGGGGGTTCATCATGAAGGAGGCCAGCAGTCGGTAGGTAGGCACTGGCTCTCACAGGGGGGGGTGTTAAGTTATGTTACTTTCGATGTATATGCAAAGAATATAGTCATACAAAAAAGGCAGTTCCAGAAAAATGTTTGAATCTGCAGGCACAAGAATGATGTAGAAATTGATTTATCACCTACCAGGAACATCATGAGCGTTTGAGATGAAGTTGTCTGGTTTCTTTTGCAAAGTTCCATGACTGCATCGACTGTCCCATATCATTATCATTCCATCTCGTGCTCCGGTCACTATCACAGCTGCAAAGCAAGAGAATGCATAATGTATCTCAAAGAATAATTAATTGCAACAAAAAAAATATCTAGTACTAATAGTAACAGATACTTCGACTAATGAACATTGAGTAACAGCACGTAAACATTATGTAACAATTAACCGACTCATCATTTGATTGACATGTAAACCGAGAGAAACAAGGGTCCAACTTACAATGCTAATCTCATTCAGCATGTGCCTGTTCCAATTCATATGAATTTGCTGAATGTCCACATCCATGTTGTTTAGAGGTATATGAACATCTTTGTACATAACTACTACTTTGGTCTGTATATTTTCATATGTATTGTACACAGACTGCTGCATCAGCATTATTTATGATGACACTTTTGAATATTGTTTGAAGTACAACTGGAAAATGGCAGTAGAATACCCACCCACTAATATTTTGAACAACTTTTTTTAAAATTGATACAGGTAATGCAGATTGTCATGCTGCTTTAGTATTTTCCCATTTTCTTCTTTTGATGTACTTGTATGTAACATGTTCTCTTAACTGAAGATGCATCACATGTGAGTAGGTTAGACCAGTTCAATTCATTGTGGCTGCTGTAGGCACAATTGCAGGGGGCAAAATTTAAAAGACAAATGACTCCCATAACCTGCTTTTGGGACAAAATTTCTGCACAATTACAGTTTCCCAAAACTCCAAATATACATACTGTACAAATTTCAAATCTTGCACCGCACTAATTTTGAAAATCAAAAATTTTTTTTACACTGTTACAAACATGGAGAAAATCATACAGAAGTCAAGTAAAATGTATGAGAAGAATACCTGCTTTAACATAAGCATACTTTCAACATCATACTCCTTGGTTACATAATAAATTCAGAACCTATTTAATATCAATTGTTTGTTTTTGATTGTGCACTACAAACAAAATAACAATAAATGTCCCCAAGTTATCACTCAGTCCAACATATAATGTGCAACCAGATTTATTAAATTAAAAAGAAGAAAAGTATCTCCCCAAGGCATATGCACTTCATTCAATAAAGCACTTTTCCATGTGTGTAAATAAACACACATTTCTGTGCTGGTTTCACTAAAAGGCCATAGCATTTTAGGTTTATTTTCTGTGGCTTGTTCATCATGAGGTCACATGCCTTATTGACTACAAGTAAACAACACAAATGGATAACAATTTTATGTTATCCTGTTTGGTGCATTTACCTTTGTCCTGAGGCCTGAAGATGGCAGTTTTCACACTACGTGTGTGTCCCTGGAACCTCGTCAGGTGTGTGAAGGCTGGTCCACTGACATCCCAGAGAGCGGCCGTTTGGTCACCGGATGCCGTCACCAGCTTCTGCTCCCCCTCCATCCACGTGACGTCAAAGATTGCATTGTTGTGAGCCAGGAAGCCTGAATGGGGAAACAGAAAGTTCTGTTATCTTGTGATGATGCAAAAATATATATTGTTACACTAGTACTAGAATTCAAATCTTTACAGGTTGCCTGTGTAATTACAAGACTGTATCCTTGAAATGGATGTGAAATGCAGCAAAATTAAGAAGTTCAGTCACTGCAAGTACAAATTTATTGTTGTTAGTTGTGACAAATCATAATTTTGAATATGCCATCAATAATTTTTCTTTAACAATAATGCAATTTCGTTTTCCTAGAAAATTTTATCTAAAGTGGTAATATCACCCTCCATCGAGGCAACAGGTGCTGGAACACAAGTTGTTGCCATATATTTTCTTTGAACTTCTTCGGAATACTTGCTAAATAATGTACGGGATAAACAATACAAAAAAGTGCGTGCACTGAAAAAAGGAGCTACCTGTTGCTGCAGATGCATGGTTTGTGCTCTGTGTAATTGGCACCAAATATTGTTTTTCTGCAGATTCACGATTACAGAAATCAATTATACTTTGCTTACCATCTCATGTGCTTCGCTATGCCCAGTAGCAATTTTCCTTCTTACACTAGAATACCATGAAAAAACTATAAAAAAATTAATGCTCATACACTTTCAAAAGTGCACTGACCACAGAAGAAGTCTTTCTACTATCCCTAAAATCTCCAAATGGACTGTTTTCTTCCCTGCACCCAGCTAACCCTCATTTGGGGCATCTTCTCATGAGCTGAGTGCTGTGCATACTGTTTAATTAACATAAAACTAAAAATCCAAGTAGGGAAGGGGAAGCAACTTCCTCATTGCCAATTTGCAACCAGTTTTGAAGATGCAGCTATAAATTTAGCCATGCAAAGTACCAATTGACAGATACTAGTAGCTCATTCTCATCAGACAAAGTATGTATCTAAAATTGACGTAATGGGTGTGGAGTTACGAGCCTCGCACATTCTTGAACTTTGCCAGAAAAAATCTCAGTCACCCTGTGAATCATGCCTGCATCTCCTGCCATGCAGATTGGGACACTGCATCTCTCAAACTAAAATATTATTGACTGACTGATAAATTTAGTTTATTTTTACTGCACATTTCTGCCACTTTTGACTAATCACAAAGATGAGAATGAGTGATAAGATGATGGAATTGATGAAGGTACACTCACAAACGATGCCCAGTCTGGGTTTCAAACTTGGTACCCCTGGCACCATAGCATGCTATGCTAACCACTTTGCCACATAGGTTGGCTAATAACATAATTGTTTACAAATAATTGAATTTTAACAATTTTTGCAAATATAAATAACTAATATGATCACTACTTGAGATTAACGCTATAAAATTGCCAACATAGAATATACAGACACAGTGTAGCAGACTGAATTTGAAAGTCACTGATACCGGCAGACAATGATTAAGCCAATTTTTACCTTCTGTGTATTCATTCCTGCTCTTGATGTTCGTGTCCTGAAGACCTATCTTGCCATCTTCATTAGCCAGGGCCAGAATGTGGTGGCAGCTGGGAGCAGAGGAGAACTTGCATGCGTACATTGGAGACTCAACATTGACATCCTGCACCAAGTAGTTTGGTTCCATACCATGGTACTCATCTTGCGAGTGGCACTTGAGTCGCAGGATGGCCAAGTTGTAGTCCTTGCAGATCTCTGAAACAAAAATTAACAGTATTGGCAGATTCTACAGTCAAAGCAATATTGAAAAACTGTGGTGAAATGATGTTAAGTTTACTTTGTTTTATGACTTTTTAGCAGTTTTACAGGATGAGCAAAAATACTAGAAGAGTGCGAAAGCAAGTTTGAATAAATTAATTTGTGCCTTTTAAAGATTTCACTGTCCGGAAACCTCGGTAACAGTTCCATATGGGCACAACATCTCTCACTCATTTAGTTCGGCATTTTTAACATTAGTATTTATGTATTCTGCATTGGGAAATATTCTTCAAGGTTGCATGTTGCTTTTTTCACGAAAATAATTTCATTTTTCACATTAACAGTAATTTTTGTTCTTCCTTTTCTCGCTTGCGCAACATACAATATGGCGGGCTCCACTTGAGTCACGTTGTGCATCATCAGTGGGTATGCAGTGTTTCCAACCTTCACCGAAAAATACCTACTTTCGTGTTTGTCACATGTGCAAATTGTACACTATGCATGGATTGTTTTTTAATTTAACTATGCTTGCCTAACCTAACCCAACCTAACCTTACCAGAAATGGTCCGTGGGGCTAGCCCCACAAACCATTGACGGATAGCGCCAAAAATAAAAGTAACGTCTATTGTGCGTCGGAGAGATATTTTTCTTGAAAAACACATGAATTCCAGGGCACATAGATTCCATGGCAAAAGAAAACACCTCCACGTACTGTCAACATGCTACAGAAACTCATTTCCGTAAGTAGTTTCTTCTGTAAAATGAAGAAATATGTTGTGCCCATACGGAATCGATTTCTCAAGAAAACCAATGTTAATCGTAAGATTTTGAGTTTCGAATACTTAAAGAACGAAATATATATTCCTGATATTACGACGAACCTGAAATTTTAACTATGTTAACCTAACCGAACCATGCATGGTCGTGGGGCTATCAGTGAATGGTTTGTGGGGCTACCCTGCATCTTTCGAGGGGTGTAAGGCTAATTGCGACCACGGACGTAGCACTTGAGCGACAAACTTTCATAGCCCGGAAAAAAAGAAAGCTTGGTTCCTGAGAGAAAGGGGCCAGCACCTGAATTATTTGTAGTTTTGACTATCCCTGATCAAGATACACATACATCTATCCCTATATGAATTGAATTCTATACATGTCTACATGCGAGATTAGTTACTGCATATTTTGCGTATTACCATAAACTAAGAACCCACTTTTCAAACCATAATTTCTTCAAGCCTTGAACTTTTGGTAACAGTTTCATACATCGGAGACGCATTTCTTCAATTTTACACAAGAAACTATTTACGGAAATGAGTTTCTCCAAGGTTTACAACGTTCGTCGAGGTATTTTCTTTCATCGTGGAATATATTTAACCAGGAAATCATGTATTTTTCAAGAGAAATATCTCACCGACGCACAATTGCCATTGCTTTCATTTGCTTGCCCTACGACAACCGGATGCTGCGTACGTTTGATGACGTGAGCCCCTGTCAGTGTTTAAAATTCTTTTTTTTTTCACTATGCTTGCCTAACGTAACCAAACCTAAACTAACTTTATCGCAAATGGTTCGTGGCGCTATCCATGAATGGTTCTTGGGGCTATCCGTGAATGGTTCTTGGAGCTATCCGTGTATGGTTCATGGGGTTATCCATCAGCTACCCATGCAAAATGTACAATTTGCATAAGTGACGAACACGATAGTAGGTACTTTTGGGTGAAGGATGTTGGAAAACACTGCATGCCCACTACGGTAGTCAAGATTTGCCCGCCATAGATTGTTATGTAAGCGAAAAAAGGAGTCAAAGAAATTACTCGCTATGTGAAAAATTGTGGGTTTTTTTCGGATAAAAAGCATAATGGCACCTTTAACTATGTTCCGCAATACACAATTGGCAAGTACGAACCATGCGAAACACAAAATATCCGATTTTAATGTGTCTCCGATCTATGAAACTGGTACCAAACGTTCTTATAGGCTTCTCTCAAATTCACTGACCATACTGAGTTATCACAAGGATTACTTACAGTTTCTAGAACGTGAAGCCGCGCCACCGCTTAACTATGTTAGGAAAAAATCGACTGAGAATGTTTCAAGAAATAAGTGTGTAAATCACTAACATGCAAGTTATGATTTTTTTAAAAAAATAAGAGTAGCTGCAAAGATTTATCATGAGAAGAAAATACTTTTTTGTACACAATTACAGCATGGAAGAGACGAACGTGAATTCACATTGTATTCACATTTCCACAACGGCGTCCTAAATTCTCCTACTAGAGAACGTATATAATTTTTATGTAAAATCGGACAAGTTCACAACCACTTACTTCCAGTAAGTTCCCTTCGCCTTATAGAACACAAGTAATCCATTTCACATGAACATTGCTCATTAAAACATTATATTTTCATGAACTTTCCATAACTTAAATAAAGTTTCTCTCAAAACATGTCACAGTTAGCGCGGGAAGAGTGAACCATGTTCGCAGAGTTGCCAGAAAGGGAACGCCTGACGCTATGGAAAGGGATCTACCTTATTGCACCCCATTTGAGCAACCTTTCGTTCGCAATACTAGCTAGACCAGGAATGCCTGCCTATCTTGTTAGGTTCTATTGGTTCTATTAGCATAAATGCACTGACACATTTTTATTTATGCTAAGACATCTGAACCTAGCTAGCCTAACCTAACAACTTAGGCATTTCTCCCGTGACGTCAGAACGCAAGGTTGATCATGGGGTTGTTAGTAGTATGTTATTAGTAGAGACCGGATGTTTAGGCACTAAAAACATATAAAATAGGCAGGCAAATAAGCACTTATAATTTTCAAAATAGGCATTAAAATACAAATAGGCAATAAAAAAGGCAATGAAATTTAACTCAAAATAATGATGATAGACATACAAAAAGAAATAGGTGTCCAGGAATGGAATGACAATATGGCAACAATAGCGAAGGTTTTCGAGCAATGTAGAACACGTGATACTAAGGGCCGGTTGCACCATCTCCGCTTAACGTCTTATCCCCCACTTAACACCATTTTGCGGTTGTTCAATGTCCGCCTAACGTTACCTAGCACTTGAAGTCCCGTGTAACGTAAGTGGCAGTCGGGGCTCCGCCTAACGTGTTAAGTGCCAGGTAAACATGGAAAAGCAGTACACTGTGCAGCCAACAGATACGTGCAGCACCTAGTATAATCTGTGTTTACACTTTTATAGTTGATAAAATGGCAAAGTACCGATCAGCTGTTGCAAATTGCGAAAGTTTGCTGCATGTTTTGCATTACCAAATAACAGCAAAAAAAGGCTGATTTGTTAATTATCCCAGGAACGGCAATAAATAAAGCAACGTTTGTAAATATAGACTGTGTTAAAAAGGTAAACATAAACATTGGCAAGGTATTGCCCGAACCCCCCGGAACTTCCGTTTTGGGCCAGTCCCCGTTGTTACCAGTGCAGATTCACCGGCATACGAAGTAAGAAATGGGCGTTTGTTTTCACCAGTTGTGCGACGATAGTCAAGAAAGGTATTTGTTCAAGTTCTACTATGAAGGGGTGGACGTCTAGAATCCGTCGGATAATCAACTGCAGAGCAGATTATTAAAATATGACGTGTCTTTGTGGCCGCCAATTGTATACCATACTACATACAAGTATCTCGTGTACACGCACGCGAACTCAAAACGTACGAAAGTTTAGATATATTCATTTATTTTGTAAATGGAAAAGTGAGGGAAAAATAATTTTATAAAACTAGTGATATTATTATATTACAAATTATGCCAACAAATCTGCAGAAGTAATCAAATGACACATAACAAATGCTAGCATACGTGGATAGGTCAGGCAGGCCATGTTTGGTGTTCTTAGCATGTATTACCCAAGGTGCTAATACTGTCCCCATCCGCTCGCCTAAAAAGGACCACAGCTTGTACGTATGTACAATGTATATTTTCCTGGTGAATATTACTGTTTTTTGTAAAGAAATATATACGTTCTTGCATTGCACTAGCATATAACGTTGCACGAAACTACCTATCTGAAAGCATATACAGCCTGGAGTTTCTTCTTTTTTCTTAATAAGAATAAAACATGCGTACATACAGTACTACGGTACTTTACATTACTATTTTTTATTCCTTTTGTGATAAGATGATAGTAATTCCCAAAATGTACCTTGTACATGGAACCGTTGATTAATAATTTTTTTGTGCTATTCGAATTTGTTTCGAATACAAAAATTTAATTTTCATCTGCATCGTTATTACTCAACCAACTTTCAATATTAATCTTGCACAAAAGCTGCATTATAAATAAAGAAGAAACCTATAAGATGGTCAACGTTGATAATACTAATACTCGTTATTCGCTAAAGAAGAGGTTACGAATTGATAAATTATTAACAGAAACGAATGATAAATTAGTAAGAGCAGAATAGAAGATTGCTCTTCTCATTCCGCATATTTACACAAACTCAGATATGTCAGCCTTGCACAAAATTGAATAAATGTAACTTGCATTTGTTACGACTTCGTAAAATTTTGGTCACTGTTTAGTAGTGTTTAATATTTTTTAAAAAAGTGACAGTAAGTCTTACTGAAAGATAAGACGAGGAATATTCTTTTTTGCATTATGTTAATAGGAGTACGTGAAAAATAAATTCAAAAGTTTGTAAGCTTCCCACGACTTCGAAAGATTACGGGTTATATTGCATCATATAACATACATTTGATATTATATGAGAGTACGACACATGCATTACCTACTTCTATCAGCTGTTTCATTTTATTGCAATAAATATTTAGTTTTTTAAACATATTTCAGTTGAAAAAGCATGCATTTGGAATTGACAAGCAGATATTAGCACGTAATAAACAAACAAAACACAATCGAAAACACAACTTTCTCCAGTTTCTGTTGCCAGGTCGTACGCCAAGCAGGAGAAAGTTCCACCTTACAAGGCCGAGGATAAAAATGCTTGGTGCAACCCACCGCCGCCTAAATCTCCGGCCTGTCGGTATCCAGCACTTTGTAAAGTGGCAGATTGAGTGGCGATGGTGCAACCGGCCGAGTGCTCCACTGTGCTTAGCACCACGCCATGAAGGCGTATAGGGGGTGTGGGGGTAACGACCCACACTTTCTTGATCCGGTCGCGAGTGGGGGTGATGTGATCAGCATAGGGAGACGAAACGAAAATTGGTATCTACGCAACGGCAAATTTATGTGTGTTGTACTCTACCGTCCCTTGCCTATGCTGTAAAGCCTTGGATCAGTCCGTGACATCACGTCTCACGACAGTGCTGAGATTGGACTCTCTCCAACAGGACGCAGAAATATATTAGCCTCGCACAGGATGCACACCCTGTACGTCTGGTTGCAGCAACGTAGGAGTGGAGGGAAAAAAATAGTTACTGTATATACCGATCGTCTCTTCCGATGAACTTTTTATGTTAAAATTGTCCATTATCTAGCATCGCCACTGCTATGCATAGTTTTCAGCACAGTTGGCATGTTTAAAACACGGCTTTGTTTTTTTACAAATGTTTTAAACGTTTAAAACAATGTGTTTTAAACATGTTTTTTTTAGAAGTGTTTAAAACACATTTTCGTACTTGATATTTTATAATCTGTTAAATTTTTTTCTATTTGGCAACCCTGTCTTTTCATTGAATCCATCTGTCAATTAATCCGTGCTCTACGGGCCTCACTTATCGCACAACAATTGAGTAACGTTATGTTCTGACGTCACGTTAATTGTAGGCTAAATGCCTACATTGTTAGTACAGCTCCTTGAATAACGTAGTGTGGAAAACGGCACGGTTCTGCCCTCTCTGGCTGGTTCCACTCGAAAATGATACCGCTAGAGGCGCTGGTGTTGCACCCGGTGCTTGGTATTCGTCTGCTTATAATGGAAGTAAATTGAGTTTTCGCTGCAACGTCTGATCATTACTCTCAATTTTTGTCCCTGCAGTAGAGGTGTGCGGGATTTCGAAAAGTCGGGACCGGGATCGGGAAAAAAAAATCCCTGCCCGATCCCGACTTCGAAAAATGACTTCCCGACTTTTCGGGATCCCAAGCAGTCGGGAAATACCGAATGGTCATTTTAAAAAGCCGTCAATTCTCGATGTTTTCTGCATTGTAAATGTCTGGAACTTACCGGAAATTGTTAGTTTTTGTACCAGAAGTGCAAAACCAAGCACTGAAAATGGAAATCACGCGCAGAATTTGAGATTTCAAGAGCTTTGGGAAATTTCGAACATATCCCGTCCCGAAAATTTCCCGACTTTGTCGAGAAATTGAGAATTTTCCCCGTCGCGAATGTCGGGATTTGAAGAATTTCCCGTCCCGACCCAAAAGAATCTCTCCCGCACACCTCTACCCTGCAGTATGGTAAACCTTATCTTCATAGGGAAATAAACTGTCCTTGCCGCCACTGTACTCATAACAATGAGTATTTTTTTCTTTAACGACTTTAACTATAATTTACTGGGAGAAGGTTGACTTCCTTTTGTTTAAAACAGTTTTATTTAACTCATGTTTAAAACTATTTTTCAAGCACAAAAACAAGGTTTTTAAACAAAAAAAACAGTTTGTTTTGTTCTTTTTTTTAAAAAAAAAAAAATATTTTGCCAATCATGGTTTTCAGACAAATCCGATACGGAAAAATCAGTGGATTCAGGCTGATTCAGGCGGTAAAGTGAAAACAAATAGGCTCTATAGGCGACACTATATCGCTGGAGTAAATCAAATGAAAATATTTTACGTGTATCGAAAATTATAATTGTCTAACGAACATGTGTTGACTATATTTAAAAATTGGAATCGTTTGTAATCATTCAGAATTGCAAAGGTAAAGGTAAAGTGTTCCCCTGTGCTTAGCACCACGCCATGAAGGCGTATAGGGGGGTGTGGGGGTAACGCCCCACACTTTCTTGATCCGGTCGTGAGTGGGGGTGATGTGATCAGCACCACGCACCTGACCGCCTTTACCCCCCAGGGTTTCCCCCGGGTACCCATGTTATTCGACGCTGGGTGGACGCCGGGGCCGCTTCCAACGTTAGAAAAGTTCCCGGATTTGAACCGGCCTGGGATCGAACCCGGGACCTTTAGCATGGTAGTCAGACGCGTTACCGACTGAGCCACCGCGGCCAAAAATTATAATTGTATTATAATTATAATGTAATCAATATGTAAACTTTATTACTTACTAAAATTATTTACTTACTTCGAAAGTCTTTTCTTGGACGACAGTTGCAAAAGTTAATAATAAAATACAATAACTGTGCATTTCAGCATTGTAACTGTTGTGCTGGATATGCACTCGGCTTGTAGATCGAATAGCATTAATAAGTAAATAATAATAATAAATCTCGAGTAAAATTCGTTTATTTAATTAGTTTAGTAATTATTTATTGTATAATAACATTTATAACAGTTGTAATTATTATTATTTCTACTATTCTACTTTTAATTATTACTGGCCTTTACCCCCTACAAAAATTACTGACGACGCTCTCACTAAGCCACATAAAATTAAAGGGGCTGTGTTTGAGTACATTAGTCGAAAATTATACATTTTACTGTTGTAAAATTGAAGTATTTCAATGTTTATAATTTATGTAAGATTTATTTCAACCTGCAGAAGTCTTAACACGAAACTGTTGGTAGAAGATTAACATTGTCTTGGAAAATACTACGATTTTTCCGTAAATCTTCATCCAAGGGATCCGGGAAATTGCCAATTTTTTCTAGGTTTTCTTTGTTTCCCTATATCACTCAAAACTTTCAAGTGATCCATTTTGTATCCGACCTTTTATAAGAAAATAAGCTCGGTGACGATCTGTATTCCACTTGTTTACATTGGAAAATTGCCCAAACCGGAAGTTCTTTCCCCGCCATCTATAATCGAATTGTCTGATCTATTCTTTTTTGTTTACTCAGGAATAACCCCCATATATAAGGTAGTGTCTGCTGCCACGTTCTTTTTCTGCTGGAACCTCAAAAGACAGCAAACTCGGTCTTTGTTTTATCGTGATTTCATCATGCTATGTATGCAATTACGTCTGTAACTCATACTGTGAAATTGTAGCGATTACTTTCACAAAAATGTTTTAAGATTAGGTCCCTCAGCATTCTTCTAATAATAAACCTAAATGCTCTCGTAGTTAGGTTAGGTTCTGTTAGCATTAGAATAATTACGCTAAATGCTTTCTAAAAAAAAATTCTAAATTACCTATACATTCATTCCACATATCATAAACTTGCATTTCTCTCGTCTTAATCTTTTCTTAAGATTTGTAACATCCTCGTAGCAGACGAATTACGTGGCAGGAGCAAATTTGACGCTCATTCTTACTGCTGACCATAGGCGTAGCTAGAACTTTATATTTGGGTGTGAACAAAGAAAAAAAATGAGCTATTGTACCTTTTTAATAGCATATTTTGCAACATAATCACTTGGCTCTTTAACTGCACTGATGTTTGTAAAAGAATATAAATTCACTAAATGACTGTTGAAAATTTCTGAATATATATAGTAGAAAATAATCAAATTGCATAGAAATTACACACACACAAAATGTTCATAAATGTTACAAACAAATACATCAAAATACACGTCATCTATAACAAGAGACGTCTGTCAAAAGGTACAATGTTCTTAAACTCATCAATAACTTCATTTACATCAATAGACTAAGCTTTTTCCTGTTCCACAAATGGCATGAGCAGGGCTTCTAATCTATCCTGCTTCTGAGTTGCTATAAATTTAGTTTTAACTTGGGTAAGCTTAGAGAAAGCTCTCTCACACGTGCAGCTTGTGACAGGTATAGATGAAAGGCGCTACAGTACAGAGTAGAATGCAGTAAATATCTTCTTTCTCCAATGCCATCAAAAAATCGGAAATCTACAGACACTCGTTTCATCAGCGATAATGCACACGATTGTACCAAGTAATGAAATTTTCAACTTCTTACAAACTGCCGCTTATTTTCTCTCTTATTGAAATATCTGTCTTTAATTCTCTTTGATAAAGCAGCCCATTAGGGTGTGCCTAGGCACACCCCGTAGCTACGCCTATGCTGCTGACACGTGCATGGCAGCAGACTCGGCCCATGTATAACATATACCTTACAGATGATAATGTAAAGAATAAATGGCGTAGGAAATCGAGTAAAGCGAATGCTCCAAAAGAAATCTTAGCAAATGGGCGTCGTCGGTTCAATCGCCTGAGGCTGCTTCATAGGGCTGTTGGTTTCCCACGGTTTCCCATCATCCATAGCGGCAGCGTGGCCGACTTCAGATTGTGTGAGCTTCGGGTCAAATTCGGCTTTGTTCCGAAGTGGAATGTTTTGAAAATGCACGATTTTCGTACTCCGGTTATTCTTTACATTATCCTCTGTAAGGTATGTGTGATATATGGTTGTATTATCCGAAACTCATCTTTTCATCGATGTACGATACGCACCATAATTTTTTTATATAACTGCTGTCACCAGGGTTGGCAAAATTTGTGTTTTTTTAAAAAAGAACAAAACAAACTGTTTTTTTTGTTTAAAACATGTTTTTTTTGTTTTAAACATAGTTTTAAACAGGAGTTTAAAAAACATGTTTTAAACGTGTTTTAAACAAAAGAAAGTCAACCTTTTCCCAGTAAATTATAGTTAAAGTCGTTAAAGATAAAATACTCATTTTTATGAGTACAGTGGCGGCAAGGACAGTTTATTTCCCTTTGGAGATAAGGTTTACCATACTGCGGGGCAGAATTTTTTGGGTCGGGGCGGGATATTCTTTAAATCCCGGCATTCGGGGCGGGGAAAATTCTCAATTTCACGACAAAGTCGGGAAATTCTCGGAACGGAGTATGTTCGAAATTTCCCAACGCTCTTGAAATCTCAAATTCTACATGTAATTTCCATCTTAAGTGCTTGTTTTCGCACTTCTGGTACAAATACTAACAATTTCCGATAAGTTCCAGTCATTTACAATCCAGAAAACATCGAGAATTGACGACTTTTTAAAATGACCATTCGGCATTTCTCCGACTGCTTGGGATCCCGAAAAATCGGGAAGTCATTTTTTTTCCCGATCGGGACTTTTCGAGAAGTTTCGAATTCTACAGTAAAGCACGGGTCTTTCTTGTCGCGCAACAGTATTGCTACCTTGTGCATACATACCTAGCCTGACTAACCTAGGGTTACCAGACATCCGGTTTTTCCCGGACATGTCCTACATTGTAGCCTTATGTCCGGTGTCCGGGAGGAATTTGAAAAATATCATAAATGTCCTACATTTTGAGCATCATATAATATTAATTAAATTAGGGAAATACATAACAAAAAAAATAATGCAAGTTACAAGTCTATGGACTGCGCTTCCAAACTCATTAGTGAAATTTATTTTGATTCAGTCATTGCCCAAAAATAAAATAAAAGTTTGTCCTGCTAGAAAACAAACGATAAAATGGAAGCAATTAATGAACAAAGTTTTCGGACCACTTTCTGATGATGTTACTATTCAATGCCTAAGCGGAATTTCTTGTCTTTGGGTTTATACTGATGAAATAAGGTGCTTCCCATTCTTATTCAATATTTTGATTGTAAAGCAGGGGTATAGAGAACAAAGTTATTCAGGGTGCCTGCCAGTCAAGAGAGTAATGGAAGTCAAGAAAAAGTAAAGAAATCAATAAAACGGCAATAAATTATTCTTGTGGTCAAGAATTTTATCACAATGACTGATTTAGTTTATTTTACTTCACTTTTTCTACCCCTTTGGTTAATCGCGAAGATGAGAATGAACGGTGTTAAGATGGATGAAGGGACAGTCACAAACATATAGGGACAACAGACACAAACCCCACATAAGATTATACTGGATGAGTTCAGACGCCAAAGGGTCCCGGGTTCAATACCCGGTGGAGAATCATAATGGTTCGGATCCCACTTGAAACTGTAGGTCCAGTCCCGATTAGCCTTACTGTGCACAAAGTGAACTTAAAACACTAACTCAATCAATCAATCCAGATGCCAAAGCATCGCTAGTCTGCCAAAAACAGTCCAGGATGCATTAATAGATAAAGCAGATCTAATTCTCTTCTTAAATAGTTACAGCTTCAGTTTTCATCTAGGGGTTTTATTAAATAAATATTTATTTTCTTAATTACGAATTTCCAACTTTACCTAAGTAGGGGCCGAATAAATAAATGTTAAGAAAAACGGGAAAAGTCTAGAAAAGTCCAGAAAATGTCAAGAATTCTGGATGTGTTATTTTGGTAGACACCCTGTTATTGAACTAAAAACTATCCAAGATGAAACTTTTGGAACCATTTCAAATTACGGTAATTGGATGAATATTTTTTGCCATTACAGGTCATAGTGCAAATGTTGAGAGTGTGCTTTCATTACCATCAGCACAACAGACTCACAAGAGAAATGCTTTCTTTCATAGTCTGTAAAATGTTTGGTACTGGTCTCTATAATGTCAAGAGTTTGACTGTCCACTCTAACCTAAATATATTTTGACCATGATTTTGACTAAACCTGAAATTTTGAGAAAAATTGGCTCCTCTGAGAAGTATTATTTAAATCTTGTAGTAAGAGGTGCATTGTTTAGTATGATTGCAAGTTTTGAAAATTTGCTTTTAAGAATTCATTTTTTAAAACTGAAAAGTGTCATTTTTTAATTACTTTCTAACATGTTCTATAGACATATGTATTATTTATTGAAAATATTTTGTGTCCTACATTTTGGGACAGCATGTCCTACATTTCCCTTATAGCCATCTCCTGTGACGTCAGAACATAAGGTTGCTCAAGTGTTGTGGGATAAGTGAAACCCGTAAAGCACGGTTTAATTGACACAGATTCAGTGAAAATACAGGGTTGCCAAACAAAAAAATTAACACAGATTATGAAATATCAAGTACCAAAATGTGTTTTAAACACTTCTAAAAAAAACATGTTTAGAACACATTGTTTTAAACGTTTAAAACAATTGTAAAAAAAACAAAGCCCTGTGTTTTAAACGTTTAAAACAAAGTGTTTTAAACACTTTTGTTTTAAACATGCCAACCCTGGTATTTACTGCTTAGAGGAAACGTTTTATGCGAAGTAACATATTTTTCATTACATTGTGCGAGATTTTGTACTTTAACTTTAAAACTGGCAAATATTAATAATAATAATAGAGACAGGTACAGCAGTATCTTTACGGCGTTGATACGTATATACAAGGAACAATTTCCGAATGGTGGTACGTTTCGTAGATACAAAGAAAATGCACCATTGTAATAAACCTTGCACGAATCTACATGCCCGAAGATGCATAAAACGTGCACTCAAGTTTTTTCTGTTTTTTTTTAACATTCATATGCAATACACATGATCTTGTATTTGATTTTTCAAAATAACTGGCCTAAAAAGACGAGCGGCTAGGGGCAGCATTAGCACCTTGGGAAATACATGCTAACAACACCAAACCTGGCCTGCCTAACCTATCCACGTAGGCATATAATAGCATAAATAAGCATGTAAATAGGTTTGGCAAATTATAATTTGTTTATTTAATCTATTATATACATACGTGTATAGGTTAGGCAGGCCATGTTTGGTGTTCTTAGCATGTATTACCCAAGGTGCTAATACTGTCCCTATCCGCTCGTCTAAAAAGAACCACAGCTTGTACGTATGTACAATGTATATTTTCCTGGTGAATATTACTGTTTTTTGTAAAGAAATATATACGTTCTTGCATTGCACTAGCATATAACGTTGCACGAAACTACCTATCTGAAAATATATACAGCCTGGAGTTTCTTCTTTTTTCTTAATAAGAATAAAACATGCGTACATACAGTACTACGGTACTTTACATTACTATTTGATTCTTCCTTTTGTGCTAAGATGATAGTAATTCCCAAAATGTACCTTGTACATGGAACCGTTGATTAACGATTTTTTTTTTGTGCCATTCGAATTCCTTCGGAAGGGCTAGCTTTAATTATTGTGAGTGACAGCCAGGGTTGGCATGTTTAAAACAAAAGTGTTTAAAACACTTTGTTTTAAACGTTTAAAACACAGGGCTTTGTTTTTTTTACAATTGTTTTAAACGTTTAAAACAATGTGTTCTAAACATGTTTTTTTTAGAAGTGTTTAAAACACATTTTGGTACTTGATATTTCATAATCTGTGTTAATTTTTTTGTTTGGCAACCCTGTATTTTCACTGAATCTGTGTCAATTAAACCGTGCTTTACGGGTTTCACTTATCCCACAACACTTGAGCAACCTTATGTTCTGACGTCACAGGAGATGGCTATAAGGGAAAT
Organism: Lepisma saccharinum; assembly: GCF_977018435.1. Classification (NCBI taxonomy): domain Eukaryota; kingdom Metazoa; phylum Arthropoda; class Insecta; order Zygentoma; family Lepismatidae; genus Lepisma; species Lepisma saccharinum. The sequence continues at coordinate 64,226,531 of NC_139241.1, read as the reverse complement.
GTAGGACATGCTGTCCCAAAATGTAGGACACAAAATATTTTCAATAAATAATACATATGTCTATAGAACATGTTAGAAAGTAATTAAAAAATGACACTTTTCAGTTTTAAAAAATGAATTCTTAAAAGCAAATTTTCAAAACTTGCAATCATACTAAACAATGCACCTCTTACTACAAGATTTAAATAATACTTCTCAGAGGAGCCAATTTTTCTCAAAATTTCAGGTTTAGTCAAAATCATGGTCAAAATATATTTAGGTTAGAGTGGACAGTCAAACTCTTGACATTATAGAGACCAGTACCAAACATTTTACAGACTATGAAAGAAAGCATTTCTCTTGTGAGTCTGTTGTGCTGATGGTAATGAAAGCACACTCTCAACATTTGCACTATGACCTGTAATGGCAAAAAATATTCATCCAATTACCGTAATTTGAAATGGTTCCAAAAGTTTCATCTTGGATAGTTTTTAGTTCAATAACAGGGTGTCTACCAAAATAACACATCCAGAATTCTTGACATTTTCTGGACTTTTCTAGACTTTTCCCGTTTTTCTTAACATTTATTTATTCGGCCCCTACTTAGGTAAAGTTGGAAATTCGTAATTAAGAAAATAAATATTTATTTAATAAAACCCCTAGATGAAAACTGAAGCTGTAACTATTTAAGAAGAGAATTAGATCTGCTTTATCTATTAATGCATCCTGGACTGTTTTTGGCAGACTAGCGATGCTTTGGCATCTGGATTGATTGATTGAGTTAGTGTTTTAAGTTCACTTTGTGCACAGTAAGGCTAATCGGGACTGGACCTACAGTTTCAAGTGGGATCCGAACCATTATGATTCTCCACCGGGTATTGAACCCGGGACCCTTTGGCGTCTGAACTCATCCAGTATAATCTTATGTGGGGTTTGTGTCTGTTGTCCCTATATGTTTGTGACTGTCCCTTCATCCATCTTAACACCGTTCATTCTCATCTTCGCGATTAACCAAAGGGGTAGAAAAAGTGAAGTAAAATAAACTAAATCAGTCATTGTGATAAAATTCTTGACCACAAGAATAATTTATTGCCGTTTTATTGATTTCTTTACTTTTTCTTGACTTCCATTACTCTCTTGACTGGCAGGCACCCTGAATAACTTTGTTCTCTATACCCCTGCTTTACAATCAAAATATTGAATAAGAATGGGAAGCACCTTATTTCATCAGTATAAACCCAAAGACAAGAAATTCCGCTTAGGCATTGAATAGTAACATCATCAGAAAGTGGTCCGAAAACTTTGTTCATTAATTGCTTCCATTTTATCGTTTGTTTTCTAGCAGGACAAACTTTTATTTTATTTTTGGGCAATGACTGAATCAAAATAAATTTCACTAATGAGTTTGGAAGCGCAGTCCATAGACTTGTAACTTGCATTATTTTTTTTGTTATGTATTTCCCTAATTTAATTAATATTATATGATGCTCAAAATGTAGGACATTTATGATATTTTTCAAATTCCTCCCGGACACCGGACATAAGGCTACAATGTAGGACATGTCCGGGAAAAACCGGATGTCTGGTAACCCTAGGTTAGTCAGGCTAGGTATGTATGCACAAGGTAGCAATACTGTTGCGCGACAAGAAAGACCCGTGCTTTACTGTAGAATTCGAAACTTCTCGAAAAGTCCCGATCGGGAAAAAAAAATGACTTCCCGATTTTTCGGGATCCCAAGCAGTCGGAGAAATGCCGAATGGTCATTTTAAAAAGTCGTCAATTCTCGATGTTTTCTGGATTGTAAATGTCTGGAACTTATCGGAAATTGTTAGTATTTGTACCAGAAGTGCGAAAACAAGCACTTAAGATGGAAATTACATGTAGAATTTGAGATTTCAAGAGCGTTGGGAAATTTCGAACATACTCCGTTCCGAGAATTTCCCGACTTTGTCGTGAAATTGAGAATTTTCCCCGCCCCGAATGCCGGGATTTAAAGAATATCCCGCCCCGACCCAAAAAATTCTGCCCCGCAGTATGGTAAACCTTATCTCCAAAGGGAAATAAACTGTCCTTGCCGCCACTGTACTCATAAAAATGAGTATTTTATCTTTAACGACTTTAACTATAATTTACTGGGAAAAGGTTGACTTTCTTTTGTTTAAAACACGTTTAAAACATGTTTAAAACATGTTTTTTAAACTCCTGTTTAAAACTATGTTTAAAACAAAAAAAAACATGTTTTAAACAAAAAAAACAGTTTGTTTTGTTCTTTTTAAAAAAAAAACAAATTTTGCCAACCCTGGTAAATACCGAAAAAAAAACCGTTGGTATTTACGTCTTATGCTCTCCCACGAATATTAGGTTAGGTACAAAACCAGTAGGAAATTGTTCCTTGTACATGCATGTCAACATCGTAAGGATGCTTGTTAACAGTAAACTTTTTTTGCCAATTTTGGAAGTTAACATACAAAATCACACATATACAATGTATACGTTTCTTAAAAGATTGGTATTACGTCTTATGTACTACTAGGTATGTAGTTTCGTGCAAGGTTAATATTGTAAATGTGTTTGTAAAAAACACACCACCATTCGGAAATTGTTCCTTGTACGTACAAATGTATGAACTGGACGGCAAAAGTAGCTACTGCTAAATATTATACGTGCATTCCTTGCTAGTTGTTATTCGGAAACAACACATTACTTGTTTATTTGCAATGTTACATTCACACCAATGGCGACGGAAGTGACTCTAATAATATTACACGTGTTTTAATCTTAAAGATTACAAATTACCAGGATTGCGAAAAAGCAACTGATGCATGGTGTACATTTCGTGTATTGCGTTTGGTTGAAAAAAATTGTTACAGCAAACACACATTCATTTATTTGGAACGGCATTTTAATACAATTTTGCAAGCATCAAACGCATTACTTTAACCTGGTTTTATTTTCTGTACCCGCATGCACTCAAATCCTACATACGAAATTACAGTGAAACTGCTAATACTAATATACAACATTTTCGGAACACACACGAAAATGACCATCTAATATTCATTTCTACACATATATTTACAAACGTTGCTTTATTTATTGCCGTTCCTGGGATAATTAACAAATCCGCCTTCTTTGCTGTTATTTGGTAATGCAAAACATGCAGCAAACTTTCGCAATTTGCAACAGCTGATCGAGACTTTGCCATTTTATCAACTATAAAAGTGTAAACACAGATTATACTAGGTGCTGCACGTATCTGTTGGCTGCACAGTGTACTGCTTTTCCATGTTTACCTGGCACTTAACGCGTTAGGCGGAGCCCCGACCGCCACTTACGTTACACGGGACTTTAAGTGCTAGGTAACGTTAGGCGGACATTGAACAACCGCAAAATGGTGTTAAGTGGGGGATAAGACGTTAAGCGGAGATGGTGCAAACGTTGGCCATCTTATAGGTTTCTTCTTTATTTATAATGCAGCTTTTGTGAAAGTTGGTTAACGATGCAGATGAAAATTAAATTTTTGTATTCAAAACAAATTCGAATAGCACAAAAAAAATCGTTAATCAACGGTTCCATGTACAACGTACATTTTGGGAATTACTATCATCTTAGCACAAAAGGAAGAATCAAATAGTAATGTAAAGTACCGTAGTACTGTATGTACGCATGTTTTATTCTTATTAAGAAAAAAGAAGAAACTCCAGGCTGTATATACTTTCAGATAGGTAGTTTCGTGCAACGTTATATGCTAGTGCAATGCAAGAACGTATATATTTCTTTACTAAAAACAGTAATATTCACCAGGAAAATATACATTGTACATACGTACAAGCTGTGGTCCTTTTTAGACGAGCGGATGGGGACAGTATTAGCACCTTGGGTAATACAAGCTAAGAACACCAAACATGGCCTGCCTAACCTATCCACGTATGTATATAAAAGCTTAAATAAACATATTATAATTTGCCAAACCTATTTACATGCTTATTTATGCTATTATATGTCTACGTGGATAGGTTAGGCAGGCCAGGTTTGGTGTTGTTAGCATGTATTTCCCAAGGTGCTAATGCTGCCCCTAGCCGCTCGTCTTTTTAGGCCAGTATTTTGAAAAATCAAATACAAGATCATGTGTATTGCATATGAATGTTAAAAAAAAAAAAACAGAAAAAACTTGAGTGCACGTTTTATGCATCTTCCGGCATGTAGATTCGTGCAAGGTTTATTACAATGGTGCATTTTCTTTGTATCTACGAAACGTAACACCATTCGGAAATTGTTCCTTGTATATACGTATCAACGCCGTAAAGATACTGCTGTACCTGTCTCTATTATTATTATTCTTTGCCAGTTTTAAAGTTAAAGTACAAAATCTCGCACAATGTAATGAAAAATATGTTACTTCGCATAAAACGTTTCCTCTAAGTAGTAAATACCGAAAAAAACTTTGGCATTTACGTCTTATGCTCTCCCATGAATATTAGGGTAGGGTTGGTTAGGTTAGGTACAAAACCAGTAGGAAATTGTTCCTTGTACATGCATGTCAACATCGTAAGGATGCTTGTTAACAGTAAATTTTTTTTGCCAATTTTGGAAGTTAACATAGAAAATCACACATATACAATGTATACGTTTCTTAAAAGATTGGTATTACGTCTTATGTACTACTAGGTATGTAGTTTCTTGCAAGGTTATTATTGTAAATGTGAGTGTTTGTAAAAAACACACCACCATTCGGAAATTGTTCCTTGTACATACATATGTATGAACTGGACGGTAAGAGTAGCTACTGCTAAATATTATACGTGCATTCTTTGCCAGTTGTTATTCGGAAACAACACATTACTTGTTTATTTGCAATGTTACATTCACACCAATGGCGACGGAAGTGACTCTAATAATATTACACGTGTTTTAATCTTAAAGATTACAAATTACCAGGATTGCGAAAAAGCAACTGATGCATTTCGTGTATTGCGTTTGGTTGAAAAAAATTGTTACAGCAAACACACATTCATTTATTTGGAACGGCATTTTAATACAATTTTGCAAGCATCAAACGCATTACTTTAACCTGGTTTTATTTTCTGTACCCGCATACACTCAAATCCTACATACGAAATTACAGTGAAACAGCTAATGCTAATATCAATATACAACATTTTCGGAACACACACGAAAATGACCATCTAATATTCATTTCTACACATATATTTACATTTTAAAAACGTTGCTTTATTTATTGCCGTTCCTGGGATAATTAACAAATCAGCCTTTTTTTGCTGTTATTTGGTAATGCAAAACATGCAGCAAACTTTCGCAATTTGCAACAGCTGATCGGTACTTTGCCATTTTATCAACTATAAAAGTGTAAACACAGATTATACTAGGTGCTGCACGTATCTGTTGGCTGCACAGTGTACTGCTTTTCCACGTTTACCTGGCACTTAACGCGTTAGGCGGAGCCCCGACCGCCACTTACGTTACACGGGACTTTAAGTGTTAGGTAACGTTAGGCGGACATTGAACAACCGCAAAATGGTGTTAAGTGGAGGATAAGACGTTAAGCGGAGATGGTGCAACCGGGGCCGGTTGCACCATCGCCACTTAATCTGTCACTTTACAAAGTGCTGGATAACGACACGCGGGAGATTTAGGCGGCGGTGGGTTGCACCAAGCATTTTTATCCTCGGCCTTGTAAGGTGGAACTTTCTCCTGCTTGGCGTACGACCTGGCAACAGAAACTGGAGAAAGTTGTGTTTTCGATTGTGTTTTGTTTGTTTATTACGTGCTAATATCTGCTAATATCTGCTTGTCAGAATATTCCTCGTCTTATCTTTCAGTAAGACATACGGTCACTTTTTAAAAAATATTAAACACTACTAAACAGTGACCAAAATTTTACTTAGTCGTAACAAATGCAAGTTACATTTATTCAATTTTTAGTGCAAGGCTGACATATCTGAGTTTGTGTAAATATACGGAATGAGAAGAGCAATCTTCTATTCTGCTCTTACTAATTTATCATTCGTTTCTGTTAATAATTTATCAATCCGTAACACCTTCTTTAGCGAATAGCGAGTATTAGTATTATCAACGTTGACCATCTTATAGGTTTCTTCTTTATTCATAATGCAGCTTTTGTGAACGTTGGTTAACGATGCAGATGAAAATTAAATTTTTGTATTCAAAACAAATTCGAATAGCACAAAAAAAATCGTTAATCAACGGTTCCATGTACAAGGTACATTTTGGGAATTACTATCATCTTAGCACAAAAGGAAGAATCAAATAGTAATGTAAAGTACCGTAGTACTGTATGTACGCATGTTTTATTCTTATTAAGAAAAAAGAAGAAACTCCAGGCTGTATGTACTTTCAGATAGGTAGTTTCGTGCAACGTTATATGCTAGTGCAATGCAAGAACGTATATATTTCTTTACAAAAAACAGTAATATTCACCAGGAAAATATACATTGTACATACGTACAAGCTGTGGTCCTTATTAGGCGAGCGGATGGGGACAGTTTTAGCACCTTGGGTAATACATGCTAAGAACACCAAACATGGCCTGCCTAACCTATCCACGCATGTATATAATAGCTTAAATAAACAAATTATAATTTGCCAAACCTATTTACATGCTTATTTATGCTATTATATGCCTACGTGGATAGGTTAGGCAGGCCAGGTTTGGTGTTGTTAGCATGTATTTCCCAAGGTGCTAATGCTGCCCCTAGCCGCTCGTCTTTTTAGGCCAGTTATTTTGAAAAATCAAATACAAGATCATGTGTATTGCATATGAATGTTAAAAAAAAAAAAACAGAAAAAACTTGAGTGCACGTTTTATGCATCATCAGGCATGTAGATTCGTGCAAGGTTTATTACAATGGTGCATTTTCTTTGTATCTACGAAACGTAACACCATTCGGAAATTGTTCCTTGTATATACGTATCAACGCCGTAAAGATACTGCTGTACCTGTCTCTATTATTATTATTCTTTGCCAGTTTTAAAGTTAAAGTACAAAATCTCGCACAATGTAATGAAACATATGTTACTTCGCATAAGACGTTTCCTCTAAGTAGTAAATACCGAAAAAAAAACTTTGGCATTTCCGTCTTATGCTCTCCCATGAATATTAGGGTAGGGTTGGTTAGGTTAGGTACAAAACCAGTAGGAAATTGTTCCTTGTACATGCATGTCAACATCGTAAGGATGCTTGTTAACAGTAAACTTTTTTTTTGCCAATTTTGGAAGTTAACATACAAAATCACACATATACAATGTAAAAGATTGGTATTACGTCTTATGTACTACTAGGTATGTAGTTTCTTGCAAGGTTATTATTGTAAATGTGTGTGTTTGTAAAAAACACACCACCATTCGGAAATTGTTCCTTGTACGTACATATGTATGAACTGGACGGTAAGAGTAGCTACTGCTAAATATTATACGTGCATTCTTTGCCAGATGTTATTCGGAAACAACACATTACTTGTTTATTTGCAATGTTACATTCACACCAATGGCGACGGAAGTGAATCTAATAATATTACACGTGTTTTAATCTTAAAGATTACAAATTACCAGGATTGCGAAAAAGCAACTGATGCATGGTGAACATTTCGTGTATTGCGTTTGGTTGAAAAATTTGTTACAGCAATTCATTTATTTGGAACGGCATTTTAATACAATTTTGCAAGCATCAAACGCATTACTTTAACCTTGTTTTATTTTATGTACCCGCATGCACTCAAATCCTACATACGAAATTACAGTGAAACTGCTAATGCTAATATCAATATACAACATTTTCGGAACACACACGAAAATGACCATCTAATATTCATTTCTACACACATATTTACAGACGATGCTTTATTTATTGCCGTTCCTGGGATAATTAACAAATCCGCATTTTTTTGCTGTTATTTGGTAATGCAAAACATGCAGCAAACTTTCGCAATTTGCAACAGCTGATCGAGACTTTGCCATTTTATCAACTATAAAAGTGTAAACACAGATTATACTAGGTGCTGCACGTATCTGTTGGCTGCACAGTGTACTGCTTTTCCATGTTTACCTGGCACTTAACGCGTTAGGCGGAGCCCCGACCGCCACTTACGTTACACGGGACTTTAAGTGCTAGGTAACGTTAGGCGGACATTGAACAACCGCAAAATGGTGTTAAGTGGGGGATAAGACGTAAAGCGGAGGTGGTGCAACCGGCCCTTAGGAATATATTGATTTTCAATTTCCCGTTGCTGCGTAATGACGGGGTGGGGGAGGGGGTTTCGAAAGGAACGGCATCTGCCGCCACCGCCCAGGGAGGCAAAATGACTAGCGCCAGCCATGGTTCATAACAAAAGAAAAAGCATCGCAGCTTATCGTCTAGTGACAGTATATGTACTTGTTAAAGTTGTGGAAGCCGGCATCGTTTGCAAATGTAGAACAAAGGCAACCGACTGTCGCCGATCACAGAGAGGTTTAACACGTTGACATGTTATTATCTGCCGTTGCACTTCCAAATCAGTGTATACAGGTTTTGGGAGTGAACAGTTAGAACGCCACCAGTGCATTAATGCAATGAAAAATAATATTTTTTTATTTTGTTTGAAATCACTCAAATAAGGAATCGTATGAAGAAGTCTTCTTTGCAGCATTTTTGGTAATTTTACGTATGTGTTAGTTCATATTTTGCGAATTTTTAGTCCATATGTATGTAGCTACATACAAAGCCACTTGTTAGTACATATTAATCCAAGTCCTGGTATAATGCATAACGTTTAAAACTCAACGTTAGATAGACCTGAATTCTCTAATTTCCTTGTTGTACGTAACAGCTGTGCATCGGCGCACTGCAGTGATTTTTCTATCTGCTCCATTAGCAACACTGCTTCTTTAGTTCTGTCGCGCATCGCACGGCAGAAATATCTGTGTCGCACTCTACCCCCCTTTGAATGGAAAAGGGAAAATTCGTAGCCGTCTTTGGGCAGTGGACGAGGTTTGTCTCGTTCACCGTTCAGTGTTTCCAACTCTTGGCAGGCAATTCATTCGTTCTTCCACCTTCCTCAGTAAGATGGAGCAATAAGTTTGAAAAAAAAAAATCCCTCTAATGCTTTTCTTCGCGCTTTTTCCTGCGACCTGAAAAGTTGACAACACTTATTATTGCACAAACTAGTCCCTCGGTGTTTTAAAAAATATCTTCCCTCCATTCCTTTCCATTGCATGCACACGGATTTGGATTTGAGTTAGTGTGTGAGATACTCTACATTCCCTGGTGTGTGAGATTGCGTTGCGTTCCATCTGTGTGCGTATTGATCGCTTATGAAATAATTAGTTTTTTTTAGCGAGTGAAAGAGTTTATAGTTACTGTACGTCTATATTTATTTGTGAGGTTGTCTCTGTGTTCTGTGCGCAACTTGACATGCAGATTATCTTCGTAAGTATAAACGAACTTTTTTTGGGGTACATGGCCAATGAAAAGTGTTGTAACTGAACTTAACGGGGCATCATCTTCGTAGTTAGTTATTGAAATTAGATCGGAATTTGTTACATTTCATTCCAAATAGTGACCCATTGTTCGAACAATTTACTTACTCTATGTCAAGGAATTCTTCTCAAAAACTTTAAATAGAAATGTAGAGGTTATCTGCCCCCCTCCCCACCCAAAATAAAAAAGTGCCCTGCCTGTCTGGAAAGGCACGCGCCGCCCCTGATGCATAGATACCCGAGAGAGAATATTTGTTCCCAACCTCGTGTTAAAACCAACAGTCATGCAAGGATTGTCGCTACAGGAACAGCATCAGAACAGTAGCACATACTAGAAATGAACTGGCACTCAACAAAAGACAAAACACTGATATTCTATAACTGTAACTTTTGGAATTGTATTAATATCTTCAAATTATTATTATTATTTACTTAAATGCAACCTTATGTTAACATGTACATTTATATTTTTTTCTTTTCACATTTGTATTTTTTTTCTTTTTTAGTATTTTCTTGTTCTTTCATATTTATATAATCCTGTGACTAATATTACTGAAATGAGAATATTCGTAATTGTAGGTAATGTGAATTTTTTTATTTCTCTTTAGTGTAATCAATCTTTCCATCTGTACTCATTTATTATCATATTATATTATATATACTTATATTTTCTTATGTAGCTCATGACAAGGGTTAGGTGGTAGAGCAGCCTACGGCTGAACCTCGTCCGCTAAATAAAGGAATTATTATTATTATATTACCCTTACATCTTTGAAATCGATGTTATTCTTTCAAAACCGGAAGTAGCGCCCCCGCCTGCGTCGAACACGATCGGAAATATAAACATCCGGTGAATAGCCCCCATAGACGTATTCTCTGAAATCTCATCTTTACATTAATGTAAAGTACGATGCACATCACAATTTTGTTTCCACTTCCTAAGGAAAATAGAATTGAATTGGATAGGAAGAAAACACGTTTTCACGTCTAGCGCGTCGTCTGCTGTGACGTCACATTATTGGACTCCATTCTTTTCGGCTGTTAGCCTGTGCACAAATCAGACATTTCATTTGTCAATGTAGTCTGTGTGCGTAAAGTCTGCTGAAGGAGAAACCGTGCCTTGTATAAAAGTATATAAATGTGTTGAAATATCGGTGATCATCTTGGAACATTTGTAACCAATTCTTTGTTATATAAGTTAGGAAAACATGACTGTACAATCAGGTTCAGGAGATGGGCGAAGTGCGCAAAGTAGCGCCTATAGAGATAAAACTAAACCAACTGAAATACGCAGCAGCAACATAACCGCAGCTAAATGTGAGTCATTAATATACAGTGATATTTTTGAAATGTATACATTTAGGACGTAATATAAGAAACCGAAAGCTTTTCACTTTGCTTTTAGGCTTATAAAAGTTTCTTGCTATTTTACAGTCACTTCTATTCATATTAGTCGATAAATCTTACATGTGCAAATCGCCCACCCACGAACTAACGCAGAAAGTTTTGCCGAGAGATTTATTCAAAAGCTTAATTTATATGTAATTCTTTAGCTTTGCACAATTACTATAGAGAGGGCCTCGTGCCGCTGTTTTGATTTTAAATTGTGAATGACTGTTTTATTATTTTAAATTTCTGAAGAGTTTGTCGTGACTTGACATGAATATAGAAGACTTGTAAAGCAGTTTCTCAATTATTATTCTTTACTTAAAGAAACGTTTCGTAATTTATGCAAAGGGGATGAAAATTCAAAAATTGCAACAATGTCTTCTTTATTTTTTTAAAATTCCTTGTTCTTTAAAACTCTCGTAAGTAGGCCCAAGTTCCTTTTGTTTTATTGCTGTTATTGCTACGAATGCAATTGGATATTTTGTGTTTCGGGTGGTTCGTACTTACCAATTGTGTATTGCGGAACATAGTTGAAGGTGCCATTATGCTTTTTACACAAAAATAACTTCCATTTTTCACATTACGAGTAATTCTTTTGGTTTCTTTCTTCCGTTGCGGAACACACAATATGGCGCGCACAGCTGTGGGTCATGCTTGTGTTTTGTCTATTTCGAGTGGGTATGCAGTGTTTCAACCTTCTTAACAGAAAAATACCTAATTTCGTGTTCATTATGTCATCACAAACCATTGACGGAAAGCCCCACAAATCATTGACGGATAGCCCCACGGACAATTTCCGGCAAGGTTGGGTTAGTTAGGTAAACATAGTTAAAAAAAAAAAGGATAAAAAATTTACTATCCTTCGGACACCCCTAATTTTTTCGTATCCTCAATTTTTGACATTCGTACTTACGTATCTCCTTTGCGGAACATTCCTGAAGGTGTATCAACGTTGTTTTGATGAAAGTAAGAGCGGTAAAAATTTACTATCCTTCGGACACCTCTAATTTTTTTGTTTCGTCAATTTTTGACATTCGTACTTACGTATCTGCTTCGCGGAACATTCCTGAAGGTGTATTGACGTTTTGATCAAAGTAAGAGCAATTTTTCACATTACCAGTACTTCTTTCTCCTAGCCTTCCCGCTTGCCTCACACACAATATGGCACGCACACCTTCCTAAATAATGACACGTCGGGCATGTCTTTTCTCGATTTTCAATTGTTATGCAGTGTTTCAACCTTCGGAACCCAAGAAGTGCCCGTGAACAAACTACATCTTTTTTTCACGTTCTTTTACGAATAAAATTATAATCTTTCGTCGCGCTATCCGTGAATCGTTTTTGCGTCTGTCCGACCTGGAATAAGTGGGAAACATCTAGAAATTGCAAAATAAGGTGTTAGTTTTCGGAATTGAAACTGTCGATTTTCGCGAATTTTTTTGTTTCAGAACCAAATATATATATTCCTGATACTACCACGACACCAAATTTTAACTGTTTCCTAACCTAACCACGCGCCAATGGTTCGTGGGGCTAGCGTCAATGGTTCGCAATTATTTCCAATTTCTAGATCCTGATACTAACACGACACCAAATTTTAACTATGTATCCTAACCTAACTGAACTAACCTAACCACGCACCAATGGTTCGTGGGGCTAGTGTCAATGGTTCGCAATTATTTCCAATTTCTAGATCCTGATACTAACACGACATTCCTTTCCTTTCTTCACGACCCCATGTTCCATTAGAAAACCCACTGGATCCTCCACACCCGGTACAAACTTCACCACGCATCCAGGACACATCATGCTTCTCTCGCAGACAGTACGAAACACTGGATACCCAGTGAACATGAACAAAACACAATCGCGACGTGTCACGAAGGTGTACGCACCAAATGGGTACGCGCCAAATGCTATTCTCCGTCGGAGAATTAATTTTCAACGGACGACATGAATTTCAGCTATGAAACATTCCCACATCACACAAAACACCTTCCCGATCTTCGACAATCCTACAGGAACTTATTACAGTAAGTAGTTTCTTCCGTAAAAATAAATAAATGTCCCCGAAGGATAGTAAACAAGTACCATTTCTTGTTGTGCAGCATTCTACGGTGAGAAAATACCTCCACGAACTTACAAAATGCTATAGAAACTCATTTCCATAAGTAGTTTCTTCCGTAAAAATGAAGAAATGTGTCTCAGATATAAGACATTGGTATGACTAAAGATGACCGGACCCCCCTCCGATTTTCTTCATATTTGACATACTTACTAATTGAGGCCTCCTAAGGACGAATCTAAAGTTAAAATTTGTAGGAAACTTATAGAAATTGCAACATAATTGCGAACCTTTGACGCTAGCTCCACAAACCATTGACTTGTGGTTAGGTTAGGCAAACATAGTTAAAATTTCGTGTCATGGTAGTATCAGGATCTAGAAATTGCAAACTAATTGCAAACCATTGACGTGTGGTTAGGTTAGGCAAACATAGTTAAAATTTGGTGTCGTGGTAGTATCAGGAATATACATATTTGCTTGTGAAACAAAAAATTTCGCAAAAATCGACTGGTGTCTATTCCGAAAACTAACGCTTTATTTTCGCTTATTTTGTAATTTCTAGACGTTTCCGACAACTTTTAACTTCAGATTCGTAATTAGGAGTCCTCAATTAGTGAGTATGCCAAATATGAAGAAAATCGGAGAGGGGTCCGGTCATCTTCAGTCATTCCCAGACATTTACCTTTACTTCGGCTAACACATACTGTGGAGTTCTAGCGATTATTTAAGATTTTGTTCAATATAAGCTTTCGTACTTAGTTAGGTTAGGCAGGCCAGGTTTGGTTTTCTTAGCATTAAAATAAAGCCGCGACTTTTTTCACCAGGTGGTGATAATTGTATACAGGGCTATTTTGGGTCCGGTGTCCCATTCTACACCCTCGATTTCGGAAGTTGTTTTGTTTTTTCATGAAGATTGTGGTGCTAATTATGAGGAATAAAAATTTGGGGTCCGGTATCCCATTCTACACCCTCTGTTTCGGAGTTTTTCTTTTTCATGAAGATTATGTGATGCTAATTATGAAGATCAAAAATTTGGAGTGTGGAAACAAGTATTTACGAATATACAGCCATTTGTTGAGATATTGTCGTTTGAAATTGTCGAGTCCAAATTTCCCACGAATTCTGGGCTCCGCCCCCGGGGTAATTTACCTTCCGTGGCCCAATTGGCCGGAGTCACCTGTCCCCAACACTATTTCTCACTGTTTTCCGCATTGCCACATGAAGATACCAAAAATGAAGGCTAAAATTAAACCTAAGAAGGTAACTGTTTTTACCAAGGCCAGGCACTGAATTGCGGGTTGAAGTTAAATTTGTAAGTTCAAAAATGAAGTAACTCCTATGTTGAAATTCCTTGTTGTCCTTTTTTACAGAATACAACCCTCACTCCCTTCCCATCATAAAAATAGGAAGTCTCAAATTATCCCATCCCACAAGTCATTTAGAAAATACAACCCTCCCCTTTACGGGCTGCAGTTGTCAAAAAGAAATAATTAATTCCAATTTCTGAAGTCTCATAAATGAAATCCAATGTCTAACCCGCCAATATATCACACAAATAACATACCGCAAATGTTTCCATTGCACAAGTCAATCATAAGAAGAAAAAGGACAAATTCAGACGTGCGCCATGATTCGAAATCTTGAGACTTGCGCCTGTGACATGAATCCATCATCCGCCATCATAGTTGCCCGGAAAAAGCTCATTGACGTTACGCAAGGAATTTTAATTTTAAGAAAAACTTAAATTTTGTAGGACGTAGATCTAAAAAATTACCTTCCGTGCTATTTACAAACACTTGTTTGTTATGAGGAACTACACGAAAATATTTGAAATGTGCAGAAAATCGAGGGTGTAGAATGATACCCCGGAGCCAGCCTATTTTCACCAGGTGCTAGAGGAACAGCATATGTGGCTTTTCTCACCAGCATGCAGTGTTGCCAAACTTCTATGATAATTAGTCTTCCTGCTAGGAGTATTTGAAAAAGTTTCGTGTAGTTCAGTGAGATCAATAACTTTCATATCATATCAAAGAAACAATTTGTTGCAGTGGTTCTCAACCATGGTCCGGTAAATTCATTTTTTAAAAGTCTTATGCCGTGATCCCAAGAATTTTACTTGGAAATAACTATTTTTGAACTTCATATATGTTAATAATGTGTACCCTTGAAATGTATATTAATAAATAATGGCATAGTCATTCGAATATATCTAGGTTTGTTGACAAGCATAACATTTGGTTTAAGTTGGATGACAATGACTGGATCTAATGGCATCCTTTGTTTCCTCTGACTAATTTCATTAATTTAATTTCATAGTGCTGATTATCATTGGCATTTTTGCATTTAGGACACCAAAAAAGTCCAGTTGATCAGAATAATATCACTTCAATGTATTTGTTAATGAAGATTGCTGAGCAAATTAAATTGACTGATGTGCCCATCCGTCATCCTCCATATTTGGAGACTTGAAGCAGCATTCCGCCCTGGATAGTTGCTCACGGCAACTGTCACAAAAGAATTTCCTATAGCTGGTGAACCTCGAATGTAAGGCTATGTTTCAAGGTGGTTGTCAGATTGGCCTGCAAGCCGCGCTTCACTCTTCCAGCCCTAACCTGAGAATGACCCCACGTTTGGAATTGAAATTTGGATGCTGCACAGGCGACAGTGCCTTCTCAGCAGATTTGATTTCTCACCAGCACTGGCGATAAGGAATTTCCTCTGGTAATCGCTGGCGAACCTCGAACAAAAGGCAATCTTTCCAGGTGTTTACCAGATCGGACAAGTCTCAAACTTCAGGAGGACCTCTCACTGATTGAGAAACTTGGTTTGTCAGTCTATGTTCAAAAATAATTTGTACATCTCAGAATGACTTGCTGAAGATACATTAATGTCATAATCATTTGTTGATGTTCATTAGGTGGTCCTACTTTATAACATTTTCAAAAGAACTGCATAGTCAGAAATTCCAAACATTTTAAAATACTAACTGTTAAAAAACTGTGAATAGTGACATTATCAAGCTTGAACTAAATACGGGGAACTTTTTAAATTGAGCAAACTATCATTTCAAAAAAGATCAATGAAATCTAACTACAATGAATGCTTTAAAAATACAGGATTTTTAACCCATTAATGCATAAAGTTTACAAACCCCTTTCATGAAATTTTTTTCATGGTTTTGGTATCATTACAATTCAAATAAGACACAATATATGATAAATTTTTGTTTTTACAATGTATGTAAGAGATACAGTGAGTCCGATAAATCGGACACTGTGCACTACAATCACTTCCGTGTGTCCAATAAATCGGACACTGTGCACAATGATCACTTTCATGTTTTGTCTATAAATAGCTGTCCCAAGGAAAAAGTATTGCTGTGGAAAATATGTAACCAAAAGAAAATGAAACACTTAAGATCAGTCATGTGCAGTGGCGGATATTGGGTTCCAAAACGGGCAGGAGCAAGGTTCCAAATGTAGGGGGCAAAGACAGTATATTTCCCTTTGTAGATAAGATCTCTCATAGTGCGGGTGCAAAAGTGACTAAAAATGGGGATGGCAACTGTCCCCCAAATCGCCGCCTTTGGTCATGTGTATGTTTACATACATACATAAATACATACACAAATTTCGAAGAAACGATACAAAAGGAAACATTTGGAATAGAAATCAACAAATATACACAAAATTATTATTATTACAGTACAGAACACAGTCGTCCGATATCAGTTTGTATCTGTGAACAACTGGAAATCTATCATGTAACCACTAGATTTTTTTGCCCAGTTCTTGAACATAAAACGGATGAGCTTTCCTCTAATGAACTGTTTTGCGTAGTGCCTCCCATAGTAAGGAATCATACTCTCGTTGTTGGAAGGCATTTCGTTCACACCCCCATGCTGTTTGAAAGATGAGGAAAGTTTCTCCAAAATATGGCCGTATCCTGTACAGACTATCGGACTCATCTATTTGTGTATTGTCATTCAAATGAATATTATGCAGAATAGTTTCAAACCGACCACAACGAATGATTTCAGGAAGTATCGAAGTAGTATCTTTTTCTTTTGACCAAAACGTGCGTTTGTTTGAATATTTTGCATAACCTGACAACAAGAGACCACCAAGAATAACAAGAAGTTCTTCTTTCGTCAAATCAAGATTTTTTTGCGAAGCATACAATTTGGACTAATTTGTTATAACATTTAGCATGTCCTCATCAAAAAATAAATTATAAAAGTCTAATTGGGATTCACAGTTTCGTGCTTCTTCAGATGGTTCAATAGGGGAGCACTCAGTTTTTAATTAGAATGAAGGTAGACTTTTCTTCCACAAGGGTCTTGATTTTGTCTGAAGACGTATTCTTTTTTTTTGAAGCACCAGTGTTATATGTAGTGGTAGATGTAGGTGCTACATTACTGGATGAACCTTCACAATCAACACAACTTCGTATCTTAGTTTGCACCTCACATACACTCATTAGCGTATTTTACCAAAAATTGTTTAGATTGGCCGCCTGCTCATCATCAGATTTATCACTGTCTTCGTCTGTATCCTTGCCATCCACTGGTGGTGTAACATAAATGAGTTGTTCCTCCTCCTCCTCCACATCTTCATTCTCCAAAATAGTCAAAATTTGATCACACTCACACTAATGCACAAACACGCACACATTCACACACTAATACATAAACACACACACATACACGCATATATGCATACACACACACACACACTAATACACACATAAACACGCACACATACACACACTAATGCACAAACACGCACGCACATACATACACATATATATACACATTGACAATGTCTAAACATCAAAGGTATCGAAAATTTTACAGGAAATGGAAAATCTGCATAAAGTGCTCAATGTGCATAGAGTCCGATATATCGGACACTACATTTTCTCTCGCAATAGCAGCTCAGGGATGAAACTAATGCACAAATTATTGTTACATATTTGATTACTAATGTTTCTAACGCATATTTGTCAAAACACATCTCTGATAAATGTCAACTACTACTTATGAATTGAAATTAGCTTTCCCGTTACGCAGAAACACAGTACAGCTCTCTAACCATGTTTCACTCCCTTACAATTTGGCGGGAAATTTACAATGTTGCCAAGCCCGTGGGGTGACATATGTATCACAGAGGTACCAAAGAACTAGATTTGATAAATATAACAAATTAAAGTAAAACAGTGTTACAGAAAATGCAAATATGTCAACGTCCGATTAATCGGACACCATGCATTAATGGGTTAAGTTAAGAGTTACGGAGTCAGTCTCAAGTTGCTTTTAATACACTGAAAAAGGAAATCTATTGACTTCATTTTACGGGAAATAATACATATTCTCCACATTGTTCACAACAGATTGGCAATTTAAAGTAAAAACACTGCGTATAGGCTAGAGAACTAGAATAGTCAGGTGACTATTGTTTATTTCTGAGTTTGCTGTCCTCTTTTGAATACAGACTCCAGACTGCTGCTGCCATCTACTTTGTGTGGGATGTGAGAGCATTACATTGCTATATGCTTTCGTGGTTAGTTTAGGTTGGCCAGGTTTAAGTCTCTTAGCATTTAAATTACGTTCCTGGATGCTTAAAGAAAAATTCTGATTTTTATACACCCTGTACTCGACACAGTGTACAATCATTCTAAGCCATGTTTTTTTTTCTTCCTAGCTGTTGCAGATGCTATCCGAACAAGTCTTGGACCAAGGGGTATGGACAAAATGGTAAGCACTTCGATTTTCTGAGTAGCCTAATGACAATGAAAGTGAGAAATCAAGTAATTTTGCCGTAAATTATGTTAAATATTTACGAAATAAATTCCTTTATGTAAACAAATGAAAAGCAAGTTTCAAATTACATTGAAAATTCTGAAGAGACATGGAAATATTCTGTACCTGTCATTAGTATATATTTTGAAAAAACACACACTCACTCTCACTCTCACTCTCACTCTCACTCACTCACTCTCTCTCACTCACTCACTCTCTCTCTCTCTCTCTCTCTCTCTCTCTCTCTCTCTCTCTCTCTCTCTCTCTCTCTCTCTCTCTCTCTCTCTCTCTCTCTCTCTCTATATATATATATATATATATATATATATATATATATATATATATATAAACCCTAATTTTCCATAACAATTGCTAACCTTACTATATTTAATGGAAATCAGTTTTAAAAGTGATTTTTCAACTATATCTAGAGCCTTGAAAGTACCACTAAAAATAATGTGCTGGGAATCTTGATAAAGTGAGTTAAAATCTACGGAAAGTTGAAGATTTATTTTAAAATATCTGCTAAGCTAAGGGAATTTGCATCGTCACAATGAGTGGCGAAACCTCGGATTTTACCATTGCTACCTACCAATATTGTTTCATTCTGTGTGTGTTTTCTTTTGTGAATAACCATTTTTATGACATAATATTTGTTATTACGAAGGAGTGATTGGGCATTAGCAGAAAGTTTATGGTATGATTGATGATGATTTTTTGTGTGTGTTTTGTTACAAGTATAATATGCCTAATTGAAGGATTTTTTTGCTTTCTGTTTTGCAGATCCAGACAGCCAATGGTGAAGTAACGATCACAAATGATGGTGCCACGATTTTGAAACAAATGAATGTCATGCATCCAGCTGCAAAGATGGTAAGGGATTTTTCATCTTAACATAACCTTTGGTGTAAGAGAATCCAGATTCAATGGTGATGGAATTTCTAATGCTAATCAATAGTTGAATTTTAAGTAGTGGATGTGAACTTAGAAGGTCACATGCTTCACATCACCTCAGGTTGAAGCAGGTGCAAAATCTTACGTTGGTTCTTGTGTAATGAGTTTGGCTTTGAGTATATTGTTTGTAACCTGTAGTAAGGTGTCCATTTAATGCACATTATATTGTTACTGTGGAAGCACAATTTCACATTCTCATATGG
Organism: Lepisma saccharinum; assembly: GCF_977018435.1. NCBI lineage: Eukaryota > Metazoa > Arthropoda > Insecta > Zygentoma > Lepismatidae > Lepisma > Lepisma saccharinum. Next base: position 64,206,648 of record NC_139241.1, on the reverse strand, counting down.
TCCCAGTAAACCACTACTACCTGTGCATGGAACATGTTGTGATATAACCACATACTTTTTTCGGGGAAGAAGTATGTTCCTTTACTCAGATGTTTACCTTTCAGCCTTTCATATACTGCTAAACTTTATTAGTCATTTGCTAAATAAAGTTAGTATTTTCGTGCTTTTATTCAAGAATGTAATACGCTCAATATGAACATGACACACCAATTTTGCCATCCAGAACTGATTCTCCCTGGGGGGAATTGTACTATATTTTTGTTGTAGTGGTAACCTTGTTCCTTTGTAATCGAGGGATCCTATGTTTGATACTAGGTGGAAGCACATAGTGGTTCTGATCTTACTTTAAACTGTAGGTCCAGTCCCAATTAGCCTATTTGTACATAAAATAGACTAAAAGATATACTTGAAAGTAAAAATCAGTACTTTTTCACACATCTAACCATCTTGGGTTAGGTGGTAGAACAGCCGCAGGCTGAACCTTAACCTTTAATAAAGGAAAATTGAAATTGAAACTCTTAATGTGTACATCATGATTGCTACTATGGAAAATCAGTTTTATATAAAACTCTTTACTGGTATGTTGTCAACAGGTTTATAAATCACACACCATGATTGTTTCTATTTTCCATCAAAGAAAAATCATTAAAAAAAACACTAACAACTCTCATCAAATTATTACAATTTGTTATGAAGAGTGAGAGAGAGAGGATGTGCAGAGGTAGTCAGTCCCTCCCCTCATACATATTTTTTTGTCAGTTTGGTATCAGCACGTTGCTGCTACTCCGTTTACCAACTGGCACACAATGGTCAAATCTGTATCTTGCGTAAATTTATTTACACTTATAGAGACATGCATATTTAGTTTTTGATGGAAATGTACATATTTGTGGAATAACATGCTGTAATGTTCGTTTTTCATGATTTTGGAAGGTTTAAGTAAATGATTCAAAATTTACTGCAAGATTCAAAATAGACTCTTAAACATGAAATGTAGATTTTATTTACTGACAACACTTTAAGTGTGAATTATCCTGAGAGTTATGCAAAAAACATGGAAAATTGATTATTTCTGCTGTAAAAATATGATGAGCATAAACTAACTCCTTTGTGCAGGAATATACTTAATACTCTCATAATTACATAAATGTACTCTTAGATGGGAGGAGGCATGGTAGACTAGTCGGTAGAACATCTGACTGCCACGCAGAAGAACCTTAGTGGGTGATCTAAAGTCAAGACATTTTTCGTCCTCCCCCCCCCCTCCCCGCATGAAGCTGCTCTGGGGCTCACTCAGCCTCAAGTCAATAGGTACCTGGTTGCAACCCGGGAGGGGGGGGGTAAAGTTGTCTGGAGCATGCTGCTGATCGCATTGCCTCCAAAATGGCTGAGATCGAGAATGTGTGGGTCCTTACCCCCACATCCCCATAATGTGCTTTCATGGCACAGTGACGGTGCTATATGCATGGGGAACTTTACCGTACCTGCTCTTGGATAGGAATGTTTTTCTACTAAAATCTTAATCTTTTTTTTAACCATTAATATATGTGTGTATTCTACCATAACAGGTAGCCAAGAACACTTTAGTGTAGCACTGTGAACACGTTTCTTGTTGTCGGCAGCTGGTGGAGTTGTCAAAGGCTCAGGATGTGGAGGCGGGCGACGGAACAACCAGTGTGGTGGTGGTGGCCGGGAGCCTGCTGGAAGCAGCCGAGAAGCTGCTGATGCGAGGGATCCACCCAACCATCATCTCCGATGCATTCCAGAAGGCAGCCACCAAGTCTGTGGAGATCTTGAAGGAGATGGCCATGCCCGTCAATCTCTCCGACAAGGAGAGCCTGGTGAAAAGTGCCTCCACGGCTCTCAACTCCAAGGTAACCTTCACAAGTTCCATTTTCTACTTTCTTTATATATTTGTAAATCGGCCCATGAACATCGTGCACTTACGACTTCTTTTTTATGCACACGTAATATTGGGTGTGTTTTATCTTGTACTAGTGTGTTTAGAGCAAACAAGGAATTTTCCTACCAGACGTACATTTCTCAACTTGGTGTATAATACAGTTTCTGGGGTGCTTTCTTGCAATGATGAAAACAGGACACCTCTGATGGAGAGTGATGAAAAACAATGCGTTATTTTTTTCTGAGCAAAGGCACCTACTTGTGTTTTTTTTACTGTTCAAAGAACTACGTAATAGCCAACTTTTCAAAATTGATGTGTAAAATTGCCTTACACATGGGTTGTATTGGCTATTTTAACATATCCTCACCTGTTTTTAATCATAATTACATGTAGTGGCTGAGTCAAAGCACTAAATGAAATAATTTCACATTTAGTGGACTTAATTTGAATATACTAATCTTATGCACTATTTAGATTCTTTAGAAACTACATACTCGAACATTGCAGAAAATCCCTTGCTGCTTGTACAGAGAGTGTGACCGAGGTAATTGTAAAACTACCTGAAACCTTCTGTCTGTGAGTTACATTCTGGGTCATTCATATGTGTTGAGAAACCGTATATCTCTAAACCAGGTTATGCATATACAGAAACGATAGGTGTAGGCGATGTTGCAGATTTGATGTGAATTCAGTGTCTGGATTTCAACCAAATGAAGGAAAGAATTTTGGAGGAATTGCGAATTGCTAGAAATTTATGCGGATCGTTGGATGTATCTGCAAGGAAGATTTCACAGCACTCATGCATGGTGTTATCTGTGATCAATTTGTGCTCAAGATAAATGTAAACATATTTGGAGCAAAAAGAATTCTTCAGTGGAAGTCAATTTTTCAAGTTGATGTTGGATGCCTTTTTCTATTTTGCTGAGGATGCATTGTTGCAATGATGAAAACAGGACACCTCTGATTGAAAGTGATAGAAAACCAATGCGTTATTTCTTTCTGAGCAACATGTTTTTTTTTTTTACTGTTGAAAAAACTAGTTTCGAATTGTAGTATGTTTTTCTACCTGTTAGTAATTATGATCAGGTGAAGTAGCTAAAACATATTACTAGTGGAAATAATTTCTTCTAATGTTGTTTTTTTTTAAAAAAAAGTTTCAGTTGCCACGAGACACTGTGACAAATATCTCTTGTTATATTAGCTTACGTTCTTTATAAATACACCTTTGACCATTCCTTAAATTCAAATGCTACTTGTGTGTGTGACCCAAAAATTTGTAATGCTACCTGGAACCGCCTGCCGGTGCCTCACAATCTAGTTAATTAAAATGTGCTGAGAAACTACACCAAACTGTGCATATACTGAGACAATATGCAACACAGGGTTGCTACGCATCTGGAAAACAGGGAAGAAACTGTTCTTTTTACTTATGTGACATTGCGTATTTCCACGTTGCACAATTTAATGGTTATTTCCAATTAATTTCATTCACTAAGGGTATGGTATCTGTAGCGGAGATAGTACCGCCTCACTGCTTTGTTAGTTTCTGGGTGGTGCTAGTTGCATTTTCTTCCGTTTGTTGGTTCTGGCATGTGTTTCCTGGCTTGCGTCGTCTGTTGTGCTTTTTGTTGTCAGTTGCGCTTTTGTGGGGTGGGCTGTCTGCTGCGTCATGCTGCTCGTTGTGGTGCAGTTACTGTTCCTCGCGTGGCTGGAGGAGGTCAAGTACGTGCACTGCATATTTTCTTTTTATGGTCTGGGATCTATTGGAGGATGGGGTGGCAAGTCCGGTGTACCTTCCTCAGCACTGGTTTCCGTTGGATGTTGGTATGGGTTTCTTTGACGGTGTTTTCTATGACCGCCTGTTGGGTGAAGTATGGATGTGGTGGAGATGGTGTGGAGTGAAGGTGTTGAGAAAGTCCTGATTTTGATTAGTCTTTTATGACATCTTTTACGTGTTCGTCCGTCAGTTCTTGAGCAGTCCGGATGGTTCTGCCAATGTAGCTGATGTGGCCTTGTAGACATAGGGGTTGCAAGTTTTGGTAGGTAGTATATCTTGAAGTTCGGTAGTGCTCTTCCGATTTGGGATACAGGTTTGAGTGCCAGTCGGATGTTGAAGGGTTTGAGGGCCTTGGAATTTGCCTGGTGGGTTGGTATGGAAAAGCGATCCATTCGGGTTTTGGATTTTGGTTCAGGTTATCTGTCTCGTGGGTGTCTGAGCTGGGCTTTTCAGTTACGCATACAATTTCATCATGGAGCTAGTCTTCTGTGCAGCTGTGTGTGAAGGCTCTTGTGTAGATGTTCATCCACACTCCAGCTTTCTGTTTTGGGGGATGGTTGGATTTGGCATGCATGTGATGTGTGCCTGAACCTGGTTTCCAGTACACGGACTTGATGAATTTGTCTTGGTGTCGTCAGATGCTTAGGTCGAGAAACTTGAGGTGGTGATTTTCTTCCCTTTCAACGGTGAATTTTATCTTAGGATGTATGTTGTTGAGGGCAGTTTGGAGATGGTTTAGGTCTTCTTCCTGTTTGTAAATGACTAGGGTGTCATCGGCATATCTTCTGTATCTTATGTGAGCAAACATTGGTTGGGTGAGTATTGATTTCTCTGCCACATGCAGTACAATAACAATATTGGATAGAGGTGCAGAAAGTGGGTTGCCCATCGCTAGGCCTCCTGTCTGGTGGAAGAAACTGTCTTCGAACTGGAAATAGTTGTGGGTGAGGCAGGTTTGTAGGAGGTTGCAGATTTCATCTGTTACAAATGGAGACGTGCTATTGCTGAGGAGCCATGTTCTGGTAGAGTCAAGTGCAAGGCTGATTGGAATGGAGGTCAAGGCTATTCTTTAGGCAGTAGGGTAGTTTGTCATGGAGAAGTTGATGAAATGCAACTACTGCCACCTGGGAACTAACAAAGCAGTGATGTGGTACCATCTCCGCTCTAGATGCCGTACCCTTAGTGAATGAAGTCAGAGTGTCTTTGAAATCAGAAATAACCATTAAATTGTGCAATGTGGAAATACAAAATTTGACGTAAGTAATTCTTAAACTGCGTTTACCACATCCATCATGAATTGTTTTTTGTTCTTAGGATTCTGTCTTGTGCAAAATTAAGGGTCCTTTGAATTTCTGTAATAGATTTTCACTTTTATAATACTAAATATTAGAAAGAATATCAAAGTAAAACTTGCAGTCCAAATATCTGATTGATAATTAAAGTACCTTGACAATATGATCTTAATTATCGAATAGGTTGGTGAAGATGAGAGTATTGTCTATTATTTTATGGATCTTAGTCTTGTTGGCATTTGCTATAGAATTTCTACGTGCAACAATAATTTCTCCAGATGCAGTGTACTTATAAGTGTAAGCAAAAAAAGCAGCATTTTCTGCGACACTATATATCCGCCAGAAAATGAAAAATTGTGTATGGTTTATGCACTTTTTCTGTTTTTATATTTTGGAGATCTGTTATGGTGAAATAATGTACCTCCGTTACCTTAGCCTGAAGGCTAGATGCACGTGATTGTAGCACCCAATACATTTGATGCTGTTTGTAATTTTACATTTTACTCTTCGAATTGTCACGTGTTCTTGTGTGTGTAGAATGAAATTTGCTAAAGAAAAGTTGTGAAACTAAATATTTATAATTAACGGATTATATATTTAATTGAAAAACACAAGGCTCAAAAGCAAAAATCATGATGTTAAACATGTCGTGGAAAAAATTCATTTTTGGACTAGAAAACCTGGAAATGTCAGAGAATTTCATAATCAAAAAATTGTAACAACCCTGTACATGCTGTGAACTCAGCACCTGGTTTTCAACCAAATGAAGTATTTGCATTTTGAAGGAAGTGTGAATTAATTTAAATTTCTGAGGATCACCTGATGTTTTTTCAAGTGAGATGTTACAACCATTGTGCATGGTGGGTCTATCATTTTGTGTTATTAATTTGTGATTAATTTGTGCTCAGAAAAAAAAAATTCCTTAAATCAAATAAAGAATTTCCTGCACGAAGCTAATTTTTGAAGTTGGTGTTTAAAATTGAGGGTGCATTTCTTGCAATGATGAAAATAGGACACCTCTGATGGAGAGTGATAGAAAACCAATGCGTTATTTCTTTCTGAGCAAAGGCACCTACACCGTTTTTTTTTATTGTTGATAAACTAATTGCAAAGTGTTTACATTTCTGTGTATAATTGCCCTACACATAGATTGTATTTGGCTATTTTGGAACGAGTTTACAATACCGGACCACTCTCCAGTTTCTATGAAATTTCACCTACTCACTAATTGAGACCTGCTAATCATGAATCTGCATGTAAAAATTGGCGGTCAAGTATGGAAATTGAAGAAAAAACTAAATGAAGTATGTTTTTTTAACGTTACGTAACCCTACCATAAGAACAGTAACTCCAACGAAGACGCAATTTTCCCAACATGAAGAAATCAACGTAAACTTACCTAATGAAACTAGTGCACACTCCACATGGTCTTCTCCCTCACTGTCACTTTCAATTTCTTCATTATCGTCACATATTTGCAGGGGATTGTAGAGCATTCCGGCAAGCCTGAAGAATTCAACCGTACAATCCAAACTGAAATGTAGGCACCTCTTTAGAAATATATATTTCGCTAGGTATCCTGAATAAAACAATTTTTTTGTCCCTGAAGAATTCAAAGTGTCCTTTGCATGCCTCCAAGTCGACTCTATGCTGTTCGTGTGAGCCCCAGTATCTGCATCGACGAAGGTGACACTGTGAGGTGCTTGAAAGCTTCCTGTTGTAGCTGATTGTAAGCTTTCCAACAATCAGAAATAATTGTAGTACCCGGAAGAATCCACTGCTTAATTAAATATATCAAAGTTCCAGCGTCCCTTCTCCTGACGGAAACAAGAAAACACCATCCGCTTCCTCTCTCAATCCCGCCAAAAACCCATTGACCCTGAACACGATGACCGCGATGGTATTTTCTGCGGCCAAACTTGGACTCTTCTATTTCCACAACTTTGCCTTCACCTCCAATCTGCTCCCGATTGTCGTAGAACGCATGTTCCAAAACCTCCCGACAAAAGGAAGCCCAGTCAATACCTGTCTTATGTGAAATCTCTGCCTCCTCGCAAATAATGTTCAATGCACAATTGGAGAACCACAGTTTGACGAAAACACACATCTGTAACATAAACAATTTAGATATAGTGAAGAAAGTTCCTTTACGAACCGAAATGGAGTAATTGCACAGCCGAATTTTTTTTCTCCAACACAAACAGTTTTTACACTTATACGTGTAGTTGTCAACAGACGAACGGTCCTTGCACAATTGTAATACGTGCCCGCGTGGACACATGGCCTTCCTTCGGCAAAATACCAAAATCCATTAACTTGTTAATGAGGCCACGTCCATCTTCCTCCACACTCCACTGAAAGAACTGCAGCACATTAACGTTCTTATGTCCCACCATTCTTCCACGCTGAATGCAATGCAACTAAGAACGCAACAGTGTGGCCATGCTGAAGAGAACACAACGAATGGGTGTCACGTCACTTATCGCACAACACTTTAGCAACATTGTGTTCTGACGTCACGGAAGAGAGTTTTTTCATGTTAGGCAAAACAAGGTATAGTTCTCTTAGCCAAAATATTAATTTTTCTTTGCATTTATGCTAATTGAACCTAACCTAACAGGCCTAACCTAATGTCATATGTATTCCTCGTCTGACGTCAATACACAAGGTAGCAAGATTGTTAAGCATAAAGGAAGACCATAACGAATTACGAAAGAAAGATTGTTCCGAATTGCTGTGTATGGACAATCACCATGGTAAATCGCAAGGTTATTTTACAAGTTCTACACGTAAATGTACAATCTTAAGAAGTGACCGCTAAATATGAACTACAGATACGTCATCAGGACACCGAAGTTAGTAAGTAGGCGAAATTTTATAGAAATTGGAGAGTGGTCCGGTAATGTAAACTCATGCTGCTATTTTAACATTGTTCTACCAGTTTGTAATCATGAACACATGGAGTGGCTAAATCAAAGTAGCTAAGGAAATTATATACTGAAACAATAAATAGCAGCAATGGTGCAGATGTGCTGTGAACTCAATTCCTAGCTTGCAACCAAATGAGTTATAGAAATTTTGGAGGAAGCGTGAATTATTTGAAATTTCTGAGCGTCGTTGATGTTTATGCAAGGGAGATATCGTGGGAGTATCAATGTGTGTTATGTATTTGCTGTTAAGACCAATATATAAATATTCATAAACAAGTTACTAACTTTTTCCGTGAGACTTATTTAATTTCGGTGACCTGCACTATCCACTTGGGAACTTGTTGCTTGAAGTGCTGCAAAGACCACCAAATTAATAGAACCTTTAAAAGTTAGTCTTGCGGAAAATGTTAGTAGCTTGTTTATATGTGTTTATTGTAAAACCACATATTTTAATCCCAAATCATAAAAAAATATATTATTATTTAGATCAAATAAAGAATTTCACGCAGGGTGAAATTGGTTGATGATTGGTACATTTTCTTTTGTCGATGGTGCATTTGTTGCAATGATGAAAATAGGACACCTCTGATGGAGAGTGATAGAAAACCAATGCGTTATTTCTTTCTGAGCAAAGGCACCTACACACGTTTTTTTTTTACTGTTGGAACAAATGTGGAAATGCTGCAAAATGAACACAGATGGTGTGAATTTTAAAATTAAGGTATACTAATTTTGGAGGAAATGTTACTTGCTTCTGATTTCAGATGATTTTTATGGGAAGGGAGATTTCACGACAATCATATTACAAATCTTAAACAAGTTTCTTCGTCTTTCATGCCCAGCAGGAGAAAGTAAGCATGGCCATTTTGAGTTGTTAGGATTATATTGAAATTCAATGGCATCATAATAAACCATAAGTGTTCAGGACTACAATATTTATTAACCTATTTGCTTCTAAATATGCAGATCATTGACAGAAAATGTAGTGTTTTGAGTGTGAAAATAGCAGTGTCTGTTCTGTTGGTAAACATTATGTAGTTTCTCCAAAGTTCGTGGTTCTTGTTTTTTTAAAAAATAAAATCTATTTTATCTTTCTTTCCAGGTTGTGTCTCAGCATTCAAGTATCTTGGCTCCTCTCGCTGTTGATGCCGTTCTGAAGGTGATAGACCCAGCAAGGGATAAGAACGTAGATCTCAAAGTAAGTGACTCCTGAGAATTATTGCAAGGCAGTTTCTTTAGTATACTCGAAGTAAAGTTCCCTTTTATTCACAGTACAATGATTGTTTTATTGTGGAGTGAAAATGAATGTTATTTTTGGAAGCTTTATATTGGCATTCTAAAGTATAGCATTAATACTAGCGGATGTGATTTTGTACACTTATTTCACACAATTGAGATTGAACAGACTATCCTCAGGTTTCATAAATGCTGCGTACTGGAAAACTCATGATTAGAAGCATGCAAATTTAGTTTTTGACCAAAACTCGAAATATGAAATAACGTGCTATAATGTTCATTTTTCATGTTTCTGAAAGGTGTGAAGTGCATTTTTCTATCCTGTTTTGTCACGAAATAATGGGAAATATGCTCTTAAACACAAAATTTACCGTTTATATACAGACGCGACACTTTCAGAAGTCTGAAGTATCCTGTGAGTTATGCAATGCACGGAAAAATGGTTAATTCTACTGTAAATATTTGAGAAGCAAAAATGGACCCGTTTACACAAGAATAAACTTAATACTCTGGTAACTACATAAATGTGTTATTAGAAGCGATAAGTTTATTTTGTGTAGTAAGTACAGTTTTGAAATTAAATTTAAGATTATATTCACAATTTTTAAACCTAAATGTCATTTCATATAGCACTTTTGACGTGATTATTGACCGCTATAACACCAAAATTTTATTTTATTTACCGCTTTTGAACCCGAAATATACTGTTTTTGTACTGAAATTTTGCTTTTTAATTTACCAAAAAATATGTGCCTCTACTCATGATCTATGGCCCATGTTGGGATCACTCTGTGAGGAGCTGTGACAGACAGAAAACCACACTAAATTTTTCATGTATCACTATAGTACCACGTAACCTCAATAGAAAATGTTTATTTTTCCCTACCAGACACAGTTTTCAAATTTCAATCCAAGAAATTGTACTTGCAGTTCCGTTAAGGCCTGTTACACAAAAAACTATTGCACTATGCATAGTGTATGTTTAAAATTTCTTCAAAGATACTCTCCTTTCAGTGTTAAGGCATGATAGTTGATCCACATCTTTCAGATTTCTGTTCTACAGAACAATAGACAAATGAAACTTTATATTATGCATTTCACACCAAATATCATATAATGTTTCATATTCGTTTATGGAAATGCCCATTATCCTCTTTTTCAGTAAACAGTACTTTTTTTTTATGTTCGTGTGTTTTCTGTATCATGTGTATCATTAAATCAGAATAATAAACATGCCATTAAGATTTTTTCCACCGTTGCTAGCAGAATTTTAAAACTTGCAGCGATATAGTAGATTCTGCCATATATTAGAATGTTTTCGACCATATATTAGGATGTTTTAGGCCATATATTAGGATGTTTTGCATAGTTATTCATGCTGTTATAGGTTGAGCCATGTATACAGCATTCTTTAGGAAAGCCATTTCAGTTCAATTATTTATTACTTTTAATCCAAGTTTACGTTAATAAATTAAATGTTTTAAGGTCACATTACAAAATTTGTAACTTTACCTTACTTGGTTTGGGTTCATGAGTTTCTTAGCTGGTAAAAAAAAAAGCTGGCAACTTAAAAATTTTTAGTTTTCTCTACCCCTGCTGATACAAGTAGATGGAAGATGACATGAGTTTTACTTTTATGCCCATTGATTTAATCTAATTCATCCATCTGTGTCGTAATTAATGAAAAGAGAAAAGTAGTATATTAGCTCAATATAATCTTATCTATGTTCTTGTGAAATGTTTTCAGGGCAAGCAATTGTTATTAGAAGTAAAGTATTGTAAGTGTACAATGGCAGGAGAATGCACTTGTGCTTTTCCCTCTTTCAGGACATAAAGATTATAAGGAAACTGGGAGGCACTGTGGAGGACACACAGCTGGTCGATGGCCTCGTGTTCACCCAGAAGTCTGCCGGGGTGAACGGACCTAGGAAGGTGGAGAAGGCTAAAATTGGCCTCATCCAGTTCTGCATATCCCCTCCAAAAACAGATGTAAGTAACCTGTGTTGTAACTGGCAAATTTCTTTAACAAATTTACCGTATTTACACGTGTTGATGGGGAAAGTGACCAACAATTATATCTCGTATATAATGCACAGTACAATTCAGATTCAAGAAATGGATTTGTTACTTGTAGGTTGTAAAGCTGTTGCTATGCCAATCGGGCATCATACCTATTCAATGAGTCACCTTTTGCTATGTGGACAAGAGGAGAATAGTATCTTGTGCATGCAATGAGTCACCAAACCATACCACTCTCCCTCCACTGTGTTTAGCATGCCAAAGCTTTCACTTCTGTAACCACCTTGTTCATTCTGCAGTATAAGAAAGCAAGATCAAAATTATGTTATGGATTTGCAGCTTTCAGGACGTGTGATGGGAGGTGTGTGCTTGAATTCTGTCCGAACGGCGCCACTTATCTCGGTGTCGCAAAATGTTCCGTTACAAAGTGAAAAATCATGGGAAATGGCTATTTCACTTTTATAGTGTTTTTTAAAAATTATTATTACTAACGAAATCCAACCTGGCAATTTGTATTCACACCTGTTGATATATATGTGTTATACACAGTGACAGTGAAAACGTTTGGTTTCATGTTGGTTGTCCGAGTTAATGCACCAGTTTTGGGTGCAAAACTTTTGAAAGTGTGCATTATACATGAGTAAATGTGGTATATACACCAAAACATGCTTTTTGAAGCGTTATACATTGAATCCTCATTGTCTAAATAGAGCGAAATATTATATGTTCATGAATTGTACATTTTCTGCCATTGAATTTTTTCTCACCTTGCTCCTCAAAAAAGCACTGTATATTCAATTACATTGTGGAAGTAGTTCAATTTTAACATGTAGCAGACATGTAGTTTCCAATGAAGGCACCCACATTATGAGCTTTGGGATGGCTGGTTTCAAATGGAAACCCCATTTGGCAGTAACATGTCATTTCTTGAAAACTACAGATGATAATTCAAGTGTTTTTTTTTTTTTGTTCCTTTATATTCATATGAAGGTAGCACAAGACAAGGCAATATATTTATTGTTACTAATTTTAATACACACATTTAGAGAAATGGCGATTTTTTTCTTCCACAAAAATATATGTGATGTGGCCTTCAACACAGTTTGTTTTACTTTTACATGTAATAATGAATACAGAAAAGAAACTTCTTGTCAGTGTTTGACGATTAGTGATCCATCCAATTTTTCAAAATTATCTAAAATTAGTTGATGTTTTTTTTCAAAATGAGGGGACTGAGATTACATGTCCTTGAAGTGTGGTCTTTTATTGTGTTTCTCTATAAATTTGGTCCATCCAGCATCCATAGAGCCAATGCTAGAAGCGATTTTCCAGAATTTTTTTCACATAAATTGACAACGCAGCTTTTTTTATACATTATTATTTCTTTCCTCCAAGAAGTATCTGCTTATTTTCAACATGACTTTGCATGGTTGTAGGAAAATACCACCATGACAACATACTACATTGTTTTCATTCACTTTTTGGTTGCCACAGGAGCATGCAGAATACCAATACCAATTTTAGTGTAAAATTTTTATTGTCTCCTCTCTTTTCTTACTTTAACTTTAATTATTGGGAGGTAAAATGCATAAATTTCACTTTTTTAAGTCCTGTCATCTGAGAAACAAAGATTAATCTGTCTGCAACAATTAGTTTATTGCCATTTTTTTTTTTATATATTGTGCAAAGTTTGAAAAGCACACACGTGAAACGTTTCTGTTCGAAGAGGCTAACATGCGGGAAATACTCCTGTTCGCTAAAAAAAGCATCAGATGTAGATAGATTGCAGATCAATCTCTACTTCATAGAAGTCATTTAGAAACTTTTCAAAAAGGTGAAATAATGAAATGTGTAGAGTAATGAATGCCTGGGCAGCAGTTATTTGTAGTTTTTGTAAATATAAGAAAAGCTGAGTAGGTGTACACGTTGATTGCAGATGGACCATAATGTGATAGTGTCTGACTACGCTGCAATGGACCGTGTTCTGAGAGAGGAGAAGCAGTACATCCTGAACATTGTGAAGCAGATCAAGAAATCTGGCTGCAATGTTCTCCTGGTTCAGAAGTCAATATTGAGGTAAGAAAATTACAGCTAGTCATGTTCAGTATATGCATGCAACACATCTTCTGCACATGATGTATGTTCCATCAATAGTGACATCCACATTATGGAAGAAAGAAAAAAAAATTACAATAGCTGAGCACAGTTCAGTGTCAATAGTGGTACATAAAATGACACTTTAAGAATTAAAATTTAGGAAGAAAATCCCAAATTTGATTTAAAAACTATATGTACAACAGGAAGTATAAATTTCCATTCTAATGCACATTCTTGATCTTCACCCATGTGAAACATGAGAAAGTAAAACCCCTAGATTCTCTGGCTGTCTGACAGTGTGGTACTGTGTACAAGAAATTAGTATTTAGGATGTTTAGATGTCAAGTGAGTTACTGAAATGATTTCCGCGAAACTTACTTGTAAATGTTCTATTAATTTCGGTGGCAGGTGGCCTCTGCCACCATCCACTTGGGAAACTTGGATGCTTCACTGTTGGGTTGACTTCCGGTTCCTGTTGTTTCCTCACTGCTAGGGGCGCTGGTGTAGCCAGTTCGTCTGCTGTGCTAGATTTGAGTTGTTGCAAAAGCAGGAGCCAAATATGATGTGCCTGACCACCGTCGATATTCAGATCGTGCAGGAAGTGCATAATTGTGGGCATCTGATTTTTGTCCATTAGTGTGTGCACTGTATGCCTAACTGAATTTTTTTGGATCCTGTGTTTGTTAAACTTGAGGTGCTTTGCTAGTCCGGTAGTGGGTTGGGATTTATTTGTATTGGCTGTTGTATGCAAGTTGCACTCACACTGGGCATCATATATTCCCGGGTTGTCAAGTGGTGAAAGGAAAGATCTCTTGTGTTTGCTTAGGACACTGGTTATTTTGTTCAGTGTGCGAGTTTGTCATACTGTTTCAGGGTCTTGGCTAGGTGCTTGGATGTTGTCTGGTTTTGTTTTATTGCTGCTGGCTGGGTGGTGTTGGTTAGGTTGTCGCACCTGCATTTCAGAATGATTGTTGGATAGTGGAATCCAAAGAGTTTCTGTAACATTATAATGAAGACTCTGAGATAATTATTTTGAAACACAGTTACGCAAGGAAGAGTTGTGCTTTTTTACATGAGAGCATACATTGTAATACTTTATTTACGGAACAAAGTTGTTACCAATATATGTCTTTCATTGATTCCTTCTTACACGCATGCCTGGACATTTCTCAACAATTTCAAGTAAGCCAATTAGTTCTGTATGTCAGGATGTATGGAAAATAATCTACCCAAAATAGAATAGTTTTTTTCTGAAATATTCTGCATTTCAATTAATTTGTGTAGTTTTGGGAGTATTATTAACTTCATTTTTGTATAGAGAAGTCGGCTTATCTGTGCATGGGTCACATGAGGAAACCTATGCAACAGCGAGCCAGCATAAAGTAGATTTGCTATTCACCTGGCCTCTAATCAGTGATTACCTTAGTGAAATGCACAAGTGTGAGGCTCGATATTCTATATGTACCTTCATGGCATGATGAATGCACAGCTTCACCTTCAATTAGATTTTCAAGTTTATTCACATTCTAGAAGCATTGAATCAGTAATTGTAAAACACACTGTACCTGTCAACTGTAGGTTAGAAACCACTTCTGTAAAATGTACATCTTGCAAAGATGTCTAAACTTAGGACACCTTCTGATAAGACACTAGAAGAATTCACATTCTGAGCTGATGTACACTTGGGGGTATTCTAAGCACCCCCCCCCCTTTCAAATATTCTCATTTTAGTGTTATTATACATAACTCTTTATATTTACATTCGATGAAAATTTCTTTTAGTTTTTAACTTAAACTGTGGAGAATTTGTGACACTCATGTAAAAATATGGTCTTCATCTTTCTAACCATGTAAAGTTGCGACTGGTTAGAAATAACTTCTGTAAAGTGTACACCTTGCAATGATGTCTAAACTTGGAACACCTTCTGATAAGACATGTGAAGAATTATCATTCTGAGCTGATGTACACTTACTGTATTCTAAGCACAATCCCCCTTTAAATATTCTCATATTTGAGCATTGTTTTACATAATTCCGCGATATTCTCTGTCCATGAAAATTTATCTTGTTTTTTAACTTAAACTGTGGAGAATTTGTGGCCCAGGTAAAAATATGGTCTTCATCTTTCTGACCATGTAATGTTGCAACTGATGAGAAGTAGCTTCTGTAAATTGTACATCTTGCAATTATGTCTAAACTTAGGACACCTTCTGATAAGACATGAGAAGAATTTACATTCTGAGCTGATGTTCACTTACTGTATTCTAAGCACAATCCCCCCTTAAATATTCTCATATTTTAGCGTTGTTTTACATAAACCTAGGATAGTTACTTTGCACGAGTATGATATTTCTCTTGGTTTTTAAGTTAAACTGTGGAGAATTTGTGGCTCAGGTAAAAATACAGTCTTCATCTTTCTGACCATGTAAAATTGCAACTGTTAAAAATAACTTCTGTAAAGTGTACATCTTGCAATGATGTCTAAACTTAGGACACCTTCTGATAACACATGAGAAGAATTTACATTCTGAGCTGATGTACACTTACTGTATTCTATGCACAATCCATCTTTATGTATTCTCATATTTTAACTTTGTTTTACATAACTCCAGGATAGTTACTCTGCATGAGTATGATATTTATCTTGGTTTTTAAGTTAAACGGTGGAGAATTTGTGGCTCAGGTAAAAATACAGTCTTCATCTTTCTGACCATGTAAATTTGCAACTGTTAGAAAAAACTTCTGTAAAGTGTACATCTTGCAATTATGTCTAAACTTAGGACACCTTCTGATGAGACATGAGAAGAATTTACATTCTGAGCTGATGTACACTTACTGTATTCTAAGCACAATCCCCCCTTTCAATATTCTCATATTTGAGCGTTGTTTTGCATAACTCCGAGATAGTTACTCTGCATGTGTATGATATTTCTCTCGGTGTTTAACTTAGATCGAGAAGAATTAGGTCTTCATCTTCCTGTCGATGTAAAGTAGCAACTGGTATGAAATACCTTCTGTAAAGATTACATCTTGCAATGATGTCTAAACTTAGACCACTTTCTGATAAGACATGAGAAGAATTTACATTCAGAACTGGTGTACACTTGCAAAATTCTGAGCAAAATCCCCCTTTAAATATTCTCATATTTGAGCATTGTTTTAAATAATTCCAGGATATTCTCTCTCCATGAAAATTTCTCTTGGTGTTTATAGTAAACTGTGGAGAATTTGTGACAATCATGTAAAAATATGGTCTTCATCTTTCTGACCATGTAATGTTGCAACTGGTGAGAAATAGCTTCTGCAAAGTGTACATCTTGCAATGATGTCTAAACTTAGGACACCTTCTGATGAGACATGAGAAGAATTTACATTCTGATGTACACTTACTGTGTTGTAAGCACAATCCCCCTTTAAATATTCTCATATTTTATCTTTGTTTTACATAACTCCGAGATAGTTGTTCTGCATGAGTGTGATATTTCTCTTTGTGTTTAACTTAGATTGTGGAGAATTAGTGACATCTAAAAGTCTGGTCTTCATCTTCCTGTCCATGTAAGGTTGCAACTGGTTAGAAATACCTTGTGTAAAGTGTACATCTTGCAATGATGTCTAAAGTTAACCTCAATCTGATAAGACATGACAAGAATTTACATTCTGAGCTGATGTACACTTATTTAAATATTCTCATATTTAGCATTGTTTTACATAATTCCGGGATATTCTCTCTCCATGAAAATTCCTCTTGCTGTATAAGTTAAAATGTAGAGAATTTGTGGCTCGTGTAAAAATATGGTCTTCATCTTCCTGTCCATGTAAGGTTGCAACTGGTGAGAAATAGCTTCTGTAAAGTGTCCATCTTGGAATTATGTCTAAACCTAGGAAACCTTCTGATAAGACATGAGATGAATTTACATTCTGAGCTGATGCACATTTACTGTATTCTAAGCATAATCCCCTTTTAAATATTCTCATATTTTATCGTTGTTTTACATAACTCCAGGATATTCTCTCTCCATGAGAATTTCGCTTGGTGTTTAACTTAAATTGTGAAGAATTTGTGACAGGTAAAAATATAGTCTTCATCTTTCTGACCATGTAATGTTGCAACTGTTAGAAATAGCTTCTGTAAAGTGTACATCTTGCAATGATGTCTAAACTTAGGACACCTTCTTATAAGATATGAGAAGATATACCTTCTGTAAAGATTATGTCATGCAATGATGTCTAAACTTAGACCACTTTCTGATAAGTCATGAGAAGATATTACATTCTGAACTGGTGTACACCTGTAAAATTCTAAGCAAAATCCCATTTTAAATATTCTCATATTTGAGCGTTCTTTTAAATAACTCCGGGATATTCTCTTTTCATGAAAATTTCTCTTGGTGTTTATCGTAAACTGTAGAGAATTTGTGACAATATTGTAAAAATATGGTCTTCATCTTTCTGACCATGTAATGTTGCAACTGGTGAGAAATAGCTTCTGCAAAGTGTACATCTTGCAATGATGTGTAAACTTAGGACACCTTCTGATAAGACATAAGAAGAATTTACATTCTGAGCTGATGTACACTTACTGTATTCTAAGCATAATCCCCCTTTAAATATTCTCATATTTGAGCGTTGTTTTACATAATTCCGGGATATTCTCTGTCCATGAAAATGTCTCTTGTTGTTTAACTTAAAATGTGGAGAATTTGTGGCTCAGGAAAAAATATGGTCTTCATCTTTCTGACCATGTAATGTTGCAATTGATGAGAAGTAGCTTCTGTAAAGTGTACATCTTGCAATGATGTCTAAACTTAGGACACCTTCTGATGAGACATGAGAAGAATTTACATTCTGAGCTGATGTACACTTACTGTATTCTAAGCACAATCCCCCCTTTAAATATTCTCATATTTGAGCGTTGTTTTACATAATTCCGGGATATTCTCTGTCCATGAAAATGTCTCTTGTTGTTTAACTTAAACTGTGGAGAATTTGTGGCTCAGGTAAAAATATGGTTTTCATCTTTCTGACCATGTAATGTTGCAACTGGTGAGAAATAGCTTCTGTAATGAATACACCTTGCAATGATGTCTAAACTTAGGACACCTACTTATAAGACATGAGAAGATATACCTTCTGTAAAGATTACATCTTGCAATGATGTCTAAACTTAGACCACTTTCTGATAAGACATGAGAAGATATTACATTCTAAACTGGTGTACACCTGTAAAATTCTAAGCAAAATCTCCCTTTAAATATTCTCATATTTGAGCGTTCTTTCAAATAACTCCGGGATATTCTCTTTTCATGAAAATTTCTCTTCGTGTTTATCGTAAACTGTAGAGAATTTGTGACAATCATGTAAAAATATAATCTTCATCTTTATGGCTATGTAATATTGCAATTGGTGAGAAATAGCTTCTGCAAAGTGTACATCTTGCAATGATGTGTAAACTTAGGACACCTTCTGATAAGACATGAGAAGAATTTACATTCTGAGCTGATGTACATTTACTGTATTCTAAGCACAATCCCCTTTTAAATATTCTCATATTTTAGCGTTGTTTTACATAATTCTGGGATATGCTCTCTCCATGAAAATTTCTGTTGGTGTTTAACTTAAATTGTCATGAATTTGTGACAGGTAAAAATATAGGCTTCATCTTTCTGACCATATAAAGTTGAAACTTTTAGAAATAGCTTCTGTAAAGTGTACATCTTGCAATGATGTCTAAACTTAGGACACCTTCTGATGAGACATGAGAAGAATTTACATTCTGAGCTAATGTACACTTACTGTATTCTAAGCATAATCCCCCCTTTAAATATTCTCATATTTGAGCGTTGTTTTACATAATTCGGGGATATTCTCTGTCCATGAAAATGTCTCTTGTTGTTTAACTTAAAATGTGGAGAATTTGTGGCTCAGGTAAAAATATGGTCTTCATCTTTCTGACCATGTAATGTTGCAACTGATGAGAAGTAGCTTCTGTAAAGTGTACTTCTTGCAATGATGTGTAAACTTAGGACACCTTCTGATAGGACATGAGAAGAATTTACATTCTGAGCTGATGTACATTTACTGTATTATAAGCATAATCCCCTTTTAAATATTCTCATATTTTAGCGTTGTTTTACATAATTCCGGGATATTCTCTGTCGATGAAATTTTCTCTTGGTGTTTAACTTAAATTGTGAAGAATTTGTGTCAGGTAAAAGAAACAGTCTTAATCTTTCTGACCATGTAAAGTTGCAACTGTTAGAAATAACTTCTGTAAAGTGTACATCTTGCAATGATGTCTAAACTTAGGACACCTTCTGATAACACATGAGAAGAATTTACATTCTGAGCTGATGTACACTTACTCTATTCTATGCACAATCCATATATGTATATTGTCATATTTTAGTGTTGTTTTACATAACTCCAGGATAATTACTCTGCATGAGTATGATATTTTTCTTGGTGTTTAAGTTAAACAGTGTAAAGTCCGTGCGTTTATTATGTCCCCATCGGCAATCCTTTTATAAATCTTAACACTGACAGCAATAGCAAACAATAGCCAAGCCGCTCCCGATAAGCACGTGCACTCAGACGTTGTTGCCACATTTTCTTTACTTACATTTCTTGTAGTTGCAAGGCGCCTCTCGTTATTTTTGCTCTATAACCACGTGCGGGGTTGATTCTTTTTAACTAGTTGTGTTGTGTTATGGTGCTGTTTTGTTGCTTTGTTATAGTGTTGTGCTTCTAGTTTTTTTTTCCTTAGACTTTGCATAATGGAAGTTATCACTCACGGCTGCTAGTGAAAATCCTAAGTATGAAGTCAAAACTTCAGGATATTATTTCCTTCATGGAGAGCAGAAATGCTCACCACCCCCTCAAAGCCAATGGCGCATTCCCCCCAAAAATCGTCATGCGCCCCCCCCCCCCCCGATTATATCATGTGCCCCCCCAAAAACATCATTCGCGGCCTCAAACCATATCGTAATCCCCACAAAGTATTTAATTACGACAGCGTGTCTACCGAAAGTAACTTTTTTCTTAGCTTTACAGAACACTATACTTGATCTGCCCTTATTCCCTAAACAGAGGTGCCCTTCACTCATGACCACCCCTAAAATCGTTCATAAACCCCCGAAAATAGTTTGGATGAATGTGTAATAGTTGATGTCTATTTGAATGAAATACCATGTTACATTGTCCATATTTTTTGATTGTTCGATTTTCGAAAAAACTTAAAGCTAGCACATTGATTGGTTAAATGTAGTAAATTAAAATATGTAAATATGCATATAAATAGTATTTTTGAGTGGGTTTATAAAACTCAATTTGAGTATTTAACACAAATTGTTACACAACTTAAGATAAAGATAGAATAATTCAACCTTGGCAAACCAAATAATATGCTCCAGCCGTATGGCAGATTCAAATTGTTTCACGAGACATTACAGAACCCTAGCTAGAAATTCTTAACCTCAAGGCGATAATATAACAGGGTTCCTCTTTCAAAGAACTCACCCTCACCCAGTGGCGTGCCCAAAGGGGGGGTTGGTGGGGGTTATAACCCCCCTCTGTGGCCCAGTATTCCTAAGAAAAAGAATGTCAAAGGTAGGAAAATATGAGAAAATGAGGGTTGACGACCAAGAAAAAAGTATACGTAACCCCTCGACAATCCTGGGCATGCCACTGGGTAAATATAATTATTGTAGTAACAAACCATAATCCATAACAATAATTACTTGGATTTTATCTTCAGTGCAAATTTAAAATTTTCCTGTGACAAGTTAGAAATACGGATTCGATATATTTTTGTCCCAAATCATGCACCTGCTTTAAATTAAGCAGTATACCAACACTAAGCATTATATTTTAAGAAGGGATGTTATTAATGAATATCGAGAATATCGCTTATGTCTTGTAATGCAGCTGTAGTATGAAACTTCACATTCACCTCAGTAAAGCGCCAAACACGCATTCTCGCAACACATGACTGCGGGTGAAGCGAGCAAGAAAATGTTTACCCCCATTTCTTTGCAGGCTTTCAAGAATATTAATTTAATGGGGTGTCAATACTTACTTAAGATCCCGAGATATTTTGTCTTTTCCAGCTTCTCTTTTGGCACGTTTGGGGTCGAAAACGTGTACTACATACAATATCGCTAAATACAGTCTCCAAAATTTAATGTTCGAACTCTCTCTCCACTACAGAAATCTCTCGACAATCCAAGGTTTAACACTTTATCAAGAGCTTCCTATTACCTCCTTTCAATTTAATACTCAATCCTACCACAAAATAGTTCCATGCTAGTTTTTAGACAGCATTGCCTCCTCCAAAAAAAAAAAAAAATTCTCAGTCTCCACACCAGAATTTCCGCAACAGTCTAAGACAATAGTAATACACAAGAATTGGATAACCCCTCACTTTAATGTTCAATCCCCCTCTAACTAAAATACCAGCCATAATGTAAGACCTAGAGTTGGATACTGCCCCCCCCCCCACGTTTAATTCAGAATCCCTTCCCCCAAAACCCCCTGGTCCATTAAGGCCTAATATGTAAGAGTTTGATATCCCCCTCCTTTCGATAATACCCTTAAACACTTCCTTTTTAATCTTTATGTGTATTTATTTTCTCTTTCCATATTCTTTAATTTTGTTTCTCTTTCTTTTTCTTTTTTCCTTACAATTTCCTTCTGCTTTTTCTCTTTATCTCTTCAATTTGGCAACATTGCTTTCCTACTTCAGTTTGTTGCTTCTACTTCAAAAGAAAACCGCCAGCGTGGGTGTTTCTTTTAACAAAGAGTACCGCTCCCTTTGTTAACCACTGGGGATATAATGAACACGCGGGCTTTAGAATTTGTGGCTCAGGTAAAAATACAGTCTTCATCTTTCTGACCATGTAAATTTGAAACTGTTAGAAATAACTTCTGTAAAGTGTACATCTTGCAATGATGTCTAAACTTAGGACACCTTCTGATGAGACATGAGAAGAATTTACATTCTGAGCTGATGTACACTTACTGTATTCTAAACACAATCCCCCCTTTAAATATTCTCATATTTGAGCATTGTTTTGCATAACTCCGAGATAGTTACTCTCCATGAGTGTGATATTTCTCTCGGTGTTTAACTTAGATCGAGAAGAATTAGGTCTTCATCTTCCTGTCGATGTAAAGTAGCAACTGGTTTGAAATACCTTCTGTAAAGATTACATCTTGCAATGATGTCTAAACTTAGACCAATTTCTGATAAGACATGTGAAGAAATTACATTCAGAACTGGTGTACACTTGTAAAATTCTAAGCAAAATCCCCCTTTAAATATTCTCATATTTGAGCATTGTTTTAAATAATTCCGGGATATTCTCTCTCCATGAAAATTTCTCTTGGTGTTTATAGTAAACTGTGGAGAATTTGTGACAATCATGTAAAAATATGGTCTTCATCTTTCTGACCATGTAATGTTGCAACTGGTGAGAAATAGCTTCTGCAAAGTGTACATCTTGCAATGATGTCTAAACTTAGGACACCTTCTGATGAGACATGAGAAGAATTTACATTCTGATGTACACTTACTGTGTTGTAAGCACAAACCCCCTTTAAATTTTCTCATATTTTATCTTTGTTTTACATAACTCCGAGATAGTTATTCTGCATGAGTGTGATATTTCTCTTTGTGTTTAACTTAGATTGTGGAGAATTAGTGACATCTAAAAGTCTGGTCTTCATCTTCCTGTCCATGTAAGGTTGCAACTGGTTAGAAATACCTAGTGTAAAGTGTACATCTTGCAATGATGATCTAAACTTAACCTCCATCTGATAAGACATGACAAGAATTTACATTCTGAGCTGATGTACACTTATTTAAATATTCTCATATTTTAGCATTGTTTTACATAATTCCGGGATATTCTCTCTCCATGAAAATTTATCTTGGTGTATAAGTTAAACTGTAGAGAATTTGTGGCTAGTGTAAAAATATGGTCTTCATCTTTCTGACCATGTAATGTTGCAACTGGTGAGAAATAGCTTCTGTAAAGTGTCCATCTTGCAATGTCTAAACCTAGGACACCTTCTGATAAGACATGAGAAGAATTTACATTCTGAGCTGATGTACATTTACTGTATTCTAAGCATAATCCCCTTTTAAATATTCTCATATTTTAGCGTTGTTTTACATAATTCTGGGGTATTCTCTCTCCATGAAAATTTCTCTTGGTGTTTAACTTAAATTGTGAAGAATTTATGAGTGAGGTAAAAATATAGTCTTCATCTTTCTGACCATGTAAAGTTGCAACTGTTAGAAATAGCTTCTGTAAAGTGTCCATCTTGCAATGATGTCTAAACTTAGGACACCTTCTGATGAGACATGAGAAGAATTTACATTCTGAGCTGATGTACACTTACTGTATTCTAAGCATAATCCCCCCTTTAAATATTCTCATATTTGAGCATTGTTTTACATAATTCCGGGATATTTTCTGTCCATGAAAATGTCTCTTGTTGTTTAACTTAAAGTGTGGAGAATTTGTGGCTCAGGTAAAAATATGGTCTTCATCTTTCTGACCATGTAAAGTTGCAACTGGTGAGAAGTAGCTTCTGTAATGAATACACCTTGCAATGATGTCTAAACTTACGACACCTTCTTATAAGACATGAGAAGATATACCTTCTGTAAAGATTACATCTTGCAATGATGTCTAAACTTAGACCACTTTCTGATAAGACATGAGAAGATATTACATTCTGAACTGGTGTACACCTGCAAAATTCTAAGGAAAATCCCCCTTTAAATATTCTCTTATTTGAGCGTTCTTTTAAATAACTCCGGGATATTCTTTTTCCATGAAAATTTCTCTTGGTGTTTATCTTAAACTGTAGAGAATTTGTGACAATCATGTAAAAATATAATCTTCATCTTTCTGGCAATGAAATGTTGCAACTGGTGAGAAATAGCTTCTGTAAAGTGTACATCTTGCAATGATGTCTAAACTTAGGACACCTTCTGATGAGACATGAGAAGAATTTACATTCTGAGCTGATGTACACTTACTGTATTCTAAGCACAATCCCCCTTTAAATATTCTCATATTTGAGCGTTGTTTTACATAATTCCGGGATATTCTCTGTCCATGAAAATTTCTCTTGGTGTTTAACTTAAATTGTGATGAATTTGTGACTGAGGTAAAATATAGTCTTCATCTTTCTGACCATGTAAAGTTGCAACTGTTAGAATTAGCTTCTGTAAAGTGTACACCTTGCAATGTCGTCTAAACTTAGGATACCTTCTGATAAGAAATGAGAAGAATTTACATTCTGAGCTGATGTACACTTACTGTATTCTAAGCACAATCCCCCTTTAAATATTCTCATATTTTAGCGTTGTTTTACATTACTCCAGGATAGTTACTCTGCATGAGTATGATATTTGTCTTGGTGTTTAACTTAAACTGTGGTGAATTTTTAACTCTCATGTAAAAGTCTGGTCTTCATCTTTCTGACCATGTAAAGTTGCAACTCTTAGAAATAACTTCTGCAAAGTGTACATCTTGCAATGATGTCTAAACTTGGGACACTTCGTAATAAAACATGAGAAAAATGTACGTTGTGAGCTGATGTAGAATTGCGGTATTCTAAACACACTCCCCCTGTAACTATTCTTATATTTTAGCGTTCTTTTACATTACTTTGGAATATTTACTGTGCATGAAAATTTCTCTTGGTGTTTAACTTAAACTATGAAGAATTCGTGGCACTCACGTAAAAATATATGGTATTGTTGGTCCTGTTCATGTAACAGTTAAACTTGTGAAACTGACTTCTTTTTTTAAATTATGTTGTGTTCTCTCACCACTTTACATATTTTCTCACTTTTTTTTTGGAATGAGAATGAGAGACCAGTTACTGGTTTAAACAAACATACAGAAATTAGCAATTATGATAGCTAATAATAATTAAAAAAAAATGTAGCAAGAAAGAAATGGGATGTATTAATTTATATCTGCCTGCTAAAATTACTGACATTAGTTTCCTAACTAATATATCTGCAAAACTTGTTGAACCCCCCCCCCCTTTTGTAATGGAAATAAACCGAATTTATATGTCTTAGTTTTGTAAAATAGGGAAAGCAAGACAACAGATGATAGTACAATATGACTTCTAGGGCATATGGTAGGGTTGATACTAGGATCCATTGTTCACTGCTTTAAAACAGTATCAATATCTAAACGAATAATAATATTTTTGCTGTTGCTAAAATAGGCAAATCAAGATTAGAGCTGCAGTTTGGAGTGGAACCTAAGTCACAATGTACAAAGGGCGTTCAATAAGTTTTGCACAGATGGTTATAATATTTTTATTAGTTCAATATAGCATTTTGCAGGTTAGTCTCGTGTTACTCACAAATCCAGAATATAAAAAAGGAAAGTTAAAAATTGTACTTACGTATGCGAGTATATTGTTCCTACTGTAGAACGACGTTTCAGAGATTGACTATCTCCTTCTTCAGGTTCATATAAAAAAAAACTAGGTACTTGGCATAGTACTGCGTCAAAAATGTAATATGAGGATTGTGATTAAGGGTTGGTTAGGATACATTTAAAATATTATGTTTTTGCTATTAGAAGTACGTAAAAAACATGTCGTTCCCTAAGAAAACTTGTACAATAGACCTATTCACAGGTAAAAAAGTTTAAAAAAAGGTTAAAAATCTAAAAAAACCTGCATGAACCACTATGCGACTTGCAGGTTCGGCCATTCCTACCCAACTATGCATCCTAATCCATATGAAGGTCAATTCTCCACGAAGGTTTCCCCTCCCCTTAATTTTCTTGTTTCCCCTTATTACGTCACAAATCCAACGTAAATTCACGTTCCTCCCGTGCAGCTTGCATAACTTCCGGAGTGACGTGGAAACCAATATTGGGTTAAATCTTCCAGGCTTTGTCCCATTTTTTGAGGAAATTGATCCACCCTTCTTCCAAATTTCCTTCGTCCCTATTAAGATTATTCTTCCCCCCCCTACAAATATTCGCTGTTTCATACACGTTTCTTCCTAACTTCCTCCCCTCTTTTCTAATTATCTGGTTTTTTTTGCGATTCTAAGCCCACTTTCCAAAATGTGTTCTGAGAGACCCTTTTCATGCTCGCTCCATCTGTTACCCATATTTCGACCTGTCTGTCCTATGTACTCCTTCCCGCATTGACATTCTATTCGATAAACCCCCTTCTGTTTTTCCGGTATTTCCCTAGTTGTCTTTCCTTTCTTATAATCGGTAAAGTATTTTTCTACATTCTTTGGTGCTTTCATCCCGCAAACGATTCTGAAATCTCTCGTTATTTTTCAGATTTTTTCCGATACGAATTGATGGTAAGGGATGCCAACGTACTTTACCTTCCTTTTTTCGATTTTTTCCCTTTCTTTTTGTTCCCCTTCCTCTTTTTTGGTTTCTTTCCTAATAATTTTCCGTGCTCTCCCCGCGATCTTATCCATTTCTCTATTTGTATATCCGTTTTTTAATCCAGTTTTTCTTATCCACCGAATTTCGTTGTCTTTTTCTTTTCCATTATTGCATAGTCTACGGGCCCTAATAAAAAAGTTTAGGAATACGTTTTTCTTTGTTTTTTCGGGGTGCGCCGATTCCTTGTTAATATATAAGTTCCCCGATAGGGGTTTATGATGTACTCCTGTTCTAATCCTAGTCCCTTCTTTCAAGATACTAAGATCCAGGAAATTGATTTTTCCATCGCTTAAGTTTTCCCTAGTGAAATTTATTCTTTCGTCTTGTTTTTCCAATTCTTCAAATACCTCACATACGTAAGTACAATTTTTAACTTTTCTTTTTTATAGTTGCAATATGATGATGAAATTTTAGGTGAACATACTTTGATCCTTTGGCTAGAAGACCATGTCACTCAATGTAGCCTCCATCTGCTGTGATGCATCTCGTCCAATTCTTTCCATGCCTTGAATGCACTTTAGTAAAATTCAGGTGGCTGCTTTTACACCATTGTTTCACACAAGAAATGAGGTCCTTGTCACTGTCGAATGTTTTTCCCCACAGGTGGGCCTTCAGACGACCAAACAGGAAGAAACCTGAAGGAGCCAAGTCTGGACTATAGGGAGGCTGAGGGATGAGTTCCCATCCTAATTTCATGATTTTTTGCTAGATAAAATTTTCTGAATCCTAGAGACTGCACCACTGTTACCACACTACCCAACGACACACCAGTGATTTCAGCAAGCTGTCTTGTGGTTACACATCTGTCCTTTTGGATGATTTGATGAATGGCTTCCTTGTTCACATGAATCACTACACTACACTTGATGGTCTACCACACCTTGGTTTGTCCAAAAGAGTGAAATCACCATCATCTTAAACCTCTGCAACCATCGTTGGATACTGGCGCGGTCCAATGTGTTATCCCCATAAACCGGAAGCAGCTTGCTATGAATTGATGTGGCTGATTCATGACCGGTTTTGAACAGGAATTCCATTACCGACGTTGTCGGGTCCTGATGTCTACTTCAGTGTCCATTGTGGTTTACCTGTGAACAATAGGAAAAAAAATATTGCCATTTTAAAGCCAAAGGATCAAAGTATGTTCATCAGCATATTGCAACTAATAACAATATTATAACCATCTGTGCAAAACTTATTGAACGCCTTTTGTAATTGGTCTCCATTTATTATAACAAAGCCAACAAAGTTTACAAATAAAGAAATTTAAAAAAAACAATAAATTTAAAAAATTCAAATGCTCTTCCTGGACTGTTCGTTATAGAAATGTTAAACTTTATTTGTTAATGAAATATTTTAGGATTCATTACAAAGCCACGAGTCTGTTCAATAATTGTATTTTCCTTCATTTTTAGGGATGCTGTGAGCGATCTAGCCCTTCACTTCCTAGATAAGATTAAGGTAATGGTGGTGAAGGACATCGAAAGAGAAGACATAGAGTTTGTGTGCAAGGTGAGTGATTTGCGTTTGAAATATTTTCTCCCATCTTTTAGCCTAATTTCTCTTAAAAGAGGCAAAGAAATTCAGATGTATCTGTAGAATGTGTAATAGTCAACATTTTATTAATATAATTAATATAATTTTTTACTACCAAAATACATGCATAGATCAGTTACATTAAGATATCATTTACAATGAAAATGTCAATCACATGAACATAAACATTGCATATTAACATACGAATACATGTTGTTGATACGAGCATCCTTGGTGATCTGTTGAGTAGTCATCATTAGGGGGTGGATTTACATGCACTAAAAATGCCAAAATATGCATTAAAACAGGCAAAATATGCACTATACATTTTAAAAGGGGGTCCTAAAAATTGTGTATTACGTTCTATATACGCTTTATATTGGCATCACTTCCCAGAGAACATGAGATTGCCCACATAATTCCAAGAATTGAAGCAATTCCTGCCTATAGACCCATATAGCTAATATAATTGCTCAATGTGATTAGTGATAGAAACCTTGCATTTTTGTTGTTTGTATTTTTTAGTGGCTGGGCCCTACAGGCTTTGTTCCCAAATAACAGAATCATTATATATTAGTCGTTAACAGCTGAACACAGTAAAGATAACATCCACTACATAAAATAAACCTGATACCCACAACTGGTTTTACGCACTCAAAATATTATGGTTGAACTACACTGTTGCACAGGGTTTGCAAAGCCCTGAAACCCTTGCCCAAGCCCACAAAAGGAACGTTGACTTAATTGGATGACATTGTGGATAAATGATTGTTTTCTGATTTTAAAAAAGATGCCAAAAACTTGAAGCATGAACTACCACCTTCCTGCAACAGAAAATGACTATCTAAAACATAAATTTTAATACTAAAATACTCAGAATAGACTTGACATTAAGTAACTGTTGCATCAAATCTTCTCTTCGATCCTGAAGTATTACAAATTTCTTAACTATTATCTGTCCACAGCAAGCCTGGAATAGGTTTAAATAGATGAACATGACCCGAGAGAAGTGCTATTGGTTGGGATGGCAGCTATTTCCAAGAATAAAAATATAGAGCATTTGACAAAGGAACCGCAGTGATCTAGTCAGTGGTGCATCTGACTGCTGTTCAGGAAACCATGGTTTGATTCTCTGGGTGGGTGATCTAAGGTCAGAATTTTTTCGGCCTTGTTCCCACATAAAGTGGCTCTGGGGCTCACCCAGCCTCAAAATCAATGGTTACCTGGGGGAAACCCTGAGGGGCTAAAGGTGGCCAAATCATATCACCTCCAAAATGGCCAAGATCAAGAATGTGTGGGGCCCTACCCCCCACAAATGTGCCTTAATGGTACGCTGCTATATGCACGGGAAACTTTACAGTTACCTTTACAAAAAAATGCCATTTACTGAAGATTTTATACTGAAGCATTGTGGGGGTGGGGAGCTTATTTCACGTACCTTATCTGAAAATGAACCAATGTCAGAATTGTGGAATAAAGTCAGAACTTCACAAACCATATTATTTTGTTTATATTTACTTCATTCTTACATGAGATGGAGAATAGCACCGATCAATGTAGTATTTTAAATATTTTCATGTTGGGAGGGGTGGTTCCAGAAAATTCCTGGGAAGCAACGCATATGTGCTTAACATCTCCCCCAAGATATACCAGAAGCAAGCATCCAGAAGGGGAAGTGGCTCATCCCAACCCAAATAACTACCATTCAGGTATAGGCACTCACGTAGACTTACAAAAATAACATAACCAAAGCTAACCAAGAGGTAATGCCACCCTGCTGCTGTCACTGGCAGATAGAACTGTGACTCATTTCTTTTTTATATTGGTGAGAGGGTGATTTTCTTGAACTTTGCAACAGCTATAGTTTTCATTTACTGGATGTCCTTGACCCAACAAGAGTGATCTAGTTTACTCTTGACACAAAGGACAATGAAATGGAAGGGGCACACTTGGAATAAACTATTACATTAAATTACTTCCAATATATGCAAAAATATGCACTATAAAACTTTGGCAGAGTGTTTCCAATGAACTGAAATGGATGAATCTGTCTGTTGAAAGCTCATGAATTTTCCCCGGGGGAAAAAAAAACCATGCAAATATCATATTGTAGTAATCATATTGCCACCGAAGGTTGTGGTATGCACTTTTTGGCATTGACATGAGTGTTGTCTTATCAGTTTTCTAACCTAATATTTGTGCAAACTGCAAAATTATATCATTTTGTTTTGTTTCAATAAGAAGGTGTAATTCAGGTACCCTTGTTTTGTAAAGAAAATTTCTAAATATACAACACAAAGTGACACAATTAGACCATTGAATGTTTAATGTTGGATTGGTAAAGTAGTGGTTAGTTCATTGATGTTGGCCAAAATTTTAAAAGGGCCGAATTTCATAGCACATTTCATCAACATATTAAAACCTGAAATACAATCACAACATTTAACCATATTTTAACCTTTCCATGTCTTATTTTCTTTCATCCTGAAGAATTGAGAATGGCCCAAAAAATTCACAGGAAAAGTAAGGTACGTGTTGTGATTTTATCTTGGTTTCATACGTATTATATTACTGAAGAAATATTGTTGGTCAAATTGTGATCATGTATTGATGGGTACTCCCAGTCTTGTAACTGAAGCCTTGAGGTGGTGATATTGACTGTGATCCCTTTTATTTCAGACACTGGGATGTCGTCCGATAGCTAGCTTGGACCACTTCCTCCCAGAGCACCTGGCGAATGCAGAGCTCGTGGAAGAGGTTATGACTGGATGCAGCAAATTTGTGAAGGTAATGGTTTCCTTTTGGTCCAGGATTGGAGGATTCTGTGTTTTATTTTAGAGTGAACATGCAGTCTGTGCTTTTCATTTGTACATATTTGCACAAGTTTTAGTATGCAGAAAATTCGTTAATGCTCAAAATCAAGATGGTAGTAACCTGCAATGTTACTGTGTTGACCCAAATTTGCAAGCAAGTACATTAGTCTGAGGTGGCAAAGTAGAAAGGTGATATTTCTTCTTGAATTCACATCAGGATCCTTCGTGTTCCTTTATAATTCATAGCTTCAAACAATAATATTAATTTACACACAAAAATGTAGAATGAGCCACCTTCATTTGCTGCTACGATTAAAAAAAGATAAACTTGCGTTAGAGGTAATGCATAATTCAACTCATGAATGGCCTCAAGAGGCCAAGGGCATGTGCGCAGGCCAAAGGCGGTCATTTTTAGCAAAGATCAGTGCTTTGTGTACACAATATACAGTGGAATCTTGATTTTAAGTTTTTCAGGGGACCAAGCTAAAAGAACTTCAAATCTGGGAGAATTTTGTAGCATTTTGCTCTATTGGGACAGAGCATTTGATTGTATAATGTGGGAAAATGTAAAATTGGGGTTCCACTGTGTATATGTCCTTGTAACACATGTCCATGGGATCTTTCAATTCAAAACCTCGTAACAATAGTTATGAACAAACTGTTATAACTCCTACAAGGGGAAGCTTTTCTTTTTCCTTATTATGAAAAATACAGTGGAACCCTGATTTTACATTCTGGGATTTAAAATTGTCCCCACATTGCACATTCAATATCGATAGTTTCAGCATAGCAAAATGTTATAACAATTTCTTCAATTTCACATTTTCCTACATTTTAAGGCTTTTAGTCTTGGTCCCCTGAAAAATGTAAAATTGAGGTTCCTCTGTAAATTGTGATGAATGGCGTATAATTTGAAATACTTGCAAAAATCTCATATTTATCTATGTGCGTAACTTAAAATGCATTTGCTTTTTATTAAGGTAACGGGCATCCAGAATCCTGGCCGCACAGTGACTGTTGTGGTGAGAGGGAGCAACAAGCTGGTTCTGGAGGAAGCCGAGAGATCGCTGCATGATGCTCTGTGTGTCATTAGGTGCCTTGTCAAACAGAGGTGAGTGTCCTGTCTGGTTTGTTTAAAGTATTAGAAAGAGTTCCATGTGGGAGTTCACGTCAGTAATGTCCCGAATCATCAGCAAGCAAGATGAAGAAGTGCTCTTTTAGAGCAAACTCTCATTTTTTTATGCCATGCAGGGCATCATATGAGTTAATGTGGCTCAAGTATAGCCAACTATTATTTCATTATATTCAAGTACTTTCTTGTAACCACAGTTGATACTAAATATAAAATACAGATTTCTAAAAGTCGTTCTAAAACTAACGTTTTGGGTCCTTCGCCGGATACTTTTTCAGGGTTATCCAATGAAGTCATATTAAAAAGGTAAAAAAGTTATAAGCAAAGTAAAAATATCTGTAATTTATATTTATTATTTTATTACAGGAACTGTAGGAACTTACAGAAAGTTTGTGAAAATTGATGCTCAAGGTTGGACCTAGGCATCCTGTTTGAGCCGTATACATTGAGTTGAAATAGTGAAACTGTTGATATAGTCTTCTCTCTGTATCAAGATATGTAAATATGTTTTCATGAGGGTCATTCAATGTCATTTCAATATGGTGAAGTAAAGTAAAAAGTAAGCAAGGGTATCTTGTACTGAGGGTCTTAAGAGTGACTCACAACACAGATTTAATGACATTTCAAAGTCCTGTAAAATGGAAACGGTCTGAGATAGTGAAAAAATCATGTTTCTTTCAACCATAAGAGAAGAGCGTACACAAAGTTTCATCAAAATCTGAGATGGTGGGTGACATAATCTTTGGTTTTTGTGCATATTTGATGTGGAATGACTAGTCACATATTTTTGGTAACTAAAAAAGCAAAATTTCGGTACCAAAACGGAGTTGATTTTGAGTTCAAAAGATTCGCCAATGCTTACAATATGCCTGTTTTCGGAGAATTATCCAAAATGAAGAAGCACGCACACCAATAATAAACAACTTGACCCCACGGAAGCCTATTCACGCTTTTGCCTGGCCATTCCCTGCCCCCTTCCCAACACGTGTTTGCACAGAGTGGCAATAGGCGAAGGCTGTTATTTTTAACTACCCCAAATCACGGTTATCACAAGAAAGAAAAGTGCCTTTTTTGAATGATCTGAATTGTAAAAGAAGGTATAGACCATGAAAACCTTACATTTCCTCTGCTTCTTGCATATTTATTATGTTCGAATGTTAACGACTTTTGTTTCCGACAGAAACACACTTGTTTCGGGGTGGTGATGTCAAAAGTAAAAGCATTTAAAAGCCCATGCTGAACTCTTAACTTGGGATCCCCAATAGCTGTGATGCATCCTTGATTCATACAACACATCTGATATTTCTGTGATAACCTTGTGGACTCTGAGCTTCCATTTCTGATTAATGCTTGTGCGGAGTTGGGTGTACATTTAGTGAAATATATTTTTTTTGTTTCCAGAGCCCTCATAGCTGGAGGAGGAGCACCAGAGACGGAGCTGGCTTTGAAACTAGCCCAGGAAGCACAGACAATAACTGGAGTGGATGCATATTGCTTCAGGT
Source organism: Lepisma saccharinum (assembly GCF_977018435.1). Classification (NCBI taxonomy): domain Eukaryota; kingdom Metazoa; phylum Arthropoda; class Insecta; order Zygentoma; family Lepismatidae; genus Lepisma; species Lepisma saccharinum. Next base: position 64,172,957 of record NC_139241.1, on the reverse strand, counting down.
AATGTTAAATGTTCGATGCGTAGTCTGAAATAGTGGCTGAACTTATAACAACGGTGATATTAGCATTAGTTCAGAACTGTCATTACAAATATCTCGAAAGGTAATGCATGTAGTTCTCTGAATGTTAGTGACAGATGTTCTACATCAGCATGCAATGTTTATTGGATATTGCTTTCATTTTTAAACCATACTCTTTCAAAACGTAGTGTTAGAATTGCATAGTTTAAAAAAAAGCACCAGACAATAGATAATGTCCAATTAACGTTACATGCTAATCTTGCAAGGTACCTAATGCCACTACTTCATTAATTTGATAGCATTTCAGTTAATAAAATGTGGATTAGTTTTACCAAACCAACATATGAAAAATGATGTGTACCTCGGTTGAAAATTTTGTTTTATTTCTATGAATATAAAGGTGTAATTCATTACTTGGTTTTGTAATGTAAGTTAATCGGGGATGTGACATGTTAATTGGAACACACTATCATTAGGGATTGGATTTTAAGGTTCTGCACCTTTCCAAAAAATAGCTGATTTTATATCGATCCTTTAAAATATGTATTTTAGGACATGAAATCAAGTAAAATGAACACACTTTGTTGCACCTTTTCGTGAAATTAGCACATTTATCCCCTTTTTACCACTCTTGGATGCTTCACCATCTTTTTCCTTCCTTTTTCTTTCATGTTTTGTTAAAAAATTGGACAGAAAAATTAACGATTTTCACTCTTCTTGAGCAGCTACGTAAAATCATATAGGGGGGCGTATAGTCTCATTTTGTAGAGCAGAACGAGAGCTATAAAATGGTGTAATATAATCATTGCAGCCCCAATAGTTCACAAGATAATGTTTCAAGACCCGCGAGAGAAAAAAACAAACTTCAGCAAAACCTATTTGGTAGAACCACAGTTCTAGCATTATACAGAAGGCACAGAAAAAGAGGACATTGAATAAATGCATGTTATCAGCACTTTTTTTTTTTTTTTTTGCAAGTTTTTGAAAACATTTTCAGAACCTTTTTCCACCCCTTTCCTGACCATAATTTTGCACCTTAAAATCCCTTCCTTACTTATCAGATTAGCTGATATGGGCATATTGGTATGCCAGTTTATCCATAAAATTACCAATAATTTTACTGATTTGATGTATCTATAAACAGGGGTAGAATTCCCTATTGCTAGCTTAAATTCTGCAGCGTTATGTTGGCCATGTATTAGAATGTGTTGCATAGTTATTCATGCTACTACTCTGGTGCAAGAATTATTTAAGTTTTTGTATTAAAGAAATTAAATGTTTTAAGATCAAATTTCATAGCTTATCTTGTTTGGATTCATGGCTTTCTTTGCCTGTATTTTGATGGAAAAACTCCTAAGAGGAGCTAGTGCCTGAATTATTTTTAGTTTTTTCTACCCTTATAAATATATAACAGGAGAAAACCTCTTGCGTAACGTGCCAGCAATATATTTGTTAAAAACAAAGAACTCTATTAAAGTGTTTTTTCATCATGCTGTGTGTGTGATTTTTTTTTTTTTAACAAAACCCCTATATATGTTGTAATGTAGTGCAAGGTCTCTGAACCTTCAGGCCATGGTTCAAGGTAAATGTTGAGCATTGGTTCAACTTTCCTTCATTCTCGGCCAATAAGGGGAGAACGAGGCTCCAGTTAATGCTCTGCACTTTTTTCAAGCATCCCCATAAGGTTCTGATACCAGCCTAGGAAGGAGTTAAAATGCACAATAAAGATTAGGTAGACAAGAGTGTAAACTTTCCATCTTGTCTGGTTCGTCAGCTGTGCATAAATAAGTCTGATTCATTTTACTTTCCTTTGCAGAGCCTTCGCGAATGCGATGGAAGTCATCCCATGCACGCTGGCAGAAAATGCAGGGCTCAACCCCATAGCCACAGTCACAGAGCTGAGGAACAGACATGCCCAGGGGGAGAGGACTGCAGGGATTAATGTCAGGAAGGTAGGTTTTGGTTGAGAATACTTTCAAAACTGCGGATTTTCCCCTTACAACAAACTATTTTTCTTTTCTTTTTTTTTTTTTAGTTTTTAGTTTAAGTGTATATTGAAATTAGGAATGGCCAAATCTGGATACTCGGATATTCAGATTATCTGAAATGTCTCGATATCGGAATATGTGTATTATCCGAACATTTTTGTTGTTTATCCATTTTACAGGCTATCCACATAAATTTTCAATTGGATTTACGTCAGGAGAGTACTTGTACATTGTTATTATCAAAGAACTCATTGACTTTTCGAGATGTATGAGATTTTGCTAGGTCATGTTGGTAAACACCATCACCATCAGGAAAAGATTTCTCGAGATGAGGTATGACTTTTCGTCGCAGTATGTCAATATATTTATCACTGTTCATCATCCCCTTAACAGGAACTATTGGTCCAGGCCCTTCAGATGTGAAACAACCCCAGAACATTATTTTCGGGGGGTGTTTTGGAGTTTGTTGCATGTGTTCTGGTGAAAGTTTTTCACATTTTTCTTTACGAACGAACGAAACCTTGTGACCATGCACTTCAAAATGGCATTCGTCCGAAAAAAGCACTTTCTTCCAGTATCGCATGGTCCAGTCCCGATGACGTTTTGCCCACGTTACTTGCTTTTTACACATTTTTTTGTAAGCAATTGTTTTTTCAATGCCCTACAAGCTTTTCATCCAGATGCGATGCACTGTTGTAACGTGGACGTCCACTCCACTTGACAATAAATCACGTGCTAAATCAACAGCAGTCAGTCTGGGGTTCTGTTTGCTTTTTCTAATAAGAATTCGGTCATCCTGCAACGAAGTCTTCAGTTTTCGACCACATTTTCCCTTTCTTTGAGGCTTGATGGATCTAGTCTCTTGGTATTGTTTCAAAATTGAATTAAACGTACCCAATCCGACACCACATTCTGTAGCAATTTGTCTCTGTCATATTGAAGTATGCAGTGATAACGTAACAATTTTCGACCGTTTGCTTGGCGTTGTATCCATTTGGGTAAAAGCTGAAATAAGAACCACTCGCACAAAAAAAACTTACCTTCCGCTTGGCACATAACTTGCAACACAACTGACTCTTCGTCTGTCGACGATAACAAAATATTTCAATAGACTCCACTTTGGGTCTTCAACAATGAACTATTGAGTAAAAATTGATCGTTGTTCATAGCACAGGGCATTATCAAGAAGAGTTCAATTTAAGTTTGAAATTCTTATGCAATTAACAATTTTTAGTAGATTAGTATATTCCGTAACATTTGTAACTTGTATTTGTAGATATATTTCGAGTCTGAGTATTTGAAAACTGGTTGATACTTGAATTCTATCCTGGTCCAAGAGTGGCCAACCTGTGAAAGAGCCAGGGAATATATTTTTGTTAACCCTTAAACTATATACGTAAACAGTGAAACCTCAATTTTACTGTTTTAAGGGGACAACTTGCAAGAACATAAAATGTGGGAAAATGTAAAACTGGGGAATGTAAAATTTGGGTTCTGCTGTAGTCTTGTAATGTAACTTACTGCATACAGCAGTGTCTAACAGACTCTGTGACACGTAACAGAAAGTTCAATAAATCACACATTGGTTCTATTTCAAGCCTGTTGACAAATATAATACCAAACTGAATTTACACATAGGCAACAATGTCCTGCATTGTTCTGTTGCGCATGCAGGCAGAAAGATATTAATGGTACAGGGTCTGGGAGACCCTGGTGTAAAGGCAGAGGGTTAAAAATATGCTTTATGAAAATAGGGCATACTTAAAATATTATGGTCTATTATACATGATGATTCTAGATTCAAGGTAAAACTGTTTCATTGTATTGTTTCATTTAGGTAGAAAATAGCATAAATTGGGGATGGGACAGATTAATCTGCACACTATTGGTATCTGCCGATATAGTCATATCGGTAAAATTACCGATTATTTTACCGATCCAATATATCAATAAATATATCTTAAATTAGTGCAAAATTCTGCCATTTTGTTGTAATTTTTATAGATCTCCATGCCCTACTTTTTTAAAAAAGTAAAAAAAATCACATTTATTAAGGAGATCAATGAACCATTCAGGTTCTTCAAGAGCCATTTGGAATTTTACATCAGATTGGTATCAGTAAATTGTATATAGTTACTTTATCCCTACATTCTAGTGATTTTTTCCCATCACACATTATATAACAGGGTGGCTACTCACTGGGAATTCTGCATTAGTTATTTGCTCCGGGAGTGATGCGTAAATTCTGCTTGAATTTTTTCCTGTAGACGTGAAAAAATGCAACTTTTATTAATCCCAATCACACTGAATTTATACTAGGGATGGGCAGATACCGATATAAAATTAGAAATGATCCTTGAAGAACCTGAAAGGTTTTGACCTCCTTAATAAATGTGTGTTTCAAGGTGACTGTAGTGAAAAAGAAATTGCATATTAAGACATTTACTTTTTTAGAAATTAGGGCATGCAGATTATCCATTAAAATTACAACAAAATGGCAGAATTTTGTACTAAATTATCAGATATTTATCAATATATCGGTTCGGTAAAATAATCGGTAATTTTACCGATAAACCGATACACTAATATGCCTATATCGGCTGATACCGATAGAGTACCGATTAATCGGTCCCATCCCTAATTTATGAGTTTATAAATGCCTTAATGCAAGTTTTTCACAGTTTAGCTTTTATTTTTATCGGGGAAGGAAAAGAAAGCTCTGAATCGGTTTAATTTGTTAGTGTCCTTTGCAGAACAATCTATCTGACGTAATATTATTGCGAGATAAGATATCTTCAAGATGATTAGATAAATTTTAGTTTGAAATTCTTGTACAGTTAACAATTTTTTGTAGATTATAGAATATATACCGTAACATTTGTGACTTGTGTTTGTAGATTTACGAGGGTCATCCAGAAAATAAAGACCGTTTGGTTATACAAAATGAAAAACACAATATTTATTGGAAAAAACAATTCTGTTACATACGTGAAGCTTCCTTCACTTCTCTACATAATCACCTCCTACATTTAAACATTTGTCGTATCTGGGCACGAGCTTCAGAATTCCCATGTTATACTCTTCGGCCGCCAGTTCATTGTCATGGCAACAGTCTTTTGGGATCGTAAAGGTGTTCTTTTCGTGGATTTCATGCCAAAAGGCACTACGATCAATGCAAATCGTTATTGTAAGACACTAAGAAAACTACGGGGAGCCATCCAAAACAGGAGGGGAGGAATGCTTTCTTGAGGAATTGTGCTTCTGCACGACAATGCCCGTCCTCACACTGCTGGTGCAACTCAAGAATTGCTGGATCAATTCGGATGGGAAATTTTTGATCATCCACCCTAAAGCTGAAAGAGTTTCTGGGCGGTAAAGTGATGAAGGGTTGGAGGTGATAATGTAGAGAAGTGAAGGAAGCTTCAGGTATGTAACAGAATTGTTTTTTCCAATAAATATTGTGTTTTTGATTTTGTATAACCAAACCCTCGTATTTTGAGTCTTTAGTATTTGAAATGGCAAATGTAAACTCCGCACCTTAAATTAATTGATTTGAATTAGAATTCTTGGATACACTGGAATCGCACAGACTTTATATTGTAAATATATTTGTGTGTGTTCCATGTGTATGAGTGATGAGAGGCGATAATACTTACGATTGAAATAGAGAAAATATGCTTGTAGCCTTGAAGTTTTTTGAAAATTTCCTTTGAAAACTGTAAATTATACTTGAATTTTATCATGGTCTTAGAGTAGCCACCCTGTATACATATCATAAATATAGTCACATAGAAATAAATATGGTTCCGGATTCAATATTCATTGCAATCAGGAAACACTTCAGCTTTTAACAATTTGTAACACAAAGGTATTCTGTTTCCAGGGAGCAATAACGAACATCCTGGAAGAGAATGTAGTGCAGCCTCTGTTGGTGTCCACAAGTGCTATCACCCTCGCATCAGAAACAGTTCGCAGCATTCTTAAGATTGATGATATCGTAAGTATTAAACAAGTGAAGATTTGTACTTGTATAGTTTTTATAAATATTCAGTTTGTTTTCATATGGGAGAAAATTTAAGGTTTGTTTATAATCATTAATCACATCACTTAATATATGTTAACTTACATGTTCCTCCCATTATTATAAGTAGGTTATGTTAAAGCAACTTATGAATTCTCTTTTTACACCCAAGTTCCTTGGCCAGATGCTCCTGGAAAATGAGTATTTTCATTTCCATTATTTAATCTTTTAATACAGGCTTGATTGTGATAATTTTGTGAAACTTTCAACTAGAAAAAAAATCTTCAAGATTTGCCATAACACCATATGATGCTCCAAGGAACTTTTTTCTATCTTTGTATTAACATCTTCATTAATACACAGCAATATTTAAAATATTTCTCCAAAAGTTTACCAGTATTTCGCATTTCAGTCTTCAGGGCTTTAGAATAATTTGCACTAAATTTTTCTCCTGGTGGAAATCTATTGAAGTCCAAAAGATGCAAACCTGATTTTTTTTAATTGATGTATGTTAGGAAAGGTGTTAATACAAATAAAAGGTTACAAAATATGGTTACAATTTTTACTTTCTACTGTAACAATTTTCAGTGTCGTACCTGAGGATTTTCAAGTTTCTGTTATTTAACATGAATTAAAGTTACTACATGTAGGCTGCTTCTGCCAGAGGTGGTAATTTTTCTGAATTATTTTTTTTTTCATTCCCAGGTGAACACTTTCCAGTGAACATTCTAAACCTTACGACTTACTTTCCAGTCAACATTCTAAACCTTAAGACTTGGAAATGGTTACTAAATCTCTGCAGCCAGTGGATAATATATAACAAGTATTTTTTCCCCACAAATGCTTGCTTGTTAGTTTGCAAAAGAAAATTCTCATTTTGTCACTTAAATGTTTGTGTTATTTAAACAGTTAATAAATGTTTAATACTAAAATATTGTTTCTCTTGGAACGAGTGTCGAATGTATGCTTATGGAAGTAGTATATTGCTTTAATGGTGTCCCTTGCAGGCAATGATATGAAACAAAAATTGTGCAGTGACAGATTTTGGATACTGAATGTCAGTGTAATAATGGGTATATTGGCAACCAGTGCAGTACTAGAGTACAAGGTGTGACAATTTATCAACCTTGTAATCAAGGAGTCCTGGGTTTGGATTGCACTTCAAACTGCAAGTCCTGTTTGGTATTAATGTTCTATCACTGACTGGGTTCCTAGTGGTTTCTTTTTGTTCACTTAAATATCTCGCTCAGCACTTTTAGCCTGTTTTGACACTTGAACCGTTAATGTGGACTGCCTTTATCAAGGAGGCAAAATATCAATTTTTGTGATTTTGTGACATTCATAGTTTTCCCCCTGTACCCTTCATATGCATTATTAGATCTAAGCACAATTTGTCGCAAGATGGGTGTACCCCAGACCCAGCAATTCCCTGCTTGCTAAAATTGTGTATGTAATGTTTCAAAAATGTTTGTGTATGAAACCATTAAACAGTATGAGGACTCCATGGAGCCGAGGAGACAACGATCTGGACGTGTGAGGACTGTCTGGATGCAGTCTTCAACTTTTCATTAAGAAATACGCTCATGCTTACAACCTGATACTAAATTCAATAAACATAATTCACCTTTTCGTCAAGAGATGTCACTAGTGTACTGGGAGAATACCTCCCAGGTTCTTATGATTTCCTGATACCAAATTTACGTTGAAAATGAGCAAAAAGCACGACATGCCTAGTTTTTGAACCTCAATTTGGTTTAAATCATAAGTATAGATCCACCAACCCATCTGAAACCCTGGCACGGGAGCAGTGTCGCTAGTTATGTTATTATGGGGAAGCCTGTAGTTTGCATATTTTCCGAGGTTTCAGAAAGCTTGGTGGATCTCTATACCTACGTGGTATCTCCAAGCGCACTAGTGTTATCTCTTCAAGAAATGGTGAACTATCATGTGCAAAAAATCTTATTCACATTGAAAATTAGTGAAGAGTATCACATTTTTAAACAGTTCACATTGATTTCAAGATATGGCAGTGGTGGTCTGGGAGCATCTCTCTCCGAGGGTACTTTTGATCAGAACAGAAGTCGAATCCAGGTAGAAAATTTGCAAAAAGTATGATATAAAAGTTCTTCTTCATCAAGAGATGGGTGCTAGTGTATTAGGACCATATCTCTAAGATGCTTTCAATGAAAATGAGCAAACCATGATGCGTTCACTGGTTTCAATTACTTAAACTACGGGGATCGTTACTGTGAACACTTCAGGGGTCAGATGGTAGAGGTAGGTTACGTTTATGGTCCCCATGCAATCTCGCTGACAGGCTTCTGGCAGGGAGTGGAATGATTTCAGGGGATGTAGACGACATACATCTTACCTCTCGGCCAAGCGGTTGAGTGTGGATGTCAGGTGGCAGAGCACGGAGTCCTGAGTTCGATGGCCCACTGTCTTCTTGCCCATGGCTGGTGACGAAGCACATGCTGGTCGGCCCTAGAAGAGGCGCTGGGATGATGGTCTGACCGACGGCTACAAGTTGTAGCCCGTGGTGCTGAAGATAGTCAACTTGCGAATGTAATGCGGTTGTCTTTAGGCGAAAGCTTAATCTCGGTTTCCCGAGCCGGGTTGAGACCTGAAAGGTGTAGAGGTCTTCGCCTGGTAGTTGGTATTCTTCTGGAGGTCCTTGAATTCTGAGACTTGACTGAGACCCGAATTCTGGTGCTTAGCTCTTTTAAGCTGCTGGCAAATACTTCCTAGCTGCTTGGACCGCACTTCCGTATTTGCCAGCTGATGACGGTCTTGAACCCGGTAGTATCGAAGAATGCCGTGTCTCCTGACGTCATGTGCTTCCGCTATTTATGGAATGTTACCTTGTGTTGTAAATTGTCGCACTGATGTCTGGCGAGAGAATTTACCTTTTGTACAGAGTCTCCCTTGAATCGTTCCACATTCCCCTGCTCGTCGAGTATCCACAGGCTTGTGGTTACCAATCGCCTTGAGAAAGATTATACGAGGGTCACTATTTATATTTTGAGCCTTGGCAACACTGATTGAAGTTAGGCGCGATTTGACGTTTGCATGAAATCATCTGGCATTATTCACCATAACGTACTTCAAATGTTTTGTCAATAGCTTCATTTGAGTTGTTTATGTTGACTTGGAGATTGTGCGACAACAATAAAATGGAATTAACTCGTGAACATTTTCGTGCGATGATTTTTTACGATTTTTGACGTGGATTTTCAAGACAAGAGTGCATCGATCAACTTACTTCCACATTTGGCGATGAAGCCCCATCCTTTGCCACTGTGAAACGCTGGTATAACGAATTTCATCGTGGCCGCCATTCGCTCACCGACGAGATTCGCGAAGGTCGTCCAAAATCAGTTGTTGTTCAAGAAAACATTGATGCTGTGCAAAACCTAATACTGCAAGATCGTCATGTGACATACTGTGAGATTGAGGCAACCATAGGCATTAGTTCCACCAGCATATATAAAATATTACATGATCATTTAGCTGTGAGAAAGGTATGTTCTCGTTGGATCCCACACAATTTGACAAAAACTGAAAAAGACGTTCGCGTCAATTCTTGCAAACAAATGCTCAATAAATACAATCGTGGTACTTCAAAAGACGTATATAAGATTGTAACAGGTAACGAATCATGGATATATATATGCATATGAGCCGGAACATAAACAGCAGTCGACTGTATGGGTGTTTCAAGATGAACCCAATCCAACAAAAGTTGTTCGCGCTCGAAGCACATCGAAACAAATGGTCACCTGTTTTTTCGGGAAAACTGGTCATGTGGCAACTGTGCCTTTAGAGGAACGTAGAACGGTCAACTCCGAATGGTACACAACAATTTGTTTGCCAAAGGTCTTCGGTCAAATACGGAAAACAAACAAATGCCGTCGGATCATTCTTCATCAAGACAATGCCAGCTGTCACACATCTCGTCTAACAACCGACTTTATGAACAGCCAAAAAATCGAATTGATGGGTCATCCGCCGTACAGTCCTGATTTGGCACCCAATGACTTCTTCTTGTTCCCAAATGTCAAGAATAAATTGCGTGGACAACGATTTTCATCGGCGGAAGACGCCGTTCATGCGTTCAAAAACCATATTATGGAGGTGTCTCAAGAAGATTGGAAAAACTGCTTTGACAAATGGTTCGAAGGAATGCAAAAGTGTATTGACCATAAAGGAGAATACTTCGAAAAACAATAAAGCAGTTTTCAATGCCAAATTCCTGTTTTTTCATTGTTAGGCTCAAAATATAAATAGTGATCCTCGTATGAGGTTAGTTTATTTGACCCCCCAAAAAAATGTTACATAACAGTATGAAGTAGGTACCCGGTGACCGATGGATTACATAATTGATTATACCTTCACCTGTTGATATACACAAAATAAATTATTGCTTATATTGCAGTGTTCATGCATTTGTAATGCATTTCTTTCGTACATAAGCAAGAAAACAGATACACACCCAAGAAATTACTGGATCTTTTTGTGCTTTTGTTGGCAGTGTCCATTTACTAGTAGTGTTCCTGACCTTGTGGCACTGATTATATTTGTGTTTTTGTTGTATTTACCTTATTATTAATACCCTAATCCATGAATAAAATATTTTTTACATAAGTTATGCAGTATTATTTGTTTAGAATACTGTCAATTATTCAAACTGCATGTCGTGAGGTGAAAGTCGTTAAACTTAAAATAATGGTTTAGAGCTTAATAGCATAAAGAAATAACGACTTGTGATTTTTCTTTTCTTGTTTACACACTGTGAATCGAAGCACTTAAGTGTGTCGCCAAGGGTGACGACACGTAGCTCCCTTTCGATGCACTGATTGAAACACAGGAGGGTGGGGGAGGTTAGAGTCCTGGCATCGAAGGTGTTGGTACTCCTGGGCTGCTTCCGGATGGAATGACGTCTGTCCCTTAGCCGAGAGTTGGACTGATTATAGAAGGAGTGTGGGAAATATATTCTTGCGAGTAGATGGACTGTGGGGAAGGGGTGCGTTTCACTTTGAGGGTTTGAATTTGCGGAGCTACTGATGGGATTGGGGGAGCTTGATGTGTGGGGACTGCCATAGAGATTGTTTGGGGCGGAGGGGGAGGTAACAACTGCAAAGGTGCACTTATAGTCAGAATTTCGTAGTCCTTAACCTTTCGAATGGGTTTTCTACAAGTTCTGATTTTGTAATACAAGTAAACTAGGATTATACTGAGCGTTAGAATAACGAATAAGGCAATGGATAAATACGACGCAACATGACTTGGGGATTGGAGGAGGACATGGGGTGAGAGAGCATTAGCTTTCTTGGGGCATAAGAATAACGGAATCAAATGAAATATTTTATGCTGATATAATGTGAAGGTAGTTAGGCAGGCGAGCCATATGAATAGTATGATCGTTGGGAAATCTTTGGGTTGAAAAACCATAATATTGGGCGGAATGGTGACAACACGGAATTTTGTTATGTTGAGGTGGGGAATTTCAAGTGACCAATCGTGGTGGAATAACATGGTAGCATTGAATAAAGGGAAGTTTTATAAGTAACGTTAAGTTGAAAATCAAGGTTTTTTTTGTCCGTGCAGCGGGTAGGATATGGATTGTGTGGCAAAGGATGGAATTGTCAAATCCACAGGGAAAAATGGGATGTATTCTTATGTCTTCTGATATTATAACGTCCACGTTGCATTTAACATGTAACAATATTGCTCCTGGGTGATCGTGAGATTCAAGATCTACTATCTCATACGCGCACACTGGCAGGAACGGGAGCTATGAATGGCATCCAACGACTGGCAGATGTTTGGAAACGTGTTCAAGCAGGAGATTACATTGAAGGATTGGAAATGATTCCAGGTATGTATCTTCTTTCTCATACATGTTGCCACTACAAGAAAACTGGACCATATACATTACAGTTAGCCTGACGTCCAAAGACTAAATATTATGCTTGACCAAGAATGGGTTTGAGTTTTGTGCAATAAGTAACACCCATGGCAGTGTCGTGCAACTTTCGTATTAATGTCCTATCACCAACTGGGTTCCCTGATTAAGAAAAGCTTGTTGTGAGTTGAGAACTTATTGGTGTATTCAGAGTCCTCTTGCGTCTGCTCGATGTAATGCCTTCTAGAAACAAAGTAACTAACTAGTATTGAGAGATAAAAACTAGCAGGTGAGAGAGTACCACACTAGTTCAAATCTAATATAGCCTTGTCAGATTGTCATTAACCCTACGTTGGTTGTGCACAGTGTCTAGTACCGGGTGTGCAGTTTTAACGTCGTTATTCATCAATGTTTTGTCAACACCCTCCTTCTTTCTGGCTGAGTTTCTAACCTCTTTCTTTACATCACAATTTTGTTTTCAGTGTCTGTAAGATCGTTTAGCCGCTAGAGAGGGTTCGTTGAAGCACGTTGCTGTCTGGAGCCCATGCGCGATTATAGGCGTACCTAGTTTTTACTGAAAATCTGGTCTGCCGTTCCGTGCCTGACTAACGAAGAGTGCCTTTTTATATTTTATAGAATCTCAATTGTTGAAAGAAAATATCTAATCGTTATAATTGAGGATTTGGCATTTTAGACCATTAATTTAACATATTTTGAAACCTAGTCTCTGGCACAACCATTGATCAATTTTTTCTCGTGGGACCCATGAATGGTTAATCTGTTAAATGTATCAAATATTATCCTCCTCTCTCTCTCCCTTTTTTGGGGAGGAAGGAACAGTGAATAGACTTTTTCTTTCCCTTTCTCTAGCTCTTTTCTTCTCACAATTTCATGTCATTCTTTCTTTTCCCGCCTTTCTCTTGGGAGAGAAAAGAAAGGTGCTCTCTCTATCTCTTCTTTCCCTCCATATTCTCTACAACCCCCTTCCTCTTTTTCTCTAGAGAGAAAGTAGGCACTTCCGATATGCATTGCCTGAAAAAAAATGACACACGCAAGGAAGCATGGGAAAACAGAACACTGCATAGATAACATGAACCCTAAATAAGCACATTATTTTTCAGAGCAATGAACCATGCTTGTGACAGAAGAAGTATTTCATTGTAACTTATGTAGTTACTGCATTACCTCCGGATTATTTTACTCCTCTACCAGCTTACCTACAGCTCTTGTTTGGAGATACATGTTTCGAGTGCTACATGAGCCTTGAGGCATCCTATTAATGCCTTTTGGATCCCAAGCGATCGATCGAGATACCTAAAAGTAACCCTCACGGTCCCAAGCATCTCGATCGAGACGCTGTGTCAAGGTTGTAGTATTTACGTTATAACTTTTCTATTTTTGACTAGAATTTCGATTTTTTTATATTGTTCCTAACACATGTATTTAACAGAAATGTTTCTTGCACATTTTTCATTCTTTATGAAAATGGAGGTGAAAAGGTGGGAAAAGGGACTTTTGTTTTGCATCTCTTTTCAAGGGAAAATATAAATTTCAAATATTTCAACAATTTTTTAAAATAATTTTTGGGGGTTTTCGCCCTTCCCCCTCCATATATACGCCAAATTTGAATAAATTTTGCATTTTGTGCATGTTGACATTTTTTTTCACGGGGGCGGGGGAAACGCCATTTTTTTAAGAAAAGTATTTTGGAGGGGATTTCCCCCCTTACCCCCTCCACATGTACGCCGAATGTGCATAAATTATGCATCGTCTGAATCTGTGATTCATTCTGCGTACAACGGTATATCTTCCATATTTCCAAGGCATTTAGTTTCTGAGCTATAGTCATTTCAAGGTACCGCTGCATTTTGAAGCATGAATGAGTGGCGTGCCCACCATTCCTTTTGGGGGTACAACTCAAGTTACATTGGTAATACGACAATGATGCAAATATTTTTCTGTTTCTTACATGCCAGCGATAATTTCTATGTGCATTTTGAACTTCTCATATCCTTTTTTTTGGGGGGGGGGCCCAAAACCCCATTTTTTTTAAAAAAAAGTATTTTCAGGGGATCTCCCCCTTTCCCCCTCCATATATACGCCGAATTTGCATAAATTTCATCTAGTCGGAATCTCTGTTTCATTCCACGTACAACGGTATATCACTCATCTCTCTAGGGCAATTAGTCTCCGATCTACACTCATTTAATTGAAACTCTGCATGTTGCTCAAAATCGGCTCGGGACCGTGAGGCTTACTTGTGAAAATGGCCTTGGGACTCAAAAGGTTAATTTGATTCTCACTATATCTGAGTTGTGGGGCAAATTCCTCCACTGAAAAAATTACAGCTTTTACATTACAAATGATCAGCAGCAAGTGCACAATTCTAGCCACTAGAATGGAACAAACATCAGGCAATACGCAGATATCATTTTGAACCCTGCAGTCCCAGCATTGCCTATGTGGGGCCCAAAAGGGTTGGTTTATTTTAAACTTTCATCTTCTTCTACATGAACGAAAATTAGGTTTCTCCAACCACAGGTTTATAGCCTAGTCTGTACTGAAGAAAAAGATATAATTTTTAACTCTTTCAAAAAAAAATAATTGAATTTGCCACCAAAACCTATCACTGCTTTTACAATAGAATATTCGTTTTTCTCCAAAAGTATCAGCGGAAAGTATGCATTCTTGCCACGAGAATGGAACACATATGCAGGTACTGTTTTGAACCCTCTAGTTCTAAAGTGGCCTACATGGGGGCCTGATGAAGATCACATTTTGCAAATTGGACTTACTCGACCATAGGATTGTAGCCTAAACTGTACTATAAAAAGATAAATAAAATAAAACAATAAAGTAGCTATAATTTGAAACGCTAGACTTTGTTGTTATAGAGATACAAATTTTTATTTAAAACCTTGCATTGTTCATATTAAAAGAAAACAGCATATAGCATTTTCAACCAATTTACTTACAAAAGTTACATCACGTTTTGGGGGCTCCATATGCATCTGGCATCCTCTCTATTGTGTACCTGTGAAAAAAAAGAAAGAAAAGAAAAAACTTTGTACTATTTTAAGAAAAAATGTGCATGATGTGCAGATGTAAAATTAGTTTTGAATCGTTAGCAAACTTTAGTAAAGAAAAACAGTATGTTATTTAGCCTGTATTTTCTGAGGCTTCCCAAATTTAAAAAAGAAAAAGAAAAACTTCATTATTCTAAGTATGGGATGTAGTTTAACCTTACTTTGCAACGCCAGAAATTAGGTGACATACGTTACCTCATATTGACCAAAACGAGTTGAATCTAAAAGTTGAGATTTTTACTGTCAGTTAGGTTCACGCAGGGCTTCTTTTGTGCCAAATTTCAGAATTTTTCAAGAGGACCCATCCGAGATATTTAACCCCGAAAACTGTCAAAATTCAATGAACGGCCATGTTTGAACCGAAGCTGTAAAAAAGGGTTTCATTTCTAAGCACTGATATTTTACTTACAGACACCCTGCTGGCAGGCCTACACATGAAAAAAAAAATCAAGCCTTCGACTAAACCCCTTCTTTGAAAAAATCAGGCTTAAAAATCCAATTTTTTAACTATTGTTACCGCAATTTTCACCATAATTTTCGTACTTACGATGCAATTTTAAGCAAAACATACTTGAATATCATAGAAAGTATACTTCATTAGCTACAAAATGAATTTTGCTTCAGGTCTCTAGCCCTAATGGTTTTTGAGATATTAAGGTTTCTGAAAAGTGCTACATGAGCAAAAAAAGCCATGCACCATGTTGGAAAAATGGCTGCCCCAGGAGAACTAAAGACAATAAATTTTTTGAACATTGGTTTTGATATCTAGAAACATGTACAAACGAATGTACTAAAAATGAATTTTTTCTAAAATGGTCATGCAACCAATTATATTAAAATTGGTTCATTTGTCATGGAATGACCCCAACCTGTAAGTCAAACCTGTTTATGATGCTACTTTCCAGAAGATCATTTCTGTAATTCGTAGAGCCACGTGTTTATGGTGAATAAAAGATCAAGATTTCAGCACAATAAATTACCATATTTCGTGATCAAAAGCTGTATATAAAATGGCATTTCTATGTTAAAATGGTGAATGAAAACCTAAATTTGATTTCAAAACTATACTTATTTCACATCTATAGCACATTTATATAGTTATCCGAGTATTAAGTTTATTTCTGTTTAAAGGAGTCCATTTTTACTTCTCAAATATTTACAGCAGAATTAATCAATTTTCCATGATTTGCATAACTCACAGGATATTTAGGTGTCACATTGATAAATAGACCCTCAATTTCGTGTTTAAGAGTTTATTTTCCATGTTGCATCATTTCGTGACAAAACATGGTAGCAAAATGCACCCGTCACATTATACGGGGTCCAGCCCCTTACCATAACTAAAATAGCATAATTGCAGTGTCGTGTTACTAAAATATTCTGACTTTCGTTAAAAGCTGAGGCTGTAGAGGCACTCAGCACACATAAGGACAAGACACAGGACAACACACAAAATAATACTGGCCATAGTGCAGGTCGCCAGTCTCATTCCTCTGCAAAATGCAGTCCAGGGTGTACTATGTGGAAGTGAGTTTGACAATTGGGTGTACTAAGTGGAAGGTCACCTCTTAAACCCACATGAAAATTGAACACTACAATGTCATTTCAATATGTTAATCTGATAAAATGAGCACATACGATGATACATACGGATGTTTCATGTGCATATTAAAAATGCCTATGATTTGATAGAAAAGATTTTGTGCTACAACAAAAATAAGCTAGAAATAATCTATGAAGATTTCTTACCTGCGCTGGGACATGTACATGATTGGGACTCCAGGAATCTTCCTGATTCTGCGCTTCAGGTCCTTGTCACATGTTGCAACAATGTAGCACTTGTGCTGCAATTACAAATTCCAGTGTGAAGATGGAAACTTCCTTATTCAATGAATAAATACCCTCCCCCAATATTTAGTTCATAAATCCATGTCACTGACAACAATATACATCTGCACCAAGTATGAACATGGTAATTAATCATAAAACAAACACTGTATCTTCCAACAACACTATTTAATATTGTAAATGGCACATTTCTTGTTTTAAGTGAAATTATCATTAAGATATTTGACTGCAAGGACATATGTTGCTAACAAATTTGTATAAAGTAGGATTCAAACCACTGTGCTTCCACCAGGGATTGAACCCAGGATATTTTGGTTACACAGCAACTGTAATATGAATATTGCTTCTGGGTACTAAATGAGAAATTTGTGAAATGTTGTCTCTTGTAAACATGAAACAACATTCTGCTCTGTTTAATACACTAAACACTGTGATAAAGCTACACCCCACACTTTCACAACCTCAGCCATTTCTGTTGGGAAAATAGTGATCAGGCTTAACCCCCTATCAATTTATTTTAGGGTGGGTCAATCCCAGACACTTCTTGCAAGGACATTGAAAAAATTCCAAGTCGAGATCACTCACCCAGATCTCAGATCTCCCCAGTCAGATGCCCTACAGGCTGAACAACAATGGTTCCATGTTAAATAGTGACTTTACCATGGCAGCTAGGAATATGAAATTTTGGCAAAAACCAATGAAGTACAGATTTAAAATTTATTATGCTGATAAAACCAATATTCTACTTATCCGATATATAAAATTCTAAATGGTCCTTGAAGAACCTAAATAGTTCATTGATCTTAATGAATGTATGTTACTAGATGACTGCAATGCCAAAGATATTTACGTACTTATTATTTTAAAAAGTATGGAGATTATCCATAAAAATTATAACAAAATGGCAGAATATTGCATTAAATACTATATTTATAGAAGTATCGGATTGTTAAATTATCAATAATTTTACCGATATACCAATATGCCTATATTGGCTGATACCAACAGAGTACCGATTAATCTGCCCCATCCCTATTAAATAATGACTAATGCATTTTCCAGCACAAGTTGCAAGACTGTATCCTATATCAAACACCTATTATCTCCGAAGTTACATTAAAAAGGTGAGGTTGAGGGAGATTTCAGATCAAAGTGACATGTGACATGCTATAAGTGGCAACAGGGGTTCACACCAAAATGACAAACGACACGGGGCCCCTTCAGTCTATAAGCAAGCATTTGCCACACATGCACAAACAACAGATCGAGGCAACACAACAAACAGCATTGAGAAAACGGGCCAGGCAGAACAGTACGTAAGCAACATGTGAAGCTTGATGTACCATTTCAGTTCGAAAGACTTCATTGATTACTGATGGTCCGCTTCCAAGTGATACATGCTGCTTGTTGCTTTGGTTTGAAAGCTCCCTAAAATCTTTTATACCTATTTAGGCTAATCCCAGCTTAAGCATAGATTCAATGAATTTGACTAAAGGACAATCACAAAGGTGAACCAACTATTCAGGTTCTTCAAGAAGCATTATAATATTTTATCAGCCCATCCATAGTACATATGTAATGAGTCTAAGAAACGTTAAACTGCTGGACTGGCCCTGCGTGGGCAACACATCACAGCTGTTATCATGAAGAAGGAAGTCCTTTGGCACTGTCATTGAGTTTTCAAATCTATGTGAGCAGTGGGAGAGTGCATGTTGCTATCAGCTGCTTACACTGTTATCCTGCCTCTGCATTACTAAAATGTGTAGCACCATCAAAGCATCTTTCTCCAGTTTAAATATATATATAGATAAAGATAAATAAGGATGTTCATTACAGTTGCATGTAAAAAATGGGACAATATTCTGCAAACACATTTGAGTGCAATGGATGTGCCAGCAGACAAGTTAATTGTAAGCAAGATGAGAAAACAAGTGACTGTCCATTTAGGTTCTTGGCAGAACTGTAGTTTGAAAGTGATATATAAAGGGTGCCGCAAAAGTCATCATCCTATTTGAACTGACCTTTATCTTGACATCTTGTTTATATCAGTAGTGCTTTGTCAGTTAAATAGAAGATACTCATGAAATGTATTGTGTGTGAAAATGAATAAGCATACCCCCAAGAACGTGAAAAAATTGTGACAATTTTGCTTGACACTTTTCCGGGAAGAGTAATATCCCATTTTGGTGATTTGCCATGGCCGGCCAGGTCCCCTGATGTGACAGCTCCAGATTATTTCCTTTGGGAATATTTGAAGTCATTGGTTTATGTGAATAAGCCAGAGATGTTACAGCAACTAAAGGTCAATATTCAACATGAAATTGAAAACATTTCCCCGCACATTTCCAACACCATGGAAAACGCAATAAGAGGAGGCCAAATTTACATCAATTCGAATGGTGGTCATTTAATGGATGCTATCTTTAAAAATTGAGGACATAAAACTTACAAGTACCAATAAAAGTTTAACACAAAAAAACGTACTTTGTTTAATTTAAAACCCACACTATAGGCTAAGAAAATCAGGTGATGTCTTTTGCACCACCTTGTACAAATGGTTATTCAATCACATCTGTAACATCATTCTACACTACACTTTGCATCCATGATTGGTTTTGAGCATTCCCTTACCTGCATGATCCTTTGCACAAGGCAGTCATCTGCATATGTTCCCTTGTGGGTGCACGTCAGTCTCTCGAAGCGGGGGTCCTTTATTATCTTGAGGGCCACCCTGAACTTCCTGCCCAGCTTTTCGAGCTCAGCCATCACGCAGTCCGTGATGTACGGGATGCCTGCAAGAGACGATACAAGAGACCTGAATGCATACCAATCACAGAAATTGCTTCAGCAGTTTTACCTAAACTTCCTTCCAAATGGGAACTCATCACCAAAAGTCACAGTTTAACTGTAAACTTGTTACATAATAAATAAATAAATCAGGACTGCGCTTACCTAGAGTGTAAATATACCAAAAATTAGGCAAAATACACTATTTTTATTACTTCTGTGTGGAAATTTGAATTCCATGGATTCAATAACAACATTTATTAATTTGAGTATCTTGCATGAACCTATGATTGAAAGAAAAAGTCTGGTTGAGTGATATGGCATGATTGCAGAACATTATGCTCTAACATAATGTTAATGAATAAAACATACAATTTGATAATATCCAGGCAATATTTATAACTATTCTGAACAGGCTGAATTTTTACATGCAGTAACGAAGTCATGTGAAAATGAATTGAAGCTGTCATGCACAGTGTTTCAAAATGATTTGAATAATTTCAACTCATTACATTTTATTCATAAATTGTCAAAATAAGATACAATTTCACACATTATGTAATGTAACAGTCGAAATTTAAGTGCCAATGGCTATCGTGAAGTTAAGATCACAAATGCTCAATGTGAGCACCCTTCGTTACTCTGCACATGTCAATACAGTAACCTAACTGCATCCAGACAAGCTTCAGCATGATGTCATCAATAGTTTGCATCGCAATGAGAATTCTTTGCTGGTGGACCTTCATGAAATTGTGTACGAAACTGATGTTGCACACTCACAACCGACCTACTCTCACAAAATGCTTTCTCCTCACGACTGGCAGCAGCCTTTTAACGACTGGTTAGCCTGACACTTGACGGCAGAATTTAGAACTATGCATACTAGGACAATTCCAAAAAAAAACAAAAAAACTTAAGGATGTGTTTGAATATATTTGACAGGATATTCTATTGGTAATAATGATGTATTGCTAGAGGCATGCATATTTCGTTTTTGACGAAAACACGAAATGTGAAATAACAAATTGTAATGTTAATTTTTCATGTTTCTGAAAGGTCTGAGGTGCAATTTTTTCACCGTTTTGTCACGAAATGATGCAAAATGAGCTGTAAAATGTGAAATAGCCTCTTAAACACGAAATTTCGAGTTTATTTACCGACACGACACTTTCTGAAGTCAAAATTATCCTGAGAGTTATGCAAATCAGGGAAAATTGGTTAATTCTGTTGCAAATATTTGAGAAGCAAAAATGGACCCCTTTATACAGGAATAAACTTAATATTCGGGTAACGACATAAATGTGCTATTAGAAGGGATATGTTTCTTTTATGTAGTAAGTGCAGTTTTTAAATCAAATTTGGGATTATATTCACATTTTTAAAACCAAAATGTAATCTTATATATATATATACGGTTTTTTCACCGCTATAACAGCAAAATTTTATTTTATTTACCGCTTGAACCCGAAACTGACTTAGTTTTTGTACCAAAATCTTGCTTTTTTATTTACCAAAAATATGTGCCTCTATGTATTGCTCATGGAACATGTTTTTATCTTTCAAATCATTTTGAAATATGCTGTATAGCCTGGAGTATAAATCTATATCAATCAACCTACAATGTCCTCTCAAGTTTCCACCATAAAGTCATCAATAAATAATAACAACTAATTTCATTTTTGTGTAGACAGAAACACAATGAATCTAATATAAATTAGTTAATATGCCCCAAAGCCTTCATTTGATGCCAGAATCTTGAATCCAAAGTGCTAAAGAAAAAAAAAATATGAACAATTGTTATCCAACTATTAAACCAAGAATTTGATAACTCTCAATTTAATGTTTTGACACATAACCGTCTGGCTATTGGTGGAAAATAGCCATTGCAAACATAATCTGATGGCATTATTTTGAAACTATTTTATTACAAATTGTGCCCCATAGGTTGTGGTCTGTCTGAAAGTGAACTGCAAACATGAAAAATTGCAGTAAGAGTTAACCTGACATCAACCCACAGACGCATGCTACACAACAGTTGTTAAGACCACTTACACTTGGCGTAGAGGCAGTCCATCATGCTCTGGATGATGTCCAGCTTGTTCTTTATGGAGAAGTTCACGAAGTTTGTGTCGATGAGAACATGGTACGGAGGGCCTAACTGGGTGTTGTACTGGAAGAACATGGCCGATGACACTTTGGGCCTGGAGAAATATTAAAAAACATAACTGCTATGGAGATCACATCATATTTTCTTGTAGTCAAATGCATCAATGCAACCAACCCACTATTCCAAGATGGTTTATGTGAAATAATAAGTAACTCATAAACCTAGGTTTTATTTCTGTTCTGGGATATACTGTATTTCACTGCATAATTGCTACACCCAGTTCTTTTCAGTCCAAAAATTGGTTTATAACTTTTCATATCATAATTGTAGCATTGGTGCAAAAGATAATGAAACCAAAGATAGTGCCGGAAACAGAAGATCAAAACTCAGTACTTTGCACCACTGTAGTAAATCTTCTCCAGTTAAATATGTCGACTATAATACACAAATCAGCAAGTAACATGTTAACTTTTTCAGATGGAATAAATGTTTGCTAAACTACCATGAAGGAATGATGGTTTGCACTACTCAATTTTAACATACATTCATGAGTATTCCGTACACCCTAATCTTGCACATTATTGGAACACCAATACTTATTTTAAAAAAAGAAAGCTCCTTTTTTTAATGCAAAAACTTTGGCATAAAATCTGCACTGCAATGATTACGCAGTGGAATGTGGTAATATTTGTATTTCAGACAATATTTTGTTGAATTATAAACTAAACAAAACAAGAGGCAGAAGACCAACATAAAATAACTAAAAACAGAAAGAAAATATAAAGTAAACACAAGTATATGTTAAACGTTGTGACTTGGGACCAGAAAGCAATGCACAATGAGCGAATAGGATAGCTGGACATGTTGGTTTGTGACTGTGATTGCTTATTAAAAAAATCAAAAGTTAAAATTACTTTCACAAAATACCACATTTTAAAACAATTTTTGGTCTCTTGCAAAGTAAGCTGTATCGTCAATGGTCTTACAGAAATAAAAGTACGAGAAAAAATAAAATACTCACAATTCTCGGACCTTTATTTCATGTGGATCTGGTGGTTTTGTCTTGCGTGGAGGCTCTCTGTCCTTTTCTTTGCTGTAAAAGTAAATAATTGATTACTTCAAACAATTTATTTAGATAACACAAATTACAGGCATCTCTGTGAATCAGAAATATTGCTAATAATTTTATCAGGGCTTAAACTGAATGCACAAATTAGCTACTTTATTATTTCTTTTTATGAATATAAAGGTATTTATATATTTTGTTTTGAGAGGAAATTTCTGGACATTCAACTCATTCAGAGAATAAACGTTTGGCGTATTATGTGTAAATATTTAGACATAAATCAGATCTACAGTTTAAAAGTGGGATTTGAATCACTACGGCTCCATTGGGGAGCAAACCTAGGATCTCTTGATTTTGTGCAACAGAATTACCACTATGCCTTGAGGAAGATCCGCATTTTATATCAAATTTACGGAGTAATTTTTTCAGTAAATTTTGTATTCATACTTCAGCAGCATCAGTTGAAATTACACCTTACATCCATAGAATATAATTAAAAGTAATTAACAAATGTGCCCGTCCATGTTGCTCTTCTAACCACTAGAGATGGTTTTCGTGAAAATACTACTCAAATACTATAAAACTGGAATAATTTCAATATTCAAGCAAATATATAAAATTTATTCAAGTATTAAATTTTACAATGAAAGTGAAAAAAATGAGCTCTTGTGTAGCCCAATAGATTGTGCTCTTCCATTCCTTAAGGCTGGATGACATTGGTCGAGTGAGCAGCAGAGTTACTGGCCTGTCTGCTTCTATGGCGAGTAGCTGTTTACACACGTTTTACTAGACTCCAGCAAAGTGGGATAGTAGCTGCAGCTGTTTGGTGCTCTTTTCACAGAATGAACCCATCGATGTCGTTGTCAATTTAAAAAAAAGAAGTTCTGAAATGGTTTACACACTTTTTTTTCACGAGAAATGAATACAATAATGCATGGGGACATGTCTGGAAATAAAAACCAATTTCCTTATTTTTCCTATTTTCGGTTGTTCTTGGTTGTGTACAATGTAAATTACTTATTTTTAATTTTACTTCTCCTATGCCAAGTACATCAGGTCTCATCTCCTACACTTGAAGCATCATACGCCCGTAGTTCATTTTGTTTGTTCCTATAATCGACACAAATTACATGGACATTGGACACTCACACAACACACAAGATCCTCAGAAAGCGTTTACATTGACCAAGTGGTCTGTCGAATTTACATGAGTGAAAAAATCTATGAAAATTGATGCGAGAGGAAGCAACTCGGTCGAGACGCTGTCCTCCGTGGACAGCCACTCGACTGTCCTGACTACTGGAGCGAGTACTGGCTCCAGTACTCTCCCCGGTTGTTAACATAGGGAGAGTAGCTGGCTTGACCCTACTCTCCCAATGTAAAACAGGCTTTATAGTCTACAAAAGTCTCAATGTAAAAGATATACTCTTCAGTTCTATATTTTAAAAGTAAACCTATCATGTTTTGACTGCATGCATTACTACACTGGAGCAAGGTAAGACATCATTTTTTTGGGAAGTCTACTCTGAACATTAAAAAATGTACATGATCCATTTCAATTTGAAACCAAATTCAGATTGTACTGATGATATTCATTCATGTACGCTCTTAAAAAGCACTTTCCTTACTTCTGTACATTAGTTTAGAATAAAAATGGAATCATGCAAAAGAAAATACTAATAATACTAAATAGCACTTACATTCTGTCATCACGTAAACTTATCATTTTCTTCATTTGGCAAAACCTTTGTTTTGACTTCCTTGCCTTTGCCTTCCCCTGAAAAAAGAAGAAATGTATAGTCCCCCTCACTCCACAAATGCACAAGGTTCAATACTAGCACATTCTGTGTGCACACAATTAATAGAGAAATGGTTAGTTCAATATGCTGCAAAGCAAAAGGTCGCTTGTTGAAATTGAACAAAAGCCACACCACCTCTTTTACCCATTAGCCAATAGATTCATGCAGAACCTGAAAAGTTCACACGTACGAGGGCTATTCAGAAATAAACTTCCGATTGGCTTGTAAAAAGCAACACATAACTGCAGCGACATGGTACATGTGCAGTAGCCAGCAGTGATGTGTAATTGCACTCCACACACAAGCACAGTCAGTTTGCTTCAACAGTGCCTGAGTAGGAACCAACGAACATGGACGTTCGTATTACTGCTCCCGCCAGTTGTGTGTGGTGAATGGTGTGATTCATTTTCTTCTGCAAGGAGTCAATGCAGCCGAAATTCATTGTTGAATGTGTCGTGTTTATGACAATGGCATTATGAGTGATAGTGCTGTGAGAGACTAGTGCAGGAAATTTAAGGCTGGGTGTGCAGTTGTGCACAAGAGGTGAGGGAAGTCAAGGAAGACCTTCAATTGTGACCGATGAACTCCTCTGACAAATTTAATAAATTGTGTGAGCAAAATGCCGTTTCACAATTTCACAACTCTCAGAGGAATTTCCAGGACACAATCGACGATGAATTTCGGCTGCGTTGACTCCTTCTGCTTGAAGGAATCAAATCACGCCATTAACCTCACAACTAGCAGGACCAGTAATACGAGCATCCATGTTCGTCAGTTCCTACTCAGGCACTGTTGAAGCAAATGGACTGTGGTTGCCTGTGGAGTGCAATTACACATTACTGCTGGCTACTGCGCAAGCTCCATGTCGCTGCGGTTATGCATTGCTTTTTACGAGCCAATCGGAAGTTGAATAGCCCTCGTAAAAAGGCAAAAAAGTTTGCATTAAATTCTGAAATTCTGTAATTAAAAAAAAAAGAAGAGTGCATACAAATTTTTAGCTAAGTGTACAAATGCAATAAATATGTACACATCAACTGTCATTTTTAATAGTTTTGAAAATACTTTCTATATCACTTTCCTGACGATTAAGATAAACCTGCATTCTATGCATGGGAAGAAGCAAGATAATGGAACATATTTCTTCCTCATCGGTGTCATTAGTACATGGAAATTAAAAAAAGAAACACTAATAACAATAAAACAGATTTATTGGGACTGAAACCAATTGTTCTGAGGTGCAAAAACAAAATTAAGGTCATCCATCACATTACTCAAAAGTTATTGGTACCCTTGACCTCTGTAACCCCACTATAAAGTGCAAAATTTTGCACAATTATGTTGTTTACATGGTTTATGAAGATTATGAATGTTTTCAACTCATGGAGATGTGTTATAGTGAAATAATGAGTGGTTTTATGTGGTACTATTTATTATGTTATTACGATGTTGCCAACTCTGTGTAAAATTATGTATTATGGACTGTTATATGGAAAAACACCCTCTCAATAAAGACTATATTATTATTAAAAAAATATTGGTTTTGTTCCTTATGGCTTACAGAAGAGTAAGAAATGTATTGGAAAGGAAGTTTTATGTGCTTACGGCAAGGCCAGTAGCCAGGAATTCTTTGTAGGGGGAGGGGCAAATTTTTAATATATTGTGTCGCATTGGCAGATATAGCAGGGTACACAGAGGCACTTGCACCTTCCCCAAACAAGATAAGCAACAGAAAAAGGATGATATCTTGAAACTCCAATGAACAAAATAAACTTCGAGCAACATCAAATAGCAATATTTCGATAATGACCTTTCCAGATTGCCAAAGAATATAAAGTATAACATGAATAGGCTAATAGGGACTGTATCTACTTGATATTTACAGGTCGATAATGTTAATAGATGATTAATATGTACCAACAGCTTTGGCCCTCTCTGCAGAACTGGTTAAGGGAACCCTTTATAAATCATGCTTCATAATGATTCCCTCTAGTTTCCAGTATGCAAAAATTTTTAATGAAAATCCAACACCACCATTGTGATGTGTTATGCAAGAAAAATTGAATTAATTAAATAATAATGGTTACATAATATATACACTTTGATGAATTGTGTAAAAATTTGTAACACATTTTTTGTACTTGCTAAAACATTAAAACATGGGTCCCTTAGTCCACCACGGATTCTATTTGCTTCAAAGGGGATACTCTTGCATCACTACAGACAATGTTTGCCTACTGGTTACATTAACCATTTTGCAAAATGTGTGAATTGTATTATATTTTAGTTGAAATACATGTTTTAACACCTGAAAAACAAATAGGAATCCCTTGATTGATCAATGACTTCTTGGATTACATTGTCATCATTAATAATTCATAGAAAGAAATTGTTTTAATAGGGTGCAAACAATTTTACGGGGTGCCATGGCATTCTCTTTAACATATTTTCCCCCAAATGGATCATTTGGCTCCCAGGGCCAACTCCCGTTGCCCCATAGCTATGGCTATGAACTTGGACTATAAGAGCAGACATTGCAAGCGAAGCGAGCAAGAAAATTCTACGAAATATTTTTATTTGTATAAAATTTGATATCGAGAGGGGCAATTGTTCCTTGAAAGTGCCCTTGGCTCTCTGGAAGAAAAATGCAAGGAACACGTAAAAACTAATCCCATCATGAGTATCCAATTGTCCTGCTATTCTTAGATTCTCCTAGTCTTGTTTTTTTACTTCCCCTAGAATGGACTTCCCTCCAAGGTCAAGGACAATGCCTCCTGCCCCCTGTGGTTGTGGCACTGTTTATGAGTGTCTCTTCATCAATTTCACGTCAACACTCATTGTCGCGATTAGCTAGAAGTGGCAGAAACGCTAAGTAACAAAAATCAAATATCCACTCCCTCTCTCTACCACATGAATCACTATTACCAAAAGGTAGACTTGGGAAACAAAAATTTAAGCAGTTCAAACTTCATAGCATAAGCAACACATCCAAG
Organism: Lepisma saccharinum; assembly: GCF_977018435.1. Lineage (NCBI taxonomy): Eukaryota > Metazoa > Arthropoda > Insecta > Zygentoma > Lepismatidae > Lepisma > Lepisma saccharinum. The sequence goes on along the minus strand of NC_139241.1, from coordinate 64,145,342 downwards.
GAAAAACATCTGAACACATTAGGCACCTTTAGTACAAGACTACTCAAAATTCCACAACTGTTTTAGATACTGAAAATTGCGAAATCATTTTCCGAAGTCTGAATCTGGAAGGGAATCCCCCCCCCCAATCCTGATACGACATTATACGGAATCCCACACACCCTAAGAAATCACAAGATCAGTAAGTGAGTGTCTCTGTTATGTTGCTAAAGTAACACATATAATTGTGTAAAGATTAGTGAGAATTTCAGGTAGGAATGTGTTCTGTATTTTTAACAGGGGAGGCAAAGCAGGCTCTTAGGGGGCCCACCTCTAGCTAAGGGTCTGGTTACGCCATGCTTCAGTTTATGTTATAAAAAGGTTATAATTAATATCTAACAGGTGACAATACAACTCTGGTCTTTTTGTGACAAGGGTGATAGCTCATTTATTGCCCACAGGGTCATTTTCGACCCAGGTCAGTTATCTTCCCCTCCCTTATCCCTGCAGCAGTTAATCCTGATTTGATTTGATAATTAGCATTGCTTCTCTGACACTTTTGCCTAATTGCAACAATGAAGATATTGATGAAGGGATATGCACAGAGAACACACGCACCCAGGTCATAATTCGAACCCGGGACCCCTGACATCCTAGCGCACATTACTAACCACCACGGAGGTTGATGCAACAATTTATCACCTACGAGTAGGCAGTTCTGGACCAACCGTTTGCTTCTGCAATAGTCACATGACTCAGTTCGTGAATATCATTGAGTGGATTGCAGACACTAAAGACAGACTGCACTTGCTCCTAAATATCGTTGCAACACAAACCATTCCAATAATGTTATCAATTTTAACTGTGTTTCAATGTATGTAAAACATTACATCATTAGATATTTTCTTTGCTTGGTGTAAATGTTATAGTGGATCAAAAATCTGGGATAGACCCCATGGGAAAACCTGGGGTCATTTCAATTGACTTTTTTCTTTATTCTGAACTTGTGTTGTTTTGTGAATGGTTTATTTTACTTCACGTTTCTGCCGCTTTTGGCTAATTGCGAAGATGAAGATGAATGGTGATAAGATGATATATATGAAGGGACAAACACATATTCTCACTACTTGGTAACTGTAGTAGTTACACCAATTTTTAATTTAAATTAACTCCTTAACAGTAACTTAAGTACTACTGCCAACGAGATTTTAAGCAGGGTTTTTTTTTCTGAATGAATTTTAATAGGGTCCAAGAAACATTTTTCTGAATCAATTTACACGGTGACAATTAATGAACTATATGAAATAAAACGGAAATTAGTGACAAACCACGTAGTACACAAAACTGTATTGCACATGTAAACGGCACTACAGACATTCGGATTTAGGTTATGACATGTTCGATATGTCTGCCATCTCTGGCGATGATGTGGGGCAGACGAACAGCAAAATTCTGCATGACCCGCTGAAGTGTCGAAACATCGATGACCTCCGGAATGGCAGTTTTCAGCTCGGCAATGGTTTTGGGGTTATTTCTGTACACCTTGTCCTTAACATGGCCCCCTTCCAGTGGCCTCTGGGTACCCCAGAGCCAGAATGCGGTCCCCAAAATACTCCTCCAGGACATTTTCACTTGCAAATGGCCGACATCAACACGTTGCATACGCATACGAATTCCCATCATGCCCTGTGGCCAGCCACGCAGTTTGGACGTCATCACACGAACCGTTCAGAAATTATGACAGTTTTATTTCATATAGTTCATTAATTGTCACCCTGTAAATACGGTCAAGGAACCTTTTTTCCAGATGAATTTAAATACAATCCGGGAATTTTTTTCGAACCAATTTAAATTCGGTCCGGGAACCTTTATTCCAGGTTCAATTTCAATACAGTCCAGGAACCTTTTTTTCCGAATCAGTTTAAATAGGGTTCAAGTTCCATATCGAAATGAAACAATACGCAACTTGGATCAATTACGGACATGACGATAAATAATTATCCACCTGTGAGATGAAAGAATAATCCAGGTGCTGGATGCCTTGAGATTCTAAGGTACAAGCCCCATTCTCTCGCCCGTTGTCCTTCACTTGGTTGCAGCAACACCTCTGGCAACACTACCTGTCCCTGTTGTGATATCTGCTGGACAGCTCCTAATGGCTGCAGTTCCTGGATCGGATGTCGGAGCAACACGTACTGGGTTTGTTTGAGCTCAACGTGACGCCAGGCTAATATAGTCCATTGCGTTATGTGCAGTAACTCTTCGACAAGGGAGTTTTTGAACCCGGCCCACGAGAGAACAACAGCATTATTATTTATTTCCTGTGCTACGCTTTCTATAACAGCAGCGTGACATTACAATGTAAAACGTACTTGCGGACATTTTTAGAAGGCAACTTTAATCGGTCAAGCATGGTCTGCAATTGTAAATAAATTCAATTCCGGACTGGGAGAGAAAATCAGCAAACGTAAATGAGTTCTAGACAGTGTATAACATTTTCATATTTAAAGCATTTCAATTAGGTCCAGGAACCTTTTTTCGGATCAATTTAAATACGGTCCAGGAAACTTTTTTTCAGGAACAATTATAATACGGTCCAGGAACCCTTTTTCAATGTAGCAATACGCAAGGTTCCGGTCCTGCAGCGAAACACAATAGAATTTATTGGTACCTGGACCTTAAACAACCCTGATTTTAAGTCCACTTTATGCACAGTTAGGCTAATCGGGACTGGATCTTTTAAAATGGGTTCTGAACCACAATGTGCCTCCACTGGGTATCGAACTTGGGACTCCTTGATTACAATGTGGGTAACAGTTGGTTTATATGATTATTTTTTCAAATTCTCCTAGCAGGAAGACTAATTATCGTAGAATTTTGGCAATCATAATCACACGACATTTGAACCTTCCTTACCCCTTAGCTGGTGAAGTGGATTTTTTGGGACGTAACTGGCGGTGATACCAACCCCGAACAAAAAAAAAAAAAAAAAAAAAAGTTCTCACAAAGGAATGGTTGTGAATATATTTCAAAAAATTAAATAATGAATGAAGTTGATTTTAACATAACTTCATCACTTATTAGACAAAAGATTACAGAAAATACACATAAATGCCATTTTCTTTCTAAATGCAAGATGAAAAGCAAAAAATGTACACCTTCACATTTTGTAATTTTTGCAGCCTATAAAGAAGGAAAACACCCAAATTCTTACAAAATACTAATTGTTTGGACATAGATATAAAGAATAATAAAAATATTCTACAATCAGATTATATTGATGCATTTCTCATGCAGTTTAAATTGTACAAAAAATGTCACTTAAGTGGTGAAGTGGGGTTTAGTCTACCCCACTCTGTATATGCAACAATATTTCACTGGACTTTTTACACAGGTCAACACAACCTCATCTGCGCACAGCTGCTTGAGAATTGACTGAAAGGCACTCAGCATTCCAGATATCAGACGTGATTAATATGTAAGTACAGCCACTTCAAAATATTCGTGGGGTAGCTCAAACCCCACCTCACCAGTTAAGGGTTAATGTAATGAGCACTGTTTGGATTTCAAAATAAAGATATTTATGTTGAAAAAAACAACTTAAAAATTACCTTAGGCAAGCATGCATGCTTCCCATGGACAATGCATTTTCCATTGTCAAGCGACTGTAAGTATAGTAGACCAGTGGGAATTAGTGTAGAAGTAAATCGGAAGTTTAGTAGAATGAATTTAGGGACTTTATTTTAATGTAAAGAGAACCAAATCTGGCCTGCCCAACATAATTATGAAAGCATACATTAAACAAAATCTTAAGTAATCGCTAAAACTCCGCAGTATGTGTTAACAGACGTAAATCACACCATATAAAAATTGAATTTGTAGCATGATGAAATCACAATAAAACAAAAGGAACTTGTGCCAAACACAATGCTATGGTCAGGTAATTACTTTTGCTGGTAAAAATAGCCCTATAAGCTGTTCCCAGCACCTGGTGAAAATAGCCTTATATGTTATTTTCACCACCTGGTGAAAATAGCTCTTATGCTATTCTCACCAGCTGGTGAAAAGAGTTGCGGCCTAAAATAATCTCTGTAAAAGCTTCCCAACACCAGATCATGCAATTTCTGGTCTTAGCACATTCTGCTATTCTCACTATATGGTGACATTAGCAGTTGCACCAATTTTTAATTTAAAATAACTCCTTAGCAGTAACTTAGGTAATACTGTCAATGAGGTTTTAAGTTCACTCTATGCGCAGTTATGCTAATTGGGACTGGACCTACATTTTAAAATGGGATCCGAACCACATTTTGCCTCCACCAGGTAACGAACCCGGAACCCCTTGATTACAAGGTGAAGACATTACCACTACGCCATCAGGAAGACCCCAATACTACCAATCAATGTAATAAAATATGATAAAATACAAATTATGATCAGGTAATTGGTGAAAATAATGATAAGTTGTTCTCCGCACCTGGTGAAAATAGCCCTTATGCTATTCTCACCACCTAGTGAAAATAGTCGTTATGCTTTTCTCACCACTTGTGAAAATAGTTGCGGCCTTAAAATAAAGTCCCTAAATGCATCCTACTAACATTCCGATTTACTTCTACATTAATTCCCACTAATCTGAAATACTTACAGTCGCTTGTCAATTATGGCATGGGAAGTGAGCATCCTTTTTGTAAAGTAATTTTTAAGTTGCTCCTGGACCTTTAATAACCCTGGTCAAGTGACGTAGTAGCAACAGTAAACAAATGGGCCCTCGCAACAAGATATACATATTGAAACACATGGAAAGAACAAATGCCTCTCACTAACACTCAATAAGTAATCACTAAGCCTCAGAAGTAATATGTGAAGACATGAATAGAAATTTAACCATGTTAAAAATGAGTGTGCACCATGATTACTTCTGAAGGTATGATTTTAGGGTAACACTTTACTATACCGGAGACGGATTTCTTCAAATTTACAGGAGAAAGTACTTACGCAAATCATTTTCTGTAGCGTTGTTGATGTTCGGGAATATAGTTTTGATCCATTTTAATGTGAATGCATGTGGTTTTCTACGAAAATCTATTTCCGACGCGCTATTGCTGCTGCCACCATTTGCTTTCTTCACGAGAGCACAATACGCTCTATTGCTGCTTTTACAAGATGACGTGTCGAGGTGTGTCGTGAAGTTGTTGCCGGGTGTGGAAGATGCCGTGGAATTTGTAATTCAACACGGAATTTTGAAGAAAGAAGTGGAATGCAGAACGTGGAAGGTTAAAATTAAAAGAATTCCGTGTAATTTCTTTCATCGAGAAATACCGATCTTGTCCGTATATGCTAAATTGAACGAAAGGAGTGCTAATGGAACCTAACCTAACCTAGTAGACATACCTCGTCCCCGTGATGGTTAGTGGGGCTATCATGAATTTTTGGGCTAACGTCAATGGTTTTTGGGGCTACCCGTGGATGGTTTGTGGGAAATAAGGAAGGCTAGAATGTACAATATAAAGAAAGTCTCTAATTCACTTCATACTTCTTATACTTACTTCTTATGCACTCCTAGAGACGTATCTCGAGTTACGAGACGGTGGTCGCGTGTTAAAATTGTAGATTTATTTGTAGAAGTTGTAAAATAACGTTGTTATTTACCGCGATAGTTATCCATAAAGAAACACGGGCACCATCTTCCATGTCAGAACAAATGACGTTCGAAATTCCTTGCGCCGTCTACAGCGTTGCCACACTGTTCAGAGCATTGGTCGTTGAAGTGATAATTTAGGCGGGAGAGAAAATTATTAACGTGACATAGCCCCACGAACCATCACGGGAACGAGGTATGCCTACTAGGTTAGGTTAGGCCTGTTAGGTTAGGTTCCATTAGCACTCCTTTCGTTCAATTTAGCATATACGGACAACTACAGGTAAGTTTGGCAACAGTGCTTTAACGTTGATTTCAGGAAAGTATGGCGTCTCCTGTATTGATGAAACATTGTTGGTCAGTTACGTGCTGCAAAACTATAAATTTCTTATTGAAAGTGATCATTAGTCCACAAATCATTCACGGATAACCATTTCAGGTAATGTTAGGTTAGCTTTAGTTATGTTAGGCAAGCATAGTTATAATATTTGGTTTGTAAAAATACGCAAATACTCCACCGTTGATTTTAGGAAAAATGGCGTGTTTTTTGAAACATTGTTCGTCATTTACGTACTACAAAACCACGAATTCCGTATTCAAAGTGATTATTTGCCCAAAAACCATTCATGGAAGGTTAGGTTAGGTTAAGTTAGGTTAGGCAAGCATAGTTATAACATTTCGTTTGTAAAACTTATAAAATTTCGTTCGTAAAACTACAGATATAAACCTTCATAAAAATTGGAAAAAAAATATTTTTTTTCTTCAAATTTCCGACTTCGCCGCCGATTTTTAATAACACATTCGTGATTAGGAGGCCAAAATTAGTTACTAAACCAAAAATTAAGAAAATTGGAGACTTTCTCTATATTGTAAATTCGCTCCTTCATTATTTCACCTAAAGAAATGTTCCGCAATGCAGAATAGTACGTTAGCAATGTAAAAAATTGCGAAATAAATCATTGATAGGTGTCTCCGGTATAGTAAAGTAGTACCGATACGACTAATTACTGAGAAGGATAGTTCCTTTCCTTTCTTACTTACACAAGTCATGATTTGGGATCAAATATATTGGCTATCTGTAATTGCCGCGCCCTGAGACACTGAACAATTTCCACACCAAGATTAATGTAAAAAGTACACCATATTGAGGATGAAATAAACAATTCTATTTGCATAAAATATTGCTTACCATGTTGTGCAAAACTAAATCCTGTACGTTTATCGAAAAAACAGCAAACAGGGTTGCCAGTTGAATATATTCCTCATAACACACATGTTAGCAGGTATCCACAGACTACGGCACACGAACTGTCTTGTCACCACAGTTCAATGTCTCACACACTCTTCTTCTTCGTTATGATCCTCTACCGTGGTCATGTTGGGTCCTACTTCGGCCGAACTTTTACGCTGTCGTATACGGGAGAACAACAGCCTGTAAATAAGGGAGGGCGGTCACTAGGGGTGTGCGGGATCCCGAAAAGTCAGGACCAGGATCGGGAAAAAAATCTCAAAACATTTTTGTGAAAGTAATCTCTACAACTTCACAGTATGTGTTACAGACGTAATTGCATACATAGCATGATGAAATCACGATAAAACAAAGACCAAGTCTACTGCCACGCGCATCTTTTTTGAGGTTCCAGCAGAAAAATAACGTGGCAGCAGACATTACCAAAAAAAAAAAAAAGGGCCGAGTCTGCTGCCACGCACGTGTCAGCAGTAAGAATAAGCTTCAAATTTGCTCCTGCCACGTAATTCGTCTGCTAAGAGGATGTTACAAATCTTAAGAACAGATTGAGACGAGAGAAATGCAAGTTTATGATTAGTGGGAATGAATGTACAGGTAATTTAGAACCTTTTTCTTTAGAAAGCATTTAGCGATATTATTTTAATGCTAACAGAACCTAACCTAACTACGAGAACATTTAGGTTTATTATTAGAAGAATGCTAAGGGACATAATCTTAAAATATTTTGGCCGAGTCTGCTGCCACGCACGTGTCAGCAGCAAGAACAAGCATCAAATTTGCTGCTGCCACGAAATTCGTCTGCTAAGAGAATGTTACAAATCTTAAGAACAGATTAAGACGAGAGAAATACAAGTTTATGATTAGTGGGAATGAATGTACAGGTAATTTAGAACCTTTTTCTTTAGAAAGCATTTAGCGATATTATTTTAATGCTAATAGAACTTAACCTAACTACGAGAGCATATAGGTTTATTATTAGAAGAATGCTGAGGGACCTAATCTTAAAACATTTTTGTGAAAGTAATCGCTACAACTTTACAGTATGTGTTACAGACGTAATTGCATACATAGCATGATGAAATCACGATAAAACAAAGACCGAGTCTACTGCCACGCGTATCTTTTTTGAGGTTCCAGCAGAAAAAGAACGTGGCAGCAGACACTGCCAAACATTTTTGTGAAAGTAATCGCTACAACTTCACAGTATGTGTTACAGACGTATTTGCATACATAACATGATGGAATCACGATAAGACAAAGACCGAGTCTGCTGCCACGCGCATCTTTTTTGAGGTTCCAGCAGAAAAAGAACGTGGCAGCAGACATTGCCCGTCCTCTGATCCCGACTTCGGGAAGTGTCTTCCCGACTTTTCGGGATCCCGAGCAGTCAGGAAATACCTAATGGTTATTTTAAAAAGTCGTTAATTCTAGACGTTTTCTGCATTGTAAATATCTGGAACTTATCGGAAATTGTTAGTTTTTGTACCAGAAATGCAAAAACAATCACTTAAGGTGAAAATTACGTGTAGAATTCGAGATTTCCAGAGCTTCGGGAAATTTCGAACATTTCCCGTCCGAAAATTTCCGAGTTTGTCGGGAATTTGTGAATTTCTCCCTTCCCGAATGTCGGGATTTAAAAGAAATCTCTTCCCGATCTCGTCCCGACCCCAAAAATTCTGTCCCGCACACCCCTAGCGGTCACATTTGCGTGCTCGCACAAGCGTGTTTCACCTACCACCAAATAGAACCAAATCATTTAGTTCTTTTCGGTTGTATTCACCAAAAGTAGAAGTGTAGTGCCGTGCACTGGTTTATATTTTACTTCTTCCGTTCTTTAGGTGGAGAAAAATGGACATTTTAAAGTGTATTAATTTGGTTTACTAACGTATACATTGAGGGCCGGTTTTTCAATGTGAGATCAAAGTTCGGGTTAGGCAAATAACTAGAGGTTACTGTAATTTTGGGTTTTTCATCAGCGGTCAACTGCTCAAGTGGAGGTTAAGTGGCACTGAACTTGATCCGTGCTTCATCTGGTGGTCAGCGAGATGACTGCTAGTTTCCGAACAAACATGGCTGCCTCATTGGAAGGTAGATCTTCACCAGACAGTTTCTCAGGCACATTGAACGAGAAATAATTCAATAAATAGCTACATTGGTGTAAAAATAAATTTGTTGCGCTTGGTAAAGTTCAAATGAAGTGCGCAGTAACAGGAAAACTAAACAAATGGTCGCCAAACTTTGATTTGTACATCTCTGACGGTATGACATGGGAAAGTAAGGAAATCGGGAGGTGGCAAGTTGGTGAAGTGGATGAGGGTGGTAGCTTGGAGCGCTTGTTCTGTTTTATGTCGTGAGTTCAAGTCCTGCTGCTGACATTCTTTTTGTCATCCTTCATTTACCACGATTTTGACATTGATTCTATATTTTATTTTGCGCAATTCTAAAATATGAATTAAAAATTGTTATTATATCGTCGGGTAGAGCTACGGTGCAAAAGTTGTCTATAAAGTATGAATGTTCAATAAAATTATTTAATTTTTGGCACGTTACTTTTTCCGGGGATAAAAAATATTTACAAAGCGGGGTATTAACTTCTAGTCAAAAGATACGTTCAAAATCTCAACACATAGGTATTCCTAATTACGTGGGCTAGATAGTAATTATTTCCATCTTTCGTCCTGTATGAAAGAATACTTTATTTGTACTACATTTTACTATTTTGTGTTTTGTGAAGTCCATCTGTTTTAGGGCAATAGCCAAATGTGTAGTAATTGTTTTCCCCTTATACGTATTTTTTGTAGTAGTGCATGCACGTTAGGTTCTGTATTTGCAATGTAAACAATGAATTTCAACAACAGCAAGTGCCCTATTGTAGTTCTACCTTTTCACACCAGGCGAAATTTGATTTGAATTTAGAAATCTAGATGGCAGTTGGATCGAATTCCTCGCATCAGCATTACCAACATACAGTACAGTTGTTCCGTGCCCAACCTAAGGTCTCCGAACCTCTGGTTATTTTCGCATTGAAAAAAACCGGTGTTGGTTAAGAGTGGAGATGAACTCCAACTGGTGGTTGGCTAACCAGAAAGTTGACCAGACTTTGAAAAACCGGCCCTTAGAAACACACCGAGCAAGAACTGTCATAATTTTAAAATATGCACAAATAATACAAATATTTCAAAATCGCATTAACCCACCCCTATCACCATCTCCAATAAAAATGTCCAGTAAAAGGTTAAACGAACCTTATGTTTTTCACAATATAACATTTCGTCGGCCATTTCAGTTCATACTGCACATCATACTCCACCAGCCCACTGACGATTTTCGTGATGCAATGTGACGACCAAATCGCCAGAACGTCCGTCAGTCGAACTCGGAGGGCACAGGACACTACCGAAATTGGGTTCAGACTGATACGTGTAGACTTCGAAATCCTGAATCAACCTACATTGGCGCGCCCTGGGTTAGGGGTTGGTGCTACTGGTTATTGTGAAATTACTGTTTTTCATTGGTAGCAATGACTCATATAATATTTCGAGAACTACGTGGTAGGGGCAAGGATTATCTATTCTTGGTAGGGGTTTGCGGGACAGAATTTTTTTGTCGGGACGGGAATTTCTTCAACATCGCACCCCCAAAATGTCATACCCATAGATGATTAATCTTGGCGCCGTCGCTGACAGAAGAGGATTGTAAGTTTAGTATTAAATCGTTGTTTTTATAAATCCTTGTGATAACTATTGTATTATGAAGTACCTACGTGTGTGCATAAATTAACCTCTGGGTTCATACACGACAGATATATATATGGCGACGAGGAATTAGTTATAAATCGAGGATAAGTATGTATTACTTCTAAGCTTCGAGTTGCTAGTTTAAATGTATAATAATGGCTTTAGTAGCTGGTTTTGATAAATATGATCCCCAAGTTGGATCGAGAGTAGCATATTTGGAGCGCTTTGATAATTATTGTCAAACCCTAGCTATTCCAGAGGATAAAAAAGTTCCTAGATTAATATATGTCATTTGAAATAAGCAATATGAAGTTCTGCGTGAATTAATTGCACCTACATTGCCTCATGAAAAATCATATCAGGATATTGCACAAACATTACAATTTTATTATACTCCATCGAGTAACTATAGAGTGCAAAGGTTGAAACTTAGAAAATGTGCACAAGAGGAAGACGAACAAATAGAAGATTTAGTGAGGAGATTAAGAAAGATCGGAGCAATGTGGTTATGGTTAGTTTCTTTCCGTAGCTTTATTTGACTCATTAATTAGTGGAATCAGATCTAACACTATTATCAAGAAACTCGTTGCTGATAATGTAATGGAATTTCACAAAGCTTTTGAAGTAGCAAAGCTGGAAAACTAGAAGCAGATATGAAGGAAAATATGGGTAAATATGCGATATAGCCCGAACGGATTTCTTCAAATTTACAGGAGAAACTACTTACTGAAATCAGTTTCTGTAGCATTGTCGAAGTTCCTCGAGGTATTTTCTTTCACGGAAACTGAAAACTTCACCATAGAATGCTGCAGAACAAAAAACAATCACTTTTTATGTAAGGAACTTGCATTTTCTGTAACATTTTGCCGTTGTTTCCATTACGTACCTGCAGATGGCGCGAGCGTCGAAAGTCACGCAGTCTCGCCAGTGTTTCCAAACGTGCCTTTTTTTTTTACGAGATTTTTTTTATAACTATGCTTACCTAACCTAACCTATCCTTGCCGAAAATGGTTCGTGGGGCTATCGTGAATGGTTTTTGGGATATCATGAATGATTTTTGGGGCTATCGTGAATGGTTTTTGGGGCTATCCGTCAATGGTTTGTGGGGCTATCGTGAATGTTTTTTTGGGGCTATCCGTCAATGGTTTGTGATGACATAATGAACACGAAAGTAGGTATTTTTCTGTTAAGAAGGTTGAAACACTGCATACCCACTCCAAATGGACAAAACACATGCACGACGCGCGATGATCCATGACGAGTGCACGCCATATTGTCTGTTACCCAAGCAGAACAAGGAAGACAAATAATGACTCGTAATATGAAAAGTTGACACTATTTTATGGAAAAAGGCATAATTTCACCTCAAAGAATCTTCCGCAATGCAGAAAAGGTAGCTATCAATGCTAAAATGAACGAAATAAACGAGTGAGAGGTGTTCGGGCTATGACGCATAATTACCAAAATATGTACAAGTGCAATACGCGTTTCAGTTCCAGTGTCCATTCTAACCCGAAACAGGATAGATGGAAGTACCATAATAGTAACATTAGGCAAAGTGAATCCAATCTAAAGTTTAAACAAAGTCGATCAGATAATGAGGGAAGTAAAAATGATCGGGAAAGAAAGCAACAATATTTCAAGCAGTGCAGATATTGTAAGAAATTAGGTTATCATGTTTCCCAGTGTTTCAAGTTATAGCGCAATAAAGAAACTAATAGTACTAAACCTTATAGTAAGTGCAAGGCTAATGTTGTGCAGGATATTTAACCTGTTACCACAGATGATGTAAACAGTACGGTGTCAGGTGTAGAGGAATTAAGGATTGGAATGATCACTATGGAATTAAATGAAGAAAATAGTTCTGTGGAAGATGGATCGGTTGCATATAGTTTGTATCACTGTAATGAAAGTTCGACTTTGTTGTAACCGTGTCTTACTGTTTACATCTGACCAACCTTCATTGCCTATGCAAATAGCTCATTGTGATAAAGCTACTAGTAAGTTTGTATCTTCGTCCGAATATGTCATTGGTTTCAATATTAATGATTCTATGTTGAACTTTGAAATAGATACAGGTTCGCAAGTTTCAATTGCAAGCAAAGCATTTTGTGACAGTAAACTGCATGGTTTGCAATATCTGGAAGCTGACTGTGTTGACGATGTGCGAGCAGTATGACTTCGCCGTTAGTTGGGAAGGTTGCTGTGAGAGTTCGTTATGAACATACAGATAAAATACTGGATTTATATGTAGTCGCATGTGATTTAAAATATCCGTTGATGGGAAGAGAATGGATTATGCATGTATTGCCTGATTTTCACATTAATTTATCTCAACTGATGTCATCGTTGAATATGTACTCATATTACATCTGTACTAACATCTGACAAATTGATACCCGGGCAGGCATATAGTGGTTCGGATCCCACTTTGAGCTGTAGGTCCAGTCCCGATCAGGCTTGCTGTACATAAAGTGGACTTAAAACACCAAATCAATCAATCAATCTAACAAATTGAAATGTGTGCAAGGGCAAACTTTGCTTAGGTCGAAATACACAAGTAATATTTCGTCTGTGTTAACAGCTGACAAGTTGAAAATTGTGCAAGGGCAAACCTTGATTAAATCGCAGATGTGAAAATCTGATCACTTCGTGTGATGTGCAAGAATTAATTAAATTTATTAAGAACGAGCATAAAGAGTTGTTCGATGATTAAGCAAAATATTTTAGAAATGATTGATTCAAGTGATTGGGCGAGTCCTACGGTCGTTGTGTGTAAGAATGATGGTAATTTGAGGCTTTGCTGCGATTTCAAGAACACTGTGAATAAGTATGTTGAAAATGTAACTTAGCCATTACCCAGGATAGATGAGGCATTTCCAAAAGTTAACGGATGCGATGTGTTTGTAACCTTGGATCTCAGAACTGCCTACATTAAAATAAAACTCAATCAACAAGCTAACCAGTTGCTCGTAATGAATATCCCATGGGAATTGGTACAACATACTAGATTGCCATTTGGTGTACGGATCGCATCACAAATCTGTCGACGAACGATAGAAGGCATGCTGCAGGGACTAGATTTTGTTATTCCATACCAAGATGATTTACTTATTGCTAGTAATGGTTTAGAGCAAGCAGTTACCAGAACACTTGAAGTTTTAAACCATTTGAAAAAATACAATGTTAAGGTTAAGGTTAATTGGAGCAAGTGCCCATGTTTTTAAAAAAGAACGATTATTTAGGATATATGGACGGGTTAAAATTACAGTGGTGTAAGTCACTTTGTTAAAAAGAAAAGAAACAGTCTGACTCAGAGCACCTTGCAGATCAACACAACAGTAGGGTTACCAGATCGCTGTAAGGGAATTGTAGGACATGCTGTCCCAAAATGTAGGACATTAAGTCAAAATGTAGGACACAAAACATTCTCAATAAATAATACATATTTCTATAGAACACTTTAGAAAGTAGTTGAAAAGTGACACTTTTCAGTTTTAAAAAAGGCAAAATTTCAAAACTTGCAATCACACTAATCAATGCACCTCTTACTACATGATTTATGTGGTACTTCTCAGAGAAGACAATTTTTATCAAAATTTCAGGTTTAGTCAAACTATATTTATACAAACCACAGAGTGGACAGTCAATTTGAAATTATGGACCAGTACCAAACGAACATTTTACAGACTTTATGAAAAAATAATTCTCTCGTGAGTCTGTTGTGCTGGTGGTAATGAACGTACTCTCTCAACGTTTGAATTATGACCTGTAATGGCAAACAAATATTTATCAATTACCGTAATTTAAAATGGTTTGTGAAGTTTCATCTTGGGTAGTTTTTAGTTCAATAACAGGGTGTCTACCAAAATAACACATCCAGAATTCTTGAATTTTTCTGGACTCTTGTAGACCCTTTTTCCGTTTTTCTTAACGTTTATTTATTCGACCCCTACTTAGGTAAAGCTGGAAATTAGTAATTAAGAAAATAAATATTTTTTTTATTGAAAACCCCTACCAAAGGACCAGTTAAGATAAGAACTGAAGCTGAATTTAAGAAGAGAATTAGATCTCCTTTTATTATTAATGCATCCTGAACTGTGTTTGGCAGACAAGCGAGGCTTTGGCGTCTGGACTCACAGCCGGTATAATCTTACGTGGGGCTTGTGTCGGTTGTGCCTATATGTTTGTGACTGTCCCTTCGTCCATCTTATGTTACCACCATTCATCTTCATCTTCGCGATTAGCCAAAAGGACAGAAAAAAGTGAAGTAAAATAAACTGAATCAACCAATCAGTCATTATGATAGCAAAAATTCTTGACCACAAGAATAATTTATTGCGTTTTTATTAACTTCTTGACCTACTTGTTGATTTCTTTACTTTTTCTTGACTTCCATGGCGTTTTTGACTGGCAGACATCCTATACCCCTGCTTTACAATTAAATTATATTGAATATTGAATAAGAATGGGTAACACCTTGTTCCATCAGTATAAACCGTAAGGCAAGAAATTCTGCTCAGGCATTGAACAGTGACGTTATCAGAAAGTGGTCCCAAAACTTGGTTCATTAAGTGCTTCCGTTTTCGCCATTTGTTTAATAGCAAGACAAACTTTTTTCTTTTTGTTCAATGACTGAATCAAAATAAATTTCACTATTGAGTTTGGAAGCTCAGTCCATAGACTTGTAACTTGCATGATTTTCTTCTGTTACCTAATTTCATAATTAATATTATGTGACGCTCAGAATGTAGGACATTTATGAAATTTTTCAAATTCCTTCCGGACGCCGGACATAAGTCTAAAATGTAGGACATGTCCGGGAAAATCCGGACGTCTGGTAACCCTACACAACAGCTGTTTCCTTTATTACAAGACCTTAAACTGTCATCTGTTGACAGTTGAATGAATCTCTGATTTAGTTCACGTTCTCTGTTAACAGATTAACTTATCTCGATCTGGTTTCTGTGTCAAGTGTTTTTTTTTAAAAAAATAAAAAAAGTGGCTTACACCACTGTAACTTTAACCCGACCATATGTTAAGTAAAGAAGGAATCCATCCTTCTGAGAAGAAACAAGATACAATGTCTAAGTCCTTGCAACACCAAACATTTAAATACTTTTCTTGGAGATGTTAATTTTTACACAAGATGTTAGCCTAATCTGTCAGTTATCATGTCAGCTCTTTACAACTTATTGAAGAAAAATGTACGATGGCAATGGACAAATGATTGTCAGCGGCAATTTGAAGCAGCTAAACTGGTTTGCAAAAAAATACATACAAGGTAGATCTTTTGAAATATGGACGGATTCAATGCCGGCTAACCAATTGTTAGCTATGGAGAAGCCAATCCCTATTGTGGCGTCGCCACGCATTCAAAGGTAGTGTCAATTTTTCCTTCATGCACATATAAACTGATTTGTACTAAAAAGGTTGAATTTGCAGACATGTTATCAAGATTGCCACTTCCTGACATACATTATGACAATCCCAGGCAAGAGGAATTTGTGTACCAGGTTTCACTTACGCCGAATGCAAAGCAGCCCATTTTGACGTATTGTCAGCGAGATGATATTCTTAAGTTAACGAAATCTTATTGCCAGAATGGATGGCCACAAGAAGTGAAAGGGCTCAAAGGATATGAATTGAAGGAACTGTTGGCGTACAAGAGAAGACAGGCAGAATTGAGCATTACGGATGACTTACTGTTTTGGGGTCGGATACTGGTTGTTCCCAAAGGAGTGCGAAATTACATTATTCAGAGAGCCCATGAAGATCATTGCGGTATTGTAAAAATTAAAGTAATGCTCCGGGAAAGATATTGGTGGCGAGGAATGGATAAGGCTGTTGAAGAGTATGTAATTAAAGGTGAAGTTTATTCGGCTGTCAAGCCAAATACAAGCGCTAAGAAGTACACAGTGCATGGACTGAATGCAGACATCCGTGGGAAAAGATGCATATCGATTTTTTTGTGTACGGAAGCATCACTTACATTATAATAGTGGATGCCTATAGCAAATGGGTAGATTGTAGTAGAGTGTCATCTACTTGATTTAAAGAAGTAAAGCGTTTTCTAATCAAACTATCTTGCTATTTTCGGACTACCAAAGTGTATTGGGGCGGATAATGGTCCCCCATTCTCATCTACGGAATCCTAAACATTCTGTGATGAACGTCACGTCAATTTGTATCATTCTACAGTGTACCTTCCTGAAAGCAATGGTCAGGTCAAGCGCTACGTGTGGACTGTGAAAACAAAGCTAGACTGCGCGGTACGAGAGCAATTGAATAAGAATTCCCATGTCAAGGTTAAAGAATTATTATAGAGAATATTGGTGGCTATGAGAAGCGAATATAACGCATCAGGTGACAAAATGCCATAGCAAATGATCTTTTGCTACATCCCCAGGAATAAATTGGATGCCCAAATGGAAGAAATAATAAATCCAAAGAAATGTTCAACCAAAGAGGCGATTTTGTATGGGTTATGCTACCATTTAAGGACTAGAAGAATGCCATAAGGTATGTCAAGGGAAAAATTATATATTTATCAAAACCAGCTACTAAAGCCATTATTATACATTTAAACTATAACTCGAAGCTTAGGAGTAATACATACTTATCCTAGATTTCTAATTCCTCGTCGTCACATAAAACCATTATTCAGTGGCGTATAGTGGGTTAAGAACCTGGGCTATCGCACCATATCAGTGTTGGAATGGACAAAAATTTGCTAGTGGGGGTGTTTTTTTTTTTAACCCATTTGGGGTGGCGGGTTGAAGTGATGTGACTCTGTGATTAAAAATATATACCTCATAAATAAAACATGGAAATATACACTGTCAGTAAGGAAAGGATTTCAAGAATTTCATTCTTATTTGCATAAATGAGAGGCCCATATTGTGAAATATTAGTAGGCCTATATACGAGAATAAAAATAAAATTTCAACCTACCTATTTTCACGATTTTAAGTTCGGGTACTCCTTGTTGGCGCAGTAATAACGTCATTGTCTTGAAACTAAGGGGTTACGGGTTCGATGCATGGTGGTTTAGATACCACTTTAACTGTAGGTCCGATCCCCATTAGCTTATCTGTTCATAAAGTGGACATACAAGAAAAATCCACAACGATTTGGAGCTTATCGTCATTCGTAAGCCGAAAAGAC
This sequence comes from Lepisma saccharinum, assembly GCF_977018435.1. Lineage (NCBI taxonomy): Eukaryota > Metazoa > Arthropoda > Insecta > Zygentoma > Lepismatidae > Lepisma > Lepisma saccharinum. Next base: position 64,127,572 of record NC_139241.1, on the reverse strand, counting down.
AGCTTGTTAATTATGTCACTCATTTCAGTTCACTACACAACACACAGCACATATCATTCACAAAAATACAATCCACTCACTACTGTATTCACACGCTGCCTCTAAATAAATTCCACGCACCAAGACCACTCGACGCGATCTAGACTAGAACTGGTCCTTGAATTTCGGTAAACCATTCCCTCTCAGCCAACAATTTTCTACTCCCCACTGTATCTAGTTGTTTGAAGGTCAACGACCTCTTTTTCAACTCCTCTGCAAGAGTTCAATGATGTTCTTGTCCCTGCCACATGATTCTTTCCCCTTTGGTCGCGATAATTTGGCTTCAAAATTCCCCATTCCTGGGAAGTTTACATGCTGGGAAAAATTGGTTTGCAACATTGACCCAGACTGTTGAGGAAGTTCAGAGGGTTTTCCCCGCCATATGCAACCCTGTTCTCTCTCCTGTAACAGTTTGACTCCACAATTCCCAGATCCTGGGGAAATTACATGGTAGGAAAAATTGGTTTGCAACATCGATCGGAGCCCTGTCAAGCTTACCCGTCACCCCCGTGGAGTTGCCCGCCAGCTGGGCCTGCCGTCTCGCGAATTCAAAGAAAGAAGTCAATGTTTCCAACTTCTAAGAAATCAGGTTCATCTTCTTATTGAAATGAACAATTTTATGCACATTTTCTGATGGATATTTTTTTCTGTATTTTATTCCCCGAGTCTGGGCTTCGCAGATAGCCTAGATAGCCCCGAATATACGCCTCTGCCATTATTATACATTTAAAGTACAGCAAGCCCCTCCCCCTCCCAGAGTTGTACAACAAATTAACTCTTCCCCAGATACGATCTACACAACATTCCCCAAAATAATGGTGACATTTAACACATATACACTTTATACCCTGCTTCACTAAATAGGCCCTGGCCCTCATGGCAAGGGAATAATTGCCCCCTGGGCCTTACCTTCTGCTAACTTTATTGTCCCTTATACTTCTAGTAACCTTGCTTTGAAGTGTTTGACAATTAGAAGAAAAATCAACTACCTTGTCACAGTATAGTTAAAAATGGAAAATAGCTTGTAATATGTAACAGGCGAAAATTTGGGAAAATTGAATGTTTCGGACAATGAACAATCTCATTAATAACATTTCCAGTGAAACTCGCTACAAGTAAGATAAATAATGTTTTTTCCACTTTCACAAATCATTAGCTTGTGATGATGGTGTTTATTTCTGATGTAGATATATGTGGTAAGCTAGGTAAAGAAACAGATTTCTTGTTTTAATTACAAAACCAAGATCAAACTTGAAGATGAGACTAGGAATATCTATTTTTAAAATCGGAACTAACAGTTAATACTACACCCGTTCAAACAATATCAATAGCGATAGATTAACAATCTTCACTTGTGAGGTGGAGATTTATCTTTTTTTCTATTTTTCGCCTGGTACGTTCATTGAATGTCTTATTTAGAAAAAGATTCTAATTGTAACTTTCTATGTGATGACTTCATTGTGACTACCTTGTCCTTTGAAAAAGATGCTCTCTCGCGTATCTCTTTCCTCAGTTCTAAATTTATGGGAGAATATCAGTCTAAAACTTCGATGTGCAGCAGGCCCGTAGCCAGAATTTTATTTCGGGGCGGGAGCTCATCCCTTATGTACGTAACAATTATAAATAGCGGAAGGTTTATAAATCAACGAAACATTTATAGAATTTCTGTAGAACCGAGCTCTCCCTTGGCTACGTGACTGATATAATGTCTTCATCCTCTGCCAGTGACACTGTCTCACATTGCTCATACTTCAGTCCTAAGTTTCTACATGGCAGAATACCAGCCTGAATCTCAAATATCATTACGTTGATCTAATCTTCTGAGGAATTCAGCCTCCTATTACCTTTGCTTCAAATCATTAATTTAAAAATAAATATGACATCGAAACTTGTTTGCAACTGTTCCTGTGTTGTCTTTAATTCAATGATTATTTCAGAATGGTATGCCACACCTCAAGTTTCAGCATGGTTTTCATTGTTAGTGTAAACAATCATGTCGAATTACTTTTTAAAAAATACCATGGGTATCGTTAACACAGTAAATTAAGATACAATTGGGATGGCAGTCTTAATTAAAGGCCTGCACAAGACCTGGAGCAGACCCGTTCGCGAGACATCGCTCCTGAAATGCCATGCAACCTGCGCAACACCCTCGCTTGAGCAGCTTGTATGTCCACCTGCACAGATCGTTCCTGGCAGGCATTGTAGACCCGCCGGGTACCCGCAGTCTTACGATACCTAGTAGGTCTCAGTTCGTTCTTTCCATCAACTGCAGACCCCTCCCTCTACATGACGTAGTTGCTTCGAGTAGAAACTGCACCGGGCCCACACCGTTCTGCAGTGTTGCCAACTGCAATAGATTTTCACTACTTAAAAAAGGGAACTCGAAGCTTCGTAAGCCACATCACCAATGAAATGAGATTTACGAATGTTGCTACCCCCCCCCCACACACACACATTGAAATAGGTTTTCCGTGGCACAGGATCCATAAGTATATGTCGTAAACAACCAATATACGTATATATAGTGATATAGGACAGGACTGAAACATGTCACGTTCGACGCTGAGGTCGCGAGTCGAACAACACACTGTTCTACTGCGAACACCAGGGCCGTAGCCAGCCAGGGCCATTGCCGTTACCCTCGTTTGGGGGGTAGGGCCAAGTACTTGGATAAACGTGCCAACAAGAACAATCACAATAATAGTAATAAAGTAGCATGAAAGGCATTATAATCCTCATAAATCACGCAAAAAGGGGATGTCACGCGCATTTGTGTTGAAACAGAGGATTAGAAATATTTTTTTTCAACACGTCAATTTCACATTAGCTAATAATGGAAAACAAGCACACAAACTGTTTTTGAAAGAAAGTGCATGATAAATGCATTCCGAATGTACAGACATATGGCATGTAAAATTTCCATCTACAATATTTTCTTTTCACATGGAGCGACGTATTACATAATCAATTCATCCAACTCGTAACAAACCAACATTAATAGCAAATAATATCACGGGCCGCCATAGCATTCTCTGTTTTAAAACTTTTCTCACTTAGATCGTTCGGCGCTCAGGGCCGACTCCCGCTACCCCTTTGCTACGGCATTGAACTTGATGAGACTGGATAATATTTTATAATATATTTCTACTTTCATAAAATTTGAAATCAAGGGGTTGCAATTACCCCTCCATTCCCCCTCTGCAGGTGCCCTTGGCCGTCTGGAAGGAAAATGCAAGAAAAATATGAAAATGAATTCCATCTTGAGTACCCTTTAGCCCTGCTACTCTTAAATTCTGCTAGTCTGTTTTTTCTTGTACTTTAATGTTTGACCCCCACCCTGACCCTTCCGCTAGACTTAATTTCCGTCCAAGGTTGTGAGCAATGCACCCTACCCCCTCTGGTTGCGCCACTGCGTGCCTGGTTAAGGCACCATGCAATGAAAAGCAATTAGTTTTCAGTGAGGAGATTTTTGTTTGCTCGATCATTCATTTAAATAAATGAAGCTGTAATACTGCGTGCATTTCCTGGCAATAAGATAAAAACTGCTTAAGCTGAACTGAAATCGCTAAGTATATAAATTCTCCTTGGAGGAGAGAGCTCCTCCTAGGACCTCGTAGGATTTACGAGCTACGTAAGTAGGCAACACTGGCTGAAGCTGTCCACGTGGTGATGAAACACCTGGAGCGACACGCTGCCGGAGGGCTGTTTCCTTCCAGCAGGTTTTGCAGGCGCCCGGGTCTTGTTGAATGCCCAGTTACCTTGTAAGCGCAGAGCGCCTGGAAGACGAAGAACCCGGGTAAAGACGCAAGTCGACTCGTTGCCGTGGGCAGGCTAGCAGGTATACCTGTCCTCACGGGCAAGCGGGCAGTGGGTAGGTAAAATACAGACTATGCTGGCCTCTAGTCTTAATGATATCATTCAGAATTTTTCAACACTTGTTTATCGGTTAGTTTCAATTAATGATACTCTCATATCGTAAAACAAATACAATAAACATGGCGAAGATGTGGCCACATCGACGAGGAGTTTCATTGTATTCTACCTTTCCTTGCCTTAAATTATATTTTGAACTTTTCAATGTATCTCTGAATCCTTTACCTCCCTTATGAAGAAAGACGGCAGGTCTGAACTAAGATTAAGATATGTGTTATGACATGGTACGTACAACCCAATCTACAGTAATCACAACCCAATGCAGGCTCGTAGTGTTTAGCTGGTAACTAATGCATATACAGCCATGCTATTCCAACTATATGCTTTATCATATTACAGAAAATTTGCAAAATCGACCGAATAAACGACTGTTAGCCTTGTGCCTCAATAAAATCAAGATTTTTACTAGGTGAAAACTCCAATATCTCTCTATCCATTACATTTCATGTTTCAGGGGTTATATCTAAACCGAGAATTTCTTTGATGGAGTATTTACTACTATGACAAAATGGGAGACATTCTGAAGAGCTGGCTGGCTCAAACGACAGGCCTAAATGTTAGTCTAAAGCCAGAAATGCTGGGCGACCAAATCAGAGATGGGAGATTGATTAGTCAGATTCTCTTCAAGAAAGGAATCATTGCATCTCGGGAACTGGATTCGATCACTCCAAGCAAGAACTTCAAAGTTTGTCTTTCAAATATGAACAAGATTCGAGTATGGTTGAATTTAATTGGTATAGAATGTGCAACAGAATTTGTCAGGAAAGTTGTTGAAGGAAGTGGCACAGCTTGCCTTCAGCTTTTGTATGTACTGTTCCTATCCTTTGAAGGCCATGACAGAGTTAGACTTGTAACGAAGGAAAGTGGAAGGTTACGAGAGACAATGTTTCTTGAAGTTCCAGAACCTGCTATGAAGAGATCGAAAGTTCAAACTCACTCTGTCAACTGGTACTTAGAGAAGCGACAAATGTTTGCAAACAAATGCAGTGTTGCAAGACATAAGATAGAAACAAGACTAATGCTGGGTGATCCTAGAGCTCGCAGAGTATTTAAAGAGGCTGAGACGCTGGCAACACAGGCAGCGATAAAGGATTATGAAAAGAAACACAACATAAAGGCTGTCAGCACCGAAACTGCTTTAGCACAATTATTGGAAAAACAATTGAATATTCCTGATTTACCATATTGTGATAGCCACGAGGAAATTGACACGAAGATATTCATGAAAAACATTAAAAAGAGGGAGAAAGATAAGCTACTATGCAGCAAATTAAAGCAACATGTCGAGAAAATGTCTCTACAGGAAATGTGGGATAAAGTAATTGAGAAAAGGCAGCAAGAAATTGACTATTCTGCAGCGAAGAAGCTACTGCAGCAGTCACAATTTGAAAAACAGCTTGCACAGAAATTATTCAAAAACAGACAGCTCAAGCTTGACTTGATAGAGAAAAGAATATCTGAGCAACGGCTGCTAGACGAACAACGAAATGAGGATTTTGTAACAGAGCTGTTGCTCGAAGAGAAATATGGTGAATCGATTGAAGAGCTGAACGAGGAAGAAAGGAGGGAACAAAGACTACATGAATTGCTTCGAGAGAAGAGAAGAAAGCTTACGCACGAGGAGAATTATGCATTTTGCAGGGATGTAGCTTCTGAATTAATAGATTTTGCGGTTCATGTATCTCAATTCAAGGCGACAACGTCTGACAATAAAATTCCACCTGAGAAACGGGAGCAATGGGTGCGACTATTTCTACACGGAGAACCTGTCTATCACGAACTAGAACCAAAGAGAGTTGATTCTGCTGAAATGTTTTCTAGCCTACTAGAATCACTTAAGATGACTGATAAAGAACGAGATATAGCTGTGAAATATAGTATAGACGAATATCTTGCACATTTAGGTCCTTGGCAAATTCCAGGCAAGAATCACGTAAGTGAAAACACAGTTTTTGCTCACATAGTTTATCGTTTGCTAGACATAAAATATCCTCCTCCACCAGCACCAGTTTCAGCAGATATCCCTCAGGTTTCTCTGAAGGGATTCTTATTAGGTGTCGATGACGAAAGATCCATAAAGGCGTTACAAGAAATTTTACTAACAAAGAAAGTGCACTTGATCACTTTGTCAAAGTTTGTTGCCAAGAGTTTTCATGCATTCAAGTATGAATTCGGTAAGCATCTAGAAGTAGATAGTAAACCTTTCCAAGACAATAGGTTCCCAATTGATGACTTTGTAGAGAAGACTGGCAAAAAGGGAACAGGCACTCCTAACACTGCCAAAGCCCCAAAGACGGCCAACGAGAGTAAGAAAGACGGAAGGGCAAGAATGGATGACAAGATGGTACAAGTGCCATCCGATGCACTTCTGGTGGAATTAACCCCTTTAGCTAAACTTGGAAGGGCGGCTTTCAATAGATTGAGAACTGGAGAAATCTTGGATGACCAGTTTCTCGTGGATATTTTGATCGAATATCTCAAAACAATCCACCACGCAAAGGGTTGGGTATTGCTGAATTTTCCTCTCCATTGGAATCAAGCTAAGTTACTGGAAGAAGCATTTACAGGACAGATATTAGTTGCTCCGACCTTTCAGCAAGTGGTTAACGAAGATGATACAATTACCCGCTCATCTTCATATGCTGTTCCCATATTCATAAACGAAAGCGGAGATGAATTTGTTAATCCGACTGAATCACAAGCCAAGGCAGCTCTAGGAGAAACCAGCGAGCAAGAAGTGGATATCAAAGTTTCACGACTTTTACAAAATCCTCATCCGGTTCCTTCAGAAGAGCATTATGTAAGCTTCTTCACAAAGTGCATAGAGGTTACGAAAAATGAGACAGACCTGGAGAGGAGAAATAAGCGAAAAGTTTATAATATAATGGTCTCGGAAGAAACACCTGGAGTTCTAGAAAAGAGCACGGGCGACACAAAAAATTCTGAACACGTGATCAGAGAACATTCAGCAACCAAGTCTTTTCCATCTCACGAGATTCCATCCAAAGAAAGCATGACATCGCATGAGTTTCTTCAGGATTTTTATGATGAGCAGAATACATATCAACTTCTGTGCTACAACCCATACGATTTTCAATTTATTAAGAAACTTTTAAAAATCTTGCTTGTAGATGTGGTATCAGATGTAGCACATTTAGACAACATAGAAGATCCAACAGCACCAACCGCTAAGAAAGGTAAGGGCACAGCAGATAAAAAGGGAGCAGAGAAACCTACAAAAGAAACACGAGGAAAGGATATGGATATAGCGATGGCAACACTGCCAGTGTTTGCAGAACTGGAAGTGCAAAAATCTTATCCAGAAATTGAAGTTTCAGCTAAAAGAGTTCCCATGCCTGGAGATCCAAACTGGGAATATGTAGATTTCCCTTTGTCTTATGAGTTGGGAAGCATGCTTGCAACGTCATGGCAAATGGCAGAAAGTTTGTACCTTCAGGAACTAACTCAATTCTTCTCTAAGAAACAACCACAATTTCTTAAAGTTGAAACGTGGATCAGACACATCAGAATAAGATTTACTCAGTTCCTGCATCGTCCAGACAAAAACCAAAGTATACTGGAAAAATTTCAAGCAGAATTCAGAGATCATATTAGTGAATGCACCGCTCAGAAGGATTGCTTGTGGAAACGTGCTAACAACTTGCAAAATGTCCTTTGGGAAGAGTGTGATATGAAAAAGCTAGAATCAGAAGATAAAGTGAAGTCAATAATTAATGAAGGGTGGATCATAGATGAAATGGCAACTTTCACGAACATGCACATTCGTTTGATGCAAATGGAAATATATCTGTGCACAGAAATACTGCAAACATTGTATGACTATTATTCTCTAATGCTGGGAAAATTTCTTCATCCGCGGAAGCTCGAGAAGGTGATCATTCCAAAAATTGACTTCTGTGAAGATAAGCAACAAAATTTAGTGGACCCTTATTTAGATGAAGTGAAGAAAAGATGTAAGATAGTCGATTATGAAACAGAAATAGTTGAAAACATCGACGTTGACCATGTAAGAGCTGATATGAGGAAAATATTAACTGGCCAATATGACGTATCTGTGTCTTCGTGCCACAAGGCCATCTTGAAAGCATATGAGATCGCAATGGCAGCTAAGGAAAAACTGCAAAAGCAGTTTGATGATCTAATAGATGATGCTGAAAATGAAATAGTAGAAAATAAAAAGAAGAAGATAAAGATTAGGAGATGTTACTCGAACTTATTTAAAAGTGGTATACTTAAAGATCTTGATCAGCCACTGACAGAGGATACAATTAGAAAAAATTGTAGAGAGTGGAGAGTAAGTGGTGAAAATGAATTTTCTCGCATCACTTACACCCTGGAGGCTATACAGCATAGAGCGACTGAGGATCTGTCCACAATGATGCATCAAATACAATTCTTATTCCTCACCCTCTTTGACGACACAAACAAAATGTACCTTAAAGAAATTTCAAGCGTGGATTTGCTTTGTGATGTTGTCTTCAGCTTCATTGAACAAAAATGTCCTCTAGAGGGTGATCTAGTACTCGAGGGAGGTGACTTCTATATCCGCAGCAGTGATATTACGTATCCAACACTAGGGTTCCACCTAGGAACAGGAGATCGTAAACAGGGAACTGAATTTGGAGTAGAACAGATCTTGCTTCTCCACAACATGCTATTTCACATAGCTCCATTTGGTTATATTAGCTTCAAGGGTCTCCAGTACGTAATAGAAGATATTATCTTATTCTGGGATGATGAGGAACTCCAGCTACTGCCTGGAACTTGGAAAAACCTCAATCCCCGACAACTGACATCGGTCCTTACGGAAATATTTGGCTCCAGCGAGCACTTGTTCTGGAACGATTTACTCATATACGCCATCAATATTTCATACCCAACTCAGCGAGAACTGTTGAAAATGCTGAAAAGGTTTTGGATGATCGATGAAGAAAGAACAGGTTTGGTGAGTTGTGACGATTATAAGCAAGTACAATTTTGGTTTGAGAAAAATAAACTAAACGAGTGTGAGAATGTGGCTTGGGACATAATACGAAAGGAACTATTGTGCGAGATCTTCCAAGATCATGGTGGCAGAGTCAATTACATGAATCTGCTCCTGGCGTTTTGCAAAAGTCACGACCCAGTGCAAGGTTTCGCAAATGCTCTTGCTACTAAGTTAGGGCAATCTGTGGATCTGTATCCCTCTGGTAGTGAAGAGGATGGCATTGAAGTAACATCAGAAGTTCCTGTAACAACGGCTCTCTATCCTGTTGTGGAAGATAGTGACGAAGAGATATGTGATGAGGTGAAGCGAGAACGCCATGTAAGAGAATCCGTATCAATTCTGCTGGCTCCAAAATCTTCATTTAAAACAGATGAAACCGGAAACCTCACGCCACTGCCTGCAGAATCCCGAAGTTTCACCATCACATCTGGCGGGTTTGCTTCACAAATTATGGAACATCAAATTATCGAAGGACCTGCAAATGTTGAAGAATTGTTCGAAGCAAAAACCGAAGAAATACTTGTCAAGGATATCGCATTTGAGGAACTGGAAACAATGAGTGTGTTAAAACAAGAAAATGAGGCAGAGGAGGAGGAATATGGCGAAGAAGAAGAAGAGATCGGTGAAGAAGAGGAGGAGCTAGGTGAAGAAGAAGAAATTTTAGAAGCAGTGAAGAGCAGTAAGTCATGGCTTTTCAAAGCATCCGAAATACCAAAAGAAATTCTGATTGATTTACTACCTTCATGTTTCCCATGGATTGACAGAAACATCATCCAGCATGAATTACAGTTGGTGTATGACGAACAAGAGATTCTACCTGTCAATACAATTCTTGATTTCAGCTTCTTTAATGACCTCATCGCGAACACAAACAAGTTCAAGATACTCAATATTGAAGATGTATTAAATAAGGTGAAGAAGTCATCATGTTGTTATTGTAACTGTGAAAATTTGTAGTGCGTACCTTATGTGAGTCCTTATAACTGAAAAAAATATCACTTTAAAACACAATATTTAAATCAAATCTTATATTAGCTTGTGAACTCGAGATACTTTCTGAAGGAATCTACGTGTATATCGGTGTTTTAACTCATATATATTATGTTTCTACTGGACACAACTGAATAGTTTACTATTATTAATAATTACCATAACATAATTTCTTCTTGATTTAGAGTGGTGTCTTATCAGTGTATTGTAATCCTTCAGTAATTTTTGTATTGCCAAATACTGCAAGACAAATTGTAAAAAAAAAAAAAAAAATCTGTAAATTAGAGTTGCCAATATGTTTTGTGTTTAATAAATCACTTCCATAAATTATAAAGTGAATAATATTTGTATCTAATTACTTCACATGCTGTCATTGTGATGATCAGGAGCATAAAGGAATTAAGCCTGTTGGTGTGTGTATATATATTACTTAGGACCTTCCGGATGGCGCAGTGGTAGCGTCTTTGTCTTATAATCAAGGCGTCCCGAGTTCAATACCCGGTGGAGGCACATAGTGGTTCGGATCCCACTTTAAACTGTAGGTCCAGTTCCGATTAGTCTTACTGTACATAAAGTGGACTTAAAACATCAACTCAACCAACCAAGCTTACATCATTTATGTATTTTCTGTGCTGGAAAGTGACAAAAATCTGGAGTGTAAATACATTTGAATAAAACTTACAATGCCTTTCTTTAACAAATTATATTAACAAGATGTGACCATGGAACCTATACAAAAAAAACAACAAAAAAACAACAACAACCTTGTAAAGGGTTTAAAATCAAGATAATATCATAAATACTATAGTTGGTGTGGACGTCATATTTATGGATCACATATATACGAACCTATATGCCGGCTTGGTGGCAGAGTGCGTTAATGGGTCCCGCCCTGAGCATGAATGTTCTCATCTTTGCGATTAGTCAAAAGTTACAGAAATACGACATTAAAAAGCAAAACGCGTGCACACACACACACGCGCACATTTTTATTGCGAATAGAGAGACCAAGAACCTTTTTAGATATATTTCTTGGCTTCTTCCTCTTATCCCCGCCCTAAGCTATTCTTCTGTACTAGAATGTACATTTAAAGAACCCCTGTCTTGTAACTAACAGATATTTACATTTACACATTTGTCCATGGATGCCACATTGTTGCTCCAAACCCTTCAAATGTAGCTTTGAAAAAAATATGAAATTATAAGTCAACAAGTGAAGTTGGTTCGAGAAATTTCAGAGGGTAGACTCAATCCACATACGCCTCTTTAAAGGAAACTACTGTGAATTGAAAAGTGACTCCTCCAAAGGAATGCAATCATGTCAGGGATCCGCCCTGCTAGTTTTCTATGTAATCAGGGCGCACCTTGCCCCACAAATCGATAGTAAATATTAGTTTTTTATTTGTTTTATTTCATTTCTTGTGTGCCTATCTAAACAAGACCCAATGTAACATAATGACTTCTTTGTTGAACAAGATTATAATTATTTTATTGGTAGGGTATGGAGGCACTGTAGACGAACCTATGAGTTTGGAAGTTCTTCAGATAAGGTGAGCGTTTTTTGTACGACTGATTCAAATAGTTTTTCTTAAATATCATCTTTCTGGAGATTTATAATCAGCGAAATAATAATAAACAACTATGACATCATATTGCGTAACTTACTAGCTATTAGAATGATTTCGTCAAAATTGAATAAAAACTTTTTGATTAAATAGAATAGTCAGAAGTAACATCCACGATTCAGTCATTGAATTCTGTAGCCTATCCTTCCGATTTCATTACTACTGTAGTGTTGCTCTGTAAGAAAATATTCCCCATTTCTTTCAGTGTTGGTTGCATGAAAAACTGGTAAAGGTTTAGAAGAGTTTACGTGCATTACTGTACATATATGATTTACATTATGTGCTTACTATATGATAAGAACAAAAGGATTTATTGAATTGTGAGAACAAAATAGTTGGTTTTGGAAAATAATTCTTCGATCCCGGTAATAAATAACAGGTGAATGTATTGATTTAGTCATGTTTGACTGTCGTTGTTAATAGTATTTTATGCCACTCTGCTGCACTTTGTAAATCGCCCCGATACTGTGTATTTTACTATTCCTTTGTCCATTCTCCTCGTCAGTGACGTTACTGACAAACATACGACTTTGATTTCAGAAGTACGAAAAAGAATAAAGCCAGAGACCGTTGTTTACGTAGAAAAATCTCGACACCACATTAAACGATAGGTGCGTGAGGTGCTTCTGGAAAGTTCCACCCGGCAAACAACTGCTGGCTAATCGCCTTGATCTGTTCGCGTGCTTTTCTATGATTAGCCTCCAAGAGGCCTGCAATCAATGCTCCCCTTTACTTCGCAGGAGCTTAAAAAGCGAGCGATGACAAAGTTGATAGGGACGATACTCTAAGGTGGCGGAGGTCAAGGGACACCATTAACCTCCTGAACAAATAATAAAAAAAAATGTTTGACTCAGATTAATGTGTGAGATTTAATGTGCATATGTTTGCATAGGAACGAACTTATACACTTTATTCAGTTATTGGGCTATAATTGGACGACATAAGCCTTTTCATCTATTCAACCATTTTTAGCCTACATTTTGAATTTACAATTGTTAGGGAAGAAAGAGTATATAGATCTTGCTCAAGATAGGGAAAGATGGAGGGCCTGTGTTGCTGCAGCCATGAACCTTCGGGTTTAAGAAGGCTAGAGAGTTAGTTAATTAGGGAAGAGAGCGAAAAAGAGAGAGAGAGAATGAGGGAGAGTAAAAGAGAGACAGAGAGAGAGAAAGAAAGAGAAAAAGAGAAAAGAGAGAAAGAGACAGAGACAGGGAAAGAGAGAGACACAGAGAAAGAAAGAAAGAAAGAAAGAGAGAGACAAAGAGATAAAGAAAGAGAGAGAGACAGAGAGAAGGAAAGAAAGAGAGAAAAGAGAGACTGAGAGAAAGAAAAAGAAAGAAATAGAACAAGAGGGAGAGAGAGAGAGAGAGAGAGAGAGAGAGACAGAGACAGAGAGAAAGAAAGAAAGAGAGAAAAGAGAGACAGAGAAAGAAAGAAATAGAACAAGAGGGAGAGAGAGAAGGGAAAGAGCTATCAAGAGAGAGAGAGAGAGGGAAAGATAGACAAAGAGAGAAAGAAAGAAAGAGAGAGAGAAAGAGAGACAGAACGAAAGAAAATGAAAGAAAGAAAACTAGAGAGAGAGAGAGACAGGTAGAGAAAGAAAGAGAACAAGAGAGAGAATGAAAGGTAGAGAGAGAGGTGGGAAGACAGAAAGACAGGCCGAGAGAGACAGAGAGAAAGACAAAGAAAAATGTGTGTGTATGTGTGTATGAGAGAGAGAGAGAGAGAGAGAGAGAGAGAGAGAGAGAGAGAGAGAGAGAGAGAGCGCACGTGGGCCAAGAAAGTGTTTCACGCTCTCGTATAAACATTGCTGTTTCGAAGACATTTCAGGAAGGGGTGGTTGGTTCCAAAAACCCACTCTCGGTACGTCCCCAAGTAAATCGTAAATACGAAATACGCCACTGTGTCCTTCCTATTAAAACTATCGTTATAGTTGGGAAAGGGGGGAGGGGATGGGGATAATTACACAGAATGAAGTGCGTGGAGACAGGGAATGTATGGAGGAAACCAACGCTCTAGATCATTAGGACGTTGACAATGGACATGCACAAAAAGTCACATATGTAATTTCGTGCCAGGGCAACCCAGATTCATACAAACTTTTCTTCCTGCGCGAGATTCTCAAGTAGATTAAAAAAATATCAATATTCCAGGAGTCGTGTTGCTCATCCCACCTGAAGTATTGTTGCCGCTCTGGAATCAACACGTCGTTTGTTTTCAGGTGAGCGCGGCTTTATTTCACGCATTCTGTGCGTAATTCTCGTTTAGTGTTCCTTGGTAGCAGTAATACCTAGACGCAGAGACGTATCTAAGATATGTTTTGGGTGGACAAATTTCTGTAAATTATATATTGTTAGGCCAAATATTTACGGTGAATAAATGTCAAGGCTCTGGTACAAAAACTGGGCACATTTCGGGATCGACAGCGGTATATAAAATGGCATTTAGTTGTGAAAATGATGAATATAATCCTATATTTGATTTCAAAACTGTACTGTAATCACAAAATAATAGTACATATATGTAGTTGTCATAGTATTAGACGCCGGCCCTCGTGGCGGAATTGTTAGCACAAGGTTAGTACGACGCCAGGGGTCCTGGGTTCGAATCCTGGCCTGGGCATGGATGTTTGTGAGTGTCAATTCATCAATTTGATCATATCATCACTCATCCCGATCTTCGCAAATTTGCCAAAAGTGGCAGAAGAAGCGAAGTAATATCAATGAATCAATCATTGTATTATGTTTATTCCTGTATACACTTTACACTGTAGGTCCAGTCCCAATTAGCCAATTTGTGCATAAAGTGGACTTAACACCACACTTATGTTTTGAATTTCATTGTTACCAAGATACAGTAGTGCACCAATGGGAAAGACAGTGATTATTTCATGTGGACCGTCACCAGTGGCGTGCCCAAGGGGGAGTTGGTGGGGTTAGATCCCCCTTTTGACCCAGTATTCCTAGAAAAAAAGAACGTCAAACGTAGGAAAATATGGCGAAATGAGGGATGACTACCAGAAAAAGTGTACATAACCTCTCCCTTTCTAAAATCCTGGGTACGCCACTGACCGTCACAGCTGTGAAAATTGTAGCAGCACTCTTCACAAATTGTGTTTACAAAAGTCCCCCTTTTTTCTCTGTGATAAATTTAACTTTTCGCTACACAGAAACGACCTTACAGCTCCCCTGATGGAAAAGTTTTGATAAATTCCTGCCAGTCGGTACAGCTAAAAAAAAACGTGCTTCATTTCGACACAAATGAGCTAGCTATAAATTCACTCAAAGAGAAACTGGAGTTTCCGGCAAAAGGTTTATCTGCTTCTCTCCCTAGGTCTGTTCACATCCAACCCGAACATGGCTACACGGGCCTCCACCATCCTCTTGCTGTGCTGCGTGGCGATGAAGATCCACCTGACACTCTCAATGTCTCAGGAAGAAGCGATGGTCTATGAGTTCATGAGGAACGAACTGGCGGACTTCCTGATCACCATTCGGTACCAGTGGGTGAGCAAGAACTTCATCATTGCACACGAGCCGTCCATAGAAGGAAGTGAGTGATGCTACCAGCTCCTGTTCGTTAACCCTTGACTTAAAGTTTGTTTCCTTTTCACTGCCAGGTGAAGACTACCCTCTCCTGCTGCATACCCCCTGTGTATCTGTTGTCACCTTGTCCTCTGTAATGTCCACCGCTCAGTATTACCTGCTTCATTCCATAAACTGTCTGCAGAATTTTTTCTCAAGGGGGTAGAGTGATTTCATATATTATCCTTTAGTCTTAGAAATTTATATTTTACGTTAATTATTACTATTACATGAAAGAAATATGCTTCCTTTTCATAAACAACTATCTCTTTGTTGATGAACAGTTGCACATTTTTCGCCGACCCACACACTCCTAGTTACGACAGTGAACATGGTGGGAACATTCTCTCGTTATTTTGTTGGACATGGCAGTTAATTCCTGTAAGTTACAGCATGTAAATCACAGTAAACAATATTATTTGTGATAAAATATCGCTACAATTTCATTACATGGAACGAGATGTCCCCTCTACGGGCTTCGTTGACTGTCTGGTAGATTTTTTTTTTTGTAACTGAACAGTTGGTGGTGAAACCTGTAAGGTTAATTTCAAACACTTCAAACAGCACTTAACTGTGTTGTGATTGAGCATTATTATTATTATTCATGACCCTTACCGTAGGGTACATGGCAGTTTTGGTCAAAGATCTGGGATGCAGAACACTGGTGAGTAGAGGTACCATTGAATCGAAGTCATAGTAATAGTTGTGGTCGTAAAGATGTCGTAATATTACACTTCACTGTACTTTAACACTGATCAGAAGCTTGCACATACACACAAATTTCAAAATTGATGACCACTCTGTCGGGCAAAACTATATAATATCCACATGGTACGAGGGGAAGGAGACGATAATAGGGAGGGTATGGATACAGGAAATGGTACCTTGGCTCTTTGTAATCTGATAAAAGGAGCGTGTCTGTGTTTGCTCCTTAACGGGCAATGGAAGAAGAGATGAACTGGCGTTTGTTTGTTTTCTCCGCAATCACAAGCAGGGGAGGGATTTTGATGCAGTCTTGCTAGGTGTTCGTTTGTGCAAACGTGTCCAGTTCGTAGGCGAAGTGTGAAAGTTATCACTTCACAAGGAAGTATCAGTTTATGAAACCAGGGTCGACTGACTACTTTTTCTGCGTACCATTTATAAGTGGTCATATTTGCAATTTGATTAAGTGCCCGAGCTTCCCATTGGGAATTAAGTTTCATTTTAACTCGGGGTAGAAGATCAGTATAGGATAAACGAAGGGAGTAGGAAAAAGGGTGTTCTTCCCCTTTTTTGCATATTGGTTCACTAAATCCTGATATATATATTAAGATTGCTATGACCTTTTACGTACGTAAATTGCACTCGTTGATCATTTTGGCGGAGATTTAATGTAGTTTGTAAGATCAGGGACGGGAGAATGGGCATGCGGTATGCATCTTTCCCACAACGATCGAGTGTAAATAAAACACTCAATGCGTCAGTTAGAATTAGAGTTTTTAAAAATCCTGCTCCACGGGCATAGAGCAATGCCTGGTGTATGGTATAACATTCTGCCGAAAATGTGGACATGTCTTGCGGTAAGGGGAATTGTCTGACTATGTTTAGGCAGGGTGCGTAGAATGCGCAGCCGACATTCGTCATCTTTTGATCCGTCAGTGTATATGAAGTCATAGTCTGGTCAAATTTCTTTATAATATTCATGTTGACCGAAATCAACATAATTGACATTGACAGGTGACTTGGTAGGAATCCTCATAGTGTAAATCAAGGAATTTTGTATAGTGTAATTTAACTGATATGCTTCTCTATCTATGTTGTAACAATAAAAAAAGTAATATCTAGAACATGATCTATCCAAGGGTAAAGTTTCACCCAGTTGTCGTTGTATTGCAAAGCTTTATTGAAAGGATGGGTGCGTCTTTCCCATATTTTAAATAGAAATTTCGTAGTAGAATATTGGCGTCTAAATGAAAGGGCCTGTTCAACGCTCTCGCTGTAGACACTAATATTTGGACTAGATTTCATTAATCATAGACAAACAGGGAGTGCCTGTCTCTGTAAAATGTATATTTTATCGGCCCAAGTATCAATCGTCCCACCATAAACGGGTGCCGAATACTCGAATAAAGAGCGAAAGCAATTTTTGTAGAACAAAGTCATAATGGAGGGGTGTCCACCCCATTTCGTGTTCGCCAAGCCAAGAAGATTGATTATTTGTTTTCCTTTTGCTAGCAGTTTGTTAATATGGACTTTCCAATCTAATTTTCTATCAAAGGAAACCCCCAGGTAAGTACAGGAAGATACCACCGGAATCTGTAGTATATGTGTCAGATTGTTAGGGTGTCGGTTTGGTGTATAAGGGTTAAAGATTATAATTTTTGATTTCTCGGCAGAAAAAGATAAACCGCGAGATAATAATTGAACACGTAGAGTATGAATCAGGTTGCGCAATTCTAAAATTCCTTGTGTGGTGTCTGATGTACTTTGATAAAAACAAAAATCGTCAGCATATTGAATGATGTTGTGAGTGGCCCTTGATATTTGATGTAAATGTTAAAGAGGAGGGGACTCAGAGGGGAGCCCTGTGGTATTCCGCACCGAACCAGTCTCGGGCCTTTAACATCATTATAAAACCAGAAGACCATAATACGTTCATCATATAGATTCCAAGCTATTTTAGCCACAATCGGGTGAATGTTTATTGAATCAAGAAGATTGCATAATATTGAAATGTCAACGGATGCTTTTGGCGATGTTAACAAATAAGCTGTAGCAAAATTGTCTCAGGAGTTGGCTATTTTGGATAGCAACAGTGAGTGTAGCAATAGCACCCTGACTACCAAGACCGATGTGAAATCCTAATTGTGTGGATGGGAAAAATTGGCGTTTTTCTAGTGTCCAAACGATTCTATGTTGGAGGGTACGTTCGAATAGTTTAGCCATAACTGGTATCAAAACTATAGGTCGATATGAAGAGGCTTGCATGGTTGGTTTTAAAATTGGGATCACAATATGTTGGGTCCAGCCACGTGGTATTTTTCCTCTGCGATATACATAATTATAAATCGCAGCAAAAATTTCGAACCCTTGAACTGGTAAGTGCTTTAGAATTTCATAGGTAATACCATCGTAGCCAGGTGCCGTGCATTTGATTTTATGAAGGATATTATTTTGTTCTTTAACTAAAATAGCTGGGAAGTCATGAAATTCGGTATGTTCACGTTCATGAAAGGGAGAAGGCATAGGAACGGATAGGGGGGGGAGGGGGGGTGGGGGGTGAGAAGGTTCATAAAATCTGATTCCCAGGAAGTATCAATTGGACGTGGATGGGAGACATGGGGATGTCGGAGAAAATTGAATTGCCGCCAAATTATACTAATTGGCACGTTAAGGTCAAGGGTCTGACAATATGATTTCCATGCCTGACGTTTAGCTTTGATATGTTTTTTTCGCTATCGCCTGGGCATTCTTTAGTTCTCGCCAGGTATCCGGCATAGGATATCTGGCGTATAATTTTGCTACTATTTTCTTTCTTCTTTTAATTGCGGCACAGGTTGGGTTCCACCAATAGAGTTTTAGAAAACGGTCAAAAGAGTAAAATTTTTGTCTCGTTCCGCTGTCATCGAGTGCGATTGTTAGCATTTGCAAGAATTGGGTATATGTAATGGTCCGTACTGAAGCCGAATCATCACTATAATATAAACGGAGAAAAGAGGTGCGGAAATTTTCCCAGTTTATGGAGTCGCGTTTCCAGCGACGAACCGGAGGTACAGTTGTGCTTGTAGTCGAT
The DNA here is from genome assembly GCF_977018435.1 of Lepisma saccharinum. NCBI lineage: Eukaryota > Metazoa > Arthropoda > Insecta > Zygentoma > Lepismatidae > Lepisma > Lepisma saccharinum. Next base: position 64,108,618 of record NC_139241.1, on the reverse strand, counting down.
AAATTAGCCGGTAAAGAAAGGAAAATTGGGGTATGATCACTCCCTCGTAAATCTATGTCATTAAACCAATTGATGTTATTGAATATATGTGGTGATACTAAAGTGAGGTCTATACTCGTCGGGCTGGATCCGTTATGAGGATTATGTGTGGGGGAATCATCATTCAGAATAATAAGGTTATTTTCAGTGACCCAATTTTCTATTGTGGTTCCCAGCATATCCGTCCGAGAGTTAACCCCTTTTGTGATTATGTGAATTAAAATCTCCTGTTATCAAATATGGGCCCAGAATGATTGTAAAAAGTTCGTTCAAAGCTGAGAGTGGGATATTCTATGAAAGAGGGTGTGGTGGAAGGTACATAGATATAAGCGTATTAAATAATGAGCATATTTAATTCGGGTGGTAGCTATTTCACCATGGTAATTTTTTTTATTATTGGGAGGGAATGTGGAATGTTAATTACGGAATGGGGTATATTTTCATGGATATATACAGCAACTCCCCGTTTATTTTGGTCAAAGGGAGACCGTACATTATGTAGTGGGGTAACCGATAGTTCTCATGATGAGTACCTTTCACCTCCTGTACGTAACTTGTGGACGGTAATCCGCCAGCAGATCTTGAATTTTGCATTTACGTGCCGATAGACTGCGCATGTTCCATTGTAGAGTAACAGGCAAGGACATGTTTTTTAGGATAGGGGATGGGGGGTGATAGGGATAAATGTGAAAGACATCGGGGCGTATTAACGACCCGATATAATAGACAAGAGGTGGGACGTAAGTTCTTGTATTCTTCTAATTATTTTCTCCTGTTCGTGTATTTCTGATATATTAACTACAGAGTCCCATAGATCCGGGACAAGATTAAGTAGAGAACGATATATTAATCGCTGTTCGGGAGATAATGTGTCTCTGGCACCATATGTCCGCATAGTGGGTAAAGTGTTATCGGAACGAGTCTCTGTTAGAACTTGTGGACCTTGAACCTTCTCGTCCGTACGAATGGTGATACTTTCTGGGGTACTCTTGGGTGGCATTCTCCAAAGTGCACCAGCTTCTGTGCTACGAGGCGGAGGAAAGGCTCGGGATCCTATTAGGGGTGAGGGATGGAAAATATCATCATCTGAGGCACTGGTAGAAGAGTCCGAGGTGTCAGACGTTTTCTTATTGTTTTTCTTCTTACGTCTTCTTCCATGTGAAGGGCGCGCCAGAGGTGTACAGTCCTGGGTAGAGTTAGCTTTACTGTTTGTAGGAGGTTCTTGTCTCATGATGTTGCAATAAGTTTTTCTTCTTGTAGAGGCCGGTGGTCCCCCAAAAGAGGTACCTGCTGCCAGGGTAGATAAGGTTGGGTATGTATGTGGATCGTGTAGTGATCGTAATACCTCCGCCTTTGTGAGAAGGGCTACATACGCACCCCGTATTTTGTGGCTAGCCTCAAAGTAAGAAATATGTTCTACTGCCATACGAGTATGTATGACATTAGCTTCCCTCATAGCTGGACAATTCTTATCTAGAGCATTGTGTTGTTCTTTGCAATTTATGCATTGGGGTGGTTTGTTGCAAGATTCCCCATGCTTTGGAGATCCACATTGTGGGCAATTTGTTTTCGATTTGCACTGATTTGCACCATGAAACAGTCTGTAACAGCATTTGCACTGCAAGACAGGTCTAATACGAGGTTGTACTTCCTTGATTTCGTGATTTATTATAAACTTTTCTGGAAGTCTGTTTCCGCGAAAAGTGATACACACTACAGTTAAATCTCTGAGTGTGAAATTTGCATCAGAATTCCAAATTTTCTTTTGTTGTCGTATGGCACTTATTGCCTGTATGGGGCCAGCATCAATTCCTTCCAGAATATCTGTTTCTGTTAAGTCTAGGCCACGCCAAAAATCAAACCCTCTCTTTGAATTAGCGATTGGGGTGCGCGGGCCAGTACGGCCAGTTGTGTGTGTAGTGTTCGGTCTTAAACGAAAGTGTTGGCTGCTTTTGCACTAGCAAATGTGACTCTCACACGGTTTCGTCCACATTGGTCTACTAGATCGACTGGGATTTCGTTTTTACAAAAGAAATTGCCCAAACTTCCCCATTTAGTTTGCCAATATTCTTATCCACTCCTTCCAATAAAACAATATATGGACCCGAATGATCCCTAGAATTAGTAAAGTTAAGTATAGCAGATGTAGGTGATTTAACTACTTTTTCCTGGCCTACTTCATTATTTTCCTCTCTTTGCCTTTTAGGAACACGTTTGCTTTTGTGATACATCATCTCAACTTCTTCTCGAGCATTTTTATCTGGCCAGTCATTCTGGTTTTCCGCTACGTCAGCCAAAGCCAACATAGCATTTGCTGCGTTAATTTCATTACTACTTTCTTCCATGTTGGGACGATCTAATTGCTTCCAGGTATCGTTTTGAAACAACTAGAATTATGTCTGTCACAACACAATCGGAGCACTCGATAGTCACACTTTTTTTTACGCTTTTTCTCGTTCAGAACCTGTCACGTATGTATTTATCGAATCCTGAACCTTTCACTTCTAATAACAACTAACTTTCAAGTCCACAATTAATAAAAATCTTCACATTACTGATTGAGCATTATAGTATGTATATGAATATTCAGAACTGAACTTGTTTACATAGAGATTGTACATCTCTCATTCTACCAGAATGTGTACATTTGGTCGGAACAACCGTACGTAAGTACATAGGTTCTGTAGATTTCTTGGTCACAAGTTTGATGGACAGCATTCGGGGGCTGAACATTTACTTCGATACTTGGATCCATGACCGTGCCATTAGTAATTTACACAATGGCACTTAATATTCCTTTTAGTGAGTTTCACGAGGAAACTGAAGACGTTGACAGTTATGTCTTAAGGTTCGAGCAACTGTGCGCAGTTCAAAATGTTTCTGAAGAGAGGAGGGTTCCTGGTCTTCTTGCAGTTATGGGTAGAGAAGCTTTTGAAGTTTTACGTAATGTTACTGCGCCCGAAGATATTTTTCAGTTGTCGTACAAGACAATTAAAGATAAAATACTACGGCATTACAGGCCTAAAGTGAACAACTTCACAGAGAGGTTTAAATTCAGAAAATGCATTCAAGTACAAGGAGAATCGGTTTCTCAGTTCATAGTTAGGTAGAAACAGCAAGCTTCAAAATGCATGTATAATCAATACCTTGAGGAAGCCCTTGTAGAAACAGTTATCGTAGTATTGCAGTCTTATACGACGCGCAAAAGATTATTATTGGAAAGTGATTTAACTTTTGCGAAATGCCAGGAATTAGCTTTACAGCTTGAAATGCTAGAACGTCAGGTGAGATTATTCTCAAATGCAATAAAGCACAAGTAGCCGATATGTTGAGCTGATTACCTATGCAAGGTGAAACGTCGGTGTCACTAGATGAAGAATACCATTCCTTCTATGGCACAATCGCCGATTCTGCTACTCCAGTATCTGTGGATATGATATCTAAAAACACTAAACAAGATGCGTTAATATCTACTGTAATTGTGTTTGTTACTACTGGATGGTCAGAGAGATTGAACGCAGAACAGACGCAGAGTAGTCTGTCTCCTTATTTGGGAAGAGGAAACAAATCACATTTGAACAGGGATGTTTATTATGAATGGGCAGATTCATTATCCCATATGAGCTTCAGAATAAGGTACTCCATTGCCTACATGATTGTCATATAGGGATCAACCGGATGAAAGAATTGTGTGACTCTAGATTTTGGTGGCCGAAGATTTCAGCACATACAGGGTCTGTATTTTAAGTAATGAGAATATTTTTTTCTGGCGCGACTAGACGTCAGAGCATGCTTGGACCGGTTGGAGTCGGTAGTGGGGGGTATGACCTTGAAAGCGCTCCAAGCGACAGTTGCCTGCTGGCGTCCATTGTGGCATGATCACGCGTGGCGTGGACGTCTGCAAAGTAGTGTGTGCAAGACCAAAATGCATCAAAGCATGGAACAGCGGTACGCGATCAAATTTTGTGTGCAGCTTGGAAAATCTGGTGCAGCAATGATGGAAATGATTCGGCAAGCGTACGGCAGTGACAGTTTATCACAAGCGCAAGTGTTTCGGTGGCACAAAATGTTCAAAGAAGGCCGGGAGAGCGTGGAGGTCGAACCCCACGCAGGGCGCCCGTCAACCTCAAGAACCAGAGACAAAGAACAACGTGTGCGAAATTTGCTGAACGTGGACAGGCGTGTCAGGACTCGATAAAATGGTTGTTCACAAAATCATCACCGAGGATCTTGGGATGAGAAAAATTTGCGCCAAGCTCGTCCCGAAAGTTTTGACGAACGGCCAATTGCACAACCGCGCGGTCGTGTCGCAAGATCTTTTGGAACGCATTGAAGACAACCCGTAGTTTTTTGACAATGTCATTACCGGAGATGAAAGTTGGATCTTCGAGTACGATCCCGACACAAAACGGCAGAGCACCGCATGGCATACTCCGCAGTCTCCTCGACCAAGTCCAGAATCAAAGCATTGCTGATTGTGTTTTTTGACAAGAAAGGTGTGGTCCACGCGGAATTTGTGCCTGCAGGACAGACAGTCAATGGCTCCTTCTACGTAGGGGCGCTAAAAAGGTTGAAGAGACGGGTCAACCGAGTGCGACCAGAAATTGCCGCCGATTGGAAGCTCCATCATGACAATGTGCCATGTCACTCGTGCTTCGTGGTTAGAGAGTTCCTGATGAAATCTGGCATCACAACGATTCCTCAGCCTCCCTACAGCCCAGACCTTGCCCCTGCAGATTTTTCCTCTTTCCCAGAGTGAAAACAGCCCTCAAAGCACACCACCAGGGAACCCTGGATGCGGTCAAAGCAGCTTGCACGCGTGCTGTGAAGGCTGTCCCAGTTGCTGACTTTCAGGGAGCGTACGACGCGTGGAAAACTCGCCTGCAGAAGTGTGTTGACGCTCAAGGGGCATACTTTGAAGACTACTAATGGTTTGTAGCGATATCTGTAATAAATTTTGTTTTCTGGATTTATTCTCATTACTTAAAATACAGACCCTGTATTTCGGAATTCATTGCACGTTGTTCCACGTGCGGAGCAAATGCACCGAAGGTTCGAAGTGGACCGTCATCTACGTGGCCTCCTGCTTCTCCAGTCTCGAAAAGATGGCACTTTGATCATTTCTTTCTCGCAGGAGGCAAGTTCCTTATCGTTGTTGATACATACAGCAAGTGGACAGACGTGTGGTCAGTCCACACCCTAGATACAAAGGAGACTGTGCGTTGGATTTTACAGTCATGTGCGCACCTAGCCGTACCTAAAACTATAGTCTCCGATAACGATCCGACTTTCACGTCACTAGAATCCCAACAGTTCTGCCAGAAGTACGGCATTTCTCATGTCACATCTCCACCATACTATAGTCCCAGTAATGGTCTTGCAGAGAGATACGTGCGGACAGTGAAGACTAGTTTAAGTAAACTCCTACACGACAAACCAAACATGAGTGCTTTGGAATTAGATACAGGAATAGCCAACCTTCTTGCTATGCTGCACAACACGTGTCTTGGTGACACCCTCTGTCTCTGTGTTGCGGTACAGACCACGTTTCTGGTAAGAAGATGACACCTTAGCCAAGTCCCAAAGGGATGTAAACTCATATCCTTTCAAGAATCGTGAGAGACAACGAGAAGATAAACAATCCTTTTCAGAGAAGAGGTATCAAAAGAATGACGCAGTGTGGGTACAGTCACCAAGGCACGGAACTCCAAATCATGTTCCAGGTGTAATAATACGTCCGGTAGCAGGAAGTATCCTATTCAAGGTCCTATTAGAGGAAGGTACTACGAGGGTAGTACACCCTAGATGGCTTCGGCGGCGTATGGTACCAAGAACAGACACATTAGCCGACGGATAGATGACAACACCCCAGATGGAAGATGAAAGCGAGACTCAAGCCACCCGAACTAGTTCTCTTCCAGCCGGATCATCAAGGATTTCAACCCCTCAACCAAGGAGATCGACAAGAATTCGACATCCACCTGAAAGATATGGTTACAGGGTTACCTAATGATTCCTGGTTTAGGAGTATTTTGTATGTCTTTCTTGTTCAGGTCACTAATGTTATAGTGCCCTTAATTTTTCTTATTCAGGTCACGAATGTTATTCTCACCTTCATTGATCTTTTTTGAGCTGCTTGGAGGAATGTTGTGATTGAACATTATAGTATGCATAATCATGTAACTACGAAGAAGAAGAACAAATATGTTCGATAGTCTGTTGTTGATTATGATAGAATTTCAGGCCGCGTCCGAATCGGCAGCAGATGCCACCGAGAGCACCGTTCCATCCGGGGACTCAGCCAACCTCCGTTGTCCGAATTCGCGGCAGACGTGGAGTCGGAGGGGAGAGCAGGGAGGCGCGACAGATGCACGCTTGAACTCGCTGTGACTCTGCGCTTGGCAGCCATATTCTAACTTTCACTATGGACAGACAACATTTACTGATTAGAAGATGTAAAACTCAGTTATACTTTAACATTTTATCGATAATACTGAATGTAGAAAAATTGTAAATGATGAAATAGTGTGTTACATTTTTAAAATGAGTAGTATATAGGTGGAAATCATTGTCATCTTTGTTTGGCGTCTGCCTTCTGCTTCCGTGCGATGCGCCTGCGCCCCAGAGTGTGGTGGGTGAAGTTCGGGCTGACACCTGACGGGAAAAGTGACAACCGTACTACAAGGGGACATGTAGATTCGGACGACTTGGACGTGACTTCGACGGCACGTTAGAGCAACGGGAGAGAACGGGACGGAGCGCTTGCCAATCCGGACACGGCCTCAGTTTCCTCGGGCGCCATGTTGTACCAAGGTAACTTAATATATAAGGTAGCGCCATCCGAAAATTGCCGATCATGCACGAACGTGTGACGTCTTATGGGAGGATCGGTTATGCTCGGTGCCCCTTCGGTTATGTTCGTTCGGGGCTTGGTCGAAGCAAACGGCCGCTATAATTTCTATGCGAGGTTCAGAGAGGGAAAGTGTTTTATTACATATGTACTTTGAGGAGGGGGAATTATTAATTATCGAAACTTCTGGATAGTATTGAGGCATTCCTTTAAAGATTAGTAACATGACTGATTGATTGAGTTGGTGTTTCAACAAGTCCACTTTATGCACAGAAAGGCTAATCGGGACTGGATCTACAGTTTAAAGTGGGATCCGAACTACTATGTCCCTCCACTCGGTATGGAACCCGGGATTCCTTGATTACAAGGCAACGACGATACCATTGCGCCATCGGGGAGGCACTAGTAGTAACATAATTGAAAACTCGCAAACGTATTGTGAAAATCCATACTTTTCAAACTTTCTGATCGATGTGTTACAAAGATAGTTGCGCATGTTCTTATTTACCATGTCTTCATTCTGTAATCATAGTATACTATAATTTTAACATGCTAAAGAAGAATTCCATGAATGAAAGAGTTAAAAAGGAAATGATCGTTTCATAGATGTAGGGGAAGGTGGGGGACTTTGCAACACTTTTCAGTTTAATTTTTTTAATTCAAAAACTGTTATAGTTGGAACAAGTTACAAATATGCTATGAAATGGTACATCTTTTGGCTACTTAAGAAACAAATATGAAATTTTAATTTTGAACCTCAAGTGAGAAAAGTCTGTTAATTTAAAGCAGGTCCGAGTGTTGCTATGTGACCCATGCATGGGGTAAGTTGCAACAGTGTTTGGGGTACGTTGCAACAGGGATTATGCGTTGTCTGAATGACACTATTTGCAATCAATGCACACATAATAAGGATTTCTCTCAGCGCACAGCCAATGGGACCACATTTTGCATTGCTTGCACTGCACCCAGTCTTCTTCTTCTTTGTAGGATTCTCCACACACTAAACAGTGATATTCTTTGCAAGAACTTTGGAATAATGTTTTCTTGCACATAATTTTCTTCTTGCCCTTTTCCTTTGCACTACTCTTTTTTGCATCTTCCAAAGCCTTTTTTTCAGGTGTGTCTGTTAGAATGGCACTTCGTTTACGTTTACGATTCGTTGTTTTCCTGGGTTCAGCCTTTGGGTATGGACGAACATTTTCAGGAGAGAAGGAAACTTTAGGTCTACTCACTACTGAAGACATTTGTGTGCCACTTGGACCCGGCATTTCAATTTGCGAAAGCAAATGTTCATTTTGAACATCACCTGAAGATGATTTAGTTGGCAGTGCATCGCACCTGGCAGTTTGGACTATGTCATCACTATCAGATAAGGGAGGCCTACTATCTACCTGTCCTGCTGGATTTGGTCGATCTGAAACGAAACACGACGCAAAGTCGCTTTCTTGGAATACCTCAGAATCGAAGGGAAATATTCCTGTTTGAACAAAACCTGATGTTATGTTGGTAGGGGTTACTGTATTCAAAAATGATGTTTTAACTATCTATGGTATGTCGTAGATTGTAAGAGTTTTTCCTGGATGATTCTTATGCCAAGAAGCAATTGCTCGGGCACACACGTTCTTAAATGGACCAAAAACACTGACATCTAACGGTTGTAGTCGATGCGAACAGTGTGGAGGAAATGACAAAAGGGTAATATTATTATTTTTGCATTCATCTAAAGCTTCACAGCTGAGATGGGAAGAGTGATTATCGATGAAAAGAAGCACAGGGGAGTTTTCGTTAGGATTCACCTGAGAAATGAAGTGTCGAATGAATTGGACAAACGTTTCCTCAATCATCCAACCTGAACCAGTAGCTGCTCCAATGCAGTCTGTTGGGCCATCTCGAATGAAATGGTCCCGAAAGTTCTTACGTGGAAATATTAGCATTGGAGGTATAAAAGTCCCTTGAGCACTAACTGCCACTGCAACTGTCACAAGTTCACCTCTTTCTGCACTGCTCACTATGCCAACCTGTTTTGTTCCTTTTCGAGCTACAACCTTATTTGGTTTCATGACAGTTGTGACACCAGTTTCATCCATGTTCCAAATTCTTGAGGATGAATAAATGTTTCTGGACAGAACTTCGGAAACTTTGTCAAAAAACATGCGCACATTTTCTTTGTTGAAACTGGACATTCGTGCTAAAGAAGTTGATCCAGGAAAGCGCACCGAAAGATCTTTGTTTCTCTGTAGGAATCCCCTGAACCATTCAATACCAGCCATTCCGTTTACAAACCACGATGAAGGAGCACTTATATCAAACTTAACTGCACAGAGATGAGCCAATTTTCGCACTTCCTGTGGTGTTAGTCCAAACATAATCTCACTGGAACGCTGCAAGTACATTTTGAAGATATTCTCTTCTTCCTCTGAAAACACTTTCCACGGTTTCGCATAACCACAACTTATGTTCTGTCCCTCACGAGGACCACTTTCTTGTAATTTCTTCTTTTGTATGTATCTTGAGAGGGTTGAATAATGAATGTTGAACTCTGCAGCCACTTGTCTTAAGCTGACATTTTTGTCATCTTCGTGTTCCAGGAATAAATTTGCTGCTCTATCCATCACATCAGGCGGTGTAGTCCCCTTTTGGGTCTTCCTCTTGTAGTTCCTCATCTTGCAGGCTACCTGAAACAATATAAATAATAATAATAATAATACGGCAACAATTATACAGCAATTCGACAACAATAGTTTCGGCGGGAACATAAGAAGGAACAATCTTTTAAAAATAAATCTGCAAGACGAAAGATACCATATCAGAAAGCATAACAATATTAATGTTTCGTGCTGCTAGTAGAAATTACAGGCACATGATTATAAACAAAAATTCATTCACAATTTATCTAGCACTACTTAGTGAAATATAGTGTTTTCTTGCCGTACTGACGTGCGTGTAATTTTGTATAAGAATAAATAAGTGAAAATTGAAAATGTATGTTGGTTACTGAATATAGGACTAAATATATGCGATCACATTTTTCTTTTACTAGAAAAGATTGTAAAATTAGTAAACAATAAACCGTATTTCGATTTATCACATTCGGGACAGTGAACAATTACATTCAATATCTTATTCAAGCGCTGGTCTGTCATGGGGCAGTTTGCAACATTGTGGGGTTAGTTGCAACATCTGTTGCAACTTGCCTCACCGACATGTTTGATTACGAAAGCTATTCTTGCCTCCACAAAAATTGCATAACATAAAAAGCAATATCACTTTCCACACCTTCAATAAACATGCTTTCAATTGACAACATGTCGCATGCTGTGGTCATTTATAGGAATTGCGTATTAAAAATTGTAAGAGATTCTTAAAAATTACTCACCGTCCTCAAAATTCTTCTTTCTTCCTCCACTCTGACAACATCTGAAAAACTGGTGTAACGAACGGTTCATCACAGACAACTACCAACGTCTGTTGGAACGACAGTAAGCGCAACGCAGTAGAGCCATCCTACATAACAGAAAAAAGCACTGTTGCAACGTGCCCATGTTGCAAAGTGCCCCACTTTCCCTATTTTGTTTATTTGTTTCACTCCGCTCTTCTACCACTTTGGGCTAATCGCGAAGACAAGATAGTAAAATGTCACGTAATTGCCTTCTAACGACAGTAAAGGAAATTACACTTCTTGAATAAAATGTATATTCCGGTTTTATAACATTATGTACACAATATTGAGCATTGTATGAAATAAATATAATGCCCATTAATGAAGTTTTACTACTTCGTTCAATTTAATATTTCACAAATATAATATGGATGATTTTGTACCTTTCTACTCATTGTAAACAATGGATGTCATACTCTCCTTTCGTGGAAAATTTTCTTTAAAACAGTAAGCTCTTTGTGGTGTAGTTGACGAACTATATACTTGTGCCACGAGCTCGGCATATAGAATAGTTTTTCCTGGTTATAGACGACTAAAATGTATTTGGAAATGTAATAGGAAAATCCAAGACAAAGTCCAAAAATGAAATTTTACTATTTAACGATTCATACCCTTGTACAGTCCTTCATTGTGATTTCTTGTAACTTATTTGCTATATTTTCATTTATGCTTCAGATATATTATCTTAACCTGTTCTAAATGTCACATGTACAAGGGAGAAATATAATTATCAACATTATTAACCTAATGTCAGTGAACATCAAGTTAAATCTAATTAATGATTATCAATTAAATGGACAGAGTTAATAGAAAAACTATTCTCTGAAGAATTAATTATGTCCTTTGAATTTGTATTTTGGCCCAAGTTTAGATTGCAGGGTGATAACCTCTTCATTACACACAAAATCGCATGACAAGATTTCATTTCATGAAATGTCTACATCTCACGCCCTATCCTCAAAGGCATTATTACTGTTTGATTTTTACCATTACCTGGCTTGTCCACCGCAAAGGAATATAAATTATATGGAATTGAAAAAAAAAATGCAATAATAGTGGCAACATTCTGCTGACTATACGTGAGCTTACCGTGTTGTCCTTTGCATCTTGCTTTGGCTTTGCTTAATATTATCAATGAGCTAAATTTTCTGTGTGTTCGTAAATCCCTTCCTGTACGCTTGAATTAGTAGGTTAGGTGAATTAGGTTTGGTATTCTTAGCATCCAGTTTCGAGTAGGTTCGGCTAGTTAAGGGCGTTGCATTCGTATTTGTACACTTTCGCTCTTCGCTTGCACGTACACGTATTATAGCTTTTAATACGAAAAACGATTTCACACAACTGTAACTTATCAGCACGGTAACTTGTACAACCTCACTTCGATATCGAAAATTAACATTTTATGGAAATTACAAACTGGACTTGCGTTTTCAAGGTTTGGGGTTTTATTTACAACACAAATTTTGTAGCACGAAATGCCAATCTTCCACTCTACTTCCTCATCCTCCTGTACGTAAAATTTCCGAAAATATGGAACTCAGAGACCCGAACATTATTAGTGTAATGTGATTTATAATTAGAGAGGGTTCACACATATTTCATCACTTGCAAAACATCACCTAATATACCTGGCCGGCAACGAAATGAATTCGACACCCATCTTCTTAACGTAGAAAGTCCAGGTAAAGGTATACCAACTGTATTTCTCAAATAAACGTAACATTTTTTTGAAACGGCTCGAAGAGTCAACGCTTTGCTTATATCATCTTTTACCGTGTACTAAGTATTGTACTTGAGTGTCACTGAACACTTTCCCCAAGATATTCGTGAGTTTTCTTGTTACATTGTCGGTTAAGTTATGTTGAAGATTTTGAACTTGTTTAGTTTTTTGATTAAAGCAAGTTGCAAGAGCTTGTTCTTAATCTTTAACTTATTAATTTCTTTATGTAAACGTGTGTTGTTCTTCTGTAAGCGATGAATAGTGTTTTCCAACAACGAAACATTGCTGGCAGTTTCTGTACCTACGTCTATTTTTCTTTTTTTCGGCGACATAGTATTTAGCTTATTTAAGGAACGTTTCCTTATTTCACACCTTTCGTAGCGTACATCTCCACAGTCTTTATCAGCACATCCTAAAAATGATTCATGTTTTGAAGAGGAAGGTTCAGGAGAATTTGCTACACCACATTCTCTACTATTTTGCACTGAAGTAATATGGTGTAATTTTAGTGATGGCACTGCACTTGGCTTCAGTACTTTCTTTGTTGGCAAACACAGAAGTTCTGCTCTTAGATCTCGCACATAGTCTTCTTTACAAAAATGGGCACTGCACACTCTCGCATTTTTAATATTAATATTATGTTCTCGATCACAAGCACGAATCCACTGTTTACTTACACGATTATCAGCTGGAAATCTATGATATTTTATATCACTTCCTTTAGTTTTTTTGTTATAATTCTCACAGCTTGTTACTGCACAATTAGGCATGATTATAGGTGGAATGAACAAAACAATCTAATTTCAAGAGAAATAATACAATAAAAATATATCGAATGCGACAAAATCAATAACCTCCTTGTTCCGATTTTTGCGACGTGTTAGTAGCTAAATGTACCCCGCACCAAACTTACTGCACATAGCAACGAGCACCGTCAAACCCGATCCTCCCAGATGACGTAATGCACAGGGGGTGCTCGTTGCTATGTGAAGTACGTATGCATTACGTCATCTGGGAGGATCGGGTTTGACGGTGCTCGTTGCTATGTGCAGTAAGTTTGGTGCGGGGTACATTTAGCTACTAACACGTCGCAAAAATCGGAACAAGGAGGTTATTGATTTTGTCGCATTCGATATATTTTTATTGTATTATTTCTCTTGAAATTAGATTGTTTTGTTCATTCCACCTATAATCATGCCTAATTGTGCAGTAACAAGCTGTGAGAATTATAACAAAAAAACTAAAGGAAGTGATATAAAATATCATAGATTTCCAGCTGATAATCGTGTAAGTAAACAGTGGATTCGTGCTTGTGATCGAGAACATAATATTAATATTAAAAATGCGAGAGTGTGCAGTGCCCATTTTTGTAAAGAAGACTATGTGCGAGATCTAAGAGCAGAACTTCTGTGTTTGCCAACAAAGAAAGTACTGAAGCCAAGTGCAGTGCCATCACTAAAATTACACCATATTACTTCAGTGCAAAATAGTAGAGAATGTGGTGTAGCAAATTCTCCTGAACCTTCCTCTTCAAAACATGAATCATTTTTAGGATGTGCTGATAAAGACTGTGGAGATGTACGCTACGAAAGGTGTGAAATAAGGAAACGTTCCTTAAATAAGCTAAATACTATGTCGCCGAAAAAAAGAAAAATAGACGTAGGTACAGAAACTGCTAGCAATGTTTCGTTGTTGGAAAACACTATTCATTGCTTACAGAAGAACAACACACGTTTACATAAAGAAATTAATAAGTTAAAGATTAAAGGAACAAGCTCTTGCACTTGCTTGAAGCAAAAAAACTAAACAAGTTCAAAATCTTCAACATAACCTAACCGACAATGTAACAAGAAAACTCACGAATATCTTGGGGAAAGTGTTCAGTGACACTCAAATACAATACTTAGTACACGGTAAAATGAAATTTCTATGAACTAAAGATGATATAAGCAAAGCGTTGACTCTTCGAGCCTTTTCAAAAAAATGTTACGTTTATTTGAGAAATACAGTTGGTATACCTTTACCTGGACTTCTACGTTAAGAAATAGGTGTGAACTCTCTAATTGTAAATCACATTACACTAATAATGTGTTTAAAAGTTTGTTTTATTTAATTTCGTATTAATTATGTTCGGGTCTCTGAGATCCATATTTTCGGAAATTTTAGAGTGTAAGAACGGCATTTCGTGCTACAAAATTTGTGTTGTAAATAAAACCCCAAACCTTGAAAACGCAAGTCCAGTTTGTAATTTCCATAAAATGTTAATTTTCGATATCGAAGTGAGGTTGTACAAGTTACCGTGCTGATAAGTTACAGTTGTGTGAAATCGTTTTTCGTATTAAAAGCTATAATACGTGTACGTGCAAGCGAAGAGCGAAAGTGTACAAATACGAATGCAACACCCTTTACTAGCCGAACCTACTCGAAACTGGATGCTAAGAACACCAAACCTAATTCACCTAACCTACTAATTCAAGCGTACAGGAAGGATTTACGAATACACAGAAAATTTAGTTCATTGATAATATTAAGCAAAGCCAAAGCAAGATGCAAAGGACAACACGGTAAGCTCACGTATAGTCAGCAGAATGCTGCCACTATTACTGCATTTTTTTGTTTTCAATTCCATATAATTTATATTCCTTTGCGGTGGACAAGCCAGGTAATGGTAAAAATCAAACAGTAATAATGCCTTTGAGGATAGGGCGTGAGATGTAGACATTTCATGAAGTCCCTAACATGACAACGGCAATCTACGGTACTTCTGGCATACATACAGTCATATAGTACACATGTACCGAAATCTTGTCATGCGATTTTGTGTGTAATGAAGAGATTATCACCCTGCAATCTAAACTTGGGCCAAATTACAAATTCAAAGGACATAATTAATTCTTCAGAGAATAGTTTTTCTATTAACTCTGTCCATTTAATTGATAATCATTAATTAGATTTAACTTGATGTTTACTGACATTAGGTTAATAATGTTGATAATTATATTTCTCCCTTGTACATGTGACATTTAGAACAGGTTAAGATAATATATCTGAAGCATAAATGAAAATATAGCAAATAAGTTACAAGAAATCACAATGAAGGACTGTACAAGGGTATGAATCGTTAAATAGTAAAATTTCATTTTTGGTCTTTGTCTTGGATTTTCCTATTACATTTCCAAATACATTTTAGTCGTCTATAACCAGGAAAAACTATTCTATATGCCGAGCTCGTGGCACAAGTATATAGTTCGTCAACTACACCACAAAGAGCTTACTGTTTTGAAGAAAATTTTCCACGAAAGGAGAGTATGTTATCCATTGTTTACAATAAGTAGAAA
The DNA here is from genome assembly GCF_977018435.1 of Lepisma saccharinum. NCBI lineage: Eukaryota > Metazoa > Arthropoda > Insecta > Zygentoma > Lepismatidae > Lepisma > Lepisma saccharinum. The sequence continues at coordinate 64,093,235 of NC_139241.1, read as the reverse complement.
GGTACAAAATCATCCACATTATATTTGTGAAATATTAAATTGAACGCAGTAGTAAAACTTCATTAATGGGCATTATATTTATTTCATACAATGCTCAATATCGTGTACATAATGTTATAAAACCGGAATATACATTTTATTCAAGAAGTGTAATTTCCTTTACTGTCGTTAGAAGGCAATTACGTGACATTTTACTATCTTGTCTTCGCGATTAGCCCAAAGTGGCAGAAAAGCGGAGTGAAACAAATAAAGAAAATAAATGCTTTTTAACTCTTTCATTCATGGAATTCTTCTTTAGCATGTTAAAATTATAGTATACTATGATTATATAATAAAGACATGGTAAATGAGAACATGCGCAAATATCTTTGTAACACTTTGCAACGGTCAGTCAAGTGTACAACAACAAAACCCGACCCACCGACATGGACGCCATAATAACTGGTAACCAACAAACAGTTATGTTAGCACACGTTATGGATATTCACTGGCTGCGCAGAGTCGTTTACATCACTCTAACACTTTCACAAAGTGGGCGGTATTGCAAAGTTTACCCATGATTACTAGCTTAATCAGCCGGAGAACACAAGATTCTAAAATAACGCAGGGCTTGCGGTATGTGTGTATAGGACCAACTAGGTGACCAGGATGAGGGTGACCCGTTACAAAGTGAGAAAAGGAAATTATAAGAGATAAGAGATATTTATTACTTATTTAACACAAATTCTTCGAAATTTAACAAAATAATACAAAAGGGATTTTCTACCTTTCAGTGATATCCGGGCTCTTCACTAACCCGGTGACAACAATATACATCTTTCTATAACAATTTTTAATGGGTTAGATCCTAAATAAACCTTTTTATCTCAGTTAGCCACCTAGATGAGCCAATCTCATATTAAATTTTAACATATTTATTTCAGTTAGGTTTCCAGACTTGCTTGAAACGTTTGCCGGTTAATAGAATGTCAAAACTTCCTTCTCTCTTTCATGTGCATATGCTTAAAAGCTAAAAAGGGAAAGGAAAGAAACCGACCGGGGACTTCCCGGGGTTTGAACCTGGGAGTCGGTTCCTGAACTAATAAATAAAACTAGGTTAAATTAAAAATGAACCTTTTCCCCCTCTCTTACCTTCCGAACATATGCTTATTTAAGGAAAGGAAAAACGGAGGGGAAAGGAAACCGACCAGGGGACTTCCCGGGGATTGAACCTGGGAGTCGGTTCCATCACAAAATACAAAGCAAAAAGAGGGGAGGAAAGAAAAGAACCGGCCGGGGACTACCCTGGTATTGAACCTGGGAACCGGAACTTTACTGGGCCACATCTATTACAGGTCTCTGGTCGGGGACCACCCGGGGTTTGAACCTGGGCAGGCACGTATCCAGAGGGGGGGCTCAGGAGGCTCGAGCCCCCCCCCCGAAAGCTTTAGGTTTACACTAGATAAAATGAGGTTTTTGGTTTGTTGTGGTATGAAATAAAATAATGTGACAATAATTTAAGGAAATAAATAATTATCGAGGCAAGACCGAGAATGTTCCGTAACCATGTTATTTATAATAGCACGTATCCAAGATGGGGCACAGGGGGCTCGACCCTCTCCCCAGGAAATTTTTCAGTTTACGTTAGATAAAATTAGGTTTTTGGCTTCTTGAATAATGTGAAAATAATGTAAGGAGAGAAATAATTATCGAGGCAAGACGAAGCATGTTTATACCCCTGTTATAGTTAATAGCACGTATCCAAGGTGGGGATGAAGTGGCTCGAGCCCCCTCTCAGGAATTTTTTTCAATTTACACTAGATAAAATTAGATTTTTGGCGTCTTGAATAATGTAAAGATAATAAATTTATAAAACTGAGAGAAATAATTATCGAGACAAGACGGAGAGTGTTCTATAACCTTATTATTGTCAATAGCACGTATCCAAGGTGGGAATCAGGAGGCTCGAGCCCCCTTCAGGATTTTTTTCTGTTTACACTAGATAAAATTAGGTTTTTGGCTTTTTTAATAATGTGACGATGATTTAAGGAGATAGAAAATTATCGAGGCAAGACGGAGAATGTTCTATAACCCTGTTGTTGAATATTGCACGTAAACTTTTCTTACGCTTTCGGTGTTGTCTCAGCGCACTTGAGCACTATGCAGAGACTTGTCAGCATTTAGAAGCTGCACAACAAAGGTAGCGCCACACGTAGGGCGATTCGTTGTAATTTCTAATCTCTGGAAGGCGTGAGAGGGTACGTTCTTGAATGAGAGAAAGAATCAACTACTGGCAATATTAACGAATCGTTTTATCTGTGGAACGTTCTAGAATATAACAAGGATATAAATACGCGGATTCAATTTTTCGGTTGATCTGTACAAAGAATCGGTTAATGAGATTTCAGAGGTAAGACAATTCATACAATCGACTGGTGATCAGATCAGTCAGCGTCCTCTGGTTGCTTTATAAGATATATAGTGATTCGAAAATGAAGACATTGACGACAGCAGAACTTCCGGGGCCTCAGAGTAGTGCTAGCTCGGTTCGAGGGCCGAAGAGATCAAGGCCTCTCTCTCTCTAAAGTGAATATTTCAGCAGTACCGGATATTGGAGTGCTTTATTAAAACAGAAATAAGCTGCATAGATCAACTGAAAATCAAAGTTTTGAGTGATGATTTAGTTTTGCCAGAACTAAATTTCGTATATGCAGTCCGAGAATTTCATGGTAAAAAAAAAACAACTTTTGTTTAAGACTACTGGGTTCGAAACACATTCAAACACTTAACTACCATAAAGAGACAGCCGAAAATTTTATGAATGTCGAGAAGAGAAAGGAAGGTGTTGCATATGTAGACATTTTAGGCGGAAATTGCAGGCTCTACCAGGACTGAGCCACCTAGCAATCCTTGACTTCAACCGATTTTTCGTTAAAATGTCTACATAGTACATGTCCTGTGTATATCAAATCGTAAGGTGTTGCCTGTATAGTGAACAAGCACAGACAATATAGGAGAGAGAAGAAAACTGAGGAGCATTCCCACCAGTTGAGGAGAATTTTTTTCTGTGGTCAACAAGAGCTACTACTTCGAGATGACAATGACAGTGGCCTAATAAGGGAGATTTCACACCGTGTCGCCTGAGGATTCCACAAGTCGAAATTAGGTTTATAAGGCCTTTTGTGTCGCTACGGTGTGAAACGTTGCTGTTGATTGGCCCATTCCAATTGACATGTATTGCGTGTCCCTTCAGTCTGAAACCTTCCTAAGTCTTGAAAATCCAAGTCACAAGAATGGAAAATTAGGGCCTTGTTAAGGTTAGGCGTGAAGGCAGGCAGACGACAGCACCCTAAAGGATCATATCCAAACCTGCAGGAAGAACGCATCTTACTTCAATCTCCAATACGGATTGATAAAAACTTCTGGTGAGTTGTGTCCGAGATAAAGAGAGGCGTGCCCAGGATTTTCGGAAAGGAGAGGGGTTACGCATACTAATTTTGGTGGTCAGTCCTGATTTTGCCATTTTTTTCCTATCTTTGACGTTCCTCTTTTTTTTTTTTTTTTTAAAAAAAGGAATACTGGGTCAAATGGGGTTATGACCTCAACAACCCTCCCTTGGGCACGTCACTGGAGATAAATGAGTAAGCATTTGATCATACTGGGAGACGAAACATTAGATGTGTTGGGAACGGAAGGGTTTTCACTGTGCATTAATTGTCTCGTGATCCACCTGTATTCGAGTAGACTTCCTTTGTTTCGTGCCGATATATGACAAGACAGCGGAAGCTGTGACAGGCATTTTTGAACACTTGTGAGTGCTAAGGCCTGAATCTGAACAATTTGGTGGATTTTGGCTTTTATACGAGCTGCAAACATAGGAGGACAAGACAAGTTAGTGGTGTTCAGGCTCGAATCAGAGAGAAATACTCGAGAACTGTCTGCGTCCAGTTCGCAACCCACAGTTTGAATCTCGCGTTGTCGAGTGTATTGTCCATCCCGTGCATGTGTAACAACTTCGTAAAATCTCTCAAAGACACCATAGATGTTTTTATGCCAGATGAGAAGAAATGGACAAACACACATACCGAGATGGTTCCGGCACATAATGTTAATGCATGGAAACAGAGGAGTCGAGTGGTAAAAAATGTTCCGATTTCACGTTCTGATTAAAATTACAGCATTAGAGTGGCGACGATTTAAGGGATAGTTGCTCCCCATATTTTATTTTCTTGCCTCAACATTATGGCCTCTTAATGTTAAGCCTTGTCTGCCAAGAGAAAGTAAACTTTCCTTGCACCGCCCTCCGCACCCCCCGCCCTTTTGGAACCCAATTGCCACCACTGGTCTTGAACATACAATTGTGAGGTTCTTACTATACCCCTTAAAAAATGATGTTGAGCCCCCCCGAAAGGAATTCCTGGATACGTGCCTGAACCTGGGAACCAGAAACCTTGGGGGACCCAGCCGGGGGCTTCCCGAGGATTGCTCCTGGGAACCGGGTCATTAAGGGCTTCATCTTTTGAGGAGGGACCTGGCCGGGGGCTTCCCGGGTTTTGAACCTGGGAACCAAGTCCTCCGTTGCTGCTACTGGGCTTCTCTGGCAAGTAGGCCGTTTCCTGGATGTCTGCCAGTTGACATCAGGGAGCCATAAAGAGACTGATTTTTCGGCCCGTGTGAGCTACTTATATAGGTAAAGCAAGTGGCGCTGATGTACCTAACTACGTCACAAATTTACACGTAGCAAACCTCATATATTTACATATTGCAAAAAAAAAAAAGGTAAAGTGTTCCCCTGTGCATAGCACCACGCCATGAAGGCGTATAGGGGGTGTGGCGGTAACACCCCACACTTTCTTGATCCGGTCGTGAGTGGGGGTGATGTGATCAGCATCACGCCCCTGACCGCCTTTACCCCCCAGGGTTTCCCCCAGGTACCCATGTTATTCGACGCTGGGTAGGCGCCGGGGCCGCTTCCACCGTTAGAAAAGTTCCCGGATTTGAACCGGCCGGGGATCGAACCCGGGACCTTGAGCATGGTAGTCAGACGCGTTACCGACTGAGCCACCGCGGCCAACCATTTACATATTGCATACTGTGATAAACTAGATTACCCAAATCCTTACTGTTAAAAACCCTAAATGCCAGAAAATATACATGTCAAAGAACACAGCTGATATAAAGCATTTACTAAGCTTTTTAGACAACAATGAGCCTCGGCGGAGCGCAGAGCAGATAAGATAACACGACAATGAACGATTATGCAGCATTTCAACAATCAGAAAAAAAGGAGTTATCAAATTTTCGCTGACAAAACCAAAACAGTGCGTTTAATGAAAAACATATTGTAACTGCGGGCACGTTACAACATCGATCAGAAAGTTTGAAAAGTATGGATTTTCACAATACGTTTGCAAGTTTTCAATTATGTTACTACTAGTGCCTCCCCGATAGCGATAGCAATGGTAGCGTCGTTGCCTTGTAATCAAGGAATCCCGGGTTCCATACCGAGTGGAGGGACATAGTAGTTCGGATCCCACTTTAAACTGTAGATCCAGTCCCGATTAGTCTTTCTGTGCATAAAGTGGACTTGTTGAAACACCAACTCAATCAATCAGTCATGTTACTAATCATTAAAGGAATGCCTCAATACTATCCAGAAGTTTCGATAATTAATAATTCCCCCTCCTCAAAGTACATATGTAATAAAACACTTTCCCTCTCTGAACCTCGCATAGAAATTATAGCGGCCGTTTGCTTCGACCAAGCCCCGAACGAACATAACCGAAGGGGCACCGAGCATAACCGATCCTCCCATAAGACGTCACACGTTCGTGCATGATCGGCAATTTTCGGATGGCGCTACCTTATATATTAAGTTACCTTGGTAATGCATACGTACTTCACATAGCAACGAGCACCCCCTGATATTGTACGCATGCTGAAAGTTATTAAACCTCGTTTGTGTTTTTATGTACAGGATGTATTTTATTTCGTCTATCCGTGTTTTCACATGTACCTAAGCATTCTACAATCACTCGGGAACGTTGCGCCTGCTTCATAGGCTGCAAAATACCGTCATCAGGATAATTTTGTTCCAAACAGTTTATATGTATAATACACATTACACATCCAAATTGTCAAGTCTTGGCGCATACTCTAGAAGGAGAGAACAGGAAATGGGTATCGCCAGAAATCTTTGTTGTGGTTCAATAAAATTGAATAGTACAGGTTATAATAATCCTTGGAGAAACGCCACTACTCGATATACCAGACGAGTCATATCCGATACATTATGTTTAATTTTCATTTTTAATACCGTTAATATACCGAAATGTGTAGTTTTACATTTACAAAACTTGTTTTACAACATAATTTTCACTCTGTAATAATATTATAGTAATTGTGGTTTTAGATGTTACTCTGTGTAATCAGTACATTAACAATTTATATTTCTAAGTATACTCATATGTCTATCATTTTTCTATATTTTAACTTTTCTACTATGAAACTGATTTTCAGAAAGTGTTGTGTAAAATATCAATTGTAGTACGTATTTGACAAGGATTTGTTGTAAGAGCGGCCCGTGAGGCCAAAGTACGTTTACTCAATAAAGGCGATTCTATTCTATTCTCAAGAAAAATAAAGTCTACATTGTGTAATCTCTCTCTCAGTCTGAATTATAAGAACTCATTATTACTTGCGTTACATTGTCACATACAAGAAATTCTGACATGGTTCTTGCATTCTAAACTGAATTTTTTGCTAACTTATTTGCTACTTATTTATTATTCTCAGTTACTAATGAATTGAACTATATTTCATTTACTGACTATCAAAATATTTTTTTTGGGGGGTGGTTGAGATAAACAAGACCACTTTTGTGAGCTACGTCACCCTAACGGCTGGCTTGGGGGATTGAAACCCAAGCTGACCCTCACCACAGACAAGGTATAATAATACCTTGTCTGTGCCCTTACACCTTCCAGAGGGGAGATCGACTACTCCTCTCGACTTTCCTCTCGGAGCCCATGACTTCTGGGTGCCACGCTAACATTCCCTTTTGTCCGCAGGTTGGGAGTACCCGAAGATCCTGAAGCAGCTGGAGGCGAAGACGAGTTCCCACGATGTGCAGATGTGGTACATCTCCTCCATGAAGGTCTCCGTCGGAACTTTCATCAAGCGGATGGTCTTCCGCTACAAGATGTTCATCGTCTGCTTCCCCTGGGACAAGAACGCCAACAGCTTCATCAAGAAGGTAAGACATGCAGGAAGAAGCGCATTATGAATGCTCGGCAATGACTGATCCGACACATCTCTCACAACTGAGTTGGGTGTTAGGTAGGGCAGTGGCGTACGCAAGGGGGGGGTTACCGGGTTTAACCCCCCCCCCTTGAGCTCTTGAAATATTATGGAAAATGCTGTAGAAAAAATTAAAAATGGCTAATTTATCACAGTCAAAGATCTGCGACAGTAATAATAATAATAATAATAATAATAATAATAATAATAATAATAATAATAATAATAATAATAATAATAATAATAATTTGGATTATTATTCCCATGCAGCATGAAGAAAAACACAACATTCCAAACACAATCTAAGCGGCCGCAAAGTTCAATTTTGCAATTTCCTTTTGCAAAAAGTCGCGCAGTGACTCTTGCGAGAATTGTGAAAATTCCTTGCTTCGTCCTTATTGCAAACGTTCTTCCCGGTACTGATTTCACATCCCCTTGTGAACTCTCAAGTGATGCTGAGTCTACATCCACATCATTAAATAATGTCGAAGAAGTCTTTTGTGAATCACCTAGAAGGGATAAATGTGTTGGAATGTCTATAAACTTACTTTACAACGAAAACATAGACTCAGTGGAATTTAGCAACATGTATTCTCGCGCTTCATCATCACCCTGGGTGAGTTCCATAGGTAAAGGTAATGTAAATTCCCCCGTGTATATAGCACCGTGCCATGAAGTCACACATAGTGGTGTGGTGGGCCCCAAAGATTCTTGATCTCGAACTATTTTGCAGGTGATGTGATCAGCACCATGCTCCGGCAGCCTTCATCCCCCAAGGTTGCTCTCAGATACCCATAGGCTGGGTGCGGAGACAAGGCTGGATAAATTCCAACCAATTCCGGGAATCGAACCCGGATATCCCACGAAGTTGTCAGACTAGACCAGCGCGGCTCCTTGAATGAGTTTCATATTTCGATTATTTCAATAAATTTAATATATTTGCTTGTTTTTATGGATTTTCTTCACACTTAAAATGTCTCACTTATCATATACAAATAACCGTTGACTAGACAATTATTTTGAAACAAAAGAATTGTAATTTTGTTCTATTTCTTTCATAAATAGCAGCTGCATTAGTAGTAATTAAACTAATTAATTAATTATAAGAATTATTAATTAATTTATTATTATTATTAATTAATTAAAGTATAATAAAACAATGGTAATGTGAATTTGTAGAAAGTTTTCGAGATAACACCCCCCTTGATGAAATCCTGCGTACGCTACTGAGGTAGGGAATCTTCTCACACTCTGTCCGAAAGGTGCAAAATGCCGGCTTGAAGCACGGTCTAGTGGGAAGTGACGTCACCTAGTGCAGTTCAAAAGCGCCAAGTAAATGATCATTCGAGTTCGCACACGCAGGAATCGACAAATGAAGTCTTCTTTACTAGACTTCTGCATTCGTTGTTCACTTGTTTGAAATCGTGGAAGTCGAAAGTCAGTCTGATGTTTGCTGAAGTTATTCTAATGTGTGAAATTGTAAGTATAAGAACTTTTTAAAACGCTGTGATTTCTATGGTGAAAAAGCGAGTGTTTAAAACGCAGGAAAAACAACGTGCTCTTAATTTTATCTACTGATTGTATTTGTCACTGCAACTTTCGGACACAGCTACTGAGTCGCGTTGGATGAAGAGTTGGGTAGTGGCATATTCGTCTGCTGTAGGGACTGAAACATTTAAATGGAGGGTCGCCAAGCGAAGTGTTGCCAATCTGAATTTTTTATTGCCACATTGACATAGACGTGGATTTTCTGGTGGTGGAGAGGTCTGTGTTTGCAATCCCAAATGACCTGCCGCCACGTTTGCTTGCTTGCGATGAAATCGGTGCAGACGATAAAGAAGTTTTTGGATTTTATACTGTTATTTGTCGATGGTTATATAGACGATGAAATGAATAATACACATTACACATACCTTCTCCCACACGACGATGAATTTCATCTTTGGCGTGAACTTTATATGTTAATCCAGTTCAATAGTCGAAGACATATGCAGTTGAGACTGCCTCATACGTAACTCACTTCTGCGTAATTCCTTCATATACGTAATAGGTCCAGCAAAATATAATTTTAAAACCTCTAAATTATAAACCTTAATTGTACATAATGAATTTTTACGCAATTCTGTGTTATACGTACTAATTTTCATAAAATATACGAGTAGTTGATTTATACGTAACCAAGTTACAGTTTTCAGTTGATACTGGTCGGCCATGGAGAACAGAAAGAGGGAAAGTTAAACGCTGGACCAGAAAGTAAAATTTGTACGGGAAGTGATCGCTAATCCACATGAAACTAAAATTGAAATACCTGCAGATTTAGTCATCGCTTATACCACACTTTGCATTGTCATTAGTAAAAGAAATGTTATTTTAGACGATTTTTTTTTTAAATTGGATACTAAAACTATAAGACTGTAGTGTCTACTGTAGTATTTCAGTAGCAAGGTGTTCACTAATAATGTGGAGAATGTAATGCATTTAAGAATCAAACCTTTAGGTTCGTTAATTTACTACTCTATGACAGAAACAACTTGTATCACGCATATTTTGTTCCTCTAAATAGATACAATTTGTATTTTAATAATGATATGACATGGTATCTAAATCTGTCATGTTGAAACAACAAAGTTGTGGAAAAGTAGCGCAGGGAAAATTCGTTGGGTCGCACGTGCATCCAAAATGGAAGCGTCCCAACATTAAAGCTACTATTGTGCCGATTAGATACAGCCCGGCACGACACGGCACGACACGGCACGGCACGACACGGCACGGCTCGGCACGGCTCGGCACCAGACCAGTTAACAGTTGCAATAGAGTTGAGGCTGAATCACATGGAGCTGGATTTCCTACTGGAGTGCTCTTGTTGGCGCTGGACCGACTACCAGGCTAGAAATGACGGCTTCCAGACTGATTTTTGGCGACCAAACCGTGTTTTAATTGCAACTTGCTTCTCTGTCCGATGTTGTAGTAACAACTAATCAGAGCACACGTTTGGTCATGTGATGATAACCTGTGACTTTGACAAGGTTTTTCTGTGTTTTTTCTTTTAGTGTTGGCTGGCTTTCCTTCATCATTTTCTCACACAACAACACACTGTCCACAGAACAGAAAACAGTTGCACCAGCGTAATCTAGGTGGTGCTGACCGTTCGGGTCGAACGCTTAGGACCGGTTTCAATTCTCGGGGAGGCATTCCGACGATGCGTAGTATACCGAACCGAACTGCGCGCTCACAATGTGATACTTCTCAATTGATTTCTTTAAACAATTTTGTTGCTGATGCAATTTTTTGTCGGTGTGTGCTGTGCGGCGTCAAGTTGTCTTGACCATTCATGTCTGTCTGTATGTAATATGTGTGGGTGGATGTACTGCTTATATGCTAAAAACTAGTTTTCTTTTGGCATTTCAGGCGACAGCGCTGCCGTACAAGGACTCTAGCATTTTGATAATAGCTCCGTGGGCCACGGACGTCCCGAAAGATGTTACCGCCTACACGAGCAGGATGGTGGCCGACAGGGACGCCTACATCATCCTAAAGGGGAACGGGGGGCTCGTCATGGAGGAGTTGTACGTGTGGAACAGAAAGGGGGCGCTGCACAGGCACCAGGTGGGGAGGAAGCCGGAGGGGCAAGGGTGGGAGCTCACCAGGGAGAACATCTGGGACAGGAGGGCGGACATGAACGGGACGCTGATGAGGGTAGCCACGCCAGCCGTAAGTTACTTCCTTTTTGTCTATTTCTGCTTTTTAGGTTGATTTTGTACCTCTTGGACTAACCGCGGAGATAAGAACGAATGACGAAATGCGTTATTGGATAAATGTAATGATACATCCACGGCTTAACCAGGGTTCGAATGTTGGACTTCTACTTGGTATTGCGTCATGCTGACAGGTACGCCAGGAGGAACGGTGTAAACAATTTCCACTTTGATGCAAATATGTATACTAGTATATACTGGTGTTCAAATATACTGCATCATCTAGGCATTTTACTATTTTAACCCGTTTGGGTTCATTCAACTTAAGATATAATCATATCCTAGTTGTAAATGAAGGGTGTTTATAAATTCCAAGTCCATTTTTGTGAAACAGTAGAACGAAACCTTTACCACCCTATCGTATGTTTTTTCGGAATGGTTTATATCACTTCGATGCACTGACATGCCAATAGAGGAGCGGAGGTTCAATCTCCACTGAAATAGTAGTAATAAAAGTAAAGCACAATACACGGAATTTAGCTTTCGTCGTCCACCTCTTTTATAACGCAATATTTAAATCGGAAGCTGACTTTACATTGAGCAATCTAAAACTTCATTAAATTTTAAGCAACGATGTTCACCACCTATCCTAGTAGATAAGAAGCGAGACCTGATTCCGATTTTCCTCGGCAAAACACGATGGATGTGCGGATCCTGGAATTTCTCGGAGGGGATACTGCTCCGACCCCTATTTCGGTCAATTTCGGAGTCTGAGCTGTAAAAAGGGTGTTTCTATGGAAAGTATTTCATTCTCGAAGTTTATAACACTATAAGTGCTGGAAATTTATTGGAAATGTGTAATTTTCATGTCAGAAATTCGATGAATTACTTAAGGGAGAAATAGTGTGTGAAGTTCGAGATATTTTTATAAATGCGCGCGTAGTTCTGCACTGAAATACTGTACCGAAATAATATAATAATAAACCCTCGTATATATCGCCTACGAAAATTGTGTCTGACAAAAACCCTTCCAAAATCCTTTTCTTGGCAGGTGTCAGCTCTGGTAAACGTGAGGCTCATAGTCGTTACGAAGTTCTACAAATCCATCTAACACCCAAGGGTTCTTTCGCTTAGGGGTTTATTACATCCAAGGTACACGCAACAAAGTTAATAACGTTCAGAACCTTAAGAAACTCGTTATGGATGTTGTTGCAATGATTACTCCAGAAACAAAATACTGGGAGCTGTGTGGGGTGGTCACTTGATGAGAATATTCAACAGGATGGTAAAGTTTTCGTTCTATTGTTGAAAAAAACAATAAACACATGGTATTTTTGGTATTTTGAGAAATGAGTTTTTTCACCACATGTGATAATTTATAGATTTGTAATGGTTTTCAAGCTATGGCAGATATATATCAGTATGCTAGGAATTTACAAACTAAACTCGACTGTTAACTATTGACTGTATCTCTGAAGAGATACTACGTTGGGGAACAAAAATTTCTATTGATGAAAAATATAATGGTTTCATCACTATTACATTGTGTTAACACGTGTAAGTAGTGTGAATTAGTTGTTTCAAAATAATACTTGGTACGAGCCCTTTTTTAGCCTCTTTTTTTATCAATTGAATATCAGTTTTTGACATATTTTGACAATTTTTTGTCGATGTTTTAGCGTTTAGCGATGTTTTAGTAAAATTTCCCTTTTTTCCCACTCATACTTGGTACGAATGCCACGATCTTACGTGATATAACTCAACCTATCCTTTTTTTCTTACGATTTTTTTACGATCTTCAGTGATATAACTTAACCTATCATTTTTTTTTATTAGCGCACCGAACTAACTTACTCCGTTTGTTTTAATATTTCAGTATTTTAAAGTTTTCACATATTTTATATAACCTTGTTGATTTTTTTTTTAGTATGTGGCAATTATTTTTTTTACGAATTATTTTTTAAAACTGCTCCGTGACCCTCTCGTTCTTCACGTCGTGGACGAAGGACTTCTCTGCGACCAGGATGACGCTGCATAGAGTATCCTCGGGCAACGGACTGTTGAACTCGCAGACGACCTTGATGTTGGTGCGATCATTGACCACGACCTGCTTTCTCTTAGATGTGTTGATGACGGTCATGGGCCTGCGTGCTTTGAATTCGCTGGGCGCGTAGTACATGTCCACGTTTCCCTCGGTCACGCGTTTGTAAGCCGTGTAAGCTTCGTAAAGTTTGAGGTAATCGTCTTTGGTCATGTCGAGGTTGTAATTCTCGCGCGGGAACACTTCGTTGCGTCCATTCTTGAGATAAACGTTCTTGATCTTGCAGTCGTCGAATTTGCTGGAATCTTTTTCCTGATTGTTATCGCGTCCGGTCTGAAAAAGTACAATGACGAAATCTGGCATGTCGAACTGTATGTTGTTGAACTGCGTCGTCACGTCGAATTCCATGTGACTTCCCGACGCTAACTTCTGCACGCACTGGTAACCGTGAAAGTGAATGGGCACCTGCGGACTTTTTCAAGATCTCATTTTGGATTTTCGAACATAGGTTCTATTCACATTTTACTCACGTATAGGCGTACGTGATGAATCCGCAAACAGATTTTTCCTAAGTATTACCGTTTCCAAGATAATCCCACTTCCGGTCGCCATTTTGGATTTCCGAACATGGGTTCTATTCACATTTTACTCACGTATAGGCGTACGTGATGAATCCGCAAACAGATTTTTCCTAAGTCTTACCGTTTCCAAGATAACCCCACTTCCGGCCGCCATTTTGGATTCCGAACATGGGTTCTATTCACATTTTACTCATGTATAGGCGTACGTGATGAATCCGCAAACAGATTTTTCCTAAGTCTTACCGTTTCCAAGATAACCCCACTTCCGGCCGCCATTTTGGATTTCCGAACATAGGTTCTATTCACATTTTACTCACGTATAGGCGTACGTGATGAATCCGCAAACAGATTTTTCCTAAGTCTTACCGTTTCCAAGATAACCCCACTTCCGGCCGCCATTTTGGATTTCCGAACATAGGTTCTATTCATATTTTACTTACATATAGGCGTACGTGATGAATCCGCAAACAGATTTCTCCTAAGTCCTACCGTTTCCAAGATAACCCCACTTCCGGTCGCCATTTTGGATTTCCGAGCATAGGTTCTATTCATACTTTTTCTCACGTATAGGCGTACGTGATGAATCCGCAAACAGATTTCTCCTAAGTCTTACCGTTTCCAAGATAACTCCACTTCGGGTCGCCATTTTGGATTTCCGAGCATAGGTTCTATTCATATTTTACTTACATATAGGCGTACGTGATGAATCCGCAAACAGATTTCTCCTAAGTCTTACCGTTTCCAAGATAACCCCACTTCCGGTCGCCATTTTGGATTTCCGAGCATAGGTTCTATTCATACTTTTTCTCACGTATAGGCGTACGTGACGAATCCGCAAACAGATTTTTCCTAAGTCTTACCGTTTCCAAGATAACCCCACTTCCGGTCGCCATTTTGGATTTCCGAGCATAGCTTCTATTCATACTTTTACTCACGTATAGGTGTACATGATGAATCACCAAACAGATTTTTCCTAAGTCATGAATTGGAGGATTCTATGACAACCAATATTAATTCTCGTAAGAGAACAGAAAACACACACACACACACACACACACACACAAAAAAACAATACTGTGGTCACTACAACAAATAGTCTTCTTCAACCCCAATCCAACAAACCAAAAAAAATCATCATCCTAACTAGAACCATGTAACTATCTGCCATCTGTTAGAGGTTTTGTGAACTAAGTGGTGCTTTGTTTGTGTGTACAATGCTTTTTGCACTTGGTTATCATCACCTAACATGTTATTAATTGTTTTTTAAAATTAATTACAACTGAAAACTAATAATTAATATTATCTAAAGTTACTAATTAATAGTATACAAGTAATTGATATATTTTTTTTGTTCTTGTTGCTAGTGTTGGGTAATTATAGTTGTTGCAAAAATATAGCTCTCGCGTATGACAGTTTCTGAGTTTTGTTGGGTATATATAGACGAATCGAAATTTTACTTGTTATGTTAAATTGTATGTTAGGGTACATTGTAGGGGAAATCATTGTATATTAGAGCGCTCTTTTGATGATTTGCCTATAACTGCATACAGGCAGCCGTAAATTTAGCATAAAATATCCTGATCCTGTTTCTTCTAGCATGTGCGACGTTTGTTGTGGTGGGCTCATTGGAGGAAATGTGATTCTCCCATGATGTCATCTGACTTACTAGCATATGCGATACGAAGAACAGGTGTGTATGTGGCTTACTAGGATTAGGCTCATGGTAATGAGGTCCTAGTAGCTGAAACGTTGTCGGGGTATTTTGCAAAAATTTTCCTTAAACAGTTAACAAATATAATATATATATATATTTCATTCAGACAGATGGATTTTACGAATATATTTAAAAAAAATAGGTTAGGTAATTGTGTCTTCTACAGCTCGCCAAGCAGGGTGCTCTTGCATAAGCTCTTATCAGTCTGTAAGTCAGCAACAAGCAACCTGCGCTAGAGGTAGATGCTCTTGACATTGTGTGTTCATGAAAAATAAAAGCTTGAGTAAATTTAGCTAGTTTTCGAGTATTTTTTTTTTGTGTTTTCTGATTAGTTAAAAAATACGTAATGTGATGACTCATATCTTCTGATTGCGCGACAAGTTATTACGTAATATTGTGATGACTCATATCTAATGCCCTTCGTTGTATTAACTATAAGGGAGTAAACTATTACAAACAGTGGCGGAGCGTGACCTTTCCAACAGTGTAAGCCTATCATGATGAAGGTTATTTCCCGTTGTGCTTATTTTTGGACTGACATGGTTAATGATTTATCCACACACATCGACCCCCCACCCCCCATTTTTTCAGAACACTTCCCTAGAATTTTTCACCAAATTAAAAATTCTGGATAAATCTCTGGGATTGGTGTTTTCTTTGCTAGGCTGTGTATCTCCTACATTTCAACTGATAAATAAGTCAGTCTTTTTCCTATCACAATGAGTAACGTAACGATAAAAAATATGCAAAGTTAGATAAAATGAACAATAATAATAATAATAATAATAATAATAAAGAAACGGAAACAGAAAAGTGCAGAATACTTTTTACAACCGCATAACCAAGTATCAGCTTCGTACCCTGAATCACAAAATCGGCGCACTTTATTTTTCGTTTCTGTTACTATGCCTGCTAGAGAAGGAAGGGGTGGGCCTACCTACATCCACAAGTTTCTTCTTGGCAGCAAAATCCTTGCTGGATAACGGCGTCTGCACCAAGTTCTCCACCCCACCGCACAATCACACTCGTTTTAATCCATAATGCACTTCACTAACACACAACAGCACAGGACCGACAGTCCACTTTGAATAGATGGAATTCGCAAAAGCAATACCTCGACAACAAGAACGCGGAAACAAAAAGAAACCAGATCCAAAATTGGTCATTGCTCAAAGCAGTGATCTTTCGGACTGTGAGGGGAATATCCCTTTCGGATATAAATAAATTCCCTCCCTTGCCTTAAAATTCCCTATATTTAGTAAAAAAAACAAAAAAAAAACAATATTAATTGTAAAAGAAATGCTCACTAATTGTAGGGACATATTCAGAAATTTCTATCAAAGGACATGTAAGTGCTTTCTTAGGATAATGTAAAAGCAAATCTAGCACCTAAAAGAACATAAACAGGCTTTTCGAACGCTGTTCGAAGAGTGTTTGAAGCACGGACTACGTAATTAATAATATTTGATTCACATTTGACATGAGATTTGTAAAATTGGTTCAATCTTCAGCTTTCATTAACATTTATTTATTTATTTATTAATTTTTGCACTTTTTAGCTCAATTATTACCAGCTGAGTTCATACATAAACGGAAAACAGAGATCTTAATACTTCTGATGTGTATGCTCTCCTACAAGCTAAAAACAGAAACAAGAATTAGGACATCAATGTGTATCTAGTTTTCCCGTATCCCGCTCATTTTTAGGTTTCTCCTTTTTTCCCTTCCTGTTAGATTTTTGCTTCAGAATTCCCTGTTCCTGGAAAAAAACCTCCTTGAAGCACCACCGGCTCAAATTTCCTTTGCCGTCAACCATTCATACCCGACAACGCTGGAGCCCCTCCTCTTGCAGGACCTGTCTCTCGCTGACGCGTATTCAGTGAAGCCAACCTAAGCATAATGGTGCTAAATCTCGCACAAGTTTAAAAAGTCGTTTGTAAGTTTGGGATATAAATAAAACAAGAGGGCCAATTTTCGTTCTGGTTGAATTTTCTCAAACTTTTCACATAGAACGCCGAACCTGGTCGAACCCATGCCGTTGCTTGAACCATTCGAATTTGTATTTATGTTTTTGTTATAAATTAATATTAATAATATGAAAATCACAGAACAATTTAGTAGTATGTAGCACAATTTCGGAGTTTAAAAGACACCATCGATGTCCAGAAGGGACAAGGCAAGGAGACTTCCTGAAAAATGAATGTCAACCATTTTCACACATACAATTTCATTTCAGTCACATCAAATTGTTAATTATTGTAAGGGCGTTGCAGAAAAATGTTAACTTCAAATTGAATTAGTATATTTTAATATACCTAGTTTACCCCAACCCCTAAAAAAAAAAAAAAACTGCTTAATCCTCCCTGGTGGAAATACTGCGGACGTCCATGAACAACACTTTTTCTAAACATGAGGTTTGCAACGCTGCTGTAAGCCTGTGGCCGTAGGTTTACAAACGTAGGGTTTGGCCCGCTCTTCTCCCTATATTCCTTTACTCCTCTTCATCCAGATACGGTAGGCACCGCTCCTTCGCGGTCAGAAATTTGTAAGGCAACGTTCAGAGGGCTTACAGCTTTCCACAAGCAGAAGGCGGGAGATCCCATGTGCCGCCTGGTGCTGAAGTGTTGCAATCTAACAAACAGGATCTCGAAGACTGGTATCGGACCGAGTTGAACTTTGAAGTTTTTACTAATTTTGCCATATAATTTCATACATTTTACTAGAACTAATAAAGTGTAAGCCCGGCTTACACGGCTTACATGGACGCTCCGCGCCTGATTACACAACATGTTGCAACAAGTTATGACGTAATGTGATGAGTCATATCTAACGTGACGTCTTCTGATTGGTTAATTATTACAGGTGTTTTCAATACGGTCCGCGCTTTTATTATAAAAGACGGCATGCACGGCAGATCAGTCAGTCTCGTGAGAGCAGCCGAAGAGTACGGACGTCCTGTCGCAGCGCTCCTCGTTTTTGTAAAAAAATAGGTATTTAACTTTCTTTGAAGCTACATACCATCTATTATTTCAAGTTCAAAGGTGTTTCACGTGGTTTTTCATAGTAATTTCGACCAGATTGAATTTTGACGTGATCCTGCGTTTTCTATTTCACCCCGTAAAATTCTATATACATAAAACATAGCTCAAAATTCTATCGTAATTACAACTATTGTCCTTTAACATATTTTTAAGCTATATTCTATCAATTATCTTAAGTTTGAAAGTATTTTAAGTACTTTTCCTAGAAAATAGAATCTCATTGAATTTTGGGTTGATCGTGCGTTTTTGCATTCCATCCCTCTATAAGAAACATACCTTAAAAAATTTCCATCGTTATATTTATTTTACTTTTTTTTTTGGTTTGTGTGATCTGAGAAAGCATAATGGAATCCACCAGTTTGATCGAATGTGTTACTTGCGAAAAATTAATATCTAAAACTAATATTAGCAAGCACAGGGCAAGATGTAGCGAAACAGGTTCGAGAATTAATCGTTCGTTACCTTCTAAGTCTTGTGCTCGATGCGGAAAAATGATCAGCATTGCAAATTTAAGTAAACACCTCAAAATTTGCAAACCATCGACCGGACAAGCATCGAAAAGGAAAATCGATAATTCAGAAACGGAAGCTTCCACCTCCAAGCAAATTAAATTATCTGCATTTTCTGCATTCAACGACCAACTCCAGGATTTTTCAATTAAGTCAGAACCAGGTCGTGACATCCTTAGTTTCTTGGATGAAACGAAAACATCTGTACTAAATATTTTAAAAGATAAACTTGAAAACAACTCTATAAAAGTATACGTTGTTCTGTTTTCCGAATACGAAAAAGTCGGTGGCACAACGAGTATTTTTTATCATCGTACAAAAAACCAGACTCTTTATTTTGCTGACGTCGAAAATTTGGACAACTTCTATTATAAAGTTACCAACGAGCTGGTTAAGAAACATGACGATTTCGAGGCTAAAGGGTCGGGATGGTCTCTGTGTGGAAGTCCTCACACGTTAACCGTTTACGTGAACCAATTCTCGCCTCTTCGCGCTTCCAGCTACGTTCCTCTTCCACCGAACATTCAACACAAGAGGGCTGTGTTAAATATACAGAACAGCGATAACAAGTGTTTCCTTTGGTGTATATTGGCAGCACTGCATCCTGTTTATTGCAAAAATAATCCACAGTGGGTTGGACATTACAAACAATACGAGTCCGAGTTTGAAAGTGTAATGTCTGGCATCGAATTCCCGGTGACATTGTCGGATATAACAAAGTTTGAAAATCGTGCAGGAAAACTCATCGCTATTAATGTATATTCCTTCACGTCAGATAAATATCTCGTGCATCCCGCCAGGATAAGCGATGTCGACGATGATGATGCTCGTGTGATTAATCTTCTTCTAATTTCAAACGACAGTGTTCACCATTACTGTCTGATTCGTTCACTATCACGTTTGGTCAGAAGTCAAACTACCAAGCATGCAAACCACATCGAAGTTTGCCCAAGGTGTTTGACCACGTTCGACGATCAAAAACAACCCAATTATCGAAAATACACCGGACGTCAGATTGCTATCGAGAAACTTGCCGAACATAAAATTTATTGCGGTGACAACAGACCGACTCGCATGTTGATGCCGAAATCAAAAGAGGTCGAAGAATTTAGGATTCATAAGGCATTGTTGGAACATCCCGCAATCATCATTGCTGATTTTGAGTCTTTTCTCAAACCGTTGTCGTACTGCGAACCAGACCCCGAACTTTCTTCCACAACACCGTATCAGTTGCACGAAGCCTCGAGTTTCGGATATGTTGTCGTGCGACAGGATAGGATAGATGAACCGTATGTTTAAAGAGGACCAGACGCAATCAAACATTTCTTTGAAAAGATGGTTGAAGAGGTTGAGACCATTGGCAGCCTCTTACGCGAATCGAAACCAATGCTTCCATTATCCAGGGATGAACTTCAATCTCACAATAACATTGAAACGTGTCCGGTGTGCGACCAACGTTTCACCGACGAGAACCGGAAAGTATTTCACCATAATCACTTCACCGGAAACTACATCGGTGGAATCTGTAACACGTGTAATCTAAAGATCCAAAAACCTACCTTTGTCCCCATATACCTTCATAATGGCAGCGGTTACGACTTCCATCTCTTAATTCGGAATCTTGGATATGATAGACAAAAAATAAATATTCTAGCAGAGAATGAAGAAAGGTACATCAGTGTCAGCAAGCGAGTATTGATTCCGGGAACAAACGAAACTGTGGAGATGAGATTTTTAGATTCTTACATATTTTTATCTGCGAGCTTGGACGCTCTTGCCAGCAAACTTTCGGCTGAACAATTTAGAATAACGAGAGCTAATTTTCCCACCGTAGACATAGAAATGATTAGACGTAAAGGTATTTATCCTTACGAATATGTTAGTGATAATTCTAAATTTAACGACGACACTCTTCCACCTCAAAAAGAATTTTACAGTCGACTCAGAGAGAAAGGAATCACGGACGATGAATACGAACACGCGCAACGGATGTGGGACAAATTAGGATGTAGGACACTCGGCGATTATCACGATGCCTACTTAAAACTGGACGTGACGATACTCGCGGATGTTTTTCAAGCATTCAGGAAAACGTCGGCGAATATTTACAAATTAGATCCTGCATATTTTTACGGTCTCTCGGGCTTAGCGTGGTCTGCCATGTTATTACAGACAAAAATAAAACTCGAATTGATACCGGACGTGGACATGTTATATTTTATCGAGAGGGGGATACGAGGTGGAATGGTGCAATGCGTACAGAGACATGCAAAAGCAAATAACGTTCACATGACAGAAGAATACGATCCTAACGAACAATCGAAATACATATTTTATGTGGATGCAAATAATTTATACGGACATGCTATGATACAAAAACTTCCTTACGGCGGGTTCGAATGGGTGGATACCACTTCCATTAACATTAATAATTTCAACGACTGTGAATTTGGCTTGTTTATAGAGGTGGACCTCGAATTCCCCGACCATCTACACGATTACTTCAAAGATCTACCTCCTGCACCCGAACTAAAATGTTCGCCTGATTCAAATCAACGTAAGCTTCTGTTAACATTGGATAGGAAAGAGAGATACGTTCTCCATTACAAAAATCTTCAATTCTTAATTGAGAAGGGAGTTCAAGTAATAAATGTGAGAAGAATAATGAAATTCAAACATTCCGAGTGGTTAAAACCTTACATTGAAAAAAATACGTATCATAGAACACGCGCCACGTCAGATTTAGATAAAGATTTTTTTAAACTCATGAATAATGCTGTCTACGGAAAAACAATGGAGAATGTCAGGAAGCACGTGGACGTGAGATTAGTTCCCGATTCAAATAAATGTAGAAAATTGATAGCATCGCCGACATTCAAATCACGAAATATATATGATGAAAACCTGGCCCTGTTTGTGATGGATAAAAAAATAATCAAGTTCAACAAACCAATCTACGTGGGGGCGACGGTTTTGGATTTATCTAAACTGCATATGTTTGAATTTCATTATAATGTCATGAATCCCTTCTATAATGAAAATATAACACTTTTGTACACGGACACGGACAGTTTTATTTATTCCGTACAGACATCTGACCTCTACAACAATTTGAAACAACCGAAAATGATTGATCATTTCGACACATCTTCCTTCCCTCAACCAAACAGATTTGATCTCCCTTCTCGCAATAAAAAAGTGCTTGGTAAAATGAAGGATGAATGCAACGGAGAAATCATTCTGGAGTTCGCCGGCTTACGTTCCAAAATGTATGTGGTGAAAACAGAAACCAGCATCACCAAAAAAGCCAAAGGTGTTGGTAAAAATACCGTGAAAAACAAGCTTGTGTTCGAGGATTACATCAATTGCCTCTATTCACAGTCGAGGATTCTACGTTTGGAGACAAGGATACAAAGCGTAGACCACGTGCTTACCACAAACAAAGTTAGGAAAGTAGCATTAGATCCGCATGACGATAAAAGATGTATTTTGTCTTGTGGAATCCACACGTTGCCTTGGGGACACTATCGTTTAGAAATTAGTAAAAATTGTAGGCAATGCAAATGAAAAAAAATAAACTTAAATAACTATAACTTAAATAAAAAAACAACTTTAACTGTCTCACATACACAATAAATAACTAGCAAGGACAATGAATCTCTTTGGTTTCCGAAAGCAAATAATGGAAACTGTACACCGCACGACAGATCATGAATTTCTACCTTCCGTGTTAACTAAACTCAACGGTCTGTTGATCATTCACCTCAACAGCATTTGGACAAAATTGGATGAGGACGTGGGTAAAACCTTTTACGTCTTCAATAACAATTTACATTTTTACGAAATTCCGATCGACGGGAAACTTCGGATCACCGTGAATCCGGAGAACGCAGGGCGAAAAATCAAAATTTCTACCGGCAAGAACATTTTTCGAATGAAGCACGACAAAATTCTTTCTAACATGGCGTACGATGTTTCTGCAGGCGATTATCTTTACGTTCAACTCCTCGGAGATTACGACAAACTCATTCCTCTCTTCGTAGAATTACGAATCACCTATCCTATTATAAATAACCGTTAACAAAAAAAAAATGCCTAACGACATTTTCGGCCACACCAAGCGTGTAGACCACGCAGAAGAGATTCTCATGTTGGACGTTCGAATTAAAAAGTTGAGGAGCGATTTGATCGCTTTGCAGGACACCTTAAACAAAAGTTTAGAGTCGGAGATCGCTACGCTCCAAACGCAATGTCTCGACCCCATTCTGAAAATCGATTCCGAACTGAAGACGCTCATAAAAAATTATGTTGACGTACCTTCTTACGACAACGTTCAAAATATACAGTTGAGCGTTGATTCGCTTCAAAATGATTTGCTAAAATTGCAGCAATTTCAATCGAAAAATGAAGATTTGGAAAAATTGAAACTCGAAATCGAAGAACGAACTTCCGCAATCGAAAAGAATTTCTCTGAACTTCAAACCGTCGTGAACAATATCGACGTGGAACGCTTGCTTGTCGTCGTTTCCAAATTACAAGAAGAATTCACCGGCACGTTGGAAGAAATTAAATCCAAGTTACAGACTTTGGAAGATACAATGACGAACCTACCATCGTCGGACGAACTGCAGGTCATCGGCAAGAGCGTCGCGAACATAAAAATTCAATTGGAGGCCTATCAAGATTTCGAACACATTCAAACCACCATCGCTACGCTTCAGGCGTCTCTGGAGTTGATCAACGAAGAAATTAAAAATATTCACGCTGAAGCGAGCGCGTTGACGAGCATTCAAGACACGTTGAGCACGGTTCGGCAGAAGATTGAATATTTGGAAAATTTGAACGTCGAATCCAATCTTGCTCATTTTCATCACGTGCTGGACAACATACAGGGTGACCTGGAATCGTTACGGACGAGCGTGCCTTCGAGCGAAGATTTGGAAAAATTGAAAACGGCGGTGACGGCACTATCCGAATCGAGCGACGTCAAAAGTTCGTTGAGCGATCTCGAGAGTAGGGTGGCCAATCTCCCCACCTCAAAAGAATTGCACGCTTTGAAAAGGAACATATCACGTATGCTGAAACGACTAGAAACGGAAACGGCAAACGTGGAACAGATTCGAGACGAAATCAGTTCGCTGGTGTCGACGCTGCCCACTTCGCAGAGCGTCGCCGACCTTCACACGCAGTTTACCGAGATGCGAAGCATCGTGAACGATCTTACCGAGAAGAGCTCGAAATTGAATCAAGTCGAGAACCTTCAGAACATTGTCGTCAACATCAGAGATCAAGTTGGAGTGCTGGAATCCACGCAGGAATCGACGCTGGCCTCTTTCGGTGCCAAGTTGCAAGAACTGAACGAAAACTACAAGCAGTTGAACGTGGAAGTGAAAATCAAACCGTCGTTTTCTGCCGTAACGGATACCATAGTCGAGCATTTGCTGCCCATCGAAAATAAACTCGGACACGTTCACAGTAATCTGCTCGGCGTCGACACTAAATTCGCCAAATTGTTCACCTTGCAAGCCATCGAAATCAACAGCGTACCCAATCAACGGAGAATCTCCACGTTCGTCGAAGGTAACAAACTGTACATGTTACATCCTTATCATCCGTACTACAAGTTTCTCCTCGATGGCACGATTCAGATAAACGAATTTTCGTACTGGTCTCACGGCAGAAAAGCTAGCGTCCCCACCATGACCTTAATATCGAATCGTGGTGTCCAGAAAGCAGGAAACATTCCTCTGGCACGTTGGAACGAAACGCACAACATATATGAAATACACGAAGACGAAGATCTTACCGTTTTCGACGTGAGTGCCGGCGATAAGCTGATCATTCAAAACACAGGTGAGGTGCCACCCTCTTTGAATCCCATCACGCTGGTGCTTCTCTTCAAACGTAATCTCTAAAAAAAATGTCTAGGCAAGCCATCGTCGAAGAATTGCATAAACCTGCACGCCGCAACTACGAACGTTTGGCGGTGGTAACCAAGGGCATCGACGATCTTTGGCAAAGTGACCTCGTGGAGATGAGCAGCGGCAACTTAAAAAATGTACATATATCGAACAAGGGCAACAAGTACCTCCTCACCGTCATAGACACATTTTCGAAATTCGCATGGGCTCTACCTTTGAAAGCCAAAACGGGAACGTGCGTCACGGAAGCATTCAAATTAATTTTTCGCGAAAGCGGCAGACGACCTCGGTTTTTGCAAACGGACAACGGTAAAGAATTTTACAACGCCGTATTCCAAAAGTTTATTCAAAAACATGACATTCGACATTATTCGACCTTCAGTCACATCAAAGCCAGCATCGTGGAAAGATTTAATCGAACCTTGAAAACACACATGTGGAAACGATTCACGCTTAGGGGAAATTACAAGTGGGTCGACATCCTGCCGGAATTCATCGACACCTATAATGATACGGTACACAGAACGATAGGCATGAAGCCAGCTGACGTTACGAAATCTGACGAGCAGCGTTTAATTTCTACCGTTTACTGTCCAAAGTACACTCCCACGACTACCAAGAAATCAAAATTCAAAATTGGAGACCAGGTGAGGATCAGCAAATTCAAACGCACCTTCGAGAAGGGATTCACAAAAAATTGGAGCACGGAAATTTTTACGGTGGTTCGAGTTTTACCCGGAAACCGACACACGTATATAATAAAAGATAGTAGCGGCGAGATTTTGAAAGGAAGATTTTACGAAGAGGAACTCTCTAAAACGAAACACCCCGACACGTACCTCATCGAAAAGGTTTTGCGTAGGAAAGGTGACAAATTGTTTGTCAAATGGCTGGGACTTCCGGAAAAGAGTTGGATCGACGCGAACGAGGTGATTTTGTGAGTACGTGGAACGTGGTGAAGCGTCTACCGGATTCGGAAAGTCAAACGAAAAAAAAGAACGGCGAGTTGCTTCCCGACAGCATCCGCTGTCTAATCGTAGGTCCTTCAGGGTGTGGGAAAACGACACTGCTCGTGGACAATTTTCTCCTCGCACCGAATTGGTTAGATTGGAAGAACAGGTACCTGTACGTGTTCTCGAAAAGTTTGGAGCAATCCAAATACCAGCAACTGACGAAACTGTACGATGGTCTGGACATTGCAAAGTTCGCATCTGAAATCATTCCACTGGACGATTGTCTCGAGAATTCAGTCGTTGTGTTCGACGACATGATCCTGGAAAATCAAAATGAAATTCGCAACTTTTTCACGCAAGGTCGTCACAAAGGAATGGATTGCTTTTACCTAGCTCAAACGTTTTCCAAAATTCCAAAACAGTTACTACGCGACAACGCTAATTTCATATGTTTGTTTCGTCAAGATCACACCAACCTCAAGCACGCGTACGATGACTACGTAGGCGGAGACATGAACTACAATCAATTTTCGGAACGCTGCTCTTCTTGCTGGAACAGTGACGATTTCGGATTCGCGACGATCCACATGACGAGGAAACCCAACGACGGAAAATACAGAAACAAAATCAACGACTTTCTAAACGTTTAAACGTTGTGAGAAACGACGTGTATAAATAACGTTATGACGAAACGAAAAATCGAAGACGAAAATCTTAAGCTTCGCGATTACCTCGCGAAACGCTTCAAAGGTTGGAAAAACGGGTCGCCGCACTGGGCACCACCATCGCCATGAACACGAAACAAAAACTTGGGTGGGGTATATAAATAACATAGAGTAAAAAAAAAATAACAACATGTCTCGTATAACTTATTTGCCGCCCGAGCTACTATGTAAAATATTTAAACACGCAGTAAACGGAGATTGTGAGGATGTACATAAACTTGTAATCATAGCAAGAACGACGCCGGAATTTCACATCCCATGTGAAATGGTTCTCAAGGACCATCTTCGGGAGATCAGCGGCCTGAGGTGCGATGATCTCGACACTCTTCTTTCGGCCGCAGGGAAAAAATTAAACGATAGGATGGACACGGATGATTGGTGCAAATCTGAACAGAAGGCGGCAGATATTATAACGCACATCATCTCGTTTTCCGAAGCACAAGCTTTCTTCCTCTTACACACACTGTAAAAAAATAATAATATACGTGTCAAAAAAAATATACGTGTCAAATAAAATATGAGACAAAAAAATATACGTCAAAAAAATGTACATGTCCAAAAAAAAATTGCCATGGAAAAAATTTTTATCGTCAAAAAAAATTTGTCTCGTCAAAAAAAAAAAGTTGACGTGGACATCGTCAGAAAAAAAAGTTGCCTTATCGTAAAAATTTTTTATCGTCAAAAAAATGTCTCTTCAAAAAAAGTTGACGTGGAAAAATTATTACCGTCAGAAAAAAAGTTGCCTTATCATAAAAATTTTTTATCGTAAAAAAAAATTTGTCTCGTCAAAAAAAGTTGACGTGGAAAAATTATTACCGTCAGAAAAAAAGTTGCCTTATCGTAAAAATTTTTTATCGTCAAAAAAAATTTGTCTCGTCAAAAAAAAAAGTTGACGTGGAAAAATTATTACCGTCAGAAAAAAAAAGTTGTCAAAAAAAATGTACAAGTAAAAAAAAACTTGATATATAAATAACACACATCGTGAAAAAAAATCTACGAGATCAAAAAAAATAAATTCTTCGGTATATATAAATAACACACATTGTGAAAAATTAAAATTCTGTAACACACACACACCCTGAAATTTCTCTTCGATATGACCACTGAAAAAATGAGTGATCTCCAAGCATTAAAACAAATGCTAAATTTGTCAGTCGAGTATGTAAAAATTCAGGAATTGGAAGTCGACAAACCTTACACGATAACTTCCGGTTCAATTGTTTCTACCCAGTACGGTCCCAAGGTGCGTCTGTTGCTCAACGCACAATACAGTCTATTTTTACCAGATCGATACGCTAACATGTTATCCAACGAGAAGCTATCTATTTTAATTGAGAACAAAACTCGAATCGTGTACAAGGGAACAAAGGAACTTCTTGGTAAGAAAACAAAGCACGTAATAGAATTTGTTTAATCACAGACACCCCAACCCCCGGAATATATATATATAAATAACATACCATGAAAAATATGACAACTTGTCTAACTCAACTTCCTCCCGAAGTGTTGCACAAAATATTTACGTTCACGTTCGACGGGGATGTAACTAAACTCATAGACTTGTGTAAAGTAACGCCAGAATTTCGTTCACCGTGCAATATGATTTTAATGGATCACCTCCGAGAAATAAGCGGAATGAAAAAAATGTTCCGATCCCCAGAGACTCTCTTTCGAGCCGCAAACAAAAAAATTGACGATAGGTTAGACGAGCTGCACGAGTGGAGGCAGGGGGAGAAGAAAATTTACCGAAGACTTGTAGGCGTCGAACATTGAAACTGTCGATCTTGTAAACCACATGATAGCATTAGGCGAAGCAAAAACTTTTTTTCTTTCCCAGAATACATATATATAAATAACACATCGCCACCTATTCTGAGTGAGACGATATAAATAACACACATCGTAAACCTAACGGAAAGTTGTTCTCTTTCCCAGATAACATATAGCATCAAAAAAAAATGAAGCCCAAGGGTGTCGTGTACCAGATACCATATTCGAATCTGAAAAATCTAGGTGCCCTCGATGGGTTACTCACCAAGAAACAACGCGAGAAGAAACGTTCTTGCTTGACGAAAGGACACGGAATGAAATTGCTGCTCAGCACACCTCAATTGAGACGCTTGCAGCGTTCGCGGAAACAGCAAAAGATCGGAGGTTTCATATTCAGCATCCCGGCCATCCTGGCAGCATTGGGGGCCGTTGGAAGTTTGGCCGGGGGTAGCGCCGCCATCGCGAAAACCGTCATCGACTCGAAGAAGAACAAGGCCGAGTTGGAAGAACAGAAACGTCACAATCTGGCCATGGAGAAGAAAGGGGGGAAGGGCGTGATGAAAAAGTTTAAAAAAAGAAACAGCAGCACTCACCAACCGAGACATTGAATCTCTGATCGAACCGTTACAAATCAAAAACTTCAGAGGCGTTTTCATGTCCGACTCGTTACCTTCAACCGTTAAGAATAGAGAATGCGGAGTAGTCAACTTGGACAGTCAAGAAAATCCAGGCACGCATTGGATATGTTACCACAAAACGACAATAACAAAGCATTCGTTTTCGATTCTTTCGGAGGTGTTCCACCTACAAATTTAGTTCATTATCTGAAAACAAACAAAACCTCTATATACTACAACGACGAACGCATTCAAGATTTCGGAGACGTGAACTGCGGTCATCTCTGCCTCTCCATGCTCGCGTTTCTCTCTAAAATAAATAAGCCACAGGTGGAAGATTTCCAGAAAGCATTGTGGAACCTGAAACAGCATCACGATGGGCGTGTTCCATCTCACGAGCGAATCTTCGATCTTGAAACTCACGCTGCACGACGACATCGTCTATCCTAAATCCGTAGCTCTGCGTGCATTCTACAGCATGTACCTCATACCTAACGTCACGCAGCACAACAACAAAATTAGCGTCGGAAGCGAACACATCGTCGTCACGCCAGGCCAATACAATCTTTCTACTTTGCAAGCTCAATTACCCAAAGGCACGTACCTTTCTCAAAATTCGGTCACGCACAGAGTGGAAATCGTGTCGGCGACGGAGACCGTGGACCTGGGCACCATGGGAGAACTTTTAGGTTTCGAGAACGACACAAAACTCGAAGCTGGCATCAAGCACACGGCAGCAAACATTCCTAAATTCTTAGCCATCGAGACTCTGAACGTACACTGCAACGTGGCGGAAGGCATGATCACGAAATCCTCGGACGGGGGGTTGCAGGGAAGTCACAAGCAGACGGGAATCATAGTCACGTTCAAACCCAGTTCCGAATTCATGGAACCGATCATCTAAACACCCTCTTCGCCGATCTATTTTCCAGTATGTCGCAACCGCATAGACGACATAGAGTTGGTGGTGACGAACGAGAAAGGAGAGGTGGTGGATTTCGCAGGTGCCACGACCACTGCCATCGTGGAGATCAACGTATAATAAATAACACACATAGTGAAAAAATAATGGAGCAAATCGAAAGTTACGAATTGCAATCTTTCCCTCCGAACCGTCGCACGTTCGCCAATTTGAACGAAGCGAACCGGGAGATCGAATACGACGTGGACGTAGGCGACGGGTTCGTTCATCCTCACAGAGCGGACCTCTACCTTCAATTCGACGTGGTGAAGAAGGAAAGCGGAGAAGCCTTTCCGCCCAATGCCAATTTGAAACTCGTGGACAACTTCGTGCCTCACCTGTTCTCGCAGGTGGAGGTGAGGAAACACAACACCGTCATCGACAGAATAGATTATCCAGGCATCACGTCGATGGCAGTGGGAACATTGAAATTATCCAAAACGGACGCGGCGTACTATCAAGCGGGAGGATTCGAAGCGGGGACCAAAATATCGACGAGAAGTCACTCTTTCCCATGCGTCTGCTGCCCAGTTTCTTCTCGGACTACAAGGAGATCATGTGGAAGGGAGGATTGCGCGTCACCTTTCGAAGAGCGGCCAACGACAACGACGCACTGATGCGATACACCAACTTGAACGCAGACGGCACGCCGATAGCCAACACTTTACCCGAAGCGGCGAAATGCGTCATCCGGAGCATGGAGTTGAGAATGCCGATCGTGGAATACGAAACCAACTACGCCCTCAAGTACAAAGCGGAGATCTTGAAAAGTCCGCAGGTGCCCATTCACTTTCACGGTTACCAGTGCGTGCAGAAGTTAGCGTCGGGAAGTCACATGGAATTCGACGTGACGACGCAGTTCAACAACATACAGTTCGACATGCCAGGTTTCGTCATTGTACTTTTTCAGACCGGACGCGATAACAATCAGGAAAAAGATTCCAGCAAATTCGACGACTGCAAGATCAAGAACGTTTATCTCAAGAATGGACGCAACGAAGTGTTCCCGCGCGAGAATTACAACCTCGACATGACCAAAGACGATTACCTCAAACTTTACGAAGCTTACACGGCTTACAAACGCGTGACCGAGGGAAACGTGGACATGTACTACGCGCCCAGCGAATTCAAAGCACGCAGGCCCATGACCGTCATCAACACATCTAAGAGAAAGCAGGTCGTGGTCAATGATCGCACCAACATCAAGGTCGTCTGCGAGTTCAACAGTCCGTTGCCCGAGGATACTCTATGCAGCGTCATCCTGGTCGCAGAGAAGTCCTTCGTCCACGACGTGAAGAACGAGAGGGTCACGGAGCAGTTTTAAAAAATAATTCGTAAAAAAAATAATTGCCACATACTAAAAAAAAAATCAACAAGGTTATATAAAATATGTGAAAACTTTAAAATACTGAAATATTAAAACAAACGGAGTAAGTTAGTTCGGTGCGCTAATAAAAAAAAATGATAGGTTAAGTTATATCACTGAAGATCGTAAAAAAATCGTAAGAAAAAAAGGATAGGTTGAGTTATATCACGTAAGATCGTGGCATTCGTACCAAGTATGAGTGGGAAAAAAGGGAAATTTTACTAAAACATCGCTAAACGCTAAAACATCGACAAAAAATTGTCAAAATATGTCAAAAACTGATATTCAATTGATAAAAAAAGAGGCTAAAAAAGGGCTCGTACCAAGTATTATTTTGAAACAACTAATTCACACTACTCGTGTACTTCAATTTCCAGTGGGAGAATGGCGTGTCGGACATAGGGGTCGACCTAAGCACGGGTGTCTGGAAGGTCATAGAAGAAAGTATAAACGTCAAGTAAGCATTTTCTCACTTTACTCTTTCCTAACCCAATAATGTCTTTAGAGGCTAGATTTCAAACCATGATTGTTATATTTTGATCTAACTCTTATTCACATCAATCTATTAATAGTATAAACTTTTAAACCCAAATTTACGTTTATAATAGAACATGAAATTACCAGGTTATGATTTAGACTCTGCATTTTACACTCTACTTCTCGAGCTACACATTTCTTTGGCTCTGTCCGAAAGGTACAAAGTGCAGACTTGAAGTATCGTCTTGGCGGAAGTGACGTCACCTAGTGCAGTTCGAAAGCACCAAGAACAGAAGTACGCAAGTACACACCCTGCAGTACAGATGCTTGGTGACTATGTCACGTGGTTTCCGCACTCGTTGTTCATTTGTTTAAAATCACGGAGGTAGAAAGCCAGCAGCACAGGTAGATAGATATACGTTATGGGCCAGCAAGTTATTGGTTATAGTTCTTCTAATGTGTGGAATTGTATGTGTACGAGCATTTGAAAATGCTATGTGATTTCTATGGTGAAAAACAATGTTTAAATGGCGAGGAAAACAACGTGTCCTTAGTTTTATCTACTGATCGTATTTGGCGCTGCAGTCGAAGTGCAATTCCAAGGACTTTCACTTCTAGTTCACGACATGAAGACCGCACTCCAAGACCATACTCGGAGGATGCTCGCTTCAAGCACGGTCTTGGCTCGGCACGGCACGACACTACACCGGACAAGCCAACAGTTGCAATCTAATCCGTGGTTGCAATGAAGAGTTCATCAGAAGAGTAGTTTGCAGAGGATAAGAGCAAAAGCAAGTCGAAAACAGAAACATGGATACTGGATGGAGAGTGCACAGTATTTGTGAACAGAAAAGAATGTGGTGAACTCGGATCGGGAGCGTCATGCAGGAATGAGAACTCTCTCATGGTAACTATAAAAACTTCCTGTTTCTAATTTTCTCACACAACACACGAATGTGCATAGTACACAAAACAGTCTAGTTGGAACTGGCCGTTCGGGACGAAAGCCCAAGAATGGTTTTAATTCTCGGGCAGGCTTTCCGATTTTTCCGCTCATATGCGTGCTGAAGCGAAGTGTACTGAATATTTGATGCAATCAGGAAAGCCAATATGCGAGTTGGATTTTTTTAAAAAATAAATTTACCTACTCAGAAACCATAGTTTTGGGACATCTTCTTTCAGCGAAAGGGATGAAGTCCTCATAAAAAAATAATCGAGAATTTTCCAGCGTCTAATAAGAGAAACATGTTGAAGGTTTCTTAGCTCTATGTCCATACATCCGAAAATATGTTCCAGGATTCTCCGTTTTAGCAGACAATATATGTAAACTTTTGACAAAGTATGTTCCGTTCACGTGGACTGAACAGCACTAGAAAGAGTTCGATGAAGTCAAGAAAAAAATCTCTAGTTTTAAAACGGTAGTCCCAAAATAAGAGGACCAGTCTCATCACGGAGGGACATGCAGTCAGCAATTTGTAGGATTGCTAAAGGAAGGAGTAAGTCCACGCCACTCTGTTGTCTTCAAGAGCCGCTGCCGCTGGTTAAAGGACACGGAGCAAAGAATTTTTAAAAAATTAGAATTTCTAGCAGTAGTGTATGGAAAAGAAGCTTCGAAATACAATTTGCTTAATAAGCATTTTGCGTGTTTAACCATTAAGTATTCCATATCATATTTAATGCAAGCACATGACCGTTCAAGCGCTCGTCTTGAACTTCAACCATTTTCCTACGATATGAAACACTTAAGAATTACAGACTAATTACACGAAATATGAAACAAAACTCTTCTTAAAAACATCTAATGATGTTGGTCTAACTGAACCAGGGTGTCTACTAAAATAACAAATCCAAAATTGTTGACTTTTTCTTGGCCTTCCTTTCCTTTTCCCCCTTTCTCTTAACATTTATTAGATAGGTATAGTGGGAAACTAAGAAAATATATATATTTTTTGAATGAAAAACCCTTACCACAAGGCCGGCTAAGAAAACTGAAGCTGTACTTTAACAAGAGATTTAGACTTGCTGTAATTACACAAGTATGCATTTTGAAACTTTTTATCTGCTTCACTGCAAGTAAGAACTGATTTACATAAACTTATGTGTGCTGAATTCAGATCTGCTTTCAGTTTTCTTCTATCACGTCATTTTCTTTTGTAATATCGTTTTAAAATTAATGTACATTAATCAAGTTTGGAGTATTTTCAATGAAACTGAAGTATTACAACAAGTCATAGGAATTAATATTTTATACAAGTTTTGTCACTGATGTCAGTGCACCATCATAAAGAGAAGTCCATAGAGTGTGAGTGAACCCTAACAGATCAAACAGAAGATATTTTGTGCCATTTCACTGAGCTTCTACTGTAATTGACAAAAGTATCTCTCTTGAGGCACCAGCAGTAATCAGCCATCATGGCCTCATTCCACCGCCCTTGATATCTTGTTTCCATGGTTCTGATATCTTTGTGGAATCTTATACCTTGCTCATCACTCTTTGCACCAAGATTCTCAGGGAAGTAATCAATATGGCTATTCAAGAAATGCAACTTAACACTCATTCTGCACCCTAACAATTTCAAGTTTTGTAGCATTTCGTCAACAATCTGTTCGTAGTTTTCTGATTTCTTGTTGCCCAGAAAGTTTTCACATACACTTTTGAATGACATCCATGCTGATTTTTCCACTTCATTCATGCAGTTAGGGAAATGTTGGTCTTTCATAAGAATGCGTATCTGTGGGCCATCAAATACACCTGCCTGAATTTTGGCTTCAGATTTATTTTGATACTTTGACCTCAGATATTGAATGACATTGCTTTCCTGGCTTAGACTTGTTACGAATTGCTTCATGAGGCCTAACTTAATATGGAGTGGAGGAAGGACAGCTTGATCTCTAGGAATCAAAGATTCACACACAACATTTTTCTGTCCTGGTATAATAACAGTTCGTTTTGGCCAGTGTCTTCCTGTCCAGTGTTCATTTCGTGCTCTGCTATCCCAGAAACACATAAAGCAGGGATACTTAGTAAAACCAGTTTGTTGACCAAGAACAATTGTTAAGAGTTTTAAATCAGAGCAAACAATCCAGTTATGCTCGTTGTACTTTATCTTTTCCAACATGAACCTCAGGTTTATGTACGTTTCCTTCAAAACTTCTGAATATGCTAGAGGTATTGAGGGCAGCAAGTTGCCGTTATGAAGCAGTACTGCGTTCATGCTCCTCACCGAACTGTCAACAAATAACCTCCAATCAGCAGCATTATACTCGACTCCAGGGGCTTCAATCAAACCTACCACGTTATTGCAGTACACCAGTTTATCCACCTTTGAAAAAAAAACGTACAAGTTCATTTTCTCTATGTCTGTACCAAGCAAACATAGTTCCCGGAGCAAGTAAATTCTTTTCTTTGAGTCGCGATCCAAGAAGTTCAGCACTAATTTTGGGTAAATACAGGTCTCTAACTCAATCGTTTAACTCACCTTGTGTGAACAGACGAGGAGAAGAAGGTCCACTTGTTTGAAATGAAGGACCGTGTTCGTGTTCAGAGGTCTCTTCTGATTCACCACTGTTATCCTCCAGCTGCGTAGGTGCAGTGATTGGCAGTTCATCACTGTGTGGAAGGGGGGGGGGGGGGGATGGCAGATTAAGATTGGGATATTTCACGGATTTCTTGTTCTTCTTGTTTATGCCTTGCACGTTACATAAACAGAAGTAACAATCACTTGTGTGATCTAGGGGTTCCAACCACACTATTGGACAACCAAACTGCAAACCAAAGCACGTTTTCCTTTCACCCACTGATTCATGTTCACTGATCACGTACTACATATGTAATGAGGTGCCCAGGTTCACCTAGACGAACACCAAAATATGCCAAGTAGGTCTTTTTGTAGAAAGAAGTAATATTTCTCCACTGTGTTGGCAACATATAACTTCCACAAGTGTAACAGAAACTATCGGGATGATTTCTACACGCCCGGTGAGACATTTTTCAGCACCACTTCACACTACAATCTCAAAACTAGGTTTCCTCGATAAGCTCACACACAAACACATATAGACCACCTGAAAGCAGTTTCTCAAATGAATCTAACAAACGCCAATGAAGAAATGAGTATTTTCTTCGCGTGCATTTTGAAACAATAGGTAGACATTGTTGTATCAGCAATACTCGGGCATTGTTGGAAGCCAATATCAGGGCATTATTGAAAGTCAATATCAGGCCATTGTTGGATGCCAAGTTTCTTAAAACAAAATTGAAATTAACTGCAAATTACTTAAGTAGATATATCCTAACTAATTGTCTTATACTAGCAAAAAGGCTGCTTCGTTAGAAATTGAAAAAGCGTAAAAAAAAATTCCTGACGTGATGAGAAGGAACGAAATGTCATTTCTGTCATCACTGATGGTAAGCTTTCTGAAAATGTAATTACTTTCGCTGAAGCAAATTGGTTGCATACTTGTGTTATTAATGCATGTAACAATTAATGCTTCAGACTTAATCCTGGATGGAGAATGGCCATATTACTTTAATATTTTTACAAAACCTCATGAATACAAAATGTAATTCTTAAGAAGCAAAGTGAAAAATCTTAACCACAACCCAATACAATTTTAGATTTTCAAATATTCAATGTAATCAAATCCCAGTATAGGTGACAATGTAAATTCAGTATACTGTAAAAAAAAAAAAAAAATTGTGACCATAAGCAGAAGTTTTTGACTTTTTTGACATTCTTTACTGGTAGACATCCTGCACACCTTGGGCAAAACTGTTGTATACATTTTATTGTATAAAATTTATAAGTATGTTTAAACAATTACTTTCTTTTCACATGACATATCTCCGAAGTCTAAAGTGCAAATTGCAAAATTGCACTATTGTTTACAAATACCATCTATTTTTTACCATTTACGGTACTGAATTTGCACAGGTTGCCCTGAGGACTGGGACTTCGAGCCTTGGGGGACCCACTATGTTTCATTGCGCTCACTCTTTCATCCATATAATCGGGATTAGGTTGTAGAGAACCGACGTTAAGCTAAAATATAAACAGAAAAACTTCATTTTCTCGAACAGGACTGAGGTACTGGACATGGGTTACACCAAGCTGGCAGATCCGGTAAATAAGATCGTCAACCACGTCACAGAGTCGAAAGTCGACATCGCTCTCTTCCTGGTGTCGGAGAGCTACGGCCTCTGGATGGTACTCGCGACTTACCCCGTGACCAAGACTACGTAAGTATTTCTCTATTTTTGTGTTAGTATTTTTGTGTTATTGCTATCACCCTCGAAAACTATACTTTAATGAGCACAATACATATACTATTAAAAGATCCACTCGTCTCCTTGGTTTTCTGTACAGGTTCACTATCTTCTTCTGTTTCTCTCTATCTTTCTTTCTTTTCCTATTATTCTCTATGGCTTTCTTTGTTTATTTCTTTCTTCCTATTCTCCAAATTTTCTTTCATCTTCCCCACTTTCTCGATATTTCTTGTTCTCTCCCTTTTTTTTATACTTCTTTCTTTATCCTGCTTCCACTCTCTTTTCATGTCTTCCTTTCTTCCCCTAGTATTCTCTATTTCTTTCTGTCTTTGTTTATTTCTCTCTTCCCATGCTCCTCTATCTTTCAACTTCTTTTCCCCTCTCTATTTATCTCCCCCGTTTCTATTTCTTATTTTCACTTCTATTTATCTGTATCCTATTTCCGCACTCTGCTTCTTCTTCTCTACCTCTCTCCTCCTATTTATGTCTTGTTCTTTCCTCTGTCTATCCATCTAATTCTTCTTCTTTCTGTATCTTTATCCCTTTCTCCTATTCTTGTGCCATTCTTGCTCTACTATTCTGAAGATATCTCATGTAGTCTCTTTGAGTGGACAGGAGGGCAGATCAAGACTTCTTCTCTCTGGCCTAGAGCTCACCTCCTCGCCCTTGTTTTGTATGAGGTAATCATTGTTTATTGAGTGAATCCTTGTTGCAGCTACAAGATCTTCATCAAGAGGCCGGACTTCTCGTACTCTTACGAGGCGTACTTCAGTGGGCTCGGCAACAACCTGTGGGCCGCCATCATCGCCACCTTCATCATCATGCCCATCTGCTCCTTCCTCATCCACAACGGCTGCCACAAGGTCGGCATCGAGAAAGAGGCGATGGACATCAGCGAGTCCTACCTGCTCATGATCGGGAAGGTGTGTAACCAGGGTGAGTGGCTCTCGTAAATACTCTTTGGGATTGCACTGTTAAACTGATTTATGGTCACCACTGTGTTATTTACGTGAAAAGCAGAACATCATCCTCATATCCTCTACGCCCGACCCTGTGGCCGAGTGGTTAGCACATCGCGCTGCGACGCTAAGGGTCCCGGGTTCGAATCCCGGTCGGGCTTGGTTGTTTGTGAATGTCCATTCATCAATTTCATCATTTCATCACTCATCCCCATCTTCGCAAATTAGCCAAGAGGCACAAAACGCGAAATAAAATAAACTAAATCAATCAATCAATCAATCAATCAATCATATCCTCTACGCTCCGTGAAGATTTGTTTTCAGGTTAAAACCACTCCGAACCGTCTTCTGAGGTTCTTTTAGAGGTTGTGATATCTCATGATTGAAAAGTGTATTGATTGAAACGCATCTTCTGTAGAGGAATGCAAGGATGTATTTTTCTTGAAGGTGACCAAATAACTTCTCATCCACGTAGTACACCCCGGATTGCACAGACTAACGAGGCTCTGTCGTATGGAATCACAGCCAGCGTAATCCTTTGTGTGACTTATGTGCTGTCCGTATATGTTCGTGATAATCCCTTATTAGCAGGGCTTGTTTTTCTTGTTATTAGCGATAAACGCGAAATGTAACGGAGAGATGCAGCAAGTAGTATATGCAGGATTTATCACAAATGTGACTGATTTACGGCTGTAATTTTGTCGCGAATTTGGACCGGTTCTGCGATCATTTTACGATAAAAACGAAAAAATTGCATTTTTTTTCACAAATTTCCAATAAATTTCCAGCACTTATAGTGTTAAATTGCTTTCCAAGGTAGGGGTGAATGCTTTTGATAGACTTATTAAACCAATGTTCAGTAAATTACCAGAGTTTTCAAATATTGGTGAACAATGTGATTTCCTTTTAGGTTATGTAGAATTATGCAAATTAGCGAAGTGTGTATTCAATGATAAATCTGAGCTCAATGTAACTGACATACTGGAAGCATTAAAAGCAACAGATGATGCGTTTAAATAATTTGTTGATAAATGTATGAAGTAATTGTGGGTACCTCTTTCAAACGCAGATAGTGAACTGTTTTTTTCACAGTACAATCTTGTAGTGTCAGATATGAGAAGAAGTATGAAGGAGCGAAATGTTGTCATTTGTTGTATGTTGATGTTTCATGAATGAAGATAAATGAGAGACAGATTGTTTTGTACACTCCATTTTTTCTAAAATATAAATATAACTGACTAAGGCTGATTTTCAGAAGGTGAAATTTATTATTTACTCTTTTTAAGCTTATTTTCCCATAAATGTTGTAAATATTATGCCTTGTACAAAATCATTCATTGATTTAGTAACATTATGTATACACAGTAAGTGCATGGCATTAAAAATTACCACGAAATTTTCACGAAATTACTGCCATATTTTTATCTATAAACACGATATTTTATATATTTTTGACGAAATTTTTGAAAAATTAACACCAAAAAAAACCCGGCCCTGCTTATTAGCGAAAGATGGCAGAAAAACGAAGTAAAATAAACTAGGGATGGCCAGAAAATCCGGATATCAAATTATCCGCTATCCGTTTCAGATGTAACGGATAATCCGGGAT
The DNA here is from genome assembly GCF_977018435.1 of Lepisma saccharinum. Taxonomy (NCBI): domain Eukaryota; kingdom Metazoa; phylum Arthropoda; class Insecta; order Zygentoma; family Lepismatidae; genus Lepisma; species Lepisma saccharinum. Next base: position 64,053,752 of record NC_139241.1, on the reverse strand, counting down.
CCGAATTTCCGGATAGTACGGATATCCGGATAGCAGAGATTTGATGAAGGATTTGTAGAAAATATGTACAGTGAAATACGAATATGACGAACAAAAGAATATGCGGATATCCCTTAAAATGGAATAACAATAAAACTTACCGAATAATGCGCCGCAACCGAATTGCGCACACTTTAGATCCAGAATTGCGCACAAATCTCACTTACCTGTTTTGCGCACAGATTTTGATCCACTTTGATAGCTTTAAAGTCTGTGCGCAAAACTGTTTTCTTCTTTAGACAAGAAGAGAGAGAGAGAAATTAGAAATAAAATAGTAAATATCTTAAGGATTAAATAAAAAAAAAAATCATTTGACCAGTAAATGTAGGAAGTCAAGATACAATTTTCATCCCAATTTACATAATACAGTAAGTCACTATTGACACCATCAAGCTTTTCACGTTTCCTTGGTTAGGTTAGGTTAGATTAGGTTGTAATGATGCGATCATTACTGGATCCTTTTTTATGTTATAAATTGTGTATATGGATAAAAAAGGATCCAGTAATGATCCAAGTACAAATGTAACAAGGTACAAAACTGGACGATATATATACACAAACAGAGTCTGAAGAAGACCTTGCTAGAAGGTTGAAACGTTACGTTTACTTTGTTTTATAATAAAATAAATTTCTGTCTTCGTCAGCATATTGAGTTTTTCATATCATGGAAACGAGGTATTTCGAAGTATTCTCCTTTATGGTCAATACACTTTTGCATTCGTTCGAACCATTTGTGAAAGCAGTTTTTCCAATCTTCTTGAGACACCTCCATAATATGGTTTTTGAACGCATCAACGGCGTCTTCCGCCGACGAAAATCGTTGTCCACGCAATTTATTCTTGACATTCGGGAACAAGAAGAAGTCATTGGGTGCCAAATCAGGACTGTGCGGCGGATGACCCATCAATTCGATTTTTTGACTGTTCATAAAGTCGGTTGTTAGACGAGATGTGTGACAGCTGGCATTGTCTTGATGAAGAATGATCCGACGGCGTTTGTTTGTTTTCCGTATTTGACCGAAGACCTCCGGCAAACAAATTGTTGTGTACCATTCAGAGTTGACCGTTCTACGTTCCTCTAAAGGCACAGTTGCCACATGACCAGTTTTCCCGAAAAAAACAGGCGACCATTTGTTTCGATGTGCTTCGAGCGCGAACAACTTTTGTTGGATTGGGTTCATCTTGAAACACCCATACAGTCGACTGCTGTTTACGTTCCGGCTCATATGCATATATCCGTGATTCGTCACCTGCTACAATCTTATATACGAGTCATTCCATGCCAAATCAACACAGATATGTGCAATTTCCAACCTGACCATCTCCGATTTTCATGAAATTTTGGGAGTTGAAACTATGAATGGAACTTAGTAACTATGAAAATTTTTAGTTTCGTGCGTCTTGTAATTGTTAAATTATTCAAGGTCAAAGTTAGCATAAATTGCCCTTTTTGAGCCCGCGTAGCTACACTAAATCTGCTGTAACTCCGCTCCTATTTCGTCTAGGAAGCTCAAATAAAGCTTATTGTACAGGGATTTGAACAAGCTTTCCAGTGATATATAACAAGCCTATCTTTGGATAAAAATATAATTTTGTCACGTGACTTTTACTTTTGACCTTGAATATCTCAAAACATGTCATCACCAAAAATCGTGAAAAAAATATATTTTGTCCCTCATACCATAGTCTAAAACATATCAAAAAATCATTTTGGGACTGCAATGGGATCAGAAGATACAAAATAATATGTGTAACTATGTGACTGATAAAAGCCCCATTATATGAACTATGACGAGTCAAATGTCCCTTAACACCCCCTACAAAATGTAATGGAGTTATCCTAGGTATAATTGGTCATGAAAGAAATAAGTTAGACATAGGGAGATCCCTAGCCGTGTGTGTCAAGCGCAGGTCCGGCATATTGTTGACCGCCATATTGAATTGAACGCAAAAATTTCAAAGGAAAGGGGGTGATGTGCCATATCAAATCAGGCTAGAATTTCACGAGAAATGAAGTGACGAAGATTTTTCCAACGTACCTTTAGCCAGCAAAAAGGTTATACGCATGTCTTTCACTTACGATATATGCACATCATAATGTTGTCAATGTTCCTGTGAGCTCACTCGTTGACGTCTCTCACACTCACATAGAACATTTGGCAATGTAGCAAGTGCAACAACATCGCAAGCAGCAACTATGCCTTCTCTCAGATGGTCAATATCACGGACTTTTAGTGCATGCACCATTCTCTTCAAATGTTTCTTAATGTAAAAGTCCTCCTAAGATGTTAGATCTGGGGAATGTGCAGGCCTTTTAATAGATCCCTGTCTACCCATCAATCTACCTAGAACTTTACCATGAAGAAATTGCCACAATGTCCACATAGTGTGGTCACACTCTGTCCTGTTTCAAAACTATGGAAAAGTGCCATATCCCGTAAGCAAGGATGAAAAACCTGTTCACTTAACAAATCCAAGAAGCCCTCACCATTTAAGGTTCCGTTGTTGAATATGGACCAACCATTCCAGTTCTCCATACACTATAGCACATCTTTAGCTTACCAGCAACAAACATTCGGCTGGGCAAATCACAGGTATTGCATATTCTTTTTATTAACTTCACCGTGAACATAAAAATTAGCCTCGTCACTAAAGAATTTTTCATTCCAAAGGAAGTCTCACGTAATTCTTTGAGATGCTTTTCCCAATATTCTTCACTATTCAACTATTTGGTGAATGTCGCTGATTAAAATCATATGCAATGGTGCGTATTTCTCTCCCAGGATGTCAGCGTGATCTCGATGAGTTCCTAACACGTTAGGAGCATTCCAATGCTTTGTTTTTAACACCTCGAAAGGAGAAAATGTTTACAAGCATGCAGTAATAACTTTTTGCTGGCTAAAGATACGTTGGAAAAACCTTCGTCACTTCATTTCTCGTGAAATTCTAGCCTGATTTGATATGGCACATCACCCCCTTTCCTTTGAAATTTTTGCGTTCAATTCAATATGGCGGTCAACAATATGCCGGATCTGTGCTTGACACACACGGCTAGGGATCTCCCTGTGCCTAACCTATTTCTTTCATGACCAATTATACCTAGGATAACGCCTTCAAATTTTGTAGGGAGTGTTAAGGGACATTTGACTCTTCATAGTTCATGTAATGGGGTTTTTATCAGTCACATAGTTACACATATCATTTTGTATCTTTTGATCCCATTGCAGTCCCAGAATGATTTTTTGGTATGTTTTAGAGTATGGCATGAGGGACCAAATATATTTTTTTCACGATTTTTGGTGATGACATGTTTTGAGATATTCAAGGTCAAAAGTAAAAGTCACGTGACAAAATTATATTTTTATCCAAAGGTAGGCTTGTTATATATTACTGGAAAGCTTGTTCAATTCCCTGTGCAATATGCTTTATTTGAGCTTCTTAGACGAAACAGGGGCGGAGTTACAGCAGATTTAGTGTAGCTAAGCGGGCTCAAGAAGGGCAATTTATGCTAACTTTGACCTTGAATAATTTAACAATTACAAGACGCACGAAACTAAAAATTTTCATAGTTACTAAGTTCCATTCATAGTTTCAACTCCTCAAATTTCATGAAAATCGGAGATGGTCAGGTTGTGGGCTGTGTTGATTTCGTATGGAATGACTCATACGTCTTTTGAAGCACCACGATTGTATTTATTGAGCATTTGTTTGCACCAATTGACGCGAGCGTCTTTTTGAGTTTTTGTCAAATTGTGTGGGATCCAACGAGAACATACCTTTCTCGCAGCTAAGTGATCATGTAATATTTTATATATGCTGGTGGAACTAATGCCTATGGTTGCCTCAATCTCACAGTATGTCACATGACGATCTTGCAGTATTAGGTTTTGCACAGCATCAATGTTTTCTTGAACAACAACTGATTTTGGACGACCTTCGCGAATCTCGTCGGTGAGCGAATGGCGGCCACGATTAAATTCGTTATACCAGCGTTTCACAGTGGCAAAGGATGGGGCTTCATCGCCAAATGTGGAAGTAAGTTGATCGATGCACTCTTGTCTTGATAATTCACGTCGAAAATCGTAAAAAAATCATCGCACGAAAATGTTCACGAGTTAATTCCATTTTATTGTTGTCGCGCAATCTCCAAGGCAACATAAACAACACAAATCAAGCTATTGACAAAACATTTGAAGTACGTTATGGTCAATAATGCCAGACGATTCCGTGCAAACGTCAAATCGCGCCTAACTTCAATCAGTGTTGCCAAGGCTTAAAATATAAATAGTGACCCTCGTATATATTATATATTCCTTCCAGGTTGCGCCGTGGTCCCTACTTCGATGCCTGCCCGCATCATGCTGTTCTTCTCGGTGCTGTTCGGGTTCATGATGTACCTGTCCTACACGTCCGTCCTCATGTCCAACATCACGGCCAGGAAGTGGAAGCTGCCTTTCGAAAGTCTAGCTGAAATGTTCGATGCGCAAAAGGGTAAAGACGACAAGTACCTCATACAGGTTGTCTTCGGAAGCACCCCGGACGACCTGGCAGATGTAAGCTCATCAAATCTATCTTTTTTGTTGTGAACAGGGATATGTATGTATGTGTGTGTGTATGTGTTTTGTACTCGTATGTCAGTCTGTGAAAATTTACATTTAAAAGTAACTGACTTGCAGTTACTCATTTTGAAGAGGAACCATCGTTACTTTGAGAGTAATTATTTTATCATTACCTTATTCTAGATAAGAAATATCTCATACAGCATATTACACCAATGCCTATCTAAAACCGGCATGAATTTTCATTTCCATTTAATCTCATGCATTTACTAAGTATATATGTGCCATTACATGTGAAAGTGGACAAACAAGATTAATTTTATTTTTATTGAAAGTATCACTTATGGAATGAAATGAAATGAAATGCAGAATTTAGATTTATTTAACAACAGTTTCAAGGCTTTTAAATAACATATTGTTTCAAACCTATTACTTTTCTACTCACTTGAAGTAAGATTTTATGTGTGGGGCTTCAATCTAATTTCGTTTCATTATGATATTGTAATATACCATAAGAAAACTAAATTAATTTTAATTTCATTCTAATTGTCTCATTTATTGTTTCTATATCTTAAACCCTCAAGTATCCAACTTCATTACTGAAATAAACCTTAGTTTGAAGAATCTATTTATGTTCATTTCATAGTCTCTGTATTGTTGCAGTAGTAATGCACCGGCGTTCGGGTCGATAAATCAATTGATTGGAAAAGATCGATCAAAGATCAATTGATGATGTAGTTGTGTGGGCAAGCAAGGGGTATTGTTCTTCGCGATGACGTCATAAAATGGGCGTGGCTTAATTGTGAGGATGATTCTGATTGGTGGACTGTTTTAAAATGGGCGGGGCTTAATTTTGTGAGGAGCGTTTTGATTGGTTGTTGGGGAGGAGGAAAAGTATTCGGGTTTTTCCCGTTTTGCCGACGTCTGAAAACAGATGGCGTTGATGATTCTGAAATTCTGGGAATGTGGGTTGGGGAGGAGGAAAAGTATCGACGATTATCCGGTGACGGTTGGTTTTCTCGGAATTTCCGGCGTCTGAAAACAGATGGCGTTGATGAGGCTTTTAAGGCGTGCGGTGAAGGTTAAGTGCCTGTTCTTGGAAAATGTGGTTTGTTGAGTGTTGGTTCGAGGAAATGTTGTGAGAATTAATGGATGTGGTTTGTGTAATGGGTCTGGAATGGTAATTGCTTTTGCAGTTTTGAGTCAAGTGTTTTAAGGTCTGTTTTTCAAGGAATTTTGTCGGGAGATTATTTCAGGGTCTGGTGAATGTTCGAGCAGATGGTGTTGAAGTGTTGAGTGTTCGAGTTCTAGGAATTGTGTGGGATGAGAGTAGGGTTTCGAGGAATGAGTAATGTTTGATGTCTGGTGTTAATTGGCTTGGTGTTGCGAGAAAGATTATCGTTAAGTGGTTCCAGGAATTGGTGAGCGATATGTGTGTGTGTGTGGACGGTTGAGAGTGATATGCATGGACCGGATGAGTGATGTGCGGAATGGTTGAATGCTGTGCTGGAAGGAGGGCTCTCTGCAAAGCATGTGGGATAGCACGTGATGGAGAAAGAGCATAAGGAGAAAAAAGTGGCGGAGAAGACGGATGTAGATAAAATTTACAGAGTAAAAAAAGTACGATTCTCGGAAGAGTTGAGTGTGTACAGTGTACCAGGACAGGAAGAAGATAGGAGAGGCACGTGGGTGTTGGATGCTCTGCGCGAGAGATTACGTATCGAATATGACTGTGTTGATCGTCGGGAGGAAGGTATATAAAATGGAACGAACCAGATATGCATCATAAGAGGTACAACTGTCCGCCGGATAACTGTCCACAGCTCAGCCAGCACAATCGCCTGTCAGGTTGCAGATACTATAGTGAGAAAAGTGATCAGTTTCAACGGATCAATCCTACCTGGTATATATATATATATATAGTGGGTTATCTTGAGGTAAGTAGAAGTGTAAAATGGGTATAGGGGGCTGGATATTGCAATTTGTCGGCAGTGTAATGGGGATGAAACCTGCTGCTCCAGATTTGTTGCCAGCGACGACGACATCACGAAGTAGTCGTCTACTGCCGTCTCCTCCACGGACACCACGGTCGTCGGTACAGCCTGAAATGTTTAAGGATGACAGCCCGTACGTGAGCGTTCCTAAGTATTTTACGGAACAGCAATTTCGTAGATCGTGGGAAGCAAAGAATGCTGCACAACACAAATATGAGAAGTTGAGACGCTGTGGAAAGAAAAGTAGTGGTGGTAGGGGTGAAACGTTGAGGAAAAGAAAACATGATGCTGATAAAAATATGCAGTATAATCCTTTGTACGGTTACATAGAGCGTTCGTTCTCCGAGGAAGGCAATGTGTTTTGCATACCCTGTAACAGTCTCCGATTCGAAAAGACTGCATGGTGTTAAATCGAAAATATTTGAGAGTAATAGTCCCAAAGTGTTGGTTTTTGATAGTCCGGTAAGGTACAGGGAATCTCTTTTAATAACATTTTACAATAGAGATCTAGTGAATGAGAATTTTATGGAACTTGAAAGTAATGGTTTTCCGATCAGCATGCAGTACATCAAGAGTCGTAGAACAGGATTATGTGAGACACATTACCTTTTCGAGAGAGCACCTGTATACGGTCATTTGCCGTACCATGTGTGGACCAATCGTGTAGCCGGTGAGATAGCATCTCACGGATATAATGCAGGACCTTTTACTGTAGTATCGGGAATTTCCTCAAAAGATTGCATCTGTATGGAGACAGAATCGGAACTAAATTCGGAACATGTAGATATATCCGATCTGCATGTTCCTCCACGTTGTCTGGTTACAAAATATATTATGATGACGGATGAGAGTTTAAATTGTGGGCGTGCCGCTGTCGAATTGACACGGTACGAAAATTTGGAACATTTACTGAATGAGGAGATTCCCCTGCTGTACCGAGTGGGGTGTCACAAAAAATACATGATAGTGGATTATAGTGATGTTGCAACTCTGATGCAGATATTTAGAAAACAATATCGGGAGTCTATGTTATCACTGGGTGAAATATTTCAGTGGTTTAACAGTAGTGTACCCCTACAGGAGTCGGTAAGCGATACATTAGGAGTAAAAGGTACTGCATTAGATTTAGAAGAGTTAGCCGACTATTGTTACAACCCGTTACGGCGTAACGATCTAAGATCAAAATATGCTTTTATTTCCAGTGTCCATAAAGTTGAAGAGCAGTTTTCAAGAGGTACAGGCCCACATCGTGAGTTCCCCGAAATAATAGAGGAGACTGACACGTCGGAAGCAGAAAACGATACAGCTTGAAAGGTGAGAAAATAAAAATCATTACCTGTGGCAGCAGAGGTTTATTTTGGAGATGTACATACAGCCTATGGTGGGGGGGTTGGCTGTTCCCGGTCCTCTGGTGGAGGTAATGGAGGCGTACGATGTCCGTCCTCCTCCTCCCGCTGCACCAAATCAATGAGGGGTGGATCTTCCTCCTCTTCCGGAGCAGGAGAAGGAGGACGAACGTAGCCTCTGAGGACCGCAGGAGGTATCAGTTGAAGCAGGTTATCGGCTCTACGAGCATTGCGTCGACCCATTCTGAAAAACAATATATAATAATTAAAGAAATATATTCGGTTCCATGTAGATATTGGCTATAAAAGAAAAAGTGGTATGTGACATATATAATCGGAAAATGGTGAACATGCATGTGAAACCAGGCCGCAACTGAGGACATTTTGAAACGTGAGGTCTGGGAGAAACAGGACCGTGACTGAGGGTCTTTATTTCAATTTTGTTCAAAAACGTTTTAAACTTGTTTAAAACATTTTAAACTTTTACGATTTTAAATTTTCGATTTTATTTTTCAGATTTAAATTTCCGTCTGTCCATAATTGAGCTACAAGGATAGTCGATAGGTTGTCGGACCATGTCAAAATATACAATGTTATAAGAAATAAATTAAAATAATTACCTTTGACGATAATAACGGAAAGTGTCGGCCATTCTTTCCCGATTGAGTCGACGCCGAAGTGCGGTTACGGCCAACGTCTGCTCGTATACCCGTTCGATGTCAGCCTGCTCCTCCAAGCACCTCCTAACATCCCTGGTGAGCTCTGCGAAGTGCTCTTGTTCTTCTATGCCTATTTGATATTGATCAAAAGCATTCCGCAGAGCCTCCCCCTGCTGCATGTTACGTTCCTGAAAATATGTGTGAATTAATATATAACAGTGATTACAGTTTGTGTAAAAAAATATATATATTGATTGATTGATTAGTTGTTTGAAGTCCACTTTATGCACAGTAAGGCTAATTGGGACTAGACCTACAGTTTAAAGTGGGATCCGAACCACTTGTGCCTCCACCGGGTATCGAACCCGGGACCCCTTGATTACAAGGCGACGACGCTACCACTGCGCCATCGGGAGGCCGAAATATATATATATATATATATATAATATATATATATATAACTAATATATTTTCTGTCTATTTCAGATGACTACACTTCCGCTAGGGTTCAGTCTGTTGTATGGAGACGTAAAAGAGGAGACGGGGACTACAACAGAAGAGAGAAGAAATTTGTGGAGCAAAGTTCACGCACGGCAAATAGAAAAGCATGTAGGCAGCTACGTCAATTTCTGCGAAGAAAACGGGTTGGCCGAAGATTTATTGCGCCGACTAGAAGAAACGTGTAAAGATTTTGAAGTGAGGGTGGACACATTGGTGAAAATATTCAGTTTCATTATTGAAAAAAAAAGAAACGCGCCAGTGTTTGGTGATTTTGTAGAAAACATACAGCGAGTCCAATATGTACCCTCGCATTTATCGTTAAGAATCTGTTTCGAGTTAATGGAACTATTTAAAAGTGTAAGGAATGAAAGAGCAGAAAATAAGAAAACAGGGGGAACGGGGAAAGAGCTAGAGGAACGGATGGTGGAGATGTTAAAAAAGAGAAAACTGAACGAATAAACATTACTAATCTTACTAATACACTAACACGTTTCGTTCAGTTGTGGGATAATTAAACGATCTATCTGATGTTAAATTTATGCACAGAACCATAGGTTTCCATCGGGAATCGAACCCGAGATTGTACATATAACGTCTACATTGAGAGGTATTTCATTTAATGGGTATAATAACATATGTATAACAGTTTCTTGTAATAAAAATATATGGTGTATACAGAAAATATGTTATTTTTAATATGAATATGAAATAGGTACTTACGAAATTTCCATCAGCCATCGCACGTTCTTGACCCAACACGAAGTAACAGAATGAGTGGAGGAAAATCTGTTTCAGAAGTTCTGCAGACTTCCTTACATGCTTAAGTCATTAGCAAGTGTGTTACGCGGAAATCTGTAGAAGAGATTAAATTGCGGTGACTGGAGTTCTTTATCACATCATGACAGATTTACAAGGAGGAAATTGCGGGACTGAGGCCTGCAGTTCTGAGATGAGTTTCACAGCAGTTCCTTGTTGCATCCGGTCGACTCTGATAACGTTATGTACATAGTACTTCCTTGTTTCATCCAGACAGATAAAAAAGTATGGAGATATAATTACAAAACCAACTTCCTTGTTACGTCCTCGCAGAACGTCTGAGAAAGAACATCGTGAAATAGATGATGTTGAAAATGTAGCGTTATTGTAATTGTGTGTGTTTCTTAAATAAACAGAATCAGAGTCGACCTACACATATGGAAAATTCGTTTTTACAGGGTTTGAGTGGACTCGTTGCAAAATACAAAATTAAAGCAATCAGTTTGTTTTTTGTTTTTAGAACACACAGGGGGGAGTCGAACCCCCTTGAAAATGCAAAGTTATTTCTATTATTTCTTCCCGGGGCCAAACCGAGTCGGAATCGCCCTTTGAAAATGCACAGATATGGCAAATCAATTTTAAGTTAAATCACACAGGGCCGGACAATAGGGTCCCCCATGTTGACGGCAATGTAGGGTTTCTGTATTTCAGATCGTAGACCCCTTCCATATACTTTTGACATACAGATTCCGAATCTACAATTGCCTTCACTCTAGTCCAGTTAGGGGCCTGCTGAACGGCCCTTCGAAATTTTCCGGACATGTTTTTCGAGTTTTTCAATTTACCTACAACAGATAGGTGCCAGTAAACATCGCCGACGGTTACTACGTAATATTATACAATTAATTGTCATCTCAGCTCGTCATGACAATGGGGGCCGCCATCTTGGCCGCCATCTTGGTTTTTGTTATTTTGACCGTAGACCCCCGTTCATATACTCTATTTAAAGGTGTTGACGTACAGATTCCGAATCTACAATTGCTATCACTCTAGTCCAATTAGGGACGGCTGGACGGCCCTTCGAAACTTTCCGGACATGTTTTTCGAGTTTTTCAATTTACCTACAACAGATAGGTGCCAGTAAACATCACCGACGGTTACTACGTAATATTATACAATTGTCATCTCAGCTCGTCATGACAATGGGGGCCGCCATCTTGGCCGCTATCTTGGTTTTTGTTATTTTGACCGTAGACCTCCGTCCATATACTCTATTTAAAGGTGTTGACGTACAGATTCCGAATCTACAATTGCTTTCACTCTAGACCAATTAGGGACGACTGGACGGCCCTTCGAAATTTTCCGGACATGTTTTTCGAGATTTTCAATTTACCTACAACAGATAGGTGCCAGTAAACATCACCGACGGTTACTACGTAATATTATACAATTAATTGTCATCTCAGCTCGTCATGACAATGGGGGCCGCCATCTTGGCCGCCATCTTGGTTTTTGTTATTTTTGACCGTAGACCTCCGTCCATATACTCTATTTAAAGGTGTTGACGTACAGATTCCGAATCTACAATTGCCTTCACTCTAGTCCAATTAGGGCCGACTGGACGGCCCTTCGAAACTTTCCGGACATGTTTTTCGAGTTTTTCAATTTACCTACAACAGATAGGTGCCAGTAAACATCACCGACGGTTACTACGTAATATTATACAATTAATTGTCATCTCAGCTCGTCATGACAATGGGGGCCGCCATCTTGGCCGCCATCTTGGTTTTTGTTATTTTGACCGTAGACCCCATCCATATACTCTATTTAAAGGTGTTGACGTACAGATTCCGAATCTACAATTGCCTTCACTCTAGTCTAATTAGGCTCGGTTGGAAAAGAGTGTTAAGTAGTTCCGAGAATTTTAGATGGTTTCATAGCAGTCAGGAAAACATCTGGTGAGGATAGTTAGCTATTTCCGGGAATTTTACATGGGTTTGACATCAGCCAGGAAAACATCTGGTGAAGACAGTTAGCTTTTCCGAGAATTTTACATGAACATTCATATCAGCCAGAAAGGGCGAAGACGGTTAGCAGAGGACTGTTACAGATTTCCGGAGAGTTTGCAGATCAGACAGCAAAACCGTTAGGAACGGAAATAACTGGTTTGGTATGCTTACGTATATAAAGTACGGTGTTCTCTCCACATGGCAGTCTTCGTGACACAGACATCGTACGATCATGGACGTACAGTTATCCGCTGACGATCTGTTATTGCTATATCGTGATGGATATTACACAACACCTAGACAGTTACGGGAAGTGTTGGTGCAAATTGCGCAAAAAATCATCGCAGGAGAAAGAATCTCCTTGCTCGAGGAGTATGACCGCTTACTACGGACAGTGACAACATCCGTACCCGATCTTTATGGAGCAGGTATTTCCGAAGAATCACCAGGCCCTTCATCAACACCCGATCCTGTATCCCTAGGTACCGAGGAAAAGCAGACAACTGCATTTGACCCTGTTACATCACCAGGACCTTCAAGGAACGTCGCACCTGGATCAGGCTTGGAACCTGCGCCAGGACCGTCATGGAGACCGGATCCTTTACCGCCAGCAGAACCGTCATCCCAGAGTGTTTCAGTATCAGATAGAAGAGGTAAGAAAAGAAAACGTGATACAGTGCCTCGTGAACAAATAGGGAACATAATATTACATAACATTCAAGAACGTGAATATCCGAAATTCCGTTCCAAAGGACGTCGTGTAGAATTCAGTTTCTCGCACCCTCCAGAAAATGTCGATCCTCACACATGGATCCGTGAAGGTGTTGAAAATCTTCTCACCTATGTTAAGAAAGACACCAAGGATGAAGACAAGATAGGTTTAACTCTCTCTAACATATCTGACCCAACGGTGAAAGATATTTATGTCGGGTGGCACAGAAGCGACCAGTTACACAGTGATATGGTGTGGAACATCATGTATAAAATATTGCAGAGTGCGAAAACATTCACGGCTACAGATCGGTTAATTTTGCGAGCCGACCATGTCAATATACCTGTCGGAGGTGGTGGAGGTAAACGAACATATTGTTTACCTAATTACATGTTAAGCACGCAAAAAAGGAGTATCGTCGGTGTGCCGAATAGGAAAAAACCACTCTGTTTAGCTGAAGCTTTGGTAATAGGAAAAGCCTATGCTGATAATGATCCGTCCTATTCACAGTATCGAAGAAATAGAAATCTTCTTAAACCTGTTTTCGAACTTATGCGGAAAGCAGATGTAGATCTGACAGACAATGCGTGTGCCGGAAGTGGAATTCCTGAACTGAGAAAATTTCAGCAAGTTCTCACAGATCATAAAATTATTGTATACAACAATCTTCGTGATGCTAAAGATGTTCTGTTTGAAGGGCAGGTTGAACATGTTTCAAAATTTATATACCTTCTGTATGATAATGTCAGACAACATTATGATGTGATAGTGAACCGTGTTGGAGCATTTGCAGCAAACAAAGAATGTCATGGGTGTAACCAGCTCATATTTGGTAAACCTCATAGTCACATGTGTAAGCAATTATGTTGTATGTGCCGTGCAACTCCACCATGTGTACCTGAACCGGGTGTCCGTAGAACATGTCAGACATGTCACCGAAATTTCAGAAATGAACAGTGTTTCACAAATCATGTTTCTACACCGTTCCGAAACGGTACTGTCTGTAGCGAAATCCAACAGTGTCCCCGATGTTTCAGAATTATTCTCACAAACAATAGATATGAAAAAGTACATAGATGCAACATGAAATATTGTACTGTGTGTAATTGTGTGAAACCTGTAAATCATTTCTGCTACATGCCTATACCGAAACCTAAACAGTACTCAAAATTTCTATTTGTGTTTTACGATTTCGAATGCTTCACTGATATTCCTTATTCTGACAAAGAAAAAACTTTTCTTCATGTTCCGAATCTTATCGTGGTGCAGACAGCCTGTCACGCATGTCACAAAAGAGAGGATTTAACAGCTTCGTGTTCTGTTTGTGGAACAAGACAGTTTATATTCTGGGATGACCCTGTAGATACATTTCTGTCGTATCTCGAATTGCAACATAAGTTTACCAATATAACCATATGTGCACACAATGCACGAGGTTACGATTGTACATTTCTATTACGGAGAATGCTGGAAAGAGAAATGAAACCTCGTGTTATCTTAGATGGTACCAAAATTGTCAGCATGACATACCAAAATCTCCATTTTGTGGACAGTCTCAACTATGTTCAGTCAAATCTTGCAGGATTTTCAAAACTGTTTGGTTTACCTGTGCAGAAAGGATATTATCCGCATTTGTGGAACACTTACAAGAATAGAAATTACATAGGACCGCCACCTCCTCCTTCTGCATATGGATATGAATATATGAAAACAGTTGAAGATCAACAGCGTTTTATGTCCTGGTACAACAATGAATGTGAAAATAATATACCTTTTAACAACAAAAACGAACTTCTCCAATATTGCATCAAGGATGTGACCCTGTTGAGACAAGGATGTCTAAAGTTGAGACAGAATTTTCTAGACATATGCAAAATAGACATTTTCAGGGACTGCATCACAATAGCATCTGTCTGTTCACTAATTTACAGGCAGAAATTTATGCCGGCTAACACTATAGGAATAATACCTAAAGGAGGTTACCATCATGCAGATCAGATGTCCAAGTTCGCATTGAAATGGTTAACCTACGTGGAAGAACAAAATGATGTAATACTTCTTCACGGTGGACGTACTCGTGAAAAATATGTCATAGGAGGGCGTTACAGAGTGGACGGTTATCACGAGGAGACGCAGACGGTGTACGAGGCGCTGGGGTGCTACTGGCATGGTTGTCAACGCTGCATATCAATTAACAGGGATATGTATCCGAAAGGTGACGAAGAAGATGAAACCGATCAGGATAGTAACAGTGATAAACATAGTGACTTGTTGAACACTGCAGCCTTCAGATACGAGACAACGTGTCGTAAACTTGCGGCTCTACGTTCTGAAGGATACCATGTTGTCACAATGTGGGAATGCGATTTCAAAAAAATATTGCGAGCAGATCCTGAACTCGATAGACATCTATCGACACATCCTATCGTTTGCTGCATTCCTTTAAATCCACGAGACGCCTTATATGGAGGAAGAGTTGAAACAGTCAGGACGTATTACAAAATCAAGGAAAATGAAAAATTACAGTACTATGATTTTACAAGTTTGTACCCTTATGTAAACAAATACTGTGCCTATCCTGTCGGACATCCTACCATATTTCTAGGAACTTCTATTCCTTCGGTAAATGAGGTTTTGAACATGGAGGGGCTCATAAAATGTACTGTTCTGCCACCAAAACCCTTTTACATCCTGTTCTACCTACAAAAATGCATGGAAAACTGATGTTTGTCTTGTGTAACGAATGTGCTATCAGATTAAAATGTGAAGGTACATGCAGCCATTCCGATGAACAACGCGCACTTTCGGGGACTTGGGTCATCGCCGAGGTGCGTAAAGCTTACAGTTTAGGCTACAGAGTACTGTCAGTGTCGGAAGTGTGGAAGTATGAAACATCGATGTACAACCCTGTCACAAAAACTGGAGGACTCTTTGCTGGTTATGTCAACACCTTCTTGAAAATAAAACAGGAAGCGAGCGGTTGGCCTTCATGGTGTCAGAACGACGAGGATAAGAAGAAGTACATACAGAAATATTTCGATAAGGAGGGTATTCTATTGGAAGAAAACAGTATCGAAGTCAATCCTGGTAAACGTACTCTGGCTAAACTTTGCCTTAATTCTTTATGGGGCAAGTTCTGTCAACGGGACAACCTTTCCCAGACGTCCATCATCAAGGAATCGAAAGATTTTCTCGATAAAATGACTGATCCAAATATAATGATTGGAGGAGTCGTATTCATCAATCAGGACACCGTTTTAGTGAACTGGAAATATGTTGAAGAGGCTGTCAGTCTGAACAGGAAAGTAAATGTTCCTATCGGAGCCTTCACAACATGCCATGCTCGTCTGAAACTGTACGAACTCCTCGAAAAGTTGGGTGACAGGATATGTTACTGTGATACAGATTCTGTAATTTACGTAGATAGTTCTGAAATGGAATATCATCCCCAGACAGGTGACGCACTAGGAGAACTCACGGATGAATTGACAGATTTCGGGCCCGGTGCAGTTTGTGAACAGTTTGTTTCAACGGGACCGAAAAGTTACAGCATGAAAATAACAAAACCGTTCTCCGAACCGCAGTATATCTGTAAAGTGAAAGGAATCACATTGAATACCTCCACATCGGAATTGGTCAATTTTGATACCATGTGCGACATGATAAACAGTGAGCAGCCTGAAGTTATGGTCGAAAATATTTTCAGGATCAGAAGAACAAAACAGTTCCAAGTAATCAGTACATATGAAAAAAAGCTGTTTCAGCCGGTACTGTTGAAACGGCGTTTCGACGATAAACATTTATCGTATCCCTTCGGATACTGTGCAGACTAAAATATGTCTGTAGCGGTCCAGAGTTTGAACCCTTCTTCGGCCAGTCAGTGTATAAAATGTATTTACAATGTGCCAGATCTTCATTTTTCTTCAAATCTCCAGTATAAAACATGTTTCCTAAACTTTCCCATCCTTTCACCATGATGGTCTGCGGAGCATCAGGAAGTGGAAAAACTACTTTTGTGACAAATATGGTTGACTCCATCGTTCATCTTGTCGAAGGACCCGTCAAGAAAATTGTATGGTGTTACGATCAGGAAAACAGTATTCCGCAAAATCTTCGAGATGTGCAACATCATAAAGGGATCGTCGATTGGCAGTCGTGGAACGGAAAAACCCCTACTCTCATAATCCTGGATGATCTTATGATGGTTGCTCAAGGAGAAAAAGTCGCCGACCTTTTCACAAAAGGCAGTCATCACAAAAACATTTCGGTGGTGTTCATAACACAGAATCTTTTTCATCAAGGGAAAAATTGCAGAGACATTTCGCTGAACGTAAAACATTTTGTTATTTTTAAAAATCCTCGAGATATGAACCAATTTACTGTGTTTGCACGACAACTTCATCCTCACCGCATGAAGGAACTCGAAAAAGTATATATAGATGCTACTACTCAATCTTTCAGTTATTTGTATATTGATCTTTCACAGTCAACACCGGATCCTTTACGTTATCAGACAGACATTTTTAACCAGAATTACTCAACTGCATATCTTCCTCAGGAATGTTTAAAACATCGAGATGAGGAGAACGAGGAAGACACGTACCAAATCACGTTCTAACAGGAATAGACATTCGTCGTCTTTCAAGAAACATTCACCTTTTTTGCACGTGTTGAAAAATTCACCGACCAAAATCCGTAAATCATTATTGAAAAGTGCTCCGAAAAAGACAATTCGTTTCATCAGCGAATGCTGCCTGAACGTTTTAAAAGGATACGTGAAAATTAAACCGTCCACAAAACGTCGTCTGACACCTTACAAGTCGGTCTTACGCAATCTCGTGAAACCGAGAGTGAACATCGAAAAACGAAGAAAACTTCTTGTGCAAAAAGGTGGATTTCTACCCTTACTTCTAGGTTCTTTGTTATCGGGTCTTCTCGGTACTCTCATTCCTCATTGAGAAATGACATCTTCCTACAAAAAGATGATCGTCCTTTCACCGGAACAGCTAGCACGTATTCGTGTTTCCGACTCGTCTGTAACTCAGAAATTATCCGTTCTGGAAAAAAAATGAATGATATTCTGAAAATGAAAAATATATCAGACGATCAGAAATGGCGTCTTTACAGAAAGGAACTGGACGAGTATTTATGGTTGAGTCGTAAATCCAAAGAACCATTACAAATTCCTATTGTTCAAGATAACGACGGTTCTTCTACTATTTCGCCAGGATCGACGTATTTTCCTACGAACCTAGCAGAGACGTTACCCCGTAATACACGTCATCAGTTACAAAATATCATCGACGAGTACCAATCTACGGCTCAACATTTGATAGACGAACGTCAGGAAAAAACACTTCCTGATCCGAAGACGTTGAACTTCTCAGCGTCGTCAACGGAAAGCCCTGGACCGTCTCATCGACAGAAACAGAAAAAGAAGAAGAAAGCGGCTGTCCGTGTTTCCAGAAAAACTACACCGTTTCTGAGAACACCTGACGCATACAAGCTGGTTCCTCTGAGAAAAAGCCGTAGACAGAGAGATCAGTCATGGGAGTCCCTAAGTTAAAACACGATAAAATCCTCACCAAAATATATTACGATCCCCGACACCGTGCTTCATTCTCATCTGTAGATCGTTTATGGAACGCGGTACGGGATAAAAATATATCCCGCAATACGGTGAAAAAATGGTTGATACACCAGGAAACGTACACTCTCCACAAACCTGCAAGGAAAAGGTTCCCCCGAAATCATTACAATGTGTGGAACATAGACATGCTTTGGGAAGCTGATCTCAACGACATGACATCGATACAAAAACATAACGATGGATACAGATATCTTCTGACAGTGATCGATGTATTCTCAAAATATGCCTTTGCATTACCACTAAGAAATAAAACAAGCAATTCGGTAACCGAAGCTTTCAAAAATATTTTCGAACAAAGCAGACGAAAACCTGTCACACTACAGACCGACCAAGGAACGGAGTTCACAAATTCTACATTCCAGAAGTTTTTAAAAAATGAAAATGTAAATTTTTCGATCGCTTCAAATTATCCTGTGAAAGCAAGTGTAGTGGAACGTTTCAACAGAACATTGAAAGAACGAATGTGGAAATATTTCACATCGAAACAAACAAGACGTTACGTAGACATTTTACCGCAACTTCTCGAAGGTTACAATACAACTATCCACAGTTCCATAGGAATGGCACCTCGAGATGTGAACGAGTCTAACGTTTACATCGTGTGGAAACGTCTCAACAAACCTGACAGACATATTTCACAACCGTCTTCAGATCTGAATGTTGGTGATTTCGTACGAATCTCTGTCGTGAAAGGACATTTTGAGAAGGGATACGAACAATCGTGGTCACGAGAACTTTTCAAAATCCACTCCCTTGTTCAGCGATCACCTGTACCTGTATACATATTAGACGATTTAAATGAAGAACCTGTAAAAGGCACATTTTACAAACATGAACTGCAAAAAGTTTATTCGGATCCTGACGAAGAGTATAAAATTGATAAGATTTTGAACAGCAGGGGAAAAGGTAAAAATTTGGAATACCTGGTTCGCTGGCTCGGATATCCACCTAGTTTCGATTCGTGGATCAAGGCATCTTCCGTAAAACAGTTATCAGAAAAATAATTTCCAAAACATATTTATATCAAAATATATCGTCACCACGATCCAGTGAGTTCTTTGTGTTCGGCGAGAATGGACGATAATTTCTATGTTTACCTTCCGTCATCTGCATCGGAGAAGTATTTTCCGAACAACACGCTGACCCATTTCAACGTAAAACTTGCAAAACGGATATATCTGTCTCCAGAATTGTGGGAAGTCGGATTAGCAGAACTGCATTATTCAACTCTATATGACAATGTTTTGGAAACAGATTACGGAACGGTAACCTTTCCTGTTCGGACGTATGCAAGTGCTGAGGACCTGATCTCTACCATCGAAGAATCCCTCCCCAACGACCTGGAAATACGGAGAAACGTTCTTAAGCAATTCTGGCATTTTCTGTTGGAAGCGCAATGGGACGCGTCGGGATCTTCTGTTTCTACGGATAATACACTCTATATTAACGAGCAGCCATTTTATTTTCCTGCAGCAACATATACAGTAGAGGAGTTCATTCAGTTCCTGAAAACAAACCCTGCTAATGCCGTTGTTCCTACTCATCTCAGATTTTTCTTTAAAGAGGCTGTGAACAAACATCTGTCCGTGATAGGGGTTCCCGATCCTGAATCGGAAGGTGATCCAACAAATACTGTCACACCCATAGACGAAACTGATGACTACGCTAAATTTCGATATGACGTATTGAAATCTATTTATTCTACGCACGCAGTGTCCAATAACGTCGTGGATAAAAACCCCTACATATTCATTTATTCCGATCTCGTGAAACAACAATTGGTCGGAGGAGAAATGCTACGTCTTTTACGTCTTGCCCGAAAACAGTATTCGGAAACAGAATCATCTTGCACAGTACCCGTAGCCCATCATACATTTAATCCGATTCATTACGTTTCTCTGGATAAAGGTTCTTTCGAAACAATAGAAATTGCGATGTATGATAGACAAGGATATTTCCTGCCTTTGAGAAACGGCTCCGTACCTACAATAGCTGTTTTACATTTTCGTAGGAAAGCAAAGTCCTTTTAAAAAACAGTAAGGAATCATTTTGCTCAGTCTATGTCGAAAAGCTGATGAATCACCATGAATTCGCAGACCGAATATTACAGTAATCAGATCCGTGGGGGAATTGGACCCATCTATCGTTCAACTAGAATTCAAAAAGGGAGAGGATTGGGGTCTCTCTTTGCAGGACTCTTTAGAATGGTGAAACCTCTACTCTGGAGTGGTGCAAAAGCGATCGGAAAAGAAGCTTTGAAAACAGGCGCTAACATTATCACCGACATTGCAACAAGTCAGCAGACTCCGAGAACTATCGTTCGTCAACGTGTACGTGAAGCGGGTCAAAATCTTCAGAGTAAAGCACAACGGAAAATCGACTCTCTGGTAGGTTCCGGTATAAGAACAAAACCTGCAACAAAAATTGCTCAGTCGATGTTAAAACGTTCAGCCACCCGTATTAGAACATCTCCGATCCGTAGAAAAAGCGCATCCAAAAAGCGGAGAAAAACATCCACAAAATCTAGGACGACACGCAAAAGGAAAATTAAACAGAAGGCGGCAGGAAAAGATATTTTTGGATAATAATGGAGAATAACACTTGCATGATCTCGCAGTTCGATCTTTTCAGTAAAAAACCTATTCAGCAAAATGTCGAAAAAACTTACACGGTCGCCTACATGCCTATCGCTTCCATCGATAATCAGAACATACTTCAGTTTGCCGTTCCGCCGGCAGGAACAGATTTTCTAGATCTTTCATCTGCCTATCTTCGTCTGCTAACGCAGATGGTCAATCAAGATGGGTCTCCCATGAGTGCTTCCGAACCTTCCAACGCCCTCACAAAAAACTGCGGGGTCGTAAATTATCCTCTCCATTCACTTTTTTCACAAGTTACAGTGGCTCTCAACGGTATCGCTGTAACAGTTGCCGATAACAATTACGCATATAAATCAATCTTCGAAGCAGAAATCAATTACGGCAGCGATGCTGCGAACACGCATCTCACAAATGCCTTGTGGTACTTGGACACACCTGGACATCAAGATCAAATCACCGCCGACAACAAAGGTTTTACCGCCAGAAAAGACTTTTTCCAGCACGTTCCGACAACCGGAGATCCTACGGAAGTGTCTGCCGTAGTCGAACTTATGGGAAAACTGCACATAGATTTTTTCCACCAGCCTAAATACCTGGTCAACGGCGTTGAAGTACGTATCGATCTAGCCAGGTCACGTGATGCTTTTTACATCTGGGGAGATCAGACTTCACCAACCACCAGAATAAAAATTTTAAAGGCTGTTCTCGAAATAAATCACATCATTCCTACTCCTACCACCAGTTTGGCCATAGACAGAGCACTCTCTTACGCTCCAGCCCATTATCCGTTCACCAGAAGCGTCATCAAAGCTTATTCTTACGTTGCCGGAACGCAGCAGATTTCGATCGATAATGCTTTTCAAGGTGCTTTTCCGAATGTTGTTCTTTTTGCTATGGTATCCACCGCCAGCTTTCTCGGAGACTCTAAGAAAAATCCGTTCGACTTTAGAAGTTTCAATCTATCTTCTTTCCATCTTGTGAAAAATGGAGAACTTGTACCTTACGAACCCTTGCGGGTCACCACAGGAGGGAACGGCGGATTGATAACACGTGCCTATCAAACTCTATTTTCCGGTACAGGCATTCACCACGTGAATTATGGACACCAGATCACAAGAAAAATGTTCGAGAACGGATCCTTTTTCCTGATTTTCGACATAACGCCTGACTCTTCAGGAAACGACACGCACACCAGTCTCCAGGAACAAGGTATCATCGGTGTCGAGATGCAATTTTCTCCCCAGCTGTCGGAAAATATAACATGCCTTCTGTATGCTGAATTCGAATGTGCTGTAGATATAACAAAAGACAGGAGTGTTATCCTCCATCAGTGAGACCGACTTGTCTATAAATATGTGTGCTCGTGTTTCTGGCTCACAGTGTTATCGAGACAGTTCTGATGTAGACATTATACTACCTGTGATGGAAAAACCTACCAAAGTGATAACCCGTACTATTAAGAATAGCAGTGTTTCTTCGAAAGTGACAACTTCAAAACCTGTGAACATACAATCGTTTCCCGAACTACTTGACAACAGCCCTGGGAGCATAGAAATAACCAAAGACAGAAATATTATTATAAACATATGAAAACATATGTAACGTGAGATGGGAAAACTCATCGAACTGATAACCTGTGATGATATTTATAATAGTGATTCTTTGGAAGTACTGTCTGCCAAACCTGTTGACATGCAACCGTCCCCCAAATATTAGATGAATATCATCTTGAGAGTATAGACATAACAGAACGCTGTACTCTCATTTTCCGTTTTCGAAAACATAGGCAGCATGAACACGTCGCAGATCAAGGAGATTCTATCTCGAAACTGTTCCACCAAGAACATTTTCTACGGTGTTTACTCGAGAGATCTTTTACCTCGGACGTTTCCTACCCCTGCCTTGATAATCGCAAACACCGATACTTCCAACTTCCAGGGTACACACTGGGTGGCCTTCTATTTTGGCAAAAACAATATTGCTGAATATTTCGATTCATACGGATTTCATCCTTTCTATCCAGAATTCGTAACTTTCCTGAACCGTCATTCCTCGGTCTGGACTTACAACAACATTCCCTTACAGGGGGTGTTGGCCACGACGTGCGGACATTACTGTTGCGTGTATGCTTATTACAAAGCACGCCATGTTACGACCAAGGATTTCATTCAAGCATTTCCGTCCGGTGTCAGTAAAGATGGATATATCCTACACCGTTTTCGTCAGATATTCAAATGTTTACCCCATTGCAAGTGTCCGAGAGGGGATCAATCGTGTTGCTCTATCCACGCGATCCGGTGTCGTGTTATGCAAAAAGCTATATAAATGTGTGCTGCTGCATCTTTCTCTCAGTGCCGTCGAGACAGCTCCAGTGAAAACATCATGGAGGCTGTTAGGGATTCTACAATGGAAAAACAAGACAAACTAGTGAAACGTATGACCCGTCAGGATGATGCTTCCAAACGTAAAACTCGCAAACGTGTGCAACCCCTCAAAATCGAAACTGTCCCTATCAAGAACGAACCGATGGACGAGGGAATAGATGTGACTACAGACTGTGATTTCATAAAACGGCGTAGGGAGATCGGCTTTTCTCCAGATACAATCGAATGTCCTGGACTACACAACGTAGAGGCATGTTTAGATCTCTATCTTGCTAACACATATTTTCTGAACAAGGAAAAAAACAAGTTCGTAGCAATAGGATTCGAAAAGCGATCCCCTTTCAATTTGGTGTGGGAGTTTTCGCAACAGGGGAGATCACCCGTACGCATCGATTCTAAGCAGATTAGAGAACTGTGGGCTTTGAAATCTGACTTACTGAATTACGTCGAAACAGGTCGTCGATTCAATTACTTGGTTACGGGAAATATCACCGTCAGTGGTGTAAATTTTTTCGGGAAACGTTGTATCTCGATGTATCAGCATCATTCATCCGATGCTTTTATTTTCACAGCCTCTGAACTACACTTATTTTTGTGTAACCTTTTTTGGCCTCTGCAGAAATTAAAGAACGAACGTTATCATAAATTGCAACCCGAAATGGAGGCTTTTGTATATTGTATCAAGAACAATATGGTTTCAGAAAAAAAAGAAGTGCCCAATTTAGTGAACTATTTTTATATTCTTTGGTACAACGAACTGATGATTGAAATATATCTTGAGAACAATCATGGACAGACATTGACATTGTAAATAAGTTCTGTTACTTTCATGTATCTGATGTTGTAAATGAACCATTGTTCTTTCTCTGTATTGTTATTTTATGTATTGTAATATAACCCTTCAGGTATTGTAAACCTTTCATATTCAATTGTAAATACAACATTTGTGTTATTCTATGTATTGTAAACCTATATCCATATTATCGATTGTAAATAAAACATTTGTATATTTTAAAAAACCTCTTTTATTTCTTGTACTTATTACAATAGAAACTGTACATCTTCCAGACATTTTCAACTGCACAGGTTTTTTTTACATTTTTACATTTGCTATGTTCTTTGCATCTTCCTGAAGTGTTTTTCACACTATTCAATTTTGGACATTCAAGTTCTTCGATGTTACGTACGGATATTTTACCCATACCTTTTTCTCCAAGTAATTTTTCAAACCATTTCACTTTCTCCGTACCTTTGACGTACACTGTTTGATTCACAAGCACAACATATAACAAATCTCCTAATTTCTCATACGGTAGCCATCCATCTCCCCAGTTGAGGCCGTGTTTGTTGGTACGGAGCCAGTAATTCACTCGGCGATACTTTTCACTCAAAAAGCGTAAACCATATGGAGATTTCACTAAACAGTCAAATGCATTGTCAAAAGGAAATTTTAAAATTCCGACTTCTTTCCACACAAATTCTCCTCCTGCTCCTCGAAGACCTTGAACGTCCAAAAAACAGACATCCATTTTGGGCATCAGGTGAAAACTGTCAACGTATCTTCAATGCTACCCCGGCATACGGCGCACTTGTCCAATTGGGAAGTACAGGATCCGCAGGAAACAAAATGTCGACACGGGAGAATTACAACACTGCTAGGATTCTGAAAACATATTTTGCACACAGAATCCACACTAGGTTTATCGGACGTTTTCTCAGGAGTCTCTATACTGTCGCAATACTTGCAGCTCTTGGAGTTACGGTGTAACGCCGCAACACTCTGTATAAAAGGACACTGGGGTACCAACATGTAATGTCCTAGAATCGGGCAATCTTTGGATGTCCAATCGCAAAGTCCGTACGAACAATGAAAACATAATACTCTGTCGCTAAAGCCTGAATAGTAAAATCCTGCAGTCACTAATTCTTCCGGAGTCTGACGTAATCCTATAGGCCACTTTCTGTATGTTCTGTATCTCGAATTCACAGATACGTAATTGATAACATACGCTCGGCGTGAGTCCAGCAGACGTGGTGAGTAAACACTCTCATACGTCATAAAAGGTAAAGTAATCGGATACTGTAGGTGACGGCGTCCCAGGTATCGGCGATAAAGGAACAACCTGAAGATCGTCGGGGAACAGACGTCTGCGGACGCCGAAACCTTCTGCAGGAACCACAGGGAAACAGGGATGTCCTTCTAATTTACGTAACAAAGGACGATCACAGCCAGAACACCACAAGGAATTTCTGTCTGCCAGGAATGAAAGCCACTCTTTCACTCTCTGCTTCAAAGCTTCACCGATCTTGTCCTCTTCCTTCCTGCGACGTAGTTCGCACATACACCTGTGACCTGGAAATCCTGTTCTCTCGTCCGCTCTTCTTTTCCTCTCTTCTATCTCCTTCAACGTCTCGCAGTGATGATGGACTCCTTTTCCTAATCCGTCGAACAGGTAACATCCACACCAGGGAGATTCAGTTATCGCTACATACATAAACGGGAAATAACTCAGCACCCGATGCAGGGCCGTTGGATCGTTGTCCAGGTCGCCGCAAGATCGAACAAGCTCCCAGAACTCCTCGTAGCTAACCTCGTAGAAATTCACACCATTATCAGACAGTCTTGTACCGCACACATCCATCCTCACATGATACTATTATCCTGTATCCCTTCTATTTATACCTTCTTTTTTCTACGTCACGATTTCAGTTAAACATACTTCAAACAGTCACCCTGGAAGGTTAAACCTAAAACATGCCAGGACATGTTTTTCAGACCACACCCAATTCCAGGAATTTCAAACTCATCAACGGCCGCCCGAGAAAAACACCACCTTCCCCGGAATGACTCATCAACGCCATCTCTCTTCAAACAACAAAAACACGTACCCAATTTCCCAGAATTTCAGAATCATCAACGCCATCTGTCTTCAGACAACAAAAACACGTACCCAAATTCTCAGAATTTCAGGAATGCAAAAGCAATTACCATTCCAAACTCATTACCCAAACCACATCCATTAATTCTCACAACATTTCCTCGAAACAACACTCGACAAACCCCATTTCCAAGAAAAGGCACTTAACATTCACCGCACCACTTAAAAGCCTCATCAACGCCATCTGTTTTCAGACACCGGAAATTCCAAGAATCTCCCCAACCCAAATTCCCAGAATTTCAGAATCATCAACGCCATCTGTTTTCAGACGCCGCGGGAAAAACCCGAATACTTTTCCAACCAATCAAAACGCTCCTCGCAAAATTAAGCCACGCCCATTTTATGACGTCATCGCGAACAACAATACCCCTTGCTTGCCCACACAACTACATCATCAATTGATCTTTGATCGATCTTTTCCAATCAATTGATTTATCGACCCGAACGCCGGTGCATTACTACTGTTGCATAATCATACAAAGTAAATAATGTGCATCGTGTCATACCCGTCACAGGCAAAAAATGTTTATAAAAAAAGTATGTAGTAATATTTTTAGAAACTTAAACATCTAAGTGTCGAGTAGTGTTTGCTTTGTGAAAATTAAATAAAATTGTTTCAGTAAACCCATATATTTCACAGAAGTGTCACGCCCGGTACAATTATGTATTTTCTTTAGCTGAAAATTGAGATGGGGAGGAATATTCTGAAATTAATTAACTTTCATTAAGGAAAATCAAATTACATGAATTGATAGAGTTACATGTTTGAAGGTGCTAAGAAATAACTAAAAATGAATGTAAATTTGTCTAAATGTCACAACCGTCTCAATGAAATTATCCATGTAAATCGCATATGATCATAACAAGTGTATAAATATGAACATTACTTTCATATCAAAACATTATGTTCCTCATTACAAGAAGCAATGGTACGAACAAGGGGTGACCCTTCCCGGAGACGCCCAAATGTTAACCTCCCTTCCACGTAGTACACTTAGGACTGAATTTTGCAGACTAATGAGGCTCTGGCGTCTGGACTCACAGCCAGAATAATCCTCTGTGGGGCTCGTGTTGTGTTGTCTATGAGTAACACTCGGTCGTTTCGATAACCCTGTTTAAATTGTTAACAACTTTTAGAAAGAAGCTCATTGTTGTCAGAATTTTAATATAAACTATTAAGATGGTTATTTCTAGGTTTTTGAATCGAAGCAAAAAGAATGAAAACTAACTGTGAATTTCATTACTCCTTACTTGAGAAAATTAACCGAGCTGCATTTATTCACTTTGAAAGTAACTAGCTACTGTTACTTGAAAATAATACTAGTAACAACAGTTGATGAGTGTTCCCCTTATTAAAACCGGCTGTTCATTTTCTTTGCAGTACTTCTCGACTACAAACGATCTATTCAAAATATTGTTCACCGAAATGCAGTCACGGTTGAACGAAAGCTACATAGGCGTCACCGCGAATGCCACGTACAGAGCACTGGAAAGGGTTTGCAACGAAAAGGCCGTTCTGTTCATCAGCGAGGACTTGACCCCGTTCAACCCCAGGGAAATAGAATGCAACCTGGCTGCGCTGACCGAGACCTACTTTGAAGAGAGGTTGATTTACATGATGCAGACTAGCTTCAAATTTATCAACATCATAAATAGAAGGTGAGGGACGATCGCACGTGTATGGACTTTCGAAGCTTTAATAATAACATCAACGCCAGTACAAAGGATATCAAAATTACATCAGTTCATCTACTCGTGCATTCCCGTTTCGCTTATTCCCATTTCGCCTAATGTCTTTACAGTACACGATTGTGATTTATGGCCTAACCGACATTTTAGGCGAAACGGTAATTCCTGTGAGAAACGTGTAATGCATTCCATTAGAAACATGTTATAATTCCCTAAATTTTAGTTATAGTGTTTTTTTATTAGCATGCAATGTTAATTGGACATTATCCATCGTCTGGTGTTTCTACTACTTATATCTATTCTAATACTATGTTTGGAGACAGCACATATTCTCTTGTCTTTAGGTGAACAATTTCTAATAGCCGGCGGTTGGGGGTCGAACCTACGAAAGACCTGTGATTTACTACACATCCTGTTGAGCGACCATAAGGAAAATAACTTTTGGCGAAAAGTCTCCGCGCACATTCCCCTTCATCCGATCAACTCGGGCCATAAGGAAGCATGCTCCACTGTGCCCCTCCCCTCCACGTGGAGTGCGATGCACAGGAGTCGCGGGTCTGCGTAGGATCTTTTGTCTGTGGTTCCACTATAATCGAAAGTGTACTTGGAAGTATACACTGCTAAAACCAAAGAAGCAGTCTTCATAACAATGACCCAAAACCCTATAAGGGTGACCCTTTTCAATGCCAACCTCACTTCCACGTAGTGTACACTCTAGACTGCATTTTGCAGACTAACGAGACTCTGGCGTCTGGACCCATGGCCTGTATAATCCTCTATGGAACTTGTTGCTTGGCGCTGTCCATATATGTTCGTGATTGTCCTTTCATCTATTTCATCTTATCACCACTCATCCTCATCTTCGTAATTAGCCAAAAGTGGCAGAAACGCAAAGTAAAATAACCAAATCAATCAACCAGGGAGTTTATTGTGAGGGAGCAGGTTTTCCAATTAACCAACCGATTTTTACAATCTTTTTCTCATATATATATATATATATATATATATATATATATATATATATATGGAATTGGGAAATAGTACATATATATGTATACATACATATATATATATATATATATATATATACTCGTTCCCCACACTATATATATATAATTATTAATATACGTATATTATATTATTATTTATATAGCTATTTATTAGCTATGCATTTCTAACAAACCGCGACAAATAAATTAACCCACCATTCGATGCTCTGTTCATTTATATTTAATGTCATTAATTGAGCTAAACGAGAGAGATAAATATGATAAATAAATCTCTCGTTTCGCGGGTACTATAACTGTGTCAAACAAGTTTCCATGTTGATCATACCTTTTCATCTGCAAGGGGAGGGGTAGGCTGTAGAGGAAGAAATTACACCCGCCCCGAAGACATCTTACTTTTGTCGTCATGCCGACCTCCGTGGCGTAGTGGTTATCGCAGCGAGCTACGAAGCCACGGGTCCCGGGTTTGAATCCTGGCCTGAAACTGAGGGACTCAACGAATCTGGATCTGTAGAGTAGATTTTGATCGCAACGAACAGTTACGTTAGTATCACTGTGGTGTCTTTTCACACATGGAAATGTAGAGCATATAAAGCTTTTAATACTCTACGCGTAAATTGATGAAAATACATGCACTCAAGAATCCGTCGTCGTCGTGAAGGTGACATGATAACGATCTAAAAAATGAAATTAATCATTATCAAACTCCGCATATTTTAAACTATGCAGAACTTTTCTATAGTATGCATTATACCCAGTCACATTTCGCTTTCACAGAGCATATAGTTACAGCCCTTCCAAAATTTATCCACACAAAAAAATATTGAATATTAGCAATATTTTAGCTATGAAACACGTTGCTTAGTGTGAAAAATAAATTGCACCAAGAAGTGGTGGTTTCCACCCCTCTCAACTTCACATGTCTCGACAGATCAATAACTCTTCGGTTCCAGATTAGAGAGAATTTTTTCATGAAAATCATATGGAGGCGAAGGGAGCGATTGCCCTCCGTACCCCCCTCCCAGATATTAAAAATGAAATCATGCCTCCTCGACATCTAAAACTAAATATCACCCCTCACGAAGTAAAAATAAATGACCCGTGAACATAAGAATAAATGACAATTTTTTTTTTTGACGTCTAAAACTAAGTGATCAGTCAGCCACATTTAGACACGAAGTCTAAAACTAACAATAGAGCTTAAACGAACCTATCAGGCAAGAACTTTAATAAAAAAAGGACCGTCCGCTCTTTCCTTCCCATGAGAGAAGGTGGTTTGTCCGCCACAAGTGCTTGAAATGTTGTCTGATGTAAATAAACTGAACGGCAAGATTTTTTATATCCGGATTATCTATTTCTCATTTGCTATTATGTTGGAATTTAAACCACAAAATAGGAACTTCAAAGTTTTCAGGAATAAAAACCGACAGTTTCAACACAGAAAACATAAATTAGACAATAAAACGCAAGGAGAGAAGTACAGCTTACCAGTGTATTGCTTCTATATCAGGCGACTGACCTCAGTAAAGCGATCTTCCAACGTGACTTTCCTATATTTCGACTATTCAAAATGCTGCTATTGTACTCGTAGTCTGGACAATAAGTGTACCACCTGACCAAAAGGCATGGGGAGAAGGAACTGGAATTTCCAAGAATATGCTGTGAGGCGGGGTCTTTTTTGCACGACCTTTTTGACTACGGTGGTTCCTAACGAGAGATTATTTCCACAAAGATCGAAGCAGCGGTCAGGATTTGCAAATGAATCTTGAACCGAAACCGCTCTGTTCCTGAATAGGAACTACGAACATACTACTCGTTGGCTACTGTGTTGGCAAAGTGAATGCGGCTTCCTGAGCTACGTCGTCTCTTGCCTCAGCTTTCAATGCTGACTTATGTCAAAAAAACCTAGACTAGAAATTCAAAAAAGATCTATCTTTTACAGACTTGCCACACAAAACAATGATCTCTCATCAAGAATCGATATATTTTCCTCCCAGTTTGCCTTTCGGTCTTCTATTAGAAGAAATGTTTGTAAATAATATCAAATAGTGCCATCTTTTACTTATTTTTTTGTTAATTTGCTATTCACTTTTGTGTTATTTTGTTACTTTCATTACTATTTTTTTTGCTTATTATTATTATCATTGCATTGAATTGCAGTGCAAAATGGCCACCTGTTCTGTATCTGGAATTTTCTCAATAAGTAAATAAATAGAAACTGAACACGATATCCATTTTGTCATTCATACATGTTTCAAAATGCACTAACCCCTTCCCTCTGAAACCCTTGAGGATGAGCCGTGAGCGTCTTCCGTCGAGAGCCTTGTTTTATCTTTCTCATATTTTGAAAAATAATTTTCACAGAAAAAAATGCCAACTTCCCGGAGCCGCGGTGGTATAGTCGGTCTAGTCTGACTGCCACGCGGGAGTCCCGGGTTCGATTCCCAGGGTGGTTGATCTAAGATCGGAATCCTCAATGCATCTGGAGTAGAGTTGGCCAGGGGAACCAGGAAAGTTATTGCCAAAATTGCTACAAGAGCGGATTGGGGCAGGGTGAGGTTCTTGTGTGTGTATATGTTCGGGTGGATCTTATACCGAGGGGGTTTATTCAAGTGTCTCCGATTTGCACAGCTAGATCGAATAATAACAAATACTGTGACACCTATGTTATCGAGACGGTACTTGCCAGTCTCTCGGCTTGTCTCCAAGGAGAGGTTTACCTCCTTCTCGGTTTTGTCTCCAGCTGTAAATCCCTACGTTGTACTGGGCCTTCTCTTCATGTGTAAACACATTTTTCTGTTCTCTTCTCTGTCTCGATATTCGAGATCTGTCTCGTTCTTGGTCTCGTTTCGACAAGTCTTGGAGGATCTAGCCTCGAGTTATCGCTTTTGTTAAAAGGTCGCCTCGCATTCATCTCGAGTTTCATCCACCTTGAACTGCCCCCTCCTCCCTTCCCACAAGGTTAGACTTGGTTTATTGTTTCACACCGACATCATCTGTATGTGCAATTACTTAATTTCACGTTACACTTGATTTGCGGAGACACGGCTGCGATTATAATCTGCACGTGAATCTTTGTGTCACGTACTTCTTGCTGGTAGTGACAACTTCAGTATACGTTCATCTAACTAACGCAAAAATATTGTTCCAATGTTTTTCAAAACGAAAGATAAGTTTAAAAAAATATAGTCTCATTTTTAGCCCGCGACCGGGGGGCAAAAATACTATCTTGCGCCCCCCATTGGTGAGTGTGGGGGGGCAAGTCCCCCTGCCCCCCCCGGTTCCGACCATTAATTCAAAACGTTATAAGCAATGCCAGTGTAGAAATCAAGCATATAGTCCCTTCTTCCTAGAAAATATAAATGGTTCAGAATTCCGAGGATGCTATGGAGTGGTTGGTTACCTCATCTGATTTGTAGCAAATCGCAGGTCCGTCATAGGTTCGAACCCCAACACCGGCTAAAGAAAATGTTTACCTGGAGATCAGAGAAGAGGTGCTCTCTCGTAACGTAGTGTAAGGATAGGTAAGATAAAAGTAGTAGAAACACTAAACAATGGATAAATTCCAATAAACATGGTGTAGTAAAGTTTCAACGTATTTATTAAGTCGGACGGAATCGTTGCGTATCATATATCCAGCAGGGGCCTCCCCCATGGCGCAGTGGTAGCGTCATTGCCTTGTAATCAACGGGTCCCGGGTTCGATACCCGGTGGAGTACAAGTGGTTCGGATCCCATTTTAAACTGTAGGTCCAGTCCCGATTAGCCTTACTGTGCATAAAGTGGACTTAAAACAGCAACTCAAACCAAACCAATCATATATCCAGCAGAATAATTTTTCGGATATAAAATTTCATAAAGACTAAATATTAGAAAACGTTATGCAAAATTTTGATACTATCTGAGAAATATTCGTTTATCATGTTGCTTCTTCAACCTACTAGTCCCCAGTGGCGCAACCACAAGGGGGTGCATTGCCCCCACCCCCAAACCTCGGACGAAAATGAGTTCTAGGGGAACAAACATTACCTGCAGGTGGCAATTGCAGCCCCCAGTTTTAAAAAAATATGGAAATACTTTTCGCAAAATTTTCTTGCTTGCTTCACTCGCAACTCCTCCTTTTCTTATTCTTATCAAGTTCAGAACTGTAGCTGGGGGGCGGCGGGAGTCCGCCTTGTGCGCCGAACGACATAAATGAAAAAGTTGTAATACTGATTGATTCATTTGATTGTGGTTTTAAATGCACTTTAAGCAGAAAGGCTAATCGGGACTGGACCTACAGTTTAAAGTGGGATCCGAACCACTGTGCCATGTGTCTCCACCGGATATCGAACCCGGAACCCCTTGATCACAAGTCGAAGACGTCACCACTACACCATCAGGGTGACCCAAACGTTGTAAAAGAGAGAATGCATTGGCGACCCGTGAAATCATTTGCGCCCTATTAAATCAATATTGATTTCAGTCTGCAAAATAATTCGACCTAAAAATTTTCTTGTTCGCTTCGCACGCAGTGTGTGGTTGTTTTTTGTAATGCATTGTAAATTACCAAAGAGAGAAGTGAGACTTGTCTTCATTGATTTTGTTTTAAATGCATGAACAATTGTTTTGAGGAAAAAGAGCATGCATATTTGAGAGACATTTTATGTAATTTTTGCTGTTGGTTTATTGCGAGATGGATTAATTGATTGTGTAATGTATTTAAATAATATAGTATGTTGTATATAATATGTATTAAAGAAACTTTGAATACGTACACATTTTAGTGTCCACGTCGCTCCCTGTTGCATGTGTGTTAAACATAATATATCGTGCATGAAAGTTATACATGTTAATGTAAAAAGGAATTATATTCGGAATGTATTTATGAAACATTTTCTGCCTTTCAAAAATAGTTTGTGAGCTTGTTTTCCATTATTAATGAGAAATTCAACGGGTTGAAAAATAATTCAAATCGTTCGTTCGAACACAAATGCTTTAGCATCAACTTCTACCCCTTTTGCGTAATTTACGAGGATAATAACGTCTTTGATACTACTACTACCACTAATAATAATAGTTATAATGTTATATTATTATTATTGGTACGTTAATCCTGTTACTTGCCCCGCCAGACAAAAATTCGTGGTTGCGCCTCTGCTAGTCCCTGGTATCGACCCTGGCATCTTCACACTTTACATTATTACATCACGACCATATTTAATCTTCAAAACGGTATGTAGATTGCCAATCAATATATAACTATCTGTCGAAATTATCTAGATCAGCTAATCATAGGACTTTTAGGGGACCAACATAACTTTCGTACTTGAGGTGCAAGGATACAGTATTCAAGAAAGGTTTCTTCTGTTTCAGAATAAGGAAACTGGAAGAAGGGGGCATCCTGAATTACATCAAGTTAAAATGGCGGCCGGTCGACATTCCTGACGAGACGGAGGATCTGGAGCCCATCCAACTGGCCCAGGTGTGGCCCATATTCTTTCTGTACATCGTGGCTGTAGGGTTCTCCATCGTCCTCCTCGTGGTGGAACTATGCATCAGGTTATGCAAGACCTGCTGCATCGGCGTGAACCAGGAGGCGCCCAGGAATTCGAAAGCACAGGAGCCGATTGTGTCGGAGATCTTAAAGGTCCACAAGGTTCCTTCAAAGGACGCCCTCTACCTACCCTTCTACCGATAGAAGAACGTGAATAGGATTGCACAGTGTATGTTCCTTACATTGGAATCTGTCCGCTGTCGTGTGTCCGGGACTTGGAAAATCCCTCAGAGAAAGGAAATAGGCTAGAGTTAGGTTTCTAGAAAGGAACAATCTCCTAACTTGTGATTTCGTCAACCATATTCTTCTCGTACGATATAGTTTCACTGTAGTTATCTCCATAGCAGTGAATGACATGAAAAACTCTGTATGAATCTTTTTTTCCCTTTTTCAATTCTGAACAAAAGTTAAGTTCGATTTCCTTTGTTAGTGCCTGAAGCGGCAGCCATCTTGGATTTATGACATTACACAGGCCATACGCCATAATTGCAGGCAAAACACTTGGTAGTACATGATTATGTACCACCCCAGCAACGTATCACCGGTAGTCATTTCTTGCCTTCATTAAAAAACCCAAGACCTAAGAAGTATAGACAACTTGATTGATTTAGTGATTGATTTGCTTTATTTTACTTCGGCTTTCGTGCCACTTTTCGCTAATTTACGAAGATGGGGATGAGTGATGACATGATGAATGGACACTTACGAACATCCATTCCCAGGCCTGGATTCGAACCCGGGACCCCTGATGTCGTAGCGCTATGAGCTAACCACTCCGCCACTGGGGCCGGTGAAATATCGACAACTATGCGAGGAAATGCATAAATGATGCATCGAGTGTACGATTCTTGATCTCCCCTCTAAAGTTTCCTTGCTCAAAACGAAGTCAAGACATGGCTGTTAATCTGTATTATCACTTCATTCATTTTTCTAATTTTAAGTCATGCCGAGTGTCACGTTTAGCCTAAAGAGGCATTCGGCGTTCCACTATATACCAAAGTCAGCTCAAAGAGAGAAATGGATCTCAGCAATCATCTCTTTGCACGCCACGGCACAAATGTCTGCATGTTTCTTATTGTACATATTAGAGATATTGACAAATGTATAGACCAAAAGTATATAAATACAAAACTAGTTTTTAATCAAATTTATTTGTAGATTTATTGAAACAGAAATGTATATGGCACACATTATCAAAAATTTGGTAACTTGTCGGTGTAACTCAATGTGAGCACAATTTTCAACACTGCTCAAATCAAACGGAATCCATCTCAGACTAAACTCGGATGAACAGGATGTACAATATCGCCTAAATCCTTTGGTCCAAATTGTAACCGGTACTCATACAATTTAGCAAACTCACGATGCTGCCGTTCAAAGAATCTAATTGTTAGTACCTACACGAAAAAGTTTATATTTTGTCTACATTACCTCCCAATCCAAAGAATCGAAACCACAGAGAACCTATTACACTGCATTGTGGTACTACTACCTACCTCATCTAACCTGTGCTCTTTAGAAAAAACTTTACAAGCAAGTTTTAAAATGAGTACGAAAGGATGGAATGGAGTTTGTGCACACGTTTCTAAAACCTGTTAAAAAAAATGAGCCGAAGAGAAAGTGGTCGAATGGTTACTATAAACACGCGTCCTACGTGCTCAATTCCAAAGCTTCAAACAACGTTGGCGGGAGAAAACTGCTCGTTTCTTCCGGTTTCTGTGCCACACTTGGCAGAGGCAGTGTTACTACACGAAGGGAAGTCTCCTTTGGTGCAGGTAAATCCAGGTTCAATTTTCGGAGGCCAGGGAAATTTATGAAAATATAGAAATTGCCGAAAAAGTTGGTTCTTGGACTCGTTTTACTTGTATGTCTGCATTGTTGTTACATGTAATTTATCTAGGGGGTGTATTCAGGATACGCCTTTCCCGGAGACTTTTATTCATAGTGTTTTTTTTCTTCTTTTGGCCAAGGGGATTTTGTATCCATAGAATAGCTAGTAGTGTACATAGTGACAAGAACTCTTTATTTGGTTTCTTGCCAGCAAGGATATTGGAATAATTAACATCCCTTTCCTACAGTGACTGGTCCGAGAAGTAACGGAGGGAAGAAGAGACAAATTTTTAATTTCCTAGCAATTCGCCCTGTGTATCTCATGCTCTGGAAAAAAATCATCTCTTCTGTGTCGCTCTGCCCATCACAAAATGTGTGGTTGTGTTAAAGTTGATGTTTGGACCTCTCAAAACAAAACACAATAAAAGTTTCTCGGATGAGCATGGATATAATCAGTGTGTGTATGTAAGAGGGAGCACCAGTGACGTGCACTGAGGAGTAGCTAGTCTAGCAGAGATAGATCAATCAATCTCACATCTCGAATTATATTCAAATCACAATATGTATTGTCTTGTTAAAGCCACAGTTCATATGCAACACTTTCTTTTCCACGCGCTTCTCGTCCATCGGTGTTCTCTGCGGGCAAAGCTGGCTGGATACCCTAGCTCGCTCTTCTTCCGCCTGACCAGTTTCCAGGTAGAAACGGCCGGCCGAAGGAAAAGGAAGATTTCTACCTCTACATCCCTTGCCCCCTCTCCCCGCTCAAATGGTTGAAAGCCCGTGCTTTCAGGTCCTCCAGTCTATCTCCTATAGGACAGATAGGGGATTGGATTCCCTTCGCTTCCTTTGTAAATCCTCTAAAGAACTCGAGGTAAAATTTTCTGCAGTACTTATTGTTCTCTGTATTTACACAACCTTTTACACGTTGAACAATATGTATGTATAATATGGGATGTAGTTTTATTATTTATGAAATGGGAACGTGTTATGTGCAGACAATAATGTTATGCTGTCTTTCTTTTTTTTCAAATATGGAACATATAATGATTAAATTACAAATGTGTGCTCAGGCTCTCTCTCAATCTCGTTTTAGTAGTTTTTTATTTAAATATACTAGTCTTGGCCTCT
This sequence comes from Lepisma saccharinum, assembly GCF_977018435.1. Lineage (NCBI taxonomy): Eukaryota > Metazoa > Arthropoda > Insecta > Zygentoma > Lepismatidae > Lepisma > Lepisma saccharinum. Next base: position 64,016,416 of record NC_139241.1, on the reverse strand, counting down.
AACAGTTATATATACGGATGTATTTATTTGGGCAAGAGAACGCGCTTTCATATTGTTGTTGATTTGGTTTATTTTACTTCGCTTTTCTGCCACATTTGGTTATCGCGAAAATGAGGATGAGTGATGATATGATGAAATTGATGAAGGGACCTCATATGAACAATCCAGGCCAGGATTCGAACCCGTGATGAATGCGCATTCTTGTCCTATGTGTTGCAGTGAATAATGAAATAATTTGGAATGAAAAATGTATCTCAGAACTCAAAAAGTCAAATGAATATCATTGAAGAAACTACCTATTTTACCTATTGTCACCTATTTTGTTTCTGTGCACAAAGTGCACTTAAAACACCAAATCAACCAACCGTGGGGGAGTGGTTATCACAGCGCGCTCCGACACCAGGAGTTCCGGGTTCGAACCCAGACCTGGGCATTAATTTTATCGTATCATCTTCGCAATTAAGCAAATGTGACAAAAAAAGCGACGCCAAGGAACAAAAATGAAATCAAATTATTGATTGATTGCATGATTTGGTTTATTTTATTTTGCTTTTCCGCCACTTTTGGTACGATAAAATTGATAAAGGAACACACACAAAGAATATCCATGGCCAACCCGAGATTCGAACCCAGGATCTCTGGCTTAGAGTAAAATCAAATCGTTTTTTATTTTCGAATGTGGGTGGGGGTTACGTGCACTTTTTTTGGTACTCATTCATCATTTTGCAATCTTTTCCTGTTATTGACATTCTTCTTTTTTTAGGAATACTGGGTCCTAAAGGGGAAAGGGGTGTGACCCACACCAACACCACCACCTTGAGCACGCCACTGACTGCTACCCCAAGTGTCGACGTCACTGCACGTCACTGGGGAGCACTGATGCCAACTTACATCTTTTGGAGCCACATATGGTTCCTTTGGAATCATAGTTATGGAGCGACCAGCAGAATTTGACTGTGGATAACATTAATAGATTGTTAACGTATTCAGGGTGGCCAATCTAGGACTGATAAAATTCAAATATAATTCCCCGTTTTCAAGGCGAAGGTACAAGCAGGTGTTTTCTCTATTTCAACCTTACGTATTACCACAGATAAACGTATTATAGTACGTTTATGAACGTAATATCCAATATATATATAGCCCCAATCCCACCACTGACTCACTGACTCACTGACATAAATGTTCTCCATGAAGGAAGCCCCGGAGGCGAAAAACGTCCGATTACAACCCCCCATGAAATCGTCCCAAAAGTCCGAGAAATTCAAAAATCACTCAATCGGCCCTTCCTTAAGGGTGAAAATGCCCTTTTCTCACGTCCTTAGCAACCGTTGCCACGGGCATTTCTTTTGCAGACATTGTTTCCTTCCATTCTTAATTGTCGAGATACATTATATTTCTCACAGATCAATATCACACAGATGAATGAACTCCTGGCTTTGAAAAGGTGCCTGAAACAAGGGTGACATCTACATAATAAGGAGTTTCAGTCCAGATACAATTACGTTATACTCAATGCGTAAATATCTACATCGTGCTTGTTTTAACTAAATGTTTAGGGGGTATAATGACATGCAATTCCTTAGAGCTTGCCGTGCCTGTTGTTGTCCATGGAAACGGACGTTGCTAGGGAACTTAAAGAAAGTTTCTTTTCACCCCGGAAGCTACTGTAAGGGAATTATGCTAGACTTTTCGATTTCCAAAATGCGAGCATCAACATTTATTACAGAGGCAAGGTAGGGATTTGAGGGGAATGACGGAAAACAATTATTATCCAATTACGTTCAAAAATGTGAAAATAACAAAATATGTAAATATTGAATTTTCAATTTAGTCGCTATTCAATTCGTTTATGCAAAACATCCAACTACTTATCTTGAAACGGTTATTACTTACTCAGTTCATTATTAAGAAAATATACAATAATATTTTGAATATTTGTACCTTATTAGAGCCCATACACACATAAAGTTACTTTCTAAACTTTACAAATTAGTGAACTTGTACACATGTTCCCCATCATCCAATACAACATGCAGACATTTTCAAAGTCATTAAGGTCATTGAGGAACCCCATCTATAACGTGATTGCGCCCAAAACGTGGCCGAAGGTCACGCATGCGAGCGTACAAGACGTGGCCAAAGCCCACGTCGAAAGTGCGCGAGTCCAATATATATAAAGCCCCAATCCAACCACTGACTGACTCACTGACATAAATGTTCTCCATGAAGGAAGCCCCGGAGGCGAAAAATGCCCGATTACGACCCCCCATGAAATTGTCCCAAAAGGCCGAGAAAATTAAAAAATCGCTCATTTGGCCTTTCCTTAAGGGTGAAAATGCCCTTTTCTCACGTCCTTAGCAACCGTTGCCAAGGACATTTTTTGCAGCACACATTATTTCCTTCAATTCTCAATTGTCGAGATACGTTATATTTCTCACAGATCAATAGCACACAGATGAATGAACTCATGGTTTTGAAAAGGTGCCGGAAACAAGGGTGACATCTACATAATAAGGAGTTTCAGCCCAGATACAATTACGTATATATTGTTATATTCAATGCGAAAATATTATCTACATCGTTCTTGTTTTACCTAAATGTTTTCGGGGTATAATGCCATGCAATTCCTTAGTGTTTTTGCCGTGCCTGTTGTTGTCCATGGAAACGGACGTTGCTAGGGAACTTAAAGAACGTTTATTTTTACCCCGGAAACTACTGTAAGGGAATCATGCTAGACTTTTCGAATTTCAAAATACGAGCATCAGAATTTACTAGAGAGGCAAGGTAGGAATTTGAGGGGAATGACGGAAAACAGTTATTATCCAATTACGTTCAAAAATGTGAAAATAACAAAATACGTAAATATTGCATTTTCAATTTAATGTCGCTCTTGAATTCGTTTATACAAGAAATCTAACTAACTATCTTGAAACTGTTATTGCTTACTCACTTTATTATTAAGAAAATAGACAATTTTGAATATTTTGTATATTTGTACCATATTAGAGTCCGTACACACTCACAGTCACGTTCAAAACTTTCCAAATAAGCGAACCGTATATATTGGTAAACTCAATGCCCATATATTTACATCGTGGTAGTTTTAATTAAATGTTTAGAGGTATAATAACGAACAATTATTTAGAGAGTTTGCGGTGCTTGTTCTTCACCATGGAAACGGACGATGCTAGGGAACTTAAAGAACGTTTATTTTCACCCCGAAAACAAGGCAAGGTAGGGATTTGAGAAATGACAGAAAACAATTATTATCCAATTACGTTTAAAAATTTGAAAATGACAAAAGACGTAAAATATTACATTTCCAATTTAGTGTCACTATTGAATTCGTTTATGCAAAACATCAAACTAATTATCTTAAAACTGTTATTACTTACTCAGTGTATTATTAGCAAAATAAGCAATAATATTTTGAATATTTGTACCTTATTAGAGCCCATACAGACATAAAGCTGCTTTCGAAACTCTTCAAATTAGCGAACTTAGAGACTTGTTTGGGTTCATCCAATAAAACATGCAAACATTTTACCCCATCTATAACATGATTACACCCACAACGTGGCCGAAGGTCACGCATGCGAGCGTACAAGACGTGGCCAAAGGCCACGTCGAAAGTACGCGAGTTATATGTATATTATCGGTGGTATTACCACATCTCACCACCCACCCACACACAAAATATATTAACAATATATAGGGTCTGTGTGATTCCAATGTATCAAAAAATTATAATTCAAGTCAATTAAACGATATATATAATGTGCGGCGTTTACATTAAATGTAAAATGACAAATTTTGTCATTTCAGATACTCAGACTCGAAATACATCTATAAACACAAGTCACAAATGTTAAGGGATATCCTAATCTAGAAAAAGAAAAATATTAATTGTAAAAGGGTTTCAAACTCAAATTTACCTAATTAACTTCAAGATATCTTATCTTGCAATAATCTTCCATCTGTCTAAGGATAATAACGAAGTAAACGTATTAAGAGATATTGTTTTATTTTCCACCCAGTTTTTTCCCTTTTCTTTCCTCCCTAAAAATAAAAGCTAAGCTGCGAAAAACTTACCCAGGAACTCAAGGAATTCTCGGTTAGTAGCCATCCTGGTATTGTACAGCAAATTATACATACATAATTCATTTTTCAAATCAACAAGTGCCTTTTTCTAACAGCACAAGTATAGTACTACAATAAATAGTGAACAATTTTGAAAATGATTCATACAAATGAAAATTTGGTTAGAAAATTAATATTTCGTTGTACGATATACCCATTAAAATTTTTTATGGTTCTTTTGAAATTTTGTTTTAAACGATTGTACCTAATCAGTATTTTTCAGGAATTTTGAACCGTATTAAGTTTTTTTAACCTACTTCAGGATTTTTAGAACCTCTTTTAGAATTTTTAGAGCCTTTTTTAGGAACTTAAACATTCCTGTCAGTGGAAATGTTCGAGCGCTCTGGAGCAAAGGTAAATGAAACATGAAAGGTCATTGCATGGAGAAAGGATAATAAAAGTCTGGAGAGCAGGGCAGATAAGAAGATTTTTGCTTGAACGACGAGAGGAGGAACATCTTGGAGGAGAAGCTACTACCATTTACGTTCTGAGTCGAGACAGGGGTAAGACCATTTAACCCTAATTCATCCAATGCAGACCTCAATCTTGAAGGTGCGAAAATGAATATTGATTGTGTTCAGTGATTTATGTAAAGTTAGATACCTCTTGTAAACCCTAACGAGGAGCAATTGGCTAAGCGAGTATATGCATATCTGTGGATACGTGATAGGGGAAAGTGGGGGAATTGCGACCACCTAAGGGAGATTTTAAAAATGTCAAAAACTGTACGCAGTGAAACAAAAAGAAAATGTGAGCCTGAAAAAGCAATGTTTGTAGTACATCTCTGCGTATTACCTTGCTCCCTGTCGTTAATAGTTATCTCTGTAAACGTCAAAAAGTTACAATGTGCGTGTGAGCGCAATTGCCCTATTGGTAGGGTAATGGCACTCAGTAATCATCCTAACAGTAAATCAATACCATTTTTGTACTATACAGAAACTATATCTTTAAGAACTTATATTTATTAATATGCAGATACAAATTAAATTGAGCACAATTTTGCACAAAAATGCACACATGGGACGCTTATTTTGAGAAACGTCTTTGCAGCCTTCAAGTTCCCATCATAAACAGCGTGAGCGTCATTACCCGATAGGCGCCATATTATGTTCTTTGTTTCTCGTCTCATGAAGAACCTCAAATGTTTACTTTATAATAATGAAGAAATAAACAGGAGATAGTATTTTATATCTGTAAAATTTTCAAGACTCTAGCTTAAACGTTCCGTCTACTTACCTTGCACTTTTTTCCTTCCCAATTTTATAAGAAAATATGACGAATTCGTTTTTCGCACCCTGCTTCTGAAAAGTCAACTCCACATGTGCCGCCTTTTGTTTGGTGCCTCGTAGTACTGGGTTCTAGATGTCAGCACAGGTTACTCTTCAATAACACCCTCCGTAACGACTACAGAGGGGTGAGCGCCATTGCCCGCTGAGCGCCATTCCCCCACCTTCCCCTAGTCTCATGGTTCGATCCCAGTTCATGATAGAACAATACCATAATAGGCTCCTCTCGTTGCACTCAAACAAAATTTTATTGGACGGAACACTAACCAAGATATAAAGGAGTTCAACGCAAAACCTCTTCAGGCGAGGTAATGAACCTACAAATCAACGCTACTATCGCATAAGAAGTGAGTTCCAGCTGCCGTCTTATTTCATCAGATAAAGGTTGGGCGTCAGACAGCATGACTGATTCCAAAGCTATAAAAATTTCCCAACGTCAAGAGATACATATAATCCTAGAAGACTCAACGAAAATCACTTTAAACAAAGTATCTAAGCATACCTTGCATTATCTTAGTAATGTTTACAGCCGCATTCCATATCAAGTCCCCACAATAACACGATCTAGACATTTTATTTCCTCAATTTAAGCAGTGTTGCCAGCAATTGGTACACGGAAGTCACCACACAGGTCGTAAAAGAACCTGTATGTAAAGAACATAAAATGTATTTTTGATAAAGTTTATTTTGAGCCCACTTTATGCTCAGATATGCTAATGGGGAGTGGACTTACAGTTTAAAGTGGGATCCGAGCCACTGTGTAATGTGCTTACACGAAAGATCGAACCCCTAGATAACAAAGCGGCAGCGTCAAGTTAATCATTACACTACTGGGAGGAACAAACTTAATTTTGACAATTCCTTTTCGTCTCCCAAGATAAAAATACAAATATAAATCCACATTTCCTTCCAAATTTCACTTTAAAAAAACAATAGTAATGACATGAATTCCTGTTACGTTAATAAATGTAATAATGTGTGAAATATCTTGCTTTGAGGCTACTGCGTAGCCAAATGGTTAGCGCTCTTGCCTTTGGTGCGAGCGGTGGAAATCCCCAAAATTTCAGCGTTGACCCATCACCGTGAGGACATTCGAGGAACTACTTGAGAAGAAGTAGTGGGCTCCGGTCCAGTCTGGAAAGCCAGCACATTGCGACGATGGGATTTGATGTTCTGACCATGCGTCACCTAATGAAAAAACTGATTTTAGAGGGCCGTTGCACCATGAAGTTTTGTTACCTACTTATATTTGAATTGAGATAAATTTTCTCCAAAGCTTATTTCAACTTTCTAGCTTCAAGGAATATAATGTTAAGTACGGTGACTACGTATTTTTAGTTTCACAAAATTTCATAGTCCATTATGTGAAGATAACGTATTCTATCAGCGTAGAGAATAGGAAAATTTATCGATTAATATTAGCCTATGATTTGTTTGGAATTGCAACAATGTTGTCGATTGCATCTCTCATTTATTGTGGGTGTAATCAGTCACGTGCCCAATATTTTCGAAAGAAAGGAGTTAAGTGTAACTTTTTTTAGTAGACAGTCCTAATTTTACCATATTTTCATGCCTTGGACGTTCTCTTTTTTAGGATTAAATGGGGGTTATGACCCCCACCAATCCCCCTTCCCTTTGGGTACGCCACTGGGTGTAATGTATTCCAAGTTTACGAAAAGACAGAGAACAATCTTCAATAGGAAGTTCGCCCATCGCCGTAGAGTTAGGCAACACACATTACACAGTTACTTTAGTACTATTTCCCCTTAACCATTTTGGAGCACTTTTCTTTTTATGGAGAAACTCCTCGCCACACCCAGGATTTTTCAATGTTTTGTCTTCAAAGCACAGTCGCTTTAGTTATAGAGTATTTTCTTTAGAGTTGGCAACTATGGCGTTAAGCTGTTCATAGCTCTGCAGTATGGCGATTGGTGTGTCTTTACATGCCCAATTGAAGCTGCTATCTACGTCAAGTACTGAAGCTGGCGGAGCTGGGATGTTTATCACCAGAGAACAATTGCCGCGTCGTCACTTCTAGGAACAATAGAATTTACGCAGCCAAAGCAAAAGCCAATTTGCAAGCATTGTTTGAGGCCAAGATTGAACAAACCTTTGCTTCTAGCCAACGCGGTGCCTGGCGCAGCTTACTCCACTCTGCCTTCCGATGCATTGTTCCCCTGTGCGTAATCAGCTGTTGTGATGGAGGTGTTGACACTGGCTAAGCTCTCAGTTTTCGAAACAAATATACGGGTCGCATTCTAACCAGCTGGGTTCTTGACATGAGGACATTCCGTGCGCTTATCTTGATAGCTACGTGTATCTTCTGTAGCAGTGGAGTGCAGGTGACGTATTATGATTTGCTATTATGAGTTCCATATTTTCACCCGGACGAGGCGGATTTATGATTGCCCCCATCTTTCTACCCTGTTGCTCATACATTCCACCTTCCTCCAATAAAAAAATGCGTTCAGTTTGGCTCGGGGCCGAGATAGCGCATAACTGCAGACGGCGAGGCATGGCTCAGATGCTGGCATTTTCGATCTGTAACGTCGCGCTTATTTTTACTCACATATCTTTAGCATGCAGACAAAAAAATTAAATTGTATTATACCTGTGTTAAAAGAGTTGTTCAAAATAGTGGCCAACTGCATTCACACATTCCAGGCATCTTTTGATGAAATTTTGATTGACACGTAAAAGTTCCTCTTCCATAATTTACGGTTTTAATGACGAAAATACTAGCTTTATTTTTAAGATACTTTAAGCAGTGGCTGCGATTAGGGAGGGCGTGGGGGTGCACTATGACCTCTTAATGCTAAGCCTTGTCTATCAAGAATAAATAGACTGTCCTTGCCCTCCCTCAGTTTTTGGCGCCGAATTGCCGCTACTGACTTTAAGTGTTACTGTCAAAGAACATGTTTATTATGGATACGTGTATACTTCATACCTACATAATGACCTCAAAATAACAGTAATATCTTGGCTTAAAAATTGCTACATGGCTTTGCAATATACTTAAAGTTATGCAGCAGTAACTTCAATTAATTCTGGTCAACAATAAATGCAACTCATTTTGAAATAGCCACGCACCCGGTGGAAGCATATAGTGGTTCGGTTCCGACTTTAAACGGTAGGCCCAGTCCCGATTAGCCTTTCTGTACATGAGGTGGACTTAAAAATAAACTCAAACTAGTGTTGCCCACGAGACGAGACTTTGGCCTGTCTCGTCTCGTGGAAATGCTGTGAAATGCTGTCTCGTCTCGAAAATATTCGTTTGTCAAAGGGACACATGATGAATCTCGTCTCGTCTCGAATTTTTAAAAGCCTGTCCCGTCTCGTCCCGTGGGCAACACTAACTCAAACACGCTTATGTGATCAAAAATAAGGTTGGGACACTAATCAAGGGAAGGGGGTGCCCTGGTTTGGTATTGGTAGGCTGGTTCCTTAAGCTGCCCCTCCGGTCCAGGCCCGGAGCGCCCCACTAAACGACTTAGAATAAGCGCAGAGTGGCTGAAGATGAAGAGCAACCCGGCATTGGTTTTGCTGAGGCAAATTGAAGCTCTTTCCTCCATAAGGAAACGCCGAAGTTCCATAAGACCAATGTCAAACGCGGAGTGAATATTATGTAGATAAAATAAAGCAATACGTTATTTACAATGTGTTTTCTTGTTTATATAAGATTTGAAATATTATATTGTCGTAAATTCCTGCCTCTCCTGTTTGATTACGATAGTGATAAGAGCGTCAGAAATAAAGTGGTCAGGTTTGGCCTTAAATGTGGTCTTTAAGTTCAGTACAATTCGGAGTGTACATGTATACATTGGCTGAAAGGAGGGGGCTGATGGGGCTATATCCCTCAATCGTCCCAAAATTTTCAAATATCTCGATTTCTCATTTGATAGCCTTTTATTTTTTTTAGCGAGTTCCCCTTACAGATGAAAACCTTACGCTTAGCCTCCCCCAGCTCCTTAGATATTCTGACTTGAACGCCACGAATCATTAATACAAATAATTTATTTTCTTCCTAATATATGAGGATGACAAAATCCTATTACAAACAACTCTCTCAGTCCTTCCCTCTTGCACCACACACACACTATTAATACATTTTCCTTGCCAGCATCCTCCCCTCCTGCTGCCCCATCTTTTCAGACTATTATAACTGTCACAGGCTTTGTTCGGTAAGAAAGGTGAAGAATGGAATAAGCAATTACCGATTAAATTTCCGTGTTGACTATAAAATTACTCTCAATCAGAAAATTTTCTGAGAGAAAACATTTAATTATAAGCATCACAATCGTCGTTTTACAAACTTCACTCATGAAACACAATTGCTATTTTCTTAATATCTTTAATAGACTGTGTAATTTTGGGCTATAAACTCCTTGCCCAGCAAAGAATAAACAGTTATTTTAAATATTTTAAACCTAATTTGCTACTTACGTAAAAGATACAAGTGTGATTAACTTCGTTATTGTATATTTTCTCAAAACAATTGAGCTTTATAGGGATTAAATATTACGATTAATTTCCAAAAAACAATGTTGTGTTCAACCACAGGCTGTAATTTGATTCCATGTTTATAAATAATTGTTAATTGCTGGTGTTCATTTTATGATAGGAATGCTTGTAAATGCCGTGAGGTTTTTCTGTGATAAATAAACAATTTCCTTTTATAATTATTTTTTAAAAAAATCATATTATACTATAAAATATTAAAATGCACGTGCCTCCCTTAGGAAGTAGCAGGGATTTTTGGAATTTCCTTAGCTTTTCTGCCTCTCTTGGCTAATCGCGAAGATGAGGATGAGTGATGATTTAATGAAATTCATGAAGGAACATCCATGGCCAGGCTAGGGATCCCTGTCGTCGTAGCACACTGTACCAACCACTACGCTACCGAGGTGGGCGATTTTCCATAAGGAATATCACTCATTCGCTAACCATTACGCATTACAGATAATGAAATTATTATATTTATTATTCCTACAAAGGAGAACACTGAAAAGATCCAGAATTAAAATTCCTCGATGGACGGATTTTTAAATAGGTATTTAGTTTCATAAAAACCATTAGAATCAATATCATGTGGATACGTAGTGATTATCTAAAAACGGTTGCACCACTACATCTTACAATTTTCATTATTAAAATCAGGAGTTTTTGGTTCTATCTGCAGTTTTAGGCAGGCTGGGAGCTTTGTAATTTGGTATGGAATAACGAATTCTATTGTATTCATTTCCCAGGGAACTGATGTGCAGGTCTACTATGAGTCCCTCTGCCCATACAGCATGCGCTTTATCACCAAGCAGCTGATCCCTGTCTGGAGGGAGCTGGGCCAGTTCTTCAACGTCGAATTTTTACCTTATGGAAATGCAGTGGTAAGTACTAAAAGTAGCGTGTACTTTGCAGGTACCGACAAGACAGGATTATAGGATGCACCTTATGTGCATTGAAAGAATTGTAGACCCATCACATAGTGGTAGATTTACACTGATAATAATGAAATCACATAAAAATAACGCAGTATATAAAATTATGAACATAATATGTCTGTCAATAATATAAATGTCATGTTCTGATGAATGCTCAGAGTGGGGCAAAGTCGTTGTTTATGAAATTTTAACCTCTTGTCAATAGGAATAAATTTGTGCTATGTGCTGTGTTCATAGGCACACGGAGTTTCTGATGAGAGATTTGCAGTGAATTTTGCACAAAGAATTCACAACACCAGGCATGCCACGGTGATAAGGAGACTATACATTTCTTAACAGACGCCTTTGAAAGATTGCATATTGAATGAACTATGTAATGAATTGTAGTGACGAAAGAATTGAGTACGTGGTTCATTCTAGAATCTTGAGTAGAAGATGGAAATTCATGTTTAGGAGATTCACTTTCCAGCATCTAATAGAAAGTTCGATCATCCATTGTTTTGGTAACAAAAAAAATAAAGTACATTTTGTATTTGAATTTTGCATTACAATCAATGTCATATGAGGTTAATGCATGTTATTTAGTTAGGTGAGATGCTTGCTTAGTGAAAAGTGCCATTTTTCACAAGTTTTACCCGATTTTTAATTCCATAATTTAATGAAAATAAGTACTTTTTTGGTACATATAATTCCGTTCCCTGATGTACGCATCTGTGAAGAAAGGTGATGGTACAGAGTAGTGTTGCGTACATGTCCAAAGAGAAACCGCTAATGACAATATAAATGTTGAAACTTGAACGAATCGAATTTGGCATGACTGGTCTACGTCTCTAATCGATATGGTAGCGTGCAGGGATTCTCCTATGCCTATCAGTAACATCGCCGGTCAAAGGTGTACTAGAAACTATCATTACTAACTTTGTACGGGGGACATAAATTGCGGAATGACTGACCTTAGTCATGTCTGTCCCATGTTTCCGCTATGCAGTCAGTGTTACTTTACGAGATGCACGTATTGAGACAATTACAAGGAATAATCCATGCAGTTATGTTCAGTTTAAATTTACAATAATAAAAGTAAAGCCATCCTCTGTGCATTGCATCGTGCCACGTACGGGCTTTGGGGGTCATAGTGGAAGTTGTGTGATCAGCAACGCACTCTTGACGACTTTACCACCCAGGGTACCCGTAATTAGATGCTGCCACTTTAGTAGTAGGTAGACACCCCACAATAAAAATGACACACTCAGATACTGACACACTCTGGATGTACTATGAAAGGTATGCGGTACATTTCCTACTACGTTTTGTCACGAAATGATGCGAAATAAAACTTTTAAATACGAAATTTTAAGTTTATTTTCAGACTCATTTTTTTAAAAATCTGAATCATTCTGAGAGTGAATCTTCTGCTGGAAAAATCTCAGAAGCAAAAACTGACTCATTTACACAGAAACTGATAACTACATAAATGTGCTATTAGGAAGGAAATGTTTATTTTGTTTACTGTAAGCAGGGCCGGATTAACCTATGGGCAACTGGGACAATTGCCCGGAGCCCCCACCAAAAGGAAGCTGTGAAGGTCCTCCACCAAAAAAATATTTTAACCAGCTTGCTATGCTTGTGAAAAATTACATAAGTTGTATTTTAAAAATAAAAAAAACTTCAATATTATCGTATGTCTACTCTGTTCTGGATTCAATTGTAGCACAGCTCTCAGTCGATCTGTTTGTAGATATCTGAAGCTCAGTATACTTTATACCATGGATTGATTTGATCAATTCTCATCCTCAAATCCACCTATCGCCTAGTGAACATTTCAGAGTGGAAAGTTTTCTACCAGTGATTGATCAAATCACCTCATCACTCGCAGACGGGATTTTTCCCTATGAAACTGTCGCAAAGAGGTTCAATATTCTAAATGAACTTGCAGTGGCAACTCCATCACAAATTACATCTGCAGCTCGCGAGCTTGTGAGCATCTACGAGGAGGATCTGGAACCCTCGCTAGAGAATGAGCTGATACAGTTTGCACACCTAGTAAGCAGTAGCAATGTCAAACATCAGGAAGACATTCCAATGGAACTGTCTATGTATAATATTGTATGTAAGGACCCATTCCGTGGTACATTTCCCATGTCGAAATTCTCTTTAGAATGTATTTTGTCTTAATAGTTAACAAAATGCAGCGGAGAAAAATCTCAAAAATGAAATTAGTGAAAAACAGTCTTCATGCTGCCATAGGACAGGATCGCTTATACAATCTTCGTTTATTAAGCATTGAACATGAACTTCTTCGTGAATTGGACTTCGATGATATAGTTGATGAATTTTTGACGAAAAATGCAAGAAAAGTGGGTCTACTATAAGTGTTAAGCCTTTGGGAATTTTCTTGAAGAAAGTGTAGTTACTAGAATTTCCACAATGAACCTGTCGGTAATTGTCCAGTAGATGGACTGTGCGTATGTAGCGACATATTTACTCTTAATTGTAAATAATATCATTTATAATAAATTATGTATGTAAGTACAGTCTACAGCTCAGTTCTCTGTTTCCATCTGAACCCGCTTAGTATTTACTATATATTGTAGTTACGGTGTTCACTCTTCATAGCATACTGTAGACATTTAGACGCAAATTTTACTGATGCTATAGCGCTACAATTTTCGTCCTGTAACTTTATTTTACTGTGCTATTCTCCCTGCAAACCTATCTGCGATATGTTCCATTGTGAATGACTACCGATTCTAAAATAAGGTCTACCATTTCAACTGCTGAAAATTCGTGGTTAACATATTGAGCTAATAAAGCTCCTCGTAAGGCGCCCACAAAACATTTTGCCCAGGGGCTCCACAAACTTTGATACGGCCCTGACCCTGGACATCTGCAGGATTTTTTCTAGGGAGGGGCAAGGGAGGTATTTTTTTCCAGGGGGACAAACAAGGCACATTTTCCCCAATTATAGTGTTGTTTCTTCAAAAAACATTGCTTAAATTTGAATTTACCATGTTCGTGCAATAATGAACACGTATTATTGTGGCTGAAATGAAATTATATGTGTGAAATATATAATTTTTGGTTGACTTTCATTTTCCATGGGGGGCAGGCCCCCCCTTCCGGACGCCCACGGGCCTGACTGTATGCCAGAGGTTCCGGGTTCGAATCCTGGCTTGGATGATCTCTGTAAGTGTCCCTTCAAAAGTCTCCTATTAGCAATAAGGTAAAGGTCCCCTGCGCATGTGCACACGTGCCATGAAGGCATGTGGAGTGATGCGGAGGTAGACGAGCTCCACATATTCTTGATCACGGCCATATTTGAGATGATGTGATCAGCATTACGCCCGGCTGCCTTTATCCCCCAGGTACCCATTGATACGAGGCTGGGTGAGCCTCAGAGCCTCGGAGAAACAGGGAAATGACTGGAAATGTTTTTGTGCCAGATCATCTGTTTCGAACCCGGGTCTTCCGCGTGGCAGCCAGATAAGTGACGGAAAAGCGAGGATAAAAAAGTCACAGTATAGTATTTAAAAATCAAATTAGGATTATATTAGTTATTTCAACATCGAAATGCCATTAATATACTGCTTTTAATCCTGAAATGTGCGGAGATTTTGTATTCTTCTATTCACCATATGTGGACATACTATTGTGGGCAACTACATCGTCGGAAATCGAATTCCAGACTCCAAATCGGCGGATGAACATTTCTTATTGACACCCTTTGCTTCCTTCTGTGAATTTCCACGATGAAGACGAATGGTGTTGAATACAGCAGGAAGATAGAGTAGCTGGAACGGTCTTACGGATGCAGCAACCAACGTCTTGCCTAACTATCGGAAGATAACGAATCGGCTATCTGCGAGGAAAGACCTGCATTTCGAGTTCCTCTGTTGCTGAACAAAGCTAGCAGAAATAGTTAGGCAAAACTTCTCATGCAACACTGAAAGATGGATTCCATGCTTTCTAACAGTCTACTCCTTCTATCTTGTCAAACAAGTAGAACTGAAGGAATACTTTCTTGTTGCAGACGACCGCATCCAACGACGGGCAGTTGTCGTTCGATTGCCAGCACGGGGACGACGAGTGCTACGGGAACAAGGTGATGGCCTGCTTCGTCCGTCATCTCGAGAAGCAGACTCAGCTGGTGCCCATCATGTACTGCATGATGTCCGACAGTTACCCGGCCTTTGCTGGGCCAAAGGTAAGCTTTAGTTCTTAAGGCCAGGAGGAATAGTTTGTGTCCAGCCAGACGCGAGGTCCCTAATTTGTTCCTCCCCCACCAACATTTTCCCGCGGTTTGCTGGGGAAAGGGAGGTCTGTTGACTGCAGGAGGTGAAAACTTAGCATTACGCTTATAGGAGTATTACCTGTTCTCTTGGGAATACAAGATGGCGTAGAAAAATACATTAACGGATAGAGGCTACACTGAAGATTTGATTTGTCGCTTCCACTTGCAACATGAGGGAGAAATGCACACTCTCTTGTTCAGTCGGGTTTCTTTTTAGTAGCAGTGCCCATTCCGACGATATTGAAATAAATACACTGCACACCTGATGCGAGACTGTCACTCTTCACCTTAACATGTGAATTACTAAACACACCAGTGGCGTTCACATAATTTTTTGTAGGTTGAGTCAAGCCATTGAAAAAACTTGAATTGTGCAAACAATAACAATAATTATCATGGTTATGATGATTAATATAAATAATAACGATAAACTAATAAAACTGAACCAATTGTATTCGAAATTTATTATTATCCTTGGGGAGACTTTCCTACTAGATTCTCAAAAGGTGTGAATATAGCACGACCCTTTCTCTGTATTATTTATATATTTCATGCAGTTAGAGTACTGAAATACATAATAGTTCTATTTTATTATTAACCAGTGACGTGCGGTGACGTCGAAACTTGGGGTATCAATCAGTGGCGTGCCAAAGGGGAGTTGATGGGGGGTTAACACCCCCTCCCCCCTTTAGGGCACAGTATTCCTAAAAAAATAACGTCAAAGGCGGGAAAAGATCACCACTAAGCCAGAAATCCCGGCCTGTCCACGGGTGTACTTTGTGTGTGACCCTTCATCAATTTTATCGTATCATCTTCGCGATTAGCCAAAAGTGGCAGAAAATCGAGGTAAAATAAAGCAAATCAATCAATTCCGTCTAGTTTTCTATCTCTCTTTCTCTGTAACTTCCTTTTTTGTCTGTCTCTCTTGCACTTTTCTATTTCCCACTTTTCCCCTGTTATTTGTCTGGATAAGAATTCTTTCTCTCTCTCTCTTTCTATCTACCTATTCCTCTTTCCCTTACTTCCTGTTTCTCTTTCTTTCTGCCTTTACTTCCCTTTTTCTCTCCTTTTGCAGGGAACCGCAAAAACAGGAGTCCAGAGTTCTGTTTAGAATTGTCCCTCATGACTTCCATAAGCTCATTAGCTACTTATCGTGATTAAATCTAAACAGCTAGAAAAAAGTGAGGGGGCAAAAGTTCAATATATTAAAGGGGGATAACTGGTAACAAAATACACTTTTTTTGTAGTTACTTCAATAATATTCATTTGGTTTCTTAAGTTCTGGGATACATTTTTCATTCCAAATTATTTAATTATGTACTACAGAGTACAACACATAAGAATAAGAATTCGCGTTCGTCATGGCTTCGAATCCCGGCCTGGACATGGATGTTCTCTGTGAGGTCCCTTCAGCAATTTCATCGTATCATCACTCAAACTCATTTCCGCAATAACCAAATGTGGCAGAAAAGTGAAATAAAATAAATGAGACCAACAACAATAATAAGAACGTGATAAAAAAATAAGTGGTGTATGTGAACTGTGGCTTCAACAGGACAATAAATATTTTAATTTGAAAATAATTAGAGATTTATTTATTTATTTATTTCCCTTCAACAGAGACAAGTTTCCAATTTCAGAAAGGTAATATCAAAATATTACATTTTCATTTACAACTTGTATGTACGCACGTACACATTCTCCCTCCTTCCTCCTTTACACACACACACACATATTCGCAAACATAGACAGATAACACATAATATATATATATATATATATATATATATATATATATATATATATATATATATATATACACAGACATCTTGGTGACAGAACAGGTTTACTGCTTAACTGTGACAACAGAAATTTTCAGATATTTACACATTTCATCTGAATTACACAAAACAAGTATCACAAACACTGGTACAATATATCATTACAACAAACTTCAATATGACAAATCCAATTCTCATAATAAATACATTATTAAAAGAGATACCCCTTTAACATATTCATAAATTTGGTTCGTGTCATGCCGAAATCCAAGTCCACCAAATGATTTGAGATCTTGTTATATTGAAGTGTCATTTTTTGTAGTGGGGAACCTTTATACATTTCTGTTCTTGGGATTTTGTATGAGAGTAAACGTCTATTACGTAAATGACCCTGTCTCACATTAAACCAGATTCTCTCTAGTATAGAACTACTATCAATATGTCATTTTATTTTATACAGAAACATTTGTTGAGAATTTTCACGTCTATATGACAAGCTTACAAATTCAAATTCATGTAATAAATTATTGGTGATATTCGATACTTCTTATAATATAAAAATCTGAGAAATTTCTTCTGTATACGTTCAATCATATTTTTCTGGGAGTCACAGTTTGGTGCCCATACGGAACAATCATATTCTAATTTGCTTCTAACTAAACATTTGTAGAGCATTCACAAAGAGCATATATCATTTAAACTTTTAGCATTTCTTATTAGAAATCCAAGATTCCTGTAGGCATTCTGGGTAATGCAAGGAATATGCTCAGTAAAAGTCATATTATGGGTAATAATTACTCCTAGGTCTTTAATTGAATACACTCTTTTTACAAATTCGCCGTTAATAACATACTTATCATTTCGCACATTATTTCGTGCTCTAGCAAATATCATGTATGAACATTTCTTAATATTAAACTTTATATCATTCTCTACACTCCACCTATGAACCATGTTTATATCAGTCTGTAATTTCCTAGTATCCGTAATATCCCTAATTTCTCTATATATTTTAACATCATCTGCGTACACTAAACACTTTGAAAATGTGACTGTACCTGGTAAATCATTAATATAAATTGCAAAGAATAGAGGACCCACACTTGAACCTTGTGGAACCCCAGATTTAACACCATAATCAAAAGACTTTGCTTGTTTATAAGTTACATATTGTTTTCGATTAATAATGTAAGATTTGAAAAGATTTACATATTGTGTTGAGAACCCAAAACTTGCAAGTTTTCTTAGAAGAATATTATGATTAATTCTGTCAAAAGCTTTTGCGAAATCTATATATATTGCGTGCACACTAAGTCTCTCACGGAACGCATCATGTATATCTTGGACAAAATTTATCAGATTTGTTTGTGTTGATCTACTTGGCAAGAAACCATGTTGATTGTCACTTAAGAAACATTTTACATGATTAAATATGCGATTGTATAGGATGGACTCCAATACTTTCGCCGGTGCACAGAGAATTGACACGGGCCTGTAATTTTCTATTTTTGAACTTTCACCAGATTTTTAGATGGGGCATACACGCGTTTCCTTCCAGATATCAGGAAACATTTGTGTTTTCATTATTAAGTTATAAATTCTAAGTAGAGGGTACCTCAGAGCATCCTTTCAAAATGTAAGGTGGTATTTAATCTGGGCCGCTAGATCGTTTGCCTTTTAACTGTTTTGTAGTACTTTCATATTCTTTCTGACTAACTGGCGAAATTGCTAATGTGTATGATATAATGGACTCAGTGCGTATTATACATGGTTCAGATGTTTCAGCACATACGGACCTAAAATATTTAGCAAAACCATCAGAAATATCTTTTGCAGATTTGAGAGAATTTTCTTCAAAATTCATTGTGCTGTTACAAGCACCATTATTACTTTTCTTATTTCTAATAAAACTCCAAAACTCTTTAGTATTTGATTTCAAATTGCTTTCCAATTCCTTTATGTAGTTGTAATGGGCACTACTTTTAGTTGTTTTTACCTGCTTTCTAGTTTGCCGAAACAATGACTTATATTCTATTATAAATTCTATATTTTTTCTGTAATACTCTTTTAACTTTATCAATTTAATGATATCATTATTAAACCAACATGGGTATTTATTTGTTGTCTTTCGTCTTCTTTTTGGGACTGTGGCAAGAAATACTTCATGAACTCTATTATAAAAAAAAATTAACCGCCTGATTTACATGTCATATTATCTAATACAGACCAATCTACCACTCCAAGCAAATGATACATCTGCATGAAATTGGCTTTTTTAAAATTGTAAGAATAATAAGCTTCATTTGTTATTACATCAGTAGATTCCCTTATAGTTAGGTGTACAGTCAATGCAGGATGAAGGTTATCTTCTTTTACAAGTGGCATTTCCTCTCTACATATATTCACATTCTTTGGAATGTTAGTAAGAATAAGATCCAAAGTTCTATCGAGGCAATTTTTAATATTGTTTACAGAATGAAGGTTATAAAAATTCAAAAAATTTAACAAAGCTCTACAAGAGGGTCCACCATTTTGTAACTCATAACCTGAACTGGTAATCGTGGGTAAATTGAAATCTCCAATTACACAGTGCAACAAATTTGAACTTTGTGTCTTGCCGCGAGATGAAAGAAAGTGTTATTTACTAAATCAAATATGCTGATTACGAAAATGAAATCAGAAATGTTCCATCACGTACCAATTTTTCTGGAGAAGATATGCCACATGTACCACTTAGCCTATATTTCATATAGTTAGCAATATATTGTAATTCATGAAAAACAAAGTAGAAACTTTCGCGACACTTGGAAACTACTCCATTACAATACAGGAGGAACCTGTAGCTGGATAAAATACAGATCAGGGAACAAAATTAATTGTTTGTATTACAAAACATAAAAAAGGGTACGAGAAAGCTGCAAAAAGCTTGAAATGTATTTACAAGTTAGAAACATGTTCTGGAAACTTTCAGTTTGTGGGTGGATGGTGAAACTTCTTGGAGCGTCCAGCAGTAATCTGCCAAAAGGTTTGGTGACCATCTTCCCTTATATCGTCTATCCATGGCAGCGATATCTTGGTAAAATCGCTCAACATGTTCGGCACTCACATCTCCGAGATTAGGCGGGAAAAAATCCAAATGAGAATGCAGGAAATGTATTTTCAAAGACATGTTGCATCCCATAGCCTTGTAACAGTCCAGCATGTGTTCCGTCAGTTCCCTGTAATTGTCAGACCTGACGTTACCCAAGAAATTGTTGCATACATCTTTGAAGGTAAGCCAAGCTTCCTTCTCAGTATCTGTCAGCAACTCTTCAAAGGTTATGTCTTTCATCAAGTCACGAATCTGAGGCCCAATGAAAATACCTTCTTTAATTTTTGCATTACTAATCGCAGGAAATTTTGGCAGTAAAAATTGAGAACCCCTGCCATTTTTGTCCATTGCTTTCACAAAATTCTTCATGAAGCCCAATTTCAGATGGAGCGGTGGTAACAGCACACTGTCTTTCTCAATACATTTTTTTCTCCCGGATTGAAGCTTTCTCTCGAAGGCCACTGTTTCACTACATAATGGTCTTTCCTTGCCCTACTGTTCCAGTAACACAAGAAACAGCAATATTTTGTGTAACCAGTCTGCATTCCCAGCACAACCCCAGAACTTTGAGATCACCACAGTGGTTTGAATAGCCAATATACTTCAGAAGTAGCCTCATTTTCTCGTAGGTGTCTTTTAACTGAATGGAATGGGCCACTGGTATCGAAGGTTTCTCGTTTCTGTTATGCAAAAGAACAGCTTTGAGACTACTCTTTGAGGAATCTATGAATAGGTGCCATTCTTCCGGATTGTGAATCATTCCCAATTCTGTAAGCATCCCATTTATATTATTACAATATACCAGACACACTGTCATTGAGAAAAAAGTGGAAAGACCAAGCTGTCGTTTACGGAAATATATACTAGTGTTTGGTTGTAGCAGATTTTTTCTTGAAGATGAGACCCAAGCAATTCTGCTTGCCTTTTTTGAAAGACTTAGATCTCTTTCAAGATCATTCAATTCTGCCTGTGAGAATGGCTGTAGTTGAAGCTGTGATTTAGATGGTGTGTAATCAAGATCTTTGTGATCTATTGGTTGGTCACTACCATCGTCTGTTTTATCTTCCAGTGTTCATTCCGCTGGTGGTTTTGGAACTGGGAGAGAATCAGAATGCCGAACTGGGCGCACTGCCGATTCGAAATTTGGATATGAAACTGTTTGTTTTGATTTACTTGAGATTCCTGTTACTTTCGTTAAACAAAAGTAGCAATCTTTTACGTGGTCTCTAGGTTCCCTCCACAACTGTGGTACGGCAAATGTCATAAATGGGTGGGTTCCATGCAACCAGCCTCTTAAATAGCGGGAGCAACATGGGCAACAGTTCCGTGGCGCCCAACACTTACCCTCATCTACCTTTGATTCAAAATACAACTCGTATGCCTTTTTGACGAGGAGGGAAATGGGATGTAATCGGGACTTGGTTGTAAACTCGCCACACACATTACAGAAAAGGTTTGGCGAATTAACACAATTCCTAGCCATCGCTCAAGACAAGAAACAGTATTGTTCACGTTAGGAGTTTTGCACGACACGCACTGCAGAAACAGACACTGCGTGATCCCTCTAGCAACTGACTGATGCCGAAAACCGTTTTTCGCTATCACCTAAACTTTTCTCTGGAAACGCAATTTTACCAGCGCACGACTGCATGTTATTGTTGTCGCGGCGCTTATCAGCACAGCCTGTTACTAGGGCTCGACAGTGCATAGGGAAGAGGGTGGAGAGGGAAGGGATAGATAGCTACTTGGTTGAGGTATATTGGAGTTGTAGTTATTTGCATCACGAGACTCTCACGGCAGCCTGGGCTCCCCCACCTCCTGCGGTAGCTTGGGGTGACGCATGCGCACGAAGGTTTTTTTTTGTAGTGGACGGGCGAAGTTGAGCGTTGTTGTGTACGTGGAACAAAACATATAACATTTCCATCCGCACGAAGGTTTATTTTTTTTGGGGGGGGGGGGTAAGCGGCGTTGTGAACGTGGAATAAAGAATATAACGTTTTCACCTTACTTATCGGGAAAATATGCCCACTGTTGATGAAATCATGCACATAAAATCACACTTCATATTCTTACATTGTAATAACAAATTTAAACACGTACCTGTGAATGGTGCCGTATCATTCAATGTGGGGTACAACTGTTCATAAGTAAATAAGTAATCTTTCAAGTGAACCACTGCATCCAACACACGGTTAAGTTGAAGTTGAGTCTTGAAAGGTTTGTGATATTATCCTCACGATTTAAGAAAAATCTACACGTCTATACACACAAGATCACTGTTTTTCACTCTCGTATCTATAAAATTTTATAATTATTATTCGATGAAGATTTGTTTCGGAAAAAGTGACCTGACAAGGATTCGAACCTGGGACCTTCGGCATTCCGTGCCGAATTATGTACAATGTCCCGGTATTTTATGATTAAAAATATGTAGAGTATAACACAGATGTCTATACAAATTTACTAATTTTCACACTCGTATCTATAAAATGTTAATATAATCATGTACAATGTCCCGGTATTTTATGATAAAAAAATGTAGAGAGTAGATAACACATTATTTACAATTTCACACACGTCCAGGCACATTATTCTATATTCAGTGATGATAACATTGTTGCTTTTACGGCAAGTTTCAGCACTTCCTGTTCTGAGGGCAGCTTGAAAGATTTTTTGCTGCTTTATTTTTTTTTTCTTTGAAATGAAGCGGATTTGGAGATCGATATTTCTGTTTGGGTTGCACTTTGGTGGTAGTGGTAAGGCTGATTTCGTTTTAGCGGCACTAATGATAGGGGCTAAACCTTTTACGGCTTTTTTGACAATGTTTATTTCTTCAATGGATTTTAAGTTCATTAAAATAGAACTAAATTCTTTTAAAACTTCAGATTGCTATTTTTTTCTGCAGATTGGACATCTTCAATGAAGTGCATCTGAATCTGTTATTGCATCTGAAGGTCCACAGATAGAACCAATTGACCGACACACTAAGTGTATATGCTTACACATGTTCCACATAATGCTTGCGTCAATACATGTGCAAGTAAACTTATGAATGCAAGCATAGCAGTGCTTGCATATAAGGGAACATTGACAATTGGGCTCAACAAGGTTAACAGTATACAACTGAGGAACCTTAGAAGATGAGGCAACGGTTCAACTATTGTCACCATTTATGAGTACAAGGTCAGAACGGTGGCTCAGTCGGTAACGCGTCTGACTACCATGCTAAAGGTTCGATCCCCGGCCGGTTCAAATCCGGAAACTTTTCTAACGTTGGAAGCGGCCCCGGCGCCCACCCAGCGTCAAATAACATGGGTACCAGGGGGAAACCCTCGGGGTCATAGGCGGTCAGGGGCGTGATGCTGATCACATTAACCCCCACTCACGACCGGATCAAGAAAGTGTGGGGCGTTACCCCCACACCCCCTATACGCCTTCACGGCGTGGTGCTAAGCACAGGGGAGCACTTTACCTTTTTTTTAAGGTCAGAACTCATCTCCAAGGATTTATTATGGCGAGCTCGTAGCTTTTTCAATTTTGAAGTTATTTTTCCCTTTTCAGTAATTGGTTGTTAAAATAAGCACACGTAATAAGATTTATTACATTACTACAGTGTATTTTTCGCCTGTATGCGGTATAGAAAAATATTTGTCATTTTAAATATAATATGTTTGATTCTTTCTTGAAATTTCATGGCTCGAATATACTTATAACACTGTGCGACAATGAAAATTGCCTCAGAACAAAAACATGTGATCCCTATGGAGTTCAGTGCCCTGATGACGATAGCGAAAACCGTTTTTCGCTATCACCTAAACTTTTCTCTGGAAACGCAATTTTACCAGCGCACGACTGCATGTTATTGTTGTCGCGGCGCTTATCAGCACAGCCTGTTACTAGGGCTCGACAGTGCATAGGGAAGAGGGTGGAGAGGGAAGGGATAGATAGCTACTTGGTTGAGGTATATTGGAGTTGTAGTTATTTGCATCACGAGACTCTCACGGCAGCCTGGGCTCCCCCACCTCCTGCGGTAGCTTGGGGTGACGCATGCGCACGAAGGTTTTTTTTTGTAGTGGACGGGCGAAGTTGAGGGGTAAGCGGCGTTGTGAACGTGGAATAAAGAATATAACGTTTTCACCTTACTTATCGGGAAAATATGCCCACTGTTGATGAAATCATGCACATAAAATCACACTTCATATTCTTACATTGTAATAACAAATTTAAACACGTACCTGTGAATGGTGCCGTATCATTCAATGTGGGGTACAACTGTTCATAAGTAAATAAGTAATCTTTCAAGTGAACCACTGCATCCAACACACGGTTAAGTTGAAGTTGAGTCTTGAAAGGTTTGTGATATTATCCTCACGATTTAAGAAAAATCTACACGTCTATACACACAAGATCACTGTTTTTCACTCTCGTATCTATAAAATTTTATAATTATTATTCGATGAAGATTTGTTTCGGAAAAAGTGACCTGACAAGGATTCGAACCTGGGACCTTCGGCATTCCGTGCCGAATTATGTACAATGTCCCGGTATTTTATGATTAAAAATATGTAGAGTATAACACAGATGTCTATACAAATTTACTAATTTTCACACTCGTATCTATAAAATGTTAATATAATCATGTACAATGTCCCGGTATTTTATGATAAAAAAATGTAGAGAGTAGATAACACATTATTTACAATTTCACACACGTCCAGGCACATTATTCTATATTCAGTGATGATAACATTGTTGCTTTTACGGCAAGTTTCAGCACTTCCTGTTCTGAGGGCAGCTTGAAAGATTTTTTGCTGCTTTATTTTTTTTTCTTTGAAATGAAGCGGATTTGGAGATCGATATTTCTGTTTGGGTTGCACTTTGGTGGTAGTGGTAAGGCTGATTTCGTTTTAGCGGCACTAATGATAGGGGCTAAACCTTTTACGGCTTTTTTGACAATGTTTATTTCTTCAATGGATTTTAAGTTCATTAAAATAGAACTAAATTCTTTTAAAACTTCAGATTGCTATTTTTTTCTGCAGATTGGACATCTTCAATGAAGTGCATCTGAATCTGTTATTGCATCTGAAGGTCCACAGATAGAACCAATTGACCGACACACTAAGTGTATATGCTTACACATGTTCCACATAATGCTTGCGTCAATACATGTGCAAGTAAACTTATGAATGCAAGCATAGCAGTGCTTGCATATAAGGGAACATTGACAATTGGGCTCAACAAGGTTAACAGTATACAACTGAGGAACCTTAGAAGATGAGGCAACGGTTCAACTATTGTCACCATTTATGAGTACAAGGTCAGAACGGTGGCTCAGTCGGTAACGCGTCTGACTACCATGCTAAAGGTTCGATCCCCGGCCGGTTCAAATCCGGAAACTTTTCTAACGTTGGAAGCGGCCCCGGCGCCCACCCAGCGTCAAATAACATGGGTACCAGGGGGAAACCCTCGGGGTCATAGGCGGTCAGGGGCGTGATGCTGATCACATTAACCCCCACTCACGACCGGATCAAGAAAGTGTGGGGCGTTACCCCCACACCCCCTATACGCCTTCACGGCGTGGTGCTAAGCACAGGGGAGCACTTTACCTTTTTTTTAAGGTCAGAACTCATCTCCAAGGATTTATTATGGCGAGCTCGTAGCTTTTTCAATTTTGAAGTTATTTTTCCCTTTTCAGTAATTGGTTGTTAAAATAAGCACACGTAATAAGATTTATTACATTACTACAGTGTATTTTTCGCCTGTATGCGGTATAGAAAAATATTTGTCATTTTAAATATAATATGTTTGATTCTTTCTTGAAATTTCATGGCTCGAATATACTTATAACACTGTGCGACAATGAAAATTGCCTCAGAACAAAAACATGTGATCCCTATGGAGTTCAGTGCCCTGATGACGATAGCGAAAACCGTTTTTCGCTATCACCTAAACTTTTCTCTGGAAACGCAATTTTACCAGCGCACGACTGCATGTTATTGTTGTCGCGGCGCTTATCAGCACAGCCTGTTACTAGGGCTCGACAGTGCATAGGGAAGAGGGTGGAGAGGGAAGGGATAGATAGCTACTTGGTTGAGGTATATTGGAGTTGTAGTTATTTGCATCACGAGACTCTCACGGCAGCCTGGGCTCCCCCACCTCCTGCGGTAGCTTGGGGTGACGCATGCGCACGAAGGTTTTTTTTTGTAGTGGACGGGCGAAGTTGAGGGGTAAGCGGCGTTGTGAACGTGGAATAAAGAATATAACGTTTTCACCTTACTTATCGGGAAAATATGCCCACTGTTGATGAAATCATGCACATAAAATCACACTTCATATTCTTACATTGTAATAACAAATTTAAACACGTACCTGTGAATGGTGCCGTATCATTCAATGTGGGGTACAACTGTTCATAAGTAAATAAGTAATCTTTCAAGTGAACCACTGCATCCAACACACGGTTAAGTTGAAGTTGAGTCTTGAAAGGTTTGTGATATTATCCTCACGATTTAAGAAAAATCTACACGTCTATACACACAAGATCACTGTTTTTCACTCTCGTATCTATAAAATTTTATAATTATTATTCGATGAAGATTTGTTTCGGAAAAAGTGACCTGACAAGGATTCGAACCTGGGACCTTCGGCATTCCGTGCCGAATTATGTACAATGTCCCGGTATTTTATGATTAAAAATATGTAGAGTATAACACAGATGTCTATACAAATTTACTAATTTTCACACTCGTATCTATAAAATGTTAATATAATCATGTACAATGTCCCGGTATTTTATGATAAAAAAATGTAGAGAGTAGATAACACATTATTTACAATTTCACACACGTCCAGGCACATTATTCTATATTCAGTGATGATAACATTGTTGCTTTTACGGCAAGTTTCAGCACTTCCTGTTCTGAGGGCAGCTTGAAAGATTTTTTGCTGCTTTATTTTTTTTTCTTTGAAATGAAGCGGATTTGGAGATCGATATTTCTGTTTGGGTTGCACTTTGGTGGTAGTGGTAAGGCTGATTTCGTTTTAGCGGCACTAATGATAGGGGCTAAACCTTTTACGGCTTTTTTGACAATGTTTATTTCTTCAATGGATTTTAAGTTCATTAAAATAGAACTAAATTCTTTTAAAACTTCAGATTGCTATTTTTTTCTGCAGATTGGACATCTTCAATGAAGTGCATCTGAATCTGTTATTGCATCTGAAGGTCCACAGATAGAACCAATTGACCGACACACTAAGTGTATATGCTTACACATGTTCCACATAATGCTTGCGTCAATACATGTGCAAGTAAACTTATGAATGCAAGCATAAGCACTGCTATGCTTGCATTCATAAGTTTACTTGCACATGTATTGACGCAAGCATTATGTGGAACATGTGTAAGCATATACACTTAGTGTGTCGGTCAATTGGTTCTATCTGTGGACCTTCAGATGCAATAACAGATTCAGATGCACTTCATTGAAGATGTCCAATCTGCAGAAAAAAATAGCAATCTGAAGTTTTAAAAGAATTTAGTTCTATTTTAATGAACTTAAAATCCATTGAAGAAATAAACATTGTCAAAAAAGCCGTAAAAGGTTTAGCCCCTATCATTAGTGCCGCTAAAACGAAATCAGCCTTACCACTACCACCAAAGTGCAACCCAAACAGAAATATCGATCTCCAAATCCGCTTCATTTCAAAGAAAAAAAAATAAAGCAGCAAAAAATCTTTCAAGCTGCCCTCAGAACAGGAAGTGCTGAAACTTGCCGTAAAAGCAACAATGTTATCATCACTGAATATAGAATAATGTGCCTGGACGTGTGTGAAATTGTAAATAATGTGTTATCTACTCTCTACATTTTTTTATCATAAAATACCGGGACATTGTACATGATTATATTAACATTTTATAGATACGAGTGTGAAAATTAGTAAATTTGTATAGACATCTGTGTTATACTCTACATATTTTTAATCATAAAATACCGGGACATTGTACATAATTCGGCACGGAATGCCGAAGGTCCCAGGTTCGAATCCTTGTCAGGTCACTTTTTCCGAAACAAATCTTCATCGAATAATAATTATAAAATTTTATAGATACGAGAGTGAAAAACAGTGATCTTGTGTGTATAGACGTGTAGATTTTTCTTAAATCGTGAGGATAATATCACAAACCTTTCAAGACTCAACTTCAACTTAACCGTGTGTTGGATGCAGTGGTTCACTTGAAAGATTACTTATTTACTTATGAACAGTTGTACCCCACATTGAATGATACGGCACCATTCACAGGTACGTGTTTAAATTTGTTATTACAATGTAAGAATATGAAGTGTGATTTTATGTGCATGATTTCATCAACAGTGGGCATATTTTCCCGATAAGTAAGGTGAAAACGTTATATTCTTTATTCCACGTTCACAACGCCGCTTACCCCTCAACTTCGCCCGTCCACTACAAAAAAAAACCTTCGTGCGCATGCGTCACCCCAAGCTACCGCAGGAGGTGGGGGAGCCCAGGCTGCCGTGAGAGTCTCGTGATGCAAATAACTACAACTCCAATATACCTCAACCAAGTAGCTATCTATCCCTTCCCTCTCCACCCTCTTCCCTATGCACTGTCGAGCCCTAGTAACAGGCTGTGCTGATAAGCGCCGCGACAACAATAACATGCAGTCGTGCGCTGGTAAAATTGCGTTTCCAGAGAAAAGTTTAGGTGATAGCGAAAAACGGTTTTCGCTATCGTCATCAGGGCACTGAACTCCATAGGGATCACATGTTTTTGTTCTGAGGCAATTTTCATTGTCGCACAGTGTTATAAGTATATTCGAGCCATGAAATTTCAAGAAAGAATCAAACATATTATATTTAAAATGACAAATATTTTTCTATACCGCATACAGGCGAAAAATACACTGTAGTAATGTAATAAATCTTATTACGTGTGCTTATTTTAACAACCAATTACTGAAAAGGGAAAAATAACTTCAAAATTGAAAAAGCTACGAGCTCGCCATAATAAATCCTTGGAGATGAGTTCTGACCTTAAAAAAAAGGTAAAGTGCTCCCCTGTGCTTAGCACCACGCCGTGAAGGCGTATAGGGGGTGTGGGGGTAACGCCCCACACTTTCTTGATCCGGTCGTGAGTGGGGGTTAATGTGATCAGCATCACGCCCCTGACCGCCTATGACCCCGAGGGTTTCCCCCTGGTACCCATGTTATTTGACGCTGGGTGGGCGCCGGGGCCGCTTCCAACGTTAGAAAAGTTTCCGGATTTGAACCGGCCGGGGATCGAACCTTTAGCATGGTAGTCAGACGCGTTACCGACTGAGCCACCGTTCTGACCTTGTACTCATAAATGGTGACAATAGTTGAACCGTTGCCTCATCTTCTAAGGTTCCTCAGTTGTATACTGTTAACCTTGTTGAGCCCAATTGTCAATGTTCCCTTATATGCAAGCACTGCTATGCTTGCATTCATAAGTTTACTTGCACATGTATTGACGCAAGCATTATGTGGAACATGTGTAAGCATATACACTTAGTGTGTCGGTCAATTGGTTCTATCTGTGGACCTTCAGATGCAATAACAGATTCAGATGCACTTCATTGAAGATGTCCAATCTGCAGAAAAAAATAGCAATCTGAAGTTTTAAAAGAATTTAGTTCTATTTTAATGAACTTAAAATCCATTGAAGAAATAAACATTGTCAAAAAAGCCGTAAAAGGTTTAGCCCCTATCATTAGTGCCGCTAAAACGAAATCAGCCTTACCACTACCACCAAAGTGCAACCCAAACAGAAATATCGATCTCCAAATCCGCTTCATTTCAAAGAAAAAAAAAATAAAGCAGCAAAAAATCTTTCAAGCTGCCCTCAGAACAGGAAGTGCTGAAACTTGCCGTAAAAGCAACAATGTTATCATCACTGAATATAGAATAATGTGCCTGGACGTGTGTGAAATTGTAAATAATGTGTTATCTACTCTCTACATTTTTTTATCATAAAATACCGGGACATTGTACATGATTATATTAACATTTTATAGATACGAGTGTGAAAATTAGTAAATTTGTATAGACATCTGTGTTATACTCTACATATTTTTAATCATAAAATACCGGGACATTGTACATAATTCGGCACGGAATGCCGAAGGTCCCAGGTTCGAATCCTTGTCAGGTCACTTTTTCCGAAACAAATCTTCATCGAATAATAATTATAAAATTTTATAGATACGAGAGTGAAAAACAGTGATCTTGTGTGTATAGACGTGTAGATTTTTCTTAAATCGTGAGGATAATATCACAAACCTTTCAAGACTCAACTTCAACTTAACCGTGTGTTGGATGCAGTGGTTCACTTGAAAGATTACTTATTTACTTATGAACAGTTGTACCCCACATTGAATGATACGGCACCATTCACAGGTACGTGTTTAAATTTGTTATTACAATGTAAGAATATGAAGTGTGATTTTATGTGCATGATTTCATCAACAGTGGGCATATTTTCCCGATAAGTAAGGTGAAAACGTTATATTCTTTATTCCACGTTCACAACGCCGCTTACCCCCCCCCCCCCAAAAAAAAATAAACCTTCGTGCGGATGGAAATGTTATATGTTTTGTTCCACGTACACAACAACGCTCAACTTCGCCCGTCCACTACAAAAAAAAACCTTCGTGCGCATGCGTCACCCCAAGCTACCGCAGGAGGTGGGGGAGCCCAGGCTGCCGTGAGAGTCTCGTGATGCAAATAACTACAACTCCAATATACCTCAACCAAGTAGCTATCTATCCCTTCCCTCTCCACCCTCTTCCCTATGCACTGTCGAGCCCTAGTAACAGGCTGTGCTGATAAGCGCCGCGACAACAATAACATGCAGTCGTGCGCTGGTAAAATTGCGTTTCCAGAGAAAAGTTTAGGTGATAGCGAAAAACGGTTTTCGCTATCGTCATCAGGGCACTGAACTCCATAGGGATCACATGTTTTTGTTCTGAGGCAATTTTCATTGTCGCACAGTGTTATAAGTATATTCGAGCCATGAAATTTCAAGAAAGAATCAAACATATTATATTTAAAATGACAAATATTTTTCTATACCGCATACAGGCGAAAAATACACTGTAGTAATGTAATAAATCTTATTACGTGTGCTTATTTTAACAACCAATGTATCTACCTCACAATTCAAATTTATTACTTCCGATTTCAGTGATTCCTTTATTGCTATCATAACTCTCCCTCCCCTCTTATTTCCAGATCTATCGCGACGGTACACTTTGTAATTGCCATTAAATAATTCATTACTATTTACACTCTCATGCAGCCAGGTTTCAGTAACAATTATAATATCAAAATTATTACTCAAAACATTAATATAAAATTCCACAATCTTAGTATTTAGACCACGGGCATTTTGATAATAAATACATATTTCATTTATACGACCCTCGAAAGTTACATTAATTGGGTGACGTCTTCAAGTGATTTTAATAATATGATGTTAGTATCATCCATTTTTTTCCTTAACTTAATTAATCCCGCATGGTCTACCCATAAATAAGCATAGTTTTTCTCGTACTTCATCTTCCTAGCCTGGCTAAGAATGCGCTTTCGGTAAGGTGTGAGGCTTTGGTTAATATAAATGATTTCACTTTTGGTATAACCGAGATGTACAACATTTAAGCTCCTTTTCACTTTCCTCTTCTGTATAAAGGCATCCTTGTCCACTCACCTGACAAATTTCACAATGATTCCACTTGAAGATTGATTAGAGGGTTTGCGCAACCTGTGACAACAGTCTATCATCTCATCCTTGATTTCTATGTCCAACGCTCGCCCAATAGTTTTTACTACATCCGTCGTATTTTCATTCAGCTGTTCAGGAACACCGTATATTTCTAATGTATTGCGGCGACCATACTGATCTAATTCATCTAGTTGCTCCTGATTATCCTTCAGTTGTTTTTTTAGAGTTACATTTTGCCCTCTGCCTGCTTTTTGATCAATGATGCATTTTCATCCAGCTTTTGATGAGCTAACTCAAGTGATTTACTTACTTCGCGTTCACAGTTTATATTTGCTTTCTTCAAATTTTCCATTTCCTGCTTTACAACTTGAAGTAGTTTATACATATCAACAATAGTTGGCACTTCCGTTTCACTTACACTTTCGTCCTGTAAACTACTACGTCTAATCTTCGCACATTCTTTGCATCTCCAAATTTGTCCCGCACTCCGCATATATTATGCATCTTCCCAAACGTGCACATTTCAAATGACTAACTAAACTAACTAACTCTCTAGCCTTCTTAAACCCGAAGGTTCATGGCTGCAGCAACACAGGCCTTCCATCTTTCCCTATCTTCAGCAAGATCTATATACTCTTTTCCATCCCTACCGATTTCCCTTAGCTCCATCTCAACGTTGTCCCTCCGTCTTCGTCTTGGCCTTCCTACAGGTCTCTTACCATCAGGTCTCCCAACAAGAATCCTGTAAACTCCTCTTTCCTCTCCCATTCGTGCCACATGGCCTGCCCACCTAAGTCTTCTTGATTTAATTATTCTCATAATATCTGGACATGAATACAAATTATGTAGTTCTAAATTATGTAACCTTCTCGACTCACCTGTCTCCTCATCCCTTTTAGGTCCAAAGATTTTCCTAAGGATCTTATTTTCAAATACTCTCAATTTATGTTCCTCTTTCAATGTAAGGGACCAAGTTTCCCATCCATATAATACTACAGGCAAAATTACTGTTTTGTATATTTTAACTTTTAGATTCTTAGATATTAAACGAGAAGACAAAAGTTCATGAAGAGAGAAGTAACATGCATTTCCTGAATTAAACCTACTTTTTATTTCCTCTTTAATATAATTTTCATTTGTTAATATTACTCCTAAGTATTTGAATTTGGAAACTGGTTCAAACGAGTTGTTATCAATAATTAGATTTTGATTATTACCTAACACTTGGTTTCGGCCTGTAAGCATATATTTAGTTTTCTCTTTGTTAACTTCCAAACCTATCTGTTTAGCAGTTTTGAAAAATATTTTAGCATTATTCTTAATTGTATTCACATCGTCCCCCAGTAAGTCTACATCATCTGCATACGCTAACAACTGAGTCACACCATTTTAGTCCTTCTTTAGTTTCTTTTACCTTCCTAACAGCATATTCTATGGCAAAATTAAAGAGCAATGGAGATAATGCATCTCCTTGTTTTAACCCATCATGAATTGTAAATTTGTCAGATATATTAATACCCACACGAATTTTACTTTCTGTTTCACTGGTGCATACTTAGGTATTCCAAACTCTACTAATATATTATATAATTTATCTCTTTTCACCGAATCATATCCTTTTTTGAAATCAATGAATAGCTGATGGACATTTTGATTATATTCCCACTTTTTTTCAAGTGTCTGTCTGATGTGAAAAATTTGATCTGTAGTTGATCTGTTACGTTTAAATCCACATTGATAATCACCTATAATTTCATTAGCATATGGTGTTAGTCTTGTTAAAAGAATGTTATACAATATTTTGTATGTTGTTGAGAGTAGAGAAATTCCACGGTAATTATTGCAGTTCATTTTATCACCTTTTTTTACACAGGAACAATTATGGATTCTTTCCACTGTTGAGGGATTTCTTCTTTATTCCATATTAAACAAATTAATTTATGAATTTGACATATTAATGAATTTCCACCATATTTAATTAACTCAGCTAGTATTAAATCAATGCCAGGTGCTTTGTTATTCTTTAGCCTTTTAATAGCATCTTTAACTTCAGTCAAGTTAGGTTCTGGAACTAAAGGTTCTGCTGTGTGGACTTCATTTACTTCTGATTTATCTCCTACATGGACATTTAAAAGGTCATTAAGTAGTTCTTCCATCTATTTAGAATATCGCTTGGGTCAGCTAGAAAATCACCGTCTCTATCTTTTATCAAGTTTACTTTAAGTTGCCACCCCTTTCTAAACTCATTTACACCTTTATATAAATCTCTGATATTTTTGTTTTTGCTGTTTGTTTCAATTTCGTTAATTTTGCTTTTCAAGTAATCTCTTTTTTTACTTCTAAACGTGCGGTTAACTTCTCGCTTTATTCTATTATAATTGTTTCGATTTGTATCATCAGAGTTATTTAACCACCTAATTCTAGCCTTATTTCTTATTTCTATTAGATTATGACATTCATTATCAAACCATGGCTTACTTTTTCTCGGTTTATGGTATCCTATACTTTCTTTACCTGCTGATTCTATTGCATTACGTATGTGCTCCCAATTCTTATTTACGTCTGTTTCATTTATATTTTCATCATCATTTAAATCCTGCAAAACATCAAATCTATTTGACAGTTTAATTTGGTAATCTTTCTTAATTCTTTCATCAGAAAAATTTTCCTGTATCAAATTTTAGAACTTTTAGATTTTGTTGCTTATGATTTATCACTGAGAGTCTTTCTCTTAATTTAGCAATTACTAAATAATGGTCACTGGCACAGTCAGCACCTCTATGTGTACGAACGTCAATTATACTAGTATGCCTTCTCTTATCAATGAGAATATGATCTATCTGATTATGAGTTTTACCATCTGGAGAAGACCAGATATATTTATGGATATCTTTATGTTTAAAAGTGGTACTTTTCACAATTAAATTCTTTGAGGTTGCAAAAGTAATCAATCTTATACCATTATCATGACTTAATTCATGAAGACTTTCTTTACCAATCGTGGGTTTAAATGTCTCTTCTTTGCCAATCTGTGCATTACAGTCACCTAACAGAATTTTCATATCATACTGAGAAAATTTATCAAAGACCTGTTCTAACTCTGTATAAAAATCATCTTTAGTATTATCATCTTTATCTTCCGTTGGTGCATGTATGTTTATTAAAATAACGACATAGCTTCAAACAATCTGAACACTGTATTTTTGAGGAAATGTTCTTCCAAGCCAAAGGTTCGTGACATTCGATGCAACTACTCATCTTCATGTTCTTAGATATATCGAACTCTTCGATAATGACAGTTCAACTGTACTCCGCGGTTTTTTTTAACACTGAGGTGGCAACATTGTTTGTTTACATACGGGAAGTAGAAATGACAGTGACAGTATTTAACGTATTTATCGTTTCATGTACCAGATATTGAACTATTTGTTACACAAAAGTAATCTTTAGTACTTACTGCACATTCCTGCAATATAGTTTTCACCACCTCGAATCAGAAATACATAAAATAAGACAAAAAACACGGAGCACATTCACACCGTTGTCCTACCGATCCATCACCACAGACTCAGAATAGATAGATAGATGTGAGATTGATTGATCTATCTCTGTTGGACTAGCTACCCCTCAGCGCACATCATTGTTATTAACTTTGACACAGCTCGTTCAAGAAGAAGCTTTTAAAGCTTGGGGGAAATTTTACTCCCAATGTTTATGTTGTGTGACCTCCAACATAAAACTCTAATTTTGGGAATTTTGAAAACTTTGGAACCATTTATTATGTAGTTTAAATGATAGAATTTGGAAACATAAACTGGTTCACTCTTTTTTTTTATCAAACGCAGTTCTTACTTTGGTTATGGTATTCGAATACGAACAAATTGCACTATATTTCCTTTATTAACTATAAAAATAAGAAGCTTTCTAAACAAGACGGCTATGCTACTAACATGCCATTATATTCTTTATATATCATGACTAATGATTAGATTAATCTGATGGAAGAACCCATCCTGAACAACACTCGAACCTTCAACCTTCAGAATGCAGATGGTGAGACTGCCTATTCGCTCCACCACTGGAATGGCTGCTTGTTGATGTATTATAAAAAGAAATGTGGACTGAAGAAACATTAATGGGAAAAGTGTATTATATTCTTAACCCTGAAGCACACTGAATGTCCAGGTTCTGCCTAAGCCTAACTTTTCATGGTGACAGAAAAGAAACGGGTCCAATTTGCCTCAACAAAAGACAACGAATTTCAATCTTTCAATTTGCAGAGAGCTCAAGTAGGGTATGCTATTCTCGTTTTTAACTGAACATTCTGTTACATTGAGATATATATATGAATGTGATTATCTAGCCAAATCACCACGTGAATTTTTCTTCCCTTCCAGTGTGCTTCCCGCATGAAGCTAGACTACTCAGTGATTGAGAAGTGTGCCAACTCGACAGAGGGGAGTGTCCTCCTAGCTGCCACTGGTGAACTTACTAGGAAAGTAAAGCCAACTTTGAAAGGAGTCCCATCCATTGGATTCAACAAGGTAAGCATTCAGTCTCACGAGTTTCCAAGACAATGTTTCATCTTGAATGAAATTATTTGGAACGTACCAAAAACTTGTGAACATTATTTGCAGTTTGAATTACGATGTGTGGGGAAAAGAAAATTGCCTTCCCTCAGAGAATATTACATCACTTGTCTTTTATTAGTCATCAAAATTTTCACTATTAAGTTTGCTTTAAGGTGGGAAAGTGATAACTGTTTGACAGGGTGAAACACAGTGATTATGGTTGGGGCGTAGCCCACACTTGGCATAGCCCCTGGTAACTTTGCTTTCAAAAGTAACATGTTATTATTACCCTTACTTTGTCATACAGTAAGGGAATTTAACTCTTTACACTAGTATCACGTCTGTTCCCTTTAATGCATGCTTTCCAACTAGACATACTCGAGTTTAAACAACACAAGAGAGCATGTTTGTCCTGGCAAATATATCCTCCAGTTCAGGATTTAATGAAATACCATTAAAATTACGCTTGTGATTTAAGCAATGCAGCACAAGTTACGCAATATAAATATAATTGTCTGTATACTAAGGACATATGTGTAGAAAAAAGCGGGACGTTATGGTCCGAAAATGCCGGCATCTGCGCCATGCCTCGCCATCTGCAGTCACGTGCTATCTCGGCCCCGAGCCAAACTGAACACACTGTATAAAGACCCTCGGCACTCTCTCTCAGTACCCAGTGAAAGTAAAACCCCATCTGGCAGCATTGACTACTGTTACCAGTATTGTTTTGGTTAGTTATCTGTTGTGGCTTTGATCTAATTGTTGTGAAAAATGAGGACCACGCTGCTTGTAGTAACAGAAATGTGTCTAGTTAATGGGGAGAAACATACTATATTTATAAAGCTTGTTCAAAAAATCCCAGACTCCATCCTGCTATTTTGAAAGATACTATACCAAACTAAAATACAAATTATATTGAAGGTAAACCGAACATATATTTATTTTGAAGGTAAAGTGCATTTTTAATCAACCAAATCTACTCTCATCAATAATTTTAAGAGCTCTAAGCAATAAAAATGATTGATAATAAATTAAAAATATGCATAAAAGTTTTGAAGCTGGGGGATATATGATACTTTGATTCTAAGTGAAAAGGGTTAATTTCATTTAAGACTGTGGTAAAAAAAAATCATAACCACCGTTCTTCTTTAAGCTCTCAGGTTTACTTGTAAAGGCATTAAGCATGATCCCTTTGATATAAATGGATTTTATTCTTTCCAGGAGTTCAACTATGACGAGCAGGTGACAGCTTTGACAAAGTTCAAGAAAGCCATCTGCAAATACATCACCAAAGTAGCAGGCAACAAGTGCTCATAGGAGAGCACATTATTCACTTGTTTATTGTGAAGCGCATTATTCTTCAATAAAGAAAACGTGATTGAGTATCACATGCTTTGCTATCTTAAAATATCTGATGTACGTGGGAGACATGATATAATGGATTACTATGGAGATAGAAATGAAATATGATTTGCCAAAGGTTCTACCTATTCTCTCATGTGGCTGTGCAGCTAAGGTGTCAGTTTGGGATCACGTAACTTCAAAATTTACAATTTTCTTTACTTATTCTACATAAAAAAGAACATATAAGAGCTGCAATATTTGCATGTGTATAATGTATTTATACAAGTGTTTCATTCATCTCAATTAACTGATAATTTTACAAAATTAAATTTCCTTACAGTGTCTATGTGTTTTGTACACCTCAAAACACATTTTCCTCCATAACACAGACTGCTGCAACATCTTACCTTTTGGTATAAACTATATACAGCATAAACAACAATGTCAATTTCAGTAGTGGTACAATTACTTCATATTTCACCTTCTGTTTATTTAAGATGACCAGTTCCCAAGGAATGGATTTGATCTCGTGGTGTGAAACTCTCTCTCAAAATGGAAATAAGAAATTGGTGAAACACTTGAAACATAGCATATCAATATCTGTGTTGTGTATATCAAGTTGAAATACAAATTGTGTTAGCATTTACACCACATACTATTACACTGGATTTGCAATTAAGTTGTGAAGAATCAACTTCATCAAACAGTTGCCATAATATAGCCTGAACAGTCATGTTGTATGATGTACGTCACTCTTTAATGATTGATAGCAGATAGAAATAAGAATACATATATACAATTACAGCAAATCATGCTATTGGAAATGTGCAAGATATGCAAAATCATGTTCAGCACATCTCTCGAAGAACCTTAGCAAGCCTTTCAGTCACATTGTCCACTTCATGTGCCCTTTTCCCAGAATTTCCACTTGGGGCAACCGGCCTGGATGTCATCACTTCCAGCTTACTGTTCAACTGCCTCAGCCTCGTCCCTTTCATAGTGAGCGGGTGTGAATGCTCCTCTGGGGTGGATAAGGAGATGTAAAACCTTATGCAGCTCGTCACGGGCTTCTTTGCCCTCCCATCTCTCTTCAGTCTTGTTAGAACCTGCGACAAGACAAGTTGTACGTCATGCAAGTTCATCTATCAACATTCTAACATGTACCCTGTAGTTATATCAATTTTGGTACACGGGGGAGTTAACATTTCAGCATGCAGCAACAGAAAATGTACATTATAGTCAGCTGACAAAATTGAACCTTTTTTTCAAAAATAATTATCAAAGGAAAAAAAAGGCGATATAGATCAAATTTCATCCTACATTTGGAATTTACTGTAAGTTCGTAAAGAATTATCATCGTTAGTATATAATTGCTGTGGAATAAAAACTTACGGTCGAAGTTAGGTATGCAAGATAATTTTGTAAAACTTTACGTACAGAAGGTTGAGGAAAGAGCTTGTAAGTTTGGAATATCGTATTTAATAAGCTTTCCAACTTTGAAAACTTAATTCACGTGTCTAATTTGAATAAATGTCTTCTAGAAATCTGGAAAATATTTGGATGCACAAGTTCCCGTGGTTTGGTTGTAGGTTACATTTTTTTAAAATCAGTTTTCGCATCAAAATCTTATATGCAATCCAAAAGAGAAAGTTTACAAATACTAATGCAACAAACGTACTAGCCTACCTATTCGCAATACCTAGATGCTAAGAACAACAATCTTAAATGACCTAACAGTAATTCAAGCCTATGAAAAGGGATTTAGGATTTACAATCACATGGAAAATTAAACTCGTTGAGAATATTAATGCGACATACAAGGAACTTGCTTTAATTAAGAAGTCCAATGCAAAGAACAAGAGGACACAATAAACCTCATGCTCTCTCAGGAGATAATTGTTAAAATAATACCGTATTCTAAAGTCCTTATAATTATATCACTTTTCGGTAAACAAACTAGATAATTTAAAAAACCAAGAGACAAGTTATCTTTCAGTATTAGGGGTAACTTTTAATATATATCAGCGTGTGTTTAATTCATCCCTAACAACGATAATTTACTTCTAAATGTACCTGGATATGTACTGAAATCGTGTCATGCAATATTCGCTGACATGTAAGTTTGGCACCTTCCAATACTAACTTATGTATGTACGCGTCGTATTATTATACTATTAATATTAACTTAATAATACTCAGCGGTGAACGATGAGACTCGGTGAAGTACACAGACTCCTCTCAGGTACAGGGATAGTGTTAGGCAAAGACAATATTCACAGCACAGAGAAATAAAATCACATTATTGCAGTATATATAAACTGAAAGGTTTTATTGTTTATTCATTGCAATTATAATGCAAATATACTTGAGATGAAAGAGAGGATTTCGCTTTGTCGATGAATTGACTCAACTAAAACGCATAAACTCAATGCGTGGCTATCGGCAAGCCTATGATCACATAGACCTAGCTTGCGCCCCGAACTACACTGCAAAAAAAAAGGGTGTGTTTGGGGTGAGTTTCGCTCTTTGGAGGCTTCGAAGGTCAGAATACTCGGAATCCTCACCCTTTTGAGTGAGTTTCTCCTCCCTACCCTAGGGTGAGTGCAGATCTGTCGTGAAAACCTTCCCTATACACCTCTTTGGGTGAGTTTCGGCTGCACCGTGATGCCACATGTACAAATTTTCCCACTGAAAATCCACTCACAGGCATTGTCATAGCGAAAGAATTTTGCCGACATGACAACGTTTGTGGTCCTGGACCCCCTGCCAGGCTCTCCGAGCAATTTGTCTACCTGCTGAACCCTTTTCCCAACAAATTACCACCCTGTAGCAGTTCTCTAAATATTCAACAGAGGCGCTGTACTGCAAGTGGCGCTGGTTCGAGTGACCAACTCGTGAAATACTTTCAAAATAGGCCGAAAACCCAAGGTCCGTCGACGTTGTTCCTGCGGGAGATACTAGCGGTCGATGGACCTTGGAATAAACCTATCAGTTTTGAGATCCCTGTGATGTTTTTATAATTAGAAAATGTACGAAATAAATACCTGTATGTTACATGTAAATTTCAGGAATAATCTATTTGAATAGTCATTTCATATTTTCAAGTACCATTTCACTGCTTTACGTCAGTAATTAACAAAATTTGAGCCTAAAGAAAAATATGATTTTTCCTCTCACATTTCATATTGAGTTTTAGATTTGCTGCTGCATTTCTTACTGCACTTAAACAAAGGAAATATATGTTTATATTAATATAATTCTCTGTGCCGAGATGTAAAATAAACTTAATGTTTCAAATGTCACCCCACCACAATTAACAATTTAATATTTCCGAAGTCACTGGCATTATCGTAAAGGATTATGACAATAAGAGAAGGGTTATGCCTTCTTGTTATGAGGCACGTAGCCAGGGGGAGGGAGGGCTAAGGAGGCTGAAGCCACCCGAAATCCTACAAATATCTAATTTAAATAGTGCATAGAGGTAATTAATTTTACTTAGCAGGATTAAACATTAGATCGAAAAAAGGTTTAGTGTATAATAGAGGAACCAGTTTATATTTTTATATTCTATCATTTTATCCAAAGAATAAATTGATCCACCAGTTCTCAAAAATTGTAGTTTTCTTTGTGACAAGCCATACAATATAAACTTTACGAGTAAAATTTTGCAAAACTTTTAAAGCCTTTTTCTAACGGAATGTGTAACGGTTAATAACAAAATACAATAACTATGAATTTCAGTACACTAACTGTACAAAATGTAAGAAAAAATGGACAATGTGTTGGATGTACACAGTGGATCGAGTAGCAGTCTCTCTCCATTTACACAATAATAATGACAAATAATAATTATTGTTGTCATTATTCTTTCTACCAATCAAGTTTTATCAATGACCTATCCCCTTTCTGCAAATATTCCTGGCGACGCCTGTGCTGATAAGAGATGAGCCCCCCCCGAAATAAAATCCTTGCTACGGGCCTGTGTTATAGTCATGTTCCTAGAATTCCCATGCCTCCTGCATTTGAAATTCTTTTTTTTAAAGTTCTCTGCCAAACAACTTATGTACGCCACCAATATGACATGTGACGAATACTTCAATTTGCAATTTGACGAATGGTTTAATTGTAACAATGAGGATAACACTGATGAGACAAAGAAAAGGACATATTTAACCTTTACCCAAAATTTGAACCTAGAACCCTCTGCTTCGTAGTTTACTACACCAACGACTATCTTTTGCATTTATTCAAAAGGTATGCCTAAGTGCGGTAACGCCAACAAAAAATATTCTAGTAGGAAATGTTTCATCCCACTTTGCGTTTTATCCTTGCAAGGGACCGCAACTCCAGAAGACATTCAACTTTCATTATTTTCCCCCCACCCCCTACATCACAGTCAATGTACAACCTAAAATGCTTATCCATATCTTTGAAATCTTTTGAGCAGCACAAACAAAAATCATAAAAGCTTCTAAATTAGTCCGCTTTTCTAAGTATTCAAAAGAAATTTTGGTTAGGCTAATTAATTTCAATGAGCACATAATACCATAAACGTAGTTCCAATTTGTTATTCTTGTTTCATTTCCAAATATACGCTACATTGAATGAGGCAAGTTGGTTCCCTTTCTGAGCCACTGTCTTCAAATAGATGTGGCAACAAATAAATTTTGCAACGACGTGTTGAATACCACACGTGAATATCCTCCAAAGTTCCGTTTCTGGACTTTCTCTCCTTTGTAACGAGCAACCCCTTGCTGTGCGCGTCACGCGTCAAAGCACCAAACCTGAAGTCTTCCCTGGAAATGACATTACAAGTCGAAGCAGTGTTTTATTTCGGGTACATGATTATATTCCGCTGATAAACGCTGTGATTAAAATTTCTAACTAGCTTTGAAAGATTTTTCTTGAACAAAATTGTACAAAAGTTAATTGTCCTCGTCCGTGGCAGTGCGGGCTAAGGCGATGTGCTTTGGGCTCCGACGGCATGGGTTCGAGTCCGCCTGGGTCCAGTCTCTGGGTTCTCGGCCTGTGCATAGGACCGGTGGCAACCCACCATCGTGAGGGAATTGGCGAGCTACGAGTCTATTAACCTGAATTGGAGCCCGACCCGTAGAGACTCCATATATTACTACTGGGCAAGTATTAACAGTTATATATTTTATATATTTCATTATATCCCCAGCAAC
Organism: Lepisma saccharinum; assembly: GCF_977018435.1. Lineage (NCBI taxonomy): Eukaryota > Metazoa > Arthropoda > Insecta > Zygentoma > Lepismatidae > Lepisma > Lepisma saccharinum. The sequence continues at coordinate 63,973,531 of NC_139241.1, read as the reverse complement.
CCTACTATTATGAGATAAAATTTTAAAAAAATGACTTCTTGACTGAAACTTTAAGTGTATGTCTTGAAAACATAAAATAGAATATAAATATTCTAGAAGTCTTCACATTCTAATTATTATGCAACTAAATATAAATTGATACAATCAATCCCCTAAAACCAACAAAAAAAAAAATAATTTAAAGAAACTGGAAGAAAGCTCTTTCAAGCTAAATATATAAGTTTATCATAACGAAATCGCGGTAATGTCCCTCGAATTCAAATATAAATAAATCCTAAAAAAATAACCCTTAAGTAAAAAAAATAAGAAAAGTGGTATCCACCCAACAATAAAATTCTAAATAAAACACTTATAAATAAAATACTAGCATATTCAGATATAAAAATTAAAGCAAATCCGCCAGCGCTATATTCAACATTAAACCCAGAGACAAGCTCAGACTCCCCCTCAGCAAAATCAAAAGGAGTCCGATTAGTTTCAGCTAAACAAGAGCTCAATCAGGCTAACGCCAACGGTAAAGCAATAAAAATAAACCATAAATAATCCTGAAAAACATTAAATAAAAGCAAATTATAACCACCAATTAAAAAAATAAAGGATAATAAAATTAATACCAATCTAACCTCATAAGAAATAGTTTGAGCAACGGCTCGAAGACCTCCAAGTAATGCATAATTAGAGTTAGATGCCCACCCGGCAGATATTACTCTATATACTCCCATTCTCATACAACATAAAAAGAAAAATACCCCCAAATAAAAATTAAATAATAAAGTGTGATATGGAAAAACAACCCAAACAACCAAAGACAAAAATAAACTAAAAACTGGAGACATATAATATGGATAATAGTTTCTTAAAGTAGGCAATGTTTGCTCCTTAGTAAATAATTTAACTGCATCAGCAAAAGGCTGAAAAATACCACAAATTCCAACCCGATTAGGCCCCTTACGAATTTGAATATAACCTAAAACCCTGCGCTCAAATAAAGTAAAAAAAGCAACTCTAATTAAAACACATACAACTAAAATAATAAAAGAAATAACCCCAATAAATAAATCTAATAGCATCTACTATAAAAAGAAATTATCTTCATTATTGAATTCTAAATTCAATGCACTTCTCTGCCATAATAGTAATTATTATTAATCAATATTATATATATAATATAAGTATTTGGTCCTTTCGTACTAAAACACTTTTAATATTAAGAGATAGAAACCAACCTGGCTCACGCCGGTTTGAACTCAGATCATGTAAGAAATTAAAGGTCGAACAGACCATCAAATTTGAAATGCTACCCCCAAATGATATCTTAATCCAACATCGAGGTCGCAACCCCTCCTGTCGATATGATCTCTCAAGAAAGATTACGCTGTTATCCCTAAGGTAACTTATTCTTTAAATCACTAAAAATGGATCCAAATAACAAAAATTATTGAATATTAAATAAAAGAGAGCTAACTATTATCTTCCCATCACCCCAACAAAATATTATTTAATAATATAGACAATTATATTACTAATCAAAACATCATTAAAATAATATAAAGATCTATAGGGTCTTATCGTCCCCTTAAAAAAATAAAGCCATTTCACTTTAAAGTAAAATTATATACTAATTAACTAAAGACAGTCTATTCCTCGTCCAACCATTCATTCTAGCCCCCAATTAAAAGACTAATGATTATGCTACCTTCGCACGGTCAAAATACCGCGGCCATTAAACAAGTGTCATTGGGCAGGTGATACTTCATATAAAAATCATGAAAAGATGTTTTTGATAAACAGGCGAGAATAAATTTTGCCTAATTCCTTTAATTAATTAAATAAATATACTAATAGAATCATAATTTCAAAATAAAACCAATTAAAACATATAATTAAGTAAGCAAGTAAAACCAAACTAAATTTTTAATAAAATTTCAAATAAATTATAACAAAATTACAAAAATTAGCAATCTCCAAACCAATAAATATAATAGTTTAATATAAAGTTATAACCAACATATTAACCAGAAGCACATCCCCCTAGTCATAACTAAACATTAATATTTTAATATATATATTAATATAAAAAATATTAAAATGTAAAGCTATATTAAATATAATTCCCTAATAACTAGATATAAGGTAAGTCGAATAACATTTTATTACAAATAACAATTTTAACAGAAAAATATAACACTTTTACCTTAAAATTAGTCTACTAGCTCCTCACCCTTCGAGAAAATAGAATATTCAATTAAAATTTAATCCTCCCTGATACAAAAGGTACGATTATTAACATCTCCTATAATAAAAATCAATATTTCATATATTTAATAAATCCCAACACTGTACTAATAACCTATAACAAACTAATTTATATGTACTAAATATATAACCAACCCCAATAAAATTACTTTTCATATATAATCAACTTATAAACTAAATTCAAATAGTAATAAAATTTCTATCAAAATATGTCGAATTGCACGACTAACTACTCAATGTAAATGAATATTCTAACTAACAGAAATATTTTGATATTATTCAAACTAGGCACACCTTCCGGTACGCCTACTATGTTACGACTTATCTCACCTATATAAATGAGAGCGACGGGCGATGTGTGCATGCCCTAGAGCCAATAAACCAAAATGTTATTCTAAAACAAAATTACAATTAAATCCAATTTCAAATATAATTTCAATATACTATCCAAATCAACATAATGTAACCCATCTCCACCCACTAATAAGCTGCACCTTGACCTGAAATATATTTCAACAGAAAAAAAGAATATATATATTTAAATATTCAAATTACGGCGGTATACAAACTGATACTTTACAATAATAGGTCAAATAGAACGCGGAATATCGATTACGGAACAGGTTCCTCTAAATAGAATAAAGCACCGCCAAATTCTTTGAGTTTCAAGATCATAACTAATACTACTCAAACCAAATTTACAATGATAATAATAGGGTATCTAATCCTAGTTTAACATATCACCTTTATAGAATTAATAAAAACAAAGAACAAATTATATTAAAAATTTCACCTAATAAATAAAATATAAACAACCAAAAATCAATTATTACTACAATTAAGCCAACAACTCTCCACTTATGTCCCCACGTCTAACCGCGGCAGCTGGCACGAATTTAGCCGGACAAAATAGATATTAAAATTTAAAATCCTGTAATCTAATTTACATTAAAATTAAACAAAGCCACACACTGCGAACTAAATCTAAATACACCACCTCAACCCATAAAAAATTGGCGGAAATTTTTCCTCTCTTTAATAAATACATATGTAAAATTTAACTAGGGAATTCTAAGCTAGAATAAAACTTTAACTCTAAAATATAAAGAGAGGTTCTTTATTATCATATAATATGTATTATATTAAATTAAATTATAATTAGAAATTATCTCACGAAAATTTCCTCCTTTTTTATTTTTTTACTCACTTCCCGTACTATATAGAACACAATTTTTTTTCCCTCAAAATTGTGTTCTATATAGATATATTAACTTCTTTTTCCTCTAGACTCAATAAGTATTAAAATGACATGTTAATTAAGTCAATTACTTTAAGTTAGACTACAAAAACTTAAAGAAAATTGGATAAAATTAAAAAGGATTCTGAAGTATTTTATATTATTTAATAAATAGGTTCTACTTATTGATCATAACAATAAAAGTCTAATAAATAATATTATTAACCCACTATTATAATTTATATATAAATAAGATGTCTGAAAAAGGATTACCATGATAGGGTAAAGTATACATGAAATTCAACATGTTCTTATTAATTTATTTGTGACAAAAATGAATTTTTATAATTGAAAGAATTAAACTTTCTCCGGCGGTATCAAACCCCACAGTGCATCGTACACCAAAATATAATAAAAAGGTAAGCTAATTAAGCTAGAGGGCTCATACCCCACATATGAAGGTCTATAATTAATCCTTCCCTTTTTAATGCTCACAACCCCCAAGAAAATAATATTCCTATTGACCCTCACAATAGGAACCCTCCTTTCTATTTCTTCCACTTCATGATATGCAGCCTGAATAGGCTTAGAAATTAATTTAATATCTTTTATTCCATTAATTTCTACGCCAAATAATCAACGAAATACAGAAGCATCACTTAAATACTTCCTAATTCAAGCATTAGCATCATCAATAATTTTGACCGCAGCATTAATTATAATTAATGCTGTAAACTTCCATATACAGATCCAGCTTTTAACTATAGCTTTATTAATAAAAATAGGAGCTGCTCCATTTCACATTTGAATACCAGAAGTTATAGAAGGAATAACATGAATTAACTGCCTAGTAATAACAACTATTCAAAAAATTGCTCCATCAACATTGCTTAGTTATGTAATTGACAATTTAAACATAATTTTAATTTTAACAATTAGAACATCAGCAATTATTGGAGCAATTGGAGGATTAAATCAAACCTCGTTACGAAAGATTATAGCCTTTTCATCAATTAACCACATACGAGGGGGTGCTGAAAAGTTCGTAGCCCAACCCAGAAGGAGTGCACGTGGAATGATAAAATTTTACAGTTATTGTACATGCTCCCCCCGAAGTGCAATACACTTCTTTGCATGGTGCTCCAATTTTTGCAGACCAGTGAAAAAAAATTCTGAAGGTTGTTCCACACACCACAGTTCCGTAGCGCTTATCACCTCCTTATCAGATCCAAAATTGCATCCTTTCAACTGTTGTTTGAGTTTGGCAAATAGGAAATAGTCTGATGGAGCTAGATCTGGGGAATAAGGAGGATGATCTAGACATTGAAACCCTAGATCATGCAATGTCAGTTGTGTTTGCAGTGCTCGATGGACAGGGGCATTATCCTGCAGGAACAGAATTCCTTTTCTCATTTTTCCGCGGCATTACACTTTCAATTTGTCTTTAAATTTTGTGAGTAATGCAGAGTAATACTCTGCATTAAATGTCTGACCCTTGGGCAGGTAGTCTATGAGTACGACTCCATCCTTATCCCAGAATAATGTTGCAAACACTTTCCCAGCCGATTTCTGCATCTTGAACTTCTTGGGGCAAGGGCAACCTGAGTGCCGCCACTCCATTGACTGTTGTTTCGTTTCAGGATCGTAGTGGCACAACCATGTTTCATCCATGGCTAGTATTCGTGACAGAAATTGGTCTGCATTGTGTTCAAAATGGGCAATGACTTCCCTTGATGTCCTCACTCTTTCACGCTTTTGATCTGCTGACAGATTTTGGGAACCCATTTTGCCGAGAGCTTGCGCATGTCCAAGTCATTATGAATTATTGGTACCAACGCGTTCCCGAGAAATGTCCATAATCTCTGCCACACGTTTTGCTGAGATTCTGCGTATTCAAGAATAAGGTCATGAATTTCATCCACGATTTTGTTGACAGTCACTGTTTTTGATCTTCCTGCACGTGGAGCATCATCTGTTGAAAAATCGCCACGTTTAAAATGTGCCACCCACTTCTTCACAACTGCATATGATGGAGGAGAGTTCCGTAGTGTTCCACTGATTTCCTCATGAATTTGCTTTGACGTCTTTGCTTGGTGGAACAAAAAATTGATGACAGCTCTGATCTCGATGTTTGTGAAAATCGCTGGCTGGGCACACATGATCACTTCCGGGGCCTGAAAACCACAATACCAATTCCGTTATTAATATGAAAATTTATATGTGTACATACCAAGATATGTTCTCTAAAACTGTAAAGTTTCATCATTCCACGTGCACGCCTTCTGGGTTGGGCTACGAACTTTTCAGCACCCCCTCGTATCATGGATTATTCTAAGAATAACATCAGAAGATAATACCTGGTTAACATATTTACTGCTATACATCCTTATAACTACCTCTACCATTATGTTATTTTCAATAAATAAAACATACTACGTCCATCAACTGTTTATATTAAAACTTCCACCCATTAAAAAAATATCCTTATTCATATCAATATTATCTCTGGGTGGACTACCACCTCTACTAGGGTTTTTACCAAAATGGATAGTTATTATCCAAACAACCAACTTTAAGCAATTAATTACAATTATAATCCTAATTAGTATATCGTTGTTAACCCTATATTATTACTTACGAACCTCACTTACATCAATTTTAATAAATTATAAAACTAATATATGGAATATTATTAATAACAAGCCGTTAAATTTAAAAGAACAAGTATTATCAGTAGTTACAATTTTTCTATCGGTATGTGGACTACCTATAATTCAACCAATTTACATATCTCTATAAAATCTTCATAAGGTCTTAAGTTAATTTTAAACTAATGACCTTCAAAGTCATAAATAAGGGGTACTCTTTTAGGCCTTAATACATATATGTATCACCCTGAAATTGCAGTTCAAAATTATTATTCTTAACTATAAAGCCAAAATTTAATGAGAGAGTTTTAAACTCATAAATAAATTTACAGTTTATCACCTATAGCTTCAGTCATCTCATTCTTGCAACGATGATTATTTTCTACTAACCATAAAGATATTGGTACAATATATTTAATTTTCGGAGTATGATCAGGAATAGTTGGAACATCATTAAGTATTTTAATTCGTATAGAATTAGGCCAACCAGGAAGTTTAATTGGAGATGATCAGATCTACAATGTGATTGTAACTGCACACGCATTTATTATAATTTTCTTCATAGTAATACCTATTATAATTGGAGGGTTTGGAAACTGACTAGTACCTTTAATAATTGGAGCCCCAGACATAGCCTTCCCACGATTAAATAATATAAGATTTTGATTACTACCCCCATCATTAACTCTACTATTATCAGGAAGAATTGTAGAAAGTGGTGCAGGAACTGGTTGAACAGTGTATCCTCCCCTATCTGCAGGAATTGCACATGCTGGAGCCTCTGTAGATTTATCAATTTTTTCATTACATTTAGCAGGAGTATCCTCCATCCTAGGGGCAGTAAATTTTATTACAACAGTAATTAATATACGAACCATAGGAATATCCATAGAACGAGTACCATTATTTGTATGATCAGTAGTAATCACTGCAGTTCTACTATTATTATCATTACCAGTTCTAGCAGGAGCAATTACAATACTATTAACAGATCGAAATTTAAATACCTCATTTTTTGACCCATCTGGTGGTGGAGACCCAATCTTATATCAACACCTATTCTGATTCTTTGGACACCCAGAAGTATATATTCTAATTCTACCTGGATTTGGAATAATTTCACATATTGTAACTCAAGAAAGAGGTAAAAAAGAAACATTTGGAGTTCTTGGAATAATTTATGCAATAATAGCAATTGGATTCCTAGGATTTATTGTATGAGCACATCACATATTTACTGTAGGAATAGATGTTGATACCCGAGCATATTTTACTGCAGCTACAATAATTATCGCTGTACCAACAGGGATTAAGGTATTTAGATGAATTGCAACACTACATGGAACACAAATTAATTACTCTCCATCAATATTATGAGCATTGGGATTTATTTTCTTATTTACAATAGGGGGATTAACAGGAGTAGTGTTAGCAAATTCATCACTAGACATTGTGCTGCATGATACATACTATGTTGTAGCACATTTTCATTATGTATTATCTATAGGAGCAGTATTTGCTATTATAGCAGGACTAGTACATTGATTTCCACTATTTACAGGAGTAATAATAAATCCAGATTGGTTAAAAATCCAATTTATCTCAATATTTATTGGAGTCAATTTAACATTCTTCCCACAACATTTTCTAGGATTAAGAGGAATACCACGACGATATTCGGATTATCCAGATGCATATACAATATGAAATATTGTTTCAAGATTAGGGTCAATCCTATCATTTACAGCAGTAATTATTATAATTTTTATTACCTGAGAAGGTATGACAAGTGCCCGACCAACATTATTTAATCTACAACAAGCATCATCAATTGAATGATATCAAATGTCACCTCCTTCTGAACATACATATTCAGAACTTCCAATACTACTTACTAACAACTAATTTTTAAGGTGGCAGAGAAGTGCATTGAATTTAAGCTTCAAATATAAGGATATCCCTTACTTAAAAGTGGCAACCTGAAATCAAGTAGGATTACAAGATAGATCCTCCCCATTAATAGAGCAAATAATATTTTTCCATGACCACACAATATTAATTTTAATTATAATTACAGTATTAGTAGGATACTTAATAGCATCATTATTTAATAACAAATTAACAAACCGAATACTCTTAGAAGGACAAACATTAGAAACAATATGAACAATTATACCAGCAATTACCCTAGTTTTTATTGCCCTACCCTCTCTACGCCTATTATACCTATTAGATGAAATTAATCAACCTTCATTAACCCTTAAAACTATTGGACATCAATGATACTGAAGTTATGAGTACTCCGATTTTATAAGGGCAGAATTTGACTCATATATATCCCCAACAAATGAAATGTCCATAGACTCATTTCGATTATTAGATGTAGATAATCGAACAGTATTACCAATTAACATAGATATCCGAGTATTAACTACATCTGCAGATGTATTACACTCATGAGCCATACCATCCATAGGGATTAAAATAGACGCCACCCCAGGACGACTTAACCAAGCAGGAGTAAATATTAGTCGAATTGGCTTATTTTTCGGACAATGTTCAGAAATTTGTGGTTCTAATCATAGATTCATACCAATTATTGTTGAAACTACAACTCACAAATCTTTTATTAATTGATTAATAAAAATTATACAAAAATCATTAGATTACTGAAAAGTAAGTAATGGTCTCTTAAACCACAAAATAGTAATATAACAACTACTTCTAATGAAAAGAGTTAGTTAATATATAACATAGGAATGTCAAACCTAAATTATCTTTATAGATACTTTTTTATTCCACAGATATATCCATTAAATTGAATTACCCTATTTATAATATTTATGTCAATTTATTTTCTATTTATAATCATCAATTACTATAATTATAATAAATTATTAAATAATAGCAACTTTAAAATAGAAAATAAGCCAAAAATTAAATACTGAAAATGATAACAAGATTATTTTCATCATTCGACCCGACATCATCAATTATAAACATATCATTAAATTGAATAAGAACATTCCTGGGACTATTAATAGTCCCAGCCCCATTTTGATTGATACAATCACGAACCTCTATATTGTATAACATAATAATAATAAAGTTACATGAAGAATTTAAAACATTTTTAGGAATAATTAATCACCAGGGAAGAACCCTAATATTTATTAGTATATTTTCAATAATTTTATTTAATAATTCAATAGGATTACTACCCTATGTATTTACTAGATCAAGTCACTTAGTATTTACCCTAACCCTGGCCCTACCAATATGATTATCATTTATATTATTTGGGTGAATCAATAATACAAAACATATATTAGCACACCTAGTACCGGAAGGTGTACCAGCACTATTAATACCAATTATAGTAGGTATTGAAATAATTAGAAATCTAATCCGTCCAATAACCCTATCAGTGCGACTAGCAGCAAACATAATAGTTGGACATTTAATAATATCAATAATTGGAAATACAGGAACAATATTAGAAATTATTGGACTTTCAATATTAATTTTAGCACAAATTATATTAATTATTATAGAAACAGCCGTAGCATTTATCCAATCTTATGTATTTGCCTTATTAATTGCTATTTATTCTAGAGAATCAAAATAACCAATGTCAGCAAACCAAAACCACCCATATCACCTAGTAGATCAAAGTCCATGACCGGCAACAGGAGCTATTAGAGCAATAATATTAACAACAGGGATAATTAGATGATTTCACCAACAAAATATAATTTTATTATCAATAGGGATAATAACTATACTTCTTACAATAATTCAATGATGACGAGATATTTCACGAGAAGGAACATATCAAGGATTACATACAAATCAAGTTATAATAGGACTACGATGAGGTATAATTCTATTTATTATTTCAGAGGTACTATTTTTCGTATCCTTCTTTTGAGCATTTTTCCATAGTAGACTATCCCCAACAATTGAGCTAGGAATATTATGACCACCAAGGGGAATTACTCCATTTAACCCAATACAAGTACCTTTATTAAATACAGCAATTTTACTAGCCTCAGGAGTAACAGTAACATGAGCCCATCATGGGCTATTAGAAAAAAACCACTCACATACAACGCAAGCCCTTATATTAACATTAATATTAGGAATATATTTTACTATTCTTCAGGCATATGAATATTATGAATCCCCCTTTACTATCGCTGATGCAGTATATGGATCCACATTCTTTATAGCAACAGGATTTCATGGACTACATGTTATTATTGGATCAACATTCCTAGGGGTATGTTTAGCTCGACATATCCTATGCCACTTTTCACCAACACATCACTTCGGATTTGAGGCAGCAGCCTGATATTGACATTTCGTAGATGTAGTATGATTATTCCTTTATATTTCAATTTACTGATGAGGTAGATAATTTACTTAGTATATTTAAAGTACACTTAACTTCCAATTAAAAAGATTATAATAAAATAAAGTAAATAATTAATATAATCATAAGTATCTCATTATTAATTATAATAATTACCTCAATTGTAATAGTGTTATCCACGTTATTATCAAAAAAAATAATTACAGACCGAGAAAAAAGATCACCGTTTGAGTGTGGATTTGACCCAAAATCCTCAGCACGAATTCCATTCTCTATAAAATTCTTTCTAATTGCAGTAATTTTTCTAATTTTTGATGTAGAAATTGTACTACTATTACCAATAACAGTCGTTATTACTAATTCAAAACTAATATATTGAATATGTGTTAGACTCCTATTCCTATTAATCTTACTTTTAGGCTTATATCATGAATGAACCCAAGGATCACTAGAATGAGCATGCTAGAGTAATAGTTAATAATAATATTTGAGTTGCATTCAAAAGGTATTGAATAATTCAATTTACTTTATTGAGCAAGAAGCAAAAGCAATCAGCTTCGACCTGAATAAATTGGTATATATTACCCTTGCTTATTTGACTGAAGCCAAAGGAAGACGGCATATTAATGTTAATAATAAAATTAGGATTATCTCCTCAGTTAAGGGGTATATTATTAAGTGGGGGCTGCTAACTTCCATCTTTAGTGGTGAAATTCCATTAATACTCTCCACTATTTCTTTAGTATAAAATTACATTATCTTTTCATGATAAAGCTGAACTTGAAATAAGTTCAAGAAGTGCCTACAGAATCATTTTACTCTTCCTAAAAACTTCAATATTATGCTTTATTATAAGCTATATAAACACACATAAATTATTAATAAAATTACTATTAAAAATGTAAACATAAAATAAATATTAAAATAATTAGAATGTATTAATTGGATATTTAAAGAACCACTCCTTATATATTTATAGACTCCCTGTCCCCCCATAAGTTCACTTCACCCATAATCAACAGCCTTAATATACAGACCCCCAGTAATAAATGAACTACCAATTAATCCACCAGAGGATAAATAAGGCAAAAATCATATCCCCCCCAATAAATAATATATTATTTTATTATTAAAAAATGGATAGATTTCGAATAAAAAAGATGTAATATTATATCCAATTCACCCCCCCAATAAAATACATATAATTGCCCCTATTTTCAAACTAAATGGAATAATAATAACAAAAACAGAAGGAAATATTAATCATATTAATCCAGAACCCCCTACAATAGATAAAAATAATAGACCTAATATACCTTTAAATATACCTCATCCCCCATCATCTGAAAAGAATTGAAATGATATACCTCTATAAGATTTACCAACTAAATAATAATTTAATCGAAAACTATAAGCTATTGTTATACCCGTAGAAACTCATAATAAAACAAATATTACTAAATTAAAAGAAGATATACTTAATATTTCCAAAATTAAATCCTTAGAATAAAACCCAGCCAAAAATGGTATCCCACATAGGGCAAGACTAGAAATTATTATACAAGAAATAGTTATTGGTATTTTATTAATTAAGCCCCCCATACAACGAATATCCTGAACATCCCCTATTACATGAATAACTACACCAGCACATAAAAACAATAAAGATTTAAATATAGCATGCGTCAATAAATGGAAAAATGATAACTCCTTTAACCCCACAGATAATGTTAACATTATTAGCCCAAGTTGTCTTAACGTAGATAAAGCAATAATTTTCCTCAAATCATATTCAAAATTAGCACCAACCCCAGCTATAAATATAGTTAGTCCTGATAATAATAAAAGTATCTTACCAAAAATGGTATATATCAGTATATCTCCAAAACGAATTAATAAATAAACCCCAGCAGTAACCAAGGTAGAAGAATGAACTAATGCAGAAACTGGGGTTGGTGCAGCCATAGCTGCCGGCAACCATGCAGAAAATGGAATTTGTGCACTCTTTGTTATCCCAGCAATAATAATAAATCTAGTAATTAATATTATATCAAAGTCAGAAACTAATCATAAATAATAAATATAATTTCAGCTACCATAATTTAATATTCAAGCAATAGATAATAAAATAAACACATCACCAATTCGGTTAGACAAAGCAGTTAATATTCCAGCAGAATAAGAACGAACATTCTGATAATAGATTACTAGACAGTAAGAAACTAGTCCTAGACCGTCTCATCCTAAAATAATTCTAATAATATTAGGAGAAATAATTAAAAATATTATAGATCCAACAAATAATAAAACTAAGATAATAAATCGATTTATATTATAATCCCCCTCTATATAAGAACCTCTATAATTAATAACCATAGAAGAGATATATATAACTAATCCTATAAAAACTAAAGATATCCAATCAAATAACATTGTTATGATAATGCTAGAACTATTCAAATTAATAATATTTCACTCAATAAAAACTGTAATATCCCTAATTAAAAATATTATCCCCAATAATAATAGAATTATTCTACTAATTAATAAAATAATTGATGTTACACTTGTAATAAAAAAATTAAAAACCATTGATCTAAGAACCTTTAGTTACCACTAAGTCCACAACTTACTATTCTACTTAAACTACTTAAATAATTTAAATTCAATGAAATATTGGAGAACAAAAAACAATTAAAAAATTTAATGGAAATAAATGACAAAATAATAATAAATATTCACGAATGTTACTTCTTCAACAAGAAAATACACCAGAATAATATATTCCATGTTGAGTGTAAGAATATAAATATAAAGTATAACCAGCACTTAAAAAGGAGAGTAGTGCAACACCTACAAAACTAAAGTAGGATCACCCAATAATTCTATTTAATAAACTAATCTCACCCAACAGATTAATAGAAGGAGGAGCAGCTATATTAGTAATTCTCAATATAAATCATCATAAAGATAATCTAGGGATATAATTAATTATCCCCCTATTAATTAATATACTACGACTACCTAATCGTTCATAAGTAATATTTACTAGACAAAATATCCCAGAAGAACAAAGACCATGTGCTACTATTAAAGTAAGACTACCATTTATTCCTCATGCCCCTATGGTTATAATCCCTATCAAAACAAGACCTATATGTGCTACAGATGAATATGCAACCAAGGCCTTTAAGTCAATTTGACGTATACAAACAAGACTAATTATTCAAATTCCAACAATTCTAATACCAAATCAAAAAATATTATATTTAATAGCTAATATCTCAATACAAGAAATAATTCGCAAAATCCCATACCCTCCAAGCTTTAACAAAATCCCAGCCAAAATCATAGACCCACTAACTGGGGCCTCAACATGAGCCCTAGGTAACCACAGATGAACCAAAAATATAGGCATTTTTACTAAAAAAGCAAACACCATTCTAACATACCAAATAAAATAATTTATATTAATATTAATATATCTAAATATATATATATATAAGCTCCCCACCTTATAGTTTAACATAAAAATACCAACCAAAAGAGGTAAAGAAGCAAGTAATGTATAAAAAAGTAAATATACCCCCGCTTGTACTCGCTCTGGCTGATATCCTCATCCTAGAATTAAAAATAAAGTAGGTACTAATGATCCCTCAAAAAACAAATAAAATAAAAAAAAATTTATTCTTATAAAAGTTAATATTAACAATAATAATAAAATAATTAACAAAAATATAAATCTACAAGGGTAAAAATAAATAGATATAATACTATTTCTAGCTACTATTATTAAAAAAATAATTCAAATGCTAAGCAAAATTAAAGAATAAGACATCACATCTAATCCAATAAAATAACCAGCCCCTCATACTCCAATACCAAATCATACTATTAACAAAAACAAAAAACAACCAAAAATAATAGAAATTTGAACCACCATTCATAAAGAACTATTAAATCTCAAAAGGATTAAAAATATAAAATAAAAAATATATTTTAACATTTCAATAATACAAAAGAATTAAAATAATCATTACCATGAGTGCGTGTAACTGACACTATAACAGATAGGCCAAGAGCCCCTTCACACACACAAAACGAAATAAATAATAAACATATAATATATATATTACTATAATTATAATTATTATATTACTATAATTACTTTATTTGTGCATATTTTGATATGAAAATTCAACAAAAAAATACAATACACATTCCTTTTCCAAAAAACACTCAGAATATTTGAAATAATTAATGTGCTTTTGAAGAAAAAAACATTAGTGAATAAAGTGCGAAATGTCAACAAAATGAAAGTGGGGGGTAATGTGGAATACAGTATTCCACATTACCCTCATAATTAGAGATTACACAACTTTGACACTTAGCCTTATTGTTCTGTTCATTTATGTTAATTCAACATTCGTTATGCAGTTAAATGAAAAACTACAAATTTACTTGCAAAAATCGCAAATAAACACATCTCCCTCTGATGCACTACAGAGGTCATGGGCCCAGAATTCACACAATATACACTGGATCCACTTACTGCCTGGAACATCAGTCGACCAATTCTCTCCACAGAACAAGCACTCAGTGTCTGGGTTCCTCGGACCTACACTTTCACCAATCACACTACAATGATCAAATGATCAGAGGTGATTCCATCACTTTCAATGGTCGATTCACTTGTTGTACGTGCAATGTCTTCCTGCTTCTTGCCACGCTTCGTTCTGGATTTTGCCATTTCATCTTTTCCTTTCCCTTCACACTAATTTGCTTCTTTGAAGATACATCTCTTGCACGAGTTGCTTTTCTTTGACTTCTTCTTTTCTGATTCATGAAGAGAGTGTTGTAGAGAATGTTTATAAGGTGTTCCTGTGAGTACAGTTGAAGAAGTGGTTCTGCTTCCCCTCTTGGATTGTGCATTACTTGTGGTTGGAACTGGAGATATATCCCATGGTGTTACTGCATGGTTGGGTTGAGTTGATCGGCGAGTGTAGACAGCATTTGTAGACTTTTCACTTGGTGAAGTTGTTTCCTGTACAGGCGGTGTGGGATTTTCAGTTGGCGAAGATGTGGATGGTTGTGGATTAACACTATCAGGAGGTAGAGAGACGTATTTACTGGCTGTGTTGGTAGCTCCAATGAAATCACTGTCTCTAAAAACGTTTGGATTCAGGGGATGAATCCCTGTGCATTTGAATCCATTAACAGCAATCTCGCCCGACTGAGCACGTAGGTAAGCTCTGGAAAAGAGTTCTCCTACGTCAAAATGAGTTGCTCTTCTCCCATGGTTACGGAGAAACAATCTCAACTCCTCGTTGTAATATCTCTTCAGAGGGCTCAAGAATGTTCTATCAAGAGGTTGTAGCTTATGTGTCGAATGTGGTGGCAAAGAAATTATAACAACAGATTCTTCCCGAGCTAGGTCAATAACCTCAATATTCCTGGTGTGGCTGTA
The DNA here is from genome assembly GCF_977018435.1 of Lepisma saccharinum. Classification (NCBI taxonomy): domain Eukaryota; kingdom Metazoa; phylum Arthropoda; class Insecta; order Zygentoma; family Lepismatidae; genus Lepisma; species Lepisma saccharinum. Next base: position 63,957,548 of record NC_139241.1, on the reverse strand, counting down.
GTGGCCATCAAGTATGAGGAGTACTGGGTCATCTTTGCTTGGCTTCACTTTACTGATGAAATGACGAAACCAGTTAGTGAATATTGAGAGTTGAATCCAGCCTGAGGGATGGTACGCTGCGATGGTACCTGGAGGTGCATATTTCATCAGTTGAACATTTTCATTTTTCCTTGGAAAAATTAACATGGGAGGGACAAATGAACCACCCGCACTCATACTTGTTACTACAGTTATTAGTGGTCCTCGCTCAGCGGATGTCAGAGTACCCATCTGTCTTTTCCCCCTTTAATGCAACGATTTTGTCCTGTTTGGTTTGCACCACAGTAAGTCCACTCTCATCTACGTTATACACACGGTCAGGGGGGAAATTGAACTTCTTGTAGGCATCTTCCAAGTTGTTGAAAAATTTAGCCACGTTTTCGCGACTGAAGCCATTTACTCTCGCAAATGAGGTTCCAGTGGGATTTCGAAGAGTCACTACATCTTTATGTCTTTACATAAACAATCTAAACCAGCCTTTACCAGCACATTCTCTTACCACAGAGAACGGGTGCTTCACATTATTTCGAACAGCTAATTGATAGGCAACTGAACAAATGTCACGTTTTGTGAGTCCATAGTAACGAGATTCCATTTCTAAGACATAACTAACAAGATCATTTTCCATGGCTGGAGAGAAGATTGGCTTTCGACCTACACGTATTCTTGCAGCGTCATCTGCAGATTTGTCAGAATGTTCTCTAACTAATCAAAATATGGTCCGTGGAACATTATATGTTTTGCTGGCACGCAGAAATCCCATTTTATTTTGCCTGACTGCTGTCACATCTGCAAAATATAAAGAGACCATTTTGAGCATTAAATATGCTGATGAAATATAGGATTTTTTTGTCATAATACATTTACTGTAATTATTCTATCTTAACATGGGTACAATTTCAATTTTCTTTCTGCAAGGGTTTAGGAAAATCTAATTTCGTAATAAGAACAGTAATAAGGGCTGAAGAAGGAATGGCTGCCGCATAATAAGATCAATGCCGAGAGAATATTTGCCAAAAATGTTCTCATTAACAAGTTGCAGAAATTTTGAGGGTGTCTTGAACCCCCCCCACAACATGATAAACATTCTCTGCCATTTAGCTGTACCTTATAACTGCATGCAGGAAGTCATAAAACTATAAAAATGTGATTTTAACAAATTGTATCAAGGCCTGAAAAAGAGAGGGTAATGTGGAATAGTATTCCACATTACCCGCTAACTACTTTTCTTTTTTAATCTTAAATTAGATAATAACGCAAACTTCCAGGACACTTAATTGACAATGCGTATTTAGCTACGACATTGGTGAACAATGTCACATAGAACACTTTCAGAAATCTTACCTTGTGTTTGCTTTGTGTGTACAAAACGACGGTAACGAAAAAAAGTCCGCTCCCTCCAAAACAGCTTTTTGTGCTCTGTCAGCAAACATTCACAGTGGATGGCGGGGGTTGCTTCAGTGCTGCCATCTGTACATACTGTCAGATGGTTCTAAACTACTCCGATAGATGGTAGACGTATGTAGTTGTAAATATCATGGTATTCCACTTTTGCCGACCATTCCACATTCGCCGCCTCTACTCTACTAATCCGTACCTTTGTTAGCACTCTAGTTCACCTTCTAGGGTATCATTGGCAGTTTTATGCGGGGCATGGACATGCCTTGATATGCATATTGATATGAGGGGCAATACTACTCACAGTATTGCGGGCCAATCATTGATATGCGATTCAAAACCATACATTTTGGTTGCAGGCAGTTACTGTCTTCATTCTCATCTTTCACAATGGATACTAAGGCACAACCTATGAATTCAGCCTTGGCTTTTTGCATGAAGATGTTTATGGTTCTTCCTCAGATAAGAGTCTCTTAGCTGGTAGGGAAGGATGGGTAAACCAAACTGGGAAAGGAGAGGTTCAAATGGATTAGGGAATCATAGATGAGATATAATTCTATGATGCTAGTTTTGGTTAGTACTTCATTTAGGATATATTCAAATCTATAAATACATGGATCAGCTATGACCTGTTCAAAGGTATACTTCCTGGTGTTATAAAAATGATACAGAAATTCTATATATTTCACTTTTCCGTCCTCTTTTTCTAATGGTGTAGTCTGGTGAGCTACAGTAAGAAAATGTACTGACATTTATCTTGAATTTCTGGCTTGATTTCTTTGAGGGATAAGTGGTTTAAGAGTTAAGATGGCGTCAGGACTTACGGTGACCTCTAGTGTCCAGTTGAATCCGTATTTCCTCTTAAAGAATTTAAATTTTGCTATCGTTTGAGTTTTCAACTTGTGTAAGAGAGAGAGAAAGAAAAAGTGTGTATATATATATATATATATATATATATATATATATATATATATATATATATATATACCAGGTGTATAAGCTTAAATCTGCTGTTTTGTAGTTAGAAAAAAAAATGGTTTGTTCATAGAAGGCAACAAGAAATTTATTCAAAGTACTTGCCCTCGCGAGATACACATTTTGCCCACCTCTGGGGCAATTTTTTGATACCACGCCAAAAAAAGTAATTCTCTTTCGAGGCAAACCACTCATCAAGCCATTTTCGGACATCTGCATATGAATCGAAGTGCTGCTCAGCGACGACGTGGCCCATCGACGAAAACAGATGGTAGTCGGAAGGGTCTTGTGAATAGGCGGGATGGGGTAGCACCTCCCAGTTGCGTGTCTCCAAGTAGTTTTGGACCAGTCTTGACGTGTGCTGTGGGGCGTTGTCGTGGAGGAAAATCAGCTTGCCATATCTTTGTTGATAATCCGGCCTTTTGTCACACAGAGCATGGTGCAATTTCATCAGTTGTTGGTGGTAGCCGTGGGCAGGGACAGTTTCACCAGATTTCAACAGCTCAAAGTAGACGATACCCTGTTGATCCCACCAAACCGCATCGTCTTCCGGCTGAAGCGATTTGGTCTCGAGGAAGATGTTGATGGTTGGCCGGGATCAACCCACGATTTCTTGTGTTTAGGATTCTCAAAATATATCCACTTTTCATCGCCACTCACAATCCGATGCAGGAAAGACTTTCTTTTATGTCTGGCAAGCAAGATTTCGCATGTGTTTTGGAGTCTCTCCAGCTGCCGATCGGTCAATTCATGCAGCAACCATTTTCCGATCTTTTGAACCTTTCCCATGGCACGTAGACGCATGGAAATGGCTGCTTGAGTAAGACCCAATTGCTCGACAAGCATCTTTTGCGTTTGGGTATCGTCCTCGTCCAAAAGAGCATGCAATTGATGGTCCTCAAACTTCCTGGGCCGATTTTCACACTTCTTGTCCCTCAGGTCAAAATTGCCGTCTTTGAACCCACGAAACCAATCCCTGCACGTTGTTTCCATACAGCACTGTCACCATAGGCCTCCACAAGCATTTGATGCGATTCGGCAGCCAATTTCTTCAAATGGAAGCAGAAAAGCAGACCTTCCCGCATATGCTCTTTTTCTGGCACAAAACTAGACATGCTTACCACAGGAACACTGTCTGTTGTTGTCTGCACATGGTGGCGATGTGCACTGATTTGTGTTGGCAGATGTCCAACTCATACAAACACCAGGTATGGCGTGCCCATGGTAGCTTCATACACTCACTAACGCCATCTATGAGCAAACAGCAGATTTAAGCTTATACACCTGGTATATATATATATATAGAGAGAGAGAGAGAGAGAGAGAGAGAGCACGTGGGCCAAGAAAGTATTTCACACTTTCGTATAAACATTACTGTTTCGAAGACATTTAAGGAAGGGGGTTGAAGCTCCAAAAACCCACTCTCGGTACGTCCCCAAGTAAATCGTAAATACTCCACTGTGTCCTTCCTATGAAAACTACTGTTATAGTTGGGAAAGGAGGGAAGAGAGGCTTATCCCACCTGAAATATTGTTGCCGCTCTGGAATCAACACGTCGTTTGTTTTCTGGTGAGCGTGGCTTTATTTCACGCATTCTGTGCGGAATTCTCGTTTAGTGTTCCTTGGTAGCAGTAATACCTAGAGGCAGAGACGTAGCTAGGATATGTTTTTGGGTGGACAAATTTCTGTAAATTATATATTGTTAAGCCAAATATTTATGGTGAATAAATGTCAAGGCTTTGGTACAAATCTGGACACATTTCGGGATCGACAGCGGTATATAAAATGGCATTTCGTTGTGAAAATGATGAATATAATCCTATACAGGGTGTTCCAAAATTAATATCGGTGTTTTAATTAAGTGTATATTCTATTACATATACAATACAGAAATGAAACATACCTTAAAAGGAAGGGTAACTCAAACAGTTTTTTGTCACAAGTTACAAGTGTTTAATGTGGGATCCCCTTGTGACACGGCACACATCTAGTCTGTAGGCAATTTCTTTCCACACTGAAGCTAGCATGTCTGGTGTAACAGACTCCACAGCTGCATCAATCCTGCGTCGCAATTCAGGGAGGTCGGCAGGTAGCGGTGGCACGTATGCACTATCCTTTACATACCCCCACAAAAATAAATCGCAGGGGTGAGGTCGAGAGATCTTGGGGGCCATTGCAGAAGAGCCACATCATCCTCACAATGACGACCTATCCATCGTTGGGGAAAAACAGCATTCAACCAATTCCGTACTTCACGATGAAAGTGTCTGGTTGACACATGATGGTCCTTTTTTGCTCACGATCCAGTTGAGGGTATAACCATTGCTGGAGCATGTCCAAATATGCAGTACCAGTGATAGTGTTTTCCACAAAGAAGAAAGGTCCATGCACTTGTTCTTTGGATAGAGCAGAAAAGATATTCACTTTTGGCGATTCCTTTGTGTGCTGCACTGTTTGGTTTGGATTTTCGGACCCTCAAATACGCACATTATGCGTATTCACTTGTCCACTAAGATGAAATGAGGCTTCATCACTAAAGATTACACGTGTAAGAAAATCATCTTCCAGGTCCAGCACATTTTCGCAGAAGTTGACACGGGTCACATTATCTAAAGGCTTTAGGGCCTGTAACAGATGTAGACGGTACGGCCTCATGTGCAGTCTCTTTCGTAACACCCTACAAACAGTCGTGAACGGCACTGACAGTTCTCGACTCGCCCGCCTTACAGATTTCCTGGGACTCCGACCGAAACTTGCTCTGACCTGTTCCACTTGCTCATCTGGTAGGCGTGGTCTTCCGGAGCTCTTCCCTTTGCACAGGCATCCCGTATTCTTAAATTGGTTGTACCATCTTCGGATGTTGTTATCCGATGGGGGATCACATCCATATTCCCGCCGAAAAGCACGCTGCACTTCAATTGCTGAGTTACACCTTGCGAATTCCAAGACACAGAAGGCTTTACGCTCAGGAGTCATCTCCATCTTTACTACTAGCGACGTGCTGCGACGGAGTTAAGAAACATCACCTGCGAAGTAGAAACAAAAACTGTTTGAGTTACCTTTCCTTTTAAGGTATGTTTCATTTCTGTAATGTATATGTAATAGAAGATACACTTCATTGAAACTCCGATATTCATTTTGGAACACCCTGTATTTGATTTGAAAACTGTACTGTGATCACACAAAATAATTGTACATATATGTATATAGTTATCATAGATTTACACGCCGTCCTCCGTGGCGGAATTGTTAGCACATGGTTAGTACGACGCCAGGGGTTCTGGGTTCGAATCCTGGCCTGGGCATGGATGTTTGTGAGTGTCAATTCATCAATTTGATCATATCATCACTCATCCCGATCTTCGCAAATTTGCCAAAAGTGGCAGAAGAAGCGAAGTAATATCAATGAATCAATCATAGTATTATGTTTATTCCTGTATACACTATAAACTGTAGGTCCCGTCCCAATTAGCTAATTTGTGCATAAAGTAGATTTAACACCACACTTATGTTTTGAATTTCATTGTTACCAAGGTACAGTAGTGCACCAATGGGAAATACAGTGATTATTTCATGTAGACCGTCACGAGTGGCGTGCCCAAGGGGGAGTTGGTGGGGGTTATATCCCCCCTTTTGGCTCAGTATTCCCAAAAAAAAGAACGTCAAGAGTAGGAAAATATGGCGAAATGAGGAATGACTACCAGAAAAAGTGTACATAACCTCTCCCTTTCTAAAATCCTGGGCACGCCACTGAACGTCACAGCTGTGAAAATTTTAGCAGCACTCTTCCCAAATTGTGTTTACAAAAGTCCCCCCTTTTTCCTCTGTGATAAATTGTACTTTTCAGTACACAGAAACGACCTTACAGCTCCCCTGATGGAAAAGTTTCTATAAATTCCTGCCAGTCGGTACAGCTAAAAAAACGTGCTTCATTTCGACACAAATGAGCTAGCTATAAATTCACTCAAAGAGAAACTGGAGTTTCCGGCAAAAGGTTTATCTGCTTCTCTCCCTAGGTCTGTTCACATCCAACCCGAACATGGCCTCCACCATCCTCTTGCTGTGCTGCGTGGCGATGAAGATCCACCTGACACTCTCAATGTCTCAGGAAGAAGCGATGGTCTACGAGTTCATGAGGAACGAACTGGCGGACTTCCTGATCGCCATTCGGTACCAGTGGGTGAACAAGAACTTCATCATTGCACACGAGCCGTCCATAGAAGGAAGTGAGTGATGCTACCAGCCCCCGTTCGCCAGATCCATTGTTAATTTAACCCTTGACTTAAAGTTTGTTTCCTTTTCATTGCCAGGTGAAGACTACCCTCTCCTGCTGCATAACCCTTGTGTATCCGTTGTCACCTTGTCCTCTGTAATCTCTACCGCCCAGTGTTACTTTCTTCATTCCATATACTGTCTGCAAAGCCGCCGGCAGAATTTTTTCTCAAAGGGGTAGAGTGAATTCATACATTATCCTTCAGTCTTAGAAATTTATAGTTTACGTTAATTATTATTATTTTACAAATTAGAAAAATTCTTTCTTCCCATAAACAACTATCTCTCTGTTGATGAACAGTTCCACATTTTTCGCCGACCCGCACACTCCTAGTTACGACAGAGTCAACATGGTGAAAACATTCTCTCGTTATTATTGTTGGACATGGCAGTTAATTCCTGTAAGTTACAGCATGTAAATCACAGTAAACAATATTATTTGTAATAAAATAACGCTACAATTTCATTACATGAACTAAGATATCCCCTCTGCGGGCCCCGTTGACTGTCTGGTAGATTTTTTTTTGTAGCTGAACAGTCGGTTGTAAAGTCTGTAAGGTTCACTTCAAACAGCACTTAACTGTGTATACCAGTGGCGTCTCTTGGCCTCAAATTTGGCCGGGGTTTATTTTTTAAAGAATTTAAAATATAATGACAATTCACATGAATTACAAAAAATAGGTATTTTTCTTCTTCTAGACTACAAAACTGGACTTATTTTTTTTAAAAAAAAGTATTTAAAAGGTAATAACAATACATATGAATTACAAAAAAACAAGCATTTATCTTATTCTAAACTACAAAATTGGACATATTTTTTTTAAAGAATTTAAAATATAATGACCATTCACATGAATTACAAAAGAAACAGGTATTGCTGTGAAACGTACCTTTCTACGAACGATGGTTCTCATTTAAACAAGAACTGTGCTCTCCTGTTCTTCTGCTCAGCAAATTTTGTAATTATTTTTTTCATTCAAGCCCTCTATGTTTGCAATGTATTCTTTCTCTATTGTAAGCACTGCCAAGGCATTGAGTCTGTCTTGTCCCATTGCATTTCTTAAGCAGGTTTTAATAGGCTTCAATGTGCTGAAACATCGTTCAGATTCACCTGTTGCCACTGGAGTTGTTAAAACTATGTTTGTCATTTTTACTGTTTACGAAAAGGTATCCTCTAAATCATTTTCAATGAAAAACGAATGCAATGTACTGATAGAGTTTATGTTTTTAAACTCTTCACTACAATAAAGAACACGAAGTTCACTCTTTAGTTTTCCCTCTTCTATGAAGGGATAATATTTGGCACAATTCTTACACGAATCATCGAGAAAAACAGACTTCCTCCAGTCATTGAATTTTGCAGGGTCAACTAAATTGAAACACTCCAAATGTTCAGTTGCCTCAAATCTCTCTTCGGCTTGAATAATTATATCGCAGCAGTCAATAGCGCATGCTGTTTTGTTAACACAACTCATTTTGTATCACGACTGATGTGTATTTATTTACTTTGGATTCCTCTAAATGTTCATGCAAACTGTTATCTAGCTTAGCAATCTCATTTACTAAATCTAGGAAGATGCCTCTGTTTAAAGATTGTTCTCTTTCGTTATGTCCTCGTAGAGCAAGTTCATGTCGACCGCAGAACTTTAAACAATCGATAATTCTATTTAATATATGCCTATTTGTGTTTTTGTATTAATGTAACACTCGGATGGTCAGGACCTAATTGTTTAACAACAAGTTTTTCTTGGCCACTCAATGTCTGAAATGGTGTTGCCAACAAGAAATCCACTTTGTTCATAGCGAATAAAAGCCACCACAACGCTACACTACAACACGCGGGATCGAATGAACGCGACGCCACGGAAGTAGCCCCGAATCAACATGCAAACCCATTGCACCCCTCCCTTCGCTCTTTCTGCTAGCACGTGACCTTCACTGTAGTGTGTAGCGTAGACCACTCCTTCCTCTGCGACGAGCCCCGAGATGATAACTGACATCAATGCCGCTAGGAGCGCTGTCGTATCCATTGCTGCTGACGATGAACTTACGTCGGCAAAAATCGCCTTTTAAAAGATTGTGTGATAGTTATGTATTGTGGTGATTGAAAATTACGTCAATACGTCCGTTTTTCTTTAGGGGCTAAGCCCCGGAAGCCCTAAGGGACGAGACGCCACTGGTGTATACAGTTTCTGCTTCATCGGCTGCGAAATACCACCATCAGGATTATTTTGTTCCAAACAGTTTATATGTACACATTACACATCCAAATTGTCAAATCTTAGCGCATACTATGGAAGGAGAGAACAGGGACATGGGTATCGCCAGAAATCTTTGTTGTGGTTTAATAAAATTGAATAGTACCCTTAATAATAAACCTTGCAGAAACGCCACTACTCGATATACCAAACGAGTCATATCCGATACACTATGTTTAAAATGTTTAATTTTCATTTTTAATACCGTTAATATATCGAAATGTGTAGTTTTACTTTTGCAAAACTTGATTTGCAACATAATTTTCACTCTGTAATAATATTACAGTAATTGTGGTTTTAGATTTTACTCTGTGTAATCAGTACATTAACAATTTATATTTCTAAGTATATTTGCATGACTATCATTTTTCTATATTTTCTACTATGAAACTGATTTTCAGAAAGTGATGTGTAAAATATCAATTGTAGTACGTATTTGACAAGGTTTTTTTTTTGTAAAAGCGGCATACGAGGCCGAAATACGTCCACTCAATAAAGGCGATTCTATTCTATTCTCAAGAAAAATAAAGTCTACATTGTGTAATCTCTCTCTCAGTCTGAATTATAAAAACTCATTATTACTTGCGTTACGTAGTCACATACAAGAATTTCTGACATGGTTCTTGAATTTTACACTGAATTTTTTGCTAAGTTATTTCCTACTTATTTATTATTCTCAGTTACTAATGAATTGAACCATATTTCATTTACTGACTATTAAAATAATCTTTTTAGGGGGGGGATGAAATAAACAAGGCCACTTTTGTGAGCTAACCCTAACGACTGGCTTGGAGGATTGAAACCCAAGCTGACACTCACCACAGACAAGGTATATTAATACCTTGTCTGTGCCCTTACACCTTCCAGAGGGGAGATCGACTACTCCTCTAGACTTTCCTCTCGGAGCCCATGACTTCTGGGTGCCACGCTAACATTCCCCTTGGTCCGCAGGTTGGGAGTACCCGGAGATCCTGAAGCAGCTGGAGGCGAAGACGAGTTCCCACGATGTGCAGATGTGGTACATCTCCTCCATGAAGGTCTCCGTCGGGACTTTCATCAAGCGGATGCTCTTCCGCTACAAGATGTTCATCGTCTGCTTCCCCTGGGACAAGAACGCCAACAGCTTCATCAGGAAGGTAAGACATGCAGGAGGAAGGCCGTTACGAATGGTCTGCAATGGCCGTATCTAATCCGACTAAACTCTCACAATAGGTAGGGAAAATACTCTGTATGTGTCAGAATGCTGACTTGAAGTACGGTCTTGTCGGAAGTGACGTCACCTAGTGCAGTTACTTTGATTTTTCTGTTGGAATCATGGACGTCGCAAGATCATTTAGTTAGTATTTGAACAGAATATAGCGACAGTTGAAAGTGTGTTAGATTAAAAAAAATAATAATAATAAGGAAAATATAGGAACCAAGTTGTATCTCCATGTTCTACCATTTAATCCAAGAAATAAATGGTTCCACAGTTTTCAATATTCCAAGAAAATATAGTTTTATTGGAGAGGTCACAACATAAACCTTATGAATAAAATGTTCTCCTACCTTTTACAGCCTTTTCGCGAATGATCAGTGGCGTCTCGTGGCCTCAAATTTGGCCGGGGCTTATTTTTTAAAGAATTTAAAATGGAATGACAATTCACATGAATTACAAAAAATAGGTATTTTTTTCTTCTAGACTACGAAACTGGACTAACTTTTTTGAAAGAATTTAAAATGTAATGAAAAATTTCATGAATTACAAAAAAAAGGGTATTTATCTTCTTCTAAACTACAAAACTGGACTTATTTTTTGAAAGAATTTAAAATATAATGACAATTCACATGATTACAAAAGAAACAGGTATTGTTGTGAAACATACCTTTCTACGAACATTGACTCCTGTTCTTATGCTCAGCAAATTTTGTTATTAATTTTTCGTTGAAGCCCTCTATGTTTGAAATGTATTCTTTCTCTATTGTAAGCAAGTGCCAAGGCATTTGGTCTGTCTTGTCCCATTGCATTTCTTAAGCAGGTTTTAATACGCTTCAATGTGCTGAAACATTGTTCAGATTCAGCTGTTGCCACTGGAGTTATTAAAACTATGTTTGTCACTTTTACTGTTTCTGAAAAGGTACCCTCTAAATAATTTTAAATAAAAAATGAATGCAATCTACTGATAGAGTGTTTTTCAACTCTTCACTACAATAAAGAACACGAAGTTCCCTCTTTAGTTTTCCCTCTTCTATGAAGGGATAATAAATCTGGAAAGATGCCTCTGTTTAAAGATTGTTCTCTTTCATTATGTCCTCGTAGAGCAAGTTCATGTCGACCACAGAATTTTAAGCAATCGATAATTCTATTTAATATATGTCTATTTTTCCGGACAAATTCATTGTGTCTTGTAATTGACAGCCTACGTCCTTCATCAATTTGTGTTCGAACATCAACCCTGCCAAACTCACTCAAACATAGCGAATAAAAGCCACCACAACACTACAGTACAACACGCGAGATCGAACGCGACGCGACGGAACTAGTCCCGAATCAGCACTCAAATCCATTGCACTGTCCCCTTCTCTCTCTGCTAGCATGTGACCTTCACTGTAGCGTAGGTGGGTGTAGGCCACGCCTTCCTTTGCGACGTGCCCCGGAGACCGATAATTGACATCAATGCCGCTAGGAGCGCTGTCGTATCCATTGCAGCAGACGATGAATTTACGTGGGTAAAAATCGCCTTTTAAAAGACTGCGTTATAGTTATGCTTTATGGTGATTGATAATTACATCAATACGTCCGTTTTTCTTTAGGGGCTAAGCCCGGAAGCCCCAAGGGACGAGACGCCACTGCGAATGATGTATGCAAAAGTTAATAAAAAATACAATAACTGTAAATTTCAGTACACTGGGTGAAATGTGAACAAAAAATGTATGAAATAACTTTGTACTAGATATTCACTTATCTGTTTATTTTTATTAATACATAATATTTATCACAGTATAATAACAATTTTATTATTATCAATTTTTATTATTGCTATTATTTCTACTATTCAAGTTTTATCATTTCCCGAGCTCCAGCAAAAAATTCTGGCAACGCATATCGTTGGAATAATATCTAACCGAAATTTATCATTGTTATTATTATTTACAATAAAAATAATATATTTTATGTTTTTTGTAACTTGAAATGAACGATGCCAACCTCTAGGAGCTGGTCAATGGACCGGTTCGAATCCCCGCCGTGCCCGACCCTCATTTGCATTATATAGCCTACATTTATTTTCAGCTACGCAAGAAAAAAGAAAACAAAGCTGGTTTATACCGTCGTGCAAAAAGACACTGACATATTTCTCCAGGTAAACTTATTGCACTGCAGTAATATCATCACTACTAATAACTGAAAATTAGGAATGATTGCTACTGAGAAAAATCTTTCAACAGAATAATATAAATGATCTTGAATAAGCAGTCGATGAAAGTAAACACCATGTCAAATTTCCCTTGCAAAACTTTACTATTCTGTTTCCAGCTTTAAAACGAAGTAGGTGTGGCCAATAAGTTACCGAAATTTGTATTAATGCGCGCGGTGCCCACTTTCTATTCGCCAGCACTTGCCCCTCCCTCCCAGCGCACGTGTTGTCTTCGGTGTCAGTATTTTCTTTCCACAACGTTTCGAAACGAGTGACTTTTAAAAATGTGCAAATATTAGTTTTTAAAATGAACACTGTTGTAAATACGAGAGATGAAGAAAATATAATAAAATAGAGGTAAACACTTACCAACGATGTCAGTTCTCGTCAATGGTAATATGCCATGTAAGAAGAATTCACACAGCTGGTCGTTGTAGCGGAGTGGTTATCACTGCGCTACGACGCCAGGAGTCCCGAGTTTGAATCTTGGCCTGGACATGGATGTTCTTCGTGAGTGTTATTTCATCAATTTCACCATATCATCACTTATCCTCATCCTTGCGATTAGCCTTGGCAGAAATGCGAAGTAAAATAAACCAAATGAATTATGCAATAATTTAACCAGCGTAGACAAACTCATATCCATGAAAAAAAAAAACATCCACTTTCCTGCTGACGGCAGCAAGTACAAAATCGGTTAAAATGTGCCATCCGCGTTTTTGTTCGGCTGAATTTCCTTGCGGACCGCAAAAATGCTTCTTTTTAAGACACCTGTTCAGAAGTTAACGATTCAACACAATACTCTGGATTCACCGCAATTTTGTTATCGCCACTAGTTCAAGGTTTCAAATGTAGATGTTTTGTAACACTTGCTGTTGAAGCCACATCAACATTCAATGATACTTACAACCTATAAACACTACGCAAAATCTCGAGAACCACCACACGGCAAAGGAGAGGAGGGTAGGTTTTGCAGGGTCGAGGGGAGGAAAGCTATAAATAGCCGTGTGCTTGAGGGTTTCGGAAGATTCTTGACCACGAGAAGTAGTGTCTCCAACTATGTTATTTTTTCCCTTATGAATTAGATACAAGAAATGTAAAGGTCTTATTACGTACACGCGTGTTGGAACATTATTAAAACTTTGTAGTTGCGAAGTTGGCTATATAGCAATTAGATACGATAACAGCTTTGGAATCTTACCGAATTGTAACGATGTTTCTATAAAGGTCGGGTAGCAACACTGAATGGCACAGTTTGCCCATCTGTAACGCCAAAAGCTTGTGTCCCCGCCCTCTACAAATTCCTTCTTGGAAGCACTTGCCAGTGTATGCATCTGGCATTTTTCTTTGACAAGCTGGGGGAATTCAGGTTCCTGAAATCTGAGCATGTTTTATGTGGGAAGTAAAGGAAAGGAAACGCAGGTGGATCATTTAATAAATGCTAAATAACATTCCGTACGATTTTAAGCATCACTGGTTGTATTTGCACCAAGCACTTTGGCTTTTCTCAAAGGTTTCCCTACAATCTCTTGCAGTGTTGATTTTACCTTTCTAGATAAAACGCATGAAGTTGAAAGTAGTGTGTGCGTGTTTGTGGTATATACATCAACACGTGTGTAATCTAGAGATTCCCATGTCAGTCACTGTCAGTCTAAATCATGTTTTCTGATTCTGTCTAGTCCGGTGATTCAAGATTATAGACTTAACTTAATATTGCGAATTTGCAACACTGCACAACACAGAGTGACGGACAAGTAGCGGGAATTGCGTTAATTTGAATGAGTGAATGTCGCCGTAGGTGCTTTACTAAAGAATGGTTATGAATTCATAAGCAAGGATAAGGCTAGTAAATGCTTTGAACAGCATACAATGCTGTATTACTCTAGTTTCAAGACGGCATTGAATGGACTATCTATCAGGGTGCAAAAGGTCTGCGGAGGGACTACTGCCAGAATCCACCAATAGGGCTGCACTGGCTTTCTCTAGAACACGTGCTTTTGTTTACATCCACTTCGAAGTGGAAAAAATATGGAGCTACCGTGAATGCATCTGCACATGTTAGATTACCTGAATTGGCTTTCGTTCATCTCTCGCATGTCATAATCGAAACTTCAATTTTGAAATCACAGAGAATCCTCTTCCATATTCAGCGTTACTAACACGAGGGGCAACGAACGCCTTCGTGCATGGACTTCTAGAGCGCTAAGCAGGCGACCGAGTTCAGTGCCGAACGAGAACGTCATAACTGGAATATCCAATCAGAGGCCGTTCGGTTTTCGTGACGTATAGCATCAATTTGCCACAACTTCTAAGGCCATTTTTTTGCAAACTATTTCGAATTTTAACACACTATTTTGCACAACCTTAATATAAAATGAATGGCATGCAGTGATACAGTTAAAATCACATTTTAGGTTAGAGTGGAAATGTCCATTCGAAAGATTTCCACTTCCAGTCCAAGATTTCGAGATCATTTTCGAAGGGTGTTCGACTCAAGTACAGTGTTGCACCTTTCGGACACGGCCACTGTGTCGCGTTGGATGAAGAGTTGAGAAGTAGGATATTCGTCTGCTGTAGGGACTGAAACTGAAAATTTGGTCGCGAAGTGTTGGCAATCTGAATCTTTTATTGCCACATTGTCATAGACGTGGATTTTCTGGTAGTGGAGAGGTCTGTGCTTGCAATCCCAAATGACCTGCCGCCACGTTTGCTTGCTTGCGCCGAAATCGATGCAGACGACATCGCCTTGTAGACGACAAAGACGTTTTTGGCATTTATACCTTTATTTGTCGATGATTATATAGACGATGAAATGAATAATACACATTACACATACCTTTTCCCACACGACGATGAATTTCATCTTCGGCACGAACTTCATATGTTAATCCAGTTCAATAGTCGAAGACATATACAGTTGAGACTGCCTCATACGTAACTCACTTCTGCGTAATTCCGTCATATACGTAATAGGTCCAGCAAAATATAATTTTAAAACCTCTAAATTATAAACCTTAATTTTAATGCATTTTTAAGTAATTCTGTGTTATACGTACTAATTTTTATAAAATACAGTTGATTTATATAACCAAGCTACAGTTTTCAGTTGATACTGGTCGGCTATGGAGAACAGAAAGAGGGAAAGTTAAACGCTGGACCAGGAAGTAAAATTTGTACGGGAAGTGATCGCTAATCCACATGAAACTAAAACTGAAATAGCTGGAGATTTCGTCATCGCTTATACCACACTTTGCACTTTCATTAGTAACAGAAATGTTATTTTAGACGATTTTTAGAATTGGATACTAAAACTATGACACCGTAGTGTCTACTGTAGTATTTCAGTAGCAAGGTGAGGTGTTCACTAATAATGTGGAGAATGTAATGTATTTAAGAAACAAACCTTGAGGTTCGTTAATTTACTACTCTATGACAGAAATAACTTGTATTACGCATATCTTGTTCCTCAAAATAGATACAATTTGTATTTTAACAATGATATGACATGGTATCTAAATCTGATTTGTAAAAAGTAAATCTCAGTTATACGTAGTATTTTCTCTTCACCTTGATATTCGTATAACTCAGGTTCAACTGTAGTATTTTCTGTAGTTCCGCCATGTTGAAACAACAAAGTTGTGGAAAAGTAGAGCAGGGAAAATTAGTTGGGTCGCACGTGCATCCAAAATGGAAGCGTCCCAACAGTTAAGCAACTATTGTGCCGATTAGATACAATAAGGGGGGAACCCCCGAATGTTACCATACCTCCACCCGTATGCATTCAAGGGCATACGCTTTGTCCCAGTGCCTCTGTGAATAAACTGGGACGTCTTTTGCTCGAATTACGGTTCCCCCGTTATTGTTTTGCTCTACCACTTTATTAAAATTTCCCATTACAATATTTGAAAGTACAAGAAAATAACATTACTACATACATGAAATGATTACATAAAATAGTGTATGGACACAGTATTACAGTACACAATTATTTCTTCGTGAGATGGAGATTCTGTATGAAAGTGTTTGCAGTTTATATTGTAGTTTGGTATGGCTGTAAGTACCGGATTCTGTGGTACCAGAATCTAAGAAATTGAGGATTTGTATGACTCGAGTGCTCTATTTAATATAGTTGGTTTGTAAAGGTATGATTAGGCTCCTGGACCAGCCACCGAGAGAGGGTGAGTTGATGGTTGAAGCCCATTTTAGTTTGTATTGTTTCGTCGTTTGCTCCACCCCAGAGGCTAGGTGTTCCGCCCTCGGTGTCCCGTCCCGTTTCCTTTAGGAGGAAGTGGACAAGGTATACAGCACTCGAGTTCCATCACTATAGTGGAGTATTGCAATTTGTAGTGAGAAAAACAGAAGTTGTAGATAAAAGAAAAGAAAAGATTGTCGCCATGTTTGTGTATGTGTAGGCCGAAATGTGTGCACTTCAGCTAATTCATGGCGACGTGTATGATTACAATCAGATAACTAGTAAATGTAAAGTAAAATAACTTTTAATAAAATATTAATGAAAATAACAATGATAATACGAAAATAAGATAAAATATTATTATGAGAATTAATAATGAAAACACAACTGTTTATGAAGCTCCGGATTTCCGGTGCTATGTTCTTACTGGCGTACCAGTACTTGTATCTACAGAGGGGTTTTATTTGATAATTTTATGAATTTGGGTTGTGTTGTTTTGAGGCTGTCTCCCTCAGAAGGTAGTCCTTGTGTATTTCTCCTTGCATTCGCATGAGACGAAATCTTCTTCTTTCGGCTGCTTCACTTCTGGCTGTAGATGTCACGAAGAATTTCCTTCTGGGGGCATTTATTGGTGCGTTCTCCTTATCGCTCTTCTCCCCGGGAACTACTGTGGGTGCTCTCTACGCGTCGAGAGAGCATTTTGGGACCTCGTAACCCTTCTATCTTGAGGCTGGCTGGGAGTAATGAGAGGTGTAGTAGGTCGAGCCTGCAGCTGTGAGTTGAACCGTTTCATTTCCTCCAAGGAACCTGCTTTTGTCAAGCATTTCAATTTGTCTATTTGTTGCTGACAGAGAAGGATTTTGATATCCGTCGTTGGTAGTTCCCTCCTCAGATTCTTGATGTAGTCCCCAGCTGCCGGGCAGAAGAGGACCTTATGTTCTGGAGAATCCTCTGTCTCTCCACATGTGGCGCATACTGTTGTTTGCCTGCTACCAATTCGGTGCAAGTGAACTCCATAAGGACCATGGCCTGTCAGCAGGTGAATAAGTCCTCTTATGGGGAGATCACCAGTAGGAATTTTGGCTCTTATGTTCGGGATGAATTCATATGTTCTTCTCCCGTTTTTCGCTCTTTCCCATTCTCGTTGCCAGTCCGTGGTTATTTTGTCGTGAATTTCTTGGAGTGTCGGGTGGAAGGTTCCTATCGTTCTTATTATGTCTCTTTCATTGCCCTTCGTGAAATGGTATTTAGTGACTCTCCATCTCGCTTCCAGATCCATTGGCAGGTGTCCTGTGACAGCCAGAAGCGCCTCAGTCGATGTTGTACCAAAGGCACCTGTCGTTCTTAAAAGTATCCTTCGTTGTGAGCCTCTTAGTGTCCTTAAATGTTTTTGTTTTTTAGGCCATCTACCCACGTTGAAGCCGCATATGTTACTATTTGTGCATATATGGATTTAATGTAAGATTGTATAATGCTAGGATGTAGATTAAAATTCTGGGAGGCCAACCTTGTCAGTTTATTCATGGCTAGTTCCCCTTTACTTGTAATAGATTGTATATGAGCTCCACATTATAGCCCCTTTTCCAATGTTACTCCCAGATATTCTGCGGCATTTGCTCGCTGTATAGATTTCCCTGATATTCTGATTGTTGGATTTCTACTTCTGCTGAGGCGACCTTTGACGATCAGATACTTTGTTTTAGCAGCCGATATCTCAAGCTTAGCATTACGGCACCACCCGTTCAGTTCACTTAGAGCGTTATTTGATTTTCTCTCCACCTGAGCTCTCGTGTTTCCCGAACAAATGAAGGCAACATCGTCTGCATAGGCTATGACTCTATCGACATTATTGTTCCTTCCTAATAGTCTCAAACAGGGCTCGAGGTTTATATTCCATAAATATGGTCCCAACACTGATCCTTGTGGGCATCCTTTTGTTGACAGTTTGGACACAGTTTCGCCATTTAAATTTAATTTAACTTTCCTGTCTTTGAAGTAGCTATCCAGGATTTGGATTATGGTCACGGGACAATTCATTTTGTATAGTGTGGAGAAAAGGTGCGGCCACCATAAGTTGTCGAACGCTCCACTGATGTCGGCAAAAATAATTATGATATATTTTCCATCTATTTTCCTTGTTGCTTTTGTTAGTGCATTTATGGCATCCTCGGTGGAGCGACCCTTCGTGAAGCCGTACTGATTTCCAGTGTTACCAATCATTTTGAGGAAGTCCTGAAGTCTTCTATTTATAAGCTTTTCCAGTAGTTTACCAATACTATTTAACAGACAGATAGGTCTATAGGTTTTTAATGCCAGCTCATCTTGTTTTCCCTCGTTTTTAATTACTATCAATTTCCCCTCCTTCCATGGGGTAGGGAAGTGTTTCTCAATTAGGCACAAGTTGAAGAGTGACGTAATGAATTGAAGCGTCTTAGGGAGAGACATTTTTAATATCTCAGCCGGAATGCCATCAGGCCCTGGAGCTTTGCCATTTCTTACTGTAGCCAGTTCGCTCAACACTTCTTCAGGTGTAAAAGGAAGAATTGGGTTATTATTTGGGTACCTTCCCATCTCGCTTCTAATTATGGCATTAACCTCGTTGTCCGTGTCTTCATCATCATCTGGCAATAGTCCATACAGCAATGCTATGGCAGTTTCCTTTAAGTCCATGGTTATGGACCCATCAGGTTTCCTGAGAGTAGTAATTCCTGAATCCTGCTTAATTTTATTTGTTGCAATCCTGTACGGTATTCCCCATTTGTCCTTATTGAGATTTTTATTTACAAATTTTTGCCAATTTTTCTTCCTAAAATCCTTGAGCTTCTCTGCGTACCTAGCCTTGGCCCTGCGGTAGTCATCGAGTAGGATCGCTCTAGTGTTTGGAATAATTGATTTTTGATATGCCTTCCTACATCTTCGCATGTTTGCTCTTAATTTTGTGAGTTTTTCTGTCCATGGTCTCTTTTGTATTGCCATACCTCTCATTGGGGTGGATGTTTGTATTGCAGTTTGGAGTTCTTTAGTAAGTATCTCTGCCCATTCATCCAGACTATGCTCAGGTCCAGGATAATCCGGCAACACAATACTATCGAGGAGGGTTTCCATGTTTGTTTTCTTCCAGTTGTACGAAAGGTTTTGCCCTGTTGGAGCGTTTGGGATGTTTGGAATAGCATCCAGTCTTATATTAAAATGTATGGCATTATGATCACTGGTAGTGATTATGTCCAGTACCTGATATCCCTCTATTAATGGACACATACTTCTATTTGATAGTGTTAGGTCGATGTTGCTGGATGCTCCAGCTCTACCTCTAAAAGTTGGCGGATTCTCTGGTTGATTTTCAATATTTAGGTTAGTTTCAGCAATGAGATCCATCATCTTCTCTCCATTGGCATCGATTACCCTACCAAACCATAGGGGATAGGAAGAGTTGCTATCTAGTGTGATCAAAATTTTCCTGTTAGGGTAGCCTTCATAGGCTCTTCTTATACAGAAGATGTACTTGTCAATATTGTGACTGTATTGACAGTAACAGTTATTTATTATAAAGTTTATTGTTTCATAGCAAATTTCCACACAATTGATATGGGAGTCTGATAACTGAGCAATTTTTAAGATTTTAATTTTCTTGTTCAGTGAGATTATTGCTGCTTTTGCGTTTAAAGATGGGTTGTATATTGCTGTGGCACTGAGTGGTGCATGAATTATTTTACCATTTCGAGTGTAGGGTTCTTGCAACATTAATAAATCCACATTGTTTCTTCTGGCATAGATGAAAATTTCCTCTGTGGCCAGCTCAGTCCCATTTAAGTTCACCTGTAGGCAGCCTATTTTATTTTCCTTCAATGCCTTAATATCGAAGTCCACGATGACCATGGTTTAGTGGTGTTCTGAACAACTCTTCCATATCCCCTGACAAAGTCCTTGTATACCTCATCAAGGTCCAATTTTAGATATTTACGCTGTAGTGCCTGTTATAGTCAATCCTGCAGTTCATCTGGATCCACGGGGATATTGCTGCATCTCAGGAGCATTTGATCCACCATCGCCGGGAAAGGAAAGGTGATGAAGTTTCCGTTTTCATGTTTCATTCTGACCAGTAGGCGCAGCGCCACAACGAGGTTGTCCCTTTCTTCTAGTCGGCTTAACCTTAGGTTCAATTCGAAGTTTTGGTAAATGGCTTCATGGTTTATATCAGTGTTATGCAGATCTGGAGTGTCAGGTTTGGAGGATGTTATTAGTGTAGGTGCCGTGAAGTTTGGGTACTTATTTTGGTAATGGTACGGTGGTGCTTCCGGATTGAGGTTGCTGGACGTGGTAGGTTCAGCCCGGCAGTTTGAGGGAGTAATTCTTTGGGGTTGGTTGTTTGAGGTGAAGGAGTCCTCCGTTTGGTATGCAGGGCTGTCCGGGGTTGTGAGAATTGTAATAAGGGGTGGGTGTGTGGCTATAGTCGGAGATATGTCCGTAAGGAAGGACATAGGAGTAGCAATTGGTGATGGCTTTAATGATTCTGTTTTTGAAAATGAGGAAGTCTCCAAGAGAGTGGGTACTGGCGATAAATCAGATTGGGAGATGAATAAGGATTGAACAGAGTCAGAGGGTGATGTGTGAAATGATTGAGTTAGGATGGGAGATTGAGGGGGTGAGTTGTATACATATTGGCTGGGCTCTGGGGTTGAAAGACTCAAATAGGGAGGAGAAGGTAGAAAGTATTGGGGGTAGAATATCGAGCAGGGGTTTAGGCCTGGAATATAATTACTAAGAAGGGGTTGATAATGTATATAAACCTGGTTAGGTTGGGATACAGTGTTGAAGGAGTAGTTATTTAGGGGTGGTATGGAGGAGATTTGATGCAGTTTGTTGTGGTTTAAGTCATTTAAATGTTGGGCTAAGTCTATGGTAAAAGTAGTTTCAAGAGTGTATTTTAATTCTTGTTGTTTTCTCAGTGCGTAGGCCGCCGCTCGTCCCGAATTTCGTCGTCGACGGCTAGGAGTGTTTCTATTTTTTTCTTTTTCTTTTAACTTCACTATTCATAGTTGGTCTTTTCAATCAATCTCTGTTGGAAAAACTTTAATGTAGGGCACTCTTTCGGATTTTCGTGGAAATTTCTCTTCCTTGTCTTGCAAGGTATGCAAATTTCAACTGACTTGTCTATTCTGCATTCCTCCCTTACGTGATCCTCCAATCCACATCTGATACAGCATTTGTTACCCTTGCAGCGTTTCGCGACGTGTCCATAGTCTCTACACAGCAAGCAGAAAGTGACTACCAGAAAGTCCCTCATTGACAATGAGAGGTAGGCCAAATGGATCTTTTCCATCTTCAATATGGTTCTTCTTAGAGCAGGGTCCACCTCATAGACTCTGTGGCATGTTGTTTTGTTTCTTGGACCAGTTTTAAATTTAAACTTGAATTTGCTTGAAAATTCCTCTGGAGACAATTCCCTCGATTTCATTTAGCACGTAAAATTCTTCAGTTATTTCTTCTTCAGGCTTTCTTGTTGGTACATCGTAAATAATCATGAGTGGATTCCTCTTTTTCGGTAGCTCCGCATTCAATTTCTTATCTTTGAGCTTAGGATTGTTTATAATCTTTTCTGCATCTTCTTTTGTGGCTGTTTCCATGATTAGTGTTTTTGGCGTTGACCGCATGCCCTGTATTCTTACTCCTTCTCGGACTGGATTTACCAACATGGTGAATTTATCCCATATTTCTCTCCCCGATTGGTTGTCTTGCGCCGTAATGAATACTGTGTGTTTTGCATTCTGGGTTGCTTTTTGGATTTGTTGTACTTTTGTGCTTTGCATCGCTGGTGCAGAGAGTCTGGGCATAAGTTGGCTTGCTTTCCGTTGAGGTAGGGTTTGATTCAAGGATGAGGCACGCCGTTCTTAGGGATTTAGTTTCTGCAGTTTTTTCAGTGTACAAATGGCTCATTTTTGCAATTAACTCCAGGAATTCAGCTCTTTTTTCTGAACTTAGAGTATTTTCTTTTGATAAAAGGGTAGTAAGATCAAGTTCCATCTTCTGGAAGGCACCTAATTGTACTTCCGTTGAATCTGGCAGGATTTTTGAAATCTGACTTCCAGAGGGGTTGGAGGTGAAAGGAGGGGTGGGGGTTGAAGAGGGGTTGCTGGTCGCTGCTCTATTTTCAAACGCACTGAAGGTTTGTTCTGGGCTATCCTGGACGTGTTTCCTCTTGGGCAGGGGAGAACGTGTTAAACCACCCCTTTTCAAGGGGTCGGGGAGTTGCTCGGGGGCTGCTCCATGTTGGAACGATTGTTGTTTGTCTTTGGGGTAACCTCCGTAGGAGCCATCCTTCACACTACACCGTAATCACTCAAGAGCGGCTCAGAACCCGCGCAGAAGACACAGGTACAGCGCTCCCACCAAAAGCGCATGTGGACTTTGTTTTATCATTGCACGTGCCGCAGCTGTCAGACAACGTCCTGCATTTCTCGCGTGGCACTACGTCACCGCCCCGGATGACAGAAACACGTCGAACCAGGGGCCTAAGTCTTGAACTGTCAACACGTTAAGGTCTAACGAGTTCGTGACGTTTTTGTCAAGAAAGGCTAACGAATGCCATTTAGTGTAGTCTCCACTCTTCGTTAACGAATACGGTTACGGACGCGCTAACAGAAAACGAGTGGAACCTACTCACAAGCCAGGCACCTACCGAGTTCGTTCACGGCTGCAGATTTTCAAGATGGACACTATCAGCTGTTGCGGATGATGGTTTTGAAGAAAGAAGAATTGCAAGCCCACTTCGTTTCAGTCGTATTTCGAGTAAGTACGTCATGTTAGTATGTTATTAATATTATTGGGTATGAACATAAGGACAATTGGAACAAATCTGGGGGAGAGTGAAATACGTATGTATTGTGAATTGTTGCTACGATGTACCTAAAGAATTAAATACTTCGTGCAATTTTCCTTCTTATTGTTAATTACATTGTTCCACGTACTTTGTAAGAATTAGAGCTGATATTTTTGCAACATTCCTTAAGCTTAGCAATCGCGAAATAAAATACTACTGCAAAATATATTTTGATACACCTGGGAAATGTATGCCAACATTCCACCAACGTCACATCAAAATGTAAAATAACGATGCCGCACAAAATAAGAACAATTAATTTTCTGCAACATATTGTCCTGTTGCAACCAGTAAATGAAATTACGGTACTATAAAATACATCAATTAGGCACCACTACCATATGTTATATATAGGGGGAAAAAATGGTACACATGATTTATACAGTACGTGAACTGATGATAAAGATTTTAAAGGAAATTTTGACACTATGTTTTAAGTTGTATTAATTGCAGGTCGAGTGTACTAAATTACGTACTCCCTCGAATTTCCAGGAAAAATTCCCCATGGAAAGATTAACTGTTGTTAAGACTATATCAGAAGCTTGGGGGCATAGAAACGTATATTTACAGAGTTACGGACATTAGAATTTATCCCAAATCTATTTTTTTTATCACGACGGGAATGTAAAATTATCTTTTTTTTTATTGTAATCACAAAATCTAACCTAAACGCCTAAGCACCAGTAAAAGTGAAAGTACTCCATTCGGTTGCCCAGACACTGGTGAGAGAAAACCTTTTTTTGTGACAAAAATGTCATTAGTAATGTATATATGTGTGTGTGCATGGGAGGGGGTACTTGGTATACTGTATTCATAACCATCAATTGAAAAGGAGAAAATATTTTTTTTCTATATGAAACCATCAACAGAATGCACTCAGTTTAACTACCTTATGTCATGTGTTGATAGTGGGTAGCATGAATTTATTTTAAGCATGAAAATCTTTGAGTCAGTGGGAACTGTTTGATAGAAGTTTCCTTGTAAGAGAATTTATATTTATTTTTTCTGAAATAATTTTATAGGTGCTAGAAGCTCTCATTTTCACAACATGGAGGTACCAGCCAGATGGTTATAGGTCATCAGCCAGTGTATAGAGCAAGTGTGCAGTGCTATGGTGGTTATTGCTCCTCACAATGGATGAAGTTCCCATTGATACAAGCAGATCAGCTGGATGTTAAAAGGAGGTAAGATAGTGTACGTTATTTTTGTTTCATTATAATAACACCTATTGACATCCATCATGTGGTGGGTTTTAGACAGCTTCTACAATAAAATGTAATAAAACATAAATACTGAAATGAGTGGCTGACTGGCCATGTAGGTAGGTATATTGTGCAAGTGAACATGCTAGTTTATTTTCAATACTATCCATATAGTTCTGGATTAGCAAACAAATTTGTATCACTTTTTATCTCGTATTCCTATTTGCATGGACAAAACAATACAATTATAATTGTTAAGACAAACCAAATCAAAGGTGCTCATGGCAATAACAGTTCCAGAGTGATATTCTTTTAATATTTTATTATTTTTTATTGGAACACAGTAAAAGGTGAATTTGTGGGGTTTTCAAAACAGTTGCTATTTTCAAATAAATCAGAAGTAAACAACTGAGTAATGTGTAACATCAGATGGATGGTATTTCTCATTCAGAATAACATGAATATATATATATATATATATTTTAAAAAATCATTAACTTTGTGCAGTATCTTATTATGATCAATACCTCAACTTGTTAACCCAATTATTTGTGCAAAAGTTACAGTACTTTTCCTCTTTTGCAGATAGCCGATTAAAATGAAAATATTGTGAATACTCTCAGTATCCAGGGTGGACACATGAGGAATTCCAACATCAGATACTTTTGTCAATATAAGAATAAGGCAGGTACAAGGAACACTTGGCTGTTAGGTATGTAGATGTTCTAAGTCTGGAATAATTATTATTAATAATTTTTCCATGAAGTATTTAAATTGCACTCATCTCATATATGAACTGCATTATTAAAGATGTGAAGTACTATGTTTATTACCATTACTGTATTATGAATACATGTGTAGTGTTGTTTCATAATTATCTATATTCTACAATAAGTCTAGTATTCTCTTCTCTCACCTTTTTATTATTACAAAATGTGCATTATCCGTAAATTTTAAACTTAAACATTTCTGAGTTCTTCAAATGTTATCAAAACGTTTTATTCTTAGATACAAGTAGTAATAATAATAAGAAGAAGAAACCCTACCAGTATACAAGAAGACCATGCTAGGGACAATTTTATGTGGAAGCATTTTTATTAATAGAAATGTTACGTGAATGTTTCATAAAATCATATAACTATTTTTATTCCAGACAATACTTTTCATGGAAGCCTTCACATAACATTCACAGTTAGCATAATCTATAATGTTTGCCACACAATGAGCATGTGATTAAATATGATACATGTTTAATTTGGATATGAATAACAAGATTATTGAAATGTAATAGAATTTGTAGAATGTAAATTGAGGATGTTGTAGGCAAGTTTATAAAACACCTAGGAGTCATAACACATTAGCCCCGTCTAGTTGACTGCACTTTTTGACTCTCTTTGCACTGAAGCGTCTAGTTGGTTGCACGGTGCAACACTGAGTTGTCTAGTTTGTTGATTTGGAGTCAAGTAGTGTATTTGGTGTCTGCACCATCTGCACTACCTTTCGGACTGGTGTATGGTCACGTGGTGTGTGCTAACTAATCAAATGACCGTTCAAAGCAGCAGACAGGCATTTGTTGAATCTTCTTAACTGGAACACTGCTTTCCGTCTAGTTGGTTGAACGTGATTTCCTTGCACTACTCTTGACACTGGATACACCTGCACTGCACAGAGTGTAAAAAAGTGCAGCAACTAGATGGGGCTATTACATGTTCATTTGTTCAACATTCCATTTGCTATGGAAATAGAGCTTTTGTGGAACACTTGCGTATTTTTGGAAGTCAAACATTGACATTGCGATTTAAACAAAAGTACTCAAAATTTATATAAATGTGGCACTTTAGAGGATTGCCAAATTTAACATACAGTTTGTTTCATAAGACACTGGGGGGACCATCACCGGATATGTGCACTTTAGATGTTTTGAAGTAAAGCAATAGATTATAGAAGTGCTCATAAGTTAATACTTGAATTCCTGCTGATCCTTTAAAATCTTTTAAGTGAAGTTACTTTCAATTGTTATTGGGATATTTATTATCTACAGTGGAAACTCAGGACAGGCCTTTCTTTATCTTTGCAGGTAACAGTGGGTATCCAGAGGACCATGGGTCATGACACCAATAGATGGTGCTGGTGAAAACACTCTTGAGGTGCATAGCTGTGTAATGCCATTTGGACCTTTGGCATCCTAAAACAAAAATGGAGGTGTCTTTTAAAGAACATGGTGCTTCCCTATCACCCTCCTATGGCAACAAAAATCAAAGATGGAGGGATGGAAGAAAATTCAGTTTTCCTACCCACTGTCAACTCTGCATGTGTGTGTGTGTGTGTGAATCTTCAAATGCGCTTTAATGTTACTAAGTTTGTGTGAAATAGGTTTTCTGTGACATTCTTTTTGAAATATAACATTGTAACGGTACACCAGAACTTTATTTCAATATTGTTAGCAGTGCCAATTCCTCACTTATTTCATTTAATTATTGAATACTTTAAATGGTTCACTTATTTATTTTTACTACCTGCTGGAAAGTTTTCTTGAAGATTGGGACTCAACCAACAGAAAACTAAATATCTGCTTGAGCCAGAATTTTCAGATAATTTTTCAGTAAAATGCACATCAGCCATTTCATATGGCTTGGATGGCTGTTACCTTAAAATATATTTCTTTAAAGAAAGGAGATTTATATTTTCATATGCAAGATGAAACATGAAAAGGTTTATTTTATTCTGTTTAAAGCTTCCCCTTTGCAACAGTTTTTAAGCCTTGTTTGTCGTTATGAAATATCAATGTACTTCATTGCCTTAGTTACTTTTGCCATAAAGTAGTGTGTTGTTGTAGAACATTGTTATTGCAAGAGCTGTAACAGAACACACAAAAGGGTTTTCCTGAAGTTTTAGAAAGCTGATATTACATGCAAAGTTCCCATGTAGTCAGTTTTTTTTTTTCAACTATGCCTTTTCTGTGTACAAAAGGTCTGCATCAGTGTGTATCTGATTTCATGAATACATGTTTCATAATGTACACAATCACCTCCCACTTGATTTAGAAAAGTTTCATTGCAAATATATTTTTCATTGCTGTTCTATCTAAAATTGGTTTACTTTACTCATTTGCTCACTGACAGTTCAAGCCTCTTCATTGGTGTATTGGAAATGTTGCATGTTGCCATCTTGTAATCAAGGGATTCCATGTTCAATACTCAGCAGAGGCACTTAATGGTTCAGACACCACTTTAAACTGTAGCTTCTTTGTGCATAAAGACGACCTCATGTCATATGTTGCCGTGTGAGAACCAGAGGAACGTAACTCTAAAAAAGCCGTGTTTGGAATCAGATTCACCCATGTCCAGCTTTTCTCATTAGTGGTAAAGAGGATTTAAGTATCTTCAAATTACTGACTTTTTTATATTCAGACATAATCACTCGTGAAAATTACATAAATTTAAGTTAGGTCCAACTGGTTCTCGTACAACAATATTGCAATAGTCATTAATGGGAGGACTTCTTTGAACAGTCTCCCCATTAATAGATTAGTCAAATCTTAATTACCTCAACATCAAGGGGACTCCAGATTTCATTTTCAATCTCTTGAGAGACTTTTTATTATTATTATTTTTACCTTTTGATGCTATATTTCAATTTTCATACGGCATCCACAATAATTTTTATTACATCATCTACTTCAAATGGTACGGGTGCTTCCCCAATGGCATAGTTGTAACATATTTGCTTTGCAATCAAGGTGTTCCAAGTTTGAGAACCGGTGAGGCATAGTGGTTCGGATCGTACTTTAAACTGTAGGTCCAGTCCCAATTAGCCTATCTGTGCACAAAAGTTGACTTAAAACTCCACTCCACTCAAAGAGTAAGGGAAATCCTACACTAAGATTGTCATTATAATTCATAAATCTTTTCACATCACTGTCTTGGTACTATAACGACTGAAATAAATAGTTTTGAGGAATTATAGTTGTTGTACCAATCATTAAATAGCATCTAGGAATGCAAAATTTACATGTTAGAGACATTAAAATTGACTGAAAATTTATGAAATGGAAAAACATGTCTTTGGTATTATGTGCCAATGCTCACAGAGTTTCCAAAAAAAAAAAACTGTGTATTGCACTCCCATAATTTCCACAACTTGGATCTCTGTGTAAATTTACAATGCCAGTTCTGTAACTTCTTGGTTCTGTTAGGCATTAATAAGTTACAGCATACAATTTGTCATGCAATTACTGTGTTCTTCCTGCAATGGAGGTGCCATCTAGTTAAGCATATTCACAACTTGCCATAAGCTATTGCATATAACTAGCTAAGGATATTCACACCTCCAGAAATGTTAACTTGAATGGTAAGTAGATAGGTTGAGGTACACAATGAAGATTGTGTGGCTGTCATAAACTTCCAGAAGTAACAATTTTCATTTTTGACAAAGCACCTTTATGAAATCAGTAAGTATATTTTCAGATTTTTTTCCCCTTACAGGCCTCAGATTTTTGTCATGTTTTTATCCTAGCTTGTTTCTCCACACCAAATTAAATTTCCTATCTTCTGTGAACGCTATGATGATGATGCTGTCATTTGTCATGTAAATGCATAAAAAACCTAAGGCATATTTTTTAGCAAATTCATTGTATGACAGCATATTTTTGTCATTTTTGAGGTATGTTTTCTGTACATTTCACTGAGGAAAATCACACTTGAATTGGTAATGCAAAGAAATTCTGTATACTTCCATCTCCATTCAATAAATTATGAATTAGTGAGGGGAGGAACCTGGATTTACCAGGAATGTGCCATAAAAGAATTACATCAAAAGGTTGCTTTTGCACTTTAATGTTATGTCAACAATGGATAACTCCTGTATTTCCCAATGTTTGATGTCTTGTTCGATTTTTCAATATTTTTTTTTTGTAAATAAAATTTGGAAAATATAGGATAAAATGCATACATATTCCTACAATGCTCATAGAAAATCACCCCTCATTCACAAACTCCCACAATGGACATTTCCACTTTGACATGAAAAACGTTTCAAATCCATCCATTTTACAGATAATGACACAAACATGAGATGTGCAAAATATCTCGGCGATATTTGTTTCGGTTCTCGAGAAACACGCTTTCAAACACCGCTGAAATTCACCTACTACGTCACGGATTTGAAAACGTCCTCTCCACAGACAGGAGGTCCTCTGACGTCATCACTTAGAAATGCGTGGAGGCGGGGCTTCTGCTCGTCCGATCAACTTAGCATGAGCCGCGGAAGCGACAGAAAATTCACTTGTTACTGTGTAAAACAAGTATCTTACAACTTCCAGTGCAAAAATCTGTGCTCCATTTCTTGGATATGAATTATGCCCTAGCAGTATAGTAGTATTTACTATAATTCAGCCACTCGGGAGAGGGTTTTCCCATTAGGGTGACAAAGCAAACCTTGTAACAGTCAATGGCTGAACACGTGAACAGCCTTGTTCATTGCGAATACATAGGTTAGTTCTGACTGGCAAGAACTTAATGTTATAGGAATGCCTTTTCTGGAATTACGATTATTTTCGTTATAATATTTATTTCACAAATTTTAAGATAATACTTTTAGAACACACTGGTTTACACGCCAATTTCTGCAATATAAGAGGTGATACGGTATAAAAAGGTACGGTGAGTTTTTAAATTTCCTGCAGTAAATGACAGTTTTCTTCAGTTAATATATATATTGCAAATGTTTGTATTTAGCCTACTTTTACGTCGCTTTTCCGTTCACTTTGTTTAACCCCAACGATGATTGATTGATTGATTGATTTAGTTTATTTTACTTCGCGTTTTGTGCCTCTTGGCTAATTTGCGAAGATGGGGATGAGTGATGAAATGATGAAATTGATGAATGGACATTCACAAACAACCAAGCCCGACCGGGATTCGAACCCGGGACCCTTGGCGTCGCAGCGCGATGTGCTAACCACTCGGCCACAGGGTCGGGCAACCCCAACGATGAGAACGAATGGTTAATTTATTATGTATCATCTCTAACATCAAATTTCTTCCCACTTTTGGCTAATCGCTACAATGAAGATGAATAACTACAAGCAGTATTCGAAGTCGGGGTGCAGGAGTACACTCCCCCCCCCCCACACACACTACCACCAACTGCACAATCTAAGTATCACCAAACCTGCCATGATAAGAGACGAACTTCTTCTTCTGTCCCATCACATTTCGAAAACATTCACTTGTCCCATCTCCTTTTATGAGTCGAGACGGAACATGCCTCGTCTCGTGAGCAACACTAACATTAACAATAGAAGCATCCCCCTAGCTGTCCCCAAAGTCTCGAGCAAACATCCTCCCATGTAACAATTTCCAGTTCAATGAAATGTCACTCACAAGAAAACAATCATGCCCAGGTCGAGAGTCAAACCTGGAACATGCGACTTCCTCAGATAAATCATGAATTTTGTGTATAATAATTACAACGCCAGTTCATTCCTGGTAATTCTGAATCTGCAGTTTAGTTTGCATATATAAGCAGGATAATGTTTAGTTTTCGAGGGCTGTACCGTCGAAACGAGGAGTCAAAAATAATAATAATAAAAAAAAAATATTAAGAAAGGGTTTTTTTTTTTGTATTTATGATGATAAGCCTTTGCATACGTTGTTAATTCTATATTTTTCTAGACTTGAGATGAGAACGAGAATTGCCCTCCCAAACCGAGACGGATGTTTATAAATTGAGACGAGGCTGTCAATGAGACATTTACAACTCTCAACGAGAACGAGACCAAGGCTGCCATGTCTCGTCTCGATAGCATCCTTAGTGGTGAAGTTGTGAACCAACGAATTAATGCGTTCGGGGTAACGAGATGAGGCGGCTTTTTTCGCAGTACAAAATTCAAAATAATTATATCGTACCATTTCAGTATGGGATATACTTTTCTGTTCACCTTGTGTCACTACGTTTTTAAGAACCAAATTTCTTTAATATGATTCGAGGGGGAAAAAATAAGTGATTTGACAGTCTCGATGCAGTTTCTTATTGCAGAAATTCCGAAACTATCAGGAAATTCCAGATATTGGTCTGCAGTCCCATCTGGTGTGTGGAATTACGAAATTTCCTTCCCATCAGTATCCCGTCCTATACGTCTCTAATTTAAGAGAATGAAATAAGTCCGAAGGAATTTTTTATGAACAAGCGGATAGAACAAGGAAACTGGTAATTTTAGTGAACCAAAAAAAGAGGGGGGTTGGACCCGTTGGATCCCCCTTAAATACGCTCATGGTTATACACATTATTTCCTTGTAATAATTATACATAAACTAAGTATAAATATGTACAGTGCAACTAATGTAATCTTCTCCGTGTATTTTCTCTTATCTGCACAAAAATATTTAATCATAATTTGCGCAACAGAAATGAAACACAAACTGAAATTGCTTTATGGAAAATAAAGTAAAATAGGCTTTATAAATAAAGTGAAGAATGTGAAAATTCATATTTTGCACTACATAGGTTACGGTAAATATCGATAAATATAAGTTTAAAAAATATTTTTGAGTGTCTGGTCAGCAACCAATTTTATAAGCAATATTTTTCGCATGGCCTGAGAACACACACGCAGCTGAACCCTTTCATTTATCTTGCACGTGTGCAGCACGGATATTTCATAGAAGAATGATCATTACAAAGCATAGCTTTCCTTTCTCCTATCGCTCCTTCTTCCATTATTTAAATCGGTACAGATTTGTAAAACTGCTGCACGTGTTCACTCACCGTGGGCTACCCATCCGGAACTGGACGCTCGAAGCAGACGACAAACGAGCTCTCCCTAAGGAGTGACGTAGTAACATGGCGGCGGCGTGTTTTCAGCGCAACGCTAGCCTCGCAACTTTGGAAGTCTCATTTCTGCCTTAAACTGGACGCAGAGAAACGCGAGAACTTGCAGGGGTCATTTTTCCAGGGTGTAGTTTTTAAAATTGTTGTAAAAAAAATTGAGTGGAAATGTCCATTACCTACCGAAAATCAATATTCTGCCATTAATAGAGAAGTTGGCAACGGTTCCGAATGTTGAATGGTATTCTTTTCTTTTTTCTTTCTTTTTCATTTTTGCAAATTTTATAGATGTATTAGAAAGTAGTTTGGAATACTGGAAACAATATGTGAAGGTAAGTTTGAAGCTTGGAGAAATGAATTAGCACTGTTAAATTCTACACAAAGTATTATTTACCCGAGATATTTCGATTTTTAAAGGAGCTTACACGAGTAGCTGTGATTTGCAGCAAATAATCATTCTTGGTTTCCGGTTATGTAAGACATGGAGTTTTAGCAGATTTTCATCAAGGTTCGAAGGGAGTTTTGTGCTTGAGACTGGATGTTTCGTTCACTTAGAGATATTGTTATAATGCTAAGAACCCTAAACCTGACTAACCCAACCTTACAACGAAAGTATTTAGGAATGTTTTATTAATTCTAAGAGCCTTAAATCTAACCTGCTTAACCTAAAACGTAAGATACCAATCAGCTATTTGTATCATAGACAAGCAAAACATTCATTTTAGGAATATGTGTGTATTTTTGCCATTAAAATTTCGTAAAATATTATTTACCAAGAAAAACCTAACCTTCAATATGTTGCAATATATATATACTCCCAAACAATCATGTAGGTATGTGTGGAGGGGAAAAATCGTTCTTCACACGAGATGCAGCAAGAAATCACTAAAACTATAAAGAATGTGTGGTAACGATGTGTTAATACAGATAAAAAAATCGAGCCGTGTAAAAAATACCATTAATTTTGAATTAAACGATCGGAACTTGGACCACATATTTGAAACACCTATTTTCATAATAAATTTGAAAGAAACAACCCTCCCTCTCCCTGCCTTCTATGCAGTGAAGAAAACTACTATTACATCTTTAAAAAATATTGGGCTGGACATTCATAACATTGTACAACTTTTTTCTTCCTTTTTTAAGTCTTGACGTTATTAGCTAATTTGGTAAGTGCATAGATTTGTTTTATTTCTTCTTCCGAAAAATCCGCATGGAGTGCCACTCACATACATACATGAATATTATCTATTCGAATAAACTCACTATTTATTTTTCCGTGCAGTTTTACATTTAAGATCAATTTCGACATTTGGGCAACTTCATAAGACAGTAAACAAACCACAATCGATTTTTAGGAAGATCGATCGATTCTTCACGACTCTCGATTTCAATTCTCGCCATCTGATTGGTTCTTTGGGTGTAGCCTCTACGACAAACTTGTTTTGAGTGCATCACAGACTATATTCTCAGTCGTTAGCGAGAACTCGTAAGCCATCGAAGTCGGCACTCGTTAACGACCAGTCAGGACTACGATTTTCTCTCCAATCACGAGTTGGGGTGATAACGAAATGGTCGTTTCCGTTCTCACGTATTGAGAGTCGGGACTAAGCACCCAGGGTCGCTGTCCGTGTCAACGCTCAATCGCTATGGCTGCCCAGCACCGATACATGCAGTCACTTTACTGGGGTTGGAAAAACCACCCTTGCACGTATGGGGGTTGTGATGGTCCCAATACACCGGGGAAGGATGAGGCTTTCAGGGATATACGTCCCACCCCTTAGCAAGGTCTAGTTTTGGAGTTTTTGAGTTGGAAACACAAAATTCGCTTCCGATCAAGTTAAGCCTAATTTGTCCATAAGATTACTATGGGGGAGGTTTTTTCGCAACACGTTCTTTATTAAGGGTAGTATCGCAATACGGTTTTCTTTTTTGGTTATGATCCTTGATCCTTCCTACGTGGGTTAAAGGTCTTTCAAAGGATAAGGATTCATATTCTAGTATCCTTAGGGGCTTACTTTCAGTTCCCGGCGCGATTGTTCAATATCCGCATAAGGATAACATAGGGGTGGTTTTCCCTTGATAAAAGGCCAGTACTTACCCTCCTTGTGCCGGTTGGGATGTCAGAAAGTCCTCTGGGGTTTCCTACTGACAATTGGTGGGGTCACCCCTATGTAACGCACTTGGGGGGGTTCACAGGGAGGATTTGTTCACACCAAGATGCACTTTCTTTCACTTTCCAAGCATAATGGCACTTACTCTAGATTCATAGACGAACTTTTCCTCGTATCTCAGGCCCCCGTGGACCAATCTTCATGTAATTTGGGCAGTAATCAATAAACACATCCCTTCCTACCAATGATGTTCAGTGGCGGACCACACACAACTGTTTTCCACCCATCCCGAGGGTCGCGTCGCGGAATACCGGAACGACACAACCATTCGCGAGCGAAAGCTGATTCAGTACTACCGCCGATTAGATCCAGTCCGGCACGACATGGCACGACACGGCACGGCTCGGCTCAGCACGGCTCGGCACCGGACCAGTTAACAGTTGCAATAGAGTTGAGGCCGAATCACATGGAGCTGGATTTCCTACTAGTGCTCTTGTTGGCGCTGGACTGACTACCAGGCTAGAAATGACGGCTACCAGACTGATTTTTGGCGACCACATACCATGTTCTAATTGCCACTTGCTTCTCTGTCCGATGCTGTGGTAACAACTAATCAGAGCACACGTTTGGTCGTGTGATGATAACCTGTGACTTTGACAAGGATTTTCTGTGGTTTTTCTTTTAGTGTTGGCTGTCTTTCCTTCATCATTTTCTCACACAACAACACACTGTCCACGGAACAGAAAACAGTTGCACCAGCGTAATCTAGGTGGTGCTGACCGTTCGGGTCGAACGCTTAGGACCGGTTTGAATTCTCGGGGAGGCATTCCGATGATGCGTAGTATACCGAACTAACTGCGCGCTCACAATGTGCTTCTTCTCAATTGATTTCTTTAAACAATTTTGCTGCTGATGCAATTTTTTGTCTGTGTGTGCTGTGCGGAGCCAAGTTGTCTTGACCATTCATGTCTGTCTGTATGTACGTGTGAGTGGATGTACTGCTTATATGGTAAAAACTAGTTTTCTTTTGGTGTTTCAGGCGACAGCGCTGCCGTACAAGGACTCTAGCATTTTGATAATAGCTCCGTGGGCCACGGACGTCCCGAAAGATGTTACCGCCTACACGAGCAGGATGGTGGCCGACAGGGACGCCTACATCATCCTAAAGGGGGACGGGGGGCTCGTCATGGAGGAGTTGTACGTGTGGAGCATAAAGGGGGCACTGCACAGGCACCAGGTGGGTAGGAAGCCGGAGGGGCAAGGGTGGGAGCTCACCAGGGAGAACATCTGGGACAGGAGGGCGGACATGAACGGGACGCTGATGAGGGTAGCCACGCCAGCCGTAAGTTACTTCCTTTTTGTCTATTTCTGCTTTTTTAGGTTGATTTTGTACCTCTTGGACTAACCGTGGAGATAAGAACGAATGACGAAATGCGTTATTGGATAAATGTAATGATACATCCACGGCTTAACCAGGGTTCGAATGTTGGACTTCTATGTTCGTATTGTGTCATGCTGACAGGTACGCCAAGAGGGACGGTGTAAACAATTTCCACTTTGATGAAAATATGTATACGAAATACTGCTGTTCAAATATACTGCATCATCTAGGCATTTTACTACCGTATCTTAACCCGTTTGGGTTCATTCAACTTAAGATATAATCATATCCTAGTTGTAAATGAAGGGTGTTTATACATTCCCAGTCCATTTTTGTGAAACAGTAGAACGAAACCTTTACCACCCTATCGTATGTTTTTTCAGAATAGTTTATATCACTTCGATGCACGGACATGCCAATAGGGCAGTGGAGGTTCAACCTCCACTGAAATAGTAGTAATAAAAGTAAAGCACAATACACGGAATTTAGCTTTCGTCGTCCACCTCTTTTACAACGCAATATTTAAATCGCAAGCTGACTTTACATTGAGCAATGTAAAACTTCATGAAACTTTAAACCACGTCAAGTAATGAGATTCTAGCTCCGATGTTTACCAGCTATCGTAGTAGATAAGAAGTGAAACCTGATTCCGATTTTCCTCTGCAAAACACGATGGATGTGCGGATCCTGAAATTTCTCTGGGGGGGGGGGAGGATACTGTTCCGATCTCTATGTCGGTAAATTTCGGAGTCCGAACTGTAAAAAAGAAGTGCTTCTAAGGAAAGGGATTCATTCTCGAAGTTTCTAATACTATAAGTATTGGAAATTTATTGGAAATGTGTAATCTTCTAGTGTGTGAAGTTCGAGATTTTCATATAAATGCACGCGTAATTCTGCACTGAAATACTGTACCGAAATAATAATCATGATAATAATAAACCCTCGTATATATCGCCTACGAAAATTGTGACTGACAAAACCCCTTCCAAAATCCTTTTCTTGGCAGGTGTCAGCTCTGGTAAACGTGAGGCTCATAGTCGAAGTTCTACCAATCCATCTAACACCCAAGGGTTCTTTCGCTTAGGGGTTTGAGCAGTGTGGGGTGGTCACTTGATGAGAACATTCAACAGGGTGGTAAAGTTTTCGTTCTATTGTTGAAAAAAAAACACAATAAACACATGGTATTTTTGGTATTTTGAGAAATGAGTTTTTTCACCACGTGTGATAATTTATAGATTTGTCATGGTTTCCAAGCTATGACAGAAATATCAGTATGCTAGGAATTTACAAACTAAACTCGACTGTTAACTATTGACTGTATCTCTGAAGAGATACTACGTTGGGGAACAAAAATTTATATTGATGAAAAATATAATGGTTTCATCACTATTACATTGTGTTAACACGTGTACTTCAATTTCCAGTGGGAGAATGGCGTGTCGGACATAGCGGTCGATCTAAGCACGGGTGTCTGGAAGGTCATAGAAGCAAGTATAAACGTCAAGTAAGCCATTTCTTACTTTACTCATTTCTAACGCAACAATGTCTTTAGAGGCTAGAATTCAAGCCATCATTGTTATATATTGATGTAACTTTTATCCAAATCAATCTATTTATAGGATAGACTTTGTAACCGAAATGCAAATGTTAGTAACCAAATTTACATTTATAATAGAACATGGCATTACCAGGTTGTGATTTAGACTGAATTTTACACTCTACTTATCGAGCTACTCATCTCTTTCTCTCGTGATTCTGTTGGAACACAGATTAAAATATGTGATCCATTATGAGCTGTCGGTAGAGTTCGGATAGGTTCGGCACGACACGACGTCGGACAAGTCATCAATTGCAATGGAGAGCTCATCAAAAGAAACGTTTGTGGTAGAGTTTGCAGAGGAGGCGTGACAAACACGAGCGAAAGACACGTTGCAAACGGAAACACGGAGACTGGATGGAGAATATGCAGTATTTGTGAAGAGGAAAGATGATGGTGCACTTGGATCGGATGCATCATAGTAGAATGAGCATTCTCTCATGGCTTCCATAAAAAGTGCATAGTACACAAAACGGTCTAGTTGGAACTGGCCGTTCGGGACGAAAGGCAGGCATTCCGATTTTTCCGCTCATATGTGCGCTAAAGCGAAGTGTACTGAAAATTTGATGCAATCAGGAAAACCAATATGCGAGTTGGAATTTTTTAAAAAAATAAATTTGCCTACTCAGAAACTACAGTTTTGGGACATCTTTCAGCGGAAGGGATGAAAATCCTCATAAAAAATCAATCGAGAATTTACCAGTGTCTAATAAGAGAGACATGTTAGAGACTTCTTAGCACTTTGTTTTTACATCCGAAAATATGTTGCAGGATTCTCAGTTTTAGCAGACAATTTACGAAAACTTTTCACAAAGTATGTTCCTTTCATGTTAACGGAATATGACTAGAAAGAGTTCGATGAAGTCAAGAAAATAATCTTAAGTTCCCTAGTTTTATAACGGTAGTCCCAAAGTAAGAGGACCAGTCTCATCACGGAGGGACATGCAGTCAGCATTTGGTAGGATTGCTAAAGGAAGGAGTAAGTCCACGCTACTCTGTTCTCTTCAAGAGCCGCTGCTGCTTGTTAAAGGACACGGAGTAAAGATTTTTTTTTTAAAAAAAAAATAGAATTTCAAGCAGTAGTGTATGGAAAACAAGCTTCGAAATACAATTTGCTTAATAAGCATTTTGCGTGTTTAACCATTAAGTATTTCATATATTTAATGCAAGCACATGACCGTTCAAGCAATCGTCTTGAACTTCAACCATTTTCCTACGATATGAAACACGTTAGGAATTTCAGACTAATTGCTCGAAATATGAAACAAAACTCTTCTTAAAAACATCTAATGATGTTGGTCTAACTGAACCAGGGTGTCTACTAAAATAACAAATCCAAAATTGTTGACTTTTTCTTGGTCTTCCTTTCCTTTTCCCCCTTTCTCTTAACATTTATTAGATAGGTATAGTGGGAAACTAAGAAAATATATATATTTTTTGAACGAAAAACCCTTACCACAAGGCCGGCTAAGAAAACTGAAGCTGTACCTTAACAAGAGATTTAGACTTGCTGTAATTATTAATGCATGTGAAAATTAAAGCTTCAGACTTCATCCTGGATGACCACATTACTTCAAATTTTTTACAAAACTTCATGAATACAAGAATGTAATTTTTTAAGAAGCAAAATGAGAAAGTCTTAACCACAACCCAATACAATTTTAGATTTACAAATATTCAATTTAATCAAATCCCAGTATAGGTGACAATGTATATTCACTATACTGTAAAAAAATAATAATAATAAACATTCTTGACCATAAGCAGAAGTTTTTTACTTTTTTGACATTCTTGACTGGTAGAGATCATGTGCAGCTTGGGCAAAAATTCTGTATACCTATAATATTTATAAGTATGTTAAAACAATTACTTTCTTTTCACATAACTTATCTCCGAAGTCTAAAGTGCAAATTGCACTATTGTTCACAAATACTATCTCCTTTTACCATTTACGGTACTGAATTTGCACAGGTTACCCTGAGGACTGGGACTTCGAGCCTTGGGGGACCCACTATGTTTCATTGCGCTCACTCTTTCATCCATATCATCGGGATTCGGTTGTAGAGAACCGACGTTAAACTAAAATGTAAACAGAAAAACTTCATTTTCTCGAACAGGACTGAGGTACTGGACATGGGCTACACCAAGGTGGCAGATCCGGTAAATAAGATCATCAACCACCTCACAGAGTCGAAAGTCGACATCACTCTCTTCCTGGTGTCGGAGAGCTACGGCCTCTGGATGGTAGTCCCGACTTACCCCGTGACCAAGACTACGTAAGTATTTCTGAATTTTTGTGTTATTAGGCCAGTTTTTGCTATCACCCACGAAAAACTATACTTTAATGAGCACAATGCATATACTATTCAAAGAGCCACGCGTCTCCTTGGTTTTCTGTACAGGTTCACTATCTTCTTCTGTTTCTCTCTATCTTTCTTTATTTTCATATTATTCTCTATGGCTGTCTTTGTTTATTTCTTTCTTCTCATTCTCCACATTTTCTTGCATCTTCCCCACTTTCTCGATATTTCTTGTTCTCTCTCTTTCTCATTTCTATACTTCTCTCTTTATCCTGCTTCCACTCTCTTTTCATATCTTTCTCTCTTCCCCTAGTATTCTCTATTTCTTTCTGTCTTTGTTTATTTCTCTCTTCCCATGCTCCTCTATCTCTTTCAACTTCTCCCCTCTCTATTTATCTTCCCTGTCTCTATTTCCTATTTTCAATTTTCACTTCTATACTTCTATTTATCTGTATCCTATTTCCGCACTCTGCTTCTTCTCTATCTCTCTTCTCCTATTTGCGTCTTGTTCTTTCCTCTGTCTATCCATCTAATTCTTCATCTTTCTGTCTCCTTATCCCGTTCTTCTATCATTGTGCCATTCTTGCTCTACTATATAATAAGCGGTTCTGAAGATGTCTCTTGAAGGCTCTTTGAGTGGACAGAAGAGCAGATCAAGACTCCTTCTCGTTGGCCTAGAGCTCACCTCCTCTCCCTTGTTTTGTATGAACTGTGTAAGCGGCCACATCTTCCCTGCATTTTATCCGGCCCTGGATTATTTTCCTCCTTAATCCTCTCAATCTCTCACCTTCGACACATCTCCCTGGGTGTCTCGCGTGTAGATTATAATAACGCCAGAAGTACGAAAAGGGGTTTGTATTTTTAGTCCCTAGGTTCGTTACACATGTACAAAGAGTGAATAAAAGAAGTGGTATAAAGTAGTACTATTGCTCAGGGAGTTTAATTCAGCAAATCATAACATTATCTTGGAGGATTACATGGGTATACTTACTTACTTATTCCGATCCTCTTCTACCGATTGGTGTCGAGGTTTTGTAGAGAGCTCGCCATCTGTAACGATCTTCTGCCAACTTCCTTCCTTCACTCCACGAGATGTTCCTCCTGCTCAGGATATCCTTCATTCCCTCATTCCATGTCCTACGTGGTCTTCCTTTCGGTCTCTTTGCACCCAATCCTCCCATTCTTGCTTTCCATACCTGTTTAGGTATTCGATGTTCAGGCATTCTGCTGAGGTGTCCAAACCATCTGAGTTGTGCTTGCTCCACATCCTGATATATTGGTTTTGTGTTTAATGTTATTCTGATTTTGTCCCTTCTGGTCTTTCCCACTGTTCTCCTCAAATATTTCATTTCTACTGTTTGTAAGTTTTGTTTTTGTTTTTCATTAATTATCCAGGATTCACTTCCATATATCAATGTTGAATGTTGGTACATAAGTTGATTTGTACACAATCATTTTTGTTTTTTGGCTTATTTCCTTTTTCCCTAAAAATCCTTTGTTTATGGCATAATATAATCTGTTTGTATTCTTTATTCGAGTGTTTAATTCTTCATATATTTTTACCATTACTATTGATTGTAACACCTAGATACTTAAAACTTTTTACTTGTTTTAGCTCTGAATCTTCAAGGCTTATTATGCAGGGTTTTTCTATTCTCCCTATCCTAAACACAGTTGTTTTATCTTTGTTTATTTTCATATATTTCTTTGACATATTACCATTTATTATTTCTAAATTTCTTTGTAGGTTTGCTTGTGAATTTGCAAATACAATATCATCTGCATATAAAAGTTCAGATACAGTTACAGTTTTCAGTTTCCAATTTCCTACTTTGAATTTTCTCATCTTTGGTTTTATTTCTTTCAGAACATCATCCATTATAATGATAAACAAGTATGGGGATAAAATATCACCTTGTCTTACTCCTGTTGATGTTTTGAATTCCTCTGATCTGTTATTTCAGTTTTGACATAGCATCTATTTGTTCTGTAGAAACTTTGTATTGCTTCTACTAATTGTTTGTTTACATTGTTTTTCTTTAGGGTTTTCCATAGCTCTTGCCATGGCACCCTATCGAAAGCCTTTTCCAAATCTATAAAGCATAGGTATAATTCTCTATTGTATT
This sequence comes from Lepisma saccharinum, assembly GCF_977018435.1. Taxonomy (NCBI): domain Eukaryota; kingdom Metazoa; phylum Arthropoda; class Insecta; order Zygentoma; family Lepismatidae; genus Lepisma; species Lepisma saccharinum. The sequence goes on along the minus strand of NC_139241.1, from coordinate 63,915,595 downwards.
CTATAACTTTCTCTATTATTTGCCTTATTGTAAATATGTGATCTTGGACACCTCTACCTGGTCTGAATCCACTTTGTGTCTCCTCTAATTTATCCTCGATTTCTTGTCTTAGTCTAGTTTCCAAAATTCTTGAATAGACTTTGCCAGGCACACTGAGTAGTGAAATACCTCTGTGATTTCCACATTCCCTGTTATCTCCTTTCTTATATATTGGTATTAGTATTGATATTTCCCAATCCTTCACTATCTTCTTTTCCTTCCATGCCACATTTATTATTCTGAGCAACATATCTTCTCCTTCCTTTCCCATATACTTGATCATTTCTGGTGCAATGTCATCATGACCAGCTGCCTTTCCTAGTTTCATTCTACTAATAGCTTTCTTTAACTCTTCCCTTGTAATTACTTCTTGTTCTACATCTAGCATATCTGGTTCTTCAGGCCTTCTCTCCTCCTCCTCCTCTTCATTTGGTACGTTTTCACTTAATAATTTTTGGAAATAGTTTTTCCATCTTTTCATTATTTCTTCAGAATTTGTTAATAATTTCTTATTTTCATCATATATAAATTTTACAGGGCAATCTTTTTGTTTCCTCATGTTCTTCAAAATTTTGTAAAAAAGTTTTTGATTTTCCTTACGATTTTGCTCCACATTTCTTCCAAATTGCTCCCACATTTCTTTCTTTGCCTCTTGAACCACTTTCTTCACTTTATCCCTCTGCTTTCTCTATTCTTCAAATGTCTCCAGAGTACCCACTGACAGGTATTTCTTCCATTTTTCTTTCTTATCTTTTACCTCTGCTTCTATTGCTGGATTCCGCCAATTTGTTATCTTTTTCTTGCTTCCTACTCTAGATGTTCCACATACTTGTTCAGCTGCAGATATTATTGCCCCTTTCCATTTACTCCAGAGTTTTTCTAAGTCCTCCTCTCTTTCTTCTACTTGCTCATTCGCTAGTTCTTCTTTCACTTTCTTTCTAAATTCTCCTTGAACATTTTTCTCTTTCAACTTGTATACCTTTATCTTCTCCCTTATGTTGTAATTTATCGTTTTCTTCCTTCTATTCATCCTTAATGTCTTACTTTTAACCCCTATGGTCATATCTAATATGAGAAGTTTATGATAATTGTTTACTTCTGGCCTCTTTTAACTCTTGCATCTCTTATGAACTTTTTCATATCTCTCCGCACAATGATGTAATCTATTATATATTTTTCATTTCTACTTGGTTCTTCTCTAGTATATTTGTGTATGTCTCTATGTATATACATAGTCTTGGTGATAATCATATCATTTATTATGCAGAGATCCAATAGTCTCTCTCCATTGTTATTTATAACTTCTTCTCCATACTTTCCAATTATTTTTCCCCATCGATCAGTTTTATTTCCCACTCTGGCATTCATATCTCCTAGGATAATAACTTCGTTATCTATGTCTTCAATAGTTCTTTGTAGTATTTCATAAAACTGATCTTTGTTGTTTGAAGTTTCATTCTCGTTAGGGGCATATACAATCACTAGAGTTAATTCTATCTGCTCTAAAATGTCTACTGTCATTATTATCTCATTTATAAATTTCCATCCCTTGTCATTTTCCTTTCTATCTTTATGTATCATACATGCCACTCTTGATCTTGCTCTTTCTTGTTTTGGTACTCCACTGTAGAATAGAAGAAAGTTTTCATCAAGTTCTTCAATTCCATTACCTTTCTTCTTTGTTTCTGTAACTGCAAGGTATTTCACTTTTGTTTCCTTTATCTCTCTTACTAATTCACATTCTTTCACATTTAGACCCCTTACATTCCATGTTCCAACATTCACTGAGCCATATCCTCGCCAATTCGTCGTCGTCGGGATCTGTTCGGCTTGCTCTCTTGTTCTTATTTTAATCATTGTAGGTTCAAATGTGCAGGGGATTGGCCTACAGTATTTTAGCCCAGTGGAGGGGCTGCCTCTGGGCTTGCAGTGAGCATAGCTTAGCTGTTCTTAGCTGTTCTGCTCTACTTTTTACGGTAGAGTTAAAATCTCTCACTCCAACCCCCAACATGGGGGACCAGGATTTTCTTTCTGGGTTTCCTCCCTTAGCCTTTGAAGTTCCCCTTCTCCATAAGGCAGTGGTTTCCCTCTTCTCCCAAGAGGGTGGGTTGCCTCTTCCGCCATCTCTGCCGTTCCGAAGGTCTCCTTCTCCGCCACAGATGTCGTTGAGGTCTTCACCGTAACCCTGGTAAGGGGCCCTTACAAGGTGCTACCATCCGGAGCCAGATGGACCAAGGTTTTTTATGGAGGTATTACTCCTCTAGGTTCCTCCGCCTCCTCAGCCGTTGAGATGACCATCATTCTTCTTCCGCCTTTGGAGCCGTTGATCGTTAGGTTGCTTCTTAGTCTGGCTCTTTACCCGCTAGCCTGCCCGGCATGGGAGACCCTGCCAGTAGCTATGCTACCGCCGGTATAGCCTAGGGGATCATCAGAGCACACAAGCCCCACCACCAACTACAAGGTCCTGCAACCACTAGGTGGGGTACAACCACTAGGTGGGGATGGGTATACGTTGCTATTATATATGTATTTACATAGTGTTTCCATATCCGCATTTACAAAATCAACCAATTTCCGTAATTCAACAAAGGCGTACCTATTGCCTAACCATTGGTGCTTTCACCAACACAGAGTTAGGTTAACTATCTCTGTGGCCTACCTTCAACTTAGCTGATATTCCGACAAGTCTTGCGTTTCCTTACGCAGCATCTTATTCAGCCCGCTAGGCATTATGATGCGACTCGGCAATACCTTACAGATGCAAATCTTTTCTAATTGGAAAACTTGGGGATTTCAAACAGGGTTTGGCTTTACCAAATGCTACATATAATTTCCATAATCTGTTTAGCCACCATTAAGTGGACTAAACTTTCGAAGAAGGTTCCTTAGCCAAAATGTTACATTAATTTCTGTCAGTCTAGCCACCATAAGTGGACTAAACTCTAGAGGAAGGTTCCTCGTCGTTGTGAAGGTGGTAAAAAAATGTTTTTTTTTCTTAAGCCCAACTGGCCTTTTTTATAGTCGGGGTGGGAGTCCGTCAACGTTCACCCTGTAGCACTGAAATTTCCACAGTAACTGTCTTTTTAAGGACAGCTCCCCCAACTGGGAAGCTAAGGTCAGGGAAATCTAATATCCAGTAAAAAGCACAATCAAACAAGCACATATACTAACAAGCAATAACATATAAAAGTACACACATGGAAACATATTAATTAACCCTACACCTTGTAGCTGGCCAGCAATTAATTAACATAATGCCAAAATACCAGTAATGGCAATCCGACCATTACAGAAGTAATCATTGCTTCATGAGTGAATCCTCGTTGCAGCTACAAGATCTTCATCAAGAGGCCGGACTTCTCGTACTCTTACGAGGCGTACTTCAGTGGGCTCGGGAACAACCTGTGGGCCGCCATCATCGCCACCTTCATTATCATGCCCATCTGCTCCTTCCTCATCCACAACGGCTGCCACAAGGTCGGCATCGAGAAAGAAGCGATGGACATCAGCGAGTCCTACCTGCTCATGATCGGGAAGGTGTGCAACCAGGGTGAGTGGCTCTCGTAAATACTCTTCGGCATTGCACTGTTAACCTGATTTATGGTCACCACTGTGTTATTTACATGAAAAGCAGAACATCATCCTCATGTCCTTTACGCTCCGTGAAGACTTGCTCTCAGGTTTAAACATCTCACTCCGAACCGTCTTCTGGAACGCTTTTAGAGGTTGTGATGTCTCATGATTGAAAAGTGTATTGATTGAAAAGCATCTTAGAGGAATGCAAGGATGCATTTTTCTTGAAGGTGACCAAATAACTTCTCTTCCACCTAGTACACCCCGGATTGCATTTGGCAGACTAACGAGGCTCTGCCGTCTGTAATCACAGCCAGCTTAATCCTTTGTGTGACTTGTGTGCTGTCCGTATATGTTCGTGATGATCCCTTATGAGCGAAAGGTGGCAGAAAAACGAAGTAAAATAAACTAGGGATGGCCACAAAATCCGGATAACGGACACCCGGATTTCAAATTATCCGCTATCCGTTTCGGATATAACGGATAATCCGGGATCCGAATATCCGGATAGTAAGGACATCTAGATAGCAGAGAATATTCGATGCCCGGATATTTGAAATTCAGACAGAAAATTATCCGACCTGTGGATAAAAGTTTATCCGGATTTGGCCATCCTTCAAATAAACCAAACCAATTCAGAAATCAAGCATCTACTGTAGAGGGACTTCTTAATAACAATAATTGAATTAATATGAAGATTAGATTTCCATGAAAGAAGATGATGATATAGAAAGGATACTCAGCAGGAGAACACAGGGCCGTGGAGTGGGTCTAGGTTCCAGGACCTCGTTAACCTGCATTTGAATATTTTCAGGAAAGGATGTCCCTTACCCCAACTTCAAATCTATTTCTTGCGCTCTCGCTACTGAACCACATTAAATTATATTATTAGGCACATCCAGAAAGTAAGTTTCCCACTCGCCCACAGGTGGCAGGTCATGCGTAATGAAACCAGTTTTGCTCATGCGTGAGAGGCACATGACCTGGCTAGTGAATGTCCTAGAAGACGCCCCCGTAAAGTCCTCAGTAGCGTCGCGGCAGCGATGAAACATGGCGGCTCTTATTCCATCTCCCGCCGCGTGCGAGGCTCGTTCGGTGACCAAGTTCTTGAACGCGCAAAACATACAGCCGATCGAAATTGATCGTCAGCTGTGCCAGGTGTATGGGCCAGACGTCATGAGCAAGCAGGTGGTGTGTCGTTGGTGCAGGGCATTTACTGAAGGCCGGTAAAATGTGCATGACGACGAGCGCAGTGGGTGGCCATCAGCCGTTATGGACGAGCTTGTGGAACAGGTGCAGCAGCGCATATTGGAGGATCGTCGCGTCACGATCATGGAACTCAGAAGCCATTTCCCGCAGATTTCTCGGTCGTTGTTGCACGACATTTTTACCAAACACCTCTTGTTCTGGAAATTGTGTGCCCGGTGGGTACCGAAACAACTGACGCCCGAGCTCAAAGGGAAACGTATGGCACGGCGCTGACATTTCTGCAGCGTTACCATGATGATGACGATTTTCTCAACCGGATCATCACAAGAGATGAAACGTGGGTTACATACAGCACCCCAGAAAGCAAGCAGCAGTCCATGCATTGGCGTCACAGTGGATCTCCATGCAGGTCGAAGTTCAAACAGACCGTGTCGGCGCGAAAAGTGATGTGCACGGTGTTCTGGGACAGACAAGGCATTCTGCTCATCGAGTTTCTGCCCAGAGGTGAGACTGTGAACGCTAACCGTTACTGTGAAACACTGGGGACATTGCGACGAGCCATTCCGAGTAAGCGACGAGGTAAGCTCAGTGCCGAGGTGATCTTGCTGCACGACAATGCGAAGCCGCATATGGTTAGGCGCACTGCAGCCCTTCTGGACAGCTTCGGTTGGGAGGTGTTCGATCATTCATCGTACAGCCCGGATCTCGCTACCAGTGATTACCACCTGTTCTTGCACCTGAAAAAGTTCCTGTCCGGTCAGCATATTCACAGCGACGAAGATGTTCAGACGGCTGTCACACAGTGGTTCGGCGCCCAGGCGGCGGACTTCTACGACGCAGATATACAGAAGTTGGTCCCACGCCATGACAAGTGCCTCATTTCCGGCGGGAGTTAGGTTTACGAGTAACTGGACAAGTGCTGTATCTCTGGCAATAAATCATTGAATGAAATAATGTTTCCTTTTTGTGCACGACCCCAGGGAAACTTACTTTCTGGATGTGCCTAATATATATTCCTTTCAGGATGCGCCGTGGTCCCTACTTCGATGCCTGCCCGCATAATGCTGTTCTTCTCGGTGCTCTTCGGGTTCATGATGTACCTGTCCTATACGTCCGCCCTCTTGTCCAACATCACAGCCAGGAAGTGGAAGCTGCCCTTCGAAAATCTGGCGGAAATGTTAGATGCGCAACAAGGTAAAGACGACAAGTACCTCATACAGGTTGTCCACGGAAGCACCCCGGACGACATGGCAGATGTAAGCTGATCAAATTTATATTTTTTGTTGTGAACAGGCATATGTATGTATGTGTGTGTGTATGCGTTTTTACTCGTATGTCAGTCTGTGGAAATTTACATTTAAAAGTAACTGACTTGCAGTTACTCATTTTGAAGAGGAACCATCGTTACTTTGAGAGTAATTCTTTTATGATTACCTTATTCTAGATAAGAAATAGCTCATACAGCATATTACAGGAAGCAGATTTTTTACTAATGCCCAGTGGCGACCGGCGGCAACTATGTTTGGTAGTGCCAACGTGATCAAGAAATTGAGAAAAAAAAAAACCCAACCCTCCGCAATGCCCACACCCGCCCCCTCCTTGAGGTTGCGCTACTGGCCAAAATGTTTATCCTAGTTTGGTATCGTGGAAAACAGTGTGTGTTTAAGTAATAACGCACTAATCTGATTCATCTTCACTCACTAACCTATCTTTATACACTACAGGACACTTCCAAGAGAAAGGGAAAAACAAACCCTCTCACCTTCTCATCCCCCATGCACACGTATTTCAACTGGATGTCGAAAATATCCTAGACATTTCTTGCAAAAAGAAATTGTTGAAATGCCAAAGGAAACTCGCATCACCATAGGATTTTTTTACTTTTATATTTTTTTAAAAAAGTCCGTATTGCCCTCTAGGCGCATCTATCTATTATCAAAATGTTCATTTAACTTTGGAAAAATACTAGGTTCGTTTCTCCAAAAGTAGGCAGAACAGTAGATAGTACCTTTTTCACGAATTACTTCGCCAACGGGTCTTACAAATCCGTCGTATTCAGCAACTGTGTCAACACTGCGAAAGTTCCCTCGCCGTGCCAGGCGAAAACGGGTACGGCTGGTGTCTTATTAATACTTGGACGAGGTATGCGTTTGTTCTGAGGGTTATGCCATGGCACGGCGGCTCTCCTATATAAAACCGGCATGAATTTTCATGTCCATTTATTCTCATGGATTTACTACATGAGCCATTCCATGTGAAAGTGGGATAAACAAGGTTAATTTTATTTTTATTCAAAGTATCACTTATGAAATGAGATGAAAGGGAAAACTATGCACAATTTAGATTTATTTAACATTAGTTTCAAGGCTTTTAAATAAAATACTGTTTCAAACCTATTACTTTCTATAGTTGAAATGGGATTCTGTGTATGGGGTTTCAATCTAGTTTAGTTTCATTATGATATAGTAATATACCATGAAAAACTAAATTATTTTTAATTTCGTTCTAATTGTCTCATTTATTGTTTCTATATCTTAAACCCTGAAGTATCCTACTTCATTTCTGAAATAAACCTTAGTTTGAAGAATCTATTTATGATAATTTGCAAAAATCCTACAAAGTAAATAATGTGCATGGTGTCACACACGTCACAGGGAAAAAAATGTTTATAAAAAAGTATGTAGTAATATTTTTAGAAACTTAAACATCTAAATGTCGAGTAGTGTTTGCTTTGTGAAAATGAAATAAAATTGTTTCAGTAAACCCATATATTTCACAGAAGTATCACGCCCGTCACAATTACAAAGAATGTATAATCTTTAGCAGAAAATTCAGATGGGGAAGAATATTCTGAAATTATATAACTTTCATCAAGGAAAGAATTGCTAGAGTTACATGTTTGAAGATGCTAACAAATAATTAAAAATTAATGTAAATTTGTCTGAATGTCACAACCGTCACAATAAAGTTGCCCATATGTAAATACGGGGGTAAGCAAATTTCAATAAACTACTACACTTGGAAAATTACATCACATATGATCACAACAATAAACATGAACATTACTTTCGTTACTTTTTTATCAAAACATTATGTTTTTATTACAAGAAGCAATGGTATGAACATATGGACAAGGGGTGACCCTTTCTAAATCCACCCAAATGTCAACCTCCCTTCCATTTACTGAACCTTGCAGGGCCGTATTAAGGATCTGTAGACTCCTAGGCTGAACCTGTGGTGCGGGCCCTACCGGGGAGAATTTTTTTGAAAATAATATTTCAATTGAAAATAATATTTTAATTTTAAAAATAACATATTGTAGTTCTAAGTAAACAAGTTAGGCAAATGTAAGATAAAATACAAGGGTTGGATAAAAAGTAATGGCAACACTGCTGTCCCGTGAAAGGGGCGAGTCACAGCGCCACAACCGTTTCGTGGTTGATAAAGGAATGTCAGACGAGGAAGTATAGTGAGTGGGGTGCGATTGTATGTTATTCAGTCAAAAACAGCAGTGCTCTGAAGCAGAGGACGAGAGTGCAAGCGCCCTAACAATATGTTTAGGCAAGAAGAACAACGTCTCTTAGGCAGACGGTCAACGCAGCCTACGTGTGCACCTTCTTGCAACACCACCTTCGTCTCGCATTAAGAAGGAAGCGACGGCACGTTCTGGCACGGTGTCCCATCATCCTGCTTGACAATGCAAAGTGTCACACTGCGAACACTGTGACGGCGCTCCTGCATAACTGGTAGTGGGAGGTTCTGGAACATCCGCCGTATTCACCGGTATGAGACCGTGTGATTACGACCGTTTTGTCAAAATGAAGGAACCACTGGGCGGGAAGCACTACGACACGCGCGAAGCCATCATACGTGCTATAGGGCGGTCACTGCGGGACATCGACAGAGATGGACGCGCTGACGGTGTACGACGCCTTCCATACGTGTGGCAGAAGGTCGTAGAGATGGAGGGGGGGGGGGCGATTACATTGAAGGAATGTAGCACGTGCTCCTCTGCCAATACAGTCAAGTAGCAATTATACCAGTGTTGCCATTACTTTTTATCCAACCCTTGTAACAGGAATGTGACAAACAAGCAAATTTTACTTATATTTAATTCAAATACAGTACTTTACCAGCCGGACCCTGTGGCTGAGTGGTTATCACATCACGCTGCGACGCCAAGTGTCCCGGGTTCGAATCCCACTCGGGCATGGTTGTTTGTGAATGTCCATTCATCAATTTCATCATTTCATCACTCATCCCCATCTTCGCAAATTAGCCACGAGGCACAAAACGCGAAGTAAAATAAAATAAATCAAATCAAAATCAAGTATTTTACCAAACAACCAGACTTAAAATGAAAGTGTCAAGTAATCTTAGTGGCTAATTGTTTTGCGCCTACACTTCATATTGATGAAGCTACTTATAGCTAATATCTTCATAACTTAGTTGTCTTAAAATATCACTTTCAATGCTGAGAAAAGACGAAATGCCTGCAGGTCCGAAGCCTGTTTTTGATCAGCTTCAATTTTGAAAATGACCTTTCTCCACTGCTGTCTCTGATCATAAGTGACAGGTACATTCTTAGAGCGACCTCGATATTAGGAAAACAATGTTTCACGTTTTTTCTAGGAGGAGTTTATACGTCCACCTCTCTGACTAATTACTTTTTCACTTTCCTCATCATCTTTTTGAAACTCGTGGTAAAAAGCCTTGAACTGAATCAGTTCATTTCCCAATTGATCGTCTACGTCATTGTTATTTGATTCTACTAAGTTTTCAGCTGCTGCAATTATCTCTTCATTAGTAAGTGTATCCAACTTGTTGAGAAACCCAAAACCGGTATCAACTAGTTTGTATGCCTCAAGCATCTGCCGCAATGAAGATTCAAATTGATCTATGGCAGGAAGGGAACTCTGGGTTCGACATGTTTCGGATGGGGTCAGCTCAACTTTTGGTGCTTGGACACAGTAAAGAGGTGCCAAACGTTTATTTTGCGCCTGCGCTGTGTTTCACTTTCACTCTCATATTCAGTGCAACCAGCTAACTCAGCACTTTTCACCTCATATTCTTCAAAGCTATTCCGTTTTGTTCTTATGAAACTTGTTAGCGATGGCAGTGCTGAGGCGGCTGTATTCACGTCCAATCTAGGGTTCTGCAGAGTTTCACTAGTTTTGTTTACTTGTCCCAAGATATCATCCAAAAATGCTGTGTAGAGCCCCGTCTTCATTTTTGACATTTTGTTATGTAAACTTAGAGCAGTAACACGTGATTGTCCTGAATCTTCTTTGTCCTCTGAAATTTCAAGAAGTGCATTTTTTATTTTTTTATAGCATTGCAAAAGGGGTTTTGTAGCATCTGCTCGGCATGACCAACGTGTTGCTGTTGTCCTTCTTGGAATGAGAATGGGTTTGTCAGTTTCTGCCTTTTTCAAGCAATCGGTTAGAACTTTATATCTGTTAGTTGAAGCTGTAAAATATACATAAAGTGCTTCCAAAAAGTCAGAAAAAGCTTACAGCACTCAGACACCACTCGGCAGCAGCCCGCACTGCAAGATTGAGTGAATGCCCAGCGTAAGGTACTCATACTGCTAAATTCCCACGGCAAGAAAAGCGATAGAGATTCCTGAATGCTGACTCAACTCATATCAGCTGTCCACTGAAGAGTTCAGCCGAATTAGCCAACAGAACACACAAAATAACTGCGTCGACGTCTTTTATGATTATAAGAGGGCCCGCACCACAGTATTAAAACAAAGACATTTTTCATTTTAGTCGATTCAAAATTAAAATTTCTAACGTTTTTTTTTTTCATTACTCCTTACTTGAGAAAAGTAATCGAGCTGCATTTATTCACTTTGAAAAGTAACTAGTTACAGCTACTGCTACTTAAAAATAATAGCAACAGTTGATGAGTGTTCCAGTTATTAAAACCGGCTGTTCATTTTCTTTGCAGTACTTCTCGCCTACAAACGATCTATTCAAAAATTTGTTCAATGAAATGCAGTCGCGGTGGAACGAAAGCTACATAGGCGTCACCGCGAATGCCACGTACAGAGCACTGGAAAGGGTTTGCAACGAAAAGGCCGTTCTGTTCATCAGCGAGGACTTGACCCCGTTCAACCCCAGGGAAATAGAATGCAACCTGGCTGCGCTGACCGAGACCTACTTTGAAGAGAGGTTGATTTACATGATGCAGACTGGCTTCAAGTTTATCAACATCATAAATAGAAGGTGAGGGACGATCGCACGTGTATGGACTTTCGGAGCTTTAATAATAACATCAACGCCAGTACAAAGGATATCAAAATTACATCAGTTCACCTACTCGTGCATTCCCGTTTCGATTATTCCCATTTCTCCTAATGGCTTTACAGAACACGATTGTGATTTATGGCCTAACCGACATTTTAGGCGAAACGGTAATTCCTGTGAGAAACGTGTAATGCATTCCATTAGAAACATGTTATAATTCTCTGAATTTTAGTTATCGTGTTTTTTATTAGCATGCAATGTTTTCCATCGTCTAGTGTTTCTAATACTTATATCTATTCTAATACAAGGGTTGGATAAAAAGTAATGGCAACACTGGCATAATTGTTACTTGACTGTATTGGCAGAGGAGCACGTGTTACATTCCTTCAATGTAATCGCCCCCCCATCTCTACGACCTTCTGCCACACGTATGGAAGGCGTCGTACACCGTCAGCGCGTCCATCTCTGTCGATGTCCCGCAGTGACCGCCCTATAGCACGTATGATGGCTTCGCGCGTGTCGTAGTGCTTCCCGCCCAGTGGTTCCTTCATTTTGGCAAAAAGGTCGTAATCACACGGTCTCATACCGGTGAATACGGCGGATGTTCCAGAACCTCCCACTACCAGTGATGCAGGAGCGCCGTCACAGTGTTCGCAGTGTGACACTTTGCATTGTCAAGCAGGATGATGGGACACCGTGCCAGAACGTGCCGTCGCTTCCTTCTTAATGCGAGACGAAGGTGGTGTTGCAAGAAGGTGCACACGTAGGCTGCGTTGACCGTCTGCCTGAGAGAAGTTGTTCTTCTTGCCTAAACATATTGTTAGGGCGCTTGCACTCTCGTCCTCTGCTTCAGAGCACTGCTGTTTTTGACTGAATAACATACAATCGCACCCCACTCACTATACTTCCTCGTCTGATATTCCTTTATCAACCACGAAACGGTTGTGGCGCTGTGACTCGCCCCTTTCACGGGACAGCAGTGTTGCCATTACGTTTTATCCAACCCTTGTACTATGTTTGGAGACAGCATCTATTCTCTTGTCTTCAGGTGAACAATTTCTATTAGTCGGAGGTTGGGGGTCGAACCTACGAAAGACCTGTAATTTATTACAAATCCTGTTGAGCGACCACAAGGAAAAGAACCTTCGGCGAAAAGTTTCCGCGCACAATCCCCTTCATAAAAACAATTCAAATCGTTTGCTCGAACACAAATGCTTTAGCACCAACTTCTACCTCCTTTTCGTAATTTACGAGGATATAACGTCTTTTATACTACTACTACTAATAATAGTAATAATAATAATGTTATATTATTATTATACACGTTTATCCTGGTACTTGCCCCCAGACAAAAATTCGTGGTTGCCCCTCTGCTAGTCCCGGATATCGACCCTGGCACATTCACATTTTACATTTTTACAACACGACCATATTTAATAGGGGTGTGCAGGACAGAATTTTTGGGGTCGGGACGGGAAATTTTTCAAATCCCGACATTTGGGACGGAAAAAATTCGCAATTTCCCGACGAAGTCGGGAGATTTTCGGGACGGGAAATGTTCGAAATTTCCCGAGGCTCTGGAAATCTCGAATTCTACAAGTCATTTTCACTTTAAGTGATTGTTTTTGTATTTCTGGTACAAAAACTAACAATTTCCGAGAAGTTCCAGACATTTACAATGCAGAAAACATCGAGAATTAACGACTTTTCAAAATGAGCATTCGGTATTTCCCGACTGCTCGGGATCCCGAAAAGTCGGGACCGGGATCGGGAAAAAAATTTCCGCACACCCCTAATATTTAATCTTCAAACCGGTATGTTGATTGCCAATCAATATATTGGGTTGGTGCGAATGAAATGTCCGCTTTGACATCTGGTGGGAAACTCACCTCAACAACACAACACAGGGATTGGCTGAGGTCACAGGTCTAACGTCATAAACTCTGTATACATCCAGCAAACAGGCTGGAGCACCCAGACAGTCAGGAGGCAGTGTGTTGCTGAACAGGGTCATTTGAAAGTGCACCATGGAGAACACACAATTACGAGTGATTTGTCTTTATGAATTCAAACTGGGACATTCTACTCAGCAAGCCACCAAAAACACTAACAGTGAATTTGGCCAGGAATGGTAAATGAACTCACCATTCGCCGCTGGTTTGTCAAATTTCGTTCCGGTGACACAGCATTGCAAAATAAACCCAGTGGCCATCGACCAACATCATGTTCAGATGAGCTCCTCAGGAACCACGTGGAAGCGGACCCTCGGGAAAATGTACGTGCCATTGCAGACGAGTTAGGCATACACCATACTACTGTCGTTTGGCGGCTCCGTGCGATCAGTAAAGTGAAAAAGTTGTAAAGTGAAAAAGTTGGACTCATGGGTACCACATGATTTGACATCGGTCAACAAGACTCGCCGTCTGGAGGTGTGCAGTTCCCTCAGTGTAAGGAATAACTGGGATGGTTTCCTGCATCGGATTGTCACTTCAGATGAAAAATGGATCTGCTATGAGAATCATAAAGGATCAGGACAATGGTTGGATCGTGATCAACATCCAGGGCAGTTTCCAAAATCACCTCTCCACCCACGGAAGGTGTTGTTGCTGGTATGGTGGTCTATGGTGGGTGGGATCCATCATGTCTTTCTGAGGTGAGGTGAAACCATCAATGCAAATTGTTACAGTGCTGAACTCCATGAAATGCACCATAAAATTCTCCACAAGCATCCAGCAATGGTCCACAGACATGGTGTCCTCGTGTTGCATGACAATGCTCGTCCACATGTCGCACAAAGGACGGTGCAGGCTCTCCATGAGTTGCAATATGAAACCCTTTCTCATCCAGCATATTCTCCAGACCTCTCTTCCATTGACTACCATCACTTCCGGCATCTCGATCACTTCCTGACAGGGAGGACCTTCGCTGATGATAGGGCGGTGAAACATGCCGTTGAGGACATCTTTGCATCGCAGACTCCAGACTTCTGTCGCCATGGAATCCAATTGTTGGCTGAGCGATGACAAAAGTGTGTGGCTGCAGACGGCGACTATTTTGATTAACCAGGTATTGTAGTTTTCATTTTTTGGCCTTCGGCAATGACGCACCTGGGCCGGACATTTCATTCGCACCAACCCAATATAACTATCTGTCGAAATTATCTAGATCAGCTAATCATAGGATTTTTAGGGGACCAATATAACTTTCGTACTTGAGGTGCAAGGATACAGTATTCAAGAAAGGTTTCTTCTGTTTCAGAATAAGGAAACTGGAAGAAGGGGGCATCCTGAATTACATCAAGTTAAAATGGCGGCCAATGGACATTCCTGACGAGACGGAGGATCTGGAGCCCATCCAACTGGCCCAGGTGTGGCCCATATTCTTTCTGTACATCGTGGCTGTAGGGTTCTCCATCGTCCTCCTCGTGGTGGAGCTATGCATCAGGTTATGCAAGACCTGCTGCATCGGCGTGGACCACGAGGCGCCCAGGAATTCGAAAGCACAGGAGCCGATTGTGTCGGAGATCTTAAAGGTCCACAAGGTTCCTTCAAAGGACGCCCTCTACCTACCCTTCTACCGATAGAAGAACGTGAATAGGATTGCACAGTGTATGTTCCTGACATTGGAATCTGTCCGCTGTCGTGTGTCCGGGACTTGGAAAATCCCTCAGAGAAAGGAACTCTTCCCAACTGATGTTTCTCTTTCCGGAAGGGAAACAGGCTATTGTTCAGGTTCCTAGAAAGGAACAATCTCCTAACTTGTGATTTCGTCAACCATATTCTTCCCCTTCGAAATAGTTTCACTGTAGGTATCTCCATATCAGTGAATGACATGAAAATCTCTGTATGAATATTTTTTTGTTCCTTTTTCAATTCTGAACAAAGAAAATTAAATGAGGTAAGATTGACTTCCTTTGTTAGTGCCTGAAGCGGCAGCCATCTTGGATTTATGACGTTACACAGGCCATACGCCACAATGGACATTTCCACTTTAACCTAAAATATGATTTTAACTGTATCACTGCATGTCATTTATTTTATATTAATGTTGTGCAAAATAGTTTGTGTTAATTCGAAATAATTTGCCAAAAATTCGCCTTAGAAGTTGTGCTACGTCACGAAAACCGAACGGTCTCTGATTGGATATTCCAGTTATGACGTTCTCGTTCGGCAGTGAACTCGGTCGTCTGCTTAGCGCTCTAGAAATTGTGACTGTCTTCTACATTCACAAATAACCAATATTTACTTTATTTCGATTGCGTACAAGTTTATAAAATTAACAGGGAACTATTGAGATTAAGAACGCTGTATCATTGTCGATATTTGTTTTAAGTTGTTGATTCCGATTCGTTTTTGTTATATATATATATGTAAGAAGATTGAATTAAAAATGTCTTGTGTTAAAAATCGAAAAATGAGTTTATATCAAATGTTATAAAGTGAAATAATATTTTGGAAGTTGTGTTGTGTTGCTTAATTCTTGCAATGTAAGTATAATAACATTATGAAACCCAGTTGAGCGCTGAGGACTTGCAATTTAATTCTAAAATTGTGTTAGTCTGCTCATCCTTCGCGTACAATATATATTCAGTGTGAAGTATCGTTGCAAGTAATTGGTGGCCAGTGTGCGGGAATTTGGTTACACTGAAGAATTATAAATTTTAGACTTATTAGTGTCCCTTCCTTTGTGTACTTCATATTTTCGTTCTATTGTCATGAATACAAATTAGTGCAATGACAACGAAGAATGTTCCTATCGTGCCATTACCTACGGGTACTTCAGATTTTAATGCTCAATTATTGGTCATGTTTCGGGAATTGAAGGAATCGAATGACAGCGTAAGGCAAAAGTTGTCTGAGCTTGAAAAATCTCAGAAAGAGCAGTTGTCATCTCAGAAAGATCAGTTGTCAGAGCTTGAGAAATCTCAGAAAGAGCAGTTGTCAGAGCTTGAGAAATCTCAGAAAGAGCAGTTGTCATCTCAGAAAGAGCAGTTGTCAGAGCTTGAGAAATCTCAGAGAGAGCAGTTGAGAGAGCAGTTGTCAGAGCTTGATAAATCTCAGAGAGAGCAGTTGAGAGAGCAGTTGTCAGAGCTGGAGAAATCTCAGAGAGAGCAGTTGAAAGAGCAGTTGTCAGAGCATGAGAAATCTCAGAAAGAGCAGTTTGCAGAACTTGAAGACAGAACGGTGAAGTGTATGGAAAATATGAACAACACTGTTAAGGAGTTGGGCAACTCACTCCGGATGGAGATTGGGCAGGTTGCTGAAGCTTGCAAAACAGCAAATGATCAAATTAAGGAACAAGTTAAAGTGTTGGATGAAAATTTCCAACAGTTGAATATATCTGGTGAAGCGAATACCAACAGCATTCGTAAGTTAGAAGATAGTGTTGCTGGATTGGGTTTGCAGGTAAACGAGCAGTGGAATGTTATCAGCCAGATTAGGGAAAGTAATAATGAAGGTTTAATTCAACGTGTTGAGATCTGTGAAGCACGATTAAGTGATGTAACAGCTAAACTGCTGATGACTAATACTTCAACAATCCATAAAGCTGCAGGGAACAATGGCAACATTACTGAAATATCACGTAATCCAGAGCATCCTGTATCTTTATCCTTGTCATCTTCCAGTGCTTCAGAAGATGAATCTTTTCCATTGCATATGTCAGGAAAACGCAAATCTACAGGAAATCCTAAATCTAATTTGTCAGCTCCTACTTCACCAGTAAATGTGCGAAATTCTCGATTAAAGAAGCCTCATAAAACTTCACATGTTAGTTATGTTGATCCAGCAAATAATGCTTCACAATCTAGCAATATAGACTCTGATATGTCTGAAGTAAACAAGGAACTTCTGGCAAACGATATAAACCTAATTACAACACGAAGCATCATAAGCACGCTACTATCATTGATTCTGATACAAATAAACAATCTACTTCTAAGGAACAACCACGAAAGTATCTACGATTGAATGACTTGAATATGTTGCCTAAATTTTCTGGAAATCCAGAGAAATCTAGCCCAAGGAAGTTTATTAAAACCTTAACTTCACATTTGGATTTGCTTCAGATTCCAAACGTTCAGAGATTGGAATGTATTCGGAATTGTTTTCAAGGACCAGCCGAGGGATGGTACAGTGGGATCCACTAGTATTGCACGGCAAATTGTCCACGACTATTTTCATTAATTTTTCTCTTACATCCTATATGTTTTTAAATGATGGATTTTATGTATGCTGGTGCAGAAGTTGTCAAGAGCTTGTTTTGAGATTTCTTTTAATTTTTGAAGCTCTTATTGGGTCAAATAAAGCGCACGAACATGGTGATGGACAATTTGCACGGTAATACTCATGGATCCCACTGTACAATACGCACGTGGATTCCTTTATGACATACAAACATTTTGTACATGAGTTTCTCAACCAGTACACTTCATACTCATTGACGCAGGCTCAGTTGTCCGAATTGAGGAACAGAAAGTATGATCAAAATAGCGGTATGAGCATGGAGGCGTTTGCCACTCGTACTTATTCAACATATTACAATTTGGTAGAGCGTCCTAAAGATGCAGAAGTCATAGATATTTTGATTAATCAGTTTCCATCGATTACGGCACAGACGATATTAGGTGCTGGCCTAACGAAGGTTGACGACGTTATTAATTTATTGAAGAGACTGGATTTGATAAAAACCAGATCTGGTAAGAAGTGTGATTTGCCTAGTGATTTTGAAGTGAGAACATCCAGGTTTACTAAGGATTCAAATGCGTCAGATTTCAGAGATAAGCAAAAGTACAAAGTTCAGACAGTTAACACGCAACCAAGGAACAGCGAGCAAAATCCTAATCAAAGGAATAATGGACAGTTTTCTCGAAACAATAGAGATCCTAATTCTGGTTCTACAGCCGGTGGTAGCTCGTATAATAGAGGGCAAAATGTAAATGACAATTCTGATCGGCGTCAGGACTTTACATTCAGAAGAAGGAATCAAAATAATTATGGCAATCAACAGTTCTTTAGAAGAGACTTAAATGCAAATAACAGAAGTTATAACAATACCCAATTTCGACGAGACAGTGCGACACCACAGAATGATAGACGTTTTAATACAAGGCAAGGTTATCTACAAACGAGGTCAAATTCAGATCCTAATGTGCCTTGTTTTCCTAATTCACCGAACAATAGTACAATTTTTGACAGTAATGTAAATTTATGTTCTAATTGTCGTCAGCCCTGTGAACGACCATTCGTTTCCCCTAACAGTAATGGACTGAATGAAAATGCAGTGTCATTTGATCCAAGGGAGAGACAATTAAATCAAAGTATGTTGTCAGGAATGGAAGCATAATTAAAAACTGCTGTGCATCATCTCCATTAAATTTATAAGTTACTATGTAATGTTTTGTATATGGCATTATGCAAATTATGAATCTTTCCAGTTAAGTGTTAAGAAAATTTTGCCCTTGTACACAATAGGTGATACATTACAGAATGTCTAAAGTTTGAAATGTTTTAACTGTTATGAGGGAAAGAAATGATAGTTATTGACAGCGTTTGAAATATAACTAATTGAAGTGAATAATGTTATTGTAGAAATGAAAGGTGAATTAATTTCACTGTGATCTGTAGAATGATGTGTGAAGTCAGTCATGATAGTTATGAAATGTGTTACTTTCAGGAGTAATAGTATTTATTAGTAAGCTTGTCGTATGTATATCTAAATGTTATGCAAGGACCGGGCATGTTCAAGCAAATCAATATTAAGGAAGTTATATATAGGGATCAAATAATAATTGGAGGCAAGGTGTTTATTGGATGTGTAATAATTCAATAATTAATGTACTGAAGAGTCGTGTTATGACTGTACATATTGTATTTTATTTATATTAAGTAGTTTAGCCAACAAGGAGATTGGGTTCCGCAAGGCTACTACTAAGTATTGTTTCTCGTATGTGTGAATTATATATGCCTCATAATTTGACCCATAATTTTTATGTCTTGAGAAAACTCCTTGTGATCTGCACATTTTGGATAACATACAGGGTGATCATAAAATGTTTGATCCCTCGAGTAGTTTTCTATACAGAGTGGGGGGACTATGTGACTGTCTTCTACATTCACAAATAACCAATATTTACTTTATTTCGATTGCGTACAAGTTTATAAAATTAACAGGGAACTATTGAAATTAAGAACGCTGTATCATTGTCGATATTTGTTTTAAGTTGTTGATTCCGATTCGTTTTTGTTATATATATATATATATATATATGTAAGAAGATTGAATTAAAAATGTCTTGTGTTAAAAATCGAAAAATGAGTTTATATCAAATGTTATAAAGTGAAATAATATTTTGGAAGTTGTGTTGTGTTGCTTAATTCTTGCAATGTAAGTATAATAACATTATGAAACCCAGTTGAGCGCTTAGGACTTGCAATTTAATTCTAAAATTGTGTTAGTCTGCTCATCCTTCGCGTACAATATATATTCAGTGTGAAGTATCGTTGCAAAATCCATGCCCGAAGGCTTTCTTTCGTTGCTCCTCGTGTTTGTAATGCTGAATATTGAAGAGGACTCTGTGATTTTCAAAATTAACGTTTCGATTATGACATGCGAGAGATGTACGAAAGCCAATTCCGGCAATCTAACATGTGCAGATGCATTCACGGTAGCTCCATATTTTACACAAAGAGGAGCGAAAGCAGCGAGTTAATTCTTGAAAGGGAAATTAGACATGGTGTTTACTTTTATCGACAGCTTATTCAAGATCATTTAATATTATTCTGTTGAAAGACTTTTCTCAGTAGCAATCGTTCCTAATTTTCAGTTATTAGTAGTGCTGATATTACTGCAGTGCAATAAGTTTACATGAATAAAAATGTCAGTGTCTTTTTACACGACGGTATAAACCAGAGTTTTTTTTTTGTTTTTTTTTTGCGTGGCTGAAAATAAATGTATGTAATGCAAATGAGAGTTGGGAAGGGAGGAGGTTCGAACCTGTCCATTGACCAGGTCCTAGAATTTCGCATCTTTCATTTCAAGTTATAAAAAACAGAAGGTATATTATTTTAATTGTAAATAATAATAACAGAAATAAATTTCAGTTAGATATTATTCCAACCATATGCGTTGCCAGAATTTTTTGCTGCAGCTCGGAAAATGATGAAACTTGAATAGTAGAAATTATAACAATAATAAAAATTTATAATAAAATTGTTATTTTACAGTGATAAATATTATATACTAATAAAAATAAACAGTACAATGTTATTTCATACATTTTTAATTCACATTTCACTCAGTGTACTAGAATTCACAGTTATTGTATTTGTTATTAACTTTTGCATACTTCATTCGCGAAAAGGCTGTAAAAGGCAGGATAAAATTTTACTCATAAGGTTTATGTTGTGACCTCTCGCATACTACTATATTTTTTGGAATATTGAAAACTGTGGAACTATTTATTTCTTGGATTAAATGGTAGAACATGGAGATACAACTTGGTTCTTATACTTCCCTTTCATTTTTTTGATCTAACACACTTTCTACTGTCGGTATATTCTGTTCAAATACTAACTAAATGATCTTTATTTCTCCTACCAACAATAAACATAACGAACTTTCTTCTTTTTTTCTACTTGAAACGAACGATGCCAATTTCCAAAGGAGGGCGTCTGACACCCCTCCTTTCGACGCCAATGACCCCAACAGAATAATCAAAGTAAAAAAAAATGCGCGAGATCGAAAAAGTTGGGTGTAAAATGCATATTTCTATTATTTAATCCAAGGAATAGGTGATTCAAGTTTTCAAAATTCTAAAAATTAGATTTCTTATGTGAGAGGTCGCACTATATGACCAAAATTTACTCCTAACTCACTTTTTTTCTTGAACAAGGCGTGTGAATGTAAATAACAAAATATAGTACTTTGAATTTTAGTACACTAACTGTATTTGAAATGTAAATAAATAAATAGTCGCGCTGCATATTCGCTCATCTGGTGGACCGAATAGAACAGCCTGCCCATGGAAGGATGTAATAAAATTATTATAGAAATATAAACTTTTATTTTATTAGTTTATAATAGTTATTGTTGTGCAATAACAATCATAACCATTATTATAATTTTTAATGTTTTAACTTTAATCAGAGCCTGAACCCCCTCCTCCGTACAAAAATTTCTGGCCATGCCCATGGTAATGCACTTCAATGTAATCAAATAGAACAGTATTTTTAGTAACTTGCACTTTTACATAACTTTTTCACAGACCAATTTTATTGTTCTTGTAGCTTATCATTCATGTGGCCTCGCCATGTAAATCGTACACAAACAAATCGTCTGTTGTTTTTTTTTTCATTCGTGGGTACACTGAGAAATATCATATTGGAGCATCTGGTACTCGTATTTGTGCATAATGGTGAAATCTTTATTTTCCACTGTGATATCCACAACACTGACCAGTTATAAAATTCGGGCTGCTCTGCACTTGTGCCGAAACAAGTTTCCATCGTGTGAGTTACAAGGCAACAAAAAAAATCTTATTTGTAATGTTAACTCAGCAGAGAAAACTGTAGTAAAGCACTGATTTAGTGCTTGCTTAGTGGTAACGACCATTTCCTGTTCTAGTAGTTACGTATCTTTTCCAGTCCATTATCTCATAGCAAACACAGACACGCCCTACCACCGTCCTAACACCAAATGCAACCAACGCGAAGTGCAGACGACAGGACGAGCCGAACGACGACGTCACAACATGGCGCAGGTGTGTTTTGCGCACAAGGCTCGGATCGAAAATCAGAACAGTCTTATGAAATGTATTTGCTGTTGCGTAAGGTAACACGAAATAATTACACCGTTTGCGAACTTCCAAATCTGCGCAACGTTAGACGTAAACAGGCGGAAAATTTTATTCATAAAATCACTTCACATTTGACAGTACTAGTCAAGAGAGACTCGTGGGACACTGTGTTAAGGTGCTGAACTAAATCCTTCTTATTTTTCTTCCTCGAAGAACAACAATTTTTAAAGTAGAGCAACAGTCGTTCTGCTCTTTCTTATTTCTTTTAAATTCTTCCACATTCCTTTAATTGGGTTAAAAATAAATAAAAATATTGCTTGCATTTCTGTCATTGACGTAGACCAGGCCAATACGCAGGATTTCTATGTGGGAGGGGCAAGACCCAAATGTGTATATATATATATATATATATATATATATATATAAGAGAGAGAGAGAGAGAGAGAGAGAGAGAGAGAGAGATATTACAAAATAGTTCAAATAGTGCGAGCGCCATTGAAAAGTCATGATAATTCTATGTTTAGAAAATAATATATTTATAAATTAAATGTTGCGTACTAGGAATTATTATTACAATAAAGAGCATGTCTAATTGTGAGCTAAGAAAAAAAAATAATAAAGAGACATTCTCGCATCACGGCTGCAGTTCGAAAAAGTCGGGACAGGGATTGAAAGTAACGCACTGTCCTGACTAAATCGCTGAATCGGACGTCTGGTAGCCTTGCATCAATGATTATAAAACTACCCAATATTGCATGCAGCCTGAAGACTTTTGCGCAAGAAACAGATTGATTTATGTAAGAAGATAATTGAAATTTTTACACATTTCTAAAATCGACGATGTTAGTTTCGTAGTTATTGATAGGTTTACATTTAAATATTTCAGTAAACCCCCCTCCCCTTTCCTGGGTACTGGCCTGACGAAGACAGTGGCAGAGAAATTTTGGAGAATCTTTCTATTTAATTTATTATTTACATCCACCTTATGCTCAGATAGGTTTATTGACAATCGTGAACTTTTCGTTTAATAGATAATATTTGGTTTTAAACGAGGGAGAACATTGGTCGAATTTCCTTTCCTGCTCTTTTGAGAGAATATATACTTCTACAATAGCAATCGCTTTCGGAAACGGTGAAAAAAATGACTTGGTTTTCGAAGGCAGACAAGCTTGATAGCGTAGCTTGCTCGCGTTCAAAGTGACTCACTCACGCTATTCAAGGCCGCTTCTTATCGCAAAACACTGTGTGTCGATGCACAGTGTCTGCACCCAGCAAGTTACAAGTGACCAGAGTCGAATTTTAAAGCGAATCTGAAGATTGATAGATTTCATCAGAGGCGGCTAGGTGGACACTAGCTCAACATGCAATAGTTTAAGTGATAAAGGCTACACTGTTCTGCATATGGAAGTTATAAAAAAATAAACAAATAAATGAATTGACACACTGTCACGAACGCAATGGCAGTGCCAATTGCCAAGGAAGACGTGACTTCCGGTCGGACGTAAGTTTGTATACCCAAATATACTGTAGACAAATTAGGCACAGGCGAAGAAAAACGCACAACCACTGATCGGTCGCACGGCAGCTGCTTTACTGGACGCGACGAACGTCTCGACGCTACTGTCAACTCAACCTTTTTCACAGCGCGCGGCTCTGCTCGTCTTACCTACCTGCGAGACTTACTATGGCCGTTACGCGCGCTTATTCACGCATGAGGGTTGACCTTAGCTTTATGTAAGACGCAATTCATCTGCGTAATATATATATGTATGTTCATATAACTATAACTGTGTGTTATTTCACTCTCCACTATAGATAGCCTTTCAGTAACACACACACAGAGAGCTGCAAATTATGGTAATCCTAGCCTGCCTCAATCTTCCAAATACCTTATGTTCTAATTTCACCTCGGCTAAAACTCAGACGGCTAAATGGGATACTCTGACCCCTCTCAGGTACGGGCTTGGTGAATAAAGCATTGAGAACTTTAAGGGTGTTGTTGGTGAATCATAAAATAAATGAACGACTCTTCTCAAATTTTAAGATTGGCAACTGCATCTTCTGGGAGGTTACTTTGACCTTTCCTTTCATTCATTTTTATCCAGGAGATGGTTTATTTTCCAATACATACGAAAGCTTACATTACACTCATGTTACAATTTACAGTCCATGAATATCCTTAAATTTAAAAGAAATCCCCTGTTCGTTAATATTCGATTCGATGAATCCAGAATTCTAATTTGCTGCATGTCTCCACGGGAAAAAAATCCAAATATGTGTATGTGCAGGGAATAGTTACGTGTGTATGTGTGTCGCTAGGAGGAAGCCGTACCAGGGAAGAGAACCCTGTCGTTTTTGCAACCGTAGACGAAGCTTACGGCCTACCATTCAGTAGCAGACAAAAACTTTCGTACGTGCCCCTTCCTACAGTATTGCGACCAAAATGTGTCACGAGTATCGAAGTTAATACGGGCAGGATTTAAGCAGAATCAAATCTACGGGCTCCACTGAGTACTTGGGATCGAGAAACGTTAATACGCAGAGCTTGCATTAAGATACACGCCAATGATGACATTTTTCATTGAAAAACGAGACTTCCTTGCCCAAATAAGTCTACGTTGAATAAATTTTGAAGAAGGCCAAAATAAAGTTCGAAGATCTGAAATTCTATCATTTATCCGTAAGAATGAGAATATATGGGTCAACAGTGACAAATACATGTCCAATAGGCAGGCGTCATTAACCTCAAAGGATTTCGGCCGATCCTAACCTGTCGTCCCATAACATTATAAATTTCGAAGTATAAATTGTGCTTGGCGAAATACAGGTATCTTTATTCCCAAGTGTCATTAGATGTTTATATCGTAGAGCCGACGCTGATGGAATGCGTGCAAACTAAGCTCCGCATTTACTTATATACCTTTCCAATCGATGCTCACTTGTTAAGCATTACGTAATTTGCACAGCGCGACTTGCGACATTTCCAAAAACTAAATACTCATCAATGTCTATATTCACAATCTCAATATCAAAGTTTAACTAATTTCCACGTTGCAGCAAAACCAAATAAAATTGTATAAGGGGAACGATTCATCTCTGATAATGAAGACTAAACTCGAATTATTCCTCGTTGCAACTTGAACCTTATTGAATACATTAAACTTAAAAGAACAGATTCGATCTTCCCATTGTTGCTAAACGAAATCTATGTCAATCTAAATCATAAACATTTTCTACCGTGAAAGAACACAGATTTACATATCCAATATTAAAGATTCGGTCAGAAAATTAACATATAGATTATTACATTAGGCTCCGTTTACACTTTTGTTACAATAAAGGAAATATTAGTGGATTATATAAGTCTAGTAATAATCTTTCTATTTATCAAAAATTATGAAATATAAATGATTACAAATACGGAATATTAACAATCAAGCGTTACGTATCCCTCATTTTCATTTTCGAGTTACGTTTAGCTAAGCAGCCTGACAGGAAGTATAGGAAAGTGTTAACTTCAGCACCAGCTCAGCGAAAAGCATTCGCCAATATTTGCAAAGGAAAATTGATGAGAGAGAAAAAGGGGAGGAGTTTTGATGAGGAGGAAGGCAAGTTGGATCTGGCGCGAGAGAGACAGGGGAGTTGGTCCTTGGGTTTTGAAGAGAAGAGGAGAGTGGTTCTGGAGTAAGAAAAGGGAGTTTTGAGTTTTGGAGAGAGAAGAGTGAGTTTGGTTTTGAAGGAGATTGAGGCTGGATGCAGACTTTCAGAAACTTGTTTGGAAGTGGAGTGCAGCGAAGCTGAGTGAGAATTTAAGAGGCGAACTTCAGCGAGCGAGTGACAGTTACTTTACAAATCCTTCGGTCCACGCTTCTAAAGAGAGACAGGTAATATACTTTTCTAATGCCATCCTTTGCCAATGCAGACTTAAGGTCATAGTAACCCAAATCATGAGAGTTGCCATTTTATAAAGGGTGCTGTATATTTAAGTGTATTCAGGTACCTCCTGCAGTTAGCAGATGCAGCCAAGCGAGAGCTTACGAGCTACCGCAAACCCCCAATAGAATAATTACTTTAATCTAAAAGGCTCCAGGTTCGATCCCCGAACACGCTTAGTAAAAGTATGTCACAGTACGCAAGTAATAAGAACCAACTAATATAAAATAACCAAGAATAATTAACGGCACATGGATATGAGCCGTGAGGTTCATATCAACACGTTCAAAGGTATATTTTCATGTATAAGATCGTGAATTATGATACTCTAACGATACTTGTGTACTGCTTCAAAGACATTGACAAATATTAATGAAATAACTATTTATATTTGTTACAATTCAGGACATACTAATTTTATCCTTTACCCACTCGAGTTCAATGCAAGGAAAGCTCCGCAAATATCGAATAAAAAGTTCTCATCATGTGCAATTCTCCATTAAATGTTTTCGCCTAGTCGTAATACCTTTGTATTCTTTGTTACAAACAAGTATTGTTTGCACATTATATGTAGGAGGAGAGTTGCATCTACATTTCACATTGGTCAGCTCCTTCTACTTACTTTCAGGAGCGAAAGCTTGTAGGGTAGTGTTTACCGTTCAGGACTGTCAATCTGATGGTCGTAGGTTCAAACCCTTCCGGTGGCAGAAAATTTTCGTAAGTTTTAGACCTATCCCATTGTGTTCATTGTCCACGCCGTGTGAAACGGAATGATTCAGTTTGGAATTAACGATGGGGAGGGAGGGGAAATATTAAAATACAAAATCTCCATTTCAACGAACCGAGAAGTGGACAAAAATTGATTAATTCTTATAAATATTAAAATTACATTCATGTTTTTAATGGTATAATCGCAGGTGAAATCAAAGATCTTACATGGAAGATTTTATCTTGCTCTGAACTAAGCCAAAAGGCATTTCGAACCGATCTAATACATTCTCCAATACATTTCAAAATGTTATTGAACGTTAAATGACGATAATTTGACCATTGCATCAATTCTTGACGCTGAGACGATATTTTCTGCAACTACCTCTTCTCTTCAGTCCCTTATGTTCTTCTCTTCTCTTTCTTCTCTCCCCTCCTTCTGCTCTGCTTTTATCTCATACCGCCTTCCCTACTTTTCTCGCATCTTATCTCCATCCCACTCATCTCCACTCCTCGTATCTCCTTTCCTGTCTTAGATTTCCGACTCCACTGCATCTTCTCTTCTTCTTTTCGTTCTTCTCTTTTTCTCTCCTTCACTCTACTCTCCACTCCCCTCTTCTCGTCTCCTCTTATCTCATCTCGTTTTCCTTCTCTTTTCTCTTCTTTGCTCCATTTTTCTCATCTCTCCTATAATCTTTTTCCATTCTCCTCTCCTCGTCTATCCTCTCCTTCTTCTCACCTCTACTTTTCCTCTTCTCCGTTCGCTTTCTCTTTCTCCTCTCCTTTGTCACCTTTCGTTTTCTCTCACCTCTTTTCCTTTCCGTAGACTCATCAGCGATGAAATACTAGAAAACCTATTTTTTTTCTTTGAGAAAGAATTTTGTCACTTGCGATATAATAGTGATATTTTTAATAATTTGTTACAATAATACTTGTTTTTATTTCTTTCGCGTATTTTATAAATATCTATTGTGTATGTGGCAACCCTGAAATTCAGCCTAACTCTACACGCAACCCACCAACGTCTTGTGTAAATTGGGTTGCCTAGATTAAAATGTCGTTGTCCTAAAACTTTTGAGAGACACTGTACAATAGATTAATAACATTTTTCAACAAATTTTCCATCATTTCAGAACAACAACATGGTTTTGCAAAGGAAAATCTACACAATCGGCTATACACACATTCACAGAAGCAATTAGAGAAATTTTGGATAAAAAAGAACACTGTGTAGGGATCTTTCTTGATCCAACAAAAGCATTTGACACTGTCAACCACAAACTCTTGGTGAAAAGAATGGGCCAGTATGGGATCAGGGGAGTAGCAAAAGAATGGTTTAAATCATATTTAACGGACAGGAATCAGATAGTAGAAATAACTCACATCGATGAGGATAATAACAAGGAAAATTATCGATCAAAGAAACAACGTATTACATATGATGTACCCCAAGGTTCCATTTTAGGACCCTTGCTTTTTTAAATTTACATCAATGACAGAACTGTAAAGATGCAAACGCATGATTTTCCATTGAAGTTCACTCAAGGTCATGGAGTTTTTTAAATTTTCTTTTTAAGTCCACTTTTTATGTACAGATGGACTAGTCGGAACGGGCCTTAAAGTTTAAAGTAAGATCCGAATCACTATGTGCCTCCACCTGGTATTGCACCCGGAACCCTTTGATTACAAGGCGAAGACGTCCTGGTCATATAGATAGGTAACACATGCAACAACACTCAGAAAATCAAATATACCTGTGTCACCGTTAGACATGCATATTTTGTTCTCCACGGAAAAACAAAATATGAAATAACACGCTGTAATGTTTATTTTTCATGTTTTTGAAAGGTATGAGTAGGGAGACAAATTTATGGTAAATAAAAACTGAGGAGATCGGTAAATAAAATGTTAGATCAGCAGTATATACCAGCGGTGGAAAAAAATTGCCACACACTTTTTCATCATGAGAGGAAACAACATACAAGAGAGCTATAAATTGATAAACTACTTCATTTTTATATACTGTACACATACACAAGTACTTAGCTGCCCAACCAAAAAGAAAACACCAACACAAAATCACTTCATTTCTAAATGCCATATTCGGGAGAAGAAAGGAATGCAGCTTGACAGGGAGCGAAATTTTCGAACTGAGATTATGTGCATGGGAAATCCCAATTTGCAGCGTCTTCCTGATGTGATCGAAGATAAAACGTTCTTCAGCTGCAAGTAGTAGGAAACTTTAGGCAAACATTTCGTTACAAATCGACAGTTTGCGCGCACAACCTCGATTGCCGATTTTTGCGTGTTTTCTACTTAATTTGATAATATTTCACGGTTATTTTGCGAAAAAGCGTTCATTTCGTAGAAAAGCACACATTTCGCATTACTTCGCAAATAAAACTCGTATATTTCATCATTGGGGGTGTAGTTACGTGCAGAATGTTCAAAATTGCATCTTTTTTCACATTTCGCAATTTCGCGCATCGCGAAAATTCAATGTCCCTAGGTATGAGGTACATTTCCTACCACGTTTGTCACGAAATGAGAAATAAAACTTTTAAACACAAAATGTTAAGTTTATTTTCAGACTCATTTTTTTAAAAATCTGAATCATTCTGAGAGTGAATCTTCTGCTGGTAAAATCTCAGAAGCAAAAACTGACTCATTTACACAGAAACTGATAACTACATAAATGTGCTATTAGGAAGGAAATGTTTATTTTGTTTACTGTAAGCAGGCCCGGATTAACCTATGGGCAACTGGGGCAATTGCTCTGGGGTCCCCACCAAAAGGAAGCTGTGAAGGGCCTCCACCAAAAAAAATATTTTAACCAGCTGGCTATGCTTGTGAAAAATTACATAAGTCGTATTTTAAAAATAAAAATAAAAACTTCAATATTGTCGTATGTCTACACTCTTCTGGATTCAATTGTAGTGTCGATCTGTTTGTAGATATCTGAAGCTCAGTATACTTTATACCATGGATTGATTTGGCTGTGGTGTGGAAATAAGGCACACTTATTCAAACAATCAATTCTCAACCTCAAATCCACCTATCGCCTAGTGAACATTTCAGAGTGGAAAGTTTTCTACCAGTGATTGATCAAATCACCTCATCACTCGCAGACGGGATTTTTCCCTATGAAACTGTCGCAAAGAGGTTCAGTATTCTAAATGAACTTACAGTGGCAACTCCATCACAAATTACATCTGCAGCTCGCGAGCTTGTGAGCATCTACGAGGAGGATCTGGAACCCTCGCTAGAGAATGAGCTGATACAGTTTGCACACCTAGTAAGCAGTAGCAATGTCAAACATCAGGAAGACATTCCAATGGAACTGTCTATGTATAATATTGTATGTAAGGACCCGTTCCGCAGTACATTTCCCAATGTCGAAATTCTCTTTAAAATGTATTTGGTCTTAATGGTAACAAACGGCAGCAGAGAAAGATCTTTCTCAAAAATGAAATTAGTGAAAAACAGGCTTCGTGCTGCCATGGGACAGGATCGCTTATCCAATCTTCGTTTATTAAGCATTGAACATGAACTTCTTCGTGAATTGGACTTCGATGATATAGTTGATGAATTTTTGACGAAAAATGCAAGAAAAGTGGGTCTACTATAAGTGTTAAGCCTTTGGGAATTGTCTTGAAGAAAGTGTAGTTACTAGAATTTCCACAATGAACGTGTCGGTAATTGTCCAGTAGATGGACTGTGCGTATGTAGCGACATATTTACTCTTAATTGTAAATAATATCATTTATAATAAATTATGTACGTAAGTACAGTCTACAGCTCAGTTCTCTGTTTCCATCTGAACCAGCTTAGTATTTACTATATATTTTAGTTACGGTGTTCACTCTTCATAATATACTGTAGACATTTAGACGCAAATTTTACTGCTGCTATAGCGGTACAATTTTCGTCCTGTAACTTTATTTTACTGCGCTATCTGCAATATATTCCATTGTGAATGACTACCGATTCTAAAATAAGGTCTACCATTTCAACTGCTGAAAATTGGTGGTTAACATATCGTATCAATCAATATTGAGCTAATAAAGCTCCTCGTAAGGCGCCCACAAAACATTTTGCCCAGGGGCCTCCACAAACCTTGATACGGCCCTGACCATGGACGTCTGCAAGATTTTTTTCGAGGGAGGGGCAAGGAAGGTATTTTTTTCCAGGGGAGACAAACAAGGCACATTTTCACCAATGATAATGTTGTTCCTTCAAAAAACATTGCTTAAATTTGAATTTACCATGTTCGTGCAATAATGAACACGTATTATTGTGGCTGAAATGAAATTATATGTGTGAAATATATAATATTTGGTTGACTTTCATTTTCCAAGGAGGGGGGGGGGGCACGACCCCCATTCCGTATGCCAATGGCCCTGACCATAAGTACACTGATGCCAGAGATTCCGGGTTCGAATCCTGGCTTGGAAGATCTCTGTAAGTGTCGCTTCAAAAATCCCCTATTAGCAATAAGGTAAAGGTCCCCTGCGCATGTGCACACATGTCATGAAGGCATATGGGGTGATGCGGAGATAGACGAAGTCTACATATTCTTGATCACGGCCATAGTTAAGATGATGTGATCAGCATCATGCCCGACTGCCTTTATCCCCCAGGTACCCATTGATACGAGGCTGGGTGAGCCTCAGAGCCTCGCAGAAACAGGAAAATGTTTTTGCGCCAGATTATCTGTTTCGAACCCGGGTCTTCCACGTGGTAGCCAGATGAGTGACGGAAAAGCGAGGATAAATAACGAAAGTGAAAAAACAGTATAGTTTTTAAAAATCAAATTAGGCGTAGCTATTTCAACATCGAAATGCCATTTAATATACTGCTTTTAATCCTGAAATGTGACCAGTTTTTGTATGGAAATGTTTATCTCCTATTCACCATAAATATGTGGACATACTATTGTGGGCAACTACGTCATCGGAAATCGAATTCCAGACTCGAAATCGGCGGATGAACATTTCTTATTGACACCCTTTGCTTCCTTCTGTGAATTGCCACTACGAAGACGAATGGTGTTGAATACAGCAGGAAGATAGAGTAGCTGGAACGGTCTTACGGATGCAGCAACCAACGTCTTGCCCAACTATCGGAAGATAACGAATCGGCTATCTGCGAGGAAAGACCTGCACTTCGAGTTCCCTCTGTTGCTAAACAAAGCTAGCAGAAATAGTTAGGCAAGACCTCTCGTGCAACACAGAACGATGGATTCCATGCTTTCTGCCAGTCTACTCCTTCTATCTTGTCAAACAAGTAGACCTGAAGTAATACTTTCTTGTTGCAGACTACCGCAGCCAACGACGGGCAGTTGTTCTTCAATTGCCAGCACAGGGACGACGAGTGCTACTGAAACAAGGTGATGGGGAGAAGCAGACACAGCTGGTGTCCATCATGCACTGCATGATGTCCTACAGTTACCCGGCCTTCGCTGGGTCAAAGGTAAGCCTTCAGTTCTTAAGGCCAAGAGGAATAGTTTGTGTCCAGCCAGACGCGAGGTCCCTAAATAGCTCCTCCCCACCAACATTTCCCCGTGTCGTACTGGGGAAAGGGAGGTATGTTGGCTGTAGGTGAAAACTTAGCATTACGCTTATAGGAGTATTATTTTACTTGTTCTCTTGGGAATACAAGATGGCGTAGAAAAACACATTAACGGATAAAGGACACTTTGAAGATTTGATTTGTCGTCGGAAAAGTCAAAACTCCCATTTGATTAGCCGTAACTTTAAATTGAAGTTCTTGTGTTTTCTTTCTCCACAAAGGAATGCATAAGAATCTGAAAATTGTTATTTGTCATATGTATTTTTCAAACATCGTGTCCAGCTTAATAATAAATTTGAAAAATCGCTTCCACTTGCAGTATGGGGAGAAATTCACACTCTCTTGTTTAGTCGGGTTTCTTTTTAGTAGCAGTGCCCATTCCGACGATATTGAAATAAATACACTGCACACCTGATGCGAAACTGTCATTCTTCGCCTTAACATGTGAATTACTAAACACACCAGTGGCGTTCACAGAATTTTTTGTAGGTTGAGTCAAGCCATTGATAAAACTTGAATAGTGGAAATAATAACAATAATTATCATGGTTATGATGATTATTATAAATAATAACGATAAACTAATAAAACAACCAATTGTATTGGAAATTTATTATCATCCTTGTGGAGACTTTTCTACTAGATTCTCAAAAAGGTGTGAATATAGCACGACCCTTTCTCTATTATTTATACATTTCATGCAGTTAGTGTACTGAAATACATAATAGTTCTATTTTATTATTAACCAGTGACGTGCGGTAATGTCGACACTTGGAGTAGCAATCAGTGGCGGGCCCAAGGGGTGTTGATTGGAGTTAACACCCCCCCCCCCCCCTTTAGGGCCCAGTATTCCTAAAAAAAGAACGTCAAAGGCAGGAGAAGATAGCAAATTTAGGAATAACTACTAAAAAAAGGTACATGTAACTCTTCCTCCTTTCGAAAAAAAAAAAATCACTACTAAGCCAGAAATCCCGGTCTGTCCACGGGTGTTCTTTGTGTGTGACACTTCATCAATATTATCCTATCATCTTTGCGATTAGCCAAAAGTGGCAGAAAAGCGAAGTAAAATAAACCAAATCAGTTAATTCCTTCTACTGTACTTACAGTGAAACTTTATTTCTCTCTCTCTTTCTCTGTAACTTTATTTTTTTTCTGTCTCTCTTGCACTTTACTATTTCTCACTTTTCCCCTGTTATTTGTCTGGATAAGAATTCTCTCTCTCTCTTTCTGTCTACCTATTTCTCTTTCCCTTACTTCCTGTTTCTCTTTCTTTCTCCCTTTTCTTCCCCTTTTCTCTCCTTTTGCAGGGCTCTGCAAAAACAGGAGTCCAGAGTTCTGTTTAGGATTGTCCCTCATGACTTCCATAAGCTCATTAGCTACTTATCGTGATTAAATCTATACAGCTAGAAAAAAGTGAGGTGGCAAAAATTCAATATATTAAAGTGGGATAACTGGTAGCAAAATACACTTTTTTTTGTAGTTTCTTCAATAATATTCATTTGGTTTCAAAAGTTCTAGGATATATTTTTCATTCCAAATTATTTCATTATTCACTGCAGAGTACAACACATAAGAACAAGAATTCGCACTTGTCATGAGTACGAATCCCGGCCTGGACATGAATGTTCTCTGCGAGGTTCCTTCATCAATTTCATCGTATCATCACTCATACTCATTTCCGCAATAACCAAATGCGGCAGAAAAGCGAAATAAAATAAATGAAACCAATAACAATAAGAACGTGCAAAAAAAAAAGAGGTGGTGTATGTGAACTGTGGCTTCAACAGGACAATAAATATTGTGATTTGAAAATAATTAGAGATGTGAGATTGATTGATCTATCTCTGCTACACTAGCTACTCCTCAGTACACATCACTGTTATTAACTTTGACACAGCTCGTTCAAGAAGAAGCTTTCTTACCTTGGTTATGATATTCGAATATGAACCAATTGAACTATATTTCCTTTATTAACTATAAAAATAACAAGCTTTCTAAACGAGACGCCCATGCTACTAACATGCCATTATATTCTTTATATATCATGACTTATGATTAGATTAATCTGATGGAAGAACCCATCCTGGACAACACTCGAACCTACAACCTTCAGAATGCATTGTTGATGTATAAAAAGAAATGTGGACTGAAGAAACATTAATGGGGAAAATGTGTTATATTCCTAACCCTGAAGCACACTGAATGTCCACGTTCTGCCTAAGCCTAACTTTTCATGGTGACAGAAAAGAAATGGGTCCAATTTGCCTCAACAAAAGACAATGAATTTCAATCTTTCAGATTGCAGAGAGCTCAAGTAGGGTATGCTCTTCTAGTTTTAACTGAACATTCTGTTACATTAAGATATACAGTATCTACAAAAAAGTAATTGGGCACCTGTACAAAATTGTTGTTTGGTGGTGCGAACCCTGTTAGAACCTCGTGGAGCCACCTCTTGATATATAACAGCAGCCTCTTGTCAGGCATGCTCTCAACTATTGTGGAAGAAGTCCATGGTAATAAGTCGCCATTCCTCTTCCAATATCTCACTGAGTTGGACAACGGAATTTAGCTGCATCTCCCGAGACCTCACCTGCCGGTCCAATGCATCCCAAAGGTGTTCTATGGGATTGAGATCAGGACTCTGTGCAGGCCAGACCAATCGGTGAACATTGTTGTTGGCATACCACTACATAGTAGATTCCGAAACATGGAACCTAGCTTTGTCATACTGGAAGTAACAGGGGTCCATTCCGTAAAAATGCCACAAGGTTGGGAGCATTTCATTGTCTAGTATTGAACAGTATGCCTGTGAGTTCA
Organism: Lepisma saccharinum; assembly: GCF_977018435.1. Taxonomy (NCBI): domain Eukaryota; kingdom Metazoa; phylum Arthropoda; class Insecta; order Zygentoma; family Lepismatidae; genus Lepisma; species Lepisma saccharinum. Next base: position 63,880,697 of record NC_139241.1, on the reverse strand, counting down.
TTGTGCCACAAACAACCACCAGTGGTCCCACAACGTAGTACTAGAAACAACCACACACCATTACTCCACCATCACCAAACTTCCTTGCAGGCACTATACACTCTAGTAGAAGCCGTTCCCCGGGTAGCCACCACACCCATACACGTCCATCAGACCGAAACATTGTGAATCTTGACTCATCACTCCACAGAACCTTTTCCACTGCTCCGGTGTCCAGTTGAGAGGGTCGAAACACCACTTGAGATTCTGAGCTTTATTCACTTTGGTGATATGCGGCTTATGTGCCGCTGCTCTTCTGGAATATCTGAGTTTGTGAGGCTCTGTTCGCAATATTCCAATATAAATTGATGCCCCTGTTGCTGCCGTAAAAATCCTGTCTGATGGTAGCCATCGGCTGTGTCCTATTTTTAACAATTTCACGTTTTAGGGTTCTCCGATTTCAGTTAGTCAGGTTTTTTTTTTGGACGCCCAGAACATTCACCATTGTCACAATGTCCATGCACCTTCCACTAATGAAGCACAAATGCTATTGTTGATTTGGAGCTGTTTAACTTTGCGGCTATGGCGCTGCTAGAAACTCCACTGAGGTGGCAGCCCACAATTATGCCCTTAACAAAGTCTGATAACTCTGCACTATGCGCCATCACTTTCACAAGTGATTCCCTTGCTCAAGGAACAACATGAAGGCCACACGAATCAAATTAGATACTAAATTAACCACCATCATAGGTGCCCAATTACTTTTTGGTACATAGTGTATATATGAATGTGATTACCTAGCCAAATCCCCACGTGAATTTTTCTTCCCTTCCAGTGTGCTTCCCGCATGAAGCTAGACTACTCAGTGATTGAGAAGTGTGCCAACTCGACAGAGGGGAGTGTCCTCCTAGCTGCCACTGGTGAACTCACTAGGAAAGTAAAGCCAACTTTGAAAGGAGTCCCATCCATTGGATTCAACAAGGTAAGCATTCAGTCACACGAGTTTCCAAGACAATGTTCCACCTTGAATGAAATTATCTGGAACGTACCAAAAACTTGTGAACATTATTTGCAGTTTGAATTACGAGGTGTGGGGAAAAGAAAATTGATTTCCCTCAGAGAATATTACATCACTTGAATTTTATTAGTCATCAAAATTTTCACTATTAAATTTGCTTTAAGGTGGGGAAGTGATAACTGTTTGACAGGGTGAAACACAGTGATTTTGGGTGGGCCGTGGCCCACACTTGGCATAGCCCCTGGTAATTTTGCTTTCAAAAGTAACATGTTATTATTACCCTTACCTTGTCATACAGTAAGGGAATTTAACTGTTCACACTAATATCACATCTGTTTCCTGTAATGCATGTTTTACAACTAGACATACACGAGTTTAAACAACACAAGAGAGCATGTTTGTCCTGGCAAATATATCCTCCAGTTCAGGATTTAATGAAATACCATTAAAATTACGCTTGTGATTTAAGCAATGCAGCACAAGTTACGCAATATAAATATAATTGTCTGCATACTAAAGACATATGTGTAGAAAAAAGCAGGACGTTATGGTCCAAAAATGCCGGCATATGCGCCATGCCTCGCCATCTTCAGTCACGTGCTATCTGGGCCCCGAGCCAAACTGAACGCACTGTATGAAGACCCTCGGCCCTCTCTCTCAGTACCCAGTGAATGTAAAATTCCATCTGGCAGCATTGGCTACTGTTACCAGTATTGTTTTGGTTAGTTATCTGTTGTGGCTTTGATCTCTAATTGTTGTAAAAGATGAGGACCATGCTGCTTGTAGTAACAGAAATGTATCTAGTCAATGGGGACAAACACACTATTTTTATAAAACCTGTTCAAAAAATCCCAGACTACATCCTGCTAATATTTTGAAAGATACTATACCAAACTAAAATACAAATTATATTGAAGGTAAACCGAACATATATTTATTTTGAAGATAAAGTGCATTTTTAATCAACCAAAATCTACTCTCATCAATAATTTTAAGAGCTATAAACAATAAAAATGATTGATAATAAATTAAAAATATGCATAAAAGTTTTGAAGCTGGGGGATATATGATACTTTTATTCTAAGTGAAAAGGGTTAATTTCATTTAAGACTGTGGTAAAAAAAAAATCATAACCACCGTTCTTTTTTAAGCTCTCAGGTTTACTTGTAAAGGCATTAAGCATGATCCTTTTGATATAAATGGATTTTATTCTTTCCAGGAGTTCAACTATGACGAGCAGGTGACAGCTTTGACAAAGTTCAAGAAAGCCATCTGCAAATACATCACCAAAGTAGCAGGCAACAAGTGCTCATAGGAGAGCACATTATTCACTTGTTTATTGTGAAGCACATTATTCTTTAATAAAGAAAATGTAACTGAGTACCACATGATTTGCTTTCTTAAAACTATCTGATGTATGTGTGAGACATTATACTGATTACTATAGACATAGAAATGAAATATGATTTTTCCAAAGGTTCTACACATTCTCTCATGGGAAGTCCTGCACAGTGGTTGCGCAGCATAAGGTGTCTGTTCGAGATCACGTAAAATCAAAATTTAGAATTTTCTCTACTTATTCTACATAAAAAAGAACATACAAGAGCCTCAATATTTGCATGTGTATGACGTATTTATACAAGTGGTAATTTTACAAAATTAAATTTCCTCACAGTGTCTATGTGTTTTGTACACCTCAAAACACATTTTCCTGCATAATACAGACTGCTGCAACATCTTACCTTTAGGTATAAACTATATACAGCGTAAACAACAATGTCAGTTTATATTTTATTCTGCCAATATTGTCATGCATGCAAAATAAGATAAACAAGTCTAATGAATACAGAAGCCTGTATTTACAAAGATAGTTCTCAAGTGAATGGTGGCAGAGGCCACCGAAATTAATAGAACCTTTACAAGTAAGTTTCGCGGATATCTCTTTAGTAACTCGCTTACGTCTTATATTATCAACTGCATTGTTTATTCCCATTAACATGAATAGTATTTACATTGGACTTTCTGGCAACAATTAGTTTTCAACTGCCATGTCTTTCCATGGTGGTTACTTGCTGGCTTGACCACATGGATTTTTCAATCCTTACAGTCCCCAGACGAAAACAAAGAATTGTCTTCAGTTTTCTGTTGTGTTAAAACAACCTTTATAGTTTTCAAATGAAACTTAACAATTACTATTGCAATAATTTGCACGGTATGCTGAAAACATTGCAATATAAATGACAAAGAAAAAGCTGGCAACTTTAATGAATGCCAATGTCACCACAAAGCTTTCTTCCACGAAGAAGTTTAGAACACACTGGTATACAACAATAAATGTGAAATTCACATTGCTTGCAAAAAATAATGTTTGTCCCACCACTGTTTTCAGTGATTCCTTGCTGCCATTACAAAAAGGCACACGGTCCACTGAATCTGAATTTGGGTCCCTCAAGTCATCTGGACATATAATTAAAGCATTAAGGTGTTGCACAAGTGAGATAAAACAGATAAAATATGTTGAAGGAATCTTATGATATCCTTCACAAAAGTCCAATTCTCAACACAGACCAAGGTCAAATCCCCTCAATTTTGGCAAAGGGTTAAAAATTAACAACAAAGGATTTGAAATGCAACAATGCAAGGGGCATCTAGTGAACAAAACTGAAATGAGTATCGCATAACTATGGCCTAAATCTGCCATATTTTGTATAATTTACAGTTTAGATTGTTAATCAATAGAGCCTGGAAGTTTGGCAAAATGCCTCTTTTTATCTACTGCATATATTGATAACATTTTTCCGGATATACGTTTTCATGTTGTTTCGAATGTTTTAGAAGCCTTTTCATTTTGCCTATTTATGACCCCACTGGCTATTTTTAATTATGCCTTTTTTGCCCTTTTCAATGAAATTTGACCATTTTTTTAAAAAAAATTGTATATAAATTATTTTTCTCCCAAAAAACGTTGTTGGCATTTATTGAGTTGAGTTGGTGTTTTAAGTCCACTTTATGCACAATAAGGCTAATCGGGACTGGACCTACAGTTTAAAGTGGGATCCGAACCACTTGTGCCTCCACCGGGTATCTAACCCGGGACCCCTTGATTACAAGGTGACAACGCAACCACTGCGCCAATGGGGAAGCCCTGTTGGCATTTATTTTTCTTCCGTTTATTATGTAAATAATTTCCACCTTATTTAAGTAATATTGAACTCACGCATGTTTCAACATTGCTGAAGGAGAAAAGTGTAAGAAAAAAGTATTTCATGCTGAGTTAGGATATTGCCTTTCGGTTGACATTTCCTTGTGCATGATTGACTGCTGAAAACCTGTTGCAGAACACCTGCACAATTACGTCATCACGTCCAGCATCCGTGCCAGGAGGTTATTGACAAGAAACAGCACTAATGCCAAAGGGCCTTTGCATGGATTCCAAAATCAAGTTATCTATCTTTAGTTTAGTTCTGCACTTTGGAGTAAAAGGATCGTGTAGTTGTCATCATTCCGAAATTTAATGTGCCCTTAAGTGGTAAGTTACATGGTTACGTGCGTGAATTTGGTGAAAGCACATTTTCAACAGACGGTACAATTCTTCTCTGCAAGATATGTGAAAAAACAATCAACCATGAGAAAAAATACTTTATATCTCAGCATGTGTCAACAGCAAAACATAAATCTGCAGCTGCTGAAATGATCGGGCAGAAGAAGTTATCCTTAATTTCAACAGTGGGCACTTCATCAAACAGGCAATCTCAGTTTTCTCTTGAACTGTGCAAAGCCTTCATGGATGCAGGAATGAATGCCTTTCTAGAAAGTGGAAAACAAGTCACTGAGGAAATTCCTGGAGAAATACACTAAAGAAACGGTGCCGTCGGAATCTATGCTGCGGAAAACATATTTAAGTGTCTGCTACGAAGAAGCTCTGCAAAGAACTGGTGCTGAAGTTGTTGGAAAGAAGATCTGGATATCAATAGCTGAAAGTACTGACGCTATGGGACGCTACATAGACAATGTCATCTTAGGAACTATGGAACCAACATGCGGAGAATCCTCGTCATTTCTTCTCACGTCAGAACAACTAGAGAGAGCCAATGGTTCGTCAATAGCTCAGTTATTCTCAAATTCCCTACTTCTGCTCTGGCCAGATGGTGTACATCATGATGACGTGTTACTTTTTATCAGTGATGCAGCTCCCTATATGAAGAAGGCTGCCATAGCATTGAAAATTCTCTTCCCGAACATGCTTCATATCACATGTGTAGCCCACGCAATGCACAGAATCGCCGAAGAAGTTAGAGTGTTGCACCCAGGTATGGACAGGTTGATTTCGAACACAAAGAAGATATTTCTGAAATCTCCCTCTCGAACCCGAAAATTTCAGGAAGTTGTGCCTGAACTTAGTTTACCTCCGCAAGCAGTCTTGACGAGATGGGGAACCTGGATATCAGCAGCTATATATTATGCTAACAACCTTGAAAAAATCAGTGAGGTGATCGATGCTCTTCCAGAAAATGAAGCTGCTTCAATTCGTGAAGTGAAAAAAATGCCTGTGCTATTCAGAACTGAAGAATGAACTGTCGTTTATTTTTGCACATTATGGTGCATTGCCAGAGACAATTACAAAGCTAGAAAAAAGAGGTGAGACTCTTATAGCATCTATGAAAATCTTCGAGGAGATGATGGATGTGCCAGGAGAAAAGGGGTCAGCTGTTGCGGAAAACTGGTAGTGAGTGCAAATGAGAACTTGAAACAATTGAAAACAATTTGTGATATTCTAAAAGGTGAAAATGCTGTTACCGAAATAAGTCCAGCTACATTAGCTTGTTTTATGTAGTTATGTGCAATCAAGACAGAGAAAACTGAGATGCTCTTCCCAATGTAGATTTTAACATTTTACCAAAAATTAAAGATAAAAGTAAGTGACTTCCAAATGTGCCTTTTTTCGGATATTTTGCCTTTTTCTTTTCATTTTTAGTGCCTATTTTCCACATTATAAATGCCTTTTTGCCTGCCTATTTTAACGAAAATAAATGCCTGAACGTCCGGGCTCTATTAATCAATATACTAGGCCAATGAGCATTGATTGAAAAGGATGCAATGTTAAAAGTTGGAAACACCACACTGAAGGCAAAGTAGTTCATGTGTATACTCGTAGATGCAAGAGAGCTGGCACTGCCCCTAGTGCCGCTGCAAGTTCCCCTTCCACTCTGTATTTCTGGCACTCCACTGGTCGTCATGACACAACCGAGGTGGGAATTCTATTTTGATATGATGAAGCATTGTACATGTACACTGCTGTTTACCACAATAATACTAGCTTGTTTACTATGACCAAGGATTTCCAGCACAATTTATATACGCTCTGAAGGAACTTTTGTTCTTTTGCCTATTTACATCTGCTGGGTGGAGGTTCAATTTTCTTTATGCGAGAAACTACTTTACCCTTCCAGAGGACATCGATACTCTTTGGAATAGATCCTGTACCACAGCCTTTTGAGAACAGTGGCAGTGAAAATACTTCATACGTTGCATAACAAGATGATTAAAATTTTATGTACATTTCTGGTTAATGTAATTTTAATACATGATATAGAAAATAATCTGTTCACAAAGTTTTACAAACTTCTTCTTCGGACCATGACTGACTGAAGGATTCACGTCAGAAGAATCACTTCCATACCTTGAAAACTGGACATTTTAAATAAACAGGCAAAGGAAATCGGGAGTGACCATATTGTTTCTTTACATGAAAAGATTCTTTCACGATTGTTTTGTATCTTCTGAACTGTCGGTACCCATCAAAAAGGATCCAAATGTTTGACATCTCTTTTAATTTTATTTTTGGTAGTAGCTATTACTTTGACATTTTCAAAGGAAGCTTCTTCATTGCTTCCTATGTGATGAAACACCACAATATTTTATTTTATTATTTAGGCATCTAGGTGAAATTCTTTCTACTATACAGCATTTTGTTTGTCCAGTGTATTATTTCTTCAAAATTTTATTTTAATATGTAAATGAATGTATTTAGTACTGGTACATTTACTTCATACTTCACCTTCTGTTTATTTAAGATGACCAGTTCCCAAGGAATGGATTTGATCTCGTGGTGGGAAACTGTCTCTCTCAAAATTGAAATAAGAAATTGGTGGAACACTTGAAACATAGCATATCAATATCTGTGTTGTGTATATCAAGTTGAAATACAAATTGTGTTAGCTTTACACCACATACTATTACACTGGATTTGAAATTAAGTTGTGGTGAATCAACTTCATCAAACAGTTGCCATAATATCGCCTGAACAGTCATGTTGTATGATGTAAGTCACTCTTTAATGATTGATAGCAGATAGAAATAAGAATACATATATACAATCACAGCAAATCGTGCTAATGGAAATGTGCTTAATGATACAAGATATGTAGAATCAAGTTCAGCACATCTCTCGAAGAATCTTAGCAGGCCTTTCAGTCACATTGTCCACTTCATGTGTTCTTTTCCCAGAATTTCTACTTGGGGCAACCAACCTGGATGTCATCACTTCCAGTTTACTGTTCAACTGCCTCAGAGCCTCTTTGTAATCAGCAAGGAGGTTTAGGTCCTGACAGAGGTAGGTGAGGTTCATCGCCTTCTGGAGCTCCTGGTGAACTGCATCTTGTTCCTTCATAACGTCTTGCGCAACTACACCAATCGCTGGTCTCTCTCCGTTCAACAATGTAGCATCCAAGTTGTCATTCGCTTCGCAGTTAGCCACATCACTGTCCAACGTAAGGAACGGACTGTCCCTGTAGGTCTCTTCCAGTTTGTCGAAGCCCCACCCAACCACAAACATAAAGATGACACAGAAGTGCAGGCAAGGATACACCCACGTCGTAAAGTCATTGCAAGTACACTTGATTGGATTGAAGCTCGCAATGTACGTCATTTCATCCTCACTGATGCTCTGCAAGGAGAAGACACCATCTGCAATGTGAGCTATCTTCCCGAGGAATGTTTCTGCAGCCGTCAACCTGTCCATGATGTGCCCAATGAAATGGTACGGCCGATTCTGCAGAAATTCAGGAATGCTTTCGCTGTAATGTTCAAACTCTGGACTAATTGTTTCATTAACTGTTGAGTACCTTTTGTACAAGTCAGGGAGATACTGATCGACAATTGCAGTTATCATCTCATTGAGGGTCCCCTCGGCGAAGCTGTCCAGAAAGGAATGCTGAAGAAACTTGTTCAGCTCTTCCGCGCCGTTGTTCATTCTCAGATAGACAAGAAAATCCTCCTCGAAGAATGCATCCACCCACCGTTCGACGGCCGGTAAACACTGAGTCCTGAAGTAATCACGAGCCTTGCCCGACCTCTTCCAGCTCTCGTGCTCTCGCAAGAATTTCAGACACCCTTGGTACTCACTCTCGGTGCAGGAGTTGGCGATCGTATGCCACAGTTCCTTCAGTTCATCACTGTCGGGGCCAGCAGTTCCTGTTTTTGTAAAGTACCGGTTCCACTCCCTCTCCCGGTGAATAGCACTCACGTACACTTTAACCCCTGGGAAAACACTTTGGATTGCGCACATTTCAGACTTGGAGAAGCTGGCCACAAAGTATCTTGGCTTCCAGTACGGATTCCAGTTCAGGAACATGCTCAGGGCCTCCGAGACGGCTCCCTTCGATTTGCTGGTCACAAGGAAAGTGCCGACCACACAGTAGTCCACATTAGTTTTCACGATGAGAAAGTACAGTGGTATGCTGTCCTCACGAACAGTGTCCAATATGCAGATATAGTTCCCGTACCGTGCCAACAAGTGTTTCTGCCATTTTGTCTGGTGGCAAAAGATTACCGTGAAGAGACTTCCACTTTCTGTCTTCCCCTGTAGTCGGTTAAAGACAAAGTGATCGCCATGCGAAGTGGACCTCCATTTTTCGACAGCAGATCGCAGGGCATTCTGGTCAATCTTGCTCGCGTGCATCTTCTTCTGGGTGAAGCGAATGTGGTTAGTGATGGTTTTGTTACTCGGAAAGAACACCGTGTTGCTTGGATCCGGCTTCGTCTCACAACCTGCGAACATGTCTTCCACCAGCAGCTGCAGGCGAAACCTTATACTTTCCACGGAACAGACATTGGCCTTCACAAGCTTGTGGATTTCTTCTGTAAGCACCGGATGCAGCCTCGTCCCTTTCATAGTGAGCGGGTGTGAATGCTCCTCTGGGGTGGATAAGGAGATGTAAAACCTTATGCAGCTCGTCACGGGCTTCCTTGCCCTCACATCTCTCTTCAGTCTTGTTAGAACCTGCGACAAGACAAATTGTACGTCATGCAAGTTCATCTATCAACATTCTAACATGTACCCTGTAGTTATATCAATTATGATACACAGAGGAGTTAACATTTCAGCATGCAGCAACAGAAAATTTACATTATAGTCAGCTGACCAAATTGAACCTCTTTTTTAAAAAATTATTCTCCCAGATTTGGTACAGTTCAAATCCAAAATGTTTTGTAAGAATACAAATACTATAGTTTGCATTATGGGCTTCAAAAACATGATACAAGACTATTCTAGCGTTGCCATCCCAAAAGTATATTGTGGCCATAATGACGAGCCAAATAATTTTTTTGTTCTTCTCTTTTTTTAAGTATCATTTTGTATACTATATGGATAAAAATTACACTTCTGTTGACAGGACTTTCATTCAGCACAAAGATAAAAAAAACTTCAACTCTCTACAACAATTAGTTCTTCTGCTATGATACTTTTGTACATAAAAGCACATTTGAAAAGCATGGGCCTGCAAAGCCTGGTTCTCAAAGTTTAAACTTAGGATAATGGCGGTACATGAAAATGTATTCACTCCTTCAGAAGATACTGACTGTCTGGGAATTCAGACTGACTCTCTTTCCTTTTCTTTCAAATTGACCTTGTAAAGTAGTGAATTTCACCATGCAGAGGAAAGATACCAATTTTGAATATATGCTGTGAAGCTACCTCATGCAGAGTAACGGATGGATTTCTGCAACCACCCTTACAAAGAGCCACTTATACAATATGCACTTTATTGAATTCTCTGACCTCTTAGACATTGGTTAGGGACAGCCATGATACCTACTGGAAACCCTCTTCACCTTGCAAATGTCACCGTGTGATATCAGAGCGTACCGTCACTGTTTCTTTGTGAATCAGAAGGATGAGCAGATAAGTCCAGACCATTGTTGGAAGACAGAGGAGTGGCTAAACCATAAAAGAGCAAACTATTACACAACTGGTAAACAACATGTGGATTCAAGGCTCTCTAGAAACAAAGATATAGTGAATCATGTGGTTACCAAATAAGGATAATTGTCCAAGAATGAAATGTGGAATACTGTGAAAACCCAATGCAGACAAAAGTGGACTTAGGCAGAAAGAACCATTGAGACTGAATGACCTTGGAAAGGTCACTGGTTAACAGACAGGAAGACAGTTTGTTGTAACTGACTATATCTCTGAGCAAGGTAATCAATGTTATTCTTACTAAAATGATCCTAGATATTCTCTAGCAATTACTCTTGGGATTAGTTAGTTAAGTTAGAACTTTAAATATTCTCTGTCTATGTGTTCATTGTACGAATAAACTGTTAAAATATGAAGTGAGTGTGTCTATACGTAAAGATCTTAACAATTAAAGCTACACAACCCATGTAACTTCTCTTTCAACCCATAGAGTCTTACAGCAGTCAAAATTTGACCAGTATAGCATCAAATATAAGTACAATGCATGTTTAAAATATTAACCCTTACATTCTGGTCAAAATCTCCATTTGGTAAATTGAACAAAAATTCCTAGTTGGCTCTTGTATACAGAATGTTAATTTTTTCTTTGTTATAATCAGCAGAATAAGCTTTATAGAATTACCAGCACCTGAAAATGTCATACCATATTTAATGCGCACTCTGGTTTTTGATGGGGAAAATTGACAAGAAATTATATCTTGTATATAACGTGCAGTATAAGCCAGGTTCAAGAAATGGCTTTCTTAGTTGTAGGTCGTAAAGCTGTTTCTATGCCGATCAAGAGTGAATGACATCCTACCTATTTAATGAGTCACCTGTTGCTATGTGGACCAAGAGGAGAAGTTTTCTTCATTTTGTGATGAGCTCAATTTCATTGCACATTAGTGTTGCCATCTTGAATAGAATACTGTTGCCATATTCAGAAACTGCAGAATTTAAGCTTTACAACAATATATAACATGATAGAGTTCCGTAAACATGAAAAATCAATGCAAGTGTCACAAAATCATGGAGTGACTCTGTACGGTTTCATGTTGGCTGTCTGAATTGTTCCATGCATAACATGGACCACATTTTTTGGGGGCAAATTTTTTTGGAAAAAAAGTGCACGTTATACATGAGTAAATAAGGTATTTTTCTTTGTCGTACAGAATGCAACTCACCTCCCCTCACCAACCAATGCAGATAGGAATCTAAAACTTTGGGAAATTCCTTTCAACACCTTCATGCTACTAGAAGCACAATTTGAACAAAATCTGAGACATGCAGTGGAAGCTTGGGTTTCTTAGTGCCATTGATTTGTAACGGAATGCTTGCTCTCATATCAAACACAATAACGGTGGCTCACTAATTTTTGTTTCTATTTGTACTACAGCAGATCAGTACCTTCGGATTTTCAGCGCTGAAGCTTCAGTTGATGATATCATCTATTCCACCACTTATGTTCGAATTTTCATCACAAATTGTTGCAAAATGGAGGCTACAGTTGCTCTTTACTCTGCAGTTTGTGCTGTTGCTTTGGTTTTTATGGAAACACAGTTGTTGAATGACTTTTGTGGTGGATGAGGTGGAATCTGATGGATTCAGCACTGGATCCATCGATGAATATCCAAATGAAAATGCTTAAATGCTGAAGTCAGCACTGAAAATCCGAATGTGCGGTATGTTCAGTGTATGGTGGAACATTCTTATGCTGCTCACCGTTTGTTAACACTGTCACCATAAACCCCTTACTGTACGCTTTAACTGGAGAGTGCCAATAGAATTTGCATCAATACAAGTACAGTGGGAAGCACAAGTATTGCATGGCAAATTGTCCATGGATATTTTCATTATTTTTATCTTGCATCTTAGATGTTTTTAAGAAATGCATTTTAACATTTCCAGCTTGCTTGGATTTTGTTTCAATTCCTGAAGCTCTCTTTGCATAAAACGAAGAGAATGAACATGGTAATGAACAATTTGCTTGGTAATACTTACGTATCCCACTCCACATGGTAGTGGTACATCTTTCAATTTACTTTGGATCAATGCAACAAAGTATTACCTCTTTTTTCTGTCTCCAAATCTTCTCTCCCCGCACAGCATAGTCTGGATACACTCGTACGCGCTTCACCACCATCTTCGCTCTGCAGCCGATCTTCCGTGAGCCGCTGCTCTTCCTGGTGGGCCTAGTTCTGATGAGAGGCACTTTCTGCACAAAAAGACAACAGAATTTCATGAATATTACAAAATTTTCACACTGGTTTGATTTACACGCTACAATAAAGAAGCAAAGAAAGTGATTGTGGACCAGTTATGATGTGAACATGGCAAAATAAAAAACTTGACAATGTAACTGAAGGTATCTACAACTTCATAAAAACAAAATTTCCCAACTTTTCCAGATCAAGAACTAAAATTTTCCAGACTAAAGCCATTAGGGCAATTTAGACACATGTGCAAGAATGTCACTATATTTTAACTAACACCACAGTTATAATCCCACTTAACCAAGTTCTTAGAATATTCATGTCACATGTAAAAATTATAACAAGGGAAAGTGGGGGGGGGGGGGAACTTAACATAATACTTGGCACATACTGACTTCTGGTTAAGAAAGATATATTAAATACAAAACCACAAGAACTATAGGTTAAATTATGCATAATTACAGTAAAATTTAGTAACAGTTTAATTAGTCTATCCAAACACAACCCAAGAATTGCAAAAGATACTAGGAAATTCCAATAGCTATTTACTGAAGTAGATTTCTACATCAAAACATGACCTATTCTTTGAGTATTTAATGTACAAATTCTACTGTAACCATCAGTAATATTCAGTATATCAAACAAAGTATAGTTTGTCCACAACAAATTTTAAATTTAATTTTTCTTTTAACAACAAAGGATGTTCCAATTAAAATTTCTCTGAAGAAATGAACTTGGGTTACTCATTGTGCTGATTGTGAACAAATGTTTCACAAACAATTGACAATAGTCTCAATCAAATTCTCATTTGCAGGAAGGTTAGGATAACACAACCTGGTTGATTTAAAGCTCTTACTTTATTATTATTATTATTTTGCACAAGTATATGAGATGTAAATTTGTGTATGGCATTAAATTTTTGGAATAAAGAACATCATTTGACTTAATGTAATTCTATGTATGCAACACAAGGCCACTACACTACGCAATGTTATAGAACTGAGGTAATGTAAGATGGTGCCTCATCACAGTGTACATTGTTCAGCATTTATCCTAATTTCCGAATAACGCAAGAGATAGAAAAACATTTTCAGAGGAGCCGGAAATCAAGTCTGAAGCTAAGAGTTTTTAACAAGGCCATTATATAAAACAAGATGCAGGGTTCCCACGCAAACTCCAAATCCATTTTCCCTGAGATTTCCCTGAGTTTTCCAGAATCCTCAATTTTTTTCCAGAGTACTGAATGCACAGTGAATGACTACTATAATTTTACAATGGCCTCCTCCATTTCCCCTCATAGCCAGACCATCCTCACCTTCTTTATTACTGTTGTTTTCTGATGCAAATAACAAAACTAGTTCAATAATAAAATAAAATTACACTTCTTTGCATGTAATTAAGAACAAAGATGACCAGTTTTCTAGAACTTTAAACAACTCTGAAACAATTTCTAACATATCTGATATAGAACACTGAAATATTTTCATACTTTTTATAGATGTTCATAAATGGATACAATATCAATTAATCTGTAATGCGTACAATAATAGTTAAGGCAAACAAATTATTGGAATTTTTAATACATATAAAAATGAAGTGACACTTATTAATACCGATTTAAAAAGCAATAATAAGTTACTGAGACTGAAATATAAAACAAGAAATGTACTTAATGTCTGATACAGCAAATTAAGAAAATTTACTTCTCAGAAGCTTCAAGTTTTTTTAATTGTTCTGCAATAGCCTTTGCTTCTTCTTGCATCTTTTGTTGTTTGACTTGTAAAGCACAGATCTCACTTGCTTTATGTTTCATTTCTTTCCTTTTGTTTTCTTTGTGATCACATTTCTTTCTCATCTTCTGCAATGCTTCTTCGTATCTAGTATGTGCACCTGTAACACTCTGGATCATATCTTTGCTTACTTCTACATTTGACACTCCTCCTACCACTTTCACTGCATCATAAACTTGCCGAATAGCCACAACAGACTCTTCTTTCAAGTTTTCTATTAAAACCTGTTTATTTACAGAAAACCCACTTTCCACATTTGCATTGTCATGTGATAAAATCAAAACCAACCTAACAATGCTCCATAAATCAGAGAAGTCATCCTTGACCTTCATGACACCTGTAAAAAAGAATCTAGTGCATCAGTTTTGATTGAAAAGTTACAAAATTTCTCTTTCAATTCCTTTTCACTACTGGCATTGTGCAACAATGTCTTAAACTGGCGAATTACTTTATCACCGGTTACAGCCTTCATTCTCTTTCTCCTGAGATGTTCCTGTATCAGGTCTTCCATGCGCTGAGCACATCGCTTTGGAAACTGAGTCATTTGCTTCGGAACTAAACAACTAGCGGCTCTCACCAACCTAAACTTAAGGGGACTACGTTCCACAATCTTCTCTGTTGTTGGTTGCATAAAAATTCTAAAGCTAGTAAAAAAAAAAAATAAGTTTCTCATTTTCATTCACCTCTTTGGCATTCAAAGCAGCTTTGGCACCAATTCCAATATCAATCTTTGTCAAAGGAATCAAGTTGTCAGAATTCCTGACATCAATTTGTATTAATTTAAAACTATTTTTTGCATTGTTTAAGATGTCTTTTTGTAAAAAAAAAGAAGGAAGAAAAAATTAAAACTACTCCCTAATAAGGGAAATCAGATGAACAACGGTTAACTTTAGACATCATGTTATCTTTATTATGCATTTTCCACATCTTGAAATATATTTTACGTCATGTAAAAGATCGAAATCGGTTAATTCAATTTTAAAAAGCGCAAAATGTATGAGGGTATACACTTGGGTCACCAGCCCTGGAATCACATTTAAAAACAAGAAACAGACAAACAAATAGATACGAGTTCCTTGCTGAAAGAGAAATGCTACAACAGCCTGGATTATCCACAGACAGGAGCATATTATAATCCCTCAGTTTTGCTTCATTGGGAACCATTAATCAATTACAAGATTTTCCCTGAGATTTCCCTGAGATTTGTATTTTTTTAAAATTCCCTGAGATTTCCAGGTTTTCCAGGTTTTCCAGGTGTGTGGGAACCCTGTAGATGTGTACATGTGCGATAAAATATTTATTTGTATAGTAATTTAACACAATCCTGACAGAAAATTACTTTTCTGTCAGTGGGGTCAACCTCCGTGACAGAGTGGTTAGAACAGCATGGCTGCAATGCCAGGATTCCGAGGTTTGAATCCCAACCTGGCATGGGTGTTCTTTTGCGAATGTTCCTTCAGAAATTTCATCATATCATCCATACTGTTGAGACTCACAAAAAGTGGCAAAAAGCGATACTAAATAACAAAAATAAAATTTTCCGTAAGAGATAAATCAAGCTTCTGTAGTAATTCATTTTTTAAGTAATACACTTCTTGCCGCTTGTGCTTTGGCATTCTTACCCACATGAACACGATATCTCCACCAACAACTATCTACTTCCTTTCACACACACAACAAAGCAAATGAGTTCTGATTGACTCCTACAATCTTTCAGGTGGGGAAAAAAGAAGGGGTGGATTGACCTCGTTTTGTTCAAGTATGAATCACCAACAGGCTGTCCAGCTTGCTTACCCTGATTAAGGGACAATTGATATTTCCAAAGATCTGACATCCCTTGAAACAACAGCTCGAAAGGAAGCTGACCGGATGTGTATCTGGTTTCGAGCCAGCACCTTTTTTTCTGAAAGCACTGTTTGTCACTTTTACCGGGCATGTTTAGACATCCATTCATTCACTGCGACGTTATACTCTCAAGTTCTCCACATTGCACAGTGATCCAGAATGCGAAAAAAGTTGGCAAAAAAAAAAAATTACATTTCGGGTAAGGGGAAGAAACATTACCACTTCTGTAAACAACTAAATGGGGCAGGAAACTGCCATAAATTTTTTTCTCTAAATTGATTATTTGTTCTTGTTTTCGGGCCTCACAATGGCAGTTTGTGAAAATTGAATTTTCAGACTATATGTACTTATTTTCAAGACTTGTTGTAGCAATTATTTTTCGCTAGGTAGACTCACAACTTTTCAGTAATGCACAGGAAAAGAACACATATTCGAATTACAATAAAATATAATGTTTTTATTTTTGACTTGAAAATACAAAAGTTACCTTGAGTTAACATAGCTATCGCCACTATTTTTTTCTCTTCGCTATTTTTGACAAATTTAGCGTGCTCTGTTATTAATGGCAACCCTGAATGAAATGTGGTCACGCTTGTGCATGCTAGGGGAATAGGTAGTCTCTGGTTTCGCTGTCAGCTGATGCTTAATACATATAGAAGATGCTTTGTACACATAGAAGTAGTGCAGTGTAACAGAAATTTATTCACACGTCCTCAAGAACCCCTAACACCTCCCAAAACCTTCATCAACACCCTCCCTCAAATTTTCCCCAAAGACTCGGCTGTGTAAATATTACCCGGAAGCAAAATTACTTCGTATATCGCAGTTATAATTACATTAAAGCATTTGATTAACAATATGTTTATTGTTTAAACTAACTGTCTTAATTTTGAACATATTTATTGCATTTCACAATTGATAAAAATGAGAGAAAATCTTATGTTTATATACCAAGCTGAAACGTCGCAGGTGTAGGTGAAATTTACACAGGCGATGTTTCTACAGCCCTGTGAGGGCAACTAATGAAACTTCATAGCTGATTCAAGGTCATGACATTAGAAAGTGTTTACTGGAAAGATACTGTGAAGGGTCGCCTCAGGCACACTCATTGGTAAAGATGAATGAAATATTTCAAAATTGTATCTGCCTCCTATGCCACAAAACCTTGACAAACTAAAGCAGTGCATCTCTGAAGCAGTGGAGTCAATTTCTGAGGATATGCTAGGATGTGTCTGGGTAGGTCATTTCATATGGGAATTAAGAATATTTCATTTTACGACATTACTTCTTAATCACCCTATATTTAATTCTGAACTAATCACTGTACAAATGGACTTTTAATATGGTTAGATTACTATTATTTTTTTCCTTTCCATATACTCCAATATGCAAATCTCTTTGCGAGCGGCTATTTGTTTACTGTTGTCTTGATACAGCCTGCTGCTACAACTACATCACATGAGGTGAGGTGCAAAGGGGTTTTGTGTCTCTTTATACATTTCTGTTAGGTTAGGCGAGTCAGCTCTAGGGTTGTGGGCATTATAATAACATCTCTAAATGCTTCCACCACCTGATCACATAATATCTGATCTCAAGCAGGAAATCCCCTTCGAGCCTCACGTAGTAGTCTCGGTCTGAGATGACTGTAAATCAAGAACAACAGGTTGCTGGAGAGTGCTGATTCTTGAGTAAGCTACTTTTCAAAACAATTTCTCTGGTAAATAATCCTGTGTGATACTTTTAACTGTACTCATTAGTTTCTCTACAATTATTTCTATCATTCTAAAAGACTCCCAGAGCAGCAATGGTCTAGTCGGTAGGCATCACATGAGATAACCGGGTTCAATTCTCGGGTTAGGTGATCTAAGATTGGAATTTCTTCCGGCCTTGTCTCCACATAAAGTGGCTCTGGTGCTCACCCAGCCTCAAATCAATGGGTACCCAGGGGGGCAATCACGGGGAGTAACGGTGGCCGGAGCATGGTGCTGATCACATCACCTCCAAAAATGGCCAAGATCGAGAATAGTATGGGGAACTTTACCTTTATTCTGAAAAACGTCCTAATACTACTACAAAACTTCATTATACATTCGAAAGATTCGAAAAAAACTCAAAATGTGCAAGAACATTAGTGCCCATCTGGTTGCATGCAAGATATCTCTAGGCCCTCGGAGGCTACTTACAGGAGGCTCATCCTTCTTGCTCTTGTTCTCTCCATGGACACAGTGGTAGTAGCCGATGTGCTCCACCTCAAAAGCTGCTCCGAAGAAGGGGATGTCTACGCCCTTGCTTCTCCAATGAAAGTAGAAGGTTTCTGTGCAAGAGTTGAATTCATTAATGAATATAATTCCTATGTAAATTTACTTATCCTAAGGCACACTGTAAAATGTGTCCAGGTGCGCCAGTACATAATCCAAG
Organism: Lepisma saccharinum; assembly: GCF_977018435.1. Taxonomy (NCBI): domain Eukaryota; kingdom Metazoa; phylum Arthropoda; class Insecta; order Zygentoma; family Lepismatidae; genus Lepisma; species Lepisma saccharinum. Next base: position 63,862,193 of record NC_139241.1, on the reverse strand, counting down.
CAGAAAATCCCAACTATCACCACCAAATCTTTCTGGAGCGATTTTACAATACCGGATAATTCTCTGATTTCCTTCATATTTCGCATACTCAATAATTTAGCGCTCTTAATCACAAATCTGCAGTTAATATTTGGCACTCACATGTGGAATTCCCCCCCCCCCCCAACAAAAGGGGTCCCTGATCGCAACCGGCAATGCACGATTGCTCATTATGTACCGCTCCTGATATTACTACGACCCCAAATTTTAAATGTGTTTGCCTAACCTAACCTTACCATGAAGGGTTTGTGGGGCTATGCGTGAATGGTGTGTGGGGCACCGTAAGAAAATGTAAGTTTCGTAGAAACACAAAATCTTCCGGTACATAATGAGCAATCTTGCTTGTCGGTTACGATCACAGACCCCCTGCAATGGCAATACAGCTCTAGATCATGTGTCCTTCCAGTTCTGTAACAAAATAAATAAGTGCAAATTATCAATGGTCTTGCAATGGTTAAGAAGAATGGAAGGGATCTGGGCCTGTGGCATTGTCAATGTGGAGTGAAAAGTCCACTGCCAGGGGCTTCAGTGCATGCAAGAGCTGGTATCAGTACAGTATGTCCAAGGTACATAAACTTTGTTGATAGGGACAAAATTGGAGAATAATATTAACAACATATACAAATATTATTATTTTTTGTCTAAATAATATAATTATTTTCTCTGAGACACACAGGTAGCATGCTGTACCTGTCTAGGGGTTGAGTGATAAGCTGCTGAGTCAAGCACAAAACACAGTTGACACCAAGATGTCTATTCCCTCGAATTGTAGCAAAAATTATATAAAAGTTGCCATTAAAAATTAGAGGGTGTGGGTGTCTTCTAATTTCTGCTACACCTTTGAATCACAGTGTTCACTACAGTCGATATACATGTCCCAGCTTTCCATTTACAGAATCTGGTTAACTCTAAATGCATGTTATCTGTACAGTATGTTGCGTAAAGTAATAGTTCAGTGTGAAAATAACATTTAGGTACAATTTTCGGCATGAGTTTACAAAACAGGGCCGCTCTCCAATTTCTATGAAATTTCGCATACTCACTAATTGAGACCTCCTAATCACGAATCTGCATCTAATAATTGGCGGCCAAGCATAGAAATTGTAAAATAACATTAAGAAGTTGTAGAATAACCTTGTTGGTATGACTTAAGATGACCGGACCCCTCTCCGATTTTCTTCATATTTGACATATTAGTAATTGAGACCTACTAATGACGAATCTGAAGTTAAAATTTGTCGGAAACTCTAAAAATTGCAAAATAATTGCGAACCATTGACGCTAGCCCCACGAACCATTGACATGTGGTTAGGTTAGGCAAACATAGTTAAAATTTGGTGTCGTGGTAGTATCAGGATCTAGAAATTGCAAAATAATTGCGAATCATTCACGCTAGCCCCACGAACCATTGATGTGTGGTTAGGTTAGTTTAGTTAGGTTAGGCAAACATAGTTAAAATTTGGTGTCTTGGTAGTATCAAGAATATATATATATTTCGGTAACGATTAGATAAACCGGAAACACATTTCTTGAAATTTACAGGAGAAAAGACGAGAAAGTACTTATGAAATTTAGTTCTTGTGGACTTTCTGAAGCTGGGGAAAGTGTTTTTTTTTTAATTGTGCAACTTATTCGGCCTGTAAATAAGGTATTTTTCGACATTCATGTATCTCCGTTGCACGATAGCTCGTGCCACCATTACCGTCGACTATGTGAATCAAATGTTCCGTGAGTTCGATTACGTAACCCCCTGTCAGTGTAGCAACCACGCGGTAGTTTTATAAGATGACGTGTGAGGGGGATTTTATTTTCCAATTTAACTTTCTATGTTTGCCTAACCTAACCTTCCGTGAATGGTTTGTGGATCAATTTTCGCTTAAAAACCTTTTGTGAATAATTTGTGCGGCATTTATCAGTTCATAAGTTTGGAAACACTGCACATCAGCTGACAATACTGCATATCAGCTGACAATAGACAACGTGAGTCAAGATTTGCCCGCCGAATTAGCAACGACCAATAAATAATTATAATGTTAAAAATAATGCTTTTTTCATGGAAAACACAGAACAGATGTCAGAACACAAGGCTGGTTAAGTGTTATGCGATAAGTGAGACCCAATTCGTTACGCTATATCCAGCATTGCCACACTGTTGTGTTCTCAGTTACATTGTGTTCAGCATGGAAGAATGGCGGGATACACGCACAACAGTTTTCCAACCTTATGTTCGAGGAATGCCTATGAGATTAGGTCTGTTAGGTTGGGTTCCATTAGCATAAATACAATGAAAAATTATTATTTAGGAATGTGGACTCGTTTGATTAGGTACGTTTAGCAACGGTGTATTGCACGCTGATATTTTCATGTTGGGAAAATGGCGTCTTCCGTGTACCTGCTGTTCTTACGGTAGGGTTACGTTAGGAAAACCTAGATTATTTAAGTTTTTCTCTACATTTCCATACTTGACCGCCAATTATTACATGCATATTCGTCATTAGGAGGTCTCAATTAGTAAGCAGGCGAAATTTCATAGCAATTGGAGGGTGGTCCGGTATTGTAAACTCATTCACAATTTTCATAGTTTGCAATCAAAATACGGTAAAAATGTCATAGTCGGAAAATCGATTTCTTCAAATTTACAGGCGAAAGTACTTACGGAATTGAGTTTCGTTAAAAAAAAAAAGCGAAATCCCTTGTTAAACAATCTTTCGCAATGCAGAATAGGTAAGTACGAATGTCAACAATTGCAGAATAAACGAGTTACAGACATTTCCCGGCTTTGATAGTTTTACCCAAAATACTGCTAAGTAGCCGCCAGCTTGAATGTACTAATTTGAAAATTCATAATGGTTGCCTTCTACAGCGATTACGTGGCTTTTGAAACACATTTACACTTTTTAATATTACATTTTGCTAATCAAATCGATAACTTTACTTACTTTTTTGGTTGTCAAGTTTCTTTGTTTGACAATCCCGCTTGTAAAAGTAATAGCCTGTACAATTCAAAAACTTCAAAAAATCATCCAGCCTATCCTCACTTTCAACAAACCCCGTGTACTCTTGTTCTGTACATTCGAAATTTTGCAGTTTTGCTTGCACGAGATCCGAAAAAGTCCTTGCATTTTCTCTTTCATCATTACTCCGTTCTCTCTTCACGAATACTACTACGTGTTTACTGTTTTCGGGCTCTTCGGAATTGGCTTCCTCTACTATAACTGGACTGCCGCCTATTTCCGCCATATCTTCCAAACATTCCGTCTTTTTCGCTGCGCGCTTAACTCCCACAGATTACTCATTTACGATAACCACAGACTAAAGTGAGAATCATAGAATTTTAAAAACATGGTAGTGTCTGCTGCCACGTTATTTTTCTGCTCTCGTCTGGTCCCCCTCGAACATCCGGTTACGCTTACAATGCTATGGACGTTAATATGAAAAGGCAAAGTGGATTCTTTTACTAGGAAATAGGGTGTCAGCTGTGTAGCATATGGTTGCACAGTTCGATCGGGAACAAATTGATTGAGCCAAGTATCACTTCGTACGTTTCCGAAGGACGTTGAGAGACGAAACCTGTTGATACAAGCAAAACGAGAAAGGATTGGTACCCGGAAAGGATATTTATGACTTGCATTTTGTTACAGTCATGTTGATCGTTTATCTTCGTATTGTGTTGTGGTGAAAAGCACGCCTCTTAGTGAGGTTTCAAACCGAAGCGACACGCGACAGTAGTGGTTCGTACCGAAGTGACAAGCGACACAGGCCCATTCAGTCTATAAATAAGCATTTACCGCTCATGGGAAATCAAGTCTCAGGCGGCACAATACACGCCATTGGGAATCTGAGCGACACGTGCAGCTTGTCGTGTCGCTTCGGTTCGAAAAATTTCATTGATCACTGAAGATTCACTTTATTTTAAGTGGCACGGAGATTACACACTGAAGCGACAAGCAACAGCCCCTTTACTCCAAAGGAAACAATTCACCTTGCATACGAGTACAACAGAGCGAGGCGACACGATCTACGGTGCTGAGAAAACAACATTCCAGTCCAAGCGACACATGCATTTTCTCGTGGTGAATTGGTTCGATTGATTGAATTTTTTTAAATCCACTTTATGCACAGAAAGGCTAATCGGGACTGCACCTACAGTTTAAAGTGGAATCCGAACCACTGTGCCATGTGCCTCCACCGGGTATCGAACCCGGGACCCCTTGATTACAAGGCAACAACGCAACCAGTGCGCTATCGGGGAGGCCCTGAATTGGTTCGAAAGAAAGCTTTCAGACTGCAGCGATACCTGATTCTTGGAAACCAACATTAAAAAATAAACATCTCCTTCCGAACGACAAATTGCAGGTGTCGCTTGTCACTCTGACTGGGCCGTTTTATCAATACCGTGCATTGATAACGGCCTGTTATTTGCGCAAGCGTCACTGGTGAATGGTTTGCTTTAGATCGAATGCTTACGTGCGAAATCCCGATATCGCTTGTCGCTTCGGTCTGAAAACTCCCTTGTTGCTTGAAGTTAATTCGTGCAAGTGAAAGTGGCATGCCTTAGCATAGGTTTTCCCTAAATCCTTCAGGCGGAAAGGCGACGTTGAAAGCACGTATATTTACTAGCATTTGTTATGTGTCACTATACTTCTGCAGATTTGTTGGCAAATATTCACTTAAGCATACTTTATAATATAATAATATCACTAGTTTTATAGAATTATCTTTCCCTCACTTTTCAATTTACAAAATAATGGACATTTCCACTCAATTTTTTTTACAACAATTTTAAAAACTACACCCTGGAAAAATATCCCCTGCAAGTTCTCGCGTTTCTCTGCGTCCAGTTTAAGGCAGAAACGAGACTTCCAAAGTTGCGAGGCTAGCGTTGCGCTGGAAACACGCCGCCGCCATGTTACTACGTCACTCCTTAGGGAGAGCTCGTTTGTCGTCTGCTTCGAGCGTCCAGTTCCGGATGGGTAGCCCACGGTGAACGATCACGTGCAGCAGTTTTACAAATCTGTACCGATTTAAATAATGGAAGAAGGAGCGATAGGAGAAAGGAAAGCTATGCTTTGTAATGATCATTCTTCTATGAAATATCCGTGCTGCTCACGTGCAAGATAAATGAAAGGGTTCAGCTGCGTGTGTTCTCAGGCCATGCGAAAAATATTGCTTATAAAATTGGTTGCTGACCAGACACTCAAAAATATTTTTTAAACTTATATTTATCGATATTTACCGTAACCTATGTAGTGCAAAATAGGAATTTTCACATTCTCCACTTTATTTATAAAGCCTATTTAACCGGTTCAAATCCGGGAACTTTTCTAACGGTGGAAGCGGCCCCGGCGCCCACCCAGCGTCGAATAACATGGGTACCTGGGGGAAACCCTGGGGGGTAAAGGCGGTCAGGGGCGTGATGCTGATCACATCACCCCCACTCACGACCGGATCAAGAAAGTGTGGGGCGTTACCCCCACACCCCCTATACGCCTTCATGGCGTGGTGCTATGCACAGGGGAACACTTTACCTTTTTTTATTTAACTCTCTTTTCCATAAAGCAATTTCAGTTTGTGTTCCATTTCTGTTGCGCAAATTATGATCAAATATTTTTGTGCAGGTAAGAGAAAATACACTGAGAAGATTACATCAGTTGCACAGTACATATCTATACTTAGTTTATGTATAATTATTACAAGGAAAAAATGTGTATATAACCATGGGCGTATTTAAGGGGGATTCAACGGGTCCAACCCCCTCTTTTTTTGGTTCACTAAAATTACCAGTTTCCTTGTTCTATCCGCTTGTTCATAAAAAAATCCTTCGGACTTATTTCATTTCTTAAATTAGAGACGTATAGGACGGGATACGGATGGGAAGGAAATTTCGGTAATTCCACACACCAGATGGGACTGCAGACCAATATCTGCAATTTCCTGATAGTTTCGGAATTTCTGCGATATGAAACTGCATTGAGACTATCAAATCAGTTACTTTTCCCCCTCGAATCATATTAAAGAAATTTGGTTCTTAAAAACGTAGTGACACAAGATGAACAGAAAAGTATCAATACTTCGTGACTACAAACACACAACTTTGTCGGGTTCAACATGCTCCCCAACAAGCTTCCGGCCAGCAGTGTTCTGGATTTTCACTTACGAAATAAAATTATTTTGAATTTTGTACTGCGAAAAAAGGAGCCTCATCTCGTTACCCCGAACGCATTAATTGGTTGGTTCACAACTTCAACACTAAGGATCCTATCGAGACGAGACATGGCAGCCTTGGTCTCGTTCTCGTTGAGAGTTGTAAATGTCTCATTGACAGTCTCGTCTCAATTTATAAACATCCGTCTCGGTTTGAGAGGGCAATTCTCGTTCTCGTCTCAAGTCTAGAAAAATATAGAATTAACAACGTATGCAGGGGCTTATCATTATAAATACAAAAAAAAAAAACTTTCTTAATATTTTTTATTATTATTATTGTTTGACTCCTCGTACAGTTCTCGAAAACTAAATATTATCTTGCTTATATATGCAAACCAGACTGCAGATTCAGAATTACCAGGAATGAACTGGCGATGTAATTTATTATACACAAAATTCATGATTTATCTGAGGAAGTCGCATGTTCCAGGTTTGACACTCGACCTGGGCATGACTGTTCCCTTGTGAGTGACATTTCATTGAACAGGAAATTGTTACATGGGAGGATGTTTGCTCGAGACTTTGGGGACAGCTAGGGGATGCTTCTATTGTTAATGTTAGTGTTGCTCACGAGTCGAGGCATTTTCCGTCTCGTCTCATAAAAGGAGATGGGACAAGTGAATATTTTTTTTTATTTGTTTATTTATTTATTCAAAGTTTCAGATACAGCACTTTTAAGGCCATTTTACACTGAAAACTCTAACAAATAACAAGAACAAGTCAAGATGGTTTAAGGTAAAAACAAGAAAAGTTAAATATAAACATAAGGCATAAACAAGGAAACAAACAAAGATTTACATATTCATTTTTAGGGAAGATCGGAAAATGCTTTCAGGGGCAAAAATGTCTATGTTTGTGGGTAGTTTATTGTAGAACTGGGGCAGCCTGTGGAATAGAGCGCGCTGTATAAGGGAAAGCCTAGCTGTGGAGGTGTGGAACAATTCAGTGTTTCGGGTCGATCGAGAGGGAACTCTGAAGTTGAATTCTGTAAGAAGAAATTCAGATCTTAATTTACCATTGATGATTTTATAGAAAAAATTCATATCGGCCATATCGCGTCGGGTCTGCAGTAACTGGATATTCAAAGTAGTCAGGATGTCAGGTTTCTGAAGATGCCGCAAAGAAGGAATTCTATGACGTGATAAACGTCGCTGCGCTTAAACTTGCAGAACGATTATCAATGCAAATAAAATTGCGTAATTAACGATAACCATTATATTTAAAATAAATACAACACAGGCGCAGAAAATCTCACTACTTCCATCACCATTTTTAGTACTTATTATTTCTCGTTGCTATGGTTACATCAATTTCATTTCTTGTATTTTATACAGCGTGATAAGATGATTATAACAATATCTATAAAACAAACATGCATAAGTTAAAAACAACATCAATAACATAAATAATATTAACTTTGAACATGACAGTTTTAGAATAGGACAGTCTCAATCTCTCCCCTTCTCCTGGAAAAAAAAATGAACATAACATTTTTTTTTTTACATAATATATAAGATTTGAGTCCTGCTTTTAATATACACTCGTCAGGATAATGAGAAAGTTCACTTGACATAATGAACCAATTTTTGCTGAAAATTAGAATATCATCCAAATAACAAACAACAAAATTTCTGCAATCGGTGGAGAATATTTTATTCATCCTGTCCTGGAAAACTGAGACTGCTGAACGAATCCCAAACGGAAGATAGCGGAAAAGATATTGTCTGCCTCTATAAGAAAAAGCTGTGTAAGGATATGAATCTTCAGTCAACGGTATTTGAAAATAACCACATGATAAATCAATTGAAGAAAAATAAACACAGGAACCTCTGTAACAGTTCGTTGATTGCTTCTACTCTCACTTGTGGAGAGATAACATGTTGATTAAGTTTCCTAAAATCGATCACAGGTCTCCAAAGACCTCCTTGCTTTGGCACTATATGTAGCGGGTTAAGATATGGTGAAGAATCTTGGTAAATAATTCCCCATTTCTCCCACTTGGAAAGCTCTTCTTCTAAAGGTAGTCTCCTTGATATTGGTATGGGATAAGGTGTGCTTGTAATAGGTGTTACGGTATCTAATTGAATCTTGTAAGGTTCAACAGTTGCTTTTCTAGGTTTATCTGAAAATTGTACGTGATAATACGACAGAAGTTTGAATAAATCAGCTTTCTGCAAATTGTCTAAATTATCATTTCTAAAAACAGACTCATAAATGGACTTCTTAGCTGGCATATATTCTACACCATCATTCAAAGTTGACGCATCACGTAACAATCTACATGGATAACTTTCATTATCATTTATTATAACTTCGGAACAAAAGTTAGACTTTGTACAATATTTCGAATCTTCTGTAGAAGAATATTGCCGAGTTAAAACAGAGGAAATTTCCTTTCCTTTATCATTTAGCAAACTTACATTCCCTTCTTTAAAATCAATTACAGCTTTATATTTCCTCAAAAATGGAACTCCTAAAATGACATCGGCATTCAACTCTTTAAGAACAAAAAATTCCATAGAAAAGTATTCGTGCTTTATCTGCAGATTAATAATTTTACTGCCAACAACTTTACATTTCTTGGATCCAGCGAAACCGGTGAGTTTTACATCTTCCACGATATCCAGTTTAATGTTGCCAATCAAAGACGATAGTTTACACCAAACGTCAAAATTTAGAACATTTGCCTGACTTCCAGAATCTATAATACAAACTACAGGTATTTGACAAATAATTCTATGAATAACTGGAACTTCAGTTAATGGAACCGGAATATCATAATCACTAACAATCCACTCAGGTTCTTCTTCAAACCATTCCAATAAAAAATTCAATTGTAGTGGTTCAGATATTAAGTCTTTATAATTACGTACATTCATAATTTCCTGTGTTTGAAATGAATTTCGTTTGTTTAAATTTGGCCTCTCTGAAAGAAAGCAGAGTGAACGAGGCACTTCCATCCGCTCCTTTAATTTAAATTTGTTGTTGATTGGTAAGATGTTCCAATACCAGATTGTCGTGTAAATGTCCTTGATACATTTCCAGAAGGAGAATTTGATATTCCAGAAGTTGTAGATGCATATTGTGGTTGTAATGAAGTCACATTAACAGGTTGACTGTAAGTAGGAGCGAGAGCAGGCTCACTTGTATACTGTGCTTGCCTATTGTAGAAAATCCTTCCATTCTGACTACTGTTAGGTAACTGAGAACTTATAGCATCCTGATTATAATTCCTATTTGTAATGTCACCGGAAATACCAGAGTATGCATTATTTCTTTGGAATCTGAAATTATTTCTGTTATTATATGTAAATCCTGAATAGCCTCGATTATTTCTACGTCCTCTAAAACTACCATTGCTACCTCTAAACTGTCCATATCTTGAATTAGCATTGCCAAATTCATTAGTAAAAGGTACTTGAGCATCCATCGACGAAGTCTGAGTAGAAGATGAGCAAGTGTTTTTGGTGTGTTTAACATTAATTTGCTTGACACTAAATTTTGATTTCATACTGTCAGGATTCTTGTTGGGTTTAACCTTACTACTATTATCGGTTTCTTCCGGTAGGAAAATAAGTCCTCTTCTACTAGTTCGGACAGCATCTAATTTCCTTAACATAGTTGTTAACTGGTCCATAGAACGTATCTCATGACAAGTTATGTTATTAGCTATATTATTTGGTAACTGGCTAATAACTAATTGAATAACATCCAATTCGTTTGGATTCTCAACTAAATTGCAATAATTTGAATATGTTTTCAACGCAAAGCTTTCTAAATCACCATGTACTGTAGGATCATACTTCCTGTTCCTTAATACTGATAACTGAGACTGTAGTATTTCCGGACTTGCAAATTGTTTCATGAATTCCCTTTGAAAATGATCATATGAAGAAAACATACGTTTGTGAGTTCTGTACCAGTACGCAGCTCTGTTGGTGAAACACTGCTGAATACTCTGTAGCCTTTTGTTAATTGGAATGCCCATAAGATCAAGCATAGAATTAAGATGTTCTAGATATTCTCGAGCCGATTGGTCTTCTATTTTCCCAGAAAATTTGGGTAAATGAGACAGTTCATTTATCTTTACATATCTGTTTCCTCTATCCCCAACAGTAATTACAGGTAAAGACCTTGGAGAAATACAACGATCAAACTGACTTTGTGGATTATTACAGTAATTGTTATTTGTATTTGACTCATTAACACCAATTTCAGCATTTGGACAACTTTTGCCAGTCATTAAATTTGCATTACGCCTTTCACCTTGAAACCATGGTCTGCAAGCTTCATTCTGCAAGGAAGAAATATGACGAAACCCACACGTTTCACCAGGGACATTACTATGATGAACGACAGGGAGGTTAGGTTCTTGCGAGTATGTAAACATTTGATTTATGTAACTATTTTCACCATCAGCAGAACAACATTGTTGAACATTGGAATCTTTATCAATATTTGTAACGGTAGAATTCAATCCAGAAGTTGTCTGCATATTGTTAATCGCATAATTACTTGTATCCTTAAACTGTACACTATTAGGTGACATATTAGTTCGATAATGTTCCTCATTGCAGGTTGGAATAAATCTTTTGTTTCGCTTCCAGCGAACACGATTTCGAACATGCGGTTCATCGAACGTTGTTTTCACATGGGTTGTAAAAGATTCATTAGATGAATAAGTAGATGAATTAGTCACCCCCGAGTCAACTGCACTTCTAGCCCTTTCACGTGATGTCTTAGTTTGAGAACTATTTTGTGCAAGGGGAGGTTTCAAATTTCCTTTTGTGTTGCGTTGAGAATTTGCATAATTAGTTTGCAAAACATCAATACGAGATTCTATATGTTGCAACCTGTTATTACAATCAGTAATATACGTACCAAAATGTACATTTTCCCTACCAGCAACTTCCAACGATGATAATCTATTATTAATATCAGTTATTTTGGATGAACATACTGTAATAGATTTATCGTATTCACTAATCAAATCTTTATTTATTAAAATTTGTTGCCCTTGAACGTCTTGTTCTGTTCGGATTTGAGAAATATTGCTATTTAAAATACTTCCCAAATGTTCATTTTTCTTGACACATTCGGAAGCTATTGAATCAAGTTGTGTTTTAACATCGGAAGTCAAATTGTCTAATCTTTGATTAACAGTATTAATTTCTTCATGAACCAATTCAAATTTTGAAGTTAGGTTACTATAAATATCCAATTCCAATTGTTCAAACTGAGACTTAATATTCTCATTAAACTCTGCATATTCTTGATTAGATTGCTGTAACTGTAATTTCATTTCTTGGTTAGCAAGATCCATTCGTGTTTTTAGTTTTTCATTAGACTGTTCTAACTGCAATTTCATTTCAGCATTAGACTGTTCTAACTGCGATTTTATTTCAGCATTAGACTGTTCAAACTGCGATTTCATTTCAGCATTAGACTGTTCTAACTGCGATTTCATTTCAGCATTAGACTGTTCTAACTGCGACTTCATAGACTGTTCTAACTGCGATTTCATTTCAGCATTAGACTGTTCTAGTTTCGTCTTGAGGTCTTCATTAGAAGCGACCATTAGCAATTGAATACTCTTAACAGTACTTAACAAATCACCAAAATTCGGGTTCAGAGTTTCTAGATAAGCTGGCAAACTAAAAGGATCATAATCTGGTTTGCAACCTTTACAATAATAATTTTCTAGTGTAGTCGAATAAATTGTCCAGTGAGTGACTGTAAGTTTGAGACAAGATATGTGATGCCATGACGAGCACTGTGTACACTGAACATACCTCAAATCATTGTCAGGATCATTACAACAAGATAATTTGTCGGGTTTTGTAGAACAAACATCATGTTCTGTAGTATTCGCATTACTGGAAGCGACTACGAGATTACCAGCATCAAAGTAAGTAGTCATTATATTAGCCTGAATGTTTGTTTCTTTACGCGACGATTTAGATTTACTTTGCTTTAACTTATCAGCCATTGTGATCTTCACACATATGACGATTCACTTAAGAAGTTACGTTATACACACTGAAGATTGTGACGTAAGTCTTACTTCAACATATGACAAAAATTCTGTTCCATTACAACAGACATTCTTACCACTATCAGAAGATTGCACCCTTTTTGAACAATCCTGGTTTCTGGGTCGCCACTCTTGATAAACGTCGCTGCGCTTAAACTTGCAGAACGATTATCAATGCAAATAAAATTGCGTAATTAACGATAACCGTTATATTTAAAATAAATACAATACAGGCGCAGAAAATCTCACTACTTCCATCACCATTTTTAGTACTTATTATTTCTCGTTGCTATGGTTACATCAATTTCATTTCTTGTATTTTATACAGCGTGATAAGATGATTATAACAATATCTATGAAACAAACATGCATAAGTTAAAAACAACATCAATAACATAAATAATATTAACTTTGAACATGACAGTTTTAGAATAGGACAGTCTCAGACGAACAATGGCGGTAAAGAAGTTGAGGACGGAATCCATGCTAGAAAGATTTGTATTGGAAGCCATGGCCCAGACTGGAGAACAGTATTCGAGAATCGGAGAAATGAATGACTTGAAAAACAGGCTAAGAGAAGTTGAAGTATCAATTTCAGTGAATCTGTAGAGGAGGCCCAAGAGGCGCATTGCACTTTTAGTTGTAGCTGCGATGTGTTCCTTAAAGTTCAGTTTTTCATCTATGATAACACCTAGATCTTTTTGGTTCGCAACTGTAGTAATATAATTGTCTTCAAGAACATAATGAGAATGTATTTTGTTCTTTTTTAAAGAGACTGTGAGGGAGGAACATTTCTGTGGGTTAAGTTGTAGATTCCACTGCTTACACCATGTGACAAGTTCGGAAAGAGCATTCTGGAGAATCACAGCATCTTGCGTGGTTGAGATTTCTTTGAAAAGTTTACAGTCGTCAGCAAACATGAGTATATTGACAGGAAGTGAGGAAAGTCTTTGAGGGAGATCGTCCATGTATAGGATGAACAAGAGAGGGCCCAAGACGCTCCCTTGTGGTACCCCAGACAGGACAGGAAGAAAATCAGAAGAGGCGCCTGAAAGGGTGACACGCTGTGTCCGTGAGTGTAGATAATCCTGGATTAAGGAAAGAAATTTGCCATGTATGTTAAATCTAGTTCGTAATTTGTGAATAAGAAGAGCATGGTTTATTTTGTCAAAGGCTTTTGAAATATCCAAGTATATCACATCTAGCTGGGAATTTTTGGAAATAGCCCTAGTGGCATGTGAAAGGAGAACTGAAAGATTAGTCAAGCAAGAGCTACCTGGAAGAAACCCGTGTTGGGCAGTACTGATATGCGGAGATGTAAATCTGAATAATCTGTCCTTAATGATTTTTTCACAGATTATAGACAGAGGTGACAGGAGTGATATTGGTCTGTATGATGTAGCACTATTTTTGTCTCCAGATTTGTGAATGGGTACAACGTTGGCTTGCTTGAACATCTGAGGAAACACGCCTTCAGAGAAGCACCTATTTAGCAACAGAGAGAGAGGATGAGCCAAGAAGTCAGCAGTGTTACGGAGGAAAATTGTGGGAATTTAATCTGGTCCTAAAGAGCGGTGTATGGGTAATGAGGCAAGGAGAGATTTAACTTCATGAGAAGAGGTTTTGATAGTGGAGAGAGAGTGTGAACAGACCGACTGCACGTCGGGGAGTGGGTTGGTTGAAGCATGCGAGGTGAAGTTTTCGTGAAAGAAACTGTTGAATAAGTGCACTCTTTTATCTCCACAAGCTGATTCCGATTTGTACTTGATTTCCATGAGGACGCGTGGTTTTTGCTTTCTTGAATTTAACAAAGTAAAGAATTTCATTGGATTGGTAAGGCACTGTGCTGTTACGTTGTCTACGTAGTCCTTATATTTTTTCTTAAGTAAATACTTGGAGTGACGTCTAATACTACAGAAGGTTTGGTGTGTATGCATATTGGGGCATTGTTTCCACAGGTTCCAGGCTTCTTTTTTGTTTTTTAACACCAGGAGAACTTCATTTTCAAACCACACCGGATATTTTGTCGATTTCGGTTTCCTGGCCGGCACGAAGTCATCAATCACGGCGTGTAGTACGTCCACAAACATCTCCACTGATATGTTGACGTCATCATCCTCCACCAGACACCACGGGTAGAAATGAGAAGGGACAGAAGAAAAATTTCGTCTCTTATCATGGCAGGTTGGGTGATACTTAGATTGTGCAGTTGGTGGTAGTGTGTGTGTGTGTGTGAGGGGGGGGGGTGTACTCCTGCACCCCGACTTCGAATACAGCTTGTAGTTATTCATCTTCATTGTAGCGATTAGCCAAAAGTGGGAAGAAATGTGATGTTAGAGATGATACATAATAAATTAACCATGCGTTCTCATCGTTGTTGTTAAACAAAGTGAACGGAAAAGCGACGTAAAAGTAGGCTAAATACAAAAATTTGCAATATATATATTAGCTGAAGAAAACTGTCATTTACTGCAGGAAATTTAAAAACTCACCGTACCTTTTTATACCGTATCACCTCTTATATTGCAGAAATTGGCGTGTAAACCAGTGTGTTCTAAAAGTATTATCTTAAAATTTGTGAAGAAAATATTATGACGAAAATAACTGTAATTCCAGAAAAGGCATTCCTATAACATTAAGTTCTTGCTAGTCAGAACTAACCTATGTATTCGCAATGAACAAGGCTGTTCACGTGTTCAGCCATTGACTGTTACAAGTTTTGCTTTGTCACCCTAATGGGAAAACCCTCTACCGAGTGGCTGAATTATAGTAAATACTACTATACTGCTAAGGTATAATTCATCTCCAAGAAATGGAGCACAGATTTTTGCACTGGAAGTTGTAAGATACTTGTTTTACACAGTAACAAGTGAATTTTCTGTCGCTTCCGCGGCTCATGCTAAGTTGACGGGACGAGCAGAAGCCCCGCCTGCACGCATTTCTAAGTGATGACGTCACAAGATCTCCTGTCTGTGGAGAGGACGTTTTCAAATGCGTGAGGTAGTAGGTGAATTTCAGCGGTGTTTGAAGGCGTGTTTCTCGAGAACCGAAACAAATATCGCCGAGATATTTTGCACATCTCATGTTTGTGTCATTCTCTGTAAAGTGAATGGATTTAAAACGTTTTTCATGTCAAAGTGGAAATGTCCATTGAAAATACTGTATCTAAACGTTCGTCGTGCGTGTACATGAGATACTTGTATGTACGTAGTGTGCTATACAACTGGCGGCCACAAAGACACGTCATATTTTAATAATCTGCTCTGCAGTTGATCATCCGACGTCCACTCCTTCATAGTAGAACTTTAACAAATACCTTTCTTGACTATACGACGCACGCTTTTAGAAGCGATATCGGGCGGGGCCACGCAGAGTGTGTGCGTGGCGATCAGCCAATGGCAGGAGTGCAACCTTGTACAGTTAGGAGACTGCGGCGCGGAAGTTAAAAGCCGTGTTCTGTATTTTTCTTGCGCGCAAGAAGTTTTCATAAAACTCTCCACTTTAAGGTTCATCATAAGATGGGGCAAGACATTTTGAACCTGACTGTCCAAGTCCCATGAATTTCCGTCGCCTACAGCCGGAGTTATCGTTCCTTGGAGAAACAAGGGAAACATCACCTTTCATTTCCATCAGCCTCTTTTTTTCCTTGCCACCGTGTTGACGTAGCTGAGTTGTTTTGTCTAGGGAAAACTGTGGGTGTTAAATTCATCTCGATATAAACAATGACCCTTCATTGTTCTGGGCGTTCTCGAACATTGAAAGTCTGGGTCACTTTGAGTTCAGCGTTTTCGTAGCAAGGCTGGTATAAAATTATTTGCTTATCGTTCACTCGTGCGCCACGAAGAACAGTTTGTGAAAAGATTAAATACAGCCCTTTCGTGCGATGGTGTGTGTTCCGTGTGTTCTTTTTATTTTAAATAATGTCACTCTAGAAACCTAGCACCAGTAGTACAGGCACCAAGGTTGGTAAATCTAATCATTAACCTCCAGGAGAGTGACTCGGAAATGAGTGAAATCAGTGACACGGAGACCGAGGAAGACGACGAGAGCAGTGATGACCTGGCAGTTCCTCTACAATAAATACCTTCAAGCTTCTTTCAGGTATGGGTTTCTCGTTTATGCTACAGTGATATGATATTTTAATCCTGTGTAGAAATATTCATTATATTATTTCACTGTACTCATATATACTGTGCATGCATTATCAAAATAATGGACACATCGCGAATCTTCTGTCCTTCACTTGCGCTAGCAGTTAGTTTGGCAACAACGCAGTAGCACTGGCTGGGTATTGGCTGAACTCATGTTCCTTCTAAAAGCGTACGCCGTATATCGTCGCACAACTGATGAAAACAAGCGCTCATTTCTTACTTCGTATGCCGGTGAATCTGGACTGGCAACAACGGGCACTGGCCTAAACCGGAAGTTCCGGGGGGACCGGGCAAGACCTCACCAATGTTTATGTTTACATTTTTAACACGGTCTATAAGCAGTGTATCACTGATGACCTTTCAGACTCATCACCGAAGTTCCCTGGCTCGAATCCCGGCATGTGTGTTATTTGTGAGTGTCCATTCATCAATTTCATCTGACTATAACTCATTCTCATCGTCGGGATTAGCCAAACGTGGAAGAAAAGCAACGCTAAATTAAAAAAATCAAATAACAAAATTTAAATCTTATACCCCAGGAGTAAGACGGTTCCGTGCCAAAGGATTAATTTTCTCTCATCCTTTACTAAAAAAAAAAACTTGCTAGAAGAATGTGACACATTGAGATAAATTACGTTTTGAAACCGGGGTTTCTTCAATAACTTTATTTGATGTTTGAAAGTGTTATGATTTATTATTATAGATAATGAAAGTAAGCTAATATATATGATTTGATTGACTAAATTAATAATTATTAATTAGATAAAATAATAAAAATAACTCATTTGGTTTGATTGATTTGCTTTATTTTACTTCCCCTCTTGTGTCACTTATGGCTAATTTGCGAAGATGGGGATGAATGATGATGATATGATGAAATCGATGAATGAACATTCACAAACATTCATGCCCAGGTCACGATTCGAACCCGGGACCCCTGGCGTCGTAGCCCGATGAGCTAACCACTCCTTCACGGGGGCGACTAACTAATTTGGAATTCAAATATCAACTATCCCTCATCGTCTCGTAACTAATGACAAATGCGCGTGTCACAAAGTGGTCGATCTACACCTCAATGTCACACATTCCAGTATCCTCCAGAGTGTACTTCAACATCTCTAAAGGTGTTAATAGTGATGATTGATGACGATCTCCCCAATTTTAGCAGTCGACGTTAAATCGCCTCTTGTGCCAAGTTGAGTTCCTTATTGGGAAGCAAATTTGACAGACCATACTCTGACAGGATGATGTCTAGCGCCGAAAATGCCTCAAGTACAAAAAGGAACCGTTGAATCAAGGTAAGAAAATACATTACTTGCATGAGACGTGCGTAAATAATGTGCTTATTAGCGCCTTCTTGAGCACGAGAAACCGAGAGAAAGATGAACAATCTATTTTTATTCCCCGGCTTATCTTTGTTTAGCTTCTGCTAAAACTGGCGGTATATTTGTTGCACAAAGGAGAAAACAATACTCTACATGTCAACAATGTTGGGCAATAAAGGCTTGAATTTACTGAAACGAATATCTCACTCTCTTGTATAACTTTGGCGCTGTCATACTGAGAGAGGAGGGGGGAAGGGGGATCTGTTAACTCAGTGTCAGATAAATGTGACTTTTGGCGTAGAAAAATATGTTCATTCTTGAAAACAAGAACACGTATTTAATCACTTGTAGAAAATTTATTATACTTCCATGTGTAGATTATCAGTTAAAATAAGAATACGTTTTTCCATGTTACATAAAATTAAAGGTTGCGAGTGAGCAGCATATGATGGCCCCACCATTCACGAACAGCTGGCGCGTAGTGATACGTTAATCGCAGGGGGTGCTTGTTCGGCGGCGCAGATCGTATGCGCAGTTGTCTGTGGATGCATGACGTCATCGTCGAAACGCTCGGCACGGAAAAGGTTGGTTCCTTATGCAAATATTGAGATATTTGACAACGAATATCTTCTAAAATATAGTAGCAGGGGAAAAGTTACAACTTTTACTGTTAAGATTCATCCTTTCTAATCAATTTATCACAAAGTTGATTCAAATGTGTAAAATGGTGTTCAAGAAATCGTGTTACGAAGGAACCCCTGTTTTGTTCTCTCCAGGCTTCCAATGTAAGGGAGTTTTAACTTAAGCGCGTTGGAATTCTTTTTGCTCTATGTTTTGAAATAAGATTATTTTGTTCTTGTCAACTGAAATCATGCCTAAATGCCATGGAAAGCTGTGAGAACTATTATCAGAAAACTAACGGAAGAAATCTAAAATATCACAGCTTGATTGATATAAAAAATGCGGGATTGCCCATTTTTGTGAAAAGGGCATTGTGCGAGATCTAAAAGCAGAACTTTTTAATATTGTATGTAAATGTAAGGGTGTAATAAACGTGACTGCTTCCCGTAAAACATCACTGCACTCTCCACGTTTCTCTTCTGTCTTTTCTTTGGCGCCGTCAATAGCTTCAACACGTTGCTTTATAAATATATATATATATATATATATATATATATATATATATATATATATATATATATATATATATATATGTCACATATTTGTTTTAATTAGTATTCTGCTCTTTCCGCCACCTGAACGCAGCAGCTAGGGCTCAAAGGGCAGTGTAGTTACACCAGAAGAAGGCTCGGAAATGGCAGGATTCAGAAGTTAACTCATCCAAATTAAATTAAACAGGTATGTGCTCTCTCTAAATTTAAATCATAGTTCACAAATAATTTCATTAAAAGTTTTAAAAGTATATGTTTTATTTAATAGCGTATTAATTGGTGCATTCTTCTCCAGTATAGCTATAGGCAGTGACCACACTACAGGGGATGGGGCAGGAACGCCCCCTATTCTCGTTCGACAATTTCTCTCTCTCTTATCTGCCCCCAGTAAAACGAAAAAAAAATAAATGAATGAATGCTCTTTTAGCCAAAATATGCATTTTTGTGTCGTATATAACGGAATAATAAACATGATTGCCCCGGGGAAATATGATTTACCCCTCCATCTTTACTATTGCGCCTTCACTAGCTACAACATATTTTGATTTCTATTGTTCTCACATATTTATTTTAATTTTAGTATTGTGAATCATATTCCACTGTGTTACCTCACGTAGAAACCCCCTCCCCCCCACACATACACACGTACGATTTCGGTTGTAAGTTTTAGACTAAGCTTGTCAAATGTCCACTTATATCTTTTGTGACAAGCACAATAGTTACAAGTTGTGTTATGTTGAGTTACGATGAGTTTGTAATGTGAATTTATCAACGTACGTGTTCAAAATGAAACAAATGACTATCGAATATAGTAAACAGTTTGTAAAAAGTTATGTACCATATCTAAGTTATGAATACAAGATATATTAATATTGGAATCTAGTTTTATGTTGATACAAATGTGTAGGTTTCAATAATTTGACGACCCAGTTTCCAGGATTCGAATTAGTAAGTGTTTAGCTATACGTTTCTCTTACTAATATAGTTAAATAATCACAGATAAAGGGAAAAGATCAACACGAAAAGGACACACGATTGATGAAAACTTGATTTCTGATAATGGGAAATCAATATTGAAAATTTAGGTTGTTGTAAGGATCTAGATAAGAATGCTAAGTGTATAACTTGCCGCAAATGTGGAAAGATATATCACTATAAATGTCTACAGTTAGCAGCGTTACATTCCAGTAATTCTGATACATTTGAACAGTACTTGTGCAAAGTATGCGATCCGATGTTTGGCCAGCATGGGGCTGAACACAATAAATATACTAATTTTAATGCATTATTGAAGACAATAATTCATAAAATGGTTGACGTTCGGTTGCAGTTTACAGAAAGTGAAGAGCAGATGAAACAGCAGCTTACAGACAGCCAAGCGCAGATGAAACAGCAGCTTACAGACAGCCAAGCGCAGATGAAACAGCAGCTAACAGACAGCCAAGCGCAGATGAAACAGCAGCTTACAGACAGCCAAGCGCAGATGAAACAGCAGCTGACAGCCAGCCAAGCGCAGATGAAAGAGCAGCTTACAGACAGCCAAGCGCAGATGAAACAGCAGCTTACAGACAGCCAAGCACAGATGAAACAGCTCACAGACAGCCAAGCGCAGATGAAACAGCAGCTTACAGACAGCCAAGATCAGATGAAACAGCAACTCACTGATCAAATTAAAAAGTTTTCTGAAAGTCAGGAGTTAATAACAGCGACTCTTTCAGAAAGTTTCAATCAGTCTCTTGTTACTTTTCGCGCTGAACTCCGAGAAGAAATAAAACAGGTGGCTGATGCTTGCAAAATAAATACTAACGCCCTTAAAAATGAGGTTAAAGAGGAATTAAGTGGTGTGCAGTCTAATATAGAATCACTTATTGCAAAGACTTCTTCTCATCAGGAACATCTCGTCGAACTAACGTCACAAGCGGAAGAACAAGCATGCAATATAAGTGCTGTTAAAATTACACTAAATGAACAACAAGTATGTATTTCTCGCTTAGAAGATGAGATTGCTATAATTAAAACTAAAATAGGGCACATTAGTAGTACAAAAGTGTTAGCTCCTGAGAATGATAAATCACCAGCCGTTGATAAAATATCTGACGTGTCTGAAGCCAATCAAGTCGATGTAAATTCTCAGGCTGCACAAACTACTCCAATAACAGCTTTAACTAGAAACCATGTTAAGAGAAAGAAGAAATTTGTTTCCTTTAAAGGCAAAAATACAAACGCAACTTCATCCGATACAGATGTAACAGATTTTGGGAGTGAAGATTCGAATACTACGCATGTAAAGCAAATGTACAAGGGCAAGAGAACGAAGAGAAGCAGATTAGTTAGGGAGCGTTATCAGGCCATCAATAATGTTAATTCTAAACACTGTACAAATGCTTCTTTCACTAATTCACATGTCACACGAGATATATGCGGTTGTGATAATTCATTACAAGGGCAATTTAACACCGGTGCTGTTCACAACTCGCCTGACAATTGTACAACAATGTCCATGCTTGTTTCTCGGGCTGTTCAACAAATGCTATGACTACGGATTCTATTAACTGTAGCATTCATACCAATTCCTGCCCTTTAACAGTTTGCAGAAATAGTTGTGTGTTAGACAATAATTCTGAACGAATTAATGCTACATATAATCGCGGCACAGGTTTTGGTACTGCCAGAAGTAATGTACACTTCATAAGTCCGAATAATCAGGATAGCACAGTAGTAACTCAGGGACGGCGACAGGGGTGGGCACGGGTGGGCAAGCGCCCATCCAAAAATTCCTGTGCCCACCCGATTGCCCACCCAATAAAGTTCACTAAGTACATATACTTAGAGATATGTGAATGTTGCAATAAATAAGTGTATTCTGGTTGTGTATTACATGTATATTTTACTAATGAATATTATCTATACTAGAAATGTTCACATATCATCATCCCATAAAAAGCTGATTTAACTTTGTCATTAGAAAGCAAAAGGAATTACTAGAGATCTTGAAACAAGAAAACTGTAACCAACTGAATACTTCTATGATTAGAAGCAGCTAATAGGCTTAGGAGGCGCAAAATTATGCAAGGTATGGTCAAAATGAGATCAGGGTTTAGGGTGAGCTTGAGGGCTGCCACTCCGGGCCTTCACTGGGGAAAAACTGCTTTGAAAAGTACCACATAATGAAAAAATTAGGTACTTCGGATGTGATGAAAAATGTAGAAATACGTATAACTAACCACCTCATGCAGCTTGGCGAAAAGTTATAACTCAAACTGGAGAGGGGATTGGGGTGGGGTCTTGGTGTTGTAATATCCGGGTCTGCGTATGATTAAAATAATCTCTAAATAAACAAATAAAACCCTTAGCGTTGCTTCCTCCAGCAACCCAATAAATTATTTCGACTTTTTATTTAGGTCTACATTGAAATTCCAGAAGTGTCTCTTTCTTTATTTCATTACAATTTTTATATTTATATTTTACAAACCTGTCATTTTCAAATATGTACATGGTATATACAAAATAACAACTTTGTATGCGCTCTACTAATAAATACTAATAACAAGCAATTACAATAGCCACTACAATACAGAGGTATATTAATTTTGATGTAACAGTTATGTGGGTTTGAAAAAAGCAACAGAATTATTGAATTCATATTGGGTGGCTAATTCTATTTAGAAATCCTAGTTTCACACATAAATTTTGCCTATCAGTTACGGAATCATGCGATTTTTCTTGTGATTAACTTAAGTAGAATTACAAGAAGAAGGGCTTGGAAGGAAAGCTTTGATTTGAGGGCGTGAGAGAACTAATCAATCACGATGAGAATGGGTTAAACTTTAGAAGCATCAGAGGTTCAGCCGAAAAGGTCAACAGAATCTGTAGATGCAGATGAAGTAAAGAATAAAGGTGTCACGAAGTATCCATTAGAAAATTTTGTTTGTTTTTAAATCCACTTTTATGCTCAGATAGGCTAATCGGGACTGAACCTACAGTTTAAAGTGGAGTCCGAACCAGTGTGCATTGTACTTCCACCAGGGGAGGGGGCAGTAGAAACCAGAACCTCCTCATTAAAAGACGACAACGTTATTCCATTGGAGAAAAAAATATACAATGGTGATTAGGTGAAAGTGACGAAGGGAGGGGGGGGCAAATACACGCAGACACTGAAAATACAACCCCCCACAAATTATTATTTTGACTTTGGTTCCAGGCGCCAGAGATTCGTTCGTCTGCAAGATTAAAGTTTCCAGGGTAAACTGCACAGGATAGAGGTTGACATTTGAGTGCTTTCGAAAAGGTCCTGCCAAACAACCCAAGTCGTCTGTGAAAAAGAGATGAATTACCGGGTATGGGGATCAAATTCGATTAGTTCCTTGTGTCCAAAATCACATTCTACAAAATGTAAACTATTTGTTACCTTAGTGCATGTGTTCATCTAAGCATATGTGTGTTACTTCTCCCGCATGAGTAACGAAGACTTTCTTCAGAAAACGAATTACAACTTAACTAACAGATTTTTCAATGTTACTTGGGTATTACTTTTGGGTGATATAGCCTTTCAAATAGCCTGGGGATACTTTATGCAGATTGAACAAAGAATTGTTTTTTCCGTGTGTGTGTGTGTTTTTACTTTCCCAATAAGACATTAATTTTAATCCAAATATCCAGTGGCGGCGATTTGGAGAAGCGAGGGGGGAATCCCCCCGCCACATTTTGCCACTTGTTGCACCCTCACTATGGTCTCTTAAGGCTAAGACTTTTCTACCAAAAAAAGTAAACTGTCCTTTCTCCCAAGTTTTGGCACCCGATAGCCGTTACTTCAAACATTCAGATACATTTGTCAGTTGTAAAAACCTTGTAAGCCAAGAAAAGTGATCATTAACCCTCAAGTTTCAGTCAAAAATTCATATGATGAAAATAATATGATCAAGAACATGCATTTAAATTACGAAAAAGTAATTTAATCCTTCACCTTTGTCTACCATCACAATTTCTATCACTGTCGCCTAATATATAAAGTGGAGTAGGTATGTGCCTTGTATTTTTGCACTTGGAAGAACAAAATGTGAGGCAACCAAATTCACATTTATTTCACTACTTTGACATGAAGGAACGAATGTGTTTAGAATGTATGACTGCGCGCACACAAACACTTACCTTGAAATAATTGTGTACATCGGAGACGAAGAAGTGGAACAAAATGCGAGAATAGATTAGAAAAGAAAGAGGGAAGACACAAAACACACTCACACACACATATACATTTGATGTGTGTGTGCATGGTAGTTAAGTGAAACATTTGAAGAATGGAACGAGAGAAAGTGAAAGGGAGAAAGAGGTAACAAGCTGAGAAAGAAAGATATAAGAAGGCATTATGGAGTAAAACAGAAAAGATGAAAAAGAAAGGGAAAAGAATTGAAGGGAAATCGGGAGTGTAAGAGAGAAGGGGATACATACGCATGTTGTACATATGCAGGGTGGGCACAAAGTCGCTTTTCCCAAAATACTGATTTCTTCATTTATTGGGGAAAGCGACTTTGTGGCCACCCTGTATGTGGCTTACATACATACATACAAATGTATACATATACATGTATATATATATATATGTATATATATATATATATATATGGCCTTACATTTATACCTGCCCACCCTAATATATCAATATACAGCTTCTGCCCACCCGGTCAAAAATTTCTGTCGCCGCCCCTGTAGTAACTACAGTACCGTTTGACCCAATGACACCTCGTCTTCAGAATTCGATGACTTCGTTGAATAACCGTCCTTCACACGCAATAGTAACTGACTGTAATGAGACTATGCAACGCATATTAAAAGTGAGTGACTTGAACCTACTTCCAAAGTTCGGAGGAAATTTAGAGAAAAAAGGCCTAGAGACTATATTGATCAGTTAGTTTCAACATTCAATCTAATGGGAGTTCCGGAGGAATACAGGCTGAATAGTATATATAAGTGTTTTTACGGAAAGGCTTTGTTATGGTATAATTCTCATAAGAAGAGATTTTCATGTTTTCAGGATTTCGTAGGAAAGTTTTTGCATCACTATGCTTCTGAACAAGTAGTAAAAGCACAAGAACAAGAAAATATGATCCTAATGTTGATGAAAACTTAGCTACTTTTGCATTGAAACTCTATTCTGCCTATTCAAATTTGGAAGAAGACCCATCTGAATCTGATATGATTCAGTTAGTGTTGCGACAAATACCGAGAAATGTGTCAGAATATGTGTCATGTCATGACATACCAAGTATGGACAGACTGATATCTATTTTAGACAGAATTGATTTGGTTCATTCCGGAAGAAACAAATCTTTTAGAGTTCCAGAGGGCCAGGAAGAATTTATGAGAAGAAATAAGACAATCAAATTTCTGAACAACAAATCCAAACAATCATTCAATGTTGGACAAGTTTCTGTCAAAATGCCAGAGTTTCGTAAGACCAGAAATTTTACATATTCCCAAAATACCGAACCTACAATAATTGGTGGTGCAAGCAGAATTTCGAGCAACGTTCAGCAATCAAATCCATGCTCAAATCAACAGATCCAAAACATCATTTTTTTTTTATGACCTTAGTCGGTCGGAACGTCATCTGTTGATGGAACCTGAATCTTGTTTTTAACGATTCATTAACAGGCGTCTTAGAATTTTATTTACAACAATAAAGGTTTTACAAACATCATGTACAATAACCCTCTGCAACTGTCGCAAGAGGGTGAATTATCTGTTGTTCCCTAGAATACCCTTACATGAAATACATAAAGAAACATAACAATACAACACATATTACTTCATAAAACATATAACCAATCAGATGGCAGCTATCAGTTCCTGGAGGATCCGAAGTCTGGCATCTGAGTCGCCTGTGCGGCGGATGGCTTGGAGTCCTTCCACCAACACGCATAGTGGTTGTAGTAGCTCTGGTTGAGCAATATGTTTAGCAGCCGGCGGAAGACTTTCAGGTTGTCGGCTCTCTGAAGTGGAGGTCTCGAAGATGAGGCTGTTGATTGGCTGGGAGAAGGCGCAGCCATGTCGGGTTGCTTTTGCAATCAAGGGGTCTCGGGTTCGATACCCGCTGGAGGCACAAGTGGTTCGGATCCCACTTTAAGTTGTAGGTCCAGTCCCGATTAGCCTTACTGTGCATAAAGTGGACTTAAAACACCAAATCAACAATCGGGTTGCTTTTCAGGCTTCCTTGGTTGAATGACGCTCTGCTTGTCTCGATGAGGTGGTTGAATGGCGCTCTGCGATGAAGTTGACGCTGGTTGAATGGGTACCGGCTTTGGTAGAGGCTTCTTCTCCTGGGTTGACTTGTTTGTATTCGTTCCTCGGGAAGCTTCCAGTAATCGTTGGTACACAGGACAACCCTTATAGCTGGCTGTATGTGCACCATGACAGTTTGCGCACTTCGGTGGTATGTCCGGAGTGCTCTGTGGACATTCCGCTATCAAATGATGCTTGGCGCATTTGACGCATCGGGGGTGTAGGTTACAAAACCGCTGTCCGTGGCCATAGCGTTGGCAGCGGTGACATTGAAGTATTTTTTGCGGTCGAAGTTTCTCCACAATGACTTTAAAGCCATTGATAGTGTCGAGTTGAAAAATTTCCGGTGAAGGCGTTGCCGTCTCGGAGTAGAGTTCTGCACGTCGTATAGTGACGACTACTAATGATTGCCTGTTGTCCCGTGTTTTGCAACCGGGACTCGAAGAAGCATCCGTGGAATGTGTAGATTGTCGGGAAAGACGTCTGACGTTCTCCACCTGATAACCTAAGTCGCTCAGGCTGAAGTAGATTTCTTCCTCTGTGAATCCCAGGGGAACGTGTCGAATCACCACCTTTCGGTAGTTTTCTGCTGCTGATCCTGCTGCCGCGTATTTTTCACAATCAGGTCCTTGCAAATATTGCCAGACCTTCTTGAAGTCGGATGCAGTTGCACATATAACCTTAAGTTGGTCATATAGCATGGCGAAGGTAGGACACGTGTCTACGACACGTCGGATATTGTCAGCAACGAATGCGCACCGTTGTGTTCGTATGAAGATTGGTCGGACATATTTGTCCGTACAAAATGGGATCTCGTCGCATCGTTGAAAACCATACGGCGTTGACGAACATGTGATACTTGAAGTATCACTCCTTGACGTGCTCTCTCTGCGGCGTTTCGCCCTCTTTTCGGGAGACCAGAAATCGGACATCCTGTCCTGTCATGACCGGGGCTGGAAGTCGAATGGGGCGTACGACATCACCGAGCTTCGCTGCTTATATAGGATTTCTCGGTGCCGTGATGGATTTACAAACTTTTATTTTAACACCAATTTTACATCACAATAAAATACAAATTAATTAAGTACCAATGAGAAACATAAACAGTTACATGTAAAAATTATTATTTTTACCCTTATGTGATTAATAAATATGCAATAGAATTTTAAATGTTATGCTCAGTATTTAATTTGACCAGGGAGTATGGCTTCTTTCAACTCCCCTCTCTCCCTGCAACGCCCACGCGATATGCCCACAAAGAAAAAATATATATACAACGTGAAAATGTTAAGCAAAAATATTTATATACAGGTTTTGTTTTGCGCGGGCATAACTTTCTTTTGCGTTAACGTAACTAAATTCTGTAAATACTGTCTTGCAGTTAAAGAATCAGGGATTATTATGATATAAGTCTAATTATTGTCCGCCAAGGGACACGACAGATACAGAGTGGGAAAGACAGCCTAATCTTTCGTCTTTTCTCTGTGACAACGTTTTCATAAGGTAGAGTCTGCCTGTCTCTTACACAATAGCCTTAGCTTTCCGCATTGTTGTCACTGATAATAAACTTCCAGCTCAGCTTGCTGGCAGAAAGAAACAAACTCTTCTAACTTATAACTAAAGCCCGGATTTTTATGTAATATCAACCCCTAAAATATGTACATAAATAAAGAAAAAAAGTCTGAAATATGTAAAAAATATGTAAATTCATAATGAAATATGTGCTATAAATATTTATTCCAAACGTTACTTCCTGTTTTTGTTACATTTTTTCCTCACAAAGGGATATGTTTATTTCAAAAAGACTTACAAAAATTGAAGTTACAATATTACAATGCTTACATTAAGTATTTTTTATGTTCTTATAGAGCAAAAATATTAACCACAATTTGAATATATTCAATATTTAATATACAATGTCACCAGGTACCATTCAAAATGTTCAGTAGTAAATTTTCGTTGCCCAAATTTTTCACTCAAAAAGCACTTACAAAAATTCAGGTTACCTTTGATCTTGGGGCAGGCACTGTATTTAATTATTTAACTTACAATATGTTACCAGGTACATTTCCAAATGTTCAGAAGTAAATGTTTGTCGCCGAGAAACTTGTACGCAGAGAAACATCTCTCCACGTCACAAGAAGTAACCGGAGCGTACTTCAGGAGGTGAATGTGGTCGGGAGAAATATCATTGGGAGGGTTAACTGTTTCACCATTGAGAATGCGGCTCACTGTAAATAAGCTGACGTAACCTGGGTTTCTTTCAGTCACTGCGTCAAATTTTCTTCGAGCTTTCTCTCCCACATCTCCTCCAACAGCAGACAGTTTCTTTCTTGCATCCTCATATATATCCATGGCTTCCAGGAGAGGAAGCCCAACAGTTTCAAGTTTTTTTATGCTTGTATCAATCCAACCAAAATTGCTGTTTATGTATGCCATATCGCAAGCAAATTTGGTGTCCTTGAAGAGATTTTGAGCAGTGCGTACCGATACAGCTGAGTCCGCCGAAAATGAGTCAAGCACAGATTTCACTTCTTCAAAATGTTCGTTGTAAATGTTCGTTACTTGCCCGGATCCAAGTGCCCCATCTAGTAAGAATAGGTTCCGGAGGAAGTGGTACTCCTGGCAATTGTTCCTTGTAAACTTGAACACGTTGTGGTGCCTTCAGAAACACCTTTTTCGTGGAAGAAATAAGTTGGTTGACTTCCGGGAAATTGCCTCTCACCTCCTCAACAATGCGTTGGAGAGCATGTGCCAAGCAAGTAAAGTGTATCAAGTTCGGATAAAACACTTTAAGTGCCGTAGCAGCTTTTAACATGTATGACGCACTGTCTGTGAACATGAGAAGAACTCTCTCTTCTTGTACGCCATCCGGATACAACAATTTAAGACTGTCATTCACAAATCGTGCTATGGTGGAATGATTAGTACGCTCTAGAACTTTGCATGCAATGAGATGTGGTGTAGTTGGAGAATCAGCAATTAGCGTTCCAACAATGAAATTACTTACATACCGTCCCAAAGCATCAGTTGTTTCGTCGATGGAAATCCACACATAGGAACTGCCTACTTCTGCCCTAATTGATTCTAAAGTTTCTTTGTAGGAATGTGGAAGATATCGCTTTCGAAGGGTTGACTCGTCAGGAAGTTTACGGCCACAATATTTTTCCAGAAAATCCCGGAACTTCGGTACTTGAATTTTATACCAAGGGACGTTTGCTGCAATCATTGCTTCGCACATTTCCTTGTAAAACACACTGAATGAAGAATCCTCTTGCATCTGGGTTAGTAAAACTTGCTTCTTTTCACTCCGTAGTTGTTTGTTATTCACATGAAGTGAAGTGCGAACATGTTGATCTAATTGAGACTTCATAGTGCACCCAACTTTTTTATCGCACACTCGACAAAAAATAACTTTACCATCCGTAGTAAATGCATCATCGACTGCTATCCAAGATCGCAACTTTTGAGATAACGAGGAGGTAGGCGGAGCCATTCCAGCTTTCTACAGCTAAAACACTGTTTAAATACTGAGGCAAGCTCTTCTTAAAACTCGAATGATTAAAATGAAAAAGCGACGAAATATATATACGAAATTCTACGGTTGAGTTAACAATACTTCATTCAAGATTTGTCGCCGCCGGCTGCAAAAATCAAAACGATCACAACAATGTACGGATGAAAGGTAAGTGCCTCTCAGCGTTGTACTTGCCGCCTTCCATTGTTGGTTCTCTTCGTTCGCTGTGTGTTGCTTGCCGCTCCATGTTACAAACTGGAAACTGAAACACTGTCGAATCTTGATGTAATTGTTACGATGCGGCGAATCAACGAACTGCTCTATGTACGTACAACGAAGGCAAATCGCACTTTTAAGTTACTACTGGAAATGGGGAGGGGAAGTGAGAAGATACTTTTTTAACTAGTAAGCCAAAAGTTCATTGGATTTTCCTCTTAAGGACTGTTTTATGTAAAAAATATTTCATATCTTAGAAATATGTAACATTTAGTAAAATATGTAAAAATATGTAAAACTTCACTGTGACATCTCTACTGACGTAATTCGTCAATATATTTTAATTCCACGCTTGTACATATAAAGGAAAAAATATGTAATTACATAGAAATCCGGGCTCTACTTATAACTAACACCAGGATGTATAGTTTATATTCGAGGTGTGTTCCACATTATTTGGTAATTAACCATTAACATATAGAATTATAGTTACAAAAGAAAATATTAAGTTTATATATATATTTGTAACGTGGACACTGCTACACGTTACAATGTATTTTAATCGCAATGTTACATCACCTTAAAATCCAAGAAATTGAACTAAAAAGAGCCTCCCATTTGAACATTATGATAAAAAGAGATAGCCCACGTTTTAAACCCAGCATGCGCCACTGATAGTAACACAATTCACTATTGGCCGCGTGTACCAACGCCGATTATTTCGAAGTTCAGATGAACTAGATCAATTTTAATCCACTCTAAATGAACTTGGTTTAAAGATTTGCATTGCACCAACGAAAAACGACGTTCAGGAGATTCTGTTCAACTGATCCGAGATTAATTTGTAAGGCTATACCGGATTGGTTGGCTAAAACAAATGACAATCAAGAACCCCATAGAGTAATGTGATGTGTTAAAGTATTAACATGTAGGAGAAGAAAATAATTCGGGCTGCAAACTTCTCTGACTTTGAGAGATGTACTAATCAACCTTGTCAATATGTACAAGGATGTAGTGGAGTGTAAAAAAATAATAATATTAAAAAAGAACTGACGGCACAACACAAAAGAAGAAGGAGAAAGTAAGGAACCTTCTTCTACGGGACTTTAATGTCTTACGAAATGCATTCGATTTTGAGAGAACAGCGTATGCTGAACCTCGCCCGCTCAAATAAAGATATATTATTATTATTATTTCTATTATTACTGTACTGTAGCAAGTATTTGAATTTTTCATTTCTTCATTCTTATGTATTTATATTGTCGAGTTGTGTAAATAGCCAGTAACATGTATTTTCGTAAATTTATACAATCATATTTCCAACACCATGTAGCTATATCGTAAACATTGCTGTGTTATAATTTACCTTGCACGTAATATATGACATTTATATATGTTTTGTGTTCTGGGATAGAAAGTACAGTATTTATAAATATTACGACTTTGCACCACAGAACCACAAATTATTATTATTATTTTGGCAGTTTTTAGTTTACATAGTTCTCGAATAATCAGCATTGTACATCCAACATCTCTAACGTTTGCACGCCCTTGATATCACTTTCCGCTCTTTTTATATTAAAAAACAACTGCCTGCAGTCGAAGCGTCAGTATCGTGAACCAGGATCAGACACCAAAACGGTCGAGAATGGCCGATCAGAAGATAAACTCGTTTTGATGTTCCTAGATCGCGATCAAGTGCTGAACCGTCTTGGTGCAATGGAATTTTCCAGTGATCCTCTCCCGATCCGAGTTTAAAATTTGATCTTCGTTCGTGCACACGGCCATATAAGGAGTCAAACCTGTATCTTCGAATTTCTTCCCTTACTTTTATCGTACATTTTTCACATGAAAGTATCATGGACGTCCGCAGGATTTTTTCCAGGAAGAGACAAGGAAGGTATTTAGTTTTCCAGGGGGGGCCAAACAAGGCACATTTTCCCCAATAATAGTATTGTACCCTCAAAAAACATTGCTTAAATTTGAATTTATAACGGTGGAAGCGGCCCCGGCGCCTACCCAGCGTCGAATAACATGGGTACCTGGGGGAAACCCTGGGGGGTAAAGGCGGTCAGGGGCGTGATGCTGATCACATCACCCCCACTCACGACCGGATCAAGAAAGTGTGGGGCGTTACCCCCACACCCCCTATACGCCTTCATGGCGTGGTGCTATGCACAGGGGAACACTTTACTTTTCTTTACTTTTACTTTTTGAATTTATCACATTCATGCAATAATTAACGCATATTATTATGGCTGAAATGAAATTATATGTGAAAAATACATAATTTTTCGGGGGGCCTTCCGTACGCCCATGGAAAGAATTGATGGGAAAATGAAACGAAATGTAAATTTCATTGACTCAGGGGTTGAATTTATAAACCAGTAACGTATTTAAGAAATATCAACACTGTGTGCGGTATGTGCTCCCTAGAAGGAGGACTAGAGGTGAGTTTGACATTTTCCAGATGGCAGTGTCCCTTCCCTAGCGAAGCCTTGTCAAGGGAGCTGGTGTTTCCAGGCAATCACCATGCTGAAATCACCACCCTCCTTCTTTGATACTTTGGTTGTAGTTGATCGAAAGGTCCATTGTACTTCGCTTCTTGTAGAGCTGCAAATGGTTCCTTTATATTGAAGTATTGTCATTCTATTGTTGATATAAAAATACATATTTACACCCCCTGCAGGGGGGGTGTTCCACTTTTCTGCTTGGGGGGGGTGTTCGTCAAAACTTGGGAGGGTGTTGGGGGGGTGTTAGAGGTGTGTGGATAAATCACTGATTGAAAATACAACTTTCGACATGAAATGCATAACTAGACACAAGCAGTAGTTGCAAAAATACCGGCTTTTTTGAATGAATGGTTTATCCCCAAGAGTTAACTTCATATTTCAGATAGTACTTTACACGGAACATTTCATGTAACTTTCCGGCTAGCTTTTGCGATTACAATGTATAACATATACAGCATGAAAGGCACGTCGAGTTACACCATCTATGCTGAGCGTACTGTGTTTACATTTGAAACAACTAAAATATTCTTCCATACGTGTACAGTAAACGTTGTAACGTATGTATTTAAGCAGCGCCATTGTTTTATACCTAATAACGTTTTATACGATTCAATAGTTATCGGCTTTTAACAATGTGAAGTGATACTACAGCGCCTTGAATAACGTAGTGTGGAAAACGACCCAAGAAACTGGTTCCCCGAGACGATGACAAGTAGATGGCAGTGCGATCGACCCAGGTGCTAATTTTGTTATGAAAGTAATGCGGCTTAGTTAGTTTTTGGAATATATTGTGTAGATTTGTTTCTCTAGAAAGGCGGTAAGTGAATTGATGGAAACAGTTATATTTGTGGAGTGATTTGTAGTCACGAAATGGCATTAATTTACACAGAAAAGTAACATAAATACGTTTTATGTGCAACGCAACACGAGCATCAACATATCGCATGTGAGGCTGAATTCAAACTTTGGATTGTGTACACAAGTTTATTTTTATATACTAATAAAATTGAAATAGCGTCATGAAGGAGAAAAAATGTTTCGTGGCGTACATATGAAGTCATTTTCCCGAAATGTAGATATTCGAAAGAATTTAATTTCATATTCCATGGAGTTCAAATAGCCGATTAGGATGTACCTTGTCATCTCTATCAACAAATTGCTTTACATTCGTGTCGATTGGTAAGTAGAACATTGATGAAAATATAACTCAACCAACGCGTTGTTTACATTTTTTCAGTAAGCGGGAAACGAAAAGTATCATATTTCACGCTTGCGAGTTTTTGGGCGGTAAGTTTGACAACACGCGAGTGGATGTAAAACAATCTTTGAAAATTAAACGAGTATTGTCTGTGTGAATTTCCATAAAAATAATATTTGTAACAATGACAATATTAATGAACCTTTCAGGATAATGCATACACAATACTAATTCTCGCAGCAATTGTCATGTACGTGTTACAATCCATACCTATGTTTTCTTCCGTATTGTTAATAAAAATCTCAAGGACAGGTCATGATCGACGGTTCATAATATTCTTTAATATTTTCGCGACTACTGTACCAAATATCATAACAATTTTCTGATACAAAGAAATGTTACAAGGAAAAGAATCAGACGTTGCAGCAAAACCCCCATTTACTTCCATTATAAGCAGTCGAACACCGAGCACCGGGGTCAACACCAGCGCCTCTAGCGGATCATTTTCGAGTGGAACCAGCCAGAGAGCGCAGAACCATGCCGTTTTCCACACTACGTTATTCTAGGCGCTGTAGTGAAACATTGTTTTACATCTCACGCGGCCGCCATTACAACTTCACTCGTTACCTCGAGGTCGCTTCTGATTGGTTATGCTACGAAAAATGCTACGGAAATAGGACGGGTTCTATCCTTGAGAAATGCCATGAAAGATGACATGCCATCTGAAATGCCATAAGATTTTTCACTTTATACGGTAGCATTTTGGTCATGGCGTAAATGTTAAGAAAAATGCTAAGGAAAATGCTTTCGTCTAAAGCGGGCCTACTAGTATGATATAATTTTCATTGTTTTAATTTGGCATGTGAACATGCACATGTAGCCAAAAAAAAAAAGAAGAAGAAAGAAAGAAACACTGTCCTACAGTCCAGCAGAATTAACTTGAGAGAAATGGCCGCTCTGTGAGTGATGGAACTGCACTCGAATTGGGTAGAGCTGGGGACTTCCCGCTGTAACGGGCCAACGGAAACTCTAGAGTATAGTTTGTAGAGTTTCCATTGGTCCGTTACAGCGGGAAGTCCCCCGCTCTAGCCAATTCGAGCGCAGTTTCATCACTCACAGAGCGGTCATTTCTGTCAAGTTAGTTCTGCTGGACTGTAGTGCACGGTGGCCTAATATGAGGCAGAAAAACTGAAATATATTGGGCACAAATGGCAAAAAAACAAATCATTAAAATATCTGGCTTTGTCTCAGTAAAAATTTGTTCAAGTCCACTTTATGCTCACATATGCTAATTGGGATTGGACCTACAGTTTAAAATGGGACCTGAACCACTGTGTATCCATTGCGGATTGAAGTTGGAAACCCTTGAATACAAGGTGACATCATTAGTTTATGCACTCAGGGAGGTTCATTCTTTTATAGGTATATGTCTGGCCATTTTCAACAGTACTCTGAAGTTACTTTCGGATGTAAATCACCTTTGTAATAGCATATTGATCTTAAGTATTAAATGGGGGACTATATACGCATGTAGTTCTGCATACATACCATACTATGAATGGTTAAGTTTCAAATTGTCTTGAAACTTTTGATAGTTAAAAAATAACAATTGCTTAATATTTTGTGACATCAACGGCACAATTTTGAAAAAGTGAAAGTTTGTTTTAAGTTCACGTTATGCTCAGATAGTCTAAAAAGGATTGGGCCTACAATTTTAAAATGGAACCCAAATCTTTATGCAATATGTGTCCACTGAGGAACAAACTTGATAACAGGGTTACCACTGAGCCATTGGGTAGACACATACAGGGTGGGAAATAACCTTTTGCTAGGGGTCTGCAGGAAAAAATAACAACAATTAAGAAATTATGGTAATACAAAATGTTTACTACGACAATTGTGGTTACAAAAACAAAATTAAAAGTTAGTTCACGACAAAGCACCTTGCTTCAAGGCAAATGCTAAAACCAAGACCTTCTTCGGAGAAGTGGCATTGACTTCTTCAGCAGTTCTGAATGGCCGGGTGCATCACCGGACCTGAATGCAGCGGAGCACTTTGGGGCTATTCTGAAGAACGCAGTTGAGTCCTTGATGATAGTGGAACGCGGACCGGACCGCTATTCCCGGCCAACACTCCTTGCACATCTGGAACAAGTTCTCCGTGACATGGAATGGAATACGGACTGTTTGCGAATCTTCTGAGCTCCTACCCTGATCGCCTTCGTGCTGTGAGAGAAGCAAACGGCGGACATACTAACTTTTAATTTTGTTTTTGTAACCACAATTGTCTTAGTAAACATTTGGTATTACCATAATTTCTTAATTGTTGTTACTTTTTACTGTGGACCCCTAGCAAAAGGTTATTTCCCACCCTGTACATAAACTCACATATGGCAAAGACAAATTAGTAGCTACAGGGTATCCAAAAACCAAGATTTTGACTTACGTAACTTTTGTACAAAAAGCGATAGACATAATATGACCAATCAGCATTGGGCATACATGCCCACACACAAATAACCACAGGCCAACCTAAGTACAAGGGCCATTAGGTTGGCATCAGGGAAAGCTTGTGAGAGCTATTTTCCCAGAAACTTATACCCCCCACCCCCAATTAGAATCATGGGTCATGTTTACCAACCAGTTGTCACTCATGGGAGGGGTAGAAATGCTTTATTTATAAAGAACCAACCATTGTTAGGCTAACAGTAGCCATTTTGGAGAACAAAAACCATGTGCTCCAAATCACATGTTTACTAAATCTTTTATTCTTTACTGAAAATCAGAGATAACACTCACCCATAGGTAAAATCATGCCTAATTTATTAAAAGTAAACTCATTTGCAATTATCTGGCATAACTAAGCCAGAAAAGCTGAAAAAACACTTTTGTTTATGCTTTTTAAGCAATTTATAACTCTGCCATCTGGTGGGAGAAAGTGGCAATTCTCCCAAAGACAAGGAAAGATCTCAAAGGACTCCAGCTGGCCAATGAGAAGCCGTCAAGGCTGTGACGTCACAGAGGAGACTTTCAGATGGCCTATTGTGTTCTGAGCTTGCTAGTCAAGCTCACTTGTATTACAGACCCACCTGAGAGCAGGTCAGCTTGGAAGTTGCTGGTAAAATCCAGTGTGAGAATGGCCATCTGTGCCAGCAACAAAGGATACATAAAGGGAAAAGGGATCTAAGGTCCTGTTACAGTAAACACAGGCCTAAGTGTGTGTGACCAAGTGGGATATTGTGTCCACAAGTGCATTTAAGGATCCCAGTGAAAATTCAGCAAAATAGCGAGTTTTGTGTCCCTCATCCCATGTGGAAATCCAGACCACATGGTCGGCAGAACTGACGCCATAGAAGCATCCATAGGATATCAAAGAATATCCAAGTTGTTCTTAGCCATCCATCCAAGAAAAGCCAGGAAAACTCATTTATCACCCCCCAAAGCCTTTGTTACACCAAGGAAGCACATAATATTAATTTTTTAGTGTGGTGTACCACAAATTTGTCCATGTGTCGGGATGTGGCGATAAAGAGTGAAATAGCGTGTGTAAGGCCCCAGGTATGAGTGATATAGTGTGAAAACGGCTGATATGTAAGTACAAAATCTTTTGTATATCTTTTTTGTGTCTTGTACAGTGAAGTGCTCATGTTTGGTGGCAGCTATGCCACAAGCGATGTTCTTTTCAATGAATAAATATGTCGTTTAAAGGTGTCTGACCTTCTATCATTTTAGTGAATCATAAGCCTATTAAGCCCTCCTCTAGTTACCGATTATTAAAGTTAGGCTAAAGTTCGTCTGTTGCTTAACAGATATCTCAGGGGATATCTGTTACTATACGGAACACCACACGTGGAATAGGGTCTGCGTGTGGCCGCGTAAAGCGTGGTTCTCTTTTGTTTTTGCTGTTTTTGATATATTATATATTTAAAGTTAACCTTTTGTAAAACCAACTTTAAAGCAACGTAATATAAACAAAGCAAGCCCCCAATAAAAAACATTTTCCCCTTATAATAAATCTTACATTGGCAGTGGCGGCGATTAGGGGGGCGAGGGGGGCAGTTGCCCTCCCAATTTTTGCCACTTTTGCTCCTGTACTTTGCTAAACCTTATCTACAAATGGAAATATAGTGTCTTTTCCCTCCAGTTTTGGAACCCAATCGCCGCCACTGTACATTGGGCATTAATTTTGTCAATGCGGATATTTTCTAAACATTAAACTATAAAATCGTGCTGTTCATGAACATTCAATTTGGGGAAATGTTACTAAGGTACTAAGGTAGAGTGCTACAGCAAGGCTATTTTCTCGAGTGTCTGATACTTCACACGGACAAAATAAGCAGTATATGCTCGAAGACAATTAGTTTTTTTATAACTTTAATTTGTCTGTGGTAGTGGGCCCTCAAATATGGATCGTGAAGTGAAAGACGTAGTGGCATCTGATTTTCCCTTATAAAAATCAAACTACTGGTCATAATGGAATTAAATTTGCTACAGACATACCTTGGTGTATGACAAGCATGGTGGCATTACAGCGATTTTGGAAAGTGGTCGCCATGAGCATCAATGCATGTCTGCACATGTTGTTTCCAGTTTATTCGCCAAATATTGAATGGAAGACTTTGTAGGCAGTTTCCGGAACCCAAACAGTGCAATAAATTGTCGATAGCATGCCTTTATGGACTCAGTTTTCCAGTACGTGCGAACGATAAACACACGTTGTTCCACTGAGTACCGATTCATAGCTGCACTGCTTTGTTACCGAAATGTAATTAGGAACCACCATTAGGTGTCTCACAACTGCAGGGCCAAGAACTCAGACTGAAAACACACATCCGTCGATTAACATTTAACGGCAGAATCAACCAGACGTACGGTCATGCCCATGAAAGGACTAGAGAGACTATGGCCCCAATGACGTCACCATGTTTCTCATACACCAAGGTATTGTCCATATCAAAATGCATTACATTGACAAATAGTTTGATTTTCATAAGGGAGAATCAGGGGCAGAGAGCGAGTGAAACACCCTGTAGTTTAGTCTATCTTACCAATAAGAAAAAGTAAAGTGCTCCCCGGTGCTTTGCAACACGCCATGAAGGCGTATAGGGGGTGTGGAGTTAGGGCTTCACACTTTCTCCATCAGGGCCGAAGATGGGGGTGATGTGATCAGCACCACGCACCTAGCTTTACACCCCAGAGTTTCCTCCAGGAACCCATTTTATACCACGCTGGGTGGGTGCCGGAGCTGCTTGAACAGGTGGAAAGAATCCCGGTTCCCCCGCCAGGGATCGAACCCGGGGCTCTCGCATGGTAGTCAGATGCCCTAACGACTCTTCTATTTTCTTTCTAAGGAATGTCCCTAAGTGGTAGTATCCCCCAGTTTCTCAATTTCTCTCAATTTTCAGTTTTTCTCATTAGGGCAAACACAAATATCCATGTCTTGCCTGGGATTCGAAGCCGGTAGCTCTGGCGTCGCGGAGATCGATATTGGTTGAGCAACCATGGCTCTTTACCAATACATAGCGATATATGAAAATGAAATAGATGATTATGGAGTTGAAACTATACCGGGGCATATTTTTACATGTAAATTTCTACGATTATTGTCATATTGATGTTATATTTGATGCTACACACTCGAGTGTAGCATGCTCGAGCGTGGGAGACTCGAACGAGTATCAGTGATCGAAATGGTCTCATACAGTAGCAGTAGCATAGTGAAATATAAAGTTTTCATACATAGTGAAAACAAACATGGATAAGAGCTAACTGGGGAGTCGCTTGTATATCGATAGTCTATGGGTATTTACCGAATTGATAACAGAACAATTAATTTTTACATATTACAGAGGATTTATGGGGTTAATTATAGCTTATTCATAAATAAGCTTTATTTTCTTGTTAGAGGTGTACTGACAACATTGGTCGTGTCAGAGGGCAGTGTCAGGTGTGCCCGACATCTGGTTATGTTATTCAGTCAGTATTCAGTATTATTTGAAATTTATCGTATTTTTTTTTTCATTTGGACATTGATTGACACCTGATACTGCCCTCAGATATAACCAATGTTTTCCAGTACCTTGTAATTTAAAAAATCATACCTTTTTTAATGAATATGTAATAATTTATCATATGAATCGTCTGTAATGCGTAAAAAATTATCGTTCATTTATCAATTTGGTAAATACAATCAATATACTTTGAAAACTTTTTGCAAGCGACTCCATAGCTGTATTTTATCCATGTTCGTTTTCACTTCATACAAAAACTTTTTTACAGCTTAGTAACTTTTTCCCCCATACTGAACGTTCATGAACAGCACAATTTTCTAGTTTAATGTTTAAAAATTATACACATAGACAAAGTTAATACCCAATTGAAGATTCATGTCTCTATAACTATTTGTACAAAACTTATGTACGTTCAAAGTCTAGGTTGCTTGACTTTATGGACATCCTGTAGAAGAAATGGCATATGTATCTTTTGGTTGCTACATCATGTAAAATTATTTACCTAATTTCAAAATATGACATTACGAACCTCTAAAACTCTTAACTAAGACTGCTAAGTTAATGGGTTAGCCGCTATTGGTAAAAAGTCAAAATTTCCGGGTTTTTTTTCCAAAAAAGGGAAATCAGAGAAAAACCCTCCATTCAAAAAAGCCGGCTTTTTTGAAACTCTAGGTGTAGATAAACAACTTGGGTGCTGGTAGGTATCATAAAAACAAGTAACTTTTGCTCGTAAACATTACCTCGTTAGCGCTTAGATTCTGCGCTATAAGCGCTGAAAATCTAACCTGTATGTATGCAACCCAACACAGCACACGATCGCTCCGACTAACTACAGCACCTAGACTAACTTTCAGGGACGTGTAGCAGAAGACTTGAAAACAACTATGGAGACTTACCTGAGCAAAATCCAAAATAAAAATGATACATGCGATATTTTAAGAAGACAGCATATTTACAAACCGACCAAGACAGAATAGTTTCCAACAATGGAATTTACTTTTTATAAGATGAAATAACATAACCAGAGTTAGGATTTTTAGGGGAAAATTTCATTGGGAAAAAGGAAGGGAAAAGGTGCTAAAATAACACCCAAAAAGGGGCAAAAAAAGGTGCTGATTGGGGGGAAAAAAATAGGTGCTGATAATTATACTACTTATTAAAACTTTCCCTCCTATTTTATTAGTGTAAGCTATTCACTCGAAGCTGTGTACACATCACACACATAGGTTGTGTTACAGTTATTCACCAGAGTCTGAGAAAAACACAAAGCTGTTGTACCTTACAACATTAAGCTTTTCTAAATTTTTAAAAGTGAGTTTGTTTCTTTTCGGAGATAAAATATCTTTATATAAGCTGAAGCTTCTCTCTACATCCACAGAAACAAGTGGGGCAAACTTAGAATTCACTCGGAATGCCAACTCTGTGGAAGTGGCAAATTCCACAACATACGGATTCTTGTCAAGACTAGCCTCAAGTTTGTCTCTGGCAAAACCATCTAACTGACCCCTCACAGTAGTAAAGATATCCCATTGTTTTTCCTTTTCGACGCCTTGTTCTTCTAAGCTTTTGATGGCTGTCGACAGGTACTTGTAGGAATGTACACAAAATAGTTCTTTTTGCAAATCATCTATCTTGTCTGGGAGGAGAAGTTGCTGTGCCTTGGAAATTGCACCTGCGTCGGTTGAATCCAGGGAAAGCACAAACTCCTTAATTTTTTCAAAATTTTCACACAGAAATGCAGCACACTCAATCCATGATCCCCAGCGAGTAATGATGGGGAAATGTGGCAGGGGCAGGCAGGTAGTTTCTCTGTAGGCAAGAATGCGACTCGAGGCCTTAAGGAGTATTTTCTTCAGATCAGATATGAACTCATTTACAACGTTGTATTCGTTCCTAATACATTCAGAAACCCTGTGAAGGGCATGAGCCAAGCAGGTTACATGCTTTAACTTAGGGAACAACGGCTTCAATTGGTTAAATGCCGAAAGCATGTAGGGAGCCTGGTCAGTAAGTACAACAACAACTTTTTTCGAACTGAATTCCACCGGGCCACAGTTTTTGACAGAAATCCATAAATGACTGCATCACTGTACTGGTATTGGTTTTCTGCAACTCATACATGTTTAGTAACATGGGTTTAACTTCCTCACCTGTCAGAGGAAAAACCAAAATGTTCAAAACATATCGTTGCATTCAGTCTGTCGTATCATCCAGAATGACACCTATATTGCAATCTGACCTTTCACCTTAATTTTACAAACAGTTTCTTCATACACAGGTTCAATATAGTTTTTCCTTAACGTACTCTCAGCGGGCACTGACAACCGTGTGTACTTTTGAAGGAACCCTTTCAAGGCCAGATGGTTCACCTTGTTGAGTGGCAGATGCACACAAGTCAACATTAAATTCCTTTAAATTTTGGTTCTTGGAAGAACACTGCTCAAATGCATTGCGTAAGAGAGGCTGCCGAGATTTACTTCCTTGCAGATTCTTTTTCTTTTGATGCTTAGAGCTGGAAATATGTTGCTGCATGCGATCTCTCTGGTGTTTTTCATATAATGTAATTCCCGTATCACAAACAGTGCATCGAATAACAGTTCCATCACTTTCTATGAACTCGTGCTTAAATTCTTGAGCCAGACTGAGAAATCGGGATCTGGGCACTTCGGCATGGTAAAGTACATGCACTAACAGGATCTAACAGAATGAAAAAGCAGGTAAGGAACTTACATCCACAAACAATATCTGTCCACTGCGCACACATGAAATGTGAAA
Source organism: Lepisma saccharinum (assembly GCF_977018435.1). NCBI lineage: Eukaryota > Metazoa > Arthropoda > Insecta > Zygentoma > Lepismatidae > Lepisma > Lepisma saccharinum. The sequence goes on along the minus strand of NC_139241.1, from coordinate 63,819,760 downwards.
CCTGCCACTTCAGAAACCATTGTTGCTTCACTGCTTCCAAAACCAAACTGAGTATCCTTCTTCTTTCTATCTTAAAAAAAAATAACGGCAATCTGGCGCATATCAGTAGCTGCCTTTCCATTGTTGATTTCAAATAGGCAACAATCAAGCACAGTTCAAATACATTCAATTTCAGTTAACAATGTGAAAACATCTTAAAAGAGAAAAGTGTCGCGAAAGAAGAAAATAAAAATTCAATGATTTGCTGAGGGAATATATTTAACATCACCAGTAAAAGGACACAAAAAGGGGAGGAAAAGCGATTAAGAACACAAAAAAGGAGGAAATAGATAAATGTCCCAGAAAAGGGAGGGAAGGGGAAAGGTTATCAAAAAAGGGGAAAAAAGGTGCTGGAAAATTAGCTCCATTCTCACGCTGAGGCAACATTTCACACACTGAGTCCTTCCAGAGAGGTCTCACTTTCACTACGAAAAAAAGGTGCGCACCTAAAAATCCTAACTCTGAACATAACAAATATGTATATCATGTACTTAATACTAATATATATGTGTGTGTGTGTAGCGGCGATTAGGGGGGACGTAGAGGTTAGTTGCCCCCTTCCCTTTTGCAATTTTTTCACCCCTCACTATGCTAAACCATATCTACCAAGGAAAAGTGAACTGTCCTTGGCCTCCTCCCCCACCACTGTTGGAACCCAATCGCCTCCACTGGCTGACACTTATAAGGTTTGTTTTAAAAAAGGCACTTGATGCCGAAACACGCTCCACTGTAATAAAGATTATTTATTACTGTTAATTTAGTATCGTTTTAGTTAAATTAAAAGTAGAAATATGGTCATTTGTATCAGGTGTTTATTAAAAAAAAAAAGAAAAAAGTTCTGCTTGGAATTTATGAACTGCAATACTTCATCTTGCGAAAAGTCTCCTTGAACTTTTTGGTGAAGATAATCGCTAAATTAGTATGTACGCACGTGCTCTTCCCCACTAGATCTAGAATTTCGCAACAAATACTTCAAACGTACAACTATCACAATCTCAAACGGAAGTGATTTAAAAAAGAATAGATAAACGCACGCGAGTTTGAACCACACATGAAACATAACGTTTTGTTTTGTCTGCTGTTCGCATCATAAACTACCACTGTTATCTCTTCTATCATCAGCGACTTCTCAGGGCTCTTGCAGGTCACGCAATGCATGCAGGGATTGTTGCAGGTTAATGGTGGGCTAGCTTTGTCCTAATACGAAATCACAGAAATCAAACTCATAAAATACAAGAAAGGTTGATTGTTACGATGATTTTGCTTAATTACTCTCATTGAATTTAAGAAACAATTAGCCCGCTCTGATTCATATAAGCTAATTCAAAGTGTCGTATCGCCATGTGCATTGTATCGTGTGGTCTGGTTATGGGGGTAGGGCTGCGGCCATTATTGATGTCGGCCCATAGTTGATGTAGTATGACTTCGCTCACAAAGAATATCCATGTCCAGTCTGGGATTCGAACCCGGGACCCCTGGTGTCGTAGTGCGTTTTGACAATCACTCCGACATGGAGGTCACCTGGACATAGTCGCTAGTCCCGAAATCCCATGATTATTGAATCTACTCTGAATTGCATTACCTACTCCCCACACAATCCGCATTATGGTAGCTATGATTTTAACCTGAGGGACCTTAAACATTAGTAGATTTGAAGGGACTGGTCCTTTTCTGTCATTCGCTATTCTATGGACCCTTTTAATGGTGAAACGTATGTCCTGGCATTGTTAATTTTACTCTAGGCATTAGTTCAAATCTAACGAGCCTCTCTCTCTCCTCCCAACAAACAATTCGTTCTGTCCCCGCCTTTAGAAGTTCATCGTCCGAGACTTTTGGGACACCCTGTATTACCAAAGCTAATTTCAATAGTATCATAAAGCAAAAGTTTCCGTGAGCAAAAACATCCAGATTATAATCAATGGCCTCCTCTACAGGTCTTCCCTTACACGCAATACAAGTTTGTTCGCTCAATTTCAAAGTTAGTTTCGCAGAACATGGACAACTTCGAAATAAACATGATGTTCATTTTTTCCACCATGCAATCGGTTCAAGGCGTCGCCAAATTATCCAGATGTCACTAGTGATAACAGAAGTTAATAGCAGTTGATTTTTCATTCGTTGTTTATAGACACGCTCTTGTTCTTTATAACATTAGTTCCATTTCTGCCTGTGGAGCAGAAGGTAGGACAGAATAGGTCTGTTATTTGGGTATGATATGCCTTAACTAGATTTCTTAATATTGTTAATTTGTTTGCGAAAGAAGGGTGGCGCTGAATATGAACGAATGCTCTTAAAAAATCGTGGTGTGTGACAAGCAGCAAGGGGTTAATTTTAGCGGCCGTTCTTATTCTTATTAATTATTTGTTCACGAAATATACAGGGTGTTTTACCCACTCTCGGCCCCTGATTTTCGCTTATAAAAATCAAACTATTGGTCATAATGTAATGAAATATGCATATAAATGTACGGTATATTTGACTATGTGTTCAATGTTCCACTACTTGTGTATGAGAGAAAATACTTTTATAACCTTTGCATGGTTTTCCTATTTGGTGCACTCTGTGTGTCAATTCGTACAGTGGGATGCATACATATTACCACGCAAATAGTCCATCACTAATTTCATTGTATTTTGTCTTGCATTGTACATGAATTTAGGCATAGCCCGCTACGATTCTCCCAGCCTCGGCGCTTCACCGTCGCAAATACGATTTTGTGTGCTCGCTGAAACTCCACTTTTCTCCGCTAGAGGCGCTCAACTCTGACCAGTGCTGGGCAGACTTTGCATGCTTACCTGTGTACATTTACGCTGTTAATGAGTGAATGTTTAATTAATTATTAATGTTGTGTACGAAGTTAGTTATGCTTACTGTTGTTACAAAGTGATAATGTCGAACCTCTCTTAAAACAAGCTAAAACAAGAACAGCCGTAAAAGGTAAGCTATTTAGTGGAAACAGTTGTTTAATTTTGAATGTAGTGCCGAAACGCTGCAAAGTGCATGTTCTTATCATGAATGGATAGTACTGTTAACTGGGATGTGTTCCCAAAGAAACTTCGAATATTTATATCCAACTTTACAGCTGGAAGTTGGCTAGGCAATAATGGTCCGTGTTTTCATAGCATACCGAAAGAAACATGATATTCTTTAGCCGCTCACATGCTGTTATTACTGCGTATTCTTTTAAAAGTAAGAGAATTCTATCGCTTAGTGTGAATTTCGATTACGTTAATTAAGGAAGTAGACCACGGTGGCCTAGTCGTTAGGGCTTCAGACTACCACGTGAAGGACCCGGTTCGATTCCTTGTTTGGTCATCTCGTGTAAAATTTGGCCATTGGTGTTCCTGCATAAGAGGGTCAGAGGGTCTCATCCAGGTTTACGTCAGTGGGTACAGTGGGGTCCATGAGTATTACCGTGCAAATTGTCCATGACTATTTTCATATTTTTTCTTCTTCCATCCTATGTGTTTTTAAGCGATGGACCTTTATGTATGCTGGTGCAGAAGTTGTCAACAGCTTGTTTTGAGTTTTCTTTTAGTTCTTGAAGTTCTCATTGGGTCAAATAAAGTGCACGAACATGGTGATGGACAATTTGCACGGCAATACTCATGGATCCCACTGTACCTAAGGGAAGACTTGGGTGAGAAAATTCCGCCGTAGCATGGCCCTGATCATATCACTTCCACTATGTCTGAGATCGAGAATTTATGAAACCCTACTGCATACCATAAGGTACCTTCATGCAAACCAGGGTGCCGAATCACTACAGATTGGTGGGGGGGGGGAGGGAGGAACAGACAGACATAGATATACACACTCTCTCTCTCTCTCTCTCTCTCTCTCTCTCTCTCTCCCTCTCTCTCCATTAAATATGTCAAATGTTAAATAATGAAATTATGTTATAAAATATACACACGTATTATATTGACTGTCCCTCATTTAAAATTCGATTGCAAATTGAAGATTTTAATATGTTACTAATGCTATAAACAATGATTTGTGTGACTAAGGAGGGGGGGGGGGTAAAATTAAGAGATATTAAGAAGATAATACGTGTTGCACTCTTTTTAAAAATCACATCTAAATGCTATTACGTTTTTTATTAATATATTTATATACTTTGTGGTAGTTGACGAGAGGCGATGAGAAATGGAGAAGAAATAACAAGTCGGATTAATTTCTGTGTTCTTGGGATTCCTGTGTTCAGTGTCCTTAGAGATGAGGCTCCTTGTTGTCCGTTCTTTGTGTATGTTTTGGACCTTATTCCAGTAAAGTATACGCGACTCCCAAACTAATGTTTGTTGTTAGAACAAAAACTCTCCCCACAGAGAAGTTTAGTGGGGAGGGGGATTTCAGAACAAGATCGTTGGTTGGGGGAGTTCCCCCCTGCCGCCACCCTCTCCCCGCGATTTCGCACACTGATGCAAACGAAGCTTTTTCCTTCCCAGGCGGAGGGGACAATTATTTTCCAGCAGGACAAATAACACTTTCTCCGTTGAGGGGGGACAAACAACGATTCGATATTGTGGAATGTTTTATTTTGAATTATTTGAAAAGGGAATAACATTTATTTTACTTTTTACGTAAAAACAACAATGAACCAAATTACATTTTTCACGACTAGTTTTCCAAGGGACAAACTCCTTGCCCCCGCTGGATACACGAAAGTGCCATAACAATTTAGTACATGGATAAGGTATTTTCGTTTTGTTATTCACAACATATAGCACTTTGTTACGTTTTCATTTATTTTAATTTATTTATTTGTTTGTTTTTGGCTTTCTTTTGAACTTCTCGGCAAAAATCGGTACAACTTTCTTCTCTTGTTTATGTTACTGGATTTGTAACGAAAAAAGTTATAGAAATCATGTCTTGTTCCAAATAAAACGCACAAAAATCTACCCCATCCTGTAGTTCGGCATTTATATGGGCCTAATTGATAAAAGTGACAAAAATCGAATGATGCACTGAACATCGACCAGCTTTGTAGATGTTTCGTGGACATTTCAAAAATTCATCGAAAATGCTGTGTCTCATTTACCCAGAGTGTGAAGCGAAACCTACAAGAAAATATTGAGCCTACTACCGGCTTTGAGACAGTGTTGTTCTGTTCCACGAATAATGATCATTCTGAAGACATAAGTGAACTTATCTGCAGATTTTTTATTCCAATAGTGTTGAAATGCATTGCTGCCTCAATGACACAAATGTTTGAAAGACCTAAATATTTAAATCCCAAGTCGCTCAGTCGTAAAGTTCACCTACTTTAGATGCGTCTTAGTATAAAAAAGTCGTTTTCACGTTCAGAAGACACAATGGGCTCTTTTGGACAATGCTTTTCTTATGGGAAATACGAGCCCGCTGTTGTGAAATTTCTCGATTTACAAATTTAGCTTACGTAAAATCGGTACCTGCAGTTTTGCAGGAAATTTTGTAGAGAATACGATGGTGAGCACAAAAAAGTGGTAACTTGTACATATGTTTAGATAAATTAAAAACTCAAATTTTCTGTGAAAACAAAATTTTTACATTGTTTTCATTCCTAACGTTGAAACATGCTGTAAAATTGAAGCATTCATTCTGAAAAAAATTGACACTGTTTTCTAATGGACATTTCCACTTTGACATGAAAAACGTTTTAAATCCATTCATTTTACAGATAATGACACAAACATGAGATGTGCAAAATATCTCGGCGATATTTGTTTCGGTTCTCGAGAAACACGCCTTCAAACACCGCTGAAATTCACCTACTACCTCACGCATTTGAAAACGTCCTCTCCACAGACAGGAGGTCCTCTGACGTCATCACTTAGAAATGCGTGCAGGCGGGGCTTCTGCTCGTCCCGTCAACTTAGCATGAGCCGCGGAAGCGACAGAAAATTCACTTGTTACTGTGTAAAACAAGTATCTTACAACTTCCAGTGCAAAAATCTGTGCTCCATTTCTTGGAGATGAATTATGCCCTAGCAGTATAGTAGTATTTACTATAATTCAGCCACTCGGTAGGGGGTTTTCCCATTAGGGTGACAAAGCAAAACTTGTAACAGTCAATGGCTGAACACGTGAACAGCCTTGTTCATTGCGAATACATAGGTTAGTTCTGACTGGCAAGAACTTAATGTTATAGGAATGCCTTTTCTGGAATTACAATTATTTTCGTCATAATATTTTCTTCACAAATTTTAAGATAATACTTTTAGAACACACTGGTTTACACGCCAATTTCTGCAATATAAGAGGTGATACGGTATAAAAAGGTACGGTGAGTTTTTAAATCTCCTGCAGTAAATGACAGTTTTCTTCAGTTAATATATATTGCAAATTTTTGTATTTAGCCTACTTTTACGTCGCTTTTCCGTTCACTTTGTTTAACCGCAACGATGAGAACGCATGGTTAATTTATTATGTATCATCTCTGACATCACATTTCTTCCCACTTTTGGCTAATCGCTACAATGAAGATGAATGACTACAATCAGTATTCGAAGTCAGGGTGCAGGAGTACACCCCCCCCACACACACACACACTACCTTCAACTTCACAATCTAAGTATCACCCAACCTGCCACGATAAGAGACGAACTTTTTCTTCTGTCCCATCTCATTTCGAAATCATTCACTTGTCCCATCTCCTTTTATGAGACACGACGGAACATGCCTCGTGTAGTGAACAACACTAACATTAACAATAGAAGCATCCCCCTAGCTGTCCCCAAAGTCTCGAGCAAACATCCTCCCATGTAACAATTTCCAGTTCAATGAAATGTCACTCACAAGGAAACAGTCATGCCCAGGTCGAGTCAAACCTGGAACATGCGACTTCCTCAGATAAATCATGAATTTTGTGTATAATAATTACAACGCCAGTTCATTCCTGGTAATTCTGAATCTGCTGTTTGGTTTGCCTATATAAGCAGGATAATATTTAGTTTTCGAGGGCTGTACCGTCGAAACGAGGAGTCTCAAAAAAAATATATATATATGTATATATATTAAAAAAAGTTTTTTTTGTATTTATAATGATAAGCCTTTGCATACGTTGTTAATTCTATATTTTTCTAGACTTGAGACGAGAACGAGAATTGCCCTCCCAAACCGAGACGGATGTTTATAAATTGAGACGAGACTGTCAATGAGACATTTACAAATAAACACGACATTTACAACTCTCGACGAGAACGAGACCAAGGCTGCCATGTCTCGTCTCGATACGATCCTTAGTGGTGAAGTTGTGAACCGACCAATTAATGCGTTCGGGGTAACGAGATGAGGCGGCTTTTTTCGCATTACAAAATTCAAAATAATTATATCGTACCATTTCAGTATGGGATATTGTTGTAAACATGGGCGTATATATAATTCACGGGGGGGAGGGGTGGATCAACTTTTGGTATGATTAGGGTTCCTTTATTTCGTAAGTGAAAATCCAGGACGCTGCTGGCCGGAAGCTTGTTGGGGAGCAGGGGGGGAGGGGTGCTGGACCGGACAAAGTTGTGTGTATGTAGTCACACTACTTATTAGTTTTGATACTTTTCTGTTCATCTTGTATCCCTACGTTTTTAAGAACCAAATTTCTTTAATATGATTCGAGGGGGAAAAAATAACTGATTTGACAGTCTCAATGTAGTTTCTTATCGCAGAAATTCCGAAACTATCAGGAAATTGCAGATATTGGTCTGCAGTCCCATCTGGTGTGTGGAATTACGAAATTTCCTTCCCATCCGTATCCCGTCCTATACGTCTCTAATTTAAGAGAATGAAATAAGTCCGAAGGATTTTTTTATGAACAAGCGGATAGAACAAGGAAACTAATAATTTTAGTCAACCAAAAAGGGAGGGTCGGACCCGTTGAATCCCCCTTAAATACGCCCATGGTTATACACATTATTTCCTTGTAATAATTATACATAAACTAAGTATAGATATGTACTGTGCAACTAATGTAATCTGCACAAAAATATTTGATCATAATTTGCGCAACAGAAATGGAACACAAACTGAAATTGCTTTATGGAAAAGAAAGTTAAATAAGCTTTATAAATAAAGTGAAGAATGTGAAAATGCATATTTTGCACTATATAGGTTACGGTAAATAACGATAAATATAAGTTTAAAAAATATTTTTGAGTGTCTGGTCAGCAACCAATTTTATAAGCAATATTTTTCGCATGGCCTGAGAACACACACGCAGCTGAACCCTTTCATTTATCTTACACGTGAGCAGCAGGGATATTTCATAGAAGAATGTCATTACAAAGCATAGCTTTCCTTTCTCCTATCGCCCCTTCTTCCATTATTTAAATCGGTACAGATTTGTAAAACTGCTGCACGTGTTCGCTCACCGGGGGCTACCTACCCATCCGGAACTGGACGCTCGAAGCAGACGACAAACGAGCTCTCCCTAAGGAGTGACGTAGTAACATGGCGGCGGCGTGTTTTCAGCGCAACGCTAGCCTCGCAACTTTGGAAGTCTCGTTTCTGCCTTAAACTGGACGCAGAGAAACGCGAAAACTTGCAGGGGTCATTTTTCCAGGGTGTAGTTTTTAAAATTGTTGTAAAAAAAATTGAGTGGAAATGTCCATTGTCATAGGTGATGGTGGTGCTCAGAATTTATCAATACTTTAAAGCATATTCGCATTAAAAATATTTAAATAAAGTATGTGGAGATTTTTTATATTCGTGCAGTAAAAAATGTCGTCGCTGGCCATTTTTTGTTCTGTAATTCCAAGTAACAAACTTCCAGCGACAAAGTTGTGAAGAAAATAATGAAATTATTTTTTATAACCACTCAAAGGTTCCCAGAAATATAACTTCATGCATTTGGAGTTTCTTTTTAACCCGAACCGCGCGCGAAGTAAGGGGACGTTGTCTGGCCATCTTGAGCCGACTCACCGCAGCATTCCGGCTAATCACTTCCAAGTTTTCGAGTTGTTATTTTATTTCCATTCAGTAAAAATATTAAATTCATTCAGTTTGTTATAATAGAATTGCAATGACTTTAATTTAATAATTGACAATTATTTCCAATGCTGCTGTTGTGAGCAACATTAGTGCTGTCGCAAATACACGTTGTTTTTGTTTAGATTACTGTCGACATTAATACTGAAATGAAGATCACCTTTCAGTTTCCAACGTACACATAAATTCATAGACAATAATGAATTTATATATATATATATGTAACACATTACCATATCTCAATGTTATTCTATGAAATAATTACAGAGAAAGTCGAATGAATATTAAATGTGCCTGTGTATTAAATTAAATCTAATGGGAAAATGACATGCTAATGAACTGTAATGTTCACAGTATAATATTAATATTAATAATTACATATAATTATCATTTTATATAAAATATGTAACACCTACATTGTGATGGAAGTTCATCATTTCCCGGCGACATGAGCTAGTGCTGTATTGGCAACACTGTGCGGTTTCTCCATAAGCGCCGTTGTGTCTTCTGAACGTGAAAACGACTGGTCCGACATTAGCGCCAAGCGGCATAAATTGTAAGTTCTTGGAATAACATGAGAGCTAGTCGAGTGCCGAGGCTGGAAGGATCGTAGCGGGCTGTGGTTTAGGGAAGTAAATTGAGCGGATTATGCTCTCGTATATGCACAAAACAAAATGAATGAATAGTTTTGCACCAGTCGTGCATTTACTTCAACATCGTCGGAATGTGCACTGCTGCTGCTACTAAAAAAAAGTATGAGAGAGTATGAATTTCTCCCTATGATGCAAGTGGAACCGGTTTTTTAAGTTGATTGTAAAGCTAGATACGTTCTGTAAAAAAATATGGTGAATATTTATAGATTCCATTGTATTACTTATGGACAACAACTTCAAGTTACGGCTAATTAAATTGAAGTTTCGACTTTTCCTAACACAAATCAAATCTTCAACCTGTCTTGTTCCCGCTTCTGTGTTTTTCTACACCATTGGAAGTTTAATATTCCCAGAGAACAAGTAAAATAATACTCCCATAAGCGTAATGATAAGTTTTCCCCCTCTCCTATAACCATCCAGAGCACAGACCTCCCCTTCCCCAGCTCGCCGCGAGGGAAGGTCGGTGGGGGAGGAGCAATTTAGGTTACTCGCGTCTGGCTGGACGTTGAAATTGTACCTCGTGCCCTTAAGTAACATGTTTCCTCATGAAAAATTGAAACCTTGTTCGGCCCTTGTCGATGGTGAAGTAATGGTTTCATTCTTTGCTCTCAGGCACCACGACCATCCGTGATGCCATGGTTCATCCTCGCCGTCGTCTGTGTTCTCCTCCACCAGGGCAATCCAGCCAGTCCCGAAGAACTGGCTGTCATGGACTTCCTAAGGGAGCAGCTGGCCGACCTCCTTATCGCCATCAACCAGCAGTGGCTCTTCAAAGTACAGGTCCTAGCCTACCAGCCTTCCGACGAGATGGGTGAGTACTCGATCATTTGAGGTTTAAAATGTATGGAAATCTTGCTGTTTTTTGGAATAGGGAACTAATTCATAACACCAGAACTCAATATGAAAATAAATGTCAATTAAAGGACCAACATTTTTCGAAAGATGTTGCTAAGGTGAAGGTGCATATTTAGTCGATGTAGTGTTGAAATTAAATTTTAAATCTACTTTATTCATAGATAGGCTAATCGGGACTGGAGCTACAGTTTAAAGTGGGATCCGAATCATTACGCGCGTCCATTGGCTATCGAACGCGGGACTCCTTGATTACAAGACTACAAAGTTACCACTACGTAACCGGGAAGGCCTTTGGAGACGTGAGACAGAATATATTTTTCTAAATAGCCATTTTCCCCCATAAATGTATATGTAAAATAGCGGACCGTTTTTAAGAACCATGTCGATTAGTGTGATATCATGTAAATGAAGTCAATTATTAAGAACAACAATGAAAATTATAGTACAGTCATGAACTATTCAATTATGAACTATTCTTTAACGCACTAACTCACATCAATAAGACGTTTAAATTGTGAAAATTGCAAATGACGTAAACAAGAACCATGCATATTTTAACGTTTGTTGAGTTTTCTATAACGGTTATCATTTCTGAAACTAGTTCTATATAGGCACTTATATTCATATATTGTGTTCCTACATCATTTCTCAGGTTAAAATCAAATTAAATGTGCAATATATTGTAACAGCGCGTCCAACAACGAATTCTCCATCTATTTGAATACAGTAAGAGAATAGCTGCCTGTCTAAAAGGCATGGACACAACTATCGTGCTGCCATCTACAATTAGCTTTGCCTGACCAGCCCCATTTGGATACGAGCGGCTAGGGACAGCATTAGCACCTTAGGAAATACAGCGAACAGCACCAAACCTGACCTGCCTAACATATCCACGTAAGCGTATAATAGCATAAATAAGCATGCAAATAGGTCTGACAAGTTATATTTTATCTATTTAAGCTATTATATGGATACCTGGATAGGTTAGGCAGGTTAGGTTTGGTTCTGTTAGCATGTATTTCCCAAGGTGCTAATACTGCCCCTAGCCGCTCGTTATTTGAATACAAGATATATTTGTCCAAGACCTGTTTTCTTTCCTGCAGCGTGGCTGTACTTCCATCTCGTGGACCGACTTCAGCGCCAGTTGTGGAGATATGACATCACGATCGCCACATTCAATGAGGGTTCCAATCAGATCTCCAACTACGTGACGCAGAATGTCTATGGCGACGTCCAACTACTCTTCGTCATGTTCCCCGGAGTCGACACCGGAATGGACTATTTGAAAAGGGTAAGTTTCACGAAGATGAAATTCGTCCGTTTATCTTGATTACAGTGTGGTATTTCAAAACTTCCCAGTGGAATTTAATTACATCTTTAAAACAATTAGGTATTATCAGTGACGTGCCGAAGACGCATTTATTTATTTCATTGGGATCACTGGCGTATGCAGGGAGGAGCCAACCCGCGAAATTTTGAGAACATCAAAATTTTCAAATTGAATACAGTAAATAATTAGGGAAACACCATAGTGGTAAGCAAATGTAAACCCTCCTTAAATGACTTCCGATTGCCATTTTTTCTTTGAGTACAATTTAAATAAAGTGAAAAGCTCCAGATATACGAAATATGTATCTTTAATATTCCAATCCTACCAGAAAAAAAATCCTGCGTATGCCAGTGATGGGGATTACTATCTTTTGCAGTTTTCCCCCATACACAATCCTTCAAACTCCTTCCTTTTGTACATTTTCTACATTACTTTCTGCACAAAAACATTTAATTATTCACCCAAATAACTTTTGCTCTACTACAATTCCACATTTTCCAAAAAAATATAACAATATATCAACGATTCCGAACACGGTGGAACAGAAATTGTACAGTTTATTATTCTTTTGTGGAATAGGTTTCTTTCCTGTCTTATTGCCACACATATAATTAGGGTTTTGTACAATTTGAAAATTTATGTATGTCCTGACCAGATGCGCTTTAGTAATACTGCCACTTTTCTTGTACTTTTCACTTTTGTAAATTAGGCTCTGATTCTATTGAAAATAGCCATGTTCTGATAAAATGTCTACATTTTGAAATTCACTTTTGCACCATGCCTTCCAATTTTCTTTCATTTTTTTCTTAATCCCCTATGACCGATCTGTGTACCATGGTTTCAATTTCAGGACAGATTGAATTTCCCCTTGCTTATTTTTTTTGCGTACATATGGACCATTTAGTTTCCAAAATTTTGATAATGTGACTTGACCCAGGTTAAACGTATTGTCATTCCTGTTACTTCAATTCTGTTTTTTATTTCTTTTATTTTTAATCTACGGAGAGCATTTGAATAATAAAATTAGCCTGCATTGCATTTAAAATAACAATGCCATTGAATTTTCATTTGTCAGAATTTCTATAAGTTTTAGGCCCTGCTCTTCACTGGTTGAAGTGTGTGGAGGAGACGCCATCTTTAAAATGACAAAGATGGGGGTTTGAAATCCACTTGACCAGTGTTGCAGCCTTGAGATTCGTGCATAGTCTGCTCTATAATAGGGATGGCCAAACGGATCCAAAAGTTACGGATCTGGATCCGGATCCGAAAATTCCGGGTGTCTCAAAGTCACTATTTCTATCCGGATCCGGGTCTGAAAGTTTCGGATCTGGATCCGGATCCGAGAGTCCCGGATCCGATTCGGATCGGAACTATCTCAATCCCATTATAATATTACCACACCTTAAAAGGTATTATGATTTTAGATTACAAAGAAATTTTTCATTAGTTAGTCCTACAATTTTTTTTTTCAAGTGTTGTTCCTAAAATACTTTGCTACGCATCGGCTAACACACTCGTGGACAAAAATAATCTTACTTGTTAAACATAAAATGTCAGAGGTGATTTTGTAAATGCCATTGAAACGAATATGTATTCATTCGAATGTGTTGGAAATGGAAACACACATAAATGTGAGACATTCCATTCCAGGATGAAACCTTTAACACACATAAGAAGATAGAAATGTTATACAAAAATTATACAATTGTTCTACAGTTACAGTTTTACAAATTAAAATAAAACATTATAATATATGCAGTGTTATATAATTACAAAGAGTAAGACTAAGAAGGGAAGTTATCTAAGTGTCCCCCTCCGATTTCCACGAAACTTGGCAGGCGTATAGTCGGGCCCAAAGGAAGAAATACGTGTTTTTTGTTTCAGCTAAAAAAAGGTTTTAGGGGGCAAAATCCCCTCAAATGTCAAGATGAGGACAAATTGAAGTGGAGATCTGACCCCTGTGTCCCTCCGATTTCCATGAAACTTGGCAGGTGTATAGTGGGGCCCAATGGAAGAAATACATGTTTTTTTTTGTTTCAGCTAAAAAACTGTTTTAGGGGGCAAAAACCCCCTCAAATGTCAAGATGAGGACAAATTGAAGTGAGGATCTGACCCCTGTGTCCCCCTCCGATTTCCATGATACTTGGCAGGTGTGTGTATAAACGGGCCCAAAGGAAGAAATACGTGTTTTTTTTTGTTCCAGCTAAAAAACTGTTTTAGGGGGCAAAACCCCCTCAAATGTCATGATGAGGACAAATTGAAGTGAGGATCTGACCCCTGTGTCCCCCTCCGATTTCCATGATACTTGGCAGGTGTGTGTATAAACGGGCCCAAAGGAAGAAATACGTGTTTTTTTTTTTGTTCCAGCTAAAAAACGGTTTTAGGGGGCAAAACCCCCTCAAATGTCATGATGAGGACAAATTGAAGTGAGGATCTGACCCCTGTGTCCCCCTCCGATTTCCATGATACTTGGCAGGTGTGTGTATAAACGGTCCCAAAAGAAGAAATACGTGTTTTTTTTTGGTTTCAGCTAAAAAAACGGTTTTAGGGTTAAAACTCCCTCAAATCTCAAGATGAGGACAAATTGAAGTGAGGATCTGACCCCTGTGTCCCCCTCCGATTTCCATGATACTTGGCAGGTGTGTGTATAAACGGGCCCAAAGGAAGAAATACGTGTTTTTTTTGTTCCAGCTAAAAAACTGTTTTAGGGGGCAAAACCCCCTCAAATGTCATGATGAGGACAAATTGAAGTGAGGATCTGACCCCTGTGTCCCCCTCCGATTTCCATGATACTTGGCAGGTGTGTGTATAAACGGGCCCAAAGGAAGAAATACGTGTTTTTTTTTGTTCCAGCTAAAAAACTGTTTTAGGGGGCAAAACCCCCTCAAATGTCATGATGAGGACAAATTGAAGTGAGGATCTGACCCCTGTGTCCCCCTCCGATTTCCATGATACTTGGCAGGTGTGTGTATAAACGGGCCCAAAGGAAGAAATACGTGTTTTTTTTTGTTCCAGCTAAAAAACGGTTTTAGGGGGCAAAACCCCCTCAAATGTCATGATGAGGACAAATTGAAGTGAGGATCTGACCCCTGTGTCCCCCTCCGATTTCCATGATACTTGGCAGGTGTGTGTATAAACGGGCCCAAAAGAAGAAATACGTGTTTTTTTTGGTTTCAGCTAAAAAAACGGTTTTAGGGTTAAAACTCCCTCAAATCTCAAGATGAGGACAAATTGAAGTGAGGATCTGACCCCTGTGTCCCCCTCCGATTTCCATGATACTTGGCAGGTGTGTGTATAAACGGGCCCAAAGGAAGAAATACGTGTTTTTTTTGTTCCAGCTAAAAAACTGTTTTAGGGGGCAAAACCCCCTCAAATGTCATGATGAGGACAAATTGAAGTGAGGATCTGACCCCTGTGTCCCCCTCCGATTTCCATGATACTTGGCAGGTGTGTGTATAAACGGGCCCAAAGGAAGAAATACGTGTTTTTTTTGTTCCAGCTAAAAAACGGTTTTAGGGGGCAAAACCCCCTCAAATGTCATGATGAGGACAAATTGAAGTGAGGATCTGACCCCTGTGTCCCCCTCCGATTTCCATGATACTTGGCAGGTGTGTGTATAAACGGGCCCAAAGGAAGAAATACGTGTTTTTTTTTGTTCCAGCTAAAAAACGGTTTTAGGGGGCAAAACCCCCTCAAATTTCATGATGAGGACAAATTGAAGTGAGGATCTGACCCCTGTGTCCCCCTCCGATTTCCATGATACTTGGCAGGTGTGTGTATAAACGGGCCCAAAGGAAGAAATACGTGTTTTTTTTGTTCCAGCTAAAAAACTGTTTTAGGGGGCAAAACCCCCTCAAATGTCATGATGAGGACAAATTGAAGTGAGGATCTGACCCCTGTGTCCCCCTCCGATTTCCATGATACTTGGCAGGTGTGTGTATAAACGGGCCCAAAGGAAGAAATACGTGTTTTTTTTGTTCCAGCTAAAAAACGGTTTTAGGGGGCAAAACCCCCTCAAATGTCATGATGAGGACAAATTGAAGTGAGGATCTGACCCCTGTGTCCCCCTCCGATTTCCATGATACTTGGCAGGTGTGTGTATAAACGGGCCCAAAAGAAGAAATACGTGTTTTTTTTGGTTTCAGCTAAAAAAAACGGTTTTAGGGTTAAAACTCCCTCAAATCTTAAGATGAGGACAAATTGAAGTGAGGATCTGACCCCTGTGTCCCCCTCCGATTTCCATGATACTTGGCAGGTGTGTGTATAAACGGGCGCAAAGGAAGAAATACGTGTTTTTTTTGTTCCAGCTAAAAAACGGTTTTAGGGGGCAAAACCCCCTCAAATGTCATGATGAGGACAAATTGAAGTGAGGATCTGACCCCTGTGTCCCCCTCCGATTTCCATGATACTTGGCAGGTGTGTGTATAAACGGGCCCAAAGGAAGAAATACGTGTTTTTTTTGTTCCAGCTAAAAAACTGTTTTAGGGGGCAAAACCCCCTCAAATGTCATGATGAGGACAAATTGAAGTGAGGATCTGACCCCTGTGTCCCCCTCCGATTTCCATGATACTTGGCAGGTGTGTGTATAAACGGGCCCAAAAGAAGAAATACGTGTGTTTTTTGGTTTCAGCTAAAAAAAACGGTTTTAGGGTTAAAACTCCCTCAAATCTCAAGATGAGGACATATTGAAGTGAGGATCTGACCCCTGTGTCCCCCTCCGATTTCCATGATACTTGGCAGGTGTGTGTATAAACGGGCCCAAAGGAAGAAATACGTGTTTTTTTTGTTCCAGCTAAAAAACGGTTTTAGGGGGCAAAACCCCCTCAAATGTCATGATGAGGACAAATTGAAGTGAGGATCTGACCCCTGTGTCCCCCTCCGATTTCCATGATACTTGGCAGGTGTGTGTATAAACGGGCCCAAAAGAAGAAATACGTGTGTTTTTTGGTTTCAGCTAAAAAAAAACGGTTTTAGGGTTAAAACTCCCTCAAATCTCAAGATGAGGACATATTGAAGTGAGGATCTGACCCCTGTGTCCCCCTCCGATTTCCATGATACTTGGCAGGTGTGTGTATAAACGGGCCCAAAGGAAGAAATACGTGTTTTTTTTGTTCCAGCTAAAAAACTGTTTTAGGGGGCAAAACCCCCTCAAATGTCATGATGAGGACAAATTGAAGTGAGGATCTGACCCCTGTGTCCCCCTCCGATTTCCATGATACTTGGCAGGTGTGTGTATAAACGGGCCCAAAGGAAGAAATACGTGTTTTTTTTGTTCCAGCTAAAAAACGGTTTTAGGGGGCAAAACCCCCTCAAATGTCATGATGAGGACAAATTGAAGTGAGGATCTGACCCCTGTGTCCCTCCGATTTCCATGAAACTTGGCAGGTGTATAGAGGGGCCCAAAGGAAGAAATACGTGTTTTTTTTTTGTTTCAGCTAAAAACTGTTTTAGGGGGCAAGATCCCCTCAAATGTCAAGATGAGGACAAATTGAAGTGGGGATCTGACCCCCTTGACCCTCTCCGATTCCCATGAAATTTGACAGGTGTATAGAGAGGCCCTACGCCCCCTGTTTCTTCCTATGCCATATTTACGTGGTTTCGGGGTCACATCCCCACTTCAATTTCTCCTCATCTTGACATTTGAGGAGGGGGGAGGAGGCTCTTTACACCTGCCAAGTTTCATGGAAATCGGAGGGGGAGACTTAGACCTCCCTTGTAAGTGTATTAATTAATTACAAATCGCGCACGCGCGCACACACACCATATATATATATGTGTATATATATTATATATATATGTGTGTATTAGCAGGTAACAATATGGTATAAGCAGATTCTTACTTTCCAAAGAAGCGCATCTGGGATGGCAAAACGGATCCGGATCCGGATCCGGATCTGAAAATACCGGATCCGCGGATCCGGATCCGAAAATTTTTTGGATCCGGATCCGCCAAGATCCGGATCTGGCCATCCCTAGCGTACACACACTATATAAATATGTGTATGTATGTATATTATATATATATATATATATATATATATATATATATATATATATATATATATATATATATATATATGTATATTAGCACATTATTACTTTCCAAAGAAGCGCATGTGGGATGGCAAAACGGATCCGGATCCGAAAATTCCGGATCCGGATCCAAAAGTACCGGGTCCGTTTTGGATCCGGATCCGAAAATTCTGGATCCGGATCTGAAAATTCCGGATCCGCGGATCCGGATCCGAAAAATTTTACCAACCGGATCCGGATCTGGCCATCCCTACTCTATAATTCTTGTCGGACTTTCAAGGTTTTCAGTTGAATGTCTCTCGAAATACACTCCTCACAAAAAGTTTGGAATATTGTTACGTTAGATAATAGGTGATAGACACTGCCTTGGAATGCAACAAGACATGGTATCTGTCTTGTGGACGTTCTCGTCTTTTCGCCGACATATTCCACCGTGCCTATTACCTATTGCAGTACTTGTATTTACAATAGGATGAGCACCACTTATAAGTGTAGAAAAGAAGAGGTTATTTGATTAAACAGCCGATTTGCCTACACTTAAAACAATGCCAAGAGGGGCTTATACCCCAATTCTTCAAGTGTGATATGCTCTTAATTTTAAGAATTCTGGATTCTAGTGTAGAAAAGAAGAAGCCTCAACAGACAGATTTGCCTACACTTAAAACTATGCCAAGTTCCCATATGATCTTATTGTTTACAGTGTGTTTTTCTGTCAAAATCCCAGGAATTGAATTCTAGTGTAGAAATGGTGAGCCCCCCCTCAGATTGATTCTGCCATGTGTACATTGATATAAAGCTCATAGCTCCTGGGTTCTGAGACCCAGTAGAGTATGGTGCATAGCCCCTTGGTTTTTATTGCCTTGTAATCAAGAGGCTTCTGGGTTTGAGTCCTGATAAAATGTGAAGCCTCCCCTGATTGCAAAGTGTTAATATTGTTGCTTTGTAAACAAGAGGCTCGGGTTTGAGTCTTGATAAAATATGAGATTGAAATACATGTGGCAAAATAATATCTCCACACGTGAGATTTTGAGAATAATTACTGCTAATTGATATACAACTGATAGCTCCCAGATCTGAAACCTGGTAAAGTGTGTTGTACAACAGCATAAAAGAGCAAAACTACTCTATATTGGGGATCACCCGAGCCTAGTTATTGCTGTTGTCTGGGTATAAAAGCATCCACTCAGCCACTAACTGCTGTTATAATTGTTTTGGCATAGTTCTGTTTTTTTGGACCAAGAAATTTTATATAAATAAACAATAAAAATGACAAATCAAAAATATTGCAATCAGTGTAAAAAAAATATATCTAGTTCTAATTGGTCTAGGCACCGGCATATTTGTGACTCTAAGAAATACAGAAAGGCCACAAAAATGTGTCCAAGATGCCATAAAATATTAAGCAAGGCATATTACAAATGGCAAATGGCATATCTACATCTGGTCTGAAAAGGAAGCATGAAGCACCTGTTAATGCTAGAGCGGCAAAGCAGCCACGCTATGAACTCATCCATAGCAGTTTTAATGGCCAAATTAAGGATTACCGGTATGAATCAGAGACAAGATGTGGCATTAAGAATTTTTTGAACAATATAAATGCTGATGTGCAGGCAATTCTAAATGCACAAAATGGCTCTTATAAGCTGTCCCTCAAATTGTTTGCACAATATAAGTAACCAAATGGCACAAAATTTACACAGCCCCACATAACAGAAACTGTACCTGTATATTCAAATGCAAATTCAGACAAAATAATAAGCAGTTTGATAGACCAATTGAATATTAAACACTCTGAATTTGCAGCAAAAGAGTCTGAATGGAGCCTATGCGGATCTCCACACAAGTTATATGTTAATATTTCTGAATTCAGCCCATTACAAGGATCTACATATCTGCCATTACCTGCCAATATTAAAAACAAAAGAGCCGTGGTTAATATAGAAAATACCGACCAGAAATGCTTTTTGTGGTGTATTTTAGCTGCTTTGTTTCCAGTTTCAAGGAATTCTCAGAGAATAAGTTATTACAAACAACATGAGCACGATTTTGATGAGGCAATGGAGGGTTTAGAATATCCAATGTCTGTTCAGAATATTGATAAATTTGAAAAAAAAAGGCCCGGGATATCAATGGTAAACAATTATCTATTAATGTATTTATTTGTTCCACTGGCCGTGGCAATTGCTTGATAGCACCTCTCAGAATCAGTACATTTGATGATGATTCTGCTGTTCCGATTGATCTGCTCTTAATTGAAGGGGATGGCACATATCATTACACTCTGATACACAGTCTTGAAGCTTTAGTCAGAAAACAATTAGACAAATCTAAGACAATATTTAAGTTGTGCAGAAGATGTTTAACTGTATTTGATGGTCAAAAAATGGTGAATGGGGTTCGGGAAGTGAATGCAGAAATTGCTAAAAACAAGTTAATTGAACATTTAAAATACTGTGGCAACTATAAACCTGTTCATATGGTGATGCCAATGCCAAGTGAAAATGCAATATAACGGTCAAATATTGAGTGACAAGTAATTAATCTAATTGCCCGTTAGTATGAATTAATTGCAATTAATAATATTAATATCCGTCGCGAATACAGGTGTCTAGCGAACTGCCTTAGCCAGCACTAGCTTGCTCAACCACCGTTTTTCGCCCGAATTCGGATTTACATGCATTCTTATGGGAATATCAAGAAAAATGCAACTTCTAAACCAATGGACCGAATTGGATGAGATTTCAACCAGCGGAAGAACACATCATGAAAGTACTGATTCCAAGACTTGAGCCTAATCAGAACAGAACTACGGGAGTTATGAATTATTAAAGATTCATCGCCGGATTGAAAGGGAGAAGCTACCCTACGGAGTTGTTCCTGCGTTTCGTGACTGAATACAAAAGACGAAGAGTTAGCCTAATCTCTGCGCGAGGGGCTGCTGCCAGGGGTTAAGGACCTGAGTGAGCATTGGCCAGGATAGGAGGACAACGGTCAAAGCACCAGAAACAATAAACAAGCACCTGATCATAGAGGGTAGCGCGTCACCTCGTTCAAATCTGGAATAAAAGGGATGATTTGGAATAGCGAGACACAGTTTTACACAGTTTTGCCTAGAATCGCCACCAGAGTGTGAGCTCCGCGCGACCGAGCTGCGAGTTGCAAGCAGACTCGAGGTCTGGATTTGTTTTCCTCGAGTGAGTGTTTCAGAGCCATGGAGTAGAGCAGAATATAGAACCAGGGGGTCGTCCTCCCCTTGCCGTCAACGCATCCGTGCACATACGTGTGGTTATGTGAGAATAACGCCAGACACGTCCACCTGTGTCAATCGTCCGAAACAACGTCCAAAGTAGTGAAAGTTAATAACCTTTGATATCCATGTGAAACCGCGAATGGCTCATCGCGTACGTTCGTCTCATCGCCCAAGTCACGTATCTGTACTTACGAGTGACCGCGAAGAACTGACCTATTATTGCGCAAGTTGTCGTATGGAGTCGACAGTGAACGAGTGAAGCCAGGATCCGATTATGCCAGATGGGAGCCGCCGACCGATCCACTTTCGCCAACCAGGATAACCGCGAAGTGCAACACTGGAGTGCAGATGTCTTCCAGAACTGTAGGACCACTTCCGCCCAACCCAGGTCAGAGGGAATGCAGCTAAGGTAAGATCCAACCATGTGCGTGTGTGAGAAAGATGACGACTATCTACCGCGAATCTGCGTGAATCAAATCATTGCATAACCTAAATCAGTGCTATGGCAACCCTAGACATCTGTTTTCCGGCGGAGTAATCAAATGTTAAAGATGAGAGTTTATGTTAGCCGCAAACAATAGTTCATTGAATATATTTATACCTTCAGAAAGGATAGAAGGGGTTCGCACAAGGAACAATTATTCACTTTATACTTAAAATCCTAATCGATAAATTGTAAAAGGCAATGTAGCCAAGACATAGCAAGAGTATGGTCAAAGTAGTAACTAATCTAACCTTTGTATTTGTCATATTGTCGCCATATGCCATGGAATGAGAGTATGAATGTGAGATCGAGTGAAAGAGGGCAAGATGTACTGTCTATTTATATGTGCTTTAATATATGTGTATATTCAGAAACACCGTAGTATTATGTAACGTCATTTCAGGTATTTAAAATCAAATCCTCCTAGGTTTATTCTCGGTAACTCCGACTGTTAGGCACTTATCCTGACCGTATTATATTTCATGTAATGTTTAATTTGCCCAGCAGGTGAGGCGAAAGATTCTTCGTTGTTGCGTTGCTAAGCTCAGTTACGTAGTTCAGTTGAGTTAATTGAGTTAATTAGTTAGTTATTAAATTAGCAGCCCGTAACAAGTGAATGCAGAAATTGCTAAAAACAAGTTAATTGAACATTTAAAATACTGTGGCAACTATAAACCTGTTCATATGGTGATGCCAATGCCAAGTGAAAATGCAAAATTCAAAAAGTTTGAAGCCTTGTTGGAACACCCAACATATATAGTCTGTGATTTTGAATCAAATCTCAAACGTCTTGCATTCTGTAGCCCAGACCCTGAAGAATCTTCAATTACACCATACCAGTTACATGAACCTTCTAGTTTTTATCATGTTGTTGTACAGGATGGTGTTGTTAGTAAAAAAGATTCATACATGGGACCAGAAGCCATCAAAGAATTTGCACATAGAATAGAAAATGAGTGCCGTGACATAGCATCTAATATCTTATTAAAATCAAAACCTATGTTGCCTTTAACAGAGAAACAGATTGAAGATTTCAACAATGCAGAAAAATGCCCGGTATGTGATTCTGAATTTTCAGATATAAATATCAAGGTGAAACACCATTCTCATACAGATGGTAAATTCTTAATGGCCCTGTGTAATAGCTGTAATATTAAGATCCAGAGACCAAAATTTGTCCCCATATTTTGCCATGGTGCATCCAATTATGATTTTCATCATTTGATCAGGTACGAGGGGTTTGACAAGCAGAATTTAAATATTTTAGCTGAAAATGATGAGAAATATATTGCTATTAGCAAGAAAATTGAAGTGAATGGTGTTCCTATTCACTTAAGATTTCTTGATTCATACAGAATTTATCGGCTAGCCTGGCTACACTGGCCACTCAATTATCTGATGATCAATTCAAAATCACATGTACCATGTTTCCAAATCAGGACCTGAAATTAATTAGGCGGAAGGGTGTATATCCATATGACTATGTTACAGATTTTTCTAAATTTGATGAGTGTTCTCTGCCACCACAACAAGAGTTCTACAGCAAAATCAGAAGATCTGGAATCACAGATGAAGATTATCACCATGCCCAATTGATGTGGAACAATTTAAAATGCCAGACATTTGGTGATTATCACATTGCATATTTAAAACTTGATGTCACTCTCTTAGCTGATATACTTCAGGCATTCAGAAAATCTTCTATGCAAAATTATAAGCTGGATCCAATGTATTTTTACAGTGCTCCGGGCCTAGCATGGTCTGCAATGTTTTTAAACACTAAAATGCAATTGGATCTGATCCAAGATCAAGATATGTATCTGTTTATGGAGCAATGTATAAGAGGGGGCATGGTGCAATGTTCTCAGAGATATGCCAGAGCAAATAACAAATATATTCCTGATTATGATCCAGCACTGCCATCAAATTATATACTGTATGTAGATGCCAACAGCCTCTATGGTTATGCTATGATGGATAAACTGCCATATGCAGGGCTTGAGTGGGTTGAAGATTTTAATATTGAAGATCTTAAGGATTTTGATGACAGTGACTATGGCCTCTTCTTAGAGGTTGATCTGACAATTCCAGATGATTTACACAACACATTTTCTGATCTGCCCCCAATTCCCGAGGTTGAGTGCTCACCTGGCTCTAAACAGAAGAAATTGATGATGACAATGGAGCCAAAACAGGGTTATGTCATATATTACAAAAACCTCCAGTTCCTGATGCATCATGGTGTTCAAGTGACCAAAATTGGAAAAGTTTTGAGGTTCAGGCACTCAAGATGGTTGAAGCCATATATTGATACAAACACAGAGCTTCGAACATCTGCAATGAGCCAATTTGATAAGGCCTTGTTTAAATTGATGGGCAATTCTGTGTATGGCAAAACTATTGAAAATGTCAGAAAACATACCGATGTTAAAATAATTACTGACCCCAGCCTGAGCAAAAAATTGATTGCAAAGCCTAATTTCAATTATAGAAGAATTTATGATGAAAATATGGCACTCTTCAACATGAAAAAAACAAAGATTAAGTTTGATAAGCCTATTTATGTGGGGGCTGTGATATTGGAATTGGCCAAATTACACATGTTAAAATTGTATTATGATGTGTTGAAGCCTTTTTATAAGGATCGTGTAAAACTGATGTACATGGATACAGATAGTTTTGTTCTTGATATTCAGACAGAAGATGTTTATCAAGATATGTCACAGCCTGAATTGCTTGAATATTTTGATAGCAGTGAACATACAAGAATTCAACCCCACAACAAAAAGGTGCCTGGCAAGTTAAAAGATGAGACACTTGGTGATGTTATTCTGGCATTTGCTGGGTTAAGGGCCAAGATGTACAGTTTTGAAACATGTAGTGGTGTTGTTGCCAAAAAAGCCAAGGGCATTGGCAGAGTGACTGTAGACCAAGAGCTTGAATTTAAAGATTATGAAGATTGTCTCAAATCCCAGAATTTAATGAGAACATCAGAATGCAGAATTCAGAGTAAAAATCACTTATTGACTACAAATATTGTAACAAAAGTGGCTCTGGACCCACATGATAATAAGAGATGCATTTTGTCATGTGGCATACATACTTTACCATGGGGTCATTGTGATTTGAAAAATGGCAATCAATGCCCAATTACAGAGCATGATTTGAAATAAATAAACATGCCTATGAACTTATTTGGGTTCAAAAAACAGGCTATTATGGACCTGCCAACACCACAAGCCTCTTCTGATATAATATCTAAACTAAGTGCTTTGTTAATTATTCACCTGAACAGCATACTTACAGATGTTGATGATGAAACAGTTAAAACATTGTACATATTTAACAATAATTTAAATCATTACCAATTACCTGTAGGTGGTCAATTGCAATTTATTACAACCCCTGAGGGTGATGTCAAGATTTCAATAGGGAGAAATATTTACAGAATTAAGCACTCAAACATGGTTTCTGGTACTGTATATACTGTTTCTGCTGGTGACTGCCTATATATTGAAGTCCCGGGATCTTATGACAAGCTTATACCTTTCTTTATAGAATTAAGAATTAGATATTCAATAATAAATAAGCGCTAAAACAAAAATGCCTAATGATATATTTGGCCATACAAGACATGAAGATCACAGTGATGAGATTTTGATGCTTGATGTCAGAGTCAAGAAATTAAGAAGTGATTTACAAGCTTTACAAACCACACTCAATGCCAGTCTTCAATTAGAAATTACAAATTTACAATCACAATGTATGGACCCTCTTCTTAAAATTGATTCTGAACTCAAATTATTGCTTCAGAAATATACTGATTTGGCCACATTGGATAATTTTCAAAGTTTAGAAGAAGCTGTAGCAGCTCTTCAAGCCAAATTTAAGACCCAGACCACCAACTCTGAGCAATTGAAACAACAATTGGAAGAGCAGATTAATAATGTCCAGACACAGCTCCAAACAATTGTCAAAAGCATAAAATCACAAGAAGATTTTGATCTAGTGATTTCCACTCTAAAAGAACAGATTCAATCACTGGAAATACCTAATCTGGACCCCTTGAACAATGCCATAGCCGAGGTTAAATTAAAAATTGAGACACTTGAAAATTTTATGAACAACTTGCCATCTTCTGATGCTTTGAGTGCAATAACTCGGAGTGTAGCAAATATTAAGCTGCAACTTGAAACATATGAAGATTTTGGAAAAATTCAAAGTACCATAACCCATCTTGAAGGTACAATAGCAGCAGTGCAAAGTGATTTGGCAAATGTACAAGAAACTCTAGAATCCCGCCTGCCCGGTATTGTAGACACACTTATCAGTGTCCAGCAACAGATCACAAAGCTTGAAAACCTCAACACTGAATCTGAGCTATCTCATTTTCATCACTTGATCGATGATATCCAAACAAAGCTTGAAATTTTACAACAATCAACACCCACTCAGGCAGATATAGCCCTGCTCCAAAATGCTATGCAAAATGTGGCTGATGCTTCTGAATTAAACAATGTAAAATTGGCACTTGAATCTTTGCAAAATACTGTATCAAATCTGCCTACATCACAGGAACTTAAAAATATTAAGAGAGGAGTGAATCGCATATTGAAATCAGAAGATATCAAGAATATCCAGACAGAGATCAAATAACTCACTCAGACAGTGGCCACTCTACCAACCAATCAACAAATAAGGTCCATGATCTTACTGCTCAAAATTCAAAATTGGCAGTTGTTGAAAATTTACAGCAAATTGTAGCTAATATCAAGCAACAGCTAGGGACCATGGAATCCAATCAAGCAAATGCTTTGTCTGTTTTTGCCACCCAGCTACAAGAAATTGTGCAACAATACAAGAAAGTTGCTGTGGACATAAGAATCAAGCCGGGGCACGATGAGATTGTTAGGACCATCAATGAGCACCTTGAATCTGTAACAAGTAGATTGCTTACAGCAGAAATAGAAATAACAGGCATAATCGAGAATCCAAAACATACAGTAATTCTTGAATTGTACAGGATCCCCAACAAAGAATATGATTCACCATTTACACCAGGAGGCAAAATATATATGCTGTCCCCTGCACAATTTTATTACCAATTTTTTGTTGGGGGCACATTGAGACCAATCAAGATCAAATATTGGCTTCAACCACAGGCACACCACTACCCCACCTTATCAATAACAAATGCTGACAACAAAGCAAAAATCACCAGTGTAGAGTTAGAGGATTTTACAGATCCCAATACATTAGAAACATCATATGTTGAAGATGATGGCTCTCTGGAATTTCATATACAAATAGGAGACAAATTATATTTAGAAAATCCTGTAGTATCAGCTGCTGAACATCCCATAGTTGCAATATTCTTGTTTACATATTATGTCTAGACAAATTATTGTTGATGAATTACACAGACAAGCCAGACATAATTATAAGAGACTGCCAGTAGTCACAAAAAGGCATAGATGATTTATGGCAGTCTGACTTGGTTGAAATGGCCCCTCATGGGAGACAGCTGAAAAACTTAGACAAAATCAACAAGGGCTACAAATATCTACTCACTGTCATAGATACATTTTCAAAATTTGCCTGGGCTGTGCCACTCAAATCAAAACTGGAGCATGTGTTACAAAAGCCTTCAGGACAATCATCAATCAGAGTGGAAGATCACCACGATATCTACAAACAGATAATGGCAAAGAATTTTATAATTCAGTGTTTTAACAATTTATTAAAAGCCAGGCAATACAACATTACTCGAGTTACAGTGATCTCAAGGCCTCAATTGTAGAGAGATTCAACAGAACCTTAAAAAATCATATGTATAAACAATTCACACTTCAAGGTAATTATAAATGGTTCAGTATTCTTCCAGAACTTCTACAAAAATATAACAACTCTGTCCATTCCACAATCAACATGAAACCCTCTGAAGTAACTTCATCTGATGAGCAAAAATTGATCAGGACTGTTTATTATCCTAGATACCAGCCAACAACAAGAAAAGCCAAATACAGGGTGGGTGATCAAGTAAGAATCAGCAAATATAAGCACTTATTCAAAAGAGGTTTTACAAGAAACTGGAGCACTGAATTATTTACAGTGGTTCAAGTTAAACCTGGGACCCTTAACACATATATAATAAAAGACCACCGAGGAGAAATTCTCAAAGGCAGGTTCTATGAAGAAGAGCTCAGCAAAACTAAACAGCCTGACACATATCTCATAGAAAAAATCATCCGCAGAAAAGGCAACAAGTTATTTGTCAAATGGCTAGGTCATCCGGAAAACAGCTGGATCGATGCAAACAAAGTGATAATATGAACACCTGGGATGTTATAAAGAGGCTGCCAGAGCCTGAACAGCAGAATAAGAGAAATGGCAAGTTGCTGCCTGATAATATTAGATGTCTTATTGTTGGGCCATCGGCTTGTGGTAAAACTACACTAATGATTGATAATTTTTTATTGGAACCCAACTGGTTAGACTGGAAAAACAGGCACTTGTATATCTTCTCTAAGAGCTTGGAACAATTAAAATATCAGCAGCTGATGAAGCTATATGATGGATTGGATATTGCCTCTTTTGAATCAGATGTTAAGCCACTTCATGAATGTCTCGATAATTCTGTTGTTGTGTTTGATGACATTATACTGGATAATCAAAACAAGGTTAGAAATTTTTTTACACAGGGCCGACACAAAAACATTGATTGCTTCTACCTGGCACAGACTTTTTCTAAAATTCCGAAGCAGCTGATCCGAGACAACAGCAATTTTATATGTGTGTTTCATCAAGACCACACCAACCTCAAACACATACATGATGAATATGTAGGTGGGGACTTGAGCTACAATGATTTTTCCAAGATTTGCAGCAAGTGCTGGAACCAGGACAGGTATGGGTTTGTCACAATTGATATAACAAGAAAACCCAATAGTGGTAAATATAGAAATAAAATCAACAATTTTCTAGACATTGAAGCATAAATAAATAACCATGAAAAGGCCAATCATTGATGATCTTAAATTAAGAGATTATCTTGTAAAAAGATTTAAGGGATGGAAATCAGAGAACCGAGGTTTTTATGAGCAACACAAGCGCACAGAACAGCCTATTATTGATGCTATTGGTGAATTAGGTAAAAATATCAAAACTGTTACAGAGG
The DNA here is from genome assembly GCF_977018435.1 of Lepisma saccharinum. NCBI lineage: Eukaryota > Metazoa > Arthropoda > Insecta > Zygentoma > Lepismatidae > Lepisma > Lepisma saccharinum. The sequence continues at coordinate 63,790,978 of NC_139241.1, read as the reverse complement.
AAAATCAAAATTTGCTCACAGAGCTTGTACCTGTAGCTGCAAGAAACATATTAGATTATCCATTCACCCCACTTTCTAGTATTCATACACCTAGTCCTATTGCTCCTCGAAGAATTGAAGCTACTCAGGATCCTATTGAATTGGGTCTTCTTGCTCAAAAATATTTAAGCACACCTAAAGACAATAAAGATGAGGTATTTGGCTTATATGCTGACACAGAGCGTGATGGTAGCATCATACATAGAATTGGCAATTTCAGAGTAACATTTATGGGAGATGATCCAATTGTATATTCAGAATCTCGTCTTGGAGAAAAAGGTGCTTTTGTTAAGTATCCTGGAACACCTGGATTGTGGGAACTGATGACTAGGAAAAGGCCTGGCAGCTATACAGATCAAGATTATGAATATTACAAAGAAATATTAATAAAATCAGATGCTCTATACCATAACAATGATCCCACACAAAAAAGAGTCAAGTCTAGCAGTGGAGCAAAATACAACAATTTAATCAAGCCCATATGGTCACAGATCAAGACTGGCAGTGGAATCAAACAATACAACACCCTGCCTAAAGAATTTGTGTGGGTTGATGATGTCAGGAAACTTGTAGATAGGTTATTGGTGATAGCTGGGGAGGAAAATGCTGGCAACCACAATTTTTACAATGAAAAGGTTGGAATTATGGACATGATAAGCACCAAATTGTCTAAGTTTATAGTGAATGACACTAAGGGGATTGGATATCTTATAAAAATTATTAATACTCTACCACCTAAATTTTGGAATATTTCTGAGGGTCGGGGGCTTGTTAATGACATTATAAACAAGCTGCCATTTGAACTACACATTCCAGGCTATCAGTATTGTGGTCCAGGCACAAAATTAGATCATAGATTAAACAGAGGTGATCCTGGTGTTAATACCCTAGATGCTGCTTGTAGAGACCATGACATAGCATACAACACACATTCTGATCTTGACAAGAGACATGTTGCAGACAAGAAATTAGAAGAGGCTGCATTTGGTAGATTTGTAAGCAAAGATGCTTCTTTAAGTGAAAAAATAAGCATTGGGGACCACCATAGCTATGAACACCAAACAAAAACTGGGGTGGGGGTTGTGAATATGTATATAATAAACCTAGGATGAAGGCCATGGGTGTTATGTATCAAATACCTTATGCAGGTCTTAAATCTCTTAAAACTATTGATAGCCTTTTGACCAAAAAGCAGCGCAAGAAAAAAATTCTTGTATTGCAAAGGGCCATGGTATGAAATTGTTACTTAGTACCCCTCAATTAAAAAAATTACAGCAATCCAGGAAAAAATCACATGTAGGTGGATTTATATTTACTATCCCTGCCATCTTAGCTGCTCTCGGGGCTGTTGGGAGCTTGGCTGGGGGATCAGCTGCCATAGCAAAAACAGTAATAGATGCCAAGAAGAATAGGGCAGAATTAGATGAATTGAAGCGCCATAACCAGGCCATGGAGAAACAAGGCAAAGGTGTTAAGAAAGCCATGAATAAGTTTAAAAAAAACAAGAGCCGCTTACAAACCAAGATATTGAAGCTTTAATCAAGCCACTGGGCATCAAACATTTTAGAGGTGTGTACATGTCTGATTCTTTGCCAGAACAACCACTCAACAAAGAGTGTGGCATTGTTAATTTGGATAAGTACAAAAATCAGGGCACTCACTGGATCTGTTATCTTAAATATTTAAAAAATGAGGCATTTGTGTTTGATTCATTTGGAGGTGTTCCACCTGAAAATTTAGTAAAATATCTAAAATCAGCTAATCTTTATTACAATAATGCCCGTGTTCAAAACTTCAAAGATGTTAATTGCGGACATTTGTGTTTATCTGTTCTTAGATATATGTCTCAAATAAATAAACCATCAAAAGGCCCTGTGGTATCTAAAACATCATGGGGGTATTCCATCTCACCAGCCAAAATTCAATATTGAAACTCAGATTACATGATGACATAGTGTATCCCAATGGCATGTACTTGATCCCTAATATTACACACCACAACAACACAATTGCAGTTGGTGATCAAAAAATTGTCATCACTCCAGGGCAATATAATCTGTCCACTCTAAATGCTCAGTTACCCAGAGGTATAGTATTAACTCAAAATTCTGTCACTCACAGAGTAAAAATTGTATCTGCCACAGAAACAGTGGATCTGGGTACTATAGGAGAGCTGTTAGGATTTGAGAACAACACAAAACTTGAAGCGGCCATCAAACACACTGCTATTAATATACCTAAATTCTTAGCCATAGAGACTCTAAATATTCACTGTAATGTGGCCGAGGGTATGATCACCAAATCAAATGGCATAGGCACTCACAAACAAACTGGCATCATTGCAACATTCAAACCTAATTCTGAATTAATGGAGCCCATCATCTACAATCCATCCCCAATATTATATTTTCCTGTGTGTCATAATAGAATAGATTACATTGAGTTGATGGTCACTAATGAAAAAGAAGAATTAGTTGATTTTGCTGGAGCCACAACAACTGCAATCATAGAGATTAATATTTAAATAAAAATACATACAAGAAGAAAATGGAAAATATTGAGAGTTATGAGCTACAATCATTCCCCCCAAACAGGAGGACATTTGCAAATTTAAATCAACCCAACACAGAGATTGAGGTTGATCTTGATGTAGGGGATGGCTTTATACACCCCCACAGAGCAGATCTATACATCAAATTTGATGTTGTAAAACTCGATGGTACAGATTATCCGGCAAATTCAAATATAAGACTTGTAGACAATTTTGTGCCACATCTGTTCTCTGAAATTGAGATCAGAAAGCATGGTGTTGTTATAAACAGAGTAGATTATCCCGGCATTACCTCCACAGCTTTGGCCACACTAAAATTATCCAAAACCGAGGCTTCTTACTACAAAATAGGTGGATTTGAGGCTGGTGATAAAATATTATCTAAAAGCCACACAGTGCTGTTCCCCATGCGCCTATTGCCAGGATTCTTCTCAGATTACAAAGATATTATGTGGAATGGTGGTTTAAGAATCACATTTAGAAGAGCTGCAAATGATAATAATGCTTTGATGAGGTACAGTGCAATAAACTCCACATGGGAAGCTCTGCCTAATACCCTACCTGATGAGGGCAAGTGCATTATTCAGACTATGGAGCTAAGAATCCCGGTTGTTGAATATGAAGCCAGTTATGCTCTTAAATACAAAGCAGATATAATAAAAAATCCACAGGTTCCTTTACAATTTTATACATATCAATGTGTACAGAAGCCCGCAACTGGTACCTATTATGAGTTTGATGCTACAAATTCATTCTCCAGTATACAATACGACATGCCGGATTTTGTGGTGGTACTGTTTCAGACTGGAAGACACAATAATCAGGGAAAAAATTCAAGTAAATTTGATAGCTGCAACATCAAGAACATATATCTTAAAAATGGCAGAAATGAGGTATTTCCTAGAGAAAATTATAATTTAGACATGTCCAAGGATGATTTCCTCAAATTATATGAGGCATTTACATCAGACAAAAGGGTCACTACTGGCAATACTGACATGTATTACACACCAGATGAATTCAAAGCACAGAGGCCCATGTTTGTCATCAACACTTCAAAAAGAAAACAAGTTGTGGTTAATGACAGGACAAACATTAAAATTATCTGTGAATTCCATGAGGCATTACCTGATGACACCATATGTAGTGTTATTCTCATAGGGGAAAAATCATATGTTTATGATGTAAGAAATGAGAGAGTCACAGAGCAATTCTAGAGGGCCGACTCAAACACAGAATCCCCTTGATTACAAGGCAATAATACCAACATTTTGCCGTCAGGAAGGCCTATACACTCTACCAGGTTTGTAACCTAGAGGGCCTCTTGATTCATATAAGCCATGGAATTATGTCTGCCTATTGCAAGGAAGCTGAAATACAATTCAAAGTGGGACTTGGAATTGTGGAATAAATATTCTTGTAACTCTCTCTCGGTATATATTAATACAAGAAGGCAAAACTTGAATTAGCTCGAGCATGGAAGAGTGAAGTTCTCTGCTCTTCCAGTAAATTAGAGATTATATCTGCTATGCTAGCAATTTTCTCTGAAACATGAAAGAGCAGAGTATAGATTATATGTCTTGCATGCCAGCAGATATAATCTCCCAGGCATACAGAAAGAGGCCAATATTCCCTTTACTAAGAATTTCTCTTTGAGTCCCATGATGGATGACATGTAATTTTCCCTGAAAAGGCACAGTGTAGATTATATCTGCTGGCATGTATGATTTATTGTTGGCCGGGACATGTGACTGATCAAAAGATTAGAAGAACATGCAGGCAATTAATTATGCATGCCCCGCTCTTGTCCTATTGTATTGATCGGGAAGTTTTGCTATGAGAATATAAGTATTTTTCGCTTAATTTCAAGTATAGCCAATACAATATCAAGGTAGGCATATTTTTGACAAGCTTATAGACAACAAACTGAGAAATTTAGCCTTTGTACACATGGCAGAATCAATCTGAGGGGGGGGCTCACCATTTCTACACTAGAATTCAATTCCTGGGATTTTGACAGAAAAACACACTGTAAACAATAAGATCATATGGGAACTTGGCATAGTTTTAAGTGTAGGCAAATCTGTCTGTTGAGGCTTCTTCTCTTCTACACTAGAATCCAGAATTCTTAAAATTAAGAGCATATCACACTTGAAGAATTGGGGTATAAGCCCCTCTTGACATTGTTTTAAGTGTAGGCAAATCGGCTGTTTAATCAAATAACCTCTTCTTTTCTACACTTATAAGTGGTGCTCATCCTATTGTAAATACAACTACTTATTGCCAAACATAATAATATTCTATGCTTGTTGTACCTAATTACAAACTTTTTGTGAGGAATGTATATTGAAAATGCGAGAAAGCAACGTGCCCCTGTCCGGTTACAGACTTAACGTTAACCAAATCGCCCAATGGATTCTTTCAGATACTGATACAGGAGTACCCAACGCTCGTGACTGTTGGTGTTTTCCCCGAGAACGCTGAACTGCCTGACCTGACAAAACTGAAGAGGAGGATGAAGCCGATGGTCGGCTTCTACGTGGTGACGAAGGGGGCTCGCGACTTGGAGTACCGCATGGAGGAGGTGTACGCCTGGAACCCCAAGGACTCCATCACCGTCAACGAAATAGGACGCAAGGCCCCTGGAGAGCGTTGGGTCCTCTCGAAGATCCCCATCTGGACCAGGAGAAGAGACATGAACGGGACCTCGCTGAAAATCAGGACGCCTGCTGTGAGTATTCGCGATTAAAATTATCCGATATGCCATCTGGTGGGATTTTCAAGAACTACTCTATGTAGGATACTATGTTGTATTGAAATCGTTCAACGCATGAGAAATGTTCGAAAGAGTAACGTCTACTGTTCAGTTTTTTTGCTCTAAATCGTTGTGTGGGTCAGGACAAGTGAAACGTTTACATGTGTTCCCACCCCGAATAAACAAAATGAAATTTGTAAATAAATCAGGGAAAACAGAATTGATTGGCAGAAGATTGACATGGAGGATAACATTGAAATGCGGCAAGGAAATTACTAAGAATGCACGAATCTGTTCACTTTATTTGACGAGAGATGATTCCATTACCATGAAAGTAAAGTTTTAAATTGTTTTTCACGAATAAAACTTTTTTCCAAAACAATGTAATGTATGAAATTTGGAACAGGTGCAAATCAATTAAGTGCGTAGATGAAAATAGTTTGAGAATTAATTAATTAATGTCTGTAATCATAGAGGTAATCAGAAAAAGAAAATCGACATGCTAATGTCGCTGTTACATTCAGTAAGTCCTTTTTTCAGTTAAGATAGTCTCGATGAAATTGTGAATTCTATTTTTATTATCCTGTGTTATTATTAAAGCAGCCTGCCTCTTTGGGAGAACTGCAACGGTATGTTTACATTTTTATTCTGCTCAAGCTTTGCAAATACAGGTGAATTGCTATATTTTCAAACCATTTCTGAGAGTCACAGTTACAACGTGAGGTGCAGATGAAACAGCATTGCTTTGAAGAACCAGTGTGTATACATTAGTTTCGTCTGCGTTTTCAGTGTTATTTTTGCCTATCATAATTAAATGCTTCGTTCTCAGCACAGCTACACCTTCGTTATAATTCCTGGATTTCACATCGCATTCGCAATATTTAAAAATAACGCGTAATTAAACGCTTCTTCCATACCAGCCACGACAACATGCTGCTATTACGTACTACTACTGAATGTAAACAAATATTTATCCTACATAGAGCGGCCATATTGGAAGCGACTCTAGCGCTCAGGTGGTAATTTTAATCGCGAATAGCCTTGCACTGATGCTAAATTTATTCGCACACAATAAAGCCTTGCATTAATAAATACGAGTGTTATCCAGAAAGAAAGGAACGTGTTGGTATAAAACGCAAACGACAAATGACATGCACCAAAACAATTATGGTACAGAAACTGCATGCCTTACTCTACTATTCCACATATTCGCCATACCTATTCAAGCACTTATCATAGCGTGATACCGGTTTGTATATATAGTCATTGTACTCGGTTGCTGCCAATGTATTCAACCATGCAGTGACAGCGTCCTTTGAGTTCATGACCTACGCCCCCTCAGTTTGAGTCAAGCAGCGAGACGGTGCAGACGTGTACGATATCAAGGCGTGAGCCCTGAACATGTGCGAGAAAATTGAGAATCCTGCCAAGTCTGAGGTGCGGAGCGTGATAAGGTTTCTGGATGCGAGAAAAGTTTGTGCCGGTGAAATCCACAATCAAATAACGGAAGTGTGCGGTAATGACGTGATGAATGCCACTTCACCACGGCTGATGACCTAAAAGACGCTGTCACTACATGGTTGAATGCATTGGCGGAAACCAAGTACAATCAACAAACGGAATCACGCTATGATAAGTGCTTGAATGGCTATGGCGAATATGTGGAAAAGTAGAGTCAGGTATGTAGCTTCTTTACCATAAATTTTTTTCACACATGTGTTTTACACCAAAATGTTTCTTTTTTCTGGATGACCTTCGTACATTCTTTGGCCGTGTGTGAAAGCTGCAAGACCGTACTTGAAGCGAACATCCTTCGAGAATGGTCTCGCAGTTCAGTTTTGAAGCCTTGGACTCGAAGCGAAAATGTTTCGAATTACACTTCGACTGCAGCGCCTAATACGATGAGTAGCTAGAACAAATGGATGCAATGATGCCAAATAAACGACATGTCTACATGCAAGAGTTTAAGACACCACCTAATTTTTCCGTCGACACACATGACTCGGCGTGTAGCTTATTCACGTTATAAATAATAGAAATATGATATAACTACTGCTCTTTAAAGTTTTCACAGATTCCGCTTACGATTGTGTTGAAAGAAAGAAATTGTTTTCCCGCATTATAAACACTTAACCTCTCACGTAGCATTTTAACAAGTACTTACACTTACATTTCCTGTACAACCAACAGCTGGCTGACTTTCGACTTCCATGATTTCCAACAAGCGAACAAGTGTGCAATATTGCGTTCTGCATGGTGCCGGCACGATTGATCTTTTAATTGGCGCTTTCGAACTGCACTGCTGTCGGATTAAAGATTATAGATACTGGAGTTTTGACTCCATTTAAAAGTTAACCAGTGGACCTACATAAAATCGAGTTGCCTCAAAATTTAGCTTATTCAATTCTGTGTTAATCTATCCTAACCAATTTTTTTTCGAGTCTTGTAATTTTATCGTCGTCTGAAGAAAAAAGTGTCGTTTTCTTAAGTTTTGCAAACGATCGCTCCCTATGAAATTCTATAAATAAAAAAAAACAGGTGGTCGGATCGTGATAAAATTTTAATACAGTGCAGGCAGAAAGGTTTTAAACACAATTCTTAATTTTCAGATTTTTAAAATTTGTCAAAAATCCGTTCATATCAATTTTGCGAAACAACTTTTTCTTAATACTGGGTTGTCCTACAAATACAATATTGGTCTTGTTTTGAAGCTCTTTGCATCTGTTTTTAAAATCCATTATCATTATTAATTCACATTGCGAAACCGATTTTATATAGAGTTTTATTCAACGGAGTAAAGATGTACGTGAAACGTGGCAACACCGCATTGACTCGCAGTGACAGACCGTAGTTTCCACGGTTCAACGGACATCGCTGAGTGCGAGGTTGCCACTTTCCACGCACATCTTTACTCCGTTGAATAAAAATCTGAATGGGTCATTCCATCTCAAATCAACCAATAAAATAATATTTTTGAACCTTTAGGATTCAGATTTTTAACGTTTTTTGTTTATTAATTGCACCTATCAAGATGACAAAAACTACGGAGACAATTGTGGAAAGGTTTAAAGACGGAATACGAAATATCAGTCATGAACACCAGAGGCCAGTTTGCGTGGCAACTGAGGCCGTGAAACAGCAGATCGACCAGCGAATCCGTTAATTTTGTGCACTCTTCGCTGACTTAAACAATTGTCTCCGTACTGAACCTTCATTTCACTCCCTCTGACCACAAAAAATGAATAGCACTTCGTTGCTCTTCTACGGTGCAAGTCAACAGTGGGGAGCCATGTTGTACGAGCTACTGTGCAGACGCATACTGCTTGACCGTAACGACAATACAAATTTTTGTTCTGCACAAATCTCCATGAAGTTTAGAATAAAATTCCTGTTACTTAATGACTTCCCCTCGTACATATTTCAATTTGCTTATCTGATATTAAAAATGATAAATTTTAGGTATTTTCATATTATGTGTAGTCCAAAAATTATAAAATAGACTAATATGAAGACTTCAACATCAAGCACTCACCTTATAGTTATGGTTTTAACAAAAATTCACAAATTTAGCAAATTTCACATACATTACAATAGGAAAACAATAATATGCACAGGAACCCATTGCCGTCCCATTAAGAAATTCTGCACCCAAATAGACAATTGATGTCTTGAAAACATACTATACTTTTTCCCCCAGACGGATGAGAAACATAGATGGCAGTGCGATCAATGTCGGTGCTAATTTTCTTATGAAAGTAATGCGGCTTTGTTAGTTTTTGGAATATATTATGTAGATTTGTTTGTCTTGAAAGGCGGTACGTGAATTGATGGAAACAGTTATATTTGTGGAGTGATTTGCAGTCACGAAATGACATTAATTTGGAAAGAAAAGTAAAATAAAATTAATAAATAAATAGCATGCGTAACACAAGAAGAAATATCGCAAAGTGATTCCGGACGTCAGGTGTTGGATTGTGTACTAGAGTTTTATTTTTCTGTGTTATTAGAATATAAATAGTATCCTGAGAGATATTTCATACCGGGGCGACAAACCACAAGAGTCGCTTGAAAGCGAGCAGTTTGTAATCAATGCAGCCTTTCGAACCGTAGGGACACAAGCTCTGACTGCAACGTTTCCTCAAGGAGATTTTACACTAAAGCGACACGCGACCAACGATACGAGGATTTCACACCAAAGCGACACATGTTGCTTGGAAAGGAACGAATCAAGAGCAACATTTCACATCGTAGCGGCATGACGGGAAGCACAGACCAGCGTTCTGTTGGTGAAATCCTCAAGCGATAAGTGTCGCGAGTAGAATTGGAATTAGATAAGAGCTAACAATAGACCCATTAATTGACATTAATGGCTTTTTTATTCATTTTCGAGGGGTGACGCTATTGTTATTTAATCAACCGCCACGTGTCGGCTCGTGTCGGGGGTGGAGGAGGAGATGAGTCATCGATGACTCATGCACACGTGTGAGTTTGAAATTAATGGTTTTCCATTAGTGCACAAAAGACACTATTATGTATTCCGTTTTCGGGCTAAGCTAACCTTTTGTTGTATATTATATATGCGTTTCTGCCGGATATGAGTCATGGGTGCTTTATACAGACGTGGGAACTTGGAATTAATGGTTTTTTCCATTAATGTACAAAAGACATTTTCGGCCTATTGTAAGGCGCCACGTCCGGCCATTTTAGCGTCGGTGGTGAGTCATATTTGGTATAATTAAGGATCCGTATTTACATGTATTCAACCGGTGCCGACGCGTTCGATCGGAGGTAGAAGATATTATAACACATGTTCGCTTTAAAGGCGAAGAAATTGTACGATGTAGCCTATATGCAAACGAAGTATGCGGACAGAAGATATGTTATTAATATTAACCTGTTACGGAAGAACCTGTTATGTGGTTGCATTCATCGGCACCCTCAAACCGCGAGCGTTCATGGACCCGGGAGGGGAAGAAAGGTTCTCCATTGTTACGGCCCTCATCGCTTGGCCTTTTTCCGAAGTTGAATGGAAGTCAAGTGTCGCCAAATGTTTACACACGAGTATTGATTTTCTTTGAGGTTCCAATTATATTTGGTGGAAGTAATCTACGCGGTATTTATGCCGCCTTTCGTAACATTGCAAAGACTATTTGACCAAACCGTAAGGAATTTGGCTGAACTAGGAACATTCAGTTCCAGTATCTACAGGTTAAAGTGGATGCGATCCACTATTTGCTTTTATTTCGGGGTTGCGAACCACGGACCATTTGATTATTGCCTTATAAACATCAGGATTCACGTAAAATTGACCAGATGTTTTTACCGTTAGGGACAATATTTCGCATTTTTTGTGTATTTTTACTCAGAAAACGCTATTTGAACGATTCAAGCAAGAGTTCGCATGGCAATTTAGACACACAAACTGTGTTTCTTCAACTTTAGCTGAAATTTAGGTTTATTTTTTTACTCTAATATCACAATTTCTTCTATTCAGGCAACATTTTTTATTAAATTTTGGACTCACAAAGTCATTTTTCAACTTTTAACTTGTTATTTTAAAAGTTTATTTCCACTTCTTACTCTAATATCACAATTTCTTCTATTCAGGCAACATTTTTTATTAAATTTTGGACTCACAAAGACATTTTTCATCTTTTAACTTGCTATTTTAAAAGTTTATTTCCATTTTTTACTCTAATATCACAATTTCATCTATTCTGGCAGGAGTGTTTATTGCAGTTTAGACTTGCAAAGATAATTTTTTCAACTTCTTTTATTAATTTTTCTATTTATTGCCTTTTGTATCTTATATTTTTAATTCTTAACTTTGAGTTTTGTTCTTTATTTAAAAAATTTCTCTAATCACTAAGGAAGAAGTACTTTTAAGTAAAACTGTACCAACAAACTTTATTATTACTATTATTATTAGTATTATTATTATTATTGTTGTTGTTTTTGTTTTGATGGAGTTGTTGAATCTTGTTGTTGTTGTTAGGGTTTATTGACTTCCACTACGGTATTTTTGGTTTGCTTCGTAGGAAAGTTTGTTTATTTTAGAGTTTCCTCGGTATTTTCTTACTGTTAGGGTAGGTAAAGTTTCCTAAATATATGAGTAGGGTTCCATATATTCTTGTTCTTGCATGTTTTTCATATGATGTGATCTCCACAACTCTCCAAGTGCTTTTACTGCATGTTTCCATTTTTATTGAGGCTGAGTGATTCCTAGAGCCACTTTATGCATGAGAGAAAGCTTGAAAATTTTGATCTCAGATAATCGCCAATCTTATGTCAGAGTATTTTCGAGTATATTTTAGACTTATTATGGGCCACTAGAATATCACGGCTTGCTTAATTTTTAAGTATGTTGCCCAGTTATTGTATTTTTGCTTTTGCTTACTAGATAAACTGTATGAAATGTTTAATATTTGTACTTTTTTTGCACTTATAAGAGACCAAACTTTTACTGTAACTAAAATTATTATGTCTCTAAGCACTGAAACCCCTTTACCAAGAGTACTATAACTGAATGTTTATTAATATTGTTTCTTTCTTCCCTTAAATATAACTACTTAACAATATAATGACAAATCACAGGACAAGTCGATGTTAGCAGATGACTACGTGGCTCTATGTCCACTTGCCAAACTTTTCTTACCATGCTATTTACCCTTATAGTCTTTTATTCTGGGTACGTTTCAAGTACTATTGACTTTTTGAGTGTTTGATTAACACCAGGGGTTATTTGTATCTGTTATGCTGTATTATTCGAGGCTTCTTTTTTATTCTACAATCACTATATGTCCCTGAGAACTAAATTCCACTGACTGAAGCTTAAAGCTTAGGCTCTACAGCATGTTGAATGGTTAAGCACTGGTCAATATGAATTTTACAGAGGCTAGTAGGAGGCATAGGAACACACGCCAGAGCCTTATTAGCGTGCAAGAAGCACTTTCAGAGAGTACTACGAGGAAACGAAGTTGATTTTTTGAGTGCTTTACCAGTTACTCAGCCAATATTTGCTATTTCAAGTAACTACAGGTACCAAAATATTTTACAGCCCAACACTAACTAGACTTCAATTTATACTTTATTAGGTGCTAAATGTAGCAAGAACACTGATTGTACATACTTTTGAGAATCCTACTATTTCAGGATTTTTTCTATGTAAGCATATTTTTATTGATTACTAACTTTAACAGACCAATCAGGAAGACGCCTAAATTCACTAAACTTAGTACTATAGTGTAGGTGATTGCATGAAAAGTAGAAATTATATCAACCACAAGATTTCGCTTCTTTTGCTTTTGTGACTAATCGTGACGCTGAGGATGAATGGATGGCCAAAAATCTTAAGGACTGGATGTATTTTACCACTACAGACGCCTATGTAGAAACACTAGAGTACTGTTAGCTTTCAAAATTGAGGTTATACTGTACTGTTTCTTAAATATTTCGTATTTGGCACGCTTAACAAGTTACATTTATATCCATTTCAGGACAAATATTGCTAAAACTCTCAAATTAATGTGTACAAGTTGATATTTCTGCTATCAGAGGAATTAACAACCCTATTTTACAAACAAAGGGTATTGTTTACACTTTATTTACTTCAATCTGAGACTAATATTTTACAGTAATTGAATCATTCAGCCCTAGTCAATATTTTACTGCATCAGAAAGTTTGTTATTAATCTAATAAGTATGCTATTTTGTGCTATTCTAACGCAAACGTTGTTTAATTCACTGGTTATAATGCAAACGTTTGCACATTTTCCGATATATTCACTACCTTCAAACCAAACAATTGTACTTATTTAGCGCATTTCATTTATATTTCTTGTAATTAACTTATGTTTCTTATAATTAACAAACTAAACTAATTACTTTGGCATGTTAAAAACCTTATCTTTTACTATTTCCTATTCTATCAGGTTCTATATTGCTGTTTGTATCAATTTATGTAAGACCACACTCTGGTAAATGCACATATATTCTCTTTTATACACGCGCAGGCACGCTACACACAACCACACCCACACCCACACACACACACACACACACACACACACACATTTACACACTTATACGAACATACATCTGACGTTTTTCAATATTTTGCTATGAAGTTTGCATCCACGCTATTCAAACAAGGGCAGGCAATGTAGTATTTATGAGTATTAGTAATCCCAAAGTGGTGTTTTTGGTTTCCAAGTTCAGATGAGAGTCTGCTATGTGCCTTTTGCAGGGGATTGCATGTGAAGTGTATGCATATTGAGCATTATTGAGTGTGTATGCTTCCAAGTTTTGCTGTTATTTTCCTATAATTCTGCGAGACTGTAGAGAGTTCTCCCTTTTCAAGCAGTTTTCTTTCATTGATTGGATACTTTTTGGGAACTTAGCAGTTTTTTTATGTTATGAAGCAGATTGTTGTAGAATATTTTGCATGGTCTTTTGTGATATTGAGTGGCTGCTGTAACGGTAGTAAGTATCTTTCCTTCTTGTGTTGATGTTCTCGTGTAGGTTTCCTATTTTCGGTCAAGTTGCAGTAGGGAACTTAGCAGTTTTTATGTTATGAAGCAGATTGTTGTAGAATATTTTGCATGGTCTTTTGTGATATTGAGGGGGTGCTGTAATGGTAGTAAGTATCTTTCCTTTTTGTGTTGATGTTCTTGTGTAGGTTTCCTATTTTCGGTCAAGTTGCAGTACTTAGAATAATTGCTCATTGTCTTATTGATCTACGAAGCTCCTTTGATTAATCATTTGGATGTGACCCTAAACTCCACGCTGTACTTTGTTCTGGGAGCTATCTTTTGAACCCTTGGCATTCTGCTAGTACAGTATTATTATCGTAGAGGTAAATTAGTTCATGAAAATATGTATTTTTCTGATTAACTATAGTCGCTTAGTTGTTCTAGCAGGTATAAGTAGTTACTGCTGATGTTGTTAATTTTCTATTCGCAGGGGCTATGTATGATGTAGCGTATTTGTGTTGGCTGTCCCTTTTATTCCTGTGTTGTTGAGTTTCTCCATAAGCATGTCCTGTTTTACTCTATTCTAGGCCTTGTTGCTGCTAGATATCTGAGGTATGTTGCTGGTTCATATCTGACTTAGCTTGTTTGACTAGCTATTATTTTTGCTATGACTGTGGCTATTGATGTCCCTTTCTGAATTCCATGTTGGTTTCTGTTTATCCTTGTTGCTGCTTGTTATCTGAGTTAGGTTGTTTGACTTCAGGACTATCCTTTTTTAACTTTATTGTTGATTGCTGTTTTGTTTATTTCCTTATTTGTTTTTATTTGTTTACTGAATCTATTTGTTTTGTGTCTTGTAATATTATTTACTATAGTAACAAAATTATTTTTAAAATTTGATATTTATCAACATACTTGTATATTTCTTGTTCAGTATTTGTCAAAGTTTAATTTATTTTGTCCGCTATCTTTAGCAAGTAACACTATTTTGAAATTTAATATATAAATTCATGAAAATTTACTCTAATTTTATATCAACTAACATATTTATTTTAACAACAATAACAAAATTGTACAAAAGTTCAAATAGCAGAAGAATTGTACTCTTTAAATTATTAACTTTGAAAGAATAGTATTTTTAAAACATTAACTTTGTAAAAATTGTACTTTTAAAACATTCACTTTGAAAAATTGTACTTTTAAATTATTAACTTTGAAAAAAATTGTACTTTTAGAACATTAACATTGTAAAAATTGTATTTTTAAATTATTAACTTTGAAAAAAATTGTACTTTTAAAACATTAACATTGTAAAAATTGTACTTTTAAAACATTCACTTTGAAAAAATTGTACTTTTTCACCAGAAATAATCAAATATATGTGAAAGGAGGAGAAGATCTGTTGCTCAGAATAATAAATGTAGGATGGAAGGAAAATAATTTTGTTACTATAGTAAATAATATTACAAGACACAAAACAAATAGATTCAGTAAACAAATAAAAACAAATAAGGAAATAAACAAAACAGCAATCAACAATAAAGTTAAAAAAGGATAGTCCTGAAGTCAAACAACCTAACTCAGATAACAAGCAGCAACAAGGATAAACAGAAACCAACATGGAATTCAGAAAGGGACATCAATAGCCACAGTCATAGCAAAAATAATAGCTAGTCAAACAAGCTAAGTCAGATATGAACCAGCAACATACCTCAGATATCTAGCAGCAACAAGGCCTAGAATAGAGTAAAACAGGACATGCTTATGGAGAAACTCAACAACACAGGAATAAAAGGGACAGCCAACACAAATACGCTACATCATACATAGCCCCTGCGAATAGAAAATTAACAACATCAGCAGTAACTACTTATACCTGCTAGAACAACTAAGCGACTATAGTTAATCAGAAAAATACATATTTTCATGAACTAATTTACCTCTACGATAATAATACTGTACTAGCAGAATGCCAAGGGTTCAAAAGATAGCTCCCAGAACAAAGTACAGCGTGGAGTATAGGGTCACATGCAAATGATTAATCAAAGGAGCTTCGTAGATCAATAAGACAATGAGCAATTATTCTAAGTACTGCAACTTGACCGAAAATAGGAAACCTACACAAGAACATCAACACAAAAAGGAAAGATACTTACTACCATTACAGCACCCCCTCAATATCACAAAAGACCATGCAAAATATTCTACAACAATCTGCTTCATAACATAAAAAAACTGCTAAGTTCCCAAAAAGTATCCAATCAATGAAAGAAAACTGCTTGAAAAGGGAGAACTCTCTACAGTCTCGCAGAATTATAGGAAAATAACAGCAAAACTTGGAAGCATACACACTCAATAATGCTCAATATGCATACACTTCACATGCAATCCCCTGCAAAAGGCACATAGCAGACTCTCATCTGAACTTGGAAACCAAAAACACCACTTTGGGATTACTAATACTCATAAATACTACATTGCCTGCCCTTGTTTGAATAGCGTGGATGCAAACTTCATAGCAAAATATTGAAAAACGTCAGATGTATGTTCGTATAAGTGTGTAAATGTGTGTGTGTGTGTGTGTGTGTGTGTGTGTGGGTGTGGGTGTGGTTGTGTGTAGCGTGCCTGCGCGTGTATAAAAGAGAATATATGTGCATTTACCAGAGTGTGGTCTTACATAAATTGATACAAACAGCAATATAGAACCTGATAGAATAGGAAATAGTAAAAGATAAGGTTTTTAACATGCCAAAGTAATTAGTTTAGTTTGTTAATTATAAGAAACATAAGTTAATTACAAGAAATATAAATGAAATGCGCTAAATAAGTACAATTGTTTGGTTTGAAGGTAGTGAATATATCGGAAAATGTGCAAACGTTTGCATTATAACCAGTGAATTAAACAACGTTTGCGTTAGAATAGCACAAAATAGCATACTTATTAGATTAATAACAAACTTTCTGATGCAGTAAAATATTGACTAGGGCTGAATGATTCAATTACTGTAAAATATTAGTCTCAGATTGAAGTAAATAAAGTGTAAACAATACCCTTTGTTTGTAAAATAGGGTTGTTAATTCCTCTGATAGCAGAAATATCAACTTGTACACATTAATTTGAGAGTTTTAGCAATATTTGTCCTGAAATGGATATAAATGTAACTTGTTAAGCGTGCCAAATACGAAATATTTAAGAAACAGTACAGTATAACCTCAATTTTGAAAGCTAACAGTACTCTAGTGTTTCTACATAGGCGTCTGTAGTGGTAAAATACATCCAGTCCTTAAGATTTTTGGCCATCCATTCATCCTCAGCGTCACGATTAGTCACAAAAGCAAAAGAAGCGAAATCTTGTGGTTGATATAATTTCTACTTTTCATGCAATCACCTACACTATAGTACTAAGTTTAGTGAATTTAGGCGTCTTCCTGATTGGTCTGTTAAAGTTAGTAATCAATAAAAATATGCTTACATAGAAAAAATCCTGAAATAGTAGGATTCTCAAAAGTATGTACAATCAGTGTTCTTGCTACATTTAGCACCTAATAAAGTATAAATTGAAGTCTAGTTAGTGTTGGGCTGTAAAATATTTTGGTACCTGTAGTTACTTGAAATAGCAAATATTGGCTGAGTAACTGGTAAAGCACTCAAAAAATCAACTTCGTTTCCTCGTAGTACTCCCTGAAAGTGCTTCTTGCACGCTAATAAGGCTCTGGCGTGTGTTCCTATGCCTCCTACTAGCCTCTGTAAAATTCATATTGACCAGTGCTTAACCATTCAACATGCTGTAGAGCCTAAGCTTTAAGCTTCAGTCAGTGGAATTTAGTTCTCAGGGACATATAGTGATTGTAGAATAAAAAAGAAGCCTCGAATAATACAGCATAACAGATACAAATAACCCCTGGTGTTAATCAAACACTCAAAAAGTCAATAGTACTTGAAACGTACCCAGAATAAAAGACTATAAGGGTAAATAGCATGGTAAGAAAAGTTTGGCAAGTGGACATAGAGCCACGTAGTCATCTGCTAACATCGACTTGTCCTGTGATTTGTCATTATATTGTTAAGTAGTTATATTTAAGGGAAGAAAGAAACAATATTAATAAACATTCAGTTATAGTACTCTTGGTAAAGGGGTTTCAGTGCTTAGAGACATAATAATTTTAGTTACAGTAAAAGTTTGGTCTCTTATAAGTGCAAAAAAAGTACAAATATTAAACATTTCATACAGTTTATCTAGTAAGCAAAAGCAAAAATACAATAACTGGGCAACATACTTAAAAATTAAGCAAGCCGTGATATTCTAGTGGCCCATAATAAGTCTAAAATATACTCGAAAATACTCTGACATAAGATTGGCGATTATCTGAGATCAAAATTTTCAAGCTTTCTCTCATGCATAAAGTGGCTCTAGGAATCACTCAGCCTCAATAAAAATGGAAACATGCAGTAAAAGCACTTGAAGAGTTGTGGAGATCACATCATATGAAAAACATGCAAGAACAAGAATATATGGAACCCTACTCATATATTTAGGAAACTTTACCTACCCTAACAGTAAGAAAATACCGAGGAAACTCTAAAATAAACAAACTTTCCTACGAAGCAAACCAAAAATACCGTAGTGGAAGTCAATAAACCCTAACAACAACAACAAGATTCAACAACTCCATCAAAACAAAAACAACAACAATAATAATAATAATACTAATAATAATAGTAATAATAAAGTTTGTTGGTACAGTTTTACTTAAAAGTACTTCTTCCTTAGTGATTAGAGAAATTTTTTAAATAAAGAACAAAACTCAAAGTTAAGAATTAAAAATATAAGATACAAAAGGCAATAAATAGAAAAATTAATAAAAGAAGTTGAAAAAATTATCTTTGCAAGTCTAAACTGCAATAAACACTCCTGCCAGAATAGATGAAATTGTGATATTAGAGTAAAAAATGGAAATAAACTTTTAAAATAGCAAGTTAAAAGATGAAAAATGTCTTTGTGAGTCCAAAATTTAATAAAAAATGTTGCCTGAATAGAAGAAATTGTGATATTAGAGTAAGAAGTGGAAATAAACTTTTAAAATAACAAGTTAAAAGTTGAAAAATGACTTTGTGAGTCCAAAATTTAATAAAAAATGTTGCCTGAATAGAAGAAATTGTGATATTAGAGTAAAAAAATAAACCTAAATTTCAGCTAAAGTTGAAGAAACACAGTTTGTGTGTCTAAATTGCCATGCGAACTCTTGCTTGAATCGTTCAAATAGCGTTTTCTGAGTAAAAATACACAAAAAATGCGAAATATTGTCCCTAACGGTAAAAACATCTGGTCAATTTTACGTGAATCCTGATGTTTATAAGGCAATAATCAAATGGTCCGTGGTTCGCAACCCCGAAATAAAAGCAAATAGTGGATCGCATCCACTTTAACCTGTAGATACTGGAACTGAATGTTCCTAGTTCAGCCAAATTCCTTACGGTTTGGTCAAATAGTCTTTGCAATGTTACGAAAGGCGGCATAAATACCGCGTAGATTACTTCCACCAAATATAATTGGAACCTCAAAGAAAATCAATACTCGTGTGTAAACATTTGGCGACACTTGACTTCCATTCAACTTCGGAAAAAGGCCAAGCGATGAGGGCCGTAACAATGGAGAACCTTTCTTCCCCTCCCGGGTCCATGAACGCTCGCGGTTTGAGGGTGCCGATGAATGCAACCACATAACAGGTTCTTCCGTAACAGGTTAATATTAATAACATATCTTCTGTCCGCATACTTCGTTTGCATATAGGCTACATCGTACAATTTCTTCGCCTTTAAAGCGAACATGTGTTATAATATCTTCTACCTCCGATCGAACGCGTCGGCACCGGTTGAATACATGTAAATACGGATCCTTAATTATACCAAATATGACTCACCACCGACGCTAAAATGGCCGGACGTGGCGCCTTACAATAGGCCGAAAATGTCTTTTGTACATTAATGGAAAAAACCATTAATTCCAAGTTCCCACGTCTGTATAAAGCACCCATGACTCATATCCGGCAGAAACGCATATATAATATACAACAAAAGGTTAGCTTAGCCCGAAAACGGAATACATAATAGTGTCTTTTGTGCACTAATGGAAAACCATTAATTTCAAACTCACACGTGTGCATGAGTCATCGATGACTCATCTCCTCCTCCACCCCCGACACGAGCCGACACGTGGCGGTTGATTAAATAACAATAGCGTCACCCCTCGAAAATGAATAAAAAAGCCATTAATGTCAATTAATGGGTCTATTGTTAGCTCTTATCTAATTCCAATTCTACTGTCGCGTGCCCCTTGTCGCTTTGGTGCGCAATCTCCCTAAAGCAAGACACTCATTGCATCGCGCATGCGCGAACAACAAACCACGGCAACATGTTGCAAGCTATTGAGGAAATGGCCCAGTTTGAGCGAGGCACAAGCGACAAAGCGACACGTGTGACTTATCGTGTCGCCTAGATCTGTTGTTGTAATGTGCTGTTTTTCGTGTCGCCTGTCTGTTGTTCGCACAATTAGCAGCGAACGCTTGCCAATAGACTGAAGGCACCATGTCGCTTGTCACTTAGTTGGGAACTCCCCCTGTAGCGCGTCGCTTCGGTCTGAACATCCTTCCTTTAAGGAGCTTTCCGACCGAAGTAACAAGTAGCACGCGAATACGCCATATGAACGTGTCGTTTGCTGTTTCGACCCTCATGTGCAATGGATGCTATTTTACAGTCTGGAAGTGTGTGTCACTAGTGACAGTGTGAACATCTCGTGTCACTTGTCCCATTGGTTTGAAAGTTTCCTTACACTCATGTCGATGGCACTAAGAAAGTTTTGTGGGGTTCCCCTTGTCGTTTCATGGAATCATCATTATCATCATCGCCGCGATTAGTTTAAAGCGGAAGAAAAGAGACAGTAAATATCAAAAATACAAATGCTTCAGTGTGTATGTCTTTAAAAGAAATGATGATGATAATAATGAACCTAATTCATACACAAAAATTTAGTTGCCAAGAGCATTCCACGCGTATTTTTCTCCCGTATTATTAACGAAAGTATGACGATAACAGGACGTGGTCGACTGTCTAGAATGTTCGTTAATATCTTCGCGACCACTGTACCAAATATCATAGCAATTATCACATTCATAGAAATGCTTCATGTAAAAGAATCGGACGTTGCAGCGAAAACTCCATTTACTTCCATTATAAGCAGACGAATACCAAGCACCGGGTTCAACACCAGCGCCTTTAGCGGATCATTTTCGAGTGGAACCAGCCAGAGCGCGCAGAACTGTGCCGTTTTCCACACTACGTTATTCAAGGCGCTGTAGTAAAGCTAAACAATAGACAGTTCTGCATAAAATGTCTGAAAACTTTATTATGCTTTGTTGGGGCCTCAACAAGACTGACGTGGAAATTACCCCTGACCTTTTGAAGCAACATGTGACAAAACATGATTGGCAATGACAACCTGACCCACCTACTCTAACTCACGTTATCATATGATAGCAGAAGAGAAAGTAAGTTTCCAAGTAGGTTAGGCATGAGTGAGGCCCCAGACAATGCTTGCAGAGCTCTCAGGTCAATAGTTTTACTGCATGAAACGTAAAGTAACGATGAACGTGAAAGGAGTGTTCGTGAATAAACATACTTTTTGTCACTGTTTCTTAACAACATAACTTTGTTCCTTTCCTCCAGTGGGAAGAAAACAACGTAGACACAGTGGTAGACCTGGGAACAGATGTTTGGAAGATAATTGAAGAGACAACAAAAGTGCGGTGAGTGTAAACATAAATTAGGTTTATTATGTACTTCATTGCTATTTCTGCGTAAAATTGCACATACTATAAGTATAAAATAGACATCACCTGCATGAAATGAAGGTAGATACACTCTTCATGCTTCAATTGGCAGAGTTAAACATGCAATTCTAGCTTCTTTCCTAATGATAGTGTCTGACCTGTTTAATTGGTGCATTTTTAGTGCATAAAACGGAACAGCAGATGACAAAAGTACGCGTTGATGCATTTTTCTGTGTGTTTTAATGAGGATTTCATTGTAAGCATATGAATTCCCCATACATATGACGACACAAGCGCCCCTGGTGGATTTCGTCATGAAGTGGGACCAGAAATTTTACTCATGAGGGGTCTGGCAGTTATCATCATAGCTACAAAAGCAAGAGAAAGGCCGGCTTTAGACGAAAGCATTTCCTTTAACATTTTTGCTAGCATAAATGTTGTGTAAATGTTCCAAAAATCTCATAGCAGATAGTACTGAGTGTCCGAAAAGTCACGCAACCCGGTGTTTACGACCGTATAACGGAATAGCGAAACGGAATGAGAAGAAACGCTTTCTGCCAAGAGAATGAATGCCCTGTATATTGGGAAAATTTAGAGAGACAAACATATGTAAGAACATGCATGTTTTAATAACAAATAAGGAAAGTGTTGCCAAAGACGGAAATTTTTTTTCTGCAAATCCTGTGTATTGATGCACAGACTCACTGAGGTAAATTATTGCAATATTTCACAATACCAACGAACAATTTGGATGGCCATCTATTGAATTTGACAGAAAAAGAACTTTGACGAAGTTTCAAAAACATTGCACAAGGGAATAAATGGGTTGTTCCAAAAACGATGTTTTCACAATATTACGAGGGACACTGGCAACACTGTTGCTGTCACGTGTCACTAACAGACGTGTTTCACCTCAGGCTATCACACTAAGGCACTTTTAACGACAAAGGAGAAAGTTGGTTATTCTCGAACATATGCAATAAATTACATACACCTTGCAACCCTGAAATGTGGGTATCCTACAAATTAAATCAAATGTTCGAAGTGTCCACCATTTTCTTGGATAAGTAAGTTGGTTCGCTTGATCATGTTCTGAGATACCTTCCTGAGGGTTGCAGCACCGATATTATCAATTTCCTGTGTAATGTTTCGTTTCAGCTCCTCCAATGTTCTGGGTCTCGTTTGGTATACTTTCCCCTTTAAGCAACCCCACAGAAAAAAAATCTGCAGATGTTAAATCGGGCGAGCGACTGAGCCATAAATCCTTGGATATTAGACGATCACCAAAAATTTCTCAGCATACGAAGAGATTCATTAGATGTATGGCAAGTTGCTCCATCTTGTTGTAGCCAAGCATCACGTTCGTCTTCTTCCAGGAGAGCAACGAATTGCATTATGATATCCCCGTACACAGCGGTATCCACTGTTGTCTCAAAGAATAACGGTCCCACAATACGACGTCGCGATATTCCACACCATACACCGATTTTCGGAGAGTGCAAGGGTAGTTCATGCAACTGATGTGGGTTTTCTGTCGCCCAATGCCTGGAATTTTGGCTTTGACATACCCATCCAATTGAAACCAGGCTTCGTCGCTAAAAAAATAAATATTCAGTACATTGACACCATTTTGTCGAACGAATGATTGAAACCAACGACAGTAACGCAACCGTGCTGGGACATCCACCGCTTTCAATTCATGAACAACACCAACAGACTTTTGTGGCGACGTCACCATTCTTTGTTCAACACGCTGCAGAACATCAGCTCCTAACACAGAAGGGCGCCCTGAACGTTGTCTGTCATGTAGTGACCCAGTTTGGCGAAACCTTTGCACAAGACGAAAAATTGACGACTTATCTGGAGAGGGAGTAGTCGGAAACTTTGCACTAAATGCTTCTCTTACGCCAGAATATGACGATGTTCGGATATATGCTTCAACAATAAACATTCTTTCCTGTGTAGAATATGCCATTTTGAAACCACACACACGACGTCAGCATAAATAGACACAATCTGGAATGGAATGCCGTTCGCTGCAAACAGCAACAACCTAAGGCACAGAAAACATAACACAATTGATACACATTCTTCTGTACCCACATTTCAGGGTTGCAAGGTGTATGTAATTTATTGCATATGTTCGAGAATAACCAACTTTCTCCTTTGTCGTAAAAAGTGCCTTAGTGTGATAGCCTGAGGTGAAACACGTTTGTTAGTGACACGTGCCAGTGTCCCTCGTAATATTGTGAAAACATCGATTTTTGGAGCAGCCCATTTATTCCCTTGTGCAATGTTTTTGAAACTTCGTCAAAGTTCTTTTTCTGTCAAATTCAATAGATGGCAATCCATTTTTGTTCGTTGGTATTGTGAAATGTTGCAATAATTTACCTCAGTGAGTTCTGTGCATCAATACACACGATTTGAAAAAAAAAAAATCGCATTTGGCAACACTTTGCTTATTTGTTATTAAAACATGCATGTTCTTACTTATGTTTGTCTCTCTAAATTTTCCCAATATACAGGGCACTCATTTTCTTGGCAGAAAGAGTTTCTTCTCATTCCGTTACGCCATTCCGTTATACGGTAGTAAACATCGGGTTGCGTGACTTTTCGGACACACTGTACTTTGCACGGAAGCATTTCATGGAACTTTTCGTTCAGCTTTCGAAAATATTCTTCCATGCACAAACGTTGTAAAGTATGTATTTAAGTAGCGCCATTGTTTTATACCTAACAACGTTTTATGCGAAACGATATTCCTCTCGGTTCAATAGTTATCGGCTTTTAAAAATGTGAAGTGATACATTGTTTACATCTCACGCGGCCGCCATTACATCTTCACTCGTGACTTAGAGGTCGCTTCTGATTGGTTATGCTACGAAAAATGCTACGGAAATAGGACGGGTTCTATCCTCAAGGATGAAATATGCCATGGCATCTGATAAGCCATAAGATTTTTCACTTTACACGGTAGCATTTTGGTCATGGCACAAATGTTAAGAAAAATGCTAAGGAAAATACTTTCGTCTAAAGCGGGCCATATGCTTGATCTTAACACGAGAGTAAAACTGTTTCATGCGAGTAAGCGAGATAAATTGCCTGTTAAGTAGATCATGAAGATATTCAACGTCGGCAAAACACAGGTGTCCGATATTCTAAATAAGAACGAGAAAATTTTGAAGCTGTGGGAAAACTGTGCTAATGGACAAATAAAGAGAACTTAAGAAAACCGAAAACGAAGACACAAATGAAATAGTGTCGAAGTGGTTTTTCAATGCCAGGGCGAAAAAAGCACTTATATCGGGTAATATGTTATAGGACGAATATGCTTTAAAGGTCACTCAACAGCGAGTTACAACTGCATTAAAAGGAAACCTGGCCTTACCGGAAAATGTCCTGGTTCCTCCGATTCCGTTTAAGGCAGGTTTCACTTGTGACAATGAGGTTTGTCACCTAGCTTTTTATTATTTTATATTTTTGCGTAAGTTCTGAACCTTTTGTGTTTCTCTGCTTTTTCGACTTTTGCCCTGTTCTGTCAGAGGAGCTGGGAAGACAACAATATCCTGTGATAAATCTTTCACTGTTAGAGCGACTTTTGTGCATTCTGCAACGGCAAGAGCGACCTGGGAGGTCAATTAGTGGAGTTTGAGTTGGTGTTTTAAGTCCACTTTATTCACAGTAAGGCTAATCGGGACTGGACCTACGGTTTAAAGTTGGATTCGAACCACTTTGACATGTGTCTCCACCGGGTATCGAACCCGGGACCCCTTGATTACAAGGCGACGACGCTACCACTGCGCCATCGAGGAGGCCCCGCCTATTATTGGAGAAGTATGTTATGTACCCAGATGGGGTTCAGGCGTTAGAACTATTCTTTTCACCCCATTCTAACGCAAAAAATCGGAGAGCATCACAGAGTAAGTCATCGAAGTAACTGGCTTTCTTGTTTTGGGATCAGACTTGTACGAACCGACGTAATTTGTGTAAACTAAGTGATGGCGATTCACTTCCTCGACTTGCAAGACTGTCTGTCTTGTATTTTTAAAGTAGCCACCCACTGAAGGAATGAATGCACTTCCCTGAGTTTCCAAGGTCTTTCCGCGGACAAAACATAAACCAGATGTCAAAGCAAGATAAGTTTACAAATTGCGGTGTGAAACCCTCCCCCTCCTCCGCTCCAAGCGGCACATGACCGGTGCCGCAGATGGGAGGATACACATTCATAGGGTTGCTTGCCCAGAAACGACAGCAGTGCCATAAGCGGAAAATCCTCGAACTTGCAGAAGGCGTGGGAACTAAATATGTGTCTTTTTTTTAATAAAATTATGTAATTTCTGTTGAAGATATTGTGCAAACGCTTGGAATTATCTATATAAAGTCACGACGCTAAGATGCACAATATTGAACTTAAATGCTAAAATGGTTTAAAACTCTTCAAACGGCCCATTTAAAGCTGCTTTCAGATCCAATTAATGCTAAATTTCCAATTTTTTGTACGCCAAACTAGAATCCCAAATTGATTTTTTATTCACTACATCACTCCGTGTATCCTTCTTGAAAAGCCTTGCAGAATATCACCGAAATTGGAGGCATATGTTAGGAGATTTTGTCAACAGAAGGAGAAGCAGTTTTCAACTGTTGAGAGAAACATCCAGCCGAGGCTTAAGTATGGAACCTCGAAGTTTCCGCGGGTAAAAGTCAGTTAGAATTTGAAATTTCACATTTTCTTTAAATTGTGGCCGAAGAGAAGAACAGTAAACAGTACACCGCAAGTTTTCGACATGACTACACCTCGCAACACTCAGAGAAAGATTCGGGACTTTGTTATTTTTACCGCGCCCTGTGGTACTCGTAGTGAGTGAGTGAGACAGTGACTTGTGCTAATTGAAACGTAGTGTTTATACGTTACTAGTACATTGGATGCGTTTCTATTTTTTGTGACGAGGAACAGTGATACGACTATGGCGGGCTAAAGCTTCGGGTCTTCCCCGAAGCTAGCCTGCATGAAGCCGACCCAGCCGTTCATCGAACAGCGGCGCAACAACACATCACTGCTAATCCGACGCCACGCCACGCCACGCCACGCTACAAATGACGTCCAGAAGCCATGCTACGGTACAAAAAGCCACCGGCTCGAATCAGAGTCCTTTGAGTATGAAGCGACACCAGCCCACACAGGTACCATTTCTAAGATGGTACGCGTCCCGCGTAAGCCTAGCGGTGAGAAGCCACGAATGCCCCAGTACAGCGACTTCGCCCATTTCGCTGTCCACGAGTAGCCGAGAGAGACGATGTCGAAGCAATTAATCGCTCCACCACGAAGCAGACAGATGGCAGAGAGGCAGTTTTCCCCCATCTTCGTCTCCGTGATGTCGAAGCCTAGAAAGAAGGTGTGTACAAGAAGTTTACGAAGCGCAGCCGCTTATGAGATAAGGTCACGAAGCCGACGCCGCCGCAGAACCGGGTTCGTCCTCCAGGAGGGCAGAAAGTTGAAGTGTTAGTGCCGCAAGGAGGACACGCGCGAGCACCGCGGATTGACGTCACGCTGCCGTCTATAGAAGCACTGTAAACGTCGCTGGAACGTCTAGTACGCCGAGATGGTACAGTATACAACTGTTAATTAGTCTATATTTGTGTGAGTGATCATCGACCCAGGTCTCCAAAGATCGGCCGTCGGATGAAAAGATATCAGTTTTTTTTAAAATTAAAAGTCGCAAAAGTAATTTTTGGCCAACCTAATCTAATCCTAATCTTCACGTCATACTATTGTTTTTCCCACGCTCTGTGCCGAGCTGTTTGAATAATACTTTTTATTTATGTCACTTTATATGTTTTACTCAGTAAATATTTGATTATAATTGTTTATCTTGTCTCCCGTCCGGAGAATTCGCGTATCTTTTGTAGAGATCGCATCTCAGTTTAAGTTAGGTAAGAATGTATTTTAACTTCGTGCTGTTTTTATTATATGCATCAGTTGCCTTCATTTCCATTCATACGTGTACTTTCCATGCATTTGACATTTATGTTCTACGAGTTGTGCCCTGCCTAATGTTAATAAGGTTCTAGAAACGTTTGTGAAAATTTGATAACAATAATTATTGTTTAACTAATTGCGAAATATAAAAGATTACGTGCTATGCTCGTTGGCAGAATTTAAGGAGCATGCGCAAATGAAAGCTAAGTATCTTGGTTTCTACAAATTAACGCCTGCAGGCACAGATTAAGATTCATCCCTGCTCATAAGAAAACTTAAATATTGCTTGTATTTATGAAAGGCCAATGTATTGAACATAATGAATGTATTTTTACCCCTGCATTATGAGTGAGAGTGTGAATGCTTGAATGATAGTGAAGGGTTGTGTAATGTGTCTATTTTCTTGTGTTATACACTTATACATTTACGTTATCCTACAAATGACTATGATTTGTGTTTATATATATATATAATATATATCCTCATTAATATTGGCATTTAAATTTGTTCAACGTTAAGCCATTGTTCAGCTCATTTCCGCTGGATTTTAGGGCTAAATATAAATTATTATTATTATTATTACAGACGTCATTATTATTATTGATTATTATTATTATTATTAATAATAATAATTATTCAACATCACTTTATGCACAAGTTCGCTATGCGCCGGGGGTGAAAACTAGTGTTGCCCACGAGACGAGATTTTGGCCTGTCTCGTCTCGTAGAAATGCTGTAAAATGCTGTCTCGTCTCGAAAATATTCGTTTGTCAAAGGGACACATGATCAATCTCGTCTCGTCTCGAATTTTTAAAAGCCTGTCCCGTCTCGTCCCGTGGGCAACACTAGTGAAAACCGATCCGGTCACACGAATCTTGGAATCTAATCGTTTAGTTTGGCGCCTAGAAAGGGAACTTCGGTCTCCCGAGGAAGGTCAAGTTTCCCAGTGAGATTTGGCGCCCACGAACAGAATCCCACTGGAAATGCCGAGTGAGACACTGTACTTTCTTTGATTGATTGATTTTTGTTATTTAGCATCACTTTTCTGCCACTTTTAGCTAATTGCGACGATGAAGATGAGTGATGATGATATGATGGACGGACACATATACAGAACACCCATGCCCAGACAGGGATTGTACTTTGTTTGTTTTGGATTATTGTAGAGCTGAGATACTAATGGACGAAGTAGAACATGAGAACGTGGTTGGAAAAGTCACAAAGGATGCAATGGAGGGGAAGCTCGACTTCAGCCCTTTCCTCGTCTCGGAGACCGCCCAGTCGTTCGGAGTCCGTGCCTCCCACGCCATCACAGGAACTGTGTAAGTAATTAATAACCAGGGAACGAATTTATGTGTATATACGTACATATAAATGACGCTAAAATTAATATTATTTTGTATTATGTTAACGAATCGTGGTAAGCAAGATCTAAAAATTCCCATTACATTTTCCATATTTTACTTACTTTACATGGAATTTCCATATTTTCAAACATTTTCCTATATATTCCATATCCATGCTGTTAGTACATTTTATCTTATTGTGTTAAATACCAGTTTTCCGTTCATCACTATTCTATTCATTTTGTATCTAATCTATTGTTTATTTTAAAACTTGACAATAGAAAATGCATATGTTATTATAACATTCTTGTCACCATGCTCAAGCTTTCGCTGTAAAATGGAAATCCACTGATTGTTTTAAATATAATCCCATTACTTCATGCGATATTGAACAAGTTTCAGTCTCTTTAGGGACAACAAAAAGATATTCACTTTTCAGCACTTTAAAAAAGTTGGTAAAGCACATTTTGAACTTAAATTGTGCAGTACAATTAATATCATGTAAGCCTAATGCAGTGTATTCAAATTCAAATTCAAATTCTTTATTTACGTGGGCGAGGTTCAGCCTGAGGCTGTTCTGCCACCTAACCCGTGTCATCGATTACATTTAAATTTACATTTCTTATACATATGTTATTACAGTATTAATACAGTGTGCAATAAACTGTATGATTTAGTTACAAAATCTATTGATAAAATAATTCTAATAAATGTATGAATAAAGTGATACAAAAATTGTTAAAAGACAACTACATAAAAATAAAATAAAATGAATGAAAAATAAATAAAAATAAAAACATGTAGACAAAATACATAACATAAACATACAAGTTACATCATAGTATTTGAACACAATCTCTGCTCTTCCAAAAGAAAATTCTTTACTTCATTTCGGAAAGATTCTATTTTAGATATGCTCGACATGGTCTTAGGTAGAGCACTCCATATTTTTGCAGCAAAATATGAAAACGACGACTGATATGCTTGTGTGTTGCAGAGTGGAAGGTTAAATTTGAAATTATTTCTTGTATGGTGGCTGTGAATACTGGTGCGAGGGATCAACGTTGTCTGCCAGATACGACGGCTTGCCAGATGTAATAATTTTATGTATAAGGCAATATGTATGCAGTAGCCGCCTACGGTACATATTGAGGATATTCTTATTATTTATGGAAGGTAAAATATGTTCACGTCTCGGGATGCAAAATATGAACCGCATGCACGCATTTTGGCATTTTTGAATCTTTGCTTGTAAAGTTTTATTTATTCTACCAGAGTACACTACGTCACAATAGTCGAGAAATGGATATATAAGTGTTTCAACTAATCGCTGCTTGATTTCTGAAGATAATAGTTTTTTAAATTTAAACAAGAATCTAAGTGTTCCAAATGATTTATTGATTTGGCGGCTAATATGCTCATTCCATGATAGACGAGTGTCAAATATCAGTCCAAGACTTTTAACTACTTGAGCTCTAGGTATGACATCATCATTTATTGTAATTGTTGTATTAGTGTGCTCGACCGAACCAATAGCATTTCGAGTTCCAATAAATGTATAACATGACTTATTAGCATTAATTTTAAGGCCATTTGCATCACACCATGTTTTTATCGCACCCAAATCATTACTTATGTATTCAATACTTAGGGCAATTTCTGTTGGATTGAATGATTTGGTTAGTTGAGTGTCATCAGCATATGAATGTACGTTACAGTATTTGACAACTGAGGGTAGGTCTGCAATATAAATCGTAAACAACAAGGGACCTAGTATAGATCCTTGAGGAACACCAGATGAAATATATAAATTATTAGATAATAAAGTAGGCGACAGTTTTACACGTTGATTTCGGTTACTTAGATATGAAAAATACCAGTTAAGGGTAGATTGTGAAAAATTGTAATATTTCAGTTTACTGAGCAGTAATTTATGTTGTACCGTATCAAATGCTTTGGACAGGTCCAATAATATTAATGCAGTGAGGAATTTCTTATCCATAGCCTGGAGGATGTCATTTGTGACTTTCAGCAAAGCCGTAGCAGTGCTGTGTGCCGGCCGAAATCCTGACTGTGAGGGTGGAAGAATATTGTTTTGGGCAATGAAGCTAAATGTCTGTTTATAGATTATTTTTTCTAGTAGTTTTGAACACACAGGCAGAACACTAATAGGTCGAAGGTCGTTTACATTAGTTGGTCGGGTCGTCTTAGGGAGTGGTGTTATCAAAGCTTCTTTCCATTTCCTGGGAAATACGGATTTCTCGAGCGAAAAGTTAATAATATGTGTGATAATAGGCAAAATAAAAGGTAGCGATAACTTCAGCATCGTAGTTGATATTCCATCTGCACCAATAGCAGTAGACTTGATTTCGTACAAACATTTTCTTACAGTATAGCCATCCACTTTTTTAAAAGCAAATTCGGGAAGCATATTATTAAACTTTTGGTTACTAAATTTTAAACATTCTTGAGATATCAGACGTTGGTCGATATTTAGACTATCAATTGAATTAATAAAGTGTTCATTTATCTCGTTCGCATTGTCAAACGTGGAGGGGAGATCATTTTTATTTGAGCCAATGCCTACAGATTTCAGCTGCTTCCATAAATGCTTTGGTTGTCTTGGTGTTTTATTGATGTTATGCTCAAAATAACACTTTTTTTCTTGCCGAATAACGGATGTCGTGAAATTTCTCAATTCTTTGTATTCTTTCCATGCAGATTCAGTTCCGATTCGCTTGAATTTACGAAACGCATTGTCCCTTAGTTTCATCAACAGCTTCACATTCGATGTAACCCACGGCATACGTTTGTTACGAACTCGTGTTTTACGAACTGGCGCGTGCTTGTCAAAGAGATCAAGTAAGTTGACATTGAAATACTCTACTTTCATATCCCAGTTATCGGTGTTATATATTTTTCCCCAGTTAATTTTTTCTGCATCCTTCACGAATTTATCATAATCAATATCACCGTATTTTCTGTGGTATATAATTCTGTTTACGCTTTCTGGTTTGGTATACGCAAGTACAACGTGGGTCATTCTATGATCGCTATTGCTGACTGGCTCACCGACACCATGTTGGATTATATTTTGCATGTTGCTGACAAACGTCAGATCAATTAATGACTTAGTCGTGGAGGTTATTCTGGTCGGTTTATTGATTATTTGCGTTAATTGAAATTGATTAAACAAATTTTGAATGTAAACGACGTCAGCACAGTCTGGATGTAAGAAATTAATGTTGAAATCTCCAGCTATAACAAGGTCATTAACTAAGGGATACATTTCGGTCAATATATCTTCTAAAATTGACAACTGTGTATATGGAATACGCTTAGGCCTGTATACGGCACAAATACCGAGACGTTCCTTTTTTATTTCAACCGTAGCTGCAAGGTACTCAACGTCAAACTCTCCTTCAATTTCGAAAGACAACGGATGCAGTTTTAGTCCCTCCCGTGCGTATATGCAGACACCCCCACCCATGCTGTAATGGCGATCAGAGCGTATTAAGTCATAACCTGGAATTTTCAATGCATTATCCGTTATATTGCAAGTTAACCACGTTTCTGTTATAACAAGAATGTCAATCTGTTTCTCTGTAATTTCGATGCATATTTCCTGAAGTTTGGGGAATAATGACCTGACGTTTACATTTGCTATTTTGAGACCCAGAGAGCAGCCGGTTCTTTTGTCATCGGCGAGAGGGCGACGGAGGACATGCCCTAGAGCAGTGGAGTTCATTTCAAGGGGGGTGGTAGGTTCTGTTGGAGGCATAACGGTAGAAGTAACTTCTGGAGGGTTGCAGAGCAGAGAGAGGTTGCAAACTCACTACATTTATCCGCAGATGCATAAAGGTTACAAATACAAATACAAATAAAAGTTTTCTGCTTTTTACGGTACTTTTGATCATTTGAAACTTATGAATATGTTTTTTTGATTTACTAACAATTAAACTTTGCTTATGTACAAGAACGTATGTAGGTAGGTAAGCCGTTCTTTAATGAAAATTGCAATTTTTCACAATTGTAAGGTCATATTTAATTCCCGAATTTCATTATTTAGCAGCCAGTCTAGCTGCAGAACTTTCATGTGAATTCAACACAAGAAATTAATAGAAGTATGTGCAACGGGAACTTGTTACAATTAGATAAAGCAGCAGGTAATTTCATACCGGAGTCAAACTCCAGCATACGGAACATAACGACTCTCACTTTGTAGTTCTTTATGAACTAGTCTAGTCTTCCTTGATAGCCATTGTAGAATGGGAAAATACTAGCCAATTAGAAGACACACACAAACATACTACATTCAACTAGGAAATACACTCTTAGACCCAGTTGGCAGCAGTGAAACAATGAAATGCTTCGATGTATGGAGAGTCCAGGAATATTGCTTCGTCAATTGTCTTTTGGCAGTGGATTCCACCCATTTAAGAGTCGCTACTATAGTTCGTGAACAGACTATATTTCATATATTTTGGAGAAGGCTTTCAGGGCTGAATATTCTTGGACTAAACACAAGTTTCTTTGTGTCTGGTTGACACTGCAACTCTCCTCCTTCTTTCAGTTATAAAATCTTCGTTCGGCAACCAGCTTTCGTCTACTCCTGGAAAGCCTACTTCGATGGCATCAGCTGGAACCTGTGGAAGGCGATCATCGCTTCGCTGATCATCCTGCCTGCGTGCTCCTTCGCCATTCACGGCATCTACCGCAGGAACGGCCTCGAGAATAAGACACTGGAACTGACGGACTCGTACCTGCTCATGATCGGGAAAGTCTGTCTCCAAGGTTCGTGGATTTTAAGTCTTAAAGGATTCATATTCTCAGTCCTCAAAACTTACGAGCGAAATTTTGTTCAATAGAACATTAAAAACTTATGATGGAAACATTGTTCAACAGAACATTCAAAATTTCTTTATCTTTCAGAGCCCATCATGGTCGTAGGTAATATCACTTAGCACAAAATGAATGAATATCTCTCCTCTACAAAAAAGCTTCTTCATTTTGTGACGTTGTGACGTATCATTACGCCAAGACAACTCACTTATTAGAGTGAAAATGCCGTTTGACAGGAAAATAAAGGCTGGTCCATCCACTTTGCCTAGGGTCATTTCATGTCAAATCAACCAATTTTTAAAAAAATTGGTTGCATGACCATTTTAGAAAAATTTCATTTTTAGTACATACTTTTGTACATGTTTCTAGATATCAAAACCAATGTTCAAAAAAAATTATTGTCTTTAGTTCTCCTGGGGCAGCCATTTTTCCAACATGGCGCATGGATTTTTTTGCTCATGTAGCAGTATACAGAAACCTTAATATCTCAAAAACCATTAAAGCTAGAGACCTGAAACAAAATTCATTTTGTAGCTAATGAAGTATACTTCCTATGATATTCAGGTATGTTTTGCTTGAAATTGCATCGTAAGTACGAAAATTATGGTGGAAAATGGGGTAACAATAGTTAAAAAATTGCATTTTTAAGCCTGATTTTTTTAATGAAGGGGTTTAGTCTAAGGCTTGATTTTTTTTTCATGTGTAGACCTACCTGCAGGGTGTCTGTAAATAAAATATCAGTGCTTAGAAATGAACCCCTTTTTTACAGAATGAGCTCAAACATGGCCGTTCATTGAATTTTGACAGTTTTCGGGGTTAAATATCTCAGATGGGTCCCCTTTAAAAATTCTGAAATGTGGCACATAGGAAGCTCTTCATGAACCTAACTCACAGTAAAAATCTCAACTTTTAGATTCAACTCGTTTTGGTCAATATGAGGTAACGTATGTCACCTAATTTCTGACGTTGCAAAGTAAGGTTAAACTACATTCCATACTTAGAATAATGAAGTCTTTTCTTTTTCTTTTTTAAATTTTTGTTAAATAAAGGCTCAGAAAATATAGTAACATAAGGTTTTAATACTTGACTTACCATACATTGAAATTACAAGGTATGACAATTGAAAATCTGCGAAATTTCATTGCAAAAGGTTTGATTTGTTAGGTACCCACGACCATTTGGTATTGTCAGCTCCAAAACTGAGCTTCCCCCATATTTTTATTAATGTAGCAGTACATGCAGCTTAAGATAGGCAGTGACATGCCCAGGAATTTCGAAAGGGAGGGGAGGGGGTTACATATACTTTTTTAGTATACAGCCCTGTTTTTGCCACATTATCCTGCCCTTGACGTAATTGTTTATGGAATACTAGGCCAAAGGTATTGGGTTATGACTCCCACAAACCCCTCCTTGGGCACTCAACTGAAAGTAGGCTATTTATTTTGGAGTGTCAAAGTTGGTAGAATATATTATCTTTTGTTTCCTATATTTTCCACTTTTTTTTTCATTCGTTGATATAGATGTGAGTCATGCACAGCAGAAGATTCAGAGTCATGTTTTGATAGGATGTGAGGCAAGCCTGGAATTGATCTGTACATGTACAATCTCTGCTGTCATTCTTCCTTTGCCTAATGTGCCTAGAGTAGTGACTTTTGAATGTTCGTTATCTGTGACAGGAAATGTAGTGTTCTGTAATATTTTTAACTGGAGATGACTGTCATAAATACCCTTTTGGTAAGGTTCCCAAAGACCTAACTAATCTTAACAAAGTCAGTGAAAATGATAACACTTCTTAGGTCATGACTACAGGTATATGGCTTAGAGACAATATGCAAATACCATTAAATATAGCTTTTTATATGGTAAAGTATGTTGTGATCTTTAGAAGTACCACTTAAAGAAAAGTTTAAGTAAGGTAAAGTAAAAAAAGTGTCAAGAAAGCCTTATACCACTTAAATCAATATGCCTGATATGTTGGAGTAAAAGTATCATATGTGGAGAAAGTGACTCACTTAAATGCCAGAATTGAAATCATGTCGTGCCAAGCCAAGGAAAACTAAAAGAAATGCATGAAGTCTGTTCTGTTTTTTATGCATCTCCTGTTTCAAAACTTAAGAGGCTGATTGCAGAAAAACAATAAAGTGATCTTGCTCGAAAAACTATTCACATCCTACAAGGAGTGCAAAGGAAACTGGAAAGTTGCTTTTCACTTAGTATTAAAACTGAAGAAAAGGAAAGCAAGTGTGACAATCCTT
Organism: Lepisma saccharinum; assembly: GCF_977018435.1. Taxonomy (NCBI): domain Eukaryota; kingdom Metazoa; phylum Arthropoda; class Insecta; order Zygentoma; family Lepismatidae; genus Lepisma; species Lepisma saccharinum. Next base: position 63,754,915 of record NC_139241.1, on the reverse strand, counting down.
TGTGTTGCCAGTACAATCATATAACTGAAATTATTAGAAGAAAACTGTAAATGAGCAAAAAACTAATGTTGAAAAGGTCAGAATCATCAGTTTGATTGCTACCACTTGGTAAAGAAAAAATATGTGATGAACTGAAGGTTTCTGAGAATTTACATAGATACTTAGTGAAAGAACAAAGAATCCTGCCTGATTTAACAAAGAGAATGAATAGCAAATTGGAGCTGACAACACCAACTGGTCATGGGTACCTAATAAATCAAACCTTTTGCAATGAGATTTCGCAGATTTTCAATTGTCATACCTTGTAATTTCAATGTATGGTAAGTCAAGTATTAAAACCTTATGTTACTATATTTTCTGAGCCTTTATTTAACAAAAATTTAAAAAAAGAAAAAGAAAAGACTTCATTATTCTAAGTATGGAATATAGTTTAACCTTACTTTGCAACGTCAGAAATTAGGTGACATACGTTACCTCATATTGACCAAAACGAGTTGAATCTAAAAGTTGAGATTTTTACTGTGAGTTAGGTTCATGAAGAGCTTCCTATGTGCCACATTTCAGAATTTTTAAAGGGGACCCATCTGAGATATTTAACCCCGAAAACTGTCAAAATTCAATGAACGGCCATGTTTGAGCTCATTCTGTAAAAAGGGGTTCATTTCTAAGCACTGATATTTTATTTATAGACACCCTGCAGGTAGGTCTACACATGAAAAAAAAATCAAGCCTTAGACTAAACCCTTTCATTAAAAAAATCAGGCTTAAAAATGCAGGAGAACTAAAGACAATAATTTTTTTTGAACATTGGTTTTGATATCTAGAAACATGTACAAACGCATGTACTAAAAATGATTTTTTTCTAAAATGGTCATGCAACCACCATTGGATGGTTTGGCATGGAATCACCCCCTAGTGAGTTGGAAGTGTGGTGTCATCGGTAGGAGGTTAAGAAGCATTTTGAAGAGGGAAGTCTAACAAGTTTAAATAACGGATTTTCTTCCTAAATAAAGTTGCTTGTGACCGAGGTATGCCATTATTGAGTTGTGATTTGTGCATCAGCTGACCTTCATCCGGTCTTGAAAGTGTTTAGTTGTTCATGAATCATATCGAAGCAGTTTTAAAAATTTAATCAGTGCTAAATTTGAACTTGGACGGACACTGGGTCACTGAAGATTACAGGCTTTGTGAGAACTATAAGCTACAATTATTCAGGATCGAACAGTTGCACCATGGTTACACATATGTGGTGCTGAAGGATAAAATATACACAAGAAATATGATCGCGACTTTTCCACAAGAGGGATCGGTGAATTTGATTTTGATTTAGTTTATTTTACTTCGCGTTTTGTGCCTCTTGGCTAATTTGCGAACAGTGACGTGCGGTGACATCGACACTTGGGGAAGCAATCAGTGACGTGCCCAAGGGGGGTTGGTGTAGGTCAAACCCCTCCCCCTTTTATGATTGTCCATCATGACTTCCTTAAGCTCATTTCTAGAAAAAAAAAGAGCGTCAAAAACAGGAAAAGATTTCAAAATGATGAATGAGTTCTAAAAAAAAGTACACAAACACCCATCACCTTTCAAAAATAAAAAAATGATTTGATTTGACTACTATAAGCCAGAGATCCCGCGTTCGAATCTCGGCTTGGCCATAGGTGTTCTTTGTATGTGTGTCCCTTCATCACTTTTATCGTATCATCTTTGCGAATAGCCAAAAGTGGCGCAAAAGCAGATTTGATTTGATTTTTGTTACTTAGCGTCGCTTTTTTGTCACATTTCGTTAATTGCGAAGATGATACGATAAAATTAATGAAGGGACAAACACAAATAACATCTATGCCCAGGTCGGGGTTCGAACCCGGAACTCCTGGTGTCGTAGCGCGCTGTGATAACCAATCCCACACGGTTCGTTGATTTGCTTGTCGATTTGGTGTTTTAAGTCCACTTAATGCACAGAAAGGTTAATCGGAACTGAACCTACAGTTTCTAGTGGGATCCGAACCAATATGTGCCTCCACCGGGTACAGATCCGGGACAATTTGCACTCACCCACGGAGGTCGGCCGACAACAAAGATGAGTGGAAATACATGGGTATCGGTAAAACAAACTGCATTTTTCCTCAGTGGTAATTTTCAATTGGATTTTTGAAACATCATCTTTGTACACGATTGTTTTTTCCAAATATTTTGCATTGCTCGATTTCCCTAATTTCTCCATCCCACGATCTCGTTATTGAAGGATCCGGGCTCGAGCCCTGGCCTGTGCATGAGTGTTCCTTTGTATCCACCCTTCACCTGTTTAATTTAATCAACGTTCATCGTCATGGCAGAAGGTAGGTAAAGTGATGGAAGAGCAGCAAGGCTTTTTTTTAAAAAAAATCCCTCTCAGTGCATCTGCAGGGCACTGTGAAACCAGGAGTCTAGAGTTCTCTGTTTACGATTGTTCCTCATGACTTCCTTAAGCTCATTAGCATTGAAATCTATACAGCTAGAAAAGTGATGGGAAGTAGCAGAAATTCAACATATTGGAGGAGATAAACCGGTAACAAAACACACTTTTTTGTAGTTTCTTCAATAATATTCATTTGGCTTTTTGGGTACTGGGATGCATTTTTCATTCCATATTATTTCATTATTCAGTGCAGAGTACAACACATAAGAACAAGAATGCGCGCTCATCACGGGTTCGAATTCCGGCCTGGATTGTTCATTGTGAGGTCGCTTCATCAATTTCATCACTCATCCTGATTTTCGCCATAACCAAATGGGGGCAGAAAAGCGAAGTAAAATTAACCAAACCAACAACAACAATATGAACGCGCGATCTCTTGCGCAAATAAATACGTCCGTATTTACGACTGTTTAGTTTACCCATTTTTTTATTGGAGGCCAAGAGATTAGTATATTTAAATAAAACACTACTAAAACGAGAGCGAGAGGGAGCCTGAGCAAATATTTGTTATTTAATCATTATATATTCCATATTTGAAAAAAAGAAGAACAAGAAAGCATAACATTATGTCTGCACATAATACTTTCCATTTTATAAATAATAAAACTACATCCCATATTATACATACATATTGTACAACGTGTAAAAAGTTATGGTGTAAATACAGATAACATAAGAAATCGGAGGAAAACCAATCCCCTATCTGTCCTATAGGAGATATACTGGGGGACCTGAAAGCACGGGCTCTCACTATTACAGCGGGGGACAAGGGTGCAAGGGAGGTAGAGGCAGAAATCTTCCCTTTCCCTTCGGGCGGTCGTTTCTACCTGGAAGTGGTGAGGCGGAGCAAGAGCGAGCTAGGCCAGCTTTGCCCGCGTGGATCGCACCGAGGGACGAGAAGCGCGTGAAAAAAAGTGTTGCATATGAACTGTGGCTTTAACAAGACAATAAATATTGTGATTTGAAAATAATTAGCATGTGAGATTGATTGATCTATCTCTGCTAGACTAGCTAGTCCTCAGCGCACGTCACTGTTTGTGAAGATGGGGATGAGTGATGAAATGATGAAATTTATGAATGGACATTCACAAACAACCAAGCCCGACCGGTATTCGAACCCGGGACCCTTGGCGTAGGACCGGTGAAGTGTTATGATGACTAAACTGGGGGCAGGTAAGCAAGAGGCGAACGTATCCACGATAACTCATAAGCAAATCTTTCTTTGTTCTGGAATGACCATTTCCTCATATCTAGATATGGCCTTCAGCTCTTTGTTTGCACGTTCACTTTATGATGATTTAGCATTACGCCACATGCACAACGGAGCAAGAATTTCAGAGTATTGTTCCTTATTTACAGGACAGGGATGATCCTACAGTCACCAACCACTGAAATGATTATGCAACCTCTGTCATCATCCAGTCAACCCAGACGCCTCTAATATTATTCATAGCTTTATGAGCCTCCCTACAAACCATCTTTTGTGTTGCAGGCTGCTCCTTTGTGCCCTCCTCGATGGCGCCTCGCATAGTGTTCTTCGTGTCCCTCGTCTTCGGCTACCTGATCTACCAGACGTACACGTCAGTCCTGATGTCGAACATCACCGCCAGGAATTGGCAGCTTCCCTTCACCTCCCTGGAGAACATCCTGCGCAGGGATGATTACCTCATCCAGACGGTAAAGGAGAGGACGCCAGATGAAGCAGCGGATGTAGGTGCACAACTCCTACTAGTTATTATTGATGCAGAAAGTAACGTCGTAACAACGTCACCCAGAATTCTATACTGGTAGAAGCGTGACAATATCAATACCAAGAGAACATGGAAAAAATATAAAATATTCCATTGTAGATAGATACCAATTTAAACGATAGCAATAATCAAGTAATTAACATTTTTTACATTACAAAATTCGGAGGTCTATTGCCAGAGCAACAAAGCTTTCACCTATCCCTATCCTGAGTAACATCAATCCAATAATCCCACTAGTCAGCGGCCATCTTTAGGAAGCCATAGTGCACGGCCATCTTTCATCCAAGATGGCCGTACAGTACACTAAGACTTCCTAAATTGCTTCCACTGCATTACCATCTTCATCTACCTCTTTGCATCACGTTTCTCAACACAGACCTTGCAAACATTTCTTTCCTCTTCTATGTGCCACATAGTCCGCTCATTTAAGCTTTTTTGATTGAAATATTCATCGGTATCAGGAGATGAATATTGTGTCAATCTACTCAAAATAGAGAATTGTATCAAGCAAGAATTCATAAACTCAATCACCAGCCGTTGCTCTCCCAGGCATTCAAGGAATGTCATGTCAGTAGTTAACAAACCTTCCTGGATTATTGGCAGTTTAGGTGCTGATCAACAGGTATTGCAGGGCAATGACCAGGGAGACGGAAGAAGGAATAAGTTAGAGAGCAACGGGTGGTGAGAGGTCTTTTATCTTTGGTCTTGGAGCTGAAAGCAAGAGGGAGAAACTGAGCGAACAATCACAGGCTTACGCTAAGAGCTATCTGCGAGGATCTTCATCATCTCCGATAGTCAGGTATTATCCTATTTCAATCATGTTTGATCCAGACTTAAAAGTGTAGTATCCAAGTGATTGTGTTTTGCCATTTCTGAGTGTGAACAGTTAACCTCTCGCGCCTTACCACCGAGCAATCTGCAAGTGCTCACATTATAGAGGATGAATGATACTTTGAGTTACATCACCCATCAGGACGGTTGAGGTTCCTGGTTCGATCCCACGTTCCTAGCAGAACTTTACGATATAGATTAAGCAGTTCAGTATTATGTAAGATCCAATAAATCACCTGTTTCTTCGTCTGTTTTAGGTCTGAGGATTTATTTCAAAATGTCTCAATTCGCGTTTGTTCTTCATTACAAGGAACGACGTTACTGTTTTGTTAAATTTTAGCCTTCAGATTATTTCATATTTAACACGTATTACATGAATAAGTGAATGGCTTATTGCAGAAAGGGACCTGAGTCACATTTTTGAGATATCGGAGTTAATTTTTTCATCTCCACTGTGTCTAGCAGCATACTGCAGGCGGGTGCATTGAGGGTTGCAAAATTAACTATTCATTATGTTGAATATTTGAGCCAACAACGGCACATTTCTTTCTTACACTATTAATATTATACGATTTTTCATTGTTTTTCTCAGAATTGTGCAAAAGTGACTCAGGTCCCTTTCTGCAATAAGCCATTCAAGTGTATTTTAAACCACCTCCTTAACATGATTATAGTTTATTACTATTTCTCGTAAGTACTTGAATATCAAATCTGATTTAAATGAACTATCGTGAATAAGTAAGTTTTGATTTTTACGTAACACTTGTCAGTTTGTAACCGTGAAATTAGTGTACTATTTGGTAATTTTAATCCAGTTTCCCTTGCTGTTTTAAAACATATCTGAGCATTAATGTAATCTATATTTACATATTTCTCTAGCAAGTCAACATCACCTGCGTACACTGAGTTACACTATTCAATATTAATCTTGCTTTGCTATCTTGCATCTTCCTAGTAACATTCTAAGACAAAAAAACTAAAGGAGATAAGGGATCTTGTTTGAACTTCTCTTTAATTGTAGATGAATGAAAAAATGATAATAATAAATTTAAAATTTCTGTAAAAACATGCGGAAAATTTACGTCCCTCCATATCCTTACAGTATCTCAGCAAGTGGGACGAGCTCATGAAAATCTTCTATCTGCGGTTGCGTGTGGAGAACAGCAGCTACATCGACAACACCTACGAGGCCTTCGACAGGGTCTGCAAGGAGAAAGCCGTGCTCTTCATCAGCGAGGACCTCACGTCGTTCGATCCTCGGAAGATCCCTTGCAAGATAGTGTCTCTGCCTATCACCTACTTCAAGGAGCGCCTCATCTTTGTAGGTTATAACGAATTCAAGTGCATGCCCATCTTCAGCGATATGTAAGTACGGTTTCATTATTTACTTCCCAGGTAGCACGTAAGCTTGTGGCAAGCTTACGATAGCTTCTTTGTAGCTTGTCAAAGTAAGGTTGATACGGCAAGCTGGATGCAAGTTCGATGTAAGTGGTACTCGCCAAGCGAATGTTTGCAAGCACTTTTGCTTTGCAGAAAGGCTAATGCTGAAAGCTTACAGCTAGTTATAACAAGCTTGATGCAGGCTTGCCTTGGCAAATTTGCTGCAACTTGGACTTGTGGTAACTAATCTCACAGATTGCCATGGACAGCTTGTTGCAAGCGTCTTCACATGGCATGGCAAGCTTACCCCACGCTTGCAGCAAGGTATCTGTTTCTTCTTGGTTACCTTCAGTACTCTGAGATAATCTTATACTGAAACATCGATAAACATAAAGTAAACAACGTCGCCGATAAAGAACATACATTCTTAGGTGGCTTACGGGGAGAAGGTATCAGCATTGGAAGTTAGTAATCAGAAAGCTATAGAAGGGATAGCCTAGTTGGTGTATATGGGTACACGACTAGTTAATGATTCAGATATCATATTGACGTTAATGATTTAATAGCAAAATTATGCGCTCATAGATGTACAACATAAAATATATATTGTCTGGTGAAGTTGAAGGATAACTTTTTCCACGTGGAAACGTGCCTTTGTCTTATGTGGTACGAGTTATAACTAACTAACTAACTCTCTAGCCTTCTTAAACCCGAAGGTTTATGGCTGCAGCAACACAGGCCTTACATCTGTCCCTATCTTGAGCAAGATCTATATACTCTTTTCCATCTCTACCGATTTCCTTTAGGTCCATCTCAACGTTGTCCCTCCATCTTCGCCTTGGCCTTCCTACAGGTCTCTTACCATCAGGTTTCCCAACAAGAATCCTGTGAACTCCTCTTTCCTCTCCCATTCGTGCCACATGGCCTGCCCACCTAAGTCTTCTTGATATAATTATTCTAATAATATCTGGACATGAATACATATTATGTAGTTCTAAATTATGTAACCTTCTCCACTCACCTGTCTCCTCATCCCTTTTAGGTCCAAATATTTTCCTAACGATCTTATTTTCAAATACTCTCAATTTATGTTCCTCTTTTAATGTAAGGGACCAAGTTTCACACCCATATAATACTACAGGCAAAATTAATGTTTTGTATATTTCAACTTTTAGTTTCTTAGATATTAAACGAGTTATACTTGGGTGAAAATCCTTAACGGGCCGAATAAATTGACAAGTTGGGTCAACTTCTAATTGTGTAATTACATCATCATTCTCAATGTTAGTGACAGTGGTACTACATTAGCATGCAATGTTAATTGGACATTATCCAGTAGTTTAGACTATACTTATTCTAACACTACGTTTCGAGCAGTGGCGTGCGGTGACATTTTCCGTTGAGGTAAGCAGATCCCGAAAAATTAAGAACACCAAGAATTCATTGCTTCTACATGGTACGTTATAATGAAAAAATGAGCACTCTACCTGATACTGTTTCCACAACGTCTCTAAGGGAAAGATGAATGTCCTGGCGCAGTTGTTCATTTTTTCGAATTTCAGTTGGTCTGTTGTCAAACGTATTTAATGCAACAGACGGATGATTGAAACAATTTTCAAGATTTTCACACATTGCAATATTCACAAATCCACTTTGGCACCACGTAGTACTTTCCGTAGAAATAGTAAACAATGCCAACACTAAACTTTCTGAAGCAAACAAATAAAAATTCACCCGCCTGAAAAACCGTAACTTTTCACCTCGCAAAGCGCTTGGAAAAAGTGTGACCGCGGCAAGGGAGTTTCACCAACTCTATTTGGCGGATGTGTCCATGGACAACGTTCGGAAACGTTTATCTTCACATAGAATATGTCATCCGTGTGTCAGCTATCATATTTTTATTGTTTTGAAACTTTATAGTTTATTTATGAATATAAACTTTAAGTAGCTTGGTGGGTATGCTACATCGCTGACAGTATACAGTACACTTGGACACTTAATCGTGCAGTTCGCAACACTGAAGACATCAGTAGAGTGATCCGATGGCACTCTGGCTTTCTTTCAGGATTACCGGTTGGAAAACAAAATTTGCTTCCAACACAACCTACCCTCCCATTCGATACTTCAAGGTCGCCGGGGGATTTCTTGGGGGTCCTTGTGGCAGGGTGATACTACGCAGATGTTTTGTCAACACGCCGCGAGAGGGTGTTGATGGCCTCATATCGGAAAAGGACGAACCTTGGAGGCTTGCAGGTTGATATTCTGTTGAGGCAACCCGGAAGAAATAATGAGAAACCAAAAGTTAAAGAATTAATTTGTAACAGTTATGCTGCGTGCCACCACTGCTGACCTTGCTGTACCGGAGTGCACGCGCATGGTTTCGAGAGAGCACCTTTTCTTTCGTCTTCAGATGAAATTTCTTTTGTCGGAGGTGGGAATCGATCCTACGACAGAACTGTGGTTTTACTACAAATCCGATGCTTAACATGCGTGGAGTGAATCACATAGAATTCAGTGGAGCACGTTAACAGTACTACACACATTGGAAACTAAGGAAAATCTCCCGAAACGTAGTGTTAGAATAAAAATAGTTTAAAAGCACTAGACAATGGATAATGTCCAATTTACATTGCATGCTCATGCTTACATCATCATTACACACATTAAGACATACTAAAGGGACTCAATGATTACTTTAGTAAGTGTCATTTGTTCCTATTAGACTCTACTTGTGTGTCACCACCAGGTGCCCTTTTAAAAAGAATCCCTCCTGAGCTCAGTCACCCTGGGAATGTTGGCTGATAGATTAATTTGTTGCAAAATTAGACAGAGTGATATGAATTTTGCATGTGCATTTCATATTTTACTTCTTTTTTCACCTTTGGCAAATCTCTACGACGAGTGTGCTTGCTATCAGCTTGGGTGAAGCCTCATATCTGATTTGGGTTAGTAGTATTGTATAATTTCTGCCATTCTCCCAAACTTGAACATTTGATATTATTTTTTACAGAATAAAGAAACTCGAGGAGGGAGGAATTCTGGAATACCTGAGACGGAAATGGCGACCAAGGCGTGATACTGAAGAAACAGAAAGCCTGTTGCCCATAGAGATGGCCCAAGTCAAGCCGATATTCTTTGTTTACATTGTTTCTGTGGCAGTTTCCCTGTTCCTGGTATTGGTTGAGATATGTTCTTGGAAATGCTGCCACCGTAGCGCCAAACAAAAGGAAACGCAAGCGCCTCCACCTTATAGCACCTTATATCCTGAGCGGGACAATTTGTATTTGCCTTTCTACAAAGGAAATGGTGCTAAACATAGAAAACGGAAGTGATAATTCTGACAATGAATCGACTAGGAAAGTCAAGTTAAAATCTGTCGGTCGACAACTAATATTAAGACCTTCAGTACTCATATTTTACTTACTATCTCTGTTTAAAACACTGTTCTGGTTTCTGTGTGATATATTAATAAATACTGTAAGTGTTCGCATTACTAAATACCACTGAAAACCGTTGCTATTTACGTATTTATTTATTCACGAAATTCAAGGTATTCCAAGGATATTGATTATTCAATCATTTGATGTACTGCAAATCCTAATATACTAAATGACTCGCGCACTTCCGACGTGGCCTTTGCGCTCGCCGACGTGGTTCTCTTATTTCAAAAGTTTAAACGTAACATAGTACATAAATTATAATGATCATTATTTGTACAATCTAATTGTATAGTTCCGAATCCTCGTGGCTGACAAAGAATCAGCCATGACAGTCATACCAATCATCTGGTTGAAATGAAACCTCACGCCAACTGTGATTGTTCCTCATACAAGATCACTATGGATGGTTTTTCTTCCACTTGCCTGAATCATATCTAATAATTTAGCCATCATAAAAGTTTGTCCGTTTGAAGGTTTGTCTGGTTCTACCATCTCTACTCTCCTTCCACTGCTCAACCTACTACCCTCATTCACAATCAGAATGACTCAACCAAACGTCCTGTTACACTTCTCTCCTTGTATGTCTACTTCTTACTGTACTCCGCCATATAGTCAGCAAACACTATCCTCGCCACTGTAGATGGCACCTCTTATTTTCTCTCTTCTCTCTCTCTATCACACACACACAGGTCTATTGCATCAATTCGATTGATTCCTTCCTCAACAAGACAACCAAACCGCACAATCCCAGCAACCCTTTCCTGAGAGAACTAGCCCATCTTGTTCTGATATGCAACAACTTCAGCTTTATTTTCTGTAGGTCCAAGGGATAAGGACACGGACACATAATGATACTCAACAACCCATTGAGGGTCTAATCCTCTCTCTCTCTCTCTCTCTCTCTCTCCAGACTGGGGTTGGTTATCCCTTCTTGCTTGTATGCTGGGTCAACACTGACAAAATGCATTCCCATGTGCGAAAAAGCCACCACCAATGAGTCTGTGGATCTATTTATATACAGCATCTTTGTTTGATACGCGGATCCATTTTTTCAGTGGCGTGCCCACGGGGTGTAGTGGAGATCATCTCATAAAACCCATCTCCTCCTCCTTTGGCTCGCGATTTCTACAAAGAGAACATCAGATGCTGGAAAATACGGAGGAATATAAGACTGATTACTACCGTAAATAAAGAAGACATAACTCAGCTTTTGGAAAATCCTGGACACGCCATATCAAGTAATATTTCGTCGTCTGAGAACGAGAGGAACGTAACTCCATAAATGCGGTGTTTACTTTCGTTTAAATAAACTCCTCTATTTGTAGTCAGATCGATATATCTCCACTTCTAATCCTTGGCAGTGGTGCAACCACAGGGAGGGCATTGCCCCCCCCCCGCAACATTGGAAGGAAATCAATTCTAGGGGGGAGCAAACATCGACGGCCAAGGGCACCTTCAGGGTTACACAGAGGGAATATTGGCCATCTAGATTTCAAAATTTATGCAAATAAAAATACATTTTGTAAACTTTTCGAGCTTGCTTCGCTCGCAATATTCCATTTCGTAATATTATCAAGTTCCGAGCTGTAGCTAGGGGACGCCGAACGATGTAAATGAAAAAAGTTGTAAAAGAGAGAATGACATGGCGCGGGGGCAGGGGGCATTGCCTCCCCAACTTTGGACGGAAGCTAATTCTAGGGAGGGGGGCAAACATTTAAATGAAGAAAAGCAAGATTAGCAGAATCTAAGAGTAGTAGGACAAAATGATACTCAAGATGGAATTAGTTTTCATATATTTCTTGCATTTTTCTTCCAGACTGCCAAGAGCACCTGCAAGGGGCAGAGAGGGACAATTGCTCCCCTCTCGATTTCAAATTTTATGAAAATAAAAATACGCTTCGTAAAATTTGCTCGCTCGCTTCGCATATTGTATGTTTTCCTTGCAGTCTCATCAAGTTTAGAGCCGTAGCTAGTGGGCGGAAAGAGTCTGACCTGGGCCCCGAACGATGTAAATGAAAAAAATATGTAGAACAGAGAATGCCATGGCGCCCCGTGAAATTATTCACGCCCTATTAAATCAATGTTGTTTTCAGTTTGCAAAAATTGGATCTGAAAATTTTCTTGCTCGCTTGCTCGCAATATGATTATTTTCTATAATGCATTGTAAATTAATAGAGAGAGAAATAAGACGAAATGTGTTCTTCAGACTGTTGTTGGTAAACAGTTTTGTTTTAAGGGAAAGGAGCACACACATGTGACATACAATTTAATCATTTTTGCTGTTGGTTTGTTATGAGGTGGATGAATTGATTATGTAATGTATTTGTATATATGCATTAAAGAAACATTGAATAAGTGCACAATGTTGTGTTAACATGTTGCATATGAATTTTCTTATTTTACGTCGCTCCATGTTGCATACGTGTATGTGTAAAACATATGTTCTACACAGTGGCGGCGATTGGGTTCCAAAACCGTCGAGACAAGGTGCCAAAACTGGGGGGAAGACAGTGTATTTCCCTTTGTATATAAGATTTGGCATAGTGCGGGGGCAAAAGTGGCGAAAAGTGGGAGGCAACTGCCCCCCTCGCCCTCCCTAATCGCCACCACTGGTTCTACATGAAAGTTACACGTGTCATATATACAAAAGGAATTATATTCGTCATTTTTGTTTTTGAAAAATACACTTTGTGTGCTTGTTTTCCATTAATTAGCTAATGTGAAATTGAACGTGTTGAAAAAATACCAGAAAAATGCCAATATGTAGTAATAATAAATAATAATAATAATAATAATAATAATGCCATTATCATTATTATTATTTTTCTATTATTATTATTGGCAAGTTTATCCTCCTGTTACTTACCACCCACCCCTCAGACAGAAATTCGTGGTTGCGCCTCTGATCCTTGTAGTCACGTATCTCCAATTAATTGACTCTTTTTCAGACATATTTGTAAGAATACATTGTTTCTTCTCTCCTGTGAATTTGATAAATTTGAGTGACGTCCCTGTGGTTCTCACACGATAGTTTATTTATATTATATATTGATTCTGTATTGATCATTGTAACAGCATCCTTTGCATTCAGACGAATATATCATAAACAGCTCCTTGCAAGGAATTTCTTCACTCTGTGGCCGAGAACTTACTCAAACTCTGTTATTTTTTCCGGGTGACCGAGATAATTATTTGTTCGATTTCAGATCTCGCCACTGAAGTTCCTGAGTTCGAGTCTTGATCTGTGTTCTTTGTGAGGATAATTTAATCCAATCATCATTCATCCTCATCATCGCGATTAGCCAAAATCGGTAGAAAAGCAACGTAAAATAACAAAAATTCAAATACATCTTATTACTCAAGCCTGATGTTTCAGAACGCACGTTCGTGCCACGACTTCTTGTTTCTGGTGACGTAATATCGTTTGCTCTTCAAGGCTATACGGGGCAGGAACACTTTTTACCCTCTTGTTTTGACCTGTTACGCAGTTTCCGAAGAACTAAAACAGCAAAAAAGGGACCATAAAGGAAACTGCAACTCATTTCCTGCGCGTCTCTGGCATGACTCATTTGTGCGCTACTGTTGCGAGTTGCGACATTTTCTCGGAACTTCCTTTATCTTTCATCTCGCTGGACATGGAGATGAGTTTTCCTCTAGAGGGAAGATCGACGCTTGTTATATTTGCAAGCTGTTACAAGGTGTATGCATAAAGGTGAATGAATTAGAAGCAGTGAACGAATATTGATTAATGTGGATGAGAAATGACGTCAAAGAAAGGTACAAAAGAATCAATGGTACATTATTACTACATTTTTTATGCATAACAAGTGTAATTTGTAAATTAATGTGATTTTTAAGGTTCTTGCGAATTTCACCATATACCCATCCATAGGCGTTCTGAAGAGAACAAGGGAGGGTTACTGCCCCCTGGAAAATAATGTGAGTCTAAAAGTGTATATTTCACATATACATAATTTCATTTCAGCCAAGGTTATTTGCGTTCTTATGAATAACTGATAAAAGTAAATCTGGAGCAGGATTGTCGCAGGACAATGCCATTTACAAGATTCTAGAGGTAGGTGAGTTCATTATTTCTTTTTAGGGTGGATAAATATATCGGGTACAGCCTACACATAGGTATATACCCTCTTGACTGTCACAGGAACGCGATAATTTCAAATCAAAGCAATGTATTTTGAGGGCAGCATGTCCATATATACACAGAAGTAATTTAGCAGGCCACGGAGGGTACAATTTTAATAGTTTCAATTTAATTGTTACTCTTTACTTATTATTAATAAATACTTTTCAAATATAGCCAATAACATTTCCCCTATGAACAATATCAATCTGAATATTGTCTTGATGTACAGTCACCGACAAAACAAAATGGGACACCTAGCTCCTGAAATGCTGGCTTCACTGCAATGTGTTTATGTTGTTCAGGGTTCGAAATGGAAATTTTCACGAAACGGAACGCTTTACTTTCTTTAACATGATGTCTTGAGATTACCGAGGAGTGAAATGATGCGCTGTATTCATGGCCGTATTTAGAGGGGGGGTTTCTAGGGTTCAAACCCCCCCGAAACATCTGACATGTTGGATTAATGGAAGTTCAGAAACGAAAATCTGTAACTCTTTTCAATTTTTTTTTTGAAGCATTACAAAAATACAAGGAGACAATGTTGAAACGAGCGAGCTAGAATTTCCATACATTTGGAATTCTGAAAGTTGAGTGAAACAGGATTTATTCTCGGAATTGCAGCCTACCAGCGACCCCCTCCATTTTCACTTCTGCTGTCCTCTTTCCAGTGTTGTCCCTGTGTCACAAGGAATATAGACTAAAAATTCCTTTTTATTGTTGTCCCAATATTCCATTTCCAACTTTTAAATTCCCTGTCCGATAAAGTCGAAAATCCCCCTTCATAGGAGTTCAAACCTACGATCTTCAGTTTCGTAGCACATTACGTTCACGATTGAGGCTACAATCCATGCACCAGGCGAGTTTTTAAAGAGAATAAATGGCTCCACACTTTTCAAAATTCCAAAAATTAAGTTTTAAGGTCAAACAACAAAAACTTTATGACTAAAATTTCCATTTCAATTTTAGAGCTTTTTCTTGAAGGTATCTTAAAATTTAATAACAAAGTATAATAATTGGGCATTTCAGTACACACTGTATGAAACTTAAAAAAAAAACCTTTATGCTGGATATTCACTCATTATTATTATTATTATTATTATTATTATTATTTTGGAATAAAATTGTTTTATTATTATGAAATTTTAATTATTATTGTATAATTATTGTTATTATTTATATTATTCAAATTTCTGGCGACGCCCATGGGAACAATTATGAATGAACCCCCCCCCCCGAAAAATGTTCCTGCCTACGGCCATGGCTGTATTACAACTAATAATAGTTAATAATAAAATATTTACATAAACATGAAAAAATATAAAATACAATGAACACGAGCCTCCTGGAATTTTCATCCCTTTTTAAAGTTTAAACAGGCGGAAATCGTCAATGGTAATTCAGCTTGCCTAACTGGGGAAACAATTTTGCCCACTTTATACAGTTAGGTTTATCAGGGAAACTATAAAAGATGAAAATGTTAAAGAAATAAGAATTATCTTGTGCAGGAGGATACCTCCGTCAGAACAATCCGATCCACAAGACACGACAAATAATAATAATTTACAGACAAAAAAGTAAAAACGAGTTAAAGACACAAAAAAAGATGAAAGCAACATACTCTGCTAAGGCCACTCACGGCAAAACCCATTTCCACTTGGAAGGGAAGTTTATGTGAATGCCATGATATACGAGGTTTGTTCAAAAAGTATCCGACATTTATTTATAAAAAAATTGTGTATTCAGATACCACAATCTTACATTAATCTCCTTCAAAGTAGTCCCCTTGGGCTGCCACACACTTCTCCCAACGGTTCTCGCACTGTTGGAAGCAGTACTGGAAGGCCTCTTTTGGGATTGCGCGGAGCTGGTCCGTTGCATTTTGTATGGTCTTCTCTGAACTGAAATCTGGTTCCTTTCAGGGGCATTTTCAGCTTGGGGAAAAGCCAGAAATCACATGGAGCCATGTAGGGGTAGGGAGCCTGACGAAGCACTGGTGTGCTGTGTTTGGCCAGGAAAGTCTGTATCTCCAAGCGGAGTTTCTTCTGCTCGATCGTTAGCAGCTTCTGCACGAATTTCGCTGAGATTCTCCTGAGGCCCAAATCATTAGTCAAAATAGAATGAACGGATCCAATGCTGACGTCCACCTAGTCTGAAAGTTCTCTGATCGTGATTCGACGATCCTGCGTCACCAGGGTCCTCACCTGGTCAATGGCAATCTCATTTCTGGATGTTGAGGGCCTACCAGAACGTGCTTCACTCTCCATTAACGTGCGGCCATCTTTGAGGAGGTTGTACCACTCCTTTATCTGTGTGGCGCCCATTGCTTTGTCCCCGAAAGCCTGTCGAATCTTGCGGATTGTTTCCACTTGGGATTCTCCAAGCTTGACACAAAATTTAATGCAGTAGCGTTGTTCAAGTTTTTCAGTAATTTTGTCGAACACGAAATTCCGACGCCGCTCACTTACACCTGCTCCCTCATCGGCGGTCTGCCGGCGACTGACTGCTTCTGCAGGCAGGAAAAAAATGCGCATTAGGATCACCTCAATACGTGCATCAAATCACGCCTCCCTAACTACATTTGTTTACGCCAAAAAAATAAGGCCGGATACTTTTTGAACAAACCTCGTATATGTTTATGAAACCAACGAAAGGGATTTGGACCCATTAAACCCTTGCTTTATATACGGCCATGGACGCGCCACTGGTTTTTTAAGCAAATGTCTTGCTCTTGACTTCCCTATGACAACATCCTGCTGACATCAGTGGCGTGTCCAAGGGGGTTGGTGTAGTCATAACCTCCTTTGGCCCAGTATTTCTAGCTAAAGAACGTCAAAGGAAGGAAAAGATGGAGTTTGGTTTGAGTTGGTGTTTTAAGTCCACTTTATGCACAGTAAGGCTAATCGGGACTGGACCTACAGTTTAAAGTGTGATCCGAACCACTTGTGCCTCCACCGGGTATCGAACCCGGGACCCCTCGATTACAAGGCAATGACGCTACCACTGCGCCATGGGGGAGGCCCTGGAAAAGATGGAAATATGTGGGATGACTACTAAAAAAGGTATACATACCCCTTTCGAAAGTCTTGGGCACGCCACTGCCGGCGTCCATTGTCCATCACGCTTGCGACAATCGGCCAAAAAATAACTAAAGAGAAGAAAACAACAAAGTATTTTAGTCGCAATCTACTATGACGCAGTTCATTCTTCCATGCTCAAAAGAAATTGAAAAACAAACTGTGCAGAAAAAAAGGAAGGGCAAGAGAGCAGTTGGATGATAAAGTCAGTCATTTCGGTCTGTGCCATCACAGCTGACACAATGAAGATCTTCGTCTTTCTCTTGGTGGTTATCTTAGTTCTCCTGGACGGCCACCAGGCGGTGCTTCACTACGGCAAACTCTCGCACGGCAGATTCAAGAGATTCCTGCAGAGGTACCCTTGCTTCAATTTCACCCCTCCTCAGGATTTGAATCTGAAGCAGGTGAGTGGTCAAAAACTGAATTGAATTTGCTTCAATTGCTGTTTTAAGTTCATTTTATGCACAGATAAGCTAATCGGGACTGGACCTACAGTTTAAAGTGGGATCCAAACCACTATGTAATTGCAATGTGATTCTCCACAGGGTATCGAACCCGGGAGCCCTTGATGTTACAACTACGTCTGAAGTCACAGATTTTCTGGTTTAGATTATATTATAGTGACACGGTGTTGGTTTTTTTTTTCCTTTTTCAATTTTTTTCGGTGTTACTTTCCCCAAAATTCGCGTTTTTATTTCACCATGCTTTTATGCCAAGTGTATCTAAAATTATACTTTCATCGTGCTTTTAAACTAGTATTTTAAATTGTAGGTCACAATGCCCGCGCCTGTTCGTAACAATCTCATACGTTGACAACGATTTCTCAGGAAGTCATTTCCACTATTTCTTTCCAATACCTACGTTATGGCTCCCGTGTGACGGTAGATGATCACTCGATCTCCTCTCAAATTGTACCACTTCGCTCAGGACTGCAACACGGTTCTCGGCCGACAAATGCCGATGTTACAGCTTCAGTTTTACGGTAGGTGCGCACCCGATTTCCCGTCAGAACGCCGCCACTTTCCTCGGTGATGGAAAACGTCCAGTATACAAGGTGAAAAATCGTTTCGGAACACCCATTTTCACGTAGTTGCATGTAGCTGTCGGAATTATTTCATACGTATATAACATGCACCCTAGGTATCTTCCGGATACGATTTTGGAAAACGTGCACTTTTAATTTTTTAAGCCTAAAGCCCAAGAATAATGTATTTTCGCTCTTTTTTCGTTTTTTAAAGCACAAAATGTGTTGTAATTCGCGAAAAGGCCACAATTCGTATTTTATTCCAAATTCGCGTTCGAATGGATGAAAAAAAATGTTCAGAACACATACATAAACACTTTTTTTCTAGAAATTAACATTTCAGGTATTATTGCACTCGCGAGAATCAAGGTTCCTATTTATAGATAAAGCAGGGACTATGAAACAGAAAGACCCAGGAAGGATACCATAGGCACACAGGGTGCCTAGGCACACCCTAATGGGCTGCTTTATCAAAGAGAATTAAAGACAGATATTTCAATATGAGAGAAAATAAGCGGCAGTTTGTAAGAAGTTGAAAATGTCATTACTTGGTACAGTGTCTCTCAAAAGTTTTAGGACAACGACATTTTAAACTAGGCAACCCAATTTACACAAGCCGTTGGTGGGTTGCGTGCAGAGTTAGGCTCAATTTCAGGGTTGCCACATGCACAATAGATATTTATAAAATACGCGAAAGAAATATAAACAATTATTATTGTATAAAATTATTAAAAATATCACTATTATATCGCAAATGACAAAATTCTCTCTGAAAGAAAAAAATAGGTTTTCTAGTATTTCATCGCTGATGAGCCTACAGTAAGGAAAAGAGGTGAGAGGAAACGAAGGAGAGGAGAAAGAGAAAGCGAAAGGAGAAGAAGAAAAGTAGAGGAGAGAAGAAAGTGAGGATAGACGAGGAGAGGAGATGTAGTGAGGAGAATGGAAAAAGATTCGAGGAGAGATGAGGAAAAAAGAACAAAGAAGAGAAAAGAGGAGGAAAACGAGAGGAGAGGAGAGGAGAGGAGAGGAGGAGACGAGAAGAGGGAAATGGAGAGTAGAGTAAAGGAGAGAAAAAGAGAAGAACGAAAAAAGAGAGTGCAGTGGAGTCGGAAATCTAAGACAGGAAGGGAGATAAGAGGAGTGGAGAAGAGTGGGATGGAGATAAGATACAAGAAAAGTAGGGAAGGCGATATGAGATAAAAGCAGAACAAAAAGAGGGGATAGAAGAAGAAGGAGAAGGAACTGGAGAGAAGAGGTAGTTGCAGAAAATATCGTCTGAGCGTCAAGAATGGATGCATTGGTCAAATTATCGACATGAAACATTCAATAACATTTTGAAATGTATTGGAGAATATATTAGATCGGTGCGAAATGCCTTTTGGCTGAGTTCAGAGCAAATTAAAATCTTCCATGTAAGATCTTTGATTTTACCTGCGATTACACCACTAAAAAAATGAACGTAATTTTTTATATTTATAAGAATTATTCTCTACTTCTCGGTTCGTTGAAATTGAGATTTTGTAATTCAATATTTCCCCTCCCCCCATCGTTAATTCCAAACTGAATCATTCCGTTTCACACGGCGTGAACAATGAACACAATGGGATATGTCTAAAACTTACGAAAATTTTCTGCCAACGGAAGGGTTCGAACCTACGACCATCAAACTGACAAACCTGAACGGTAGCCACTTCCCTACAAGCTTTCGTTCCTTAAACCAGGTAGAAGAACCGCTACACCACGCCTTTACCTTCGAATGAAACAACATTTTTTTTAAGTATTCTGTCCTTTTAATATTGTAAATGTCGTTTGGTATACGTGTAGTTGAACTTTGACTTTAATTTTGATTTCCTTTCTTGTAGTATAACCGATATCTTCGAGAAATAATTTTCGAAGTGATTAAAGCGAGAATATTGGTAGTTGTGAAAATGCCAGTTATTTCTTCTAACTTATTATTGTGATTAGACATTACTAATGGAAAATATCTAGAGGCTTGAACATTACAGGACGATGTTCTTTTCCTGTGATAGTGTAACAGACAAGATGCTTGTTTACTGATGCAAGTCTTGTGTCCAGAACAGTCTTATGAAATGTATTTGCTGTTGCGTAAGATAACACGAAATAATTACACCGTGTGCGAACTACCAAATCTGTGCAACGTTATACGTAAACAGGCGGAAAATTTTATTCATAAAATCATGTCACATTTGACAGTATTAGTCAAGAGAGACTCGTGGGACACTGTGTTAAGGTGCTGGTCTAAATCCTTCGAATTTTTCTTCCTCGAAGAACAACAATTTCTAAGGAAGAGCAACAGTGATGATCTTTCTTATTTCCTTTAAATGCTTACACTTTCCTTTAATTGGGTTAAAAATAAATAAGAATATTGCTTGTATTTCTGTCATTGACGTAGACCAGAGAGAGAGACAGACAGACAGATATTACAAAATAGTTCAAATAGTGGGAGCGCCATTAAAAAGTCATGATAATTCTATGTTGCGTACTTAGAATAATTATTCATACAATAAAGAACATGTCTAATTATGAGTTAACAAAAAAACAATAATAAAGAGACATTTTCGCATCACGATTGCAGTTCGAAAAAGTCGGGACAGGGATTGAAAGTAACGCACTGTCCTGACTAAATCGGTGAATCGGACGGCTGCTAGCCTTGCATCAATGATTATAAAACTAAAACCACCCAATATTGCAGCTTGAAGACTTTTGCGCAAGAAACAGATTCATTTATGCAAGAGCAAAATTGAAATTTTTACACATTTCAAAAATCGACGATGTTATTTTCGTATTTATTTATTTATTTATTTATAGGTTCACATTTAAATATTTTAGGGTTCGAGGGGGTAGCATGACCCACATAGCCACTCACCTGGGTACTGACCTTACGTAGACAGTGCAAGAGAAATTTTGGAGAATCTTTCTATTAAATTTAGTATTTACATTCACCTTATGCTCAGATAGATTAAACCGTTTATTGACAATCGTGAACTTTTCGTTTAATAGATACTATTTGGTTTTAGACGACGGGAGAACATTGGTCGAATTTCCTTTCTTTCTCTTTTGAGAGAATATATACTTCTACAATAGCAATCGCGTTCGGAAACCGTGAAAAAAATGACTTGGTTTTCAAAGGCAGACAAGCTTGGTAGTCTAGCTTGCTCGCGATCAAAGTGACTCACTCACGCTATTCAAGGCCGCTTCTTATCGCAAAAGTGCTTCGATGAACAGTGTCTGCACCCAGCACGTTACAAGTGACCAGAGTTGAATTTTAAAGAGAATCTGAAGAATGGTAGATTTCATCAGAGGCGGCTAGGTAGGCACCAGCTCAACATGCAATAGTTTAAGTGATAATTCCTGACAAACAAAAAACCGTATTGAATAATTATTGGGATAGTAATACGTGTATCCGCTCCTTTTTAACAATGTAAAGCTCGAAGACAATCTGTATTCCATTTATTTATATTGGCAACTTGGTCAACCGGAGGTTATTTTATCGCCTTCGATGATCGAATTGTCTGATCGATTATTTTTTGTTTACCCAGGAACATGCCCCATAGGAGATTTCCGAGACCGGGTTACGCTACTCACTCGTAGCTCCCCAATTTCTTCACGATGGTGGGTTTCTACCGGTCCCATACACAGGCCGAGAACCTAGAGAGTGAGCATAGGCGGACTCGAATCCATGCCGTCCTGCAGTCGGAGTCCAAAGCACAGCTCCTTTGACCGCACGGTCACGGAGGAGGACTTTTCTTATCTTACCTTTGGCTAATCGCGACGATGAGGATGAATTATGAATAGAAAAATAAAGAAGGTCACGTACAAAGTAGAGGACGATCTTCAACCTCTTGGGATGACGAGTTCAAGCCCTAAATATGAGGATTTCAACCTTAGACGACCTCAATTTCAAAATTATAAACAAAATGCCTACTTACACTAAACTTCTCATCAAGGCCAAAATAGTTTGTAACTGTGAAACTACCCCTGAATACAAATTGACATTTTTTTTCCATGTGAGTAAGAATTCAAGGTGTGGCATACAGACATAGATGATACCTTTTGAGAAACAATTAACTGTACCCTGTCCCAGCATCTCTGGAGCAAAGCCACGCATAGCGGAAGAGAAGTGGGGAGAGGGGAGAGGGGATCGAGTGGACAGAGCGAATTAGTGCACGCTGCTGGGAAGGCTGGTAACTGCAGTGGCTTTCCTCCCTCCACGCAATCCCATTCCTCTCACGTGTTCATCGCTGCTCAGATACTTTTTTTCGTTCACCTGCTCCAGAGATAAGTGGGACAGAGTGTAGTTCGCATACATGTAGCAAGTAAAGAAACTTATCCCAGAATGAAAATTCCACATAGTTTTAAAACGTTTGTTTAAGCAATGAATAACTGGAAACGGATCACACATAATTCCCTTGCCAAAATCTAGTGGTCGAAAATGAATTTCAAGACATTTCATATCTATTCACCATATTCCAAGTTATAAGGAACTATTTCGTAGATGTTCATGAAACTGTTATAAAATTACAAATAAAATATATTCACAAGCTTAGATATACTAATACGAAGAAAGAAATTCAGAGTTAAATTTCAAATGCATGTGTATAAAGTAATTCTAGAAGTACAGAGCTATATCTGAGTATTTAACTTCTTTTTGGCAGATAACGTTACAATATTGAGGCGACAGAATAATTAGGAACTGTAGCTCCAAGAAAACAAAGGGCGTAGTGTATTGGTTAGAGTTCTTGAAAGCATTGCGGTCCCACGTTCGATCCTCCATACTAGATGTTCCTTAAAAAAGAATCCCTTCCATTAAACAAGAGCATGGTAACATTATTTGTAATAGCAGTGTAAAGTAGCTACATTGTTCTGCATATGAAATTTATAAAAAAAAATAAACAAATAAATGAATTGACACACGTTCAACGGGATATTTTTATATATAAGATCGTGAATTATGATACTCATACGATAATTGTGTACTGCTTCAAAGACATTGACAAATATTAATGAAAGAACTATTTATATGTGTGGCAATTCAGGACATGCTAATTTTACCCCTTTTCCCACTTGAGTTCAATGCAAGGATACCTCCGCAAATATCGAATGAAAAGTTCTCACCATGTGCAATTCTCCATTAAATGTTTTCGCCGAGTCTTACTACTTTCGTTTTCTTTGTTACAAACAATACTTGTTTGCACGTTATATGCAGGAGAGTTATCTACATTTCACATTGGTCAGCTCCTTTTACCTTACTTAAGGAGCGAAAGCTTGTAGGGTAGTGGCTACCGTTCAGGATTGTCAATCTGATGGTCATAGGTTCAAACCCTTCCGGTGGCAGAAAATTTTCGTAAGTTTTAGACATATCCCATTGTGTTCATTGTCCACGCCGTGTGAAACGGAATGAATCAGTTTGGAATTAACGATGGGGGGAGGGGAAATATTGAATTACAAAATCTCAATTTCAACGAACCGAGAAGTAGAGAATAATTCTTATAAATATAAAAAATTACGTTCATTTTTTTAGTGGTGTAATCGCAGGTAAAATCAAAGATCTTACATGGAAGATTTTAATTTGCTCTGAACTCAGCCAAAAGGCATTTCGCACCGATCTAATATATTCTCCAATACATTTCAAAATGTTATTGAATGTTTCATGTCGATAATTTGACCAATGCATCCATTCTTGACGCTCAGACGATATTTTCTGCAACTACCTCTTCTCTCCAGATCCTTCTCCTTCTTCTTCTATCCCCTCTTTTTGTTCTGCTTTTATCTCATATCGCCTTCCCTACTTTTCTCGCATCTTATCTCCATCCCACTCTTCTCCACTCCTCTTATCTCCTTTCCTGTCTTAGATTTCCGACTCCACTGCACTCTCTTTTTTCGTTCTTCTCTTTTTCTCTCCTTTACTCTACTCTCCACTTCCCTCTTCTCGTCTCCTCCTCTCCTCTCCTCTCCTCTCCTCTCGTTTTCCTCCTCTTTTCTCTTCTTTGTTCTTTTTTCCTCATCTCTCCTCGAATCTTTTTCCATTCTCCTCACTACATCTCCTCTCCTCGTCTATCCTCTCTTTCTTCTCTCATCTACTTTTCTTCTTCTCCTTTCGCTTTCTCTTTCTGCTCTCCTTCGTTTCCTCTCACCTCTTTTCCTTACTGCAGACTCATCAGCGATGAAATACTAGAAAACCTATTTTTTTTTCTTTCAGAAAGAATTTTGTCATTTGCGATATAATATAAATATCTATTGTGTATGTGGCAACCCTGAAATTGAGCCTAACTCTGCACGCAACCCACCAACGGCTTGTGTAAATTGGGTTGCCTAGTTTAAAATGTCGTTGTCCTAAAACTTTTGAGAGACACTGTACAAACGTGTACATTATCGCTGATGAAACGAGTGTCTATAGTTTTTCGATTTTATGATGTCATTGGAGAAAGAAGATACTTACTGCATTCTACTCTGTACTACAGCGCTTTTCTTCTATACCTGTCACAAGCTGCACGTGTGAGAGAGAGCTTTCTCCAAGCTTAAACAAGTTAAAACTAAATTAAGAGCAACTCAGAAGCAGGATAGATTGGAAGCTCTGCTCTTGCTATTTGTGGAACAGGAAAAAGCTTAGTCTATTGATAAATGAAGTTATTGATGAGTTTAAGAACATTGTACCTTTTGACAGACGTCTCTTGTTATAGATGACGTGTATTTTGATATATTTGTTTGTAACAATTATGAACATTTTGCGTGTGTGTAATTTCTATGCAATTTAATTTTTTCTACTACATATATTCAGAAATTTTCAACACTGTCATTTAGTGAATTTATATTCCTGTACAAACATCAGTGCAGTTAAAGCGCAAAGTGATTGTGTTGCAAAATATGCTATTAAAAAGGTACAAGACCTCATATTTTTTTCTTTGTGCACACCCAAATATAAGTTCTAGGTACGACTATGAAGGATACACTCTCAAACCCCATTAAAAAATTGCGTTGTAAGAAGATAAAAATGTTTGTTGTTTTATGCCAGTCTCATACGGTACTTATGTAGATCCTCGCTTCCAGATCGACTTCCAGCTTGAAACTTCATACTTTTTGTCCTTTTGTAACATCTTCTGTTCCTGAAGGCAGCAGGAGGGGTTTCACACGATCTTTAAAAATAACGACTGCACAAACACAATAAATAGTACTACACATGTTTACATGAAGATAACTGTTGAAGAAAAGGAAAAATAAGATTTTCTCCAACTAAGAATAAAATAATATTGGCACTGTTGAAAAATGTTCCCCTCAATCAAATACGTGGTCAGTCAAACTTCTTGGCGGAATGCGTAGCATAGTGCGCTACGACGCCAGAGGTCCCGGGTTCAAATCCTGTCCTGGGCATGGGTGTTCTTTGTGAGTGCCTCTTCATCTATTTCATGATATCGTCACTCATCCTCATCGCCCCGATTAGTCAAAAGTGACAGAAGAGCGATGATAAATAACAAAAATTAAATCATATATCGTCGATGTTTTCACGAACTGGCGAATGTGTCAACTCCCCTGCGTCACGAACCGGCGAATGGGCAAAATATTGATTTTGAGAAAAACGAAGTTGAAAGTAGCCAATTTTGCGTTACTTGCGAATCATTGAAAAAAATATTCGAGCTAAACTATATTTTGAGATAACAATAAATGCTGTGTGAGATGGTAGTTCACATGAGAAAGAACACCGTAGAAATAATTTTAATGAACAATAAATGAACAAAGGGTTTAATTGAATCTATTCGTCAGTTCGTGAAAAGAAAAAAAAAATTGGAATATTTTTAGCTTGATTCGTCATTGTAATTTTCACTAAAACTGCGAATTCTACAGTTTAAGGCTAAAACTTTCAACTTACTTATTGGATATTTATACAGAGTTAAATATTCGGCCAATCCTTAATACACTAACCATAACATAAACCATAACAGTATAATACGTAACAGTGAGAAACAGAGAAATTCACACAACACTAGACGTACCCGCAAATAAATTTCAAGAATAATAAAATTCAGGAAATAAAATGTAAGGAACAAAATAGTAACACATTGACCAACACTAGTCTGTTATCAAATACAAAGTTATTAGACGCAAAATGGTTGTACAATTAGTGGGGTAACCTGACATAGAAGTCTTTATAATCAGAATGAGAAATTACTGGTATTACTCCTTGACATAATGACAGCAAGTCCTGGTATTTTTTCATATGCAGTTTTGGCTTTGAAGTAAAAGCCCTAGGTGGTAAATTGTCCTCTTTAGCACTGCGTGGATTAGGAAGTGATATACTTGAGTGTGTGTTTAGGTTATGCGATGTTTCTATAATTATATTGGGACAACCCTTGCGCACTTGAATTTGCATGACTTTTGTCCAGTCTACGGGTTGACCCTCATTTGTTGTTCTAACTTTAGGTACTGCGAATATTGTTTCCAATCTAAGACATCTTAGTATGAAACTCATGAACGGCATATGGTTGTTTCTTTCTTGCCATCCTGATTGCCGGGATGAGTTGGACAGGGATGAAGATATCTTCACTCCGTCGAAGTGTGTTTTCACTTGTACTGTGAATAGCATCACATTCACTTTGTCCGTGACTCGTTTCGAAGAAGAAAACATGTATGGTGTTGATGTTTTGTGCTTCATTGTTTAAAAAATAAACGAACATAGAAGGCAGGATACTGTTTTTGTTCTGAGATGCGCATCCATCGGCGAAAAACGCTACCTGTTTTACGCCTTGTTCATCGTTCATCAGCAGAAACTTCCTTAAGTTTGTTGCAACTTCATTCGGACCTCTTTTCGCTAATCCTTTGTGCAGAACGTAGCAATGACCGCTTTTACTAGCTAATTCATAAATTGTAAAATTGTAGGCTGATAATTTTCTTTTGTAATGCAGTTCAGTTCGTTTGCTCTGTGGTAGATTTATGACTTGCTCCATGTCAAAGCAAGCAGCCACGAACTCCTGTGGATTTTGTACAGCTGTATCTTTCATCGCACTTTTAATTTCCCTCACCTTCTGTTTTTCCTGTATGTGCCTGTTATATTTTTCAATCAAGTCAGAATTAATAGAAGAACAATTAGCCGATTTCAATGAGTTGTACGTCTCACACAAAACACAAAGATCTTATTTTGGAGAACGAAATTTTAACTTCATACATTTAAAAACTGATCTCTATAAGGAGTAACATGCCGAGCTGTTTGGAAATTATTTTTTGAATAGTTCATACATCTTTGCAATACTTAAGTTGGACAACAAGTACTGTTGGCTAGAACTTCTGCGGCAAAAATTAGATTCCATCCTAGGGAACATATTTATGAGCTTTTTAATATCTGTACGCATTTTTTCGTTTCTTTCTTTTAACGTTGTCTGACGTCCACCTCTCTTTTCTTCTTCTACCATGCACTGGTTCTTTAACTTCATTAGCATTGTCCTTACTTGCCTCTCGGCAATTGCAAGTGTGTTAAGAAACATTTTACGACATACTCTTTGTCTTACGTTATGGTCATCTGGTAAAAAATAATGAAGCGTTCTTTCCTTCCTCTTTTTGTCTTCTGACTTCGTTGACCTTACAGGAGCATTGGAAGCGATGAACTTACTCAACCATTCTCGTTGTCGGGAAACATTTTCTAAATTATAATACGCATAATTAACTTTCATTCTTGTGTTGTCATAAAAGTCGTTGCACTTCAATCCTCTTGTTTGGCATGTCCGTGACTGACAACGTGGACGAAGCAATCTGTGTGGCTTGATCCCGTAGGGTTGTTTATATCTTGTACACTAACACGTCTGTTGTGCTCGGCGCAATCCATATTGAAGTGATTGTAACAAATCAAATCCTGACACGTTACGCATGCAGCGAATATTTCTTCTTCACAATGCAAGGAACTACATACAGCGCGAACATTCCTCGGTGAGGAATGTACGGACGATTCATTATCACTGGAAGATATAAGAAAATCAGGATCCTTGTTCTCATCATCCGCTAACGTTTCTGAAGAACTGTCAACGTCACTAACTACTGCACTCGAGTCATTCATAACACCACCTGAGCTCTTCTTTGGTACTGACAGAGGAAGTTCATCACCTGTTTCACCACTTTCAGAATCTTCTTCCACCCCGATCACAACACCTTCATAATAAATTTTCTCAGGATCCCACCACATTTTTACTTTCGCTCCATATTGCAACTTCTTCATTCCATGATTGAGTGTAAGTTCTTGGCTTCTGACGATGTTAGTACTGCCATCAGCCCACTTCACAAACACGTCCTTATTCATATCTTCTGAATAATTACACAACGAGCCACACCACTAGAAGGTTATTCTTCAAAATAATATCAAAGAAATATAACTAACTAACTACCTAACTCTCTAACCTTCTTAAACCCGAAGGTTCATGGCTGCAGCAACACAGGCCATCCATCTTTCCCTATCTTGAGCAACATCTATATACTCGTTTCCATCCCTACCGATTTCCCTTAGGTCCATCTCAACGTTGTCCCTCCATCTTCGCCTTGGCCTTCCTACAGGTCTCTTACCATCAGGTTTCCCAACAAGAATCCTGTAAACTCCTCTTTCCTCTCCCATTCGTGCCACATGGCCTGCCCACCTAAGTCTTCTTGATTTAATTATTCTAATACTATCTGGACGTGAATACAAATTATGTAGTTCTAAATTATGTAACCTTCTCCACTCACCTGTCTCCTCATCCCTTTTAGGTCCAAATATTTTCCTAAGGATCTTATTTTCAAATACTCTCAATTTATGTTCCTCTTTCAATGTAAGGGACCAAGTTTCACATCCATATAATACTACAGGCAAAATTACGGTTTTGTATATTTTAACTTTTAGTTTTTTAGATATTAAACGAGAAGACAAAAGTTTATGAAGAGAGAAGTAACATGCATTTCCTGAATTAAGCCTACTTTTTATTTCCTCTATAATATAATTTTCATTTGTTAATATTACTCCTAGTTATTTGAATTTGGAAACTGGTTCAAACGAGTTGTTATCAATAATTAGATTTTGATTATTACCTAACACTTGGTTTCGGCCTGTAAGCATATATTTAGTTTTCTCTTTGTTAACTTCCAAACCTATCTCTTTAGCAGTTTTGAAAAATATTTTAGCATTATTCTTAATTGTATTCACATCATCCCCCAGTAAGTCTACATCATCTGCATATTCTAACAACTGAGTCACAACATTTAATTTTAGTCCTTCTTTAGTTTCTTTTACCTTCCTAACAGCATATTCTAAAGCAAAATTAAAGAGCAATGGAGATAATGCATCTCCTTGTTTTAACCCATCATGAATTGTAAATTTGTCAGACATATTAATACCCACACGAATTTTACTTTCTGTTTCACTGGTGCATATTTTTATCATACTAACAAGCTTCTTAGGTATTCCAAACTCTACTAATATATTATATAATTTATCTCTTTTGACCGAATCATATGCTTTTTTGAAATCAATGAATAGCTGATGGACATTTTGATTATATTCCCACTTTTTTTCAAGTGTCTGTCTGATGTGAAAAATCTGATCTGTAGTTGATAAATTACGTTTAAATCCACATTGATAATCACCTATAATTTCATTAGCATATGGGGTTCGTCTTGTTAAAAGAATGTTGGATAATATTTTATATGTTGTTGAGAGTAGAGAAATTCCACGGTAATTATTGCAGTTCATTTTATCACCTTTTTTAAACACAGGAACAATTATGGATTCTTTCCACTGTTGAGGGATTACTTCATTATTCCATATTAAACAAATTAATTTATGAATTTGACATATTAATGAATTTCCACCATATTTAATTAACTCAGCTGGTATTAAATCAATGCCAGGTGCTTTGTTATTCTTTAGCCTTTTAATAGCATCCTTAACTTCAATCAAGTTAGGTTCTGGAACTAAAGGTTCTGCTGTGTGGAATTCATTTATTTCTGATTTATCTCCTACATGGACATTTAAAAGGTCATTAAAGTAGTTCTTCCATCTATTTAGAATATCGCTTGGGTCAGCTAGAAAATCACCGTTTTTATCTTTTATCAAGTTTACTTTAGGTTGCCACCCCTTTCTAAACTCATTTACACCTTTATATAAATCTCTGATATTTTTATTTTTGCTGTTTGTTTCAATTTCGTTAATTTTGCTTTTCAAGTAATCTCTTTTTTTACTTCTAAATGTGCGGTTAACTTCTCGCTTTATTCTATTATAATTGTTTGGATTTGTATCATCAGAGTTATTTAACCACCTAAGTCTAGCCTGATTTCTTATTTCTATTATATTATGACATTCATTATCAAAACATGGCTTACTTTTTCTCGGTTTATGGTAGCCTATACTTTCTTTAGCTGCTGATTCTATTGCATTACGTATGTGCTCCCAATTCTTATTTACGTCTGTTTCATTTATATTTTCATCATCATTTAACTCCTGCAAAACATCAAATCTATTTGACAGTTTAATTTGGTAATCTTTCTTAATTCTTTCATCAGTAAACTTTCCTGTATCAAATTTTAGAACTTTTAGATTTTGTTGCTTATGATTTATCACTGAGAGTCTCTCTCTTAATTTAGCAATTACTAAATAATGGTCACTGGCACAGTCAGCATCTCTATGTGTACGAACGTCAATTATACTAGTATGCCTTCTCTTATCAATGAGAATATGATCTATCTGATTATGAGTTTTACCATCTGGAGAAGACTAGGTATATTTATGGATATCTTTATGTTTAAAAGTGGTACTTTTCACAATTAAATTCTTTGAGGTTACAAAAGTAATCAATCTTATACCATTATCATTACTTAATTCATGAAGACTTTCTTTACCAATCGTGGGTTTAAATGTCTCTTCTTTGCCTATCTGTGCATTACAATCACCTAACAGAATTTTCATATCATAGTGATAAAATTTATCAAAGACCTGTTATAACTCTGTATAAAAATCATCTTTAGTATTATCATCTTTATCTTCCGTTGGTGCATGTATGTTTATTAAAATAAGTTTACACCACCTACCCTGTAAAACTGCATATGATATCCTATCATTAATAAATTCTACTGTTTTAAGAGCCGAGATAATTCTATTTAGAGGCCAGCATAGTCTGCCTTTTACCTACCCACTGCCCGCTTGCACGCGATAACAGGTTTACCTGCTCGCCTGCCCACGGCAACGAGTCGACTTGCGTCTCTACCCGGGTTCTTGGTCTTCTAGGCGCTCTGCGCTTACAAGGTAACTGGGCATTCAACAAGACCCGGGCGCCTGCAAAACCTGCTGGAAGGAAACAGCCCTCCGGCAGCGTGTCGCTCCAGGTGTTTCATCACCACGTGGACGGCTGCAGTCAGTGTTGCCTACTTACGTAGCTACTAAATCCTACGAAGTCCTAGGAGAAGCTTCTTCTCCAAGGAGAATTTATATACTTAGCGATTTCAGTTCAGCGTAAGCAGTTTCTATCTTATTGCCAGGAAATGCACGCAATATTACAGCTTCATTTATCTAAATGAATGATCGAGCAAACAAAAATCTCCTCACTGAAAACTAATTGTTTTTCATTGCATGGTGCCTTAACCAGGCACGCAGTGGCGCAACCAGAGGGGGCAGGGTGCATTGCTCACAACCTTGGACGAAAATTGTTTAGCGGAGGGGTCAGGGTGGGGATCAAACATTAAAGTACAAGTCTCATCAAGTTCAATGCCGTAGCAAAGGGGTAGCGGGAGTCGGCCCTGAGCGCCGAACGATCTAAGTGAGAAAAGTTTTAAAACAGATAATGCTATGGCGGCCCGTGATATTATTTGCTATTAATGTTGGTTTGTTACGAGTTGGATGAATTAATTATGTAATACGTCGCTCCATGTGAAAAGAAAATATTGTAGATGGAAATTTTACATGCCATATGCATGTACATTCGGAATGCATTTATCATGCACTTTCTTTCTTTCAAAAATAGTTTGTGTACTTGTTTTCCATGTGAAATTGACGTGTTGAAAAAAAATATTTCTAATCCTCTGTTTCAACACAAATGCGTGAGAACCGACTTCTACCCCCTTTTTGCGTGATTTATGAGGATAATAATGACTTTCATGCTACTTTATTACTATTACCGTATTGTGATTGTTGTTGTTGTTACGTTTATCCAAGTACTTGCCCCCCCCCCAAACGAGGGTAACGGCAATGCCCCTGGCTGGCTACGGCCCTGGTGTTCGCAGTAGAACAGTGTGTTGTTTGACTCGCGACCTCAGCGTCGAACGTGACATGTTTCAGTCCTGCCCTATATCACTATATATACGTATGTTGGTTATTTACGACATATACTTATGGATCCTGTGCCACGGAAAACCTATTTCAATGTGTGTGTGTGGGGGGGGGAGCAACATTCGTAAATCTCATTTCATTGGTGATGTGGCTTACGAAGCTTTGAGTTCCCTTTTTTAAGTAGTGAAAATCTATTGCAGTTGGCAACACTGCAGAACGGTGTGGGCCCGGTGCAGTTTCTACTCGAAGCAACTACGTCATGCAGAGGGAGGGGTCTGCAGTTGATGGAAAGAACGAACTGAGACCTACTAGGTATCGTAAGACTGCGGGTACCCGGCGGGTCTACAATACCTGCCAGGAAAGATCTGGACAGGTGGGCATACAAGCTGCTCAAGCGAGGATGTTGCGCAGGTTGCATGGCATTTCAGGAGCGATGTCTCGCGAACGGGTCTGCTCCAGGTCTTGTGCAGGCCTCTGATTCTATTATTTATGAAAAAGCCTGTTCCAAAATTATGATTTTCAGTACCACCATAGAAAAAAGTATAATTTTTAGTTTTACAATTCCGTTCTCCTGGACAGCTACTACATCTAATTTATACTTAACTATCTCATTAACTGTACACTGAAATGCCCCAGGCCGGTAAAGGCTCAGAACATTCCAGGTGCCTAATTTAATATCCTTATTCCTAATGTAGATCTTATCCTTAGTCCAGGGACCTCCCAAAGTAGTCCCCACCCGGAGATCCGAACGGGGGACTATTTTACCTCCGGAATATTTTACCATGGCCTTATATTGCTGTTTCTTGACATGTCTTTTTACAGTGCAGAGTTGTCAGCTCTACGCCTAACACCCAATATGAATGGAGGAACTACTACACAAGACAAACACAAACACATTAGACAGCACAATTACTACACAAGACGAACACAAACACATT
This sequence comes from Lepisma saccharinum, assembly GCF_977018435.1. NCBI lineage: Eukaryota > Metazoa > Arthropoda > Insecta > Zygentoma > Lepismatidae > Lepisma > Lepisma saccharinum. Next base: position 63,721,591 of record NC_139241.1, on the reverse strand, counting down.
AGACAGCACAACTACTACACAAGACACACACAAACACATCACAACTATAACACAATATAAACACAAACACATCACAACTATAACATAATAAGTTCATGCACCGTAAGGTTAATCAGGACTGGACCCACAGTTCAAAGTGGGATCCGAACCACTATGTGCCTCCACCGGGTATCGCACCCGGGACCCCTTGATTACAAAGCGACGGCGCTAGCACTGCGCCATTGGAGAGGCCCGCGGGTGCGTTTGTGATTGCCCCTTTATACATTTCATCACTATTCATCATTATCTTCGTGATTAACCAAAAGTGGCAGAAGAGCGAAGTAAATTTAAACAATAGTGGTCCGGATCACACCCTAAATGGCATTTCATTTATAAACCATTCGGAATAATTTAGTTGCGAGAAGTAAACCAGATGATTGCCAATTTCATTGAAAGTCTCAAAATATATTATAGACTGTACATTGTTCCAATAGAAACACAAACAACTGTGCCTTACATGTTTTCTGATATCTTACAAATGGGTTATATTTCTTAGGAAAAAAATGAAATATAAAACGTTTTATTACAGCGGCATCTGTTAGGCAAAATGTAGTCGAACTGACACATCTTGAATGGATTGTAAAATGATATCATGTTTTTCTCCACGAAGCGGCGAATTTCATATTCGTCGGTTCGTGAAATTATCACAATACTAGTTTTCATATTCGTCAAAACGTTGTCCATCTTTATCTCCTAAGCAATATATAATAGAAACTTGAAACTTTGTGAGAGCAAAGTACAAGTTGTTCCAACATATACAGCGTCAAAAACTCAAAATGTCAAATTGTGCACATTCGCCAGTTCGTGATGCAGGGGAGTTGAAATATTCGCCAGTTCGTGAAAACATCGACGATATGTAGTCGTATCTGAAAAAAAAAATAAACAGACGAACATATATTCATGCATTTTTGCACATCATCTTTTTCTTGCATTTAGTGGCCAGTGCGCTTCGCAATTCTGATTGGTAGTTGAATGGACTTGAGGATGTTTTTAAAGACGATTTATAATTCTTTCGACAACTGAGGACAAGAAAGCACTCAAACGCTCCAGAAGTAAGGAAGCTGAAGGTCGATCCGTACCGCGTGAGACTGGTTTTAGGCTCACTTAATATCAGAGGCGACGCAAAGAGTAGATCAGCGTGGCTAAAGGACCTCGCGCACTGAGACGAGGGGAAAAACGGAAAAATCCGGCAACAGAATTTCTGTCGTCTGATTCTATTGAAATCAGATGGTGTAACGCTTACGACAGGGGAACGTACGGAACCGAAGCACGGAGTTTCCGGCTAGAAGTCTGCAGGTTTTCTTGAGGGTTACGGCCCACTGAGCCGCCGGAAGCGAAACTGTTCCGTTCTGTTGCCACGCTTCCGGCGTCTCAGTAAGCGACAAGCTTAAAGGCACATGCAAAATCTGTTGGCCCAAAATGTAATACGGAAATTTCGCAATAAAAAGAAAATGGAATTATCTGGATAACGATGAATATACATTTTCTTTGGAGATGTAGCCCATCTTAATCTCTTGACAGCCGTCAAGTGGCTTACTCATACCACAAAGTCTCGTGTCTCCACTGATGTTCAGCAGCTTGTTTGCGGTTTTGGTTCAATTATTGAAGCTGTCGTTGCATAAAAACAAATACTGGGTGGCAAGAATTAATGTTACCCTACTCAAAGCCCTCTGTAGCCTGTTCGAAGCATCGTAGAACTCTGAAATTTGGTGAATCCACTATAAAGACCATGGGGAAGGGGATGGCGATAAAAAAAGTAGTTCAATTTTCCGCCACCAGGTTGAAATGTGGTGCTGTAATAATGAAAGACATTTGTTAGTGGCTGGAAGTTGAGAGAAAATAATCTCTCGTTTATTGCAAAATTGCAAGGCAAAGGCAAATCCATAAACAATTGAAGCAGTTTACGTCATTTTTACAACCCATCATGGAAGTAATTTCACATTTCAACCGGCTGGCGGAAAATTGTGTTACGTTCCCCGGATTATTCTCAATGGAACAACTTACGTTTATTCCTCAACGGCAAGCCTGAGACTTATCAGCCTACTATGAAGCAAGGTAACTTAATATACTATAAGGTAGCGCCATCCGAAAATTGCCGATCATGCACGAACGCGTGACGTCATGTGGGAGGATCGGTTATGCTCGGTGCCCCTTCGGTTATGTTCGTTCGGGGCTTGGCAGAAGCAAACGGCCGCTATCATTTCTATGCGAGTTTCAGAGAGGGAAAGTGTTTCATTACTTTGAGGGGTAAATATTAATTATCATACTTCGGGATGGTATTGAGGTATTCCTTTAATGATTAGTAACATAATTAAAACATGCTACTTTTAAAAGAGGGGAAAATTGCACATGCAAAAGTATTGTAAAAATTCATTTTTCTGAAACATGATCGATATATTACAAAGAAGGTTGTCCGTGTTCTAATTAGAATTTCAGATTTCATCATTTCATAAATCGTATTATGATTTTAATAAGAAACGTTGCATGCTAAAGAAGAATTGCATAGTGAAAGAGTTACAAAGAAAGAATTGATTGACAGATTTGGTTTATTTTTGCTTTTCTGTCTTTTTTAAATATGAAAGGAAAACCTATAAGAGGTAGCCCCCCCTTCGATCTCTTTCTTTGTTTCCACAAACCGGCCTCCTTGGCGTAGTGGTTAGCACATCGCACTTCAAGGCCAGAGGTTTGGGTTCGAATCCTGGCTTGGGCATGGATGTTTGTGAGTGTTCATTCATCATTTCATCACTCATCCCTATCTTCGCAAATTAGCCAAAAGTGGCACAAGAAGCGAAGTATAATGAAGCAAATCGATCAATCAGTATTTGTTTTCACATATACTATCACATTTACTAAATTCTCAATTTTCCCATTAAGGACAAATCAATGTCTTACCCGATTGGATTCGAATCCGGGACCCCTGGCGTCGAAGCGCGATGTGCTAACCACTACGCCAAAGAGATCGAAAGAGGCCTCCGAGGTACTACGGGCTCACAGAAAGTCACAGGAGTACTATCGGATTATAAATTATGGATATCAGAGTTTGGATAATAAATAAATAAATTATATAATATATAATCTATAAATAAAAAAAACACCCGTTCTTTATTTATAGAATCTCAAAGAGAGCGATAGTTTGCCAAACTAAAAAATAATCCTATCTTCTTCTCACGATAATAAAAATAGAAGGCATAATAAAAAATAAATTGGTAACTATAGATTGACACAGAATTGAATAAGCTGAATTTTGATGTAACTCTTTTTTATGTGGTTCTACTGATTAACTTTTAATTGGAGTCCAAACTTGAATAACCGTAATTTCTAATCCGATAGTAGTCCGGTATAATCTATTTACAACATTTAACACAACGCAGTACAAATGCCGAATATTTATTTTTCTGACTAAATAGTTCCTTCTTATTCATTCAGAACGTTGCAATCATTTCCAGGAACATTTCAAATTTTACATAACATCAGAAAGTATTAAAATTATACTGATATACTTAAAATCCAATCTTTACCATTCACCATAATGTAACTTTATTTTTGAAATTATCAAGTGAAAGAAGCAATATACAATCTAGATAAATTTTTACTCTGCATTTGATACTTACTCTAAATTCGAAAGAATTCCCAACCTTCTTCATATATTTATTTACTGTACAATAATTTACGTACGGATCAAAGTTCCACATGTAAAATTTTTTTGAAAAGTTTTATGTGGAGGAAGAATGATGAAATAGTTTGTAAGATAGTAGTTTCAGACTTTGAAAACGTAATTCCAGTTTGTAATTTGCAGATATTTTTAATATCTCTGGTTCAAATTTGGCTGCAAGTTATCGTTGTCATAGTTCTAAAAAGTATTTTGTCGTATTAAGAACTTTACATACAAACGCGTGCAGAAGATGAGTCAAAGTGTACAAGTACTAATTTAACTAAGTTAACCTACTCGACGTACTTGATGAGTACTAGGAACATCAAACTTAAATGTCTTAACCTACTAATTCAAGCCTATAGAAATAGATTTTTGATCACACGGTAAATCAAACGCTTTGAGAATATCGATGAAAATATCTTAGTTTAATTAAACAATAAAGGAGGAAAGTTACATGAACTCACAATGATTGACCGTGCAAGTGTACGAATTATTATTCGTTAAAGGACTTTGTCCGCAGATTTTCCATTTCCATTCCCATGTGTGTCTGAGTTGTATAACCCGAAAATATACTCTAAGGCTGATATGCGACACACATTTGTACATTAACGAAGTAACTTGCATTACACTAATCTTAGATCTTGCTCTTTTTGACAGAAATATACTACAAAGAAATAATGTAACATCCATTGGTTCATATTGAGTACAAGGGTACAAAATTATTCACAATATATTTGTGAAATACCAAAATTGAACAAAGTTGCAAACATTTTAATGATGAGTGTAATAAAGTTAGTACACGATCTTCGAAATGCCCATTTCCGACAACGTTTTTCACAATAATGTGAACATACAGATCACAATCAACATCGGTCTGTGTTAAATGAAATTGTTAATAATTATAAATCCGACTTACATAAAATGTACTTAACAAATCAGTTAGGCTCACTACGTACTTCGCACTAGTTGAACACATTTTCAAGATATTGATGACTTCTCTTGTAGTACTGTCGGTTAGGTTACGTTCTAGATTTTGAACTTTTTTATTTGGTTAAAGCGGTTGAAAGAGGTTGTTTGTAATCTTTAATTTATTTGCTTCATTATGCAGATGTGTATTTCTCCTTTGTAATAGATCGAATATGTTTTCCAACAACGAAACATTGCTTGCAGTTTGTGTATATACCAACGTCTATATATTTTTCACTTTTTTGGCAGCATAGTCTTTAGCCTGTTTAGGGCACGTTTCCTTATTGCGTGTCTTTCGTAGCGTACAGCTCTGCAAACCTTATCAGCACGTCCTACAAGCGAAGCATATTGTGAAGATAAGTGTTTAGGAGAACTACACCATTTCCTCGATTATTTGGTACTAAAGTAATTGGATGTAATTTTAGCTATGGCACTGCAGTTGGCTTCAGCACGTTGTTTGGTGAAAAATACAGAAATTCTGCTTTTAGATCTCGCACATAGTCTTCTTCACAATAATTGACACTGCACACTTGCATTTTTTACATTTCGTCTACAAGCATGAATCCACTGTTTACTTACGCAATTATCGACTGGAAATTATGATATTTTATGTCAGTTCCTTTAGTTTTCTGGTTATAGTTTTCATAGCTTGCTACAGCACAATTAGACATGATTGCAGTCTAGAAGTACAAAAATACAATAAAAATAAATCGAACGCTACAAAATCAACAACCTGCTTGTTCCGATTTTTGCGACGTGTTAGTAGCTAAATGTACCCCACACAAAACTTACTGCACATAGCAATGAGCACCGTCAAACCCGATCCTCCCAGATGACGTAATGCATACGTACTTCACATAGCAACGAGCACCCCCTGAGATATTATTATGAATGTTGCTGGAATAATGGAAGTGATTTTGGAAATGTGAATGTGGTAATTTGTGTAGTGAAGAACAATTATGAACTTAATACAATTTTGTTTGTAATAAGAAGTTTAATTGTGAGTTCAAGTGTTATATATTAACATTAACTGACTTCTAAATATATTTTTGTGTGCGAGAGTTAGTAAGGTTTACGTAAGCATATCCTTATCTGATTTACCACAACCTGAGGGCTTCATAGTCAGGGGGTGCTCGTTGCTATGTGAAGTACGTATGCATTACGTCATCTGGGAGGATCGGGTTTGACGGTGCTCGTTGCTATGTGCAGTAAGTTTGGTGCGGGGTACATTTAGCTACTAACACGTCGCAAAAATCGGAACAAGCAGGTTGTTGATTTTGTAGCGTTCGATTTATTTTTATTGTATTTTTGTACTTGTAGACTGCAATCATGTCTAATTAGCAAGCTATGAAAACTATAACTAGAACACTAAAGGAACTGACATAAAATATAATAGATTTCCAGTCGATAATTGCGTAAGTAAACAGTAGATTCATGCTTGTAGACGAAATGTAAAAAACGCAAGTGTGCAGTGCCAATTATTGTGAAGAAGACTATGTGCGAGATCTAAAAGCAGAATTTCTGTATTTTCCACCAAAGAAAGTGCTGAAGCCAACTGCAGTGCCATCGCTAAAATTACACCCAATTACTTTAGTACTAAATAATCGAGGAAATGGTGTAGTTCTCCTAAACACTTATCTTCACAATATGATTCGCTTGTAGGACGTGTTGATAAGGTTCGCAGAGATGTACGCTACGAAAGATATGCAATAAGGAGACGTGCCCTAAACAAGCTTAAGACTATGCTGCCAGAAAAGAGAAAAATATATAGACGAAGGTATATGCACAAACTGCAAGCAAGGGTTTGTTGTTGGAAAACATATTCAATTGTTTACAAAGGAGAAACACACGTCTGCATAATGAAGCAAATAAATTAAAGATTACAAACAACCTCTATCAACCTGATTTAATTGAATAAAGAAGTTCAAAATCTACAACGTAACCTAACCGACAGTACCACAAGAAAAGTCATCAATATCTTGAAAATGTGTTCAACTAGTGCGAAGTACGTAGTGAGCCTAACTGATTTGTTATGTACATTTTATGTAAGTCGGATTTATAATTATTAACAATTTCATTTAACACAGACCGATGTTGATTGTAATTTGTATGTTCACATTATTGTGAAAAACGTTGTCAGAAAGGGGCATTTCGAAGATCGTGTACTAACTTTCACGCTATTCGAAATGAAATTCACTTAGTACATCTTCAATTCGAGTTACATAGCGTTGTATGCACGATGGTAAATATTGCATGAGTGAATATTACACCAATCATTGAAATTTTTGCAACTTCGTTCAATTTTGGTGTTTCACAAATATATTGTGAATAATTTTGTACCCTTGTACTCAATATAAACCAATGGATGTTACATTATTTCTTTGTAGTACATTTCTGTCAAAAAGAGCAAGATCTAAGATTAGTGTAATGCAAGTTACTTCGTCAATGTACAAATGTGTGTCGCATATCAGCCTTGGAGTATATTTTCCGGATATACAACTCAGACACACATGGAAATGGGAATGGAAAATCTGCGGACAAAGTCCTTTAACGAATAATGATTCGTACAGTTGCACGGTCAATCATTGTGAGTTCATGTAACTTTTCTCCTTTATTGTTTAATTAAACTAAGATATTTTCATCGATATTCTCAAAGCGTTTCATTTACCGTGTGATCATAAATCTATTTCTATAGGCTTGAATTAGTAGGTTAAGACATTTAAGTTTGATGTTCCTAGCACTCAAGTATTTCGAGTAGGTTAACTTAGTTAAATTAGTACTTGTACACTTTGTCCCGTCTTCTGCACGCGTTTGTATGTAAAGTTCTTAATACGAAAAAATACTTTTTAGAACTATGACAACGATAACTTGCAGCCAAATTTGAACCAGAGAAATTTAAAATATCTGCAAATTACAAACTGGAATTGCGTTTTCAAAGTCTGAAACTACTATCTTACAAACTATTTCATCATTCTTCCTCCACATAAAACTTTCCAATAAAATTTTGCATGTGGAAATTTGATCCGTACGTAAATTATTGTACAGTAAATAAATATATGAAGAAGGTTGGGAATTCTTTCGAATTTAGAGTAAGTTTCAAATGCAGAGTAAAATTTTATCTAGATTGTATATTGCCTCTTTCACTCGATAATTTCGAAAATAAAGTTACATTATGGAGAATGGTAAAGATTGGATTTTAAGTATATCAGTATAATTTTAATACTTTCTGATGTTATGTAAAATTTGAAATGTTCCTGGAAATGATTGCAACGTTCTGAATGAATAAGAAGGAACTATTCAGTCAGAAAACTAAATATTAGGCTTTTGTACTGCGTTGTGTTAAATGTTGTAAATAGATTATACCGGACTACTATCGGATTAAAAATTACGGATATTCAAGTTTGGATTCCAATTAAAAGTTAATCAGTAGAACCACATAAAAACGAGTTACATCAAAATTCAGCTTATTCAATTCTATGTCAATCTATAGTTACCAATTTATTTTTGATTATGCCTTCTATTTTTACCATCGTGAGAGCAAAATAGGATTATTTTTTAGTTTGGTAAACTATAGCTCTCTTTGAGATTCTATAAATAAAGAACGGGTGTTTTTATATAGATTATATACTATATAATTTATTTATTTATTATCCAAACTCTAATATCCATAATTTATAATCCGATAGTACTCCTGTGACGTTCTGTGAGGCCCGTAGTACCTCGGAGGCCTCTTTCGATCTCTTTGGCGTAGTGGTTAGCACATCGCGCTTCGACGCCAGGGGTCCCGGATTCGAATCCAATCGGGTAAGACATTGATTTGTCCTTAATGAGAAAATTGAGAATTTAGTAAATGTGATAGTATATGTGAAAACAAATATTGATTGATTGATTTGCTTCATTTACTTCGCTTCTTGTGCCACTTTTGGCTAATTTGCGAAGATAGAGATGAGTGATGAAATGATGAATGAACATTCACAAACATTCATGCCAAAGCCAGGATTCGAACCCAAACCTCTGGCGTTGAAGTTCGATGTGCTAACCACTACGCCAAGGAGGCCGGCTTGTGGAAACAAAGAAAGAGATCCTCTTAAGGGTTTTCCTTTCATATTTAAAAAAGACAGAAAAGCAAAAATAAACCAAATCTGTCAATCAATTCTTTCTTTGTAACTTTTTCACTATGCAATTCTTCTTTAGCATGCAACGTTTCTTATTAAAATCATAATGCGATTTACGAAATGATGAAATCTGAAATTCTAATTAGAACACGGACAACCTTCTTTGTAATATATCGATCAGGTTTCAGAAACATGAATTTTTACAATACGTTTGCATGTGCAATTTTCCCTCTTTTAAAAGTAGCATGTTTTAATTATGTTACTAATCATTAAAGGAATACCTCAATACCATCCCGAAGTATGATAATTAATATTTACCCCTCAAAGTAATGAAACACTTTCCTTCTCTGAAACTCGCATAGAATTTATGGCGGCCGTTTGCTTCGGCCAAGCCCCGAACGAACATAACCGAAGGGGCACCGAGCATAACCGATCCTCCACATGACGTCATGCGCTCGTGCATGATCGGCAATTTTCGGATGGCGCTACCTTATAGTATATTAAGTTACCTTGATCTCTTACCTCACAACCCACAATCAAATGTTTTAAGGTTCGTCCATAACCATAAAAGACTACCCAATTGAACAAAACAAATTACGTCATAATAGACAATTAACATTTTAAACATATCGAACACTTAAAATGATACAATAAGTGGGTGCGTATCATGGCATCCTCCCACAAACAAAAAGAAAATTAACAAAATGAAAATGGAGTAAATTTTCTTTTTCAAAACTCTAGCGCCATCCACTCAACTCAACAACTGCTTCTCAGTTTCTTGTAGTGTAGGACGGGGCAGACGTATTCCAAGTGGTAACATCTAATTGTTTAACACTAGTTTCTCCACTATCGAAATCTTCCGTCTGTGTAGCACTTTCTTTCCTCCTCCAATTGTAGTTACCTCTATACCGGTTATAGCGATGTGGGGAGAAATTATTATTACCATACGAACTTCTTCTACGGAATGGTGTTCTTCTTTCTTCTCCAGAAGATCGCTGTAATCCCTCGCAGTTCCTTCTTCTGTAGAACCCGCTTCTATTTTCTTCTCCTGAAGGATTGTTACTTTGCCGAGCGCTACCACTGAAGTTCTCATTATCAGATCTTCCGTTACCAGCAGACACCTTCGCTGAATTGGGTTGATTTCTGGAGAACGTCATATGCCTAACTCTAGCTTGGTTGGTTCTTCTGTCCTCGAATCTCGGGTTTTCTGTCCTCAATCCATCGAGTTGCTCCGAGGCTTCATATCTTCCAAAGTAGCTGGTAAGTTGATCCATGTTGCGTGGATCGCGAGTAAGTACCAACTGACGCACTCGCAGCGGAAGTTGACTAATAACCAAGTTCAGCGCTTCGCTTTGGTCAACGCTATCTACAAGATTACATACAATACGAGCCATATGTGTCCCAGCAATATTCTTCAAGTGAGAGGCCACAGCTCCTCGAATACCGTTTGTTTCTCAGCGTCTGCATTTCCCTTTGCTTGGCATCAGCAGAGGCATATTGTTTTTTAAAGGCAGCACAAAAATGTTCAAAAGTCTTCCACTTCTTCTCATTTGCAACAAACCACGCCTTAGCCTTTCCTATCATAAGAGAGGGCAATAACTTCAATCTAAAATCATAGGGACATTCATTAGATCCAGGTATGTTATTAGCTCTTTTAAATACCTCCCAGCAGAGACAGTATTAATCTCTCCAGCAAACTTTGAAAGAGCGTTAACATCAGACATGCGAAAAGATTTGTAGGAACTATTCTTATAGGCATTGTCACGAGATATCTCATCCTGTCCCCATCTCTCAGACTTTCCATTATTATGTCTCTTCCTGTGCTTTGTAATTTTCCTAGTTTTAGTTTCCTCAGAACTAGAGGAAACTGCAGAGCAAGAACTTGACGAGTAACGATTCCTTTTCCTCATCATCCTCTTCGAATCACCTCTCGTTGTTGAACCGTTCATTCCCGGTTGAAATACAGCTTCACCATTTTGAGAAGGTTCTAGAACCCGACAGCCTACCATTAACATCTGTAGTTGATCGACCTGCCTACCTACAGATGCGACATTCTCCGTAACTTCTTCAAGTTTCTTTTCTTGCCTTCTCTGATTTAGCTCTAAATTATCAAGTAATTCTGAGGAACCCTGTGTTGCTTCTGGCCTTGCAATTATTTCAACACTCTCTATTCGTCCCCTCAATTTCTCAATTTCACTTTCCATTTCCTTTTCTTTAGCTTCTCTAGATGTTTTCTCCTGTGTCAAGTCTAAGTTCCACTTTTCATAATCCTCCTTTTGTTTTTCTTCCAGCTTTAGTATTAATTCAGCTACTTGCTGCCTCTCACACGCAATTTCCTTCCTCAGAGTCTCCTTAATTTCTCTACATTCCTTTCGCCCCTCTTCTATTCTAGATAATAATTCATCCTTATCTTGGCTGAGCAGCTTCATCAATTCTCCTCTTTCTTCATTCCTTTTCCTTTCTTGTTCATTTCTTATCCTTTCCTGTTCCTCTTTATCTTCTCTTCTGATTCTCTCCTGTTCCTCATTATCTTCACTTCTTTTTCTTTCTTGTTCATTTCTTATCCTTTCCTGTTCCTCTTTATCTTCTCTTCTTATTCTTTCTTGTTCATTTCTTATCCTTTCCTGTTTTTCTTTATCTTCTCTTCTTATTTTTTCTTGTTCATTTCTTATCCTTTCCTGTTCCTCTTTATCTTCTCTTCTTATTCTTTCTTGTTCATTTCTTATCCTTTCCTGCTCCTCTTTATCTTCTCTTCTGATTCTTTCTTGTTCATTTCTTATCCTATCCTGTTCCTCTTTATCTTCTTTTCTTCCCATTTCCATTTTCTCCATGAGGGTTTGAAACAACTGTTCCAAACAATCGTTGCACTCGACCTCTTCATCATTAGCTTTCCCTTTATCGGAACAGCAACTTAAAGTATCCATTTTTAACTTACGACGATCACTTCTTAAATTACGCTTCTGCATACCCTACTCAAACACATTTATCGAGTCCCGCGTTGTGGCGTCAAAACGTTTACACCTGTTACGTTCCCCGAATTATTCTCAATGGAACAACTTACGTTTATTCCAGCCTGAGACTTATCAGCCTACTATGAAGCCCTCAGGTTGTGGGAAATCAGATAAGGATATGCTTACGTAAACCTTACTAACTCTCGCACACAAAAATATATTTAGAAGTCAGTTAATGTTAATATATAACACTTGAACTCACAATTAAACTTCTTATTACATTCAAAATTGTATTAAGTTCATAATTGTTCTTCACTACACAAATTACCACATTCACATTTCCAAAATCACTTCCATTATTCCAGCAACATTCATAATAATATCACAGATTAATAAGATCGCTTACTTCCTATCTCCCCTTTGTAATCTGTGCGTATACCAAACCGGACATGTGGAGCCACCCTGTTTCGAAACGTAAAGCGTTGTCATAGCAACCTCTCCACCAATCATATCTTACTCTTGGCAGTGACAGTTGAATGCGTCTCAGCGCAATGATCCGCTCACCCCACCCTTCCATTCCTGCTTTTATTTTCTGCTAATAATTCGTGACATATCTCGTAAGGTCGAATTAATTATTTTATATAAGTGCATAAAAATGTTCTACAAGGATAAATACCATTGTTCAGTTAATGCACGTTACGTTTGAATGATTTCTACATCTAAGTTACGAGATATACAGAATAAGTAGCCCAGAAGCACAACATACGAAAATAATTTCAAGTTCCTGAAATTCCAGCACGTAAATCATTCCGTTGTGCATGAAAAATGGTCCGTGTATTATCTGTGGTAATAAGTATTTTTATGTCGTATTCTCCCTATTATGCGTTGCTTTTCTGACATTTTGGGCAAATCGCGATTTTATCTTGTGTAAACTCTACAGCGATTACTTTGTTCGTAGATCAATGCGTTTTACCCCTCCCTCGTCGTTGTTTATTTAGCGTCGCATTTTTTCCAATTTTAGGCTAATCGCGACGATGCTATGAAAAATTGATGACACAAAGAAAGCTCTAACAGGGATTCGAACCCAGGACCCCTGCATTAACCGAACAATGGTATTTATCCTTGTAGAACATTTTTATGAACTTAAATAAAATAAATACTACGACCTTACGAGATATGTCCCGAATTATTAGCAGAAAATAAAAGCAGGAATGGAAAGGTGGGCTGAGTGGATCATTGCTCTACCCAAAGTGTTCTAAAGGGCGCTCGAGCTATGTTGCAACATTTTCCAAATTGTCTCCTTCTCTTCATAACAATTGCTGCACAGTTTAACGTGGGTGGCAATCTGCAGGATACAGCATACTTAATATCAGCAACTGTTTCTGGTGCCGTCACTGTAATTTTCTCCCTTGTGTACCATATTCAATCGCAAGATGTAGACACTTCTGATTTACCAACGTAGAAAATTCAATTCATCTGTCTATGGCCTCATAAAACGAAAGACAAATGCATCCACTTTCTCTGCAATTGATATCAGTGGAGTACCCTGAGAGGGGGGGGGGTTGATGCTGAAAATGCCAGGGAAACAAAAGACAGGATTCGAAGGTTTTGTCTCAGGAAATAAGAATAAATCATAAAACGTACATTAAAAACTACTGATGGAACATTAACGCTATTCATCTAAGGAAACCATTACAAATCGGCTTGTAGGTATGAAATATACTGGAATAAAAGATATATACATATAGTCAGTCAGTACTTGTTTTCCAAACTTAACCACCATCCTAAGAAAATTGGGGTCCTACAAGTGAGTAGCGTAACCCAGTCTGGGAAATCTCCTATAACAGCTGAGGGTTTGATGTGCTGACCCTACGTCACCCCATTACTGGTTGAAGATCTCCACACCTCTAGGTAGGGTTGTGGGAGGCAGACTGGCAGTCAGTTGATAGTCCAAGGACCTTCCAGGGCTGTAGAGCAGTGGATCTCAACCTTTTTCAGTCGGGGACCCACCTTGAAGGATATTACACTTCATGGGACCCATAAGATGGGAACAAGCGGAATTACTTTGTAGGGGTGTGCACCTAGTCTATAATCATATATTTGCTCTTTTACAACAACACTGCCTGAATTTAAATTGTTAAAACAATATATCTAAGTAATTTAAGGTAATATGTTTTTAAGACCCAGTTAACAAAGTTTCGAACCTAACTTCCCGACCCACCAAATGTCCCCTCAGGACCCAGGAGTTGGTCGCACCCTATAGGTTGAGAAACTATTCTGTAGAACCATGGGTTATGTTATGCTGTAGATGAAAGGAAATATTTTACACTACAGTTAATTTCTATCACAACTTACATTCAGTGTTCTGTAGATGAAATAGTATTTTGGACAATACGACATAGAAACTAGTTCAGTGCCATCTGCCATGAGAGAATAGAATAAAATAATAGTTATGAGTGACACAGCTCATTGGGGAAGTTATCAAACAGAATAATTTCTGGAATAAAATTGTAATTGTTTTAATTCTATCAGTCTATTTCTCTGTAAAAACTACTATGATGGTGATAATGAATAGTTATAGGAAAATAGAGTAAGAAAAGGTCACACCTTACACAAGTTAACCTAGAATGCCTATATAGCAACTACCCCATCTCGAAGTTGTACCTATATGGAGACGCATAGTGGTTCGGATCCCACTTTAAACTGTAGTTCCAGTCCCGATTGGCCTTACTGTGAATAAAGTTGACTTAAAACACCAAATCAATCAATCAATCGAAGTTGTATGAAATTTCACTTTTCTGGTTTGCATGAGAGTAATTTCAACCCATTTCTAAAAACGTGTGAATGTTTGTAAGATATATTATTAACTAATCATTGCATGCTTATTCATTTTAGTATTTGTCAAAAATCCGTAATTTTTAATCTAGAATGGGAGTAGGAGTATGTCATACAAGCGAGTTTTGTTCGAAGTTACTTACTGGAACCACTCAACATATTGACTACAATTTCTTCATATGGCATTACATATTTCATAGTTACACAAAAATCTGGACTCGAAATATGAATGTCTTAGAATAAAAAACAAAGCAGTCATTGAGTATGTAGGATCAAGCTAGATAAGCACACTCCCAGCCCCCCACTCCTAAACACACACACAATGGAATTAAAAATACACCACTGAAAGATCTTATCCTGCACAGATATGTATTTTATATATTCATATACTTAATACAGTACTGAAGATGATACAATCCATGCATTCAGAATAAATATTGCACATGAATTTTTTAAAGCTAATTAAAAACAAAAGAAATGTGCAAATTTCCAGCTGATGACAAAGAAACCAACAGTATTTTTTGCAATTTAGAGAGATTTCACACCAAAGTGACATGTGACATATGCCACTTGGAAATGAACCAATGAACAGCAACGTTTCACTCATAGTGGATGCCATATTGACAAAATCCCTGCTACTTCTAAATAATGTCACACATGTTTCTAGTCAGTCTAAAAGAAAGTGAACATAAAGAGTTAATAAATAACACTGGGGAACAGTGAAATTGCGGCACAGTGTTTGAGAGCTAATTTAGGGCAATTTCATGCTGCTGAATAATGATATAATAATATTTTTCCTGAATTGGCTCTAATTTATGAAATAAATGCAACTAAACCAAAATGGTGGAGACATAAGACATACATATAAATGAACTTCCAACAACAATTTAATATTTCTTTTTGTGATTACGATCATTATTATAAAAATAAATTTATATAGGCCTATGATTATAATAATTAAGAAAATATGTACAGAATGAAGTAACAAATTATGTGAAACGTTTTCTATACGATTTCCTGCTGTATTGCTTTTTAGGACAATCCCTCTGTAAGCTCCAACAGTAGTCGGCCATCATGTGGCGATCCCACCGTCCCTGGTACCTTTCTTCCATTATCCTTACATCCTGATGGAACCTTTGTCCCTGTTATTCACTAAAAATTACGAAGGTTCTCAGGGAATCTGTCAATGTGGCTATGTAGAAAATGTATCTTCACACTCGTATTAGCTCCCAATTTCTCAAAATTTTTCAGCATATTTCCAAGTATATCGGGGTACTTTTCTGCTCTGTGATTCCCCCAAAAAGCTTTTGACGACGGACACAGAGCTCAGCCAGGCCTCAGATTCGATGTAAGACATGTAAGTTGTAAAATTGGCATCATTTATAAGTGTACGAAATTGTGGTGGTCCATCAAATATTCCTGCCTTCAATTTTTCAATACTTAGTCCTGGAAAAGTGTGTCATATATATTTGAAACAATCACCACTTGTATCTAAGGCCTTGACAAACTGTTTTATCAACCCAAGTTTAATATGCAGTGGCGGAAGGATGATTTTGTCCCTATCTATCAGTGGTTCATGATAGCATTCCCCACTAACATTTTCCCTTGGGGGCCAAACTTTTATCGTCCAATGCTTTTCTCTAGCACGACTATCCCACAAACATAGGAAACAGGGATACTTTGTGTACCCACTTTGCTGTCCTAGCAAAAAATTCACCATCTTGAAATCCACACACACGAGCCACTTATGTTCAGCATATTCAATTTTTTTCTAAAATCATTTTTATGTTTTGGTATTCTTCCTTAAGCTATGTTGAGTGTTTGATATATTGCTAGCAATGCTTCATAAGTTGCCTAGCAACAATTTACAAATAAATAAATAAGTTTCTTAATGGGAATTTCAGCCTATTATGAAATTTTGATATTACCGAGAAAAGCGTAGAGTAATTTTACCTCCTACATTTTCCATGGTGTGTTTATTTTTATAACTGGAGTCAATTCAACTGAACCAATCATACAATTGGCAATCACAGCTGTTTTGTGTGCTAAAACTGTTATTAAACTTTATGCCGCAAAATAAAATCTTTTTTTTGTTCCCCAGTGTAATCATTCTTTCAAGCTTCACACTATCAGGTCGATCATTGGTGCATGTTTCTCATATCATCCCTTCCATCAAGAAGTAAATTTAACTTGGCCTCGTATTGAACATAGGTGTCTCACTCATGATGATTTGCTGCAAGGGCTAGACCATCCAATGTGTCATGTCTAAATGTTAAGTGATTGGCTTATTCCTACCTAATGTGTAGATTATACTTTCCTCAAACTTTTGATCTTACCAATTATTGACCAGGTTGGGAGATAATGAAAGCACTTTAAGAAATGTCATTACCTTTTTGAGAAGAGCTGGGCTCTTATACTGTCTCCGAGGAAGTTCGTAGTTTTGTGTATATCCTTTGCAAGTCTTTATAACATTTCACTTTCAACCTTTCTCAAGGGGCTCTTCACACCCATTTTTTAACTCAGGTATGGGTTCGATACCCGGTGGAGACCCATAGTGTTTCGGATCCCACTTTAAACGGTAGTTTCAACCAAATTAGCCTTTCTGTGCATAAAGTAGACCTAAAAGAACAGTTCAAACTCAAGTAAGGATATTAGATAAGAGGATTCTTCCTCACATACATTGAATGGCCCAATATGGTCATTATGCCTACAAGTACCAACATTTATTTCAAGCATCTTACTTCCAATTACACATATAAATTATATTGTTAGCATTAAACATATGGAATATAAAGTAAAAGACTATAAGAAATCCTTAAAACCCTACATCAAATAATTTCCACTGTATTGAATATTACCATAATATTGTTAATGAAATTCCATTAGACAAACCATTGTGTCATACTGATAGGTTTCTTGGTCGGACACTCACTATGGTGACATGTTATACTTCACCAAGAATGAATTTACATGTTGTAATACTCCAGAAGAAGAGAACAGTTTCAGAGTAAGTACATTACTCTTAATGATTTAATACTCATACTGTGGAAATGTAAAACATTATATTCTATTGCTAATAACAAATGTAAGGGAAAATAAACAAACACGTTGTTATTCAGGTATATATATATTTATTGAATCACTAGTAATTAATATATTTTGCATAAGGTATGATAATCTCTTTGAGGTCCTACAGACTTTCACTGGAATAAAAGTTACTGAAATTAGTAAAGCATCATTAACACACTCAACAAATATTTCCATAGTAGGTTCACATATGTACAGTCTCAAACAGAAAAATATGTGCATTTTATTTCCTTTAATCAAACTTTTCAAATATTTTACAGGACTGTTTAGCTGAAAATCATATCTTTTTCATCCATCCTGCTTGGAATATTTAGTGAAACATTAAATACATTTGTTTCTAACATCCTCAAGCAATGTATTGTGTTGTTAGGTGTTATGTACTTTAAGCAAAATGTATCTCTAAAGCATATATTTTTTTAATGCAGAAAAGGGAAAATACAATTTCTTATGCATGAGCCACATAACTGATGACAATGTTATTCCATAAGAAATGCAATATACTTACTTGGTTCTACATCTGGGTATGCATCATGCACTAACTTATTTCTATTAGAATTCATAAACATTTTCTCTGAAAAATTGTCTCCACAAACTCTGTAACTTTTGTATGTTTTGTGGCTCAAGTCCTTTCGCCATATTTTCTCCAACTATATCTCAGCTCTACGAAAAAAATAAAATACGAAAAATTATTTTAGAAACATATAACTATGCAAGACAAATCATTCTGCATTTTATGTCACTCAAAAAAGATAAATTCCAAGATGCAAGAGTTGTTAGTGAGCTAAGGTCAAAGCGTGTCAACACAAAGAAAAGTTACTGAAAATGAATATGCATTAGATCACTATCTGTATCTGTTGAATAAAGTAGTGTCAAATGTATAAGGGTCCTCCATTCTATGATAGCTCCTTCAACAATTGCGCAAAATCTTATGAGCTTGTCACCATTCAATTGATTTAATTTTACTCAATTTTGACATTATTTCTCATCGTAACTACTTCTTATGGCACCATACAGTGTGTGGTAATGCAAATAAAAAAATATTATAGATATTGCACTAAACTTCCTAACATATGAAGCAAAGTTTTACCACATTATCTTTTAGAAAGAGTCCCTGAAGCTTACTGCCTAACCTACAACTGGCTAACAATGCAATTTTTGTCATTAAATGGATCATGGAATCTATTCCCGGGAGTGCTTTCAAGAAAAATGTTATGACACAACATATTTCTGAAGAAGATACCAGGACAGGAAATATGTCAACAAATCAAAATCACCCATACCATCTAGTAGATCAAAGTCCATGACCAACAACAGGAGCTATTACAGCAATAATATTAACTACAGGTATAATTAGATGATTCCATCAACAAAATATATTATTATTAATAATAGGTGTAACATCCATAATTCTGTAGGGTTGGATTAAAGCACATAGATTAAAATGCGATTTGAAACACAAAATCTTCCTCCCGTGGCACCAGTGAGAAAGGTAACACAGTAACACATGTGTAAAATATTTTGCATATATTGCACATGTAGGTTAGTTACACTCATTTGGTTTCCAAAACTAGTGATTACTTATGATTTGGTTCAATGTATGCTTTCGTAGTTAGGTTAGGCAGGCCAGGTTTTGTTCTCTTAGCATTATAAATAAATTACCTAAATTCATTTTACTAAGGTTCCGATTTATTTTACATTAATTCCCACTAGTCTACGATACTTACAGTCCCTTGTCAATGGAAAATACATTGTCCTTGGGAAGCGTGCAAGATTGCGTAAGGTAATTTTTAAGTTGTTTTTTTCAACATAAATATTTTTTAAAAAAAAAATCCAAAGAGTGCTAATTACTTTAAGAAAGGTTCAAATTTCGTGCGACAATGATTGCTAAAATTGTACGATAATTAGTCTTCCTGCTAAGAGAATTTTTTAAAAAATCATAAAACGATAGGAACCGTTACCTTAGGTTTCATTGCTTTAATATTTACACGCTTTTTTCATCTCCTGTACATGTTGACAAAGTTTTAAATGCTAGAAGTAATAAACTTCATGCAGAAACGAATAGGAGCGCGATAACTTGCAACTTTCTGCATTATAACATGCACAAATGAGCTTTTCCGAACTTCAAACAAACTTCAAGTCATTCCTACTATTCTCGTTGGCTTCCTATCCTCCTGTGTAACTTATAAATAACATTAAGTTACAAAATCGAACCTTTAATCTTTCAGACGTTTTTTTTAACACATGGTCTTTTACTTAATTGAAGCAAAATACAGAATACGAAGACATGCTAGGAATTATTCTCCGTGGAAACTAACTTTATGGAAATTATTTTTACATAAAGAGCGAACAGAATTCATAAAGGCATGAGTTTACAATACCGGACCACTCTCCAATTTCTATAAAATTTCGCCTACTTACTAATTTCGGTGTCCTGATGACGTATCTGTAGTTCATATTTGGCGGTCACTTGTTAAAATTGTACATTTACGTGTACAACTTGTAAAATAACCTTGCGATTTACCACGGTGATTGTCCATACACAGCAATTCGGAACCATCTTTCTTTCGCAATTAATTAGCTAATGGTCTTCCTTTACGCACAACAATCTTGTTGACGACAGACGAGGAATGCCTACGAGGTTAGGTTAGGCCTGTTAGGTTAGGTTCCATTAGCATAAATACAAAGAAAAATTAATATTTTAGCTAAGAAAACTATACCTTATCTTGCCTGTTGATTTCTTCATGTTGGGAAAATGGCGTCTTCCGTGGAGCTATTGTTCTTATGGTAGGGTTACGTTACGTTAAGAAAACATAGTTTATTTCATTTTTTTCTCGATTTCCATACTTGACCGCCAATTATTGCATGCAGATTCGTGATTAGGAGTTCACAATTAGTGAGTAGGCGAAATTTCATAGAAATTGGAGAGTGGTCCGGTATTGTAAACTCGTTCCTTCATAAATAACTAACCTTTCAGGATATGACAGAACACGAACACAGCTCTGGATTCCTCTTCTGACAGTTTTTACAATAAAAATCTGCACAATAGCCATTTTATTTTTTGTTCTTCTACATCCTTATTAAAATAGTTAGTATACGTCCATGACACAGAGGGGGCCACTCCGCGACTTGCACGTTATTGGCTAGAGCTTGTGACGTCACCAAGCGGACACGAGCGGAAGAAAGCTATGCGTAGAATGTAGCAGATGGCCCATGAAACGATGTGTTTTCATGCATCTTTTGATATTATACACCAAAGCTGTTAATTTAATTTGACAACAAGAGATCAAATACGCGATAGAAGAATACACTTATTCCGAAACAATGCATAGTTTATTTTTCATACATTATATGCGTGATATCTTGTCTCTGTAGGCTGTATTCCACTGCCAGCTTTTCTTTCCAGCTAACCTATTGCATTTATTTTAAATGTCTAATTATAAGGAAAGTTTTTGTCCGGGCATATTCTGATATGAATTTTTACTGAATGTCCTGGAATTTCCCTTTAATATTTTTTCGCTACTTTTCAGATTCTCCAGTTGATCGCCACGGTGAGGATACATTTGTTTTTGTTATTTAGCGTCTTCTTCCACTTTTGGCTAATCGCGACGAACAGGATGAGTGATGATTAGTTTAAATTTATGAAGGGACACTCGCAGCAGGCACGTATCGAAGGGGGAGCTTAGGCGGCTCGAGCCACCCCGAAAGTTTGCTGTTTACAATAGTTAAAATGAGGTTTTTGGTTTCTTGTGGTGTGAAATAAAATAACGTGAAGATAATTTAAGGAGAGAAATAATTATCGAGTCAAGCACGTATTCAAGGTGGGAATCAGGGGGCTCCAGCACCCCATTCAGGAAATTACGCTACATAAAATTAGGTTCATGGCTTCTTAAATAATGAGATGATAATTTGAGATAAATAATTTTCGAGCCAAGACACAGAATGTTCTATAACCCTGTTATTCTTAATAGCGCGCACCCAACGTGGGATCAGGGGGCTGGAGCCCCCCTTAATTTTTTCAGTTTACACTACATAAAATTAGTTTTTTTTATTTGATTTATTTTATTTTACTTCGCGTTTTGTTCCTCTTAGCTAATTTACGAAGATGGGAATGAGTGATGAAATTATGAAAAAGATAAATGGACATTCACACACAACCATGGCCGAGCGGGATTCGAACCCGGGACCCTTGGCGTCGCAGCACGATGTGCTAACCACTCAGCCACAGGGTCCGGCAAAATTAGGTTTTTGTTTTCTTGAATAGTGTGCCGATAATATATAAGGAGAGAAATAGTTACCAAGGCAACACGGAGAATGTTCTATAACCCTGTTGTTGATAATATTGCATTAAAACTTTTCTTGCGCTTTCGGTGTTGTCGCAACACTATGCAAAGACTTGTCAGCATTTGGAAGCTGCAAACGTAGCGCCACACGTAGGGCGATTCATGGTAATTTTTTATTCTCTGGAAAGCGCGAGAGGGAACGTTCTTGAATAAGAGAAGGAGTCGAACTACTGGCAACATTAACGAATCGTTTTATCTGTGGAACGTTCTAGAATATAATGAGGTTAAAATACGCGGCTTCAATTTTCCAGGTTGATCTCTACAACAGGATCGCCTAATGAGTATTCAAAGGTAAGTGTGATAGTTCATACAGTCGATTAGTGATCAGTCAGTGTCTATTGGTGGCTTTATAAGATCTAGTGATTCGAAAATGAAAAGGACTAAATACCATAAAGTAACGAAGTCTACTACTAGTTCCAGTTCGGGTCCAAAGCAGAATACATTAACGACAGCGGAATTTCCGGAGCCTCAGTGTAGTGCTAGTTCGGGTCGAGGGCCGAAGAGATCGAAGGTCTCTCTCTAAAGTGAATATTTAAGCAGTAACGGGTATTGGAGAGGTTAATTAAAAAAGAAATAAGCTGCACAGATCAACTGAAAATCAAAGTTTTGAGTGATGAGTTAGTTGTGCCCGGATAAAATTTTCCCAGAATTTTAGAAGAGGAGGGTTATGCATACTATTTTTGGTGGTCAGTCCTCATTTTGCCATCTTTTCCTCTCTTTGACGTTTTTTTTTTTTTTTCAGGAATACTTGGTCAAATTGGGTTATGACCTCACCAACCCTCCCTTGGGCACGTCACTGGAGATAAATGAGTAAGCATTTAATCATATTGGGAGAAGAAACACTAGATGTGTTGGGATCGGAAGGGTTTTCATTGTGAATTAATTGTTTCGAACTGTATTCGAGAAGACTTACTTTGTTTTGTGCCAATATATGACAAGACTGCGGAAGTTGTGACAGACAATTGTGAACACTTGCATGTGCTTAGGCCTCAATGTGAATAATTTGGTGGGTTTCGGCTTTTATAAGAACTGTAAACATGGGAGGACAAGACACAGTAGTGGTGTTCAGCCTCGAATCAGAGAGAAATATTCGAGAAATTTCTGCGTCCAGTTCGTAGCCCACAGTTTGAGTCTCGCGTTGTCGAGTGGATTATCCATCCCGTGCGTGTGTAACAGCTTCGTAAAAACACTCGAAGACGCCACAGATATTTTGATGTCTGATGATAAGAAATGGACAAACACACATACTGAGATGGTTCCGGCACACAATGTTAATACATGGAAACAGAGGAGTTGAGGGGTAAAAAATGTTCCAATTTCACGTTCTGAATAATTTGGCAGCCTTGAACAGTGACGACGATTTTGGGGATAGTTGCTCCCCATTTTTTTGCCTTCACACTATGACCTCTTTATGCTAACCCTTGTACTGTATATCAAGGGAAGAGAAAGTAAACTTTTCTTGCACCCCCCACTCCCGTTTTGAACCCAATTGCCACCATTGGCCTTAAACATACAATTGTGAGGTTCTATCTTAACCCCTTAAAAATATGGTGTTTAGCCTCCACGAAAGGAATTCCTGGATACGTGCCTGACTCGGAGAGAATATCTATGCCCGTGCTGGGACTTGAACCGGGGACTTCGGAGGCGAAATCGAAAGTCGACCACTTAACGCCTTCGGCTACCGAGCAGTAGAATGAATTAGATAATGGCTATTGTATAAATGGTGTCTTTTCGGGAAACATTCAAATAGCAATATTTCTTCCAGGTAATATATCCTAGGAACTTCATTCTTGCGGGCTTACTAGGTTCTGGCATGTGGGCCAACAATCTGTGTAGTACTCTGAACTGTTTGTGCTCCACATGGATTTGTGATCATCCATTTCATCTACTCACCATTCATTTTCATCTTTGTGATTAGCCAAGGGGTAAATTATACTTGAAATAAAACAAAAGCAATACAAATACAAAACAAAAATAATGGAACTATTATGCTGTTACGTTTTCCTGTATTTTAGGCACGTCGCATTTATCAGCCAACAGTCAGAGATTGCTTTTCGGTCGAATGATACTTCTAATAATCGCAGGTAAATGCAAGCTGACAATTATAATTTGATCTCTTATCCACCTGAGTTGAGGATCTAATTTTTTGGATTTTATTTGTAACAATATTTACTACTGCGAGGAATTAAAAAAAAAACTTACGGCTAATTTCGTCACTGGCTTCCTATTCTGTAATAGTTACATTTGTTGTAAGAACATAATACATGAATTTACTTTGTATAAATATTACATTATCCATCGCTTTTCCTAATTAAATCTTATACCATATCCGGGCCTCCTTCATGGCGCAGTGGTAGCTTCATTGCCTTGCAATCAAGGGGTCCATGGTTCGATACCCGGTGGAGGCACGAGTGGTTAGGATCCCACTTTAAACTGTAGGTCCCGTCCCGATTAGCCTTACTGTGCATAAAGTGGACTTAAAACTGCAAATCAATCAATTACAATATCAAGTAGGTACAGTCCCTATTTATGTTAAACTTTATATTCTTTGGCAACCTGGAAAGGTCATTATCGAAATATTGCTATTTGATGTTGCTCGAAGTTTTTTTCTTTTTTTGTTTGTTGCAGTTTCAAGATACCATCCCTTTTCTGTTACTTATAGCTTTTGGGGGAGGGGGACAAGTGCCTCTGTGTACCCTACCATAATATGTGCCAATGCGACACAATATATTAAAAATTTGCCCCCTCCGGGATTGACTTCGCCCCCCCCCCTACAAAGAATTCCTGGCTACGGGCCTGATTGAATAGCTTCTTTGGTCATTATTTACATGACCGCTCTTCTCATTGATTGACGAGAAGATTGATAGGATGTGCAGGGGAGAAACGCCTGTCCTGTAAGTCATACATTATATTTTCAGCACAATTTCTCAACAAACGCACATAAAGTAAAGTAACAGTGCAATTGTTAATTAGTGTTCGCTACCTACGTGATGTTCAAAGAATTATTTTCGCGGATGATGTTTCAACTTCGAAGCTAATAAATCTTATCTTGCACTCAATATTCAATGAAGCAATACTTAGAAACTGAGTTCCGATTGTATAAAGATTTTTGAAAGTTGCATACGTGATGATACGGAAGGCGAGTGTGGAAGATAAGGCCGAAGATATTTTTTTGTACATATAACATGTATAACTTTCATATGTTTTACACATATGCAACATGGAGCGATATAAAATAAGAAAATACATATGCAAGATGCTAACACTAAATTATGTACGTATTCAAAGTTTATTCAGTACATATATACAAAACATATTATTTAAATACATCACATTATTGATTGCGAGCGAAGCGAGAAAGAAAATTTTTGATCCAATTTTTGCAATTTAAAATAATATTGATTTAATAAGGAACAAATAATATCACATGGCGCCAAGGCATTCTCTCTTTCACATTTTTTTTAAAAATTAGATTATTTGGCGCCCATGGCCGACTACCGCCGCCCTCTAGCTACGTCTCTGAACTTGACGAGACTGAGAAAAGCTGGCACTGCAAGCAAAGAGAGCAAGAAAATTTTACGAAATGTATTTTTATTTGTATAAAATTTGAAATAGAAGGGGGCAATTTCTCCTCTGTGCCCCCTCGGTGCCTTTGGCCATCAATGTTTGCCCCGCCCCTAGAATTGACTTCCGTCGAAGGTTGGGGGACAATGCCCCTGCCCTCCCCTGTGGTTGCACCACTGAGTAAGTCCGAAATTTGGAGGAACAAATTGAATCAATCCTGCTACAGCAACTTTTTGGGAAGCGATGATCGCTTTATTCCAGGCGATTTTCTTCTATTATTATTGCACGTGGCTTGGTTTGGTTTGAGTTGGTGTTTTAAGTCCACTGTATGCACAGTAAGGCTAATCGGGACTGTACCTACAGTTTAAAGTGGGATCCGAACCACTTGTGCCTCCACCGGGTATCGAACCCGGGACCCCTCGATTACAAGGTAATGACGCTACCACTGCGCCATGGGGGAGGCCCATATTGCACGTGGCAAGAGCACAAACAGGTTGATTTGTTCTCATTCTACCGGCATTCAAGAAAAAGTGTGTAAAGTAAATAATCGACCCATTTATCTCAAGCTTCCGTATACGATAACGAAGTAAGTTCCATTCTGTCCTCTTAATGACGTCATAGCGCGCACAGAATCATGGGAGAAAATCTCGGAACCTCGGGAATGGCCTACCTTATAAAGGTACCTTGTCCATGACAGATCATATGGAACGATGTTACGTCATGTAGAAGTATTGACTTTAAAAATACGATTTTTCTTATACATGTTTAAGAAGGGAAAGGCATTTAATAAAATACAAAATCACGTACAAGTGATCATCATTGATTAATAGATACATAAACTAAATTTTTAATGAGAAAATTAGGATTTAGCATCGATGGTGGTGCCGACTGGTAGCTGGTTAATTCATGCACGAACAAATGAATTCCGAAATTAACCTTATTCGGATTTTTGCACCAGTGCGGGAGGCCTGATAATATCTCTTACCTCACAACCCACAATCAAATGTTTTAAGGTTAGTCCATAACCATAAAAGACTACCCAATTGAACAAAACAAATTACGTCATAAGAGACAATTTACATTTTAAACATATCAAACACTTAAAATGATACAATAAGTCGGTGCGTATCAATTGAACTATTTTTTTTTATCGCCATCCTCTTCCCCATGGTCTGCATAGTGGATTCACCAAATTTCAAAGTTCTCCGATGCCTCAAACAGGATACAGAGGGCTCTGAGTTGGGCAACATTAATTCTGGCCACCCGGTAGAATAAACATACAGATAGATAACTTGCTTGGTAATACAGCGGCGTCGTCAGGATTAATCATCTAGGGACGCTGAGGGGATGCGAAATAAAATTTAGTGGGTGCGATGTTGAAAATAAGGAATGCATGAAATGGCATGCAACCTTTGGCCACAACATCAATGCCAAACTTTTAGTAGGCACCTATGATAAGGTGCCAATAAAATTGGAGATTTTATTTGATTTCAGTTTTGTTATTTGCTTAATCGCGACGATGAGGTTTTGCATTACGGAGGAATGTGGCTCGATTTTCAAGGAGACCGATTTCGCACTGCCATCACACACAAGCCAAACTTAACATCGGAATGTATCCTGCGAGAAATAATGGAAAATAACTTCTTCAAAACTTGTTTCCAGTGTATGAAACTATCATGAACAATTAAAAATGCTACTTTAAAAGCACAATGAATGTATAATTTTGGGGTAGCTATATTTGGCAGAAAAGTGTACTAAAATAAAAGCGTGAATTTTAAAATAAAAAGTAAGAAAAATAGCACCATCTATTTTCGAAAAATAACAACACCGAAAATCGAGGCTCCTACCTACAGGCAATATCCAAAACCACAAGCAGACCGTTTGAATAAGCGATTCTTAACAACAATGCTGAAGAAACACAGCGGCCGCTGATCTTTATAGACACTGCGGTCAGTACTGGAAAGTATATGCAGCTTTTCTTTCACAGTAGGTACAGTAGAGCGTCGATTATCCGAAGTAATTGGGGGACATGGGTGTTCGGAAAACTGGTTTGTTCGGATAATCGAATTGTACATGTTTATTTGCCAAAAAGAAGTACTGTACAGTAAATTTATTCATAAAAACAGGCATCTCTTTAAGTATGTATTACAAAGTAACGTACAAAGGCAACTTTAGTAGTAATATATAGTATGTGGTACAGTTTATTAAACAAAAATATGTACATATTACATACGCATTTTGCATGAACAATACACACAGTACACAAAATTAACGTTTAAAAAAATCCTTTATTTTGGTCTGTCTAAGCAAGCCTACACGCTTACGAGCAGCTAAGTCACGTACTTTTTTCATTACAGATATCTGAAAGTGAGCGAGTACACAGTTCGGTTAAGCGGTCGTTCGGTTGACCGACGTTCGGATAATCGACGCTCTACTGTAGTAACAATGCTTGGCTGTTGTATACAATAATGGCGGTATCACTTCAATACCTAACATTCGGCGCTCAATATGTCGACATTACATAATGTGGTACTCTAAGAGTAATGTTTTTGGTTGAATATAGGTTCCGAAAAGGGGGTGCGTAAGAACATTAAGGGGTGCGCGAGCACCCTTTCGCACCCTCCTGGCACCGCCCCTGATTACGTATGAATTCCGTTCTACAAACAACATTTCTGAGGTAAGTAGGGGTGAGCGGGATCCCGAAAAGTCGGGACCGGGATAGGGAAAAACATTTCCCGTCGTCCCGACTTTGGGAAATGACTTCCCAACTTATCGGGATACGGAGCAGTTGGTAAATACCGAATGGTCATTTTAAAAAGTCGTTAATTCTCGACGTTTTTTGCATTGTAAATGTCTGGAACTTATCGGAAATTGTTCGTTTTTGTACTAGAAATGCAAAAGCAATCACAAAGGTGAAAATGAAGTGTAGAATTCGAGATTTCCAGAGCTTCGGGATATTTGGAACATTTCTCGTCCGAAAATAACCCGACTTTGTAAGGAAATTGATAATTTTTCCCGTCCCGAATGTCGGAATTTAAAAAATTTCCCGCCCAGAACCCATCCCGACGCAAAAATTCTGTCCCGCACACCTCTAGAGGTAAGTGTAGATTTTTAATTTCCTCTTCTCCTAGTTTTCCTTGTTAAGAACTGAGCGTTTGTGTTTCAGGTGCGAGGCAAATGGCACGTGGCTGGCTGGATAACCAATGTGGGCGACGCCTTCCACCACGACAGCTGCGAGGTCGTGGAGCTCCAGCCTAGATCTGATGACGTCATGGAATTGAGCATAATCACTGGCAACTCTGAGAATAGCGGCCAACTGGAGCTGGAAATGGAACAGCCTGGGGTCTGGGTACACACCGGTGAGGGACCGTGGTTTGTTTGAAACTGTCTTTATCATAAATGTAAGGTTACAGGACGTCCCCAACTCCCGCCTAACATGGCCGATGTTCGGATGGAATTTGGAAAAAATATTCAATGTCCTACATTTAAATTCACAATGACATTGCATATGTATTTTACATAGATAAGCTAGAAAATTTTGTCTGGGTGGGCAGAAGCTTTTTATTGATAAATTAAGGTGGGTATGTATCCAGTGGCGGATTACCAAATAGGCCCACTAGGCACGTGCCTAGGGGCGGCAACTCTTGGGGGCGGCAAATCTTTTTTCCAGAATATCAAGAATAATAAAAAGTGTCTTACGTACCCAGTGACAATTTAGACCTATGAAACCAATGTTTCAAATCAACGGTTTGCAACACTTTCGCTTCATACGAAAGAAACCTTGATGTATCGGATTTATGTGTTATCAAGAAATGTTTCGTCTGTTCTGCCTCCTTCAGGCGCCAATCAATGTGTTTTTAACACGTGCTGTGGCTTTTATTGCTTAGATGGCAATGCAAACCGCCCAGCCTTTGTTGGTTTGTTTTTGTAAATACATACCCCTCGATCTTCCACTAAGCGTTTGTTAATGACCAGGCAGGAAAGAAGACTGATTGAAACTAGCATCTGTAACAATGCCAGTCTTTAAAAAAAAAAAAAAAAAACACTGCTGATAAGTGAGTGAGTGAGTGCAGATTTTGTCTTGCTGTATTCTCTGGCTGGTGCATTCAGTTTGTTGCTAGTGTGTTTGCGATTTGGTGTTTTTTTTTATGCGGCAGGCAGCATGAAGCGAACAAAGTCAAGTGGGGCGGCTTATCGTAAACTTGCAAACGAAAAGCGTGAGAGAAGCAACCTTACAGAAAAAGCTTGGTACAGTGGACACGTTTTTTAGACGAAAGGAACAACTGATTTCCGAAAGCAGTTCAAAAATTGAAGTGGAAGCGGCTACATGGAGTGAACTCTGTGAAACGCAAAATGTCGAAAATATTGTGGGTTTAGTGAAGGAAGAAAGTGCACCTGAGGTAGTGTCCCCTCAGTTCGTAGGAGTTACTGATTGTGACAGTGAGAGTGCAAATTTCGTTAGTGACGATCCTGCCGAGTGGTGTCTGAATGAGTCTACAATTGACATTCTTCTAAGACGTGGAATTAATCAGAATGCTGAAAACGATTTTTCTAAATCGCAAAGACTCATAGCAGGTAAGACAAGATTTTTAAATAATAGTGTTTTTTTCGTAAACTTGTAAACGGCGAATAAATTTTGCTGAATTATTTGGTATATTCGTGCAGCACTGGTGCCGTTTATTGTGTATCATGCAGGTTGTTCAAGGGCAAGACAAACATCGCAACTCACGGCATTTCAGACTGGAAAAACATTTCAAATATTCTAGCATCACACGAAATATTCTGAAGAACACAAAAACTGCGAGTTGGCACTCTTAACAAGGCAGAAATCTGTTGGGACCTTGGAGAACCATTTTCAATCACACATTCAGACGGAACTTATGTACTGGGTCAGTGCAAATAAGTTACTACTTTTATTTTGAGAAGGGCGCAGGGGCGCCGACTTGACAAAATTATTGGGGGGGCTCTGATCACTGAAATAAATGAATGAATGACTCACTCCCTCCCTTTTATAAAAATAAAAATTACGTCTTCGTATAGCAGTTTTTAAGCAGCTATTACGTATATTCCTCATGCAAATGAAATGTAACATGAAAAACGTTTAGAAAATGTTTGTTTAACCCTGGAATGGTACCTATGCGTCTAAGAGACGTAGTTCAGTGGAAGAACAGCGGCCATCTTGTTTCGGGGGGGAACCTTACTCCCGCCTCCCAGGTATGCTTCAACGGAAACTCTCTTGGCAAGTCAGTGTTCCTCAGATTGCCGAGCAGTTCACGTCAAGACCAGTGTTTTGTTTTTTCCAAAGCCTAGTACACCTGTGAGACGTATTGATACCATTTAACGTAAATTTTCCTACGCCTGTCAGGCGTATTGGTACCATTCATGTGGTAGTGTTCCTACGTTTGCCAGACGTATTAGTGCCATTCACGATGTAGTGTTTCTACGTTTGCCAGACGTGTTGGTACCAGAGGCCTGCACAAGACCTGGAGGAGACCCGTTCGCGAGACATCGCTCCTAAAATACCATGCAACCTGCGCAACACCCTCGCTTGAGCAGCTTGTATGCTCACCTGCCCAGATCGTTCCTGGCAGGCATTGTAGACCCGCCGGGTACCCGCAGTCTTACGATACCTAGTAGGTCTCAGTTCGTTCTTTCCATCAACTGCAGACCCCTCCCTCTGCATGACGTAGTTGCTTCGAGTAGAAACTGCACCTGGCCTACACCGTTCTGCGGTGTTGCCAACTGCAATAGATTTTCACTACTTAAAAAAGGGAACTCAAAGCTTCGTAAGCCACATCACCAATGAAATGAGATTTACGAATGTTGCTACCCCCCCCCCCCCACACACACACATTGGGTGCGTTCCGAAAGTCTTAACGAAACGAACGCATTCAACGAAAATAACTGGGCTCGTGAATCTGGTGAAACCAGTTATTTTACGGACTTATGGGACACTCTAGGCGAAAGCGCAGGCGCAGCGTTTTGTTAAGAGAAAGTTTCCGCATGGCGTCAGCGGAAGGAATGTCCTTATGGCAAAAATAAACTCTATTATGGCCACTGTTACTCATTTTAATCACATTCTAAGAACGGTCAAGGCATACTTATCTTGTGCATGTTGCTTCATATCGCTATCTGTTAAAATTATAATACATTTTCCGAACTAGTGCAGTTTGAATCCATCAGCACGCGCTTTGTCTGCAAGGAGCAGACGATTTTCACGGAACAAACCAGCATCCTGGCCCGTGCGTTTGGTGAATCTCGTTCTTGCACGAAACGCACGGAATGCGACTTTTGGGACAGCATAATGAAACTCACGAAACGCACGGAAGCACTTATGGAACGGTCAGTTACCATAACTCGTTTAACGCGTTAAACTCGTGCGACTTTCGGAACGGGCCCATTGAAATAGGTTTTGCGTGGCACAGGATACATAAGTATATGTCGTAAACAACCAATATACGTATATATAGTGATATAGGGCAGGACTGAAACATGTCACGTTCGACGCTGAGGTCGCGAGTCGAACAACACACTGTTCTACTGCGAACACCAGGGCCGTAGCCAGCCAGGGGCATTGCCGTTACCCTCGTTTGGGATGGGGGGGGGAGGCAAGTACTTGGATAAACGTGCCAACAACAACAATCACAATAATAGTAATAAAGTAGCATGAAAGGCATTATTATCCTCATAAATCATGCAAAAAGGGGGTAGAAGTCGGTTCTCACGCATTTGTGTTGAAACAGAGGATTGGAAATATTTTTTTTCAACACGTCAATTTCACATTAGTTAATAATGGAAAACAAGCACACAAACTGTTTTTGAAAGAAAGAAAGTGCATGATAAATGCATTCCGAATGTACATACATATGGCATGTAAAATTTCCATCTACAATGTTTTCTTTTCACATGGAGCGACGTATTACATAATCAATTCATCCAACTCGTAACAAACCAACATTAATAGCAAATAATATCACGGGCCGCCATAGCATTCTCTGCTTTAAAACTTTTCTCACTTAGATCGTTCGGCGCTCAGGACCGTCTCCCGCTTCCCCTTTGCTACGGCATTGAACTTGATGAGACTGCATAATATTTTATAATATATTTCTACTTTCATAAAATTTGAAATCAAGGGGTTGCAATTACCCCTCCATTCCCCCTCTGCAGGTGCCCTTGGCCGTCTGGAAGGAAAATGCAAGAAAAATATGAAATTTAATTCCATCTTGAGTACCCTTTAGCCCTGCTACTCTTTAATTCTGCTAGCCTGTTTTTTCTTGTGCTTTAATGTTTGACCCCCACCCTGACCCCTCCGCTAGACTTAATTTCCGTCCAAGGTTGTGAGCAATGCCACCTGCCCCCCCCCCCCTCTGGTTGCGCCACTGCGTGCCTGGTTAAGGCACCATGCAATGAAAAACAATTAGTTTTCAGTGAGGAGATTTTTGTTTGCTCGATCATTCATTTAGATAAATGAAGCTGTAATATTGCGTGCATTTCCTGGCAATAAGATAAAAACTGCTTACAATGAACTGAAATCACTAAGTATATACTGTAAATTCTCCTTAAAGCAGAGAGCTCCTCCTAGGACTTCGTAGGATTTAGGAGCTACGTAAGTAGGCAACACTGGCTGCAGCCGTCCACGTGGTGATGAAACACCTGGAGCGACACGCTGCCGGAGGGCTGTTTCCTTCCAGCAGGTTTTGCAGGCGCCCGGGTCTTGTTAAATGCCCAGTTACCTTGTAAGCGCAGAGCGCCTTGAAGACCAAGAACCCGGGTAAAGACGCAAGTCGACTCGTTGCCGCGGGCAGGCGAGCAGGTATACCTGTCCACGCGAGCAAGCGGGCAGTGGGTAGGTAAAAGGCAGACTATGCAGCCCTCTAGTTGGTACCATTCATGAGGTAGTGTTCCTACGTTTGCCAGGCGTGTTGGTACCGTTGATGAGTTTATGATTACATAGGTACCTACCTTATTGTTCCAGATGTCTGGCACAAACACAAACAAAACATTCACTACTGAAGTTGAGATTTTACAAGAACTGCAACTTCAGTTATATGAATCCGATTGCAGCGAGGTTGAAGACGAAATTGAAGTGGATCAAGATGCCTTTCCTGAGGATCCTGACGATACCGACTTGGACCCGGACTATGAACCTTCGTTAGAAGAAGAAGATATCGAGGAGGCCATCATTCAATCAGTAGCACAATCATCTCGGCCTTCAGCTGTTTCTAAATCAAGTTCGTCAAGAGCTGAAGGCAAGCAAAAGTCAGGACCTGCAAAACAACCTCCAAAGTCAGGTGAAAAGAGGAAGAGGTCAGCCGAAGGAAATGATGACCATTCAACAAACAAAAGATTAAAACCTGAATGTGACAATATGTTCGGGCGTAACGGGTTTGCTTGGAAAACTGTTCCCATTTCTAACACATCTGGAAAAGCCGCAGCTAAAAACATTGTACATGTCAAACGAAAAACAAAAAACGAAGCTGTAGATGTTTCTGACCCTGTTGAATGTTTTAACGTCTTCTTTACCTCAACAATGTTGGACATGATCCTGCACAACACAAATGAGGAAATTGCAAGACAAAGGGAGTCTTATAAAAACAAGAATGCTTCTGCTTTGAAGGACGTTTCATTGGCTGAACTGAGAGCACTCCTCGGTGTGACAATTCTCGCAGGGGCCAAGAAAGACAACCATATGAAGTTACAAACATTACATGACACAAAGGAATGCGGCGAAAAATATCATGCATCATTTTCTGTGCAGAGACATCACTTCTTGCTCAACACTCTTCGCTTTGATTCTCGAGAAACTCGTGAGGGAAGGAAGATAACTGATAAGTTTGCACCCGTACGGGATATATGGAACGTGCTGATTGAGCAATGCATATCAAATTATGAACCAAGTGCCTACATGAC
This sequence comes from Lepisma saccharinum, assembly GCF_977018435.1. Taxonomy (NCBI): domain Eukaryota; kingdom Metazoa; phylum Arthropoda; class Insecta; order Zygentoma; family Lepismatidae; genus Lepisma; species Lepisma saccharinum. The sequence goes on along the minus strand of NC_139241.1, from coordinate 63,687,132 downwards.
AATTGATGAGCAACTAGTGCCATTCCGAGGACGAGTCGGGTTCAAAATGTACATCCCAAACAAACCAGCAAAGTATGGGATAAAAATTGTGATGCTTTGCGACCAAGGAACGAATTACATGGTAAATGCGATCCCGTACCTTGGTAAAGGAACTACACCTTCAGGCACGCCTGCAGCAGATTACTTTGTTGAAAAGCTAACAGACATCATCCAAAATTCAAGTCGTAATGTTACAATGGATAATTGGTTTTCCAGCATCCAGTTAGCTAAGAAAATGGCAGAAAGAGGCCTCACAATGATTGGGACGACGAAGAAAAATAAACCTGAGTTTCCTAAGGAGTTTGTGGACCCCAGTTATCTTTCACGACCTCCTCAGTCATCGCTCTTTCTTTTTCATGAGGATCTGACAGCAGTTTCATTTACTCCACGTCTTAACAAACTGGTCACTCTTATTTCCACAATGCATGACGACGATGCAATAAATGAAAACAGTATGAAGCCTGAGGTAATTCTGTGTTATAATCAAACAAAGGGAGCAGTTGATGCCTTTGACCAGTGTGTCACGAATACTTCTTGCATACGAAAAACAAGAAGGTGGCCAATGAACCAGTTCTACAACATGCTCAATATTGCATGCTACAACTCTTACATAATATATGTGCTCAACTTTTACAAGAAAAAGAAAAAAGATGACGACGCAAAGCCTTTGTCGAGATTTCAGTTCCTCATCAAATTGGCAAATCAACTAACGTTTCCATGGATGAAGGAACGAATGAAACAGCCACATATGCCTCACACTCTAAGAAGCAGCATACAAAATTGCCTTGGCGTTGTGGATCCACCTGTTGTGGTTCAACCTGCAGCGAAATCTGGAAAGAGGCAGTACTGTACTTACTGCTCGTATAAAAAGAGAAGGATGAGTAAAATGATCTGCTGTAACTGCAAAAAGCCTATCTGTGGCGAGCATTCTTTCATCGTTTGCCACATTTGTAAAAAATGATAATTTAAAGACTGATTTGTTTGTAACTATTTACTGTTCTGGATGTGGAAGGAGGAGTGAACATTTTTATTCATGAAGTTTTTTCTAGTTATTGTGGCTAGTCTAAATGACTGTTTGTTAGTGATAGAGAGTAAATTTTAGTTCATGTATTCTTCATTAATACTTTTACATCCATTTCCTAGTTAAAGGGATTGTCTTATACCTAAGTATAATCTTTATTTGTTTATTATTTTCTTGCTGTTCGAGTTACCTACTCGTATTTGCATATATATTATGACTCTTTCTATGCAACCTAGTTTATAAATGTTTAAAATGTATGAGTTTATGGAAAAATGTTATTTTAATTATATTCATTAACAATAAAAAGTATCTAAAATGCAGCGAGAAGAGTATGGAAAAAAATTAAATCATTTATAGAGGGTATAGTAACTTTTTTTTATGTGTACGTCTATGGGACGTATAGGTACCATTAAACATAGATTTTTTTAGGTACTATTCCAGGGTTAAGACTCTTTATGTCTTTTGTGTCTGTTCATTTGTTTTTTAGATAACAATTAACATTTTTATTGAAAAGTATGTATTTACATTAAGAGACCAACCTAACAGTTTTATGCCAACCTCGGTAGCCGAGCGTGTTGGGTGGTCGACTTAACTCGCTTTGATCCAGAGGTCTCGGGTTCGAGTCCCGGCGAGGGCATGGGTGTGTTTTAATGTCCGCAACAGACATGTGATGGGTTTCAAATAACCTTAGTGTTGACGTACCCATAAAATAACGAACATTTACAATATTTAACAGTTTTAGTTAATTATTTACATAAATGCCAACACAAATCGCAGGAAAATAGTTTACTTTTTGGTTCTTGCTACAATATTTAACTTTTTAAATTTAAGTTTGCAATAATAAAAAAAATAGCATGTACACTAAGATATAATAAAGTGACATACACAACAAAAACATATGAACATGATTTAAAAATAAAGCAAAAGTTGTTCTATGCAGTGGGTTATTTTTGTATGAACTCATTAACGAGCGGCCTCAGGTCCAAATTATCAAGCCCAGTTTGATGTATGTGGACTACCGCTAAACTGCTTAGTCTCTTCTGCCTCATTGTATATCTCAAATATGTCTTTAGTCGGCGAATAGCACTGAATGACCTTTCGTCTGTGGGTGTCGTCATTGGCACAGTGCGGAGGACCATCATGAATTTGGCAACTTCAGGCAGAAGCTCCTGGAGGGTGCTGTCTTCCAAAAGAAACTTCCTTATGTCACGCATGGTAGTTAGAACCACTTTCTTCTGTTTGGCGATATCACCAAGCATGGACATGTGTATACCGCGTTTGCTATAAGGAGAGCCTATCGGCATCCAAATCTTGGCGAAAAAATTCTCGCGTTTGCTGAAAGTTTGTTGTGCAACTGTTCACAGTTGAGTTGCATTCTTTCTCTACGGCTGTTATTTTTTGTAGTCCTGTAGATTCATGTCCTTGTTTAACACATGATTTTGCTGTGTCACACATGTCAGTGTACAGCTATTGATTTTTAATACTATTTTGGAGTGTAGAACTTGTGATGTTTGTCAGCATCAGGATTTTCAAGTCTCTTATGGACGTGACGTTGCCGGGACAATTCTGGCTCATCAACGAGGCTGGGTTTGCCCTCTGTACATTTCAGTCAGAACTGCTCAAAACACATTCGCTTTTCTTGAAATATGTCAATCAAGTATTTTAGTTTTGATTCCACTTCTGTAGCACCAATGCGTGGAGACTGAATCTTACAGTTTACCTCTTCTATTGGACCCATCATATGGCAGTAGAGGGAGAGAAGGAAAAATGTCTTGAAGTGAAGCATTGTCTCCAGGTATCCAGCACATTTTGATGCTGCGTCAGTAGAATCTTCTTCAGAAAATTTCTCAAGAAAATTGAGAAGGTTTTCATAGTCCCTTAAGATCTGTTGCACACTGGAGGCTCTCAACGTCCACCGACGAGGGCAAAGTGGTCGCAGTCCAGTATGGCCAGCCTTCTCATTCACATAAATAATACCATTTAATATCTGCATTCTTTTAGGGGATTCCCAAACAGTCTTTAACAAGTCGTTGGCAAAATTCATTATGTCATTCATTAATATATGTATAATAGTAAATAATAATTATATGCTTAGTATATAGTAATAAGTCATGTGTTTTGCTGACTCCGATCATAGCACCCCAAAGTTGATGGTTTAGCGGTCTCAGCCCCTCCAAAGTTGATGGTCTAGAACATTTCAAATGTATATTTAAAGTTAAGTTCATGTGCCACAATTCAGAGAACTTTACAAGAGAAGAAAAATAATACATTAGATCCTCTTAAGCAAAATTATTTGGGGAGCTCTGCCCCCACATCATTAACATTGGGGGGGCTCGAGCCCCCCTAAGCCCCATGGAGTCGGCGCCTATGGAAGGGCGCACATTAAGTTTGTGCCTAGGGGCGTCGAGGAAGCTTAATCCGCCCCTGTATGTATCAATGTAAAACGTGAATGAGTTAGTAGCGACGTCAATAACAATTTAGAATGGGGAGCCAAGGCGGGGAAGAATGGCTAATGGAGGTACTCAACATTTCAAACTAGTTTGAAAGTTAATCAAGAATTCAGTGCACTGTGTATGCTCTAACGTTGATGCCATTTTACATCAGCATATCTTTTCCCCTAAATACTTGAGAGCACAGGGAAGAGATCCGTTTATCTGGAGAACGATCCTGAACCCATTGCTCCCTCTCTACTTCTCGTTCCACGATTGAAATATTTTCTTTAACTGTCTCCTCTCCTTTCTTTCCCATGTCTTTCTGCTATCCACATTCTCTCGCGTCTGTGTTTCAATCTTTCACTTTGCCTTCCTGCCTCTGTCTTTCAATCACTCACTGTGTACCCAGTATGTGAATTAATGGGGAAGGAGGAGGGGTCGGATTTTCCCCATCAGAAGAAAATGTATCCCCGGCAAAAGAAAATTATTTTTATCACTGCCAGGCATGTCTTTATCCCCCTCAAATAAAATGGTACCATTTCTTAAGTACGTAACAAACACAATTGAAAAATCATTCTTGTCCACTAATGGCCCAGTCATCAAATATTTCCATGTCGAAAAGTGTGCAGACTTGAGGATTAAAGGAAGGCAACATTCTCCAGCAGACTAAGCTCTCTGAACATGTATTAAAGTCTTCCAAAGAAACTTTTAGGTGTGTTAGATGGACGTTAAGTTTAAACTTGGCATAAGAAATGTTGTCGAGTTTTCAGTGTTACAAGTCCAGGGGTATTTTCGTGTATGAGTTTGAGCTGTTTTAGAATGTAAATATACTAAGTGTTTATAAATGACATGTAAATGTTATCATAAGATTTAATGACCTAGGTTAGAACCAATGTTCTAAGATCCTTAGAACCGGAAGACAATAGTTTAGTTTACAGACTGGTAACATACGTATGTACGAATTTGCATAGGTACCCCCCTCCAAAAAAAATACATACCAAAATGACATCACAGATACGCCACTGAATGGGTACCTGTACAAAAAAGCTTAATTCGGACAGTGTGCGGTGGGGACACAAAGTATTGCGCCGCTCTACTTCCTGTAGTGCTTGTCGTTTCTTCGCTAATTAGGCAGCGAGTAAATGGGTAACCAACAAGAGTAAGCTGTAAAAGTAACGAGATGCAAACATAATAACTATGATCAGAGCAAGAGTTAAAATCGGATAAGCGCTGTTTGAACGGAATAGCTATATGAGGGAAAAAGTTGTCTGGTAATTAGAGTTCCGATCACAAGCAGCGGCGGCTCAAGGGGTAGAGCCGCCATGCCATGGCACTACCCTCAGAAGAAATTCATACATCGCCAAGTAAAGTTAAATTAATACATTGATAGTTTACAGACAAGGAGATTCGAATTTTGCAATCGGTCAAGCTGACGTGACGACCGCCCCAACCTCCTCACTGCATCGCCAGCTATTTCGTTCGTACCCTCGCGAGGCTAGAGTCCGTGCCGTGGAAGATCTGGCCTAATCATGGACCTAACCAAGTTGACACACGTGCAGAGGGTTGAAGAAGTCTCAGCGAGGAACATTTCCACCATGAGCCGAGAACAAAGTGGCAGGGGGCGGGGTTAGCCCGTAAGAAACCGTGCCAGTCTTAGCCTGGCCTGGTGAGGGAACTTTCGTAGTGTTGACACGACACAGTTGCCACCTTCAGAAAAAAGTCGCTAAATACGACTGGTTTGTAAGACCCGTTGGGGAAGTAATTTCTGCCTACTTTTGGAGAAACGAACCTAATATTTTTCCAAAGTTAAATGAACATTTTTGATAATAGATACATGCACCAAGAGGGCCATCCAGACTTTTTTAAAAATATCCTATGATGATGCGAGTTTCCTTTGGCATTTCGACAATTTCTTTTCATAACAAAGATATTTTCGACATCCAGTTAGAATACGTGTGCATGGGGGAGGAGAAGGTGATAGGATTTGTTTTTCCTTTCCTCTTGTAATTTGTATATTTTTAGGGAAGTTTCCTGTAGTGTATAAAGATAGGTTAGTGAGTGAAGATGAATCGGATTAGTACGTTATTATTTAAACGCATGTTGTTTTCCACGTTACCAAACGAGGACAAACATCTTGGCTAGTGGCGCAACCTCAAGGAGGGGGCGGGGGGATTGCGGAGTTTTTTTTCTATTTACTTGATCACGTTGGCACTACCCATCATAGTTGCCGCCGGCCGCCACTGATCACAAGTGTTTAGAGATAAGAAGTACGAAAAACGCTGTGAGAAGTAAGGTTCTAGTGAAAATACAAAGCGCTATGGAACTTGTGTCGCAACTTTTCAGGGAAAGTGTAAAGGCTCCTTGGAAATAAAATAAATCGTTCATTTCCAATTCCTGCTCGCACAGTTGTAGGGTAAGAAAGGTGAACGTTTCTAAAACCAGCATTACTGTGCTGTTTCCGGACCAGATGAGAGTTCTTCAGGCGGATGAAGAATGTGGAATTCGTTTTGATTTATCTAAGTTCAAGCGGGGAGGGAGGGTTGAGGATTAAACAACTTCTTGTGCTCTTCACTTCTGTGTAAGTCTATAATGTGATGGTATCGACCGATATCGGAGTGACTTGTTTTTATTGCAAATGACAGAGAAATAAGGAGAGCAGGGCATAAAGAGAGCCGACCAAATGAGCTTTATTTTAATAGCTGTCGCTTTTCCCCCTCTCCTATCAACCCAAATGACATGAAATTGAAGAAGAGAGACAATCCACCGATTCTTTGGTGTACCTACAACACTTAGAAGTCTTGCAACATTTCAAAAACACCTTTCTTTGCAGGTCTAGAGACAAGTTCACATTATTATTATTATTATTATTATTATTATTATTATTTACCAAATGTCACATTTTAAAGTGTTACAATGCTACATGAGAATAACTTTGGAGTAATTTAATGTCATTTTTAGGTTCTAAAAAATGTGCTTTTAGGCTCCTAAAATAGGGTCTAAAAATTCTAAATTAGGTTCTAAAAATCCTAAAAGAGGTTCTAAAAACCTTAAATTAGGCTCGAAAAACCTTAAATTAGGCTCGAAAAACTTTAAATTAGGCTCGAAAAATCCTGAAATACGTTGCAAAAAGACTTATTTGGTACAAAATTCCTGAAAAATACTGATTAGATACAATCGTTAAAAACAAAATTTCACAATAATCGTAATAACCAGATATTAATTTTCTAAACAAATTTTCATTTCTTTATATCATTTTCAAAATTATCTACAAATTATATAATACTGCACTTGTGCTGTCGATATGAAAAATGAATTACGTATGTATAATTTGCTGCACAATATCAGGGTGGCTACTTACTTGGAAGTTGAATTTGAATTAAAAATTTTGGGTGCGTCAGCACTTAGGCTATTTTGCACCCGTCACATTATACGGGGACCAGCCCCTTACCATTACAAATATCAACTCTAACGTTGCATAACTAAAAATCTTAAAATATTCTGACTGCCGTTAAAAGCTGAGGCTGTAAAAGGGCACTCAACACACATAAGGACAAAAAACAGGACAACACACACAAAATTATACTGGCCATAGTGCCAGTCGCCAGAGCCTCGTTCGTATGCAAAATGCAGTCCAGGGTGTACTGCGTGGAAGTGCCCCTTGCACCCCGTTAGTCACTTGGCATTCCTTAAATTCCGGGAATTGTGCATGAATAATTTGCTCTGGAAATTATTCATGAATTTTAGCAAGACATGAAAAAAGGTACAACTGGATGTTTTCTCTAGTCCCATTTTTTCTCCGTAGACGTGAAATATTGCAACTTTTATTAATCCGAATCCCATTAAATGTATACATGCCCTGAGGAAAGTTTCTCTCAGTTTGGCTTTTATTTTATTTTTTTAGGAAAAAAAAGAAAGCTACATGGAAAATAAAACAAAATTTTCTCAATCCGTTGACTTTGTTAGTGTCTTTTGCAGAACAATCTATCTGACAGACGGAAGATTATTACAAAATAATATATCTTGAAGTTGATTAGGTAAATTTTTTGGTATGGAATCATACAATGCCTTTATATTGTTAATATTTTTGTGTGTGGAAGGGAGGGTGAGAGTTGGTAATTCATAAGGTTGGAATAGAGAAAACATCTGCTTGTATCCTTGAATTTTTGAAAAGTTCGCCTTGAAAACCAGGAATCATACTTGAATTTTTTCATGTTCCTATTGACCACCGTGAATCCTTTTGCGTTATCCACACTCAAACTCCACCTCTTGTCTGTGAGGATCATTTCATGTGCTGAAAATTATCTTTCAACAGAAACATAGTCAGTAGTGCGATTGTAATCAAGGGGTTCCGGGTTGGATAACCGGTGGAGGCACATAGTGGTTCGGATCCCACTTTAAACTGTAGGTCCAGTCCCGATTAGCCTTACTGTGCATAAAGTGGAATTAAAACACCAAATCAATTAATCAATTTAAGCAAATTTGAATGCTGAAACATTATTTCGCAAGGCGTGAATGCCAAAAAGGACCAAACTGACACGAGAGTGAGCAAGGCTGCACAGATCAGAAGTTTGCACGTGGTACTGTGCAGGCAGTATAGACGATTGGGTGCCAAAACTAAGAATGGGGAGGAAGGGGGGCAAGGACAGTTTACTTTATCTTAGTAGGCAAGGCTTAGCATTAAAAGTCTATAGTACGGGGGTAAAAAGTAGGGGGGGACTGTCCTCTTTCGCCTTGCCCTCACCGTGTGCAGGTGACAGTGCGTCAGACATTTTGTTTTGTTTAGAGCTTTGATAAACATCATATACTTCGAGGGAGGGAAATCGTCAGGAAACATGTTTCAAACTTGCCAGTCATGGAACTATTTCGCCACCAAACCTAGTAAATACCTCTGAGAGATATGAAAATCCTGTAAAACCTAAAAAATATATAAAAACCTAAAAAAAAGGGTTTAATTTAGACACATAAACCTAAAATAGGTTCTATCAAGCAAAATAGGTTATTTTAGGCACTATAAAACTTGGTCAGGTGTTTCGTTTTTCAATGAAACGCTGATATAACTTATTTCTTATTTACCTGCAAAGGAAAAAAATAGGTTAAAAGCCTAAAATCTGAGGTCTAGTGATGAGTTAGTATGACTCGGTGGACTAGCCTTTATTATTTTAAACTGCATTTATAGAAGACATCGGTATCGGTGGAATTCGGTGAAAGTGTCGGTTTCGGTTCAAAGTTGTATCGGCTCAGCTCTAGTGATATTCATACCCAAAATTCACACCCTTGTTTAAAAATTATATAGTGTGTGCCTATCTTGTAGCAATTCGTCTTTTGTCGTTACAGAATCTGAAACCAGAATGACTGTGGTGGAAATACAGCCAGGATCTTTCCTGGTGCTGGACTCCTGCAGGCAGATGTACGGGCAGGAGTTCGAGTTCACGACCGTTCTGAGCAGAGCGTCCAGCCTTCCCTCAGCAACCGTGAAACAGGTCTTCAGGGAGCTGCAGAGCAAGGGGCTAGACATCAGCGCCTCGCATCTCGTCGACAGGGACAACTGCTGAACGTACACTTACTTACTGCTGAATGGGCTGCATTTGTATTTTCTCAATGCCTTGTGTAAAGTAAACAGTGTATTGCAAATAAAACACTCAATAAGCTTAAAAAACAGACAATAATTTAACAAAAAGGCAGCCGTAAGTCGGCGGAACACTCCATGAAAGAACAGGTAACATCGACCGTTAACTGTTACACCAGTCATGTTATGTCAGTGAGTTGGAGATGCACACATCTCATACATAGCCCTAACTTAAAGTAATCGCGCGCACACACACACGTTTTCGATTTTATTCTGCCAACGAAACGTACAACACGACTTAGCCTTTCAATTTGATAACTCGTGGATATACCATGACAAGCAGATTTCCGCAACTATCGTATAAAATTGTATTTATAATTTCACGTTGATTACACTGACTTTCTGTAGCACGTATTTCTTTCATGTTTCAGCGAAATGCCAGCTCCCATTTGTTCGTGGCCGCAGTGAATCTACCTAAGATTTTGATAGCCCCAGATACACAGAGCACTGACCCCAGTCAACAATGATAATGTCGATTCGGATAAGGTGATACGACAAGTCTGAACACAGCTTAAAAGTTATTATCATGACAAGACCATTATTATCAATTTAACCCCTCCCTCACCTATTTTGTGGGATGGTCATCTTGAGTCTCGGCGTATTTAAATTAGAGCATCATAGTGATCTGTGCAACATTTGATTCTAGTATCCATCCACTGTTGCAACACTGGTGCACCACGAAGATGACCCCCCCCCCTCCCTCTCTGGGCGGGAGATCTATTTGTATCTCAATTGATTTTTAATTAGGGGATCATACAAATACTCTGTGACAAATTACACTCACTGACATCCAAATAATAACTACAAAGCAGTAATAACAAGCACTATATCTTCTTTAAAGGATCACAAAAATAAGATCGAAAAACCTGTTTTCTATTCCTATCAATTCGCACGAGCATTTTACCTAATAACCTAACATGACAGGACATTTGCATGACAATACATACCTTAACACTTGTGGAAAGAACAAGCTGCCCTGTCGTACTCCTTTTTCTTATCTTCAGTTGATCTACAGTATATCAACACTTCGACACACGCACATTTCTTTAGTTTTAAAAATATATGTTTACTGCTTATTTGCATTTGACCTTTCTTTACAAATCACATCTCGCGCTTCCCTTGCACACAGCCAAAACACACGCTCACTACACTCCACTCACTGCACTTTCGCACAAGTGACCGACCTTGTAATTTCTATAGGTGGAACCTTTCGTAATATTCACCAATGACGTCACACGAAGGTTCTCTACTTTCTAAAGAATAATACTGCTATAATATTAACAGTCTTAAGAAATTAAATGCACTCATATAAGTTAAAGTACGTTGAGTTACCACTGGAAAACTTTAATTGAGTAAAAGACTGTCCAGAACTCTTGTTTTGGACAAATTTGTAAGGATCTCCTCCACACTACGTCACATTAAAATGTCCGAAAACACAAAAAAAAGTGATTGATAGATGAACCAGGAACTGAGCCACGTATTAATATGGATAGAAATCGCAAGGCTTTCTAGCCAGATGGCAGGTCGATCGATTAAACGAATCATAACAATCAATAATAACTAAATGGATTTAGTAAGGTTAGTTCCTATTATCGAATTGGAAGTTTGTTCTAGCTACTTTATAGTAAACATGGTTAAGGAATAAATATCAGTTTGATTTATTACATTAAACGAGGTTGACTGACGTCTTCCTGTCAGTTCGCAACGGTCCAGTAGATGGCTCTAGTTGAAATCTCATAATACCAATTACATGTATTAGATAAGGATGGGATCACAGTTAGTTTTCGTCCGGTAAAATTGGATGCTAAGAACCTTAAACCTGAACCGTAAATGTAATTTTTTACAGTCACGTGATCTGTACCTGTAGATAGAAAGACTCGGTTCTTTATTTCGGGCTAGGTGACTCCACCTTTGAATGATAGAACGAATTTTGTGCCCATAAACTTTAATTTCACTAATTTCTATTTAATACTTTTATATATAATTCTTACATAGAAAATAGTTAGTTGCCATTACCAAAATAAATTAATCTCTAAGTACGTAATGTTCAAATAACAAAGAATAAAAATGTTAGCTAGCTATTTTAAAACGAACAACGTAGTTTTCTAATGTTTTTGAAACGTGAAAATAGAGCAAAAAACAGTCACGGATTAAATTATACCTAAAACATATTGTTCATTCTCAATTTTAAAATTGTTCGTTTCTTGTTCAACATTATTGTTGAATAAAATTATCGTTCATATGTGTATTATAAATTATAATTCAAGAACCTGAACCCAATATGACCTACCTAAGGTTTGCGCGTGTTTAAAATGGTATACAAACTAATCGCAAGATTCAAAAGAGGGAACATTTCTGGACGTTTACTGAAAATTGAAGCCAATTCCAAATAATAACATGGGTGCAGGGAAGATTTCATTAAAAAGTTACGTTTAGGTACATACGTACCCAAAATGGCCAAGTCATGGATTTTGTTCTTTCACATCAAAAATGCAAAAGAAATTGTAAAGAAAGTACCACAATGTTGTTTTTATAGGTAGACAAGTATATTGATACATTTATATTTTATTTACATAATGACACATGAGATTTGCACAAAGAAATAATCTTGTTTACAAACCAATAAACAGGGGAATGACATGTCACAATTTGTTATCAGAATATCAAGGATTATACATCACAGCCTGGGCAAATGAAAGATCCTTTATCATTCTTAGTGACTTCCATACACTTTACGTGAACGTAATTGTAACAAATGTCATATTCGCGCATGTCTTTCACTATATATTCCTATGTAGGCCATATTAAGTCTATCTTACATAATGTGATTTTTCCCTTCGCTATAAACATTACTCTAGATTAAAGTCAAAACTGAGTACATTGTTGCGAAGTGCTAACTATGAGCTATCGTAATATGTAATAGAGATATAAACATCTCTCACTTGAAAGATGCAGTAAGTAATAACTTACCAATGCAATATTTGATCACGTAGAACACAATCACGAATCCCAGCTATTTCGCTTTTTTGTCCTCAAGTTACTGTACTATAGGTACAGCCAACAGGTTCCATCACGTAATTCGTACTGTCTAAATGATATACTAACGTCATCTATTGAAATAATCTTGTAACTACTTGGAAACAGCAAATAGGCCATATTGCGTTCAGGTACAGTCACCGGCAATAAAAAAGGGACACCTAGATCTTGAAATACTCGCTTCCCTTCAAGGCGTTATGTGTGTTGCCTAACTATTGTTACGTACCCGCAGAGCCAAGTACATGTAAATAGTTGCGAAGTTGAAACAGAGATGGCAACACAAGGCATGTAAAAGAAAAGATTGCAGTATTATGAATAAATGATAGTATAAATAGGAGTAAAAATAAATGAGAAAGACAAACAATAGTAAAACAGGGTTTAAGAAAGGGAAGATATAAATATATTTGTGAAATTAACAATGATCTCATGTGCAATTACATAGCAATTATAAGAAGTGAAAAGACATATATAAATTTGGGTCTGCGAACAGATTCTCAATGTGTGAGATTATTACTATCTCATTGTGGAAATTTTGATACATTAGTGGCGGCGTTTTAGTCGCGACCCACAGCACCTTTGGCTGCGCGTTCCAACCGTTGCACTGAGTCTACACTTTTCGTCGCAATTAGTAGTGGCGGCGCGTTCTAATCGACGCCCCAAGGTGGATTAATAGATTACTGGGATTCGTTATTGGTGATTGAAAGTATAACAGTCGAAACTGGATAATCCTTCTTGAAACGTAGTGAAGAGTTGAAACTTATGTACGAGGATAGGACAATTAGTGAAGATAAGAACCCACGATCAATAGGATATATAAGAAAATAAGTCCAGAAGGAAGTCCAGATCCAGAAGGAAGTCCAAGTCCAGAAAGGAGTTCAGATTGAGAAGGAAGTCCAAGTCCAGAAGTCCAAATCCAGAAGCAAATCCAAGTCCAGAAGGAAGTCCAGATCCAGAAGAAAGCCCCCATTGTGTATAAAGGGAGGAAAGTCGATGGACGATCGATTGGAGAAGATGGATACCATCAGAAGACAAAAGTTGTGAATGTTGACGCGACCACAAAGGAATAAGAACTTTAACTTGAATTAAGATTAAATAAATTATGGAAATATTAAAATTTATGTAAATGTACGATTATCCCTATAATAATGCATGTGTGTATGTTCTCAACTGTAATGTTAATGTAAGAAGAAATATATAATACAATTTATTAACAGTCTCCATTGGTTTTTCTGGTTTGCATTCCAAAAAGAACCCCAACCCTGTAGACATAGCCGTGGAAAAGATTTGCACCCCCCAAAGGGAGTAGCACTATACGGCGATAAGTAGAGTTTAATAACAAACTTTCAATGGAAACTTCTATCACCGCCATAGGGTTAGGCAACACACATAACGCCTTGCAGAGTATTTCAGGATCTAGTGGTTTCATTTTTATTGCCAGTGACTGTACCTTCTATTTATACACCATGAAAGTTGAAATCAGTTCTTAATTATGGGGTCTCGGGGTTCGATTCCCAGTGGAGACATATTTCAGCGGATCAGATCCAACTTTAAACCGTAGGTTCAGTTTCGATTAGTGCCTCTGCTTGTAAATCAGGGTGACTACTCTAGGACCATGATAAAATTCAAGTATAATTCCCGGTTTTCAAGGCAAATTTTCAAAAAATTCAAGGCCACAAGCAGATATCTTTATCTATTTCAACTTTGCGTATTACCGCCTCTCAGCACCCACACACATGCACCAGAGGCGCAACCACAAACTTTTGTCTGGGGGGGGGGGCAAGTACCACGATAAACGTACCAATAATAATAATGACATTATTATGACTATTATTATTATTAGTAGTAGTAATAGTGGCAGTGTCAGAGACGTTATCATCCTCGTAAATTACACAAAAAGTACACAAAAAGGGGGTAGAAGTTGGTGTTAAAGCATTTGTGTTGGAACAAACGATTTAAAAATTTTTATTTAAAAAAACGTTCAATTTCACATTCATTAATAATGGATAACAAGTACACAAACTGTATTTTTGAATGGCAGAAAATGCATGATAAATGCATTCCGAATATTATAATTTTTGTACATATAACATGTATAACTTTCAAGTACAACGTATGTTTTACACATATTCAAAATGAAGTGATGTGAAATAAGAGAATACATGCCAACACTAAATTGCGTATGTACTCAAAGTTTCTTTAATAAATATATATATATACACAGCATATAGGTATATTATTTATATTCATTACATAATCAATTCATCCACCTCATAACAAACCACAGCAAAAATTATATAAATTGTCTCTGAAATGTGCACGCTCCTTTTCCTCCCAACAATTGTTCATGCATTTAAGACAAAATCCATTAAGAGAAGTCTTATTTCTCTCTCTCTCTGGTAATTTACAGTGCATTACAGAAAACAATCATATTGCGAGTGAAGCGAACAAGAAAATGTTTAATCCATTTTTTTTGCAAACTGAAAACAATATTGATTTAATAGGGCGCAAATAATTTCACGAGACGCCATGGCATTCTTTCTTCCGCCGCTCCCTAACTTAACGAGACTAAGAAAAGTAGGGAAAGCGAGCGAAGCGAGCGAGAAAATTTTATGAAATGTATTTTTATTTGCATAAAATTTGAAATCGAGGGGGATAATTTCCCAAATGTGCCCTCTGCAGGTGCCCTTGGCCATCAATGTTTGACCCCTTGCCCTCCTTAGAATTGATTTCCATTCAAGGTTGGGGGAAGGCAATGCCCCCTTGTGGTTGCGCCACTGATATGCACACACAAATATAGTAACAATATGAACTGTCTGTGTGATTCCAATGTATCCAAAAATTATAATTTAATTGAAATAAACGGTATATTTAGAGCATTTACTTTGAGGTCCTTAGTTTACACTTGCCATTACACATACTCAGACTCGAAATACATCTATACAAACATAAGTCACACAAATGTTATGGTATATATTCTAACCTGCGAAAAATTGTTAATTGTGTAAGAATTTCAAACTCAAATCTATCTAATCATCTTCAAGAAAACTTATCTTGCAATAATCTTCCGTCTGTCAGATTGCTTTACAAAGGACAGTAACAAAGTAAACAGATCGAGAGAATTCTGTTTTATTTTTCACACATTATTTCTTTCTTCCTCGATAAAAATAAAAACTCAACTGTGAAAATCTAGCCTCAGGGCATTTATCAATATGTATAAATTCAATAGGATTTGGATTAATAAAAGTTGCAATTTTTCACGTCTACGGAGAAAAATTCAAGCAAAATACACGGAGAATTCCCGGGGCCAATAATTCACGCAGAATTCCCGGAATTCAAGGAATTCTCGGTGGGTAGCCACTCTGTAAATGAACTTAACACAACCTTTGCCAGATGAAAATATAAATCCGTGCGCAAGAAGACTTAATAAGTCACTTGAAATGGACCGCGATGATTAAAATAAAATTTTAAAACTTGTGCCAGGTATTAGTGAAATTTTGTGCACGCTATTCCAGGATTTGTAGACATAACTTTCCTCGGTATTTTGCAATTCTAAGTTCCAATGTCAATTTGAACTTTAAAACAGGCCAAAGCCAATGCCAATATTTAGTGCACAATCTTATGTTAATTTTTGCACGATATCCCAGAATTTGTGGTTCTTCAATGGTCTTCAAATTCCGAACGCCAATTCTGGTAGGAACGTCCCCAAATTCCGAATTAGCTCGTAAAAAAACAACAATAATACACAATGGCTGCGAATGGGTTCCAAAACAAGGGGGCCAAGGTGCGAAGACTGGGGGACAAGGACACTATACTTTCCCTTGGTAGATACGGTTTAGCATAGTGCAGGGGCAAACGAGGCAAAAAGGATGGCAACTGCCACCACGCCCTCCTAATCGCCGCCACTGATTATACACTAATATTAGTTTTGACTTTGTTTGGAACATGCAATTCTGCTAGTGTAAAGTTTATTTACCTGTTCCTGCGAAATAGTGTATGCACAAATTCTGGAGTAGCATTTACAAGTTGATGCACTAATTTCAAGCATACTTCAGTTTTCATATTGTTTGTGTGTTCCGGCCAAATTCATGTGGCTTTGCAAGTAATGAGTCGTTCGCTGTCATCGATTCTGTCCACAAATGTCTAACAAACGATTCCCGTTTAACTTTCTTGCCTCAATGGTAGAATGGTAGTGGTAACAAAAGCGGGCTTGAGGGATAGGGAACAGGATGGAAACGCAGGCGTCGTCTTTTCATCCGACACTTCTTCCTGTCCCTTCGACATATGCAGCACCATTTCCACATGAGTTCAGCAACTAGAATAAGCACCGAAATCAGTATTGCTGCAGAATACAGGATGAAAATGGCGAACACCTGCTCTCCCTCTATTGGTTTTAAACTTTCCTCCTCTCTCCTTTCGTGCTTCGGCAGCCATTTTCTCCTCAAGTATTCCAGTATTCCTCCTTCTTGAAACCTCTTCAACCTGCGAAGTAAAGATTTGTCCGTTCTTAGATACCTTCAATGAAAATCTGTTTTAAGTCGCAAAACTCATTTTTAAAAAAAATAAATACTTGAATGGGATTTAAATCCATTATACATAACATATTTTTACTCTTTCAAGGATTATATTAATTGTTAAAATATTTTCTTTGCATACATTTTTTACCAGTTCTTTTTCAAAAATCTATTTGAAGTTAACAATTTATTTACTCATTGCATGTGATTCTCCTGTCTATAGGTGAACCAATTTGAACTTTTGATTTACAAATGATCCAGGGTGCTAATCATTACTCTGTCATGTTTTCGAAAATTCGGTATATAACAACTTAAAGATGTTAATTCTTTTCATTTCCTGGCAATGTGAAAACATTTTCATTAATTTTGATAATAGTCTAAATGTTGCAGAAAAAATTTAGGAAATTATTATTATAATTGACATAAGACAAGAACAATACAGGGTGTCCCAAAAGTAACGATTCATTTTCTTGAAACCAGTAATGTATTGTTTTCTTTCACTGGTGTTTGAAGAGATGCTCTCTGTAGAAGAAAGAATAGCCACTGTTTCCTGGAAACTTGGTGGTAAAAATTCGAGGAGGTGCGTGAGCTGTACCATCGAAAATATGGAAAAGAGCCACCAACATGGACCAATATCAGGCTTCTTGTGAACACATTCAGACGAACTGGTAGCGTGCTTAATGAGAAACGTCCTGGACGACCATCAACATCCAAGGGGGCAATCCGGAGCATTTGTGAGGCCGTTGAAAGGAGCCCACGTGCTTCCGTTTGTCGGCTGAGCCGTGAGTTAAACATTCCACGAACCAGTGTTTGACGTACTCTTCGTTTTACTCTGAAGACTAAGATTTATGGACCGTTCATGTTTTCGGAACATTCGGTAACAGGTACAATTTACCTTGATATGCTTGAGCCTTTCCTGGAACCACAATTGCAGTCTGATGGAATTCTGAATGCCGTTGTGTTTCAGAAGGACGGAGCATCTCCCCACTTTGCTCTCATTGTTCGCGATTACCTCAACCGCAAATGCCCGGGACAGTGGATCGGTAGAAGTTCACCGTGTATCTGGGCTCCGAGGTCACCTGACCGTAGCCCCTTAGACTTCTTCGCGTGGGGTTATATCAAGTCCCTTTTGTACAGTGTTAAAATCACAAGCCTGGATCAGCTGCGTGGAAGGATTGTGGAGGTGGTCAAGAGCATCACACCTGACCAACTGCAGATAATGTTCAGTACTACGGCGGAACGGTGGTCTCTGTGCGTTGACATGCAGGGTTGCCACATTGAACTTTATTGATATATAATGCCTCAAATGTGCCTTTTGTATGTATATACACGTTTCTATTATTAAACATCTTTTTCATGAAAATGAATCGCTACTTTTGGGACACCCTGTATTTTACAACAATGAAACAAACAATATATAATGCTGAGATTCAAATAATAAAGTATGAATTAAATGCAAAAGCCTATGTAGGTAATCGCGAGGAACGATTGTTCTCCCCTTATATAATATCCTGTATTAAAGGGTAAACAATTGTGATCATTTATTACTGGCTGATTCGTCATTATCTCCAAGCTGTGGTAGGTCCTTACTGATACCACAGTTCTGTGGCCTCTTAATCATGAGATTATATTTCCGGTGGAACAACATTAATGGATAGCATTCAAGTGTACAATCTAGGTCCAATCCTCTTAGCCTTTCTATGTATAAAGTGGAATTGAAACAGATTTACACATATGGATAAGAAAGGAGTAAATGGAGTCCTTCCAGGGATGACAAACATCCTGGAAGTACGTGCGCATGGGTGGAGAATACAAAGAAGCTCTGCGCATTAGGCAAGACTTACCATTCTGCGAACTTTTGGGCTTGACCTCGACCAAGATTTCTTCTAAACCTATATACTATGCAGAAAATAGAAATGCAATGAACGCTCACCTCCTGTTGATGATCATTGGGTACATGAAGTCCGATTTCATGATGAACAGAAGCGTCTGGGGAAAGTACGTCGTTGGCAGAGCCTCCACTTGGCACTCGATATGTTTCGGGTCGAAGAACGTGACGTCCTCGCTGATGAAGACGACCGCCTTCCCGCTGCACGCTCTGTGGAAGGCCTCGTAGAGGTCTGTGATGAAGCGACTGCCATTGTCGGCAAACATATTCTGATACAGCGTGTTCATCATGGGGATTGTATCTGCAAGCCCCTGCGGAAGAGAGAGAGGGAAGTGAATTGTGTATGAACGGCGGTTTCTGGTTTTTAATTATATATATATATATATATATATATATATATATACAGAAGAAAACTAAAAATATGGAAATTAATTCTCAGTCGCATGAAGACATGGAAAGATATTATGAGGACAAAAAGCAGATGATAGAGAATAGAGGAGATACGATGAGATGACAAGATATAGGAGAACAGAAAACAGAATGTGAAAGATGAGAAGAGGAGAGAATGGAAAACATAAGAAGGTAAAAGAGAAGAAAGGAGGAAGTGGAACGAAGACAAGACAGTAAAAGAAAAGAGAAGTAATGAAAATAAGACTACAGAAGCAAAGAGAAAACAAGAGAATTAAACGAAAAAGAAGATGAATTAAGAGGAGAGAAGTGGAGGAAAGGGATGGGAAGGTAGAAGAAGAGAAGACAAAATAGAAGTGAATACTAAAGAAGGAGGTGAAGTGAAGCGAAGAGAAAGATACAAGAAAAGTACGAAAAGAAAGAGAAATAATGAAGATAAGAGAAGGTATGTAAAGGGAACTACTGAAGCAAAGAGTGGCGGCGATTGCGGGAGGAGGGCAGTTGCCCTCTTGCCCTCCACTTTTGCCATATTTTGCCTTGGCTACCAAGAGAAAGTAAATTGTCCTAGCTCCTTAAGATTTTGGCACCTATTCGCCGCTACTGGAAGCAAGGGAAATGAAAATAATAGAAGAGATATGAAGAGAGGAGAATGGCAGGAAAGGGATGGGAAGGTAAAGGAAGAGAAAGAAATAGAAGTAAATACAAAAGAAGGGAAGTTAAGGGAAAATATAAGTGAAGTGAAGATAAACTTTTGATTGATTTATTTGATTTTTTACTTCGCTATTCTGTCACTTCTCACTAATTATGAAGATGAGGATGAATGGCGATAAGATGATATGGATGAACGGACAATCACAAACATATACGGATGACACAATACACGCCCCATAGAGGATTATACTAACTGCAAAAGGCAGTCCAGGGTGTACAACGTGGAAGTGAGGTTGACATTTGGGTGTCTTGAGAAGGGCCACCCCATACACCCCTCATAGAGTAAAAGGAAAGAGAAGTAGTAAAGAGAAGACAGAAGCAAAAATAAAACAAGGTTAGAGAAGGGAAGAGAAAATAATAGAAGATAAACGAAGAGAAGAGACAAGGATGAAAGGGATAAGAAGAGAAGAGAAGAGAAATACTAGAAGTGAATACAAATAAAACTTAAGTTAAGGGAAAGGAAGTGAAGCAAATAGAAAGAGACAAGTACGTAAGTGAAGAGAAATGGTGAAGAGCAAAGTAAAGGGGAGTACAGATGCAAATAAGGTAAGTTACCGCAATAAGGCCCACCTAAATTTTTTTGCCTTTGAAACTGTCAATTTAGAAGAATCGACAATTATTGTTAGAGGACATGAAACATTATTATGTTGGTTACAGACTATCAATATATAGCAGTCGTACAATTCCTCTAAATGCAAAATAAAATGTGATGAAAGAATGTTTGCAATGGGCCTTATTTTGTACCCTATTTCACAATAAGGCCCGCGTGGCAACACTCAAAGTTCGATGGTAAATTGTTACAAAGCTATCCTTCAAAGCACAAAAAAGCAATAAGATCAAATTTATCAGATTATTAACCACTTACGAAATAAAAGTCTAAGCTTACAATTCAGTTTCAGTCCATCTAGCAGCAAGGCCAAGTGAAAATGTCCACGTCCTGAGGTAGTATCATAGCACACTCCTAATGACACCATGTCCCGCATACCACACAAGCTCTTGGGCCTTGTTGTGTAACATGGCACGACATGCCGTTTCGTAATATTAAAGCTCAGTACAATAAAAGTACAACGGGAAACACTTTGTTGTTGTAATGGACACGGTTAATGTTACATGGAGACCAAGTATTGTCCTACTGTCTACAACACATGAACATATACAGTATGTAACATTCTTATTCGTACACACGAATTTTCAAAGAAAATGCTTTAATATCTGAAAGGAAATACACTCTTTTGAAATTGTGTCTTTACAATTCAATAACTAATATCATTAGGAACATAAAATCTTACCCAAATTCTGTATAACCAATGACAATAATAAATTAAATTAAACTGAAAGAGAAACATGGCATTTTTTGTACAACTTTTCTATTCGTACATTTAATAACATAAAAGAAAAAAAAATATATTCAGAGCAAATCGACTGACAGTTCTAATACTTTGATGCGTATCCTTTGGCTTTAATTACTACTTGACACTGTTCTTCATAGAATTAACCACTTTCCGACATGTTTCAGAGCTTATTTTATTCCACTCGGCTTGCACAACAGTTTTCAACTCTTGTTTGGACTTGACGCCTGCTTTACGGACTCGCCTCTTCAAAATTGCCCATAAATGCTCAATGGGATTTAAGTCTGGACTTTGAGCTGGTGTTTGTAGTAGTTTGGGCACATTCCATATTAGCCAATTTATGTTAACTCGCGCCTTATGCTTACTGTCATTGTCTTATTGGAAACTGTAGCTAGACGGCATGTCCATTTTTGGGCACTCTGCTTTACATTGTTCTTCAATATGTCCAAATAGACATATGCATCCATGATACCATCAATAAACTGGATGGTACCAACATCTTTGGACGACATACAGCCCCAAATCATCAATGACCCACCACCGTGTTGAACTGTTGGAACTGTGTTAATGTGATCATTGTCTTTATTTGATTTTCTCCAGACCCTATTTATCCCATCTGACCCGTATATATTAATCTTGGACTCGCCTGACCATATAACACTATCACAAAATTCCTGGTCCTTGTGAATGTGCTCTCTCGCGAATGAAAGTCTATTCCTGCGATTCACTTCATTTACATATGGCCTCTTTCGTGGTATTCTACCATGATATCCATGCTTCCACAAGGCACATCGGACAGTTTGATCGGACATCATCTTGCCAGCAACATTTTCTACTAACGGTCGTAACTGAGGAACACTTAGTCGGGGGTTTTCTCGCACTCTTATTAAAATAATGCGTTCATCACGTTTATTCAACCTTCTCTCTTTTGGTTTTCTCGGCACATTCTGTGTTCAACCTTCCTCTCCAAATTTGTTTACTATGTAGTATTAAACTGGAGTGATTTATTGACTGTTTGTCCAATTTTTCTTAACGAATAACCTCTAAGAGCCAAATTTATAATAACATCCTTCAGAGCGGAACTAAGTTCCTTCACCTTGCCCATTTCGAACATGCGGATAGATAGACGACAGGCCTACAACAATACCTACGCTAGCATTCCGCTTGACGGGGAGCTCGGCTGCATGTTCAAACTTGTTACGAAGTTGCAAACTTCACGAAATCGCCCGAATAGCGGTGGCGCTGTATGCGAGGAAGATTCAAACTCTTGCCTGTACGAATAACAATGCTGTATGAAACAGCGTGTTTTTCTCTTTTCACACAAATTATATGCTCTGTTTATACACTTTGAACATATATTTTTATTGACATTTGTTGGTGAAACCTTCATTAACGATAATTTCCAGGTACATATGAAAATGATTATATTTACTAGTAGATATGACATTTTTTCCTCGGAAATTCTATGTGTACGAATAACAATGTTACATACTGTATAAGACGAAATATGTGGTTTGAAAGTTATATCTCACTTTTTTACAACCGCAACAAAACTTCGGACTGCTCCAGTTCCGCGACGTCATACTACGCGGGAATTGCGGGTAACGTTCTTCCTTGAGCACTTTCAGCTCTCATACAATGTTGTCATCTGGGAGTCGCTCTTCATAGTTTCAGATAAACAGTCAGTGGGCTTTATTGTGGTCCGGGCCTTATTGCAGTAATTTACCTTATAAAATAAGATTAGAGAAGAAAAGGGAAAACAATATAAGAGAATGCCAGAGAAGAGATGGGAAAGCAAAGGAAGAGAATAAATAAATTGAAAAAATAGAAGTGAATACAAAAGAAGGGGTGTTAAGGGAAAGCTGGACCCTGTGGCCGAGTGGTTAGTTGCGACGCCAAGGGTTCCGGGTTCGAATCCCGCTCGGGCTTGTTTGTTTGTGAATGTCCATTCATCAATTTCATCATTTCATCACTCTTCCCCATCTTCGCAAATTAGCCAAGAGACACAAAACGCGAAGTAAAATAAACTAAATCAATCAATCAATCAATCAAGTTAAGGGAAAGAAACAACTACGAAAACGAAGAGAAGTGGTGAAGATAAGAATAGCGAAGTAAAGGGGGATACAGAAGCAAATATAAAACAAGATAAGAGGAGGAAAGGGAAAATAATATAAGAGAAATGAAGAGAAGTCAGAAGAGAACGGTCGAGAAGGGATTGGAAGGTAAAGGCAGAGAAGAGAAAAATAGAAGTGAATACAAAAGAAGGGAGTTAAGGGAAAGGAAGTGAAGAGAAGAGAAATAAAGTGTTGAAGATAGGACTAGCGAAGTAAGGGAAAGAGAAGAAAAGTGAACAGAATGGAAGGGAAGAGACTCACATAAGCTGTGTCATAGGGAACATCTGAGTGAAAGGCCTGCACTTGATAGTCCCCACTGCTTACGATCTCCTCGATGGAAACAAAGGGCATCTGAGTCTTCCTGGCGGCGAGGCAGCTCATGAGGACCAGCGTGTAGGGCAGGAACATCATGAAGCCGAAGAGCAGAGACGTCAGGGCCGTGATGTGAGTGGAGAGCGCCAACGGAGAATAATTGGACCCTGGGAAAGAAACCACCTCTGTCTAAAAACGTAAACAGCGTGTTCCGCTTGGAGGGATCGAGAAGTAATTGATACTTTCATTAACACACCTTTTTACATATTTGATGTAGAAACTCTCCGAGTTCAGGAAAATGGTCGAGGCAACTCAATGTGTGCACCTTGAGTTGCCCTGCAGACATTCTTACCGTCGCGTTGCGTGTCTGTTGCTCTACTGAACACCAGGCTTGTTCCCGCATTACAATTTGGCGCGCATGCGCCAGCACGTGTATTCACTCTTGGTGTATTAACTCGGAGAGTTTCTGTATCTTGTGAAATGAAAATCATATTCATAACAATATGTTCCTCCGTTTTTAAACGGTGAGCATTTATTTCTCGATCCCTGTAAGCGAAACACGCTGTATTGACAACGTGCAAACTTTCTCAGAAAAAAATACATTTTGATTATTTTATGAACGCTAGGCAAATTCCATCTGCCGCATAATAGTATTATTACTGAAAAAAAAACAAGAAAAAAACAGTATTTCATTCGAAAGTAAAAGACTTGATTTACTGTTCGCTTGCATGTATTTGGTTGTTTTAAATAACTTCAAAAACTTTCTGGATGAACTGAACTGGCAACCAAAAGTATTTTGAAAAATCTCAATAGGTGAGGCTTCATAGTGCAGAACACCCAATGGGAATACCCCTAACAGTTTTCATGTTACCATCAATTAAAGTTATGGTTTCGCGACTTTTGAAACATTCTGTGCATTAGCAAGTACGTGACTCTTTTGACATTGAAATCTCAAGCTTACATTTTAATATCTAAAGTAAGTTCGTGGGTCACTTTTGACAATTTTTGTCGACTGCGGAAGGTGGTGTAGGCGATACTGAGTGTTTGTTGCAAATAACTGGTCATTGAGAAGGAATGCCCAGAACCAGTTTTAATTTTTGGGTAGGTACTCCGACAGCTCCGCTAATTGATTGCTTCCCGTTTGATTCGGTTTAAATCAACTTTCCAATGCTTAACGCTACAAGACCAATCCCTGCCTCACCTTGGTAGCAGAGGTTCCCGACCATATGAATACAGGCTTCGGACAAATCCATCCTGCGCTTTTCCAGCCCCCTGACGCAGCAGACGTTGTGCACCACATACGAGGCGAAGGAGACGACCACAGATGTGAGGAAGATGGCCGTCCACATGCGCGGAGAGAGGCCCTCGAAGTAGGATTTCCAGTTGTACTTGAACCTTGGCTTCCGAAGGAACACTTTGTACCTGCGAAGAGAAGAAATGGATGTGCAACTAAGGATAGTGTGAAGAACTGAGCCATCTAACAGCCATTGCTGGAACCAGTGGCGGCCGGCGGCAGCTATGAATGGTAGTGCCAACGTGATCAAGAAATCGAAAAGAAAACCTCCGCAATGCTCCCCCACCCCCACCCCGTCCCCTCCTTGAGGCTGCGCCACTGGCCAAGATGTTCATCCTCGTTTGGTAACGTGGAAAACAACGTATGTTTAAGCAATAACGTACTAATCCGATTCATCTTCACTCACTAACCTATCTTTATACACTACAGGACACTTCCCTAAAAATATAACAATTGCAAGAGGAAAGGAAACAACAAATCCTTTCACCTTCTCCTCCTCCATGCACACGTATTCTAACTGGATGTCGAAAATATCTATGTTATGAAAAGAAATTGTCGAAATGCCAAAGGAAACTCGCATCATCATAGGATTTTTTACTTTTACATTTTTAAAAAAGTCTGGATGGCCCTCTTGGTGCATCTATCTATTATCAAAAATGTTCATTTAACTTTGGAAAAATACTAGGTTCGTTTCTCCAAAAGTAGGCAGAAATTACTTCCCCAACGGGTCTTACAAATCAGTCGTATTTAGCGACTTTTCTCTGAAGGTGGCAACTGTGTCAACGCTGCGAAAGTTCCCCAGCCGTGCCAGGCGAAGACGGGCACGGTTTCTTATGGGCTAACCTCGCCACCTGCCACTTTGTTCTCGGCTCATGGTGGAAATATTCCTCGCGGAGACTTCTTCAACCCTCTGCACGTGTGTCAACTTGGTTAGGTCCATGGGTTAGGCCAGCTCATGGGCGGCACGGACTGTTGCCTCGCGAGGGTACGAACGAAACAGCTGGCGATGCAGTGAGGAGGTTGGTGCGGTCGTCACGTCAGCTTGACCGATTTGAAAGATTCGAATCTCCTTGTCTGTAAACTATCAATGTCTTCATTTAACATTACTTGGCGGGGTATGCGTTTCTTCTGAGGGTAGTGCCATGGCGCGGCGGGTCTACCCCTTGAGCTGCCGCTGGTTGGAACTGGTCGGTATAAATTGACGATGAAGTAGCGGCAGCCTTAGCAACCTGGGAGATATATGCTAACAGCACCAAACTTGACCTGCCTAATCTGTACACGTAGGCATTTTTTCCAAACCGAATGGAGAAGCCTCAAATAAATACTACAATACTCACTTAGTGTATATGATGGGGTACGATGAGAGCACGGCCCAGAGGGCGTACGACTGAGAGAAGAGGAAAGGGCTCAGCTCGATCTTATTGCTCACTACTTCCCTGGCCAGCTCCAATATGGGAAGTTGGAGGCTCGAATAGTTCCCGTTCTCCACCAGCGACCTGTAACGAGAATGGAGTTCAGTCTGTGAAAAGTTACTTTTCAAACTACAATTACAGTTACTTAAAGGTGGATTACGATTACTTTTGCAACATTCCTGGTAGTTATCCATCTCCAGCCCGAGGGCGAGTGGCGGCTCTCGAAGCCTCCAATCACCAGTGCAGATCTCGGCGGCTCGCTGACGTCATTTCAGCCCAGCGCCCATCGCCTGCCTTCCCGCCAAGGATCTACTTTGGCAGTAGGCGCGCTAACTGGATTTGAGAAGCCTGCGAAAATAATCTGACCCTAATAACTCTGTTACAGTTACATTTATTCATTTTGAAATGCAACTCAGTGTGTTAATGTTAAGATTAAATCATAGAACGTACTGCAGAAAATTTGTTCCTTGTTCTACTGGTTTCTTGAACTCATGCGAGAATGATATAATTATCGCAAGAAAGAAATCCCTGAGTTCAGGGCTTAAGGGAGACTCACCTCACATTGATACTCTCCTCCAAAGCCTTCCACACATCTGTCCCCAGATCTACCGGTTCGTTCTCAACGCCTCGTTCCCACTGAAATTAAGGCCAGATGATATAGTAGAAGTACAGTGGGATGCATAAGTATTACCAAGCAAATTGTCCATCATCATGTTTGTTCTGTTCGTTTTACGCAATGAAAGTTTCAAGAATTGAAACACAACGCCCGAACAAGCTTCTGAGAGTTTCTGCATCAGCACACGTAAAATCCATTAGTAGTGGGATTGGCTATATAACCAGGACAGGAAAGTATGAACCCCCCCCCAAGCAGATTTGCATACACTTAAAACAAGCTCAACATGCCCATAAGAGTTTTTTGCTCAAGTGTGGAACCCTGTCTAATCCAAGATTTTTGTAAAAAATGCCCTCGGGAATTTCTCGGAAAGTATGAACCCCCTCAGATTGATTTGCATACACTTATAAAAGGCACTTCTGTGAGATTGTTGTCCATAATCCTGTCAAAAATATGCCCCTTTTGATATTTTTTTTGGCCACACTTAAAACTAGGCCAAGACACACACACATACACACATATACACACACCCATACACACACATATTTACTTCTGGTTTAAGTTCAATTGGATACCAGCTTCAATTTGTTTATCTAATATTAAAACAATGTAATATGCAGAGACCCTCTAGAATTGCTCTGTGACTCTCTCATTTCTTACATCATAAACATATGATTTTTCACCTATGAGAATAACACTACATATGGTGTCATCAGGTAATGCCTCATGGAATTCACAGATAATTTTAATGTTTGTCCTGTCATTCACCACAACTTGTTTTTTTTTTGAAGTGTTAATTACAAACATGGGTCTCTGTGCTTTGAATTCATCTGGTGTGTAATACATGTCAGTATTGCCAGTAGTGACCCTTTTGTATGATGTAAATGCCTCATATAATTTGAGGAAATCATTCTTGGACATGTCTAAATTATAATTTTCTCTAGGAAAGACCTCATTTCTGCCATTTTTAAGATATATGTTCTTGATGTTGCAGCTATCAAATTTACTTGAATTTTTTTCCTGATTGTTGTGTCTTCCAGTCTGAAACAATACCACTACAAAATCAGGCATGTCATATTGAATACTGGAGAATGAATTTGTAGCATCAAACTCATAATAAGCACCAGATGCGGGCTTCTGTACACATTGATATGTATAAAATTGCAGAGGAATCTGTGGATTTTTTATTATATCAGCTTTGTATTTAAGAGCATAACTGGCTTCATACTCAACAACCGGGATTCTTAACTCCATAGTCTGAATAATGCATTTGCCTGCATCTGGTAGGGTATTGGGCAGAGCTTCTCCTGTGGGGTTTATTGCACTGTACCTCATCAAAGCATTGTTATCATTTGCAGCTCTTCTAAATGTAATTCTTAACCCACCCTTCCACATAATATCTTTGTAATCTGAGAAGAATCCTGGCAACAGGCGCATAGGAAACAGCACTGTGTGGTTTTTAGATAATATCTTATCACCAGCCTCAAATCCACCTATTTTGTAGTATGAAGCCTCGGTTTTGGATAATTTTAATGTTGCCAAAGCTGTGGAGGTAATGCCCGGATAATCCACTCTGTTTATAACAACGCCATGCTTTCTGATCTCAATTTCAGAGAATAGATGTGGCACAAAATTGTCCACCAATCTTATATTTGAATTTGCCGGATAATCTGTTCCATCGAGGTTTACAACATCAAATTTGATGTATAAATCTGCTCTGTGAGGGTGTATAAATCCATCCCCTACATCAAGATCAACCTCAATCTCTGTGTTGGGTTGATTTAAATTTGCAAATGTCCTCCTGTTTGGGGGGAATGATTGTAGCTCATAACTCTCAATATTTTCCATTTTCTTCTTGTATGTATTTTTATTTAAATGTTAATCTCTATGATTGCAGTTGTTGTGGCTCCAGCAAAATCAACTAATTCTTCTTTTTCATTAGTGACCATCAATTCAATATAATCTATTCTATTATGGCACACAGGAAAATATAATGTTGGGGATGGATTGTAGATGATTGGCTCCATAAATTCAGAATTAGGTTTGAATGTTGCAATGATGCCAGTTTGTTTGTGAGTGCCTATGCCATTTGATTTGGTGATCATACCCTCTGCCACATTACAGTGAATATTTAGAGTCTCTATGGCTAAGAATTTAGGTATATTCATAGCAGTGTGTTTGATGCCTGGTTCAAGTTTTGTGTTGTTCTCAAAGCCCAACAGCTCTCCAATAGTACCCAGATCCACTGTTTCTGTAGCAGATACAATTTCTAGTCTGTGAGTGACAGAATTTTGACTTAACACTATACCTCTGGGTAATTGAGCATTTAGAGTAGATAGATTATATTGCCCTGGAGTGATGACAATTTTTTCATCCCCAACTGCAATTTTGTTGTTGTGGTGTGTAATATTAGGGATCAAGTACATGCCATAAAATGCTCTGAGAGCTATTGTTTTGGGATACACTATGTCATCATGCAATTTGAGTTTTAATATCGAATTTTGGCTGGTGAGATGGAATACCCCCATGATGTTTCAGATACCACAGGGCTTTTTGAAAATTTTCAATTGATGGTTTATTTATTTGAGACATATATCTAAGAACAGATAAACACAAATGTCCACAATTAACATCTTTGAAGTTTTGAACACGGGCATTATTGTAATAAAGATTAGCTGAATTTAGATATTTTATTAAATTTTCAGGTGGAACACCTCCAAATGAATCAAATACAAATGCCTCATTTTTTAAATATTTAAGATAACAGATCCAGTGAGTGCCCTGATTTTTGTACTTATCCAAATTAACAATGCCACACTCTTTGTTGAGTGGTTGTTCTGGTAAAGAATCAGACATGTACACACCTCTAAAATTTTTGATGCCCAGTGGCTTGATTAAAGCTTCAATATCTTGGTTTGTAAGCGGCTCTTGTTTTTTTTAAACTTATTCATGGCTCTCTTAACACCTTTGCCTTGTTTCTCCATGGCCAGGTTATGGCGCTTTTGCTCATCTAATTCTGCCCTATTCTTCTTGGCATCTATTACTGTTTTTGCTATGGCAGCTGATCCCCCGGCCAAGCTCCCAACAGCCCCGAGAGCAGCTAAGATGGCAGGGATGGTAAATATAAATCCCCCCACATGTGATTTTTTTCTTGATTGCTGTAATTTTTTTAATTGGGGGGTGCTAAGCAACAATTTCATACCATGTCCCTTTGCAAGACAAGAATTTTTTTTCTTGCGCTGCTTTTTAGTTAAAAGGCTATCAATAGTTTTAAGAGATTTGAGACCTGCATAAGGTATTTGATACATAACACCCTTGGCCTTCATTGTAGGTTTATTATATACATATTTACAACCCCCACCCCAGTTTTTGTTTGGTGCTCATAGCTATGGTGGTTCCCAATGCTGCTATTTTTTCACTTAAAGAAGCATCTTTGCTTACAAATCTGCCAAATGCAGCCTCTTCTAATTTCTTGTCTGCAACATGTCTCTTATCAAGATCAGAATGTGTGTTGTATGCAATGTCATGGTCTCTACAAGCAGCATCTAAAGGATTAACACCAGGATCCCCTCTGTTTAATCTATGGTCCAATTTTGTGCCTGGACCACAATACTGATAGCCTGGAATATGTAGTTCAAATGGCAGTTTGTTTATAATGTCATTAACAAGCCCCCGACCCTCAGAAATATTCCAAAATTTAGGTGGTAGAGTATTAATAATTTTTATAAGATATCCAATCCCCTTAGTGTCATTCACTATAAAATTAGACAATTTTGTGCTTATCATGTCCATAATTCCAACCTTTTCATTGTAAAAATTGTGGTTCCCAGCATTTTCCTCCCCAGCTATCACCAATAACCTATCTACAAGTTTCCTGACATCATCAACCCACACAAATTCTTTAGGCAGGGTGTTGTATTGTTTGATTCCACTGCCAGTCTTGATTTGTGACCATATGGGCTTGATTAAATTGTTGTATTTTGCCCCACTGCTAGACTTGACTCTTTTTTGTGTGGGATCATTGTTCTGGTATAGAGCATCTGATTTTATTAATATTTCTTTGTAATCCTCATAATCCTGATCTGTATAGCTGCCAGGCCTTTTCCTAGTCATCAGTTCCCACAATCAAGGTGTTCCGGGATATTTAACAAAAGCACCTTTTTCTCCAAGACGAGATTCTGAATATACAATTATATCATCTCCCATAAATGTTACTCTGAAATTGCCAATTCTATGTATGATGCTGCCATCAAGCTCTGTGTCAGCATATAAGCCAAAAACCTCATCTTTATTGTCTTTAGGTGTGGTTAAATATTTTTGAGCAAGAAGACCCAATTCAATAGGATCCTGACTAGCCTCAATTCTTCTAGGAGCAATAGGACTAGGTGTATGAATACTGGAAAGTGGGGTGAATGGATAATCTAATATGTTCCTTGCAGCTACAGGTACAAGCTCTGTGAGCAAATTTTGATTTTGCTCTGTAACAGTTTTGATATTCTTACCTAAATTATTAATAGCATCAATTACAGGCTGCTCTGTTTGTTTGTGTTTTTCATAAATTCCACGGTTCTCTGATTTCCATCCCTTAAATCTTTTTACAAGATAATCTCTTAATTTAAGATCATCAATAATTGGCCTTTTCATGGTTATTTATTTATGTTTCAATGTCTAGAAAATTGTTAATTTTATTTCTGTATTTGCCACTATTGGGTGTTCTTGTCATATCAATTGTGACAAACCCATAACTGTCCTGGTTCCAGCACCTGCTGCAAAATTTGGAAAAATCATTGTAGCTCAGGTCCCCACCTACATATTCATCATGTATGTGTTTGAGGTTGGTATGGTCTTGATGAAACACACATATAAAATTGCTGTTGTCTCGGATCAGTTGCTTGGGTATTTTTGAAAAAGTCTGTGCCAGGTAGAAGCAATCAATGTTTTTGTGCCGGCCCTGTGTAAAGAAATTCCTAACCTTGTTTTGATTATCCAATATAATGTCATCAAACACAACAACAGAATTATCGAGACATTCATGGAGTGGCTTAACATCTGGTTCAAAAGTGGCAATATCCAATCCATCATATAGCTTCATCAGCTGCTGATATTTTAATTGTTCCAAGCTCTTAGAAAAAACATACAAGTGCCTGTTTTTCCAGTCTAACCAGTTGGGTGCCAATAAAAAATTATCAACCATTAGTGTAGTTTTACCACAAGCAGATGGCCCAACAATAAGACACCTAATATTTTCAGGCAGCAATTTTCCATTTCTCTTATTCTGCTGTTCAGGTTCTGACAGCCTTTTTATAACATCCCAGGTGCTCATATTATTATTTTGTTTGCATCGATCCAGCTGTGTTCTGGAAGTCCTAGCCATTTGACAAGTAACTTGTTGCCTTTTTGCGGATAATTTTTTCTATGAGATATGTGTCAGGCTGTTTAGTTTTGCTGAGCTCTTGTTCATAGAACCTGCCTTTGAGAATTTCTCCTCGGTGATCCTTTATTATATATGTGTTAAGGGTCCCGGGTTTAACTTGAACCACTGTAAATAATTCAGTGCTCCAGTTTCTTGTAAAGCCTCTTTTGAATAAGTGCTTATATTTGCTGATTCTTACTTGATCACCCACCCTGTATTTGGCCTTTCTTGTTGTTGGCTGGTATCTTGGATAATAAACAGTGCTGATTAATTTTTGCTCATCAGATGAAGTTACTTCAGAGGGTTTCATGTTGATTGTGGAATGGACCGAGTTGTTATATTTATGTAGAAGTTCTGGAAGAATATTAATCCATTTATAATTACCTTGAAGTGTAAATTGGTTATACATAAGATTTTTTAAGGTTCTGTTGAATCTCTCTACAATTGAGGCTTTGAGATCACTGTAACTCGAATAATGTTTTATTGCCTGGCTTTTAATAAATTGTTGAAACACTGAATTATAAAATTCTTTGCCATTATCTGTTTGCAAATAGCGCGGGGATCTTCCACTCTGATTGATGATTGTTCTAAAAGCTTCTGTAACACATTTTCCAGTCTTGGATTTGAGTGGCACAGCCCAGGCAAATTTTGAAAATGTGTCTATTACAGTGAGTAGATACTTGTAGCCCTTGTTGATTTTGTCTAAGTTTTTCAACTGCCCACTTGACATTTCAATCAAATCGCTCTGCCATAAATCATCTATGCTTTTTGTGACTACTGGCAGTCTCTTAAAATTATGTCTGGCCTGTCTGTGTAATTCATCAACAATAATTTGTCTAGACATAATATGTAAACAAGAATATTGCAACTATAGGGTGTTCAGCAGCTGATACTGCAGGATTTTCTAAATATAATTTGTCCCCTATTTGTATTTTAAATTCCAAAGAGCCATCATCTTCAACATAAGATGTTTCCAATGTATTGGGATCTGTAAAATCCTCCAATTCTACACTGGTGATTTTCACTTTGTTATCAGCATTTGTTATTGATAAGGTGGGGTAGTGGTGTGCCTGTGGTTGAAGCCAATATTTGATCTTGATTGGTCTCAATGTGCCCCCAACAAAAAATTGGTAATAAAATTGTGCAGGGGACAGCATATATATTTTGCCACCTGGTGTAAATGGAGAATCATATTCTTTGTTGGGGATGCTGTACAATTCAAGAATTACTGAATGTTTTGGATTCTCGATTATGCCTGTTATTTCCTTTTCTGCTGTGAGCAATCTGCTTATTACAGATTCAAGGTGCTCATTGATGGTTCTAACAACATCATCATGGCCTGGCTTGATTTTTATGTCCACAACAAGTTTCTTGTATTGCTGCACAATTTCTTGTAGCTGGGTGGCAAAAACAGACAAAGCATTTGCTTGATTGGATTCCATGGTTCCTAGCTGTTGCTTGATATTAGCTACAATTTGTTGCAAATTTTCAACAACTGCCAATTTTGAATTTTGAGCTGTAAGATCATGGACCTGCCTTCTGATATCCTCAAACAGGGCATGCAGTTCATTAATATGTTGATTGGTTGGAAGAGTGGCCACTGCCTGAGTGAGATGTTTGA
Source organism: Lepisma saccharinum (assembly GCF_977018435.1). Classification (NCBI taxonomy): domain Eukaryota; kingdom Metazoa; phylum Arthropoda; class Insecta; order Zygentoma; family Lepismatidae; genus Lepisma; species Lepisma saccharinum. Next base: position 63,653,332 of record NC_139241.1, on the reverse strand, counting down.
TCTCTGCCTGGATATTCTTGATATCTTCTGATTTTAATATCCTATTCACTGCCCTTCTAATATTTTTAAGTTCCTGTGATGTAGGAAGATTTGATACTGTATTTTGCAAAAATTCAAGTGCCAATTTTACATTGTTTAATTCAGAAGCATCAGCCACATTTTGCATAGCATTTTGGAGCAGGGCTATATCTGCCTGAGAGGGTGTGGATTGTTGTAAAATTTCAAGTTTTGTTTGGATATCATCTATCAAGTGATGAAAATGAGATAGTTCAGATTCAGTGTTGAGGTTTTCAAGCTTTGTGATTTGTTGCTGGACACTGACAAGGGTATCTACAATCCCGGGCAATCTGGATTCTAGTACATTTGCCAAATCACTTTGCACTGCTGCTATTGTACCTTCAAGATGAGTTATGGAACTTTGAATTTTTCCAAAATCTTCATATGTTTCAAGTTGCAGCTTAATATTTGCTACACTCCGAGTTATTGCATTCAAAGCATCAGAAGATGGCAAATTGTTCATAAAATTTTCAAGTGTCTCAATTTTTTCTTTAACCTCGGCTATGGCATTGTTCAGAGCGCCCAGATTAGGTATTTGGAGTGACTGAATCTGTTCCTTTAGAGTGGAAATCACTAGATCAAAATCTTCTTGTGATTTTATGCTTTTGACAATTGTTTGGAGCTGTGCCTGGACATTATTTATTTGCTCTTCCAATTGTTGTTTCAATTGCTCAGAGTTGTTAGCCTGGGTCTTAAATTTGGCTTGAAGAGCTGCTACAGCTTCTTCCAAACTTTGAAAATTATCCAATGTAGCCAAATCAGTATATTTCTGAAGCATCAATTTGAGTTCAGAATCAATTTTAAGAAGAGGGTCCATGCATTGTGATTGCAAATTTGTAATTTCTAATTGAAGACTGGCATTGAGTGTAGTTTGTAAAGCTTGTAAATCACTTCTTAATTTCTTGACTCTGACATCAAGCATCAAAATCTCATCACTGTGATCTTCATGTCTTGTATGGCCAAATATATCATTAGGCATTTTGTTTAGTGGTTATTTATTATAGAGTATCTGATTCTTAATTCTATAAAAAAGGGTATAAGCTTGTCATAAGATCCAGGGACCTCAATATATAAGCAGTCACCAGCAGAAACAGTATAAACAGTGCCAGAAATCATGTTTGAGTGCTTAATTCTGTAAATATTTCTCCCTATTGAAATCTTGACATTGCCCTCAGGGGTTGTAATAAATTGCAATTGCCCACCTACAGGTAATTGGTAATGATTTAAATTATTGTTAAATATGTACAATATTTTGCCTGTTTCATCATCAATATCTGTAAGTATGCTGTTCAGATGAATAATTAACAAGCCACTCAGTTTAGACAGCATATCAGAAGAGGGTTGTGGTGTCGGCAGGTCCATAATAGCCTGTTTTTTGAACCCAAATAAGTTCATAGGCATGTTTATTTATTTCAAATCATGCTCTGTAATTGGGCATTGATTGCCATTTTTCAAATCACAATGACCCCATGGTAAAGTATGAATGCCACATGATAAAATGCATCTCTTATCATCATGTGGGTCCAGAGCCACTTTTCTTACAATATTGCTAGTCAATAAGTGATCCACACTCTGAATTCTGGATTCTGATGTTTTGATTGTGCTACATGATTTGAGGCAATTTTCATAATCTTCAAATTCAAGCTCTTTGTCAACAGTCACTCTGCCAATACCCTTGGCTTTTTTGACAACAGCACTACATGTTTTAAAACTGTACATCTTGGCACTTAACCCAGCAAATGCCACAATAACATCACCAAGTGTCTCATCTTTTAACTTGCCAGGCACCTTTTTGTTGTGGTGGTGTTGAATCTCTGTATGTTCACTGGTATCAAAATATTTAAACAATTCAGGCTGGGACATATCTTTATAAACATCTTCTGTTTGAATATCAAGAACAAAACTATCCGTGTCCATGTACATCAATTTTACACGATCCTTATAAAAAGGTTTCAACACATCATAATACAATATTAACATATGTAATTTGGCCAATTCCAATATTGCAGCCCCTACATAAATAGGTTTATCAAACTTAATCTTTGTTTTTTTCATGTTGAAAAGTGCCATATTTTCATCATAAATTCTTCTATAATTGAAATTAGGCTTTGCAACCAATTTTTTGCTCAGGCTGGGGTCAGTAATTATTTTAACATCGGTATGTTTTCTGACATTTTCAATTGTTTTGCCATACACAGAATTAACCATCAATTTAAACAAGGCCTTATCAAATTGGCTCTTTGCAGATGTTCGAAGCTCTGTATTTGTATTAATGTATGGTTTCAACCATTCTGAGTGCCTGAACCTCAAAACTTTGCCAATTTTGGTCACTTGAACACCATGTTTCATCAGGAACTGGAGGTTTTTGTAATATATGACATAGCCCTGTTTTGGCTCCAGTGTCATCATGAGCTTCTTCTGTTTAGAGCCAGGTGAGCACTTAACCTCGGGAATTGGGGGCAGATCAGAAAATTTGTTATGTAAATCATCAGGAATTGTCAGATCAACCTCTAAGAAGAGGCCATAATCACTGTCATCAAAGTCCTGAAGATCTTCAATATTGAAATCTTCAACCCATTCAAGCCCTGCATATGGCAATTTATCCATCATAGCGTGACCATAGAGGCTGTTTGCATCCACATACAGTATATAATTTGATGGCCGTGCTGGATCATAATCAGGCATATATTTGTTATTTGCTCTGGCATATCTCTGAGAACATTGCACCATCCCCCCTCTTATATCTTGCTCCATAAACAGATACTTATTTTGATCTTGGATCAGATCCAATTGCATTTTAGTGTTTAAAAACATTGCAGCCCATGCTAGGCCCGGGGCACTGTAAAAATACACTGGGTCCAGCCTATAATTTTGCATAGAAGATTTTCTGAATGCCTGCAATATATCAGCTAAGAGGGTCACATCAAGTTTCAAATATGCCATGTGATAATCACCAAATGTCTGGCATTTTAAATTGTTCCACATCAATTGGGCATGGTGATAATCTTCATCAGTGATTCCAGATCCTCTGATTTTGCTGTAAAACTCTTCTTGTGGTGGCAGGGAACACTCATCAAATTTAGAAAAATCTGTAACATAATCATATGGATATACACCCTTCCGCCTAATTAATTTCAGGTCCTGATTTGGAAACAATGCACATGTAATTTTGAATTGATCATCAGATAATTGAGTGGCCAGTGTAGCCAGGCTAGCAGATAAAATTCTGTAAGAATCAAGAAATCTTATGTGAATAGGAACACCATTAACTTTAATTATTTTGCTAATAGCAATATATTTCTCATCATTTTCAGCTAAAATATTTAAATTCTGCTTGTCAAACCCCTCATATCTGATCAAATGATGGAAATCATAATTGGATGCTCCATGGCAAAATATGGGGACAAATTTTGGTCTCTTGATCTTAATATTACAGCTATTACACAGGGCCATTTTGAATTTACCATCTGTATGAGAATGGTGTTTCACCTTGATATTTGTATCTGAAAATTCAGAATCACATACCGGGCATTTTTCAGCATTGTTGAAATCCTCAATCTGTTTCTCTGTTAAAGGCAACATGGGTTTTGATTTTAATAAAATATTAGATGCTATGTCACGGCACTCATTTTCTATTTTATGTGCAAATATTTTGATGGCATCTGGCCCCATGTATGAATATTCTTTACTAACAACACCATCCTGTACAACCACATAATAAAAGCTGGAAGGTTCATGTAGCTGGTATGGTGTAATTGAAGATTCTTCAGGATCTGGATTGCAGGATGCAAGAGATTTGAGAATTGATTCAAAATCACAGACAATATATACTGGGTGTTCCAACAAGGCTTCAAACTTTTTGAATTTGCAATTTTCACTTGGATTAGGCATCACCATATGAACAGGTTTATGGTTGCCACAATATTTCAGATGCTCAATTAACTTGTTTTTTGCAATTTTTGCATTCACTTCCCGAACCCTATTTACCATTTTCCTGCCATCAAATACACATAAACATCTTCTGCACAACTTGAATATTGTATTGGATTTGTCTAGTTGTGTTCTCACTAAAGCTTCAAGATTATGTATCAGAGTGTAATGATATGTGCCATCCCCTTCAATTAAGAGCAAATCAATCGGAATAGCAGAATCATCATCAATTGTACTGATTCTGAGAGGTTCTATCAAGCAATTGCCACGGCCAGTGGAACAAATAAATACATTAATAGATAATTGTTTGCCATTGATATGCCTGGCCTTTTTTTCAAATTTATCAATATTCTGAACAGACATTGGATATTCTAAACCCTTCATTGCATCGTCAAAAAAGTGTTCATATTGTTTGTAATAAGTTATTCTCTCAGGATGCCTTGAAACTAGAAACAAAGCAGCTAAAACACACCACAAAAAGCATTTCTCATCATTATTTTCAATATTAACCACGGCTTGTTTGTTTTTAATATTATCAGGTAATGGCAGATATGTAGATCCTTGTAATGGGCTGAATTCAGAAATATTAACATATAACTTGTGTGGAGAGCCGCATAGGCTCCATCCAGACTCTTTTGCCGCAAATTCAGAGTGTTTAATATTCAATTGATCTATCAACCTGCTTATTATTGTGTCTGAATTTGCATTTGAATATACCGGTACAGTTTCTGTTATGTGGGGCTGTGTAAATTTTGTGCCATTTGGTTTCTTATATTGAGTATACAATTTGAGGGACAGCTTATAAGAGCCATTTTGTGCATTTAGAATTGCCTGCAGATCAGGATTTACACTGCTCAAAAAATTCTGAATACCACATCTTGGCTCTGATACAAACCGATAATCTCTTAATTGGCCATTAAAACTGCTATGGATAGGTTCATAGCGTGGCTGCTTTGCAGGTCCAGCATTAACAGGTGCTTCATGCTTTCTTTTCAGACCAGATGTAGATGGTTGTGAGGGCAATATTGATGACTGTGCAGAACAAGTATTTTTATGTGTATATGTGAAGTATTGCATGCTGTATTTTCTATGGCATTTGGGGCATATTTTTGTGGGAGTTCTGTATTTGTCTGGGTCACAAATCTTTTGGTGCTTGGCCCAATTGGGGCTGGATATATTTTTTTTGCATTGATTACAATATTTTTGACTTGGCATTTTTGCTGTTGTTTATTATATACAATTTCTTGGGATTCAAATCAAAACTTTATACTGATTAAAAAATATGTTGGGTTCAGCAGTGTGATTTGTGTGTGTGTATATATGTGTGTGTGTGTGTGTGTGTTAATATTTTTGGCCTTGGTATTTTTGTTGTTGGTTTATTATATAAAATTTCTTGGGAATCAAATCAAAATTCTATGCTTAATAAAAAATATCAGTTGGGTTCAGTGCAGACAAAAAAAACTGCATAGCTCTATGTCAATTAGTTCTTGAGTTTTGTATTTAGGAATCACTTTGGCGGGAATAGAACTGCCCGGGCGGGGAGTATTAATCCCACAGCTCCGCGGCGCGGGAATCTGAGAAACTGCCCCGAGTATTGATCCTACAGCTCCGCGGCGGGAATAGAACTGCCCGGGCGGGGAGTATTGATCCCACAGCTCCGCGGCGCGGGAATCTGAGAAACTGCCCCGAGTATTGATCCCGGCAGAGGAACTGGCCGTGCCGCAGCTCCGCGGCGCGGGAATCTGAGAAACTGCCCCGAGTATTGATCCGTGCAGAGGAACTGGCCGTGCCGCAGCTCCGCGGCGCGGGAATCTGAGAAACTGCCCCGAGTATTGATCCGTGCAGAGGAACTGGCCGTGCCGCAGCTCCGCGGCGCGGGAATCTGAGAAACTGCCCCGAGTATTGATCCGTGCAGAGGAACTGGCCGTGCCGCAGCTCCGCGGCGCGGGAATCTGAGAAACTGCCCTGAGTATTGATCCGTGCAGAGGAACTGGCCGTGCCGCAGGCCCTTTTTCCCCCTTCCCCCCCCTTTTTGCCAAAAATTGGCTTTTATTGTATCAGTGTATATTGTTTCTATGACCTTACTTGGGTTATTCCGCCAAATTATATGCTTCAAGTCTCCTATACTTTGGTGGAGCCTGTTCAGGTTTTGCCCCCCACTTGTGGGTTCCACTGCCGATCCAGCAATGGTGAAGAATCTGCACTGTGCCCTGGCTTATATAGATTTACAGAGCCAATAGAAACACTGCTTATTTAAACCAATCAGAAAACACCACATCATCACATTATGTCATAACTATTTAATCAATTAATATTGCACAACATGATGCAATAGAAGCGGACCGGGAAGTAAATATGTATGGATGTGGGTGGGTGGGGATGTGGGTAGGGGTGGGTAGGTGTGGGTGGGGGTGGGGGTGGGGGTGGATGTGGGTGGGGGTGGGGGTGGGGGGGTGCATCTTGACTTAGTTTTAAGTGCTGTGTTCAAAATAAAAATATAGTGGCTGGTAGCTATATCCAAGCCCTATTATAATTTCTGTTTCTGCATTCTGTCACTAATTTTGATCCTAGGATAATTATATTTATGGGGGTGACTCTGCATGGCCCCCAGAGCAACATACTGAAATTTTGAAAAAATCGATTATTTTATTTTTGCAATTTTCACTAGTTTTGATCCTAGGCCAATTATATTTATGGGGGTGACTCTGCATGGCCCCCAGAGCAACATACTCAAATTTTGAAAAAATCGATAATTTTTTGAATTTTGACTATCTCTGGAACCATGAATCCTAGAGACATGGGGTTTGTTGCTTTGGCCTGGGCATTTCAAGATGCAACTTTTTGATCTCTATAAATTTTTCAAAATATCTTGTTGTTCTCTAGATCTTGAATAACTTGCCTATTTTTCAAGATAGGTGCATGGGGGTTGCATATTTGAAATCTAGAGGCTGTTTAGAAGTTTTGTTAAAAAATCGATAATTTTTTGAATTTGAGATTTTTCAAAAACTATCAGTGCTGGAGACTTGAAATTTTGTAGACATATTCTAGGCATGATTCTCTATATTTTATGTCTCTATAATTTTCCTGATATATGCAATATTTAAGCTGTAAATGCCTAATTTTTATAAATAGAATTTTCTGAAAAATGCAATATTAACAAAATTGTTAATATTTTGAAATCTATACATGCTAGGGCACTATAGCAGTTACTATACTTAAGATATCATACAATATCAAGAAGAGCATATTTTTAACAAATTTATAGACAACAATCTCACAGAAGTGCCTTTTATAAGTGTATGCAAATCAATCTGAGGGGGTTCATACTTTCCGAGAAATTCCCGAGGGCATTTTTTACAAAAATCTTGGATTAGACAGGGTTCCACACTTGAGCAAAAAGCTCATATGGGCATGTTGAGCTTGTTTTAAGTGTATGCAAATCTGCTTGGGGGGGGGTTCATACTTTCCTGTCCTGGTTATATAGCCAATCCCACTACTTCCATTCCTAAAAAACGCACCCGATACAAGACAGAAATTAATGAATGTAGTCGTAGACAATTTGCCCGACAGTACTTGTGCATCCCACTGTACAAGTTACTGTTTTAAGTTTGTGACTCCTTAATTGGTGAGCCTCATAAAGTGACTTGTGTTGGAACCCAGCGAGACGGCTTTAAACGACACATTTCAAGAATTTGCTGAAACGAAGCAGATAACTATAAATCGACAAGTTTGAAAGCATATCAAAACTTCTCCAAACAGAAAATTGCTGTACTATGTGACTTATTGAGACATAAACAGCAAAAACTGAATTATTGCTATTAACACAAAATGTTGGTTGAGGTTTTAGTAAACACAAACAAACATTAACAAGTTTGGTATTTTTGGTGATATCTCGCTCATCTTTATTTAAATGCACTTGTTCATTTTTTAGAGCTCAATCTCCACTGAAGATTGTAAAGGGTTTTGGTAGCATGAGGATCTGACCCGTGAGTTAAGATGTAACATAACCTTATCGGCAGACTAAATATTCCCTTCGATCCGTTTAAAAAATCCAATGTGCGAATACCAGACGTCTGTTTATGAATGTGTGAGGTAATTGATACACAATTACTCGTATTCTCTCTTCACCTTCAGCATGTGAGGTAATTCCTTGAACAAATAATTACCTGCCCTCAATAGTTACATTGATTAATATGGACATCTCGTGCAACGACTCCATTATCGTATGGCTATTGACTGCTCGTTTCAGGCATTGGTGGATTCACGGGGAGGTCGAGAAAAAAACATGAAATTAAATTGAAAGTTATGAATAAAACCCATCCTTGCTTAATTCCGATATCATGAAATCATCACGAAACACGTGCATATTGTACATGAACTATTACATGCCTATGAGCCACTGGCGTATGCAGAGGGGGGCTGAAGGCGCTACAGCCCCCACGAAATTAAAAAAAAGGCGGTAATGAAACCGAGAGAGGGGGGGAATTTAAAATGACCGCCGATAACCATTTTTGTGTTTGAAAAACTCTTAAAACATACATTTAAATTGGTACTTGGAGCTCATATGTCATGAAAACAAAATACCAACACCGAAATTGATTTAAGGTGATGCATTCTATGATCCAAGCAAATATTTAATCTCACTCTGTTCATAGAACTGAACCCGCGTTCGCATTCAACTGTAGATATTGGTACAATTTCAATTTAATTCACATAATCCATGAATGAGGTGAAAATGTGTTTCGGATTTTCTTTGTAGATGTGAAAATCTTTAACTAGTGACACACACATGCTTTCGCTTACATTACATCTGACATGTCACCATAAAGCACACGTTCTTAATCATCTAAATGTTATGTGTGTAAAATTTAATACTACATGCCAAAGGAACCTGTATTCATATGTAGACCAAAGATTTAAAAAATTGCTTTCCAATGTATGGTTTTTCCTCTAACTCGTACACGGTGTATCAATCGTTTTCAATATTTCAAGAGTAGCCATGTCAATTTCTTGCTTTGCTCTAAGAACTGATTTGATTTGAATTTAAAATTTTTGGGTGCGTCAGCACTAAGGCTATTTTGCACCCGTCACATTATACGGGGTCCAGCCCCTTATCGTTACACATAACAACTCTAACGTTGCATAACTAAAATCATAAAATATTAAAATCTTCTGACTTTCGTCAAAAGCTGAGGCTGTAAAGGAGCACTCATCACAAATAAGGACAAAATACAGGACAACACAAACAAAATTATACTGGCCATGGGGCCAGTCGCCAGAGCCTCGTTAGTCTGCAGTCCAAAGTGTACTGGTTGACTATTGGGTACACTACGTGGAAGGAGCACCCCTTACACCCCTAAGAACTGAAGGATTTCGGTTTTGCATATACAATGATAGCACTTTCAGTACTTTCAGATAATTTAAAAATAAAGCAAATTATGTAATAAATAACTACCTTGTCAAATGTTTTACCCATCCTTGAAATCTTAACATCCCCCGAGTCGATCGGGGATCATCTTCACTTATTTAAGACACAAGAAATCACAACAGATCTCAACAAGCGCTCGAACAGGATAGAACGACGAAACGACCCAAGAGACGTCAAAACATAGCCCAGTTTTAGTATTCGATACAAAGGTACTTGTGAAACACCAGAAGTCTGAAACAGATACAGAATACATGGTATCTAAAAGAGAGCAGCCAGGGGCGCCAGTTTTTCAAAAACACTGGGTGGGCTCAAACACTTAAATTATAATTTTACAAAACATCACAAATTATTGGTTGTGCTCGGACTCCACTGGACTGCATAAATTCGTTATTGTATAACTTCATTGAATTCAACTGGAACACCATAAGTACATTATAATTTACAAGTGGGTGGGAAGTAATGATTCCTGGTTGAGATGTGTCATTCATAACCAGAGATTAGATGGTTCAAAACAGGGGGGATCCCCCCTGTCACCCCTTCAAATCGCACCCTGCATTAAAATGAATAGATGCATGTTTGTTCGCTACTTTCAAATTGCCAACTTCTTACTTTCCGTTCCATCACATTCAATAAAAATCACTTCGAAATGAGCCCAAAACGAGGTCTACAGCTTTATATGTTTCGGAAATATCTGTTTTTTTTTTAAATAACCGTAAAAAGTAAAAAATTAAACAAAAAATAAAGAAAAAATGTATTTATGTAAACTTTCTATTAAAAAACAGGAAATCCATGTGTGCTCTTCTAAAATGGAACTTTCCATATATATATATATTGTATGAAAAATGTTCCGTGCCACTGAACGCACCTATGCACCATCCAAGTTCACACGTTCAGCCCCACCAACACCCGAAAAAAAAATCCTGCGTACGCCAGTGGTATGAGCACAGAACTGAACAGGTTTTGTGGTTAATTTTTGTCTTTGTGATTAACGATTTTTCTATCTCGTTGTCTCGTTGTTATATGCTTGCGTGAGTAGATTTGGTGACGAAAGGAGGTGAACAGGTGAATTAATGAGGGCAAGCTTACAAGACTCATCCGATGGAAATACGTACATGTACAGTATATAGTATATTTCCTTTCTTGATAGTCAGTGTTTCAACGTCATGCATCTCACATTTTATGCATATGCTAATCGGGACTGGGTGCATAATTAAATTAGGATTAAAAACACTCTTCCTGTGTCTGTACTGACGTCGAACCCATGATCCTTGATAAACAAGTGATGGCGCCGGGAGAGCATCCCAAATGAAAATAAACGATATGTAACACACAGATAGTGTTGCCCAGGAGACGAGACGGGACGAGACTTTGGCCTGTCTCGTCTCGTCCCGTGGAAATGCTGTCTCGTCTCAAAAATATTCGTTTATCTCGTCCCGTGTCTCGTCTAGATGAGCTTTGTCCCGTCTCGTGTCGTCCCGTCTCGTAAAATTAATGTAGGATATCATGCCAACAAAAGTTAAGAGTGGGAAAAATATTATTCCCTAATGTGGGTTAAACCTTTAAAACATTTTGTTCGCTGTACAGTGAAAAAAATAAGGTTTCTTAACTACAAAAATATTAATGTTTAGTCTAAAATAAAGTTTGTTGATTACCAATAGCTAGATTGTTTATGAAATCTGCCTTGTATTCCTGACGTTCATCCACACTTTATCCATCGTACACTAAGGGAGCTTTCACCGAAGAAGGAGACAATTCGCACGGTGGGGTTGTAATCTTACAAAGTTACAAGCGACACGAACGAACTAGGTAAGTATTCACCGCATATGCACCAGCAACAGACAGAAGCTGCACACCGCACGATGTTAAGAAAACGACCGAGTTTCAGCTACACGTACAGCTTGTCGTATTGCTTCGGTTCGGAAGGTTACATTTACTGAAGTTTAGTTTCCAAGAACCTGTTGCTTTGGTCTGCAAGCTCCCTTCAAGTGAGCGTTCAGAGCGAAGTGAGAAGCGACACGGTAGTTTCACACTGAAGCGACAAGGGACACGGGCCTCTTCACTTTATAAACAACTTTCCCCGCGCATGCACAAACAACAGTCCGAGAGAACACAACACACGGTATTCGTAAACGACCTAATCCGTACAACACGCAAGCGACAATCGACACGAGCAGTTTGTCGAGTCGCTTAGGTTCGAGATTTGACATCGAACCGACAAGCGACACACGACACATGCTGCTTGGGAACGAGCCCATCAACAGCAACATTGCACACCGTAGCGGCATGAGAGGCTGCAGAAGCCTGTGTTCGATTGGTGGAATCCCCAAGCGACACGTGAGTATCGCACCGAAGGGACAACCGACACAATCTCATTTAGTGTATAAGCGGGCATTTCCCGCGCATGCGCTACCAATAGACAGAGGCGACACGTGCAGCTCGTCGTGTCGCTCCGCTACGGAAAGTTGCATTTATTACTGAGTGTTCATTTCCAAGCCGCAGATGCCGCTTGTAGCCTGTCTCATGATTCTTCTTACTCCTTTGACTTCAGGCAAGATATGTTATTCGCGTCAACGCACAGTATCTAAAGCCCGAATCACACGGAAGTGGATTTCCCGTAGGAATGCCCTAGTTGGCGCTGGACTGGCTACCCATTTGCTTGTTTTCGCCTCACACGATACTTGTTAGTTGTTTGGTTACCGTACTTGTCGATAGACTTTTGTTCCCATAATGCATAATGATAGACGAACAATTTGAAGAATACTGCTTTGTGATTTTATTAAAAATTAAAAACAAAAGTATGGACTAGAAATTGGTTCGAAATAAATATGGTAATCAATGCGTACCGAACAAGCTTATTGATGAACATAAGATTCGCAGGACTCATTCAGAAAAAAAAGTCACGTACACATCTCATCGCTTTGCATAAATACCTAAATATTAATGAACTGAAAACTAATGCACTGCACGTCATCCCTATACTTTTTTAATCGATAAACGGAGAGACTAACAAAAACAGCCAGCACTCGGAAACCACAGACAAAAAACTCTCCTTTGCAAACTCAGAGATTATCTTCACATGGCCAAACTTTCCTCTGATTGGCTGTTCCATAGAATCCAGTCGAGGAAAGCGAGTAGCAATTAGAACATGTCCTATTCCTTCAACCCAGTCAAACAGCCAACCAGGCAGACATCACATCCGGGCAGGTAGCCAGAGCGCCAACTAACTGGATATCCAGTTCCGTGTGATTCGGCCTTAACTATTTGTCTATTACTAGGTCCTCCCCGATGGCATGGTGGTAGTGTCGTCGCTTTTTAATTAAGGGGTCATGGGGTCAATACCCGGTGGAGGCACCTAGTGGTTCGGATCCCACTTTAAACTGCAGGTCCAGTCCCGATTAGCCTTACTGTGCATAAAGTGGACACGAAACACCAATTCAATCAACCAATCAAAGAGTCAATTTCTAGCTTGTTAGTGCGAAATCTTTGGAATTTGCATCAGTATACTTGAGGGAGAGGGGAAGCGAAGGTGTGTTGATTTTGAGAAGAGGAGTCGCTATGAAAGAACTGTTTGTACGAGCAAGAATTTTATGAAGATTGTCCCCAGCATGGCTGGACGAAGACCTACAGTAAACAATGGTAGTGACTACCTCCACATCGTTTTCCGAAAGGATGAATGGAAGGAAGCGCGTGGGTAGCAGATGGTTGTCAGAGGAAATTTCAGCAGGAAGATAGTGATCTTTGGAAGTTGGGACAGGGTCGGAGCAGATTCGTTATGGACGTGTGACGAATTCGGATTTTTGAGGGAGAATCTTGCAGAATATAACTACCAAGAGCTTGCTAAAAAATCGAAGATATGTTGGAACATCGAGAAATATAGAGAAATGAGAGAAAGAAATTACATGAAAGTGAGATATTGATATGGACAGTCAGAAAAGAACTGTTTCCAGCAACACGCAAGCGACAAGCGACACGTGCAGCTTGTCGTGTTTCTTCATGTTGTTGCTTTGGTCTAGTCACTTCTTACTTCTGTCTGACCTACGCGACAGGGGAAAAGCGAGAAGTATCGCTTGGAAACGAACCTACAGTAATGAATGCAATATTTCTAACCAAAGCGACGCGACAAGCATGAGAGGATATCGATCACCCAGTTAAGTTGTGCCACAAATCAGTCCCTTACCTTTAATTGGTTATATCTCTTCACTGGATTCAGGCGTTCTTTTGCTCCATCTTTAGTTCCTGGCCGCGAGGTGTGGGGGAGGGATTACAAACATCAAGGCAGATTACAGACCTTGCTTTTGTGCAGTTCCTTAGATGGCACGATTTTATGTGGAATTTTTCTAATTCCATTTGTGGGAATATATCGTGTTGTGACGATAACCATTATTGTATACCTGCCTTTCTATAGCGTACGCGTTGTAGCAGTATATTTTTTTCCCTTTGAAAGCGTTAGAAACATTCCTTCTGTCAGGGGTGTGCGACGCGTGCCACCGCACAGGGCCTCGCGCTTTGAGATATTTAATATTATTGACTCTTTTATTAATATTCATTTCTGATGAAAAATTGATCACATTAGAATATATAAATGAAAAGAAAAGAAGCCTACATTAGCAATACAGCTTCATTTGCATTCAGAATACCTACTATAAAAAAAGGAAAACAAAATCGAAAACGGAGACAGTGAGCCCGCTGTGAAAAGAAAATTTCAGCACTAACACAGTGGAGTTTCTTGTTTGTGATCCCAACCTTCTACCGATTCCCTGTCATAAACTCTATTGTTCGATAGAGTGCAGGCATCGTTGTGATTCTTTGCGTTGAAACGGAGCTCCCAGGCCCCAAATTTGAGGATATTGAATTTACGATGTAGGCAAATTGAGAACAGATGTCAAGAAGAGGATAGACCGTGGCAGGGAAACTTGTCCCGGTCGGCATGTTGCCTTTTGTGTGAAACGGATCCGCAGATAAATATAAATAAAGATTTAGATATACTTTTATTTCTACTTCCTTGAAACCCAGAGAAGGGGCGGGGCAGATTTCGCGTATTTTACCACTATGCCAGTTAAAGAGCGGATGAGGGTAATTTGTCCCTCTGGTATCTCCATCCCCGTGTGGTAAAAAGTTGAAAGTAGAGGTCGAAGAACCTTGCCCTATGGTTGCTGATGTTTTCTTAGGGGAGCAAATGTATGTCCTAACTTTTATGGGCCTCCGCGATGGCGCAGTGGTAGCGTCGTCACTTTGTAATCAAGGTGTCCCGGGTTCGATACCCGGTGGAGGCACATAGTGGTTCGGATCCCACTTTAAACTGTAGGTCCAGTCCCGATTAGCCTTACTGTGCATAAAGTGGACTTAAAATAACAAATCAATCAATCAATCAATCAATCCTAATTTTTATAATGTTCCAAAGCTTCAGGAGGAGTTAACTGAAATTCTTCACGTCGGGAATTTTTCACAGATTGGCAGAAACTTATGTGGCGTCAGAATTTGACTTCGATTATGGGATTGACCAGGGCGCACACAGAGGGGGCTGATAATGGCGCGAACCGCATCATCAAATATTTGGAGGTGATTTTTTCTCAAAATAATATAAAATTCAACATGTATACATTTTTCATGAATATATATAATATTGTAATGTGTAAAAAAAAAGTTTACACGTTTGCATCATGTTGCAATATGTGCAACGAGGTAGGGGGAAATCAGAATACATATCCTCAGTAATCCATTAACTTTTGCTGGTTTCAAGACACTTTGACTACCCGATGCACCATATTTAGACCGTTAGGTGAAGAGAATGAAGAATTTCGGGGGAAGGCAGATCAATAAAAGTGTAAAGCTAATAAAAGTGATTTCAGTTATTCATTAAATGCTTTATGAGGATTATGTGGGTGAACGCTATTGGCTTTGGGTAGGAGGGAACAGCTACCCTTGGAATTGAGGACTGCTACACGAAAGGTGAGGGACACATTTTATGTGAGAAGTAAGCCACATTGTGCTCTCTTAAAGAATTTCCCTCAACTATACCATGCCAACAACACATGTGTAAAGAATAGCGTTCGTAGTGGAATGTGTTAGGTGGGGAATGTTGTTCCAGTCTTGGGAGTAGCTGAAGGGATTCTTTGCATAAGCAAAGGGACTTTGCTGGCGAATACCATTCTCTCGTACCAACCTAGAACATCCAACCCGGGAATCTAAGCCGGGTCTCCAGCGTGGCAGCCAGATGCCTAACCGACTATACTACCGCAGCTCTTATGTATGTTTGTAACGATGAATCTGTAGAGCATGGCTACATACATACAGGATAAAATATGTTTTTCGAAGGGTGATAGATGTTCGAAACAGGTCCTAAAGTAGCAAAAGTTATTAAGGAAAGTTATTTGTCTTGATGTCCTCAACATGCTGCCAAATTTCGTTAGTGGATCAAGGGAAATCCTTGTGTTGAAGGTGGGGTAAAAATTATGCAATATTAATAACCATGTTGATATTAGTGTAGAATTTTACGAGGAATTGAAGGTGTATACATTATAATTTTTCAAAATATAAGAGCCCCGCGGGTATAGTTTGCACAGAGCCTCGCACTTCCTAACAGCGACTCTGCCAGCTGTTTTAAGAATAAGCAAATAATTTAATTAATATGGAAAAGCAAACAAAGCCCGCAATTTTCTTCGTAAGATTTACAATATTTTCATAAATTTCTCATTCAAAGAAATTATCGAAAACAGTTCTCTTATATTTTTACAAATAGATATCTGAATCGGTATTTTAGTAATGTACTTGAATCTGGAGTACTATTAAAAAAATTATTAAGCTTGAATACATTGAAAAATGGAAGAAATGCTGGCTTTCGAAAGACTGTTAAAAATAAGTAGGATAGCATTTTTTGGATGTATTGTTGTTGAATTGTTGTTTTATGTCCACTTTATGAACAGAAAGGCTAAGCGGGACTCGACCTACAGTTTGAAGTGGAATCCGAACCACTATGACATGTGCCTCCACCAGGTATCGAACCCGGGACCCCTTGGTTACAAGGCGACGACATTACCACTACGCCATCGAGGAGGCTCGTTTTGGGTTTCAAACAAAAATAGCTACTTTATTCCGAGTAAATAATTACTTGCAACTGATTAATTATTTTCTTTGTATTTTTTGGAGACTTCCGAGACGGGACGAAACTTTTCGAAAACAAGACGGGACAGATGGTCAGTCTCGTCTCGTCTCGAATTTTTAAAAGCCCGTCACAGACCATATGTGCAAATGAGAGCTAGAAATGGTAAACTTACCGCTGTGGTGGCAACCTTGATGACCGTGCCGTTCATGTCCGCCCTCCTGTCCCAGATGTCCTCCCTGGTGAGCGTCCAGGGGCACCCCTCGGCCCTCCCGCCGACGTCGTTGGTGAGCAGAGGGCCCTTGGAGGCCATGTTGTCCCACTCGAAGTAGAAGAGTTCCTTGATGCGGTAGGCGCTGCCGTCGCCGAGGACTGCGTAGAACTCCCTGTGGGCCTCGAACTTAGGGCGTACGAAGCTCTTTGCCTGCAGGACGCTTTTCGGGATCTCCGTGCTGGACGGGAAGACCAGGAATGTTCCCACGTTAAGGTAAGACCAGCTGGACAACTACGGGGTGCAAAATGTGTTCGTAAGCAGAGTAAATTGAAAGTTGTTTTCTATGTATTTAATATAGGGTTGAGCCACTTTGCGGATACCGATACTCGCAGATTCCCATCGATAGCGATACCGATGATGCAAAATTTTACCAATTAAAAGTTGTTCAAAATGAGCATTAATATTATTGTGTAAGTATTGCGCACCAATTATACCGGGTGGCCCATTTATAATGATAGTATGGAATATCGCATGCAGAATGCATCCAATCGAAAAACTGAACAGAAAAAAAAATTGATACTATTGAGGGGGTAAGTCAATGCCGCAAAAATTTCGTCGTTGTAACCCACCCCTTAGGGGGGGGGGTCAATGTGAAATTTCAAATGGAACACCCCCATTTACATATTTGGATTCCGTGTTGAAAAAGAAGTATTTTTGTTCGAAAAGTTTTGTGAAAAAATTGCAACCTTCGAACATTTATAAACATTTGGTAGTTTCAGTTTCATTTTGTTCCCTTTATGTAATAACAGTTTTGGTTTCCGTTGAGAACATTGCAAAAACTAATTTTATTCACAAAATGGTTGCAAAGAATTCGGCAAAAGAAAATTGTTTGCAATTTATGTTTTTGTGTAACATTAAATAATATTAATTTGTTCCAACTCTTTGGTTTCAAGGAACAATTTCATATGGACAACAAAATTAAGTATGTTACTACAAATTAGTTATCATTTGAGGTACACAAATAAATGTTCAAAATGATGACCGTTCTCTTCAAAGCATTTCAAAACACGGTGTCTGAAGCTCCACACTGTTCGTCCCAAAATGTCAGGAGTGATTTTGCCATTTTTGCGAACTCCGTGAAATACTGTAACGCTGGGGGGAAATATCGGCAGATATCGGTACATAAATCCCAACCGATAGCCCTTCATTTTAGTAGAGGCTGTTTGGGGATTTCACCCTCGAGATAACCTGGAATACAAGGTTTATAATGGCAAAACCTACTCATCAGTACACCAGAATTCGCCTGCAAGGACTATGTATCAAACACAAAGAAATAGTCAGATACGGTGGAGAATTGGATTTTGCTATGCCTTTCAAGCAGTTTCTGTATTTTTTCAAAATGGGTAAAAAGAATTATGATGGTGATTGTGATATGTAGCCCTATCTCTGTGTGTACGTTTCTATGTATACGAGTAGATGTGGGTGAGTGCGCGCCCCTCTGTCTTATAGATCTCGAACCTGGGATTCTTAAATAGTTACTTTCCTGGAGCAAAATGCAGTGATAGGGAAATTTCAAAAAGTAGATTGCAAGAGAAACATATTTTACTGCGTTTAGGAAAAGCGATTTTGTCCACTAATTCCCGGGATATTCGTGAACGATAAAGGATCTATTCTTAGAAGCTGAAACCCAAGGCATTGGCGTGGCTTACCTTTTTAACGAACTTGATGGAGTTTCTGTCTACGGGGAAGGTGATGAAGTACTTCTTGTGAGGGAGTTTCATTGCTTCCACCACTGCCCCCGCCGAGGCTTTGACGTCACGGTGGATGGTGAGGGAAATACCCTGCACCCACACCCTCCGCTGGATCCTATACACCAACCGGAAGAAGGTCCATTCTGAAAAAGAAACTTTCTCATCATTATTATGTGCAGTTTGGTGTGTACCGTTATGCATACTGTTCCACAAAACAACCAGAAATCAAAGATTCCCATCATGCAGGTTACAAAATACTGACAACAAATGCTTTTTAGAAAAAAACAAATCACGGTAGATTAGTGGTACACCAATGATACCTAGAGTCAATAAAAATGGAACACCTAGATTCTGAAATGCTCGCTTCCCTGCAAGGTGTTGTGTGTGTTGTATAACTCTACGGAGATAAGCCAACGTCAATACTAATTAATTTTCAATGGGAAGGTCGGATATCGTCGCGGAATTAGGCAACACACACAACACCTTGCAGGGAAGCGGGTATTTCAGGATCTAGGTGTTACATTTTTATTGCCGGTGACCGTACATTAACAGTTTCAAACTCAATATTTAGGTAAGGTCATTAATTAGTCTATGGGCCAAGTGGCCAAAATCAAGAATTCGGTATAATTTGGGGTACCAATATTCCTTTATGCTACAGTTATATGGGTGCGTAAGGATACCAAAAAAACATGATTGCCATTTGAAAGTGGTAGCTGATAGAAATGGCGGCCAATCCAAGATGGCGGATGTTGGCATTCTGTAAAAACTACTATATCTCTGAAACTTTCAGTAATCCATGGTTTCTTTGCACTTTTCCTTTCTCTGTAGCCTATTGTTTCATCCATTGCCTTCTGTAAGCAACTTTTTATTCCATCCCACATCTCATCCTTATTGTTACAACTAGCTTTAAACTTAGTATAGTTTCCTTGGAAAATTTCTGCAAATTTTTGTCTTTCTTCTTCTTCCCGTAGCTTCTCAAAGTAGGGTTTCTTGCTCACCTGATTTTGTGTTATCTTCTTCAATCTAAGATTGATTTCTCCTATTAGCAAGATGTGGTCTGAATTAATGTCAGCTCCTGGCAATGTCTTCGCATTTTTCAAACAATTTCAAAATATTTCTTGTACCAGTATGTAATCTATCTGGTATCTTTTGCAATCTCTTGGACATATCCAGGTGTATCTCCTTCTCTTATGTTGCTGGAACAGTGTGTTTCCAACAATTAGGGAGTTTCTTTTACAGAAATTTACCAGGCTTTCCCCTCTCTCATTTCTCTCACCTAATCCATATCTTCCTACTGTACTTCCATCCTGCCTTTCTCCAACTACAGCATTCGAATCACCCATTACAATAATGCATGATCCCTTTCTCTCTTTTTCCATCAAGTCTTCTATCTTCTCATAGTTTTCCTCCACTTCTTCTTCTGACAACTCACTATGTGGCATATACACTTGAATTAACGCTAAGTCTTTCTTCTTTCCTTGAAATTCCACCATTATAATCCTGTCATCCACATAACGCACTGCTATAACTTTATGTCTCACCCGTGGTCCTAACACTATTCCCACACCACGGTTTCCTTGTTGATCACCTTCAGAATAAAACATCTTGAACTCATCACTCACCATTTCACCATTTTCTTCCCACCTCACTTCTGATATTCCCATAACATCTACTTTGTTTCTTCTCATTTCTGCTTTTAAGTTTTCTAGCTTTCCGGACTGTAACAGGGTTCTGACATTCCACGTTCCAATCCTTAATCTTACCTTCTGTTTGCTTCTCTTTTCCCCATCAGTGTCCTTTGTCATAATGTGTCCTTCCCAGACATCCCCCTCCCGGACATCCGAATGGGGGCTAGTTTACGTCCGGAATATTTTGCCTTGGAACGACTCATCATGATTGCAGTTTTTCTAGGGAAATGATATATGCGGTAGCTTCCCGTTCACTCTCTCTTTCGCATCTTGAAAGATCCCAGGGGGCCCCAACGAGGAGGTGAGGAGAGTGGATTTGGCTAAATGAGCCCTCCAGACTTCACCGAAATTCACTGCACCAAACTTATGGTGTTTGGACATTGGTAGCATATCAGTTCCATCAGGGTTTTTGACTCAAGGCCGAGAAATCCCATTAGGTCGTATGCTATTACGAAGCGTAAGGCAGACAATATGGAAAGCTGGACATTGCAGTAAAAAACCTGCAATTAGGCAGAAAAAATGAATGAATGAATCTCTGAAACCAACGGTCCGATCTCAATCTTTTTTTTTTTCAAATGAAAGCTTAATACGTGTTCTATATTTATTGTTATCTTAGGTCTTTCGATAGGAGCAACGGCTAAGTAGTTAATCACGGATTAGTAATAAAAGTTCGTATTTTTACTATTCATTTTATGTTTATCATTAATTTATTAATAATCTAGGCATCTGAGAAGAAAATGTTCCAAACAAAAATGGTAGTGTAAATGCTTACCTTTAATTTGACATATTACACTTGTTGTTTCTCACGAATTCTTGTAGCAGGATGTGTCCTTAGTCCTTTTTAATTACACGTATTGTAACTGGTATTGACTATTCAATATTATATTATTGTTATATACATGCAATAACATTTAATAATAATAATAATAATAATTGTTATTATTATAACATTATTAGTAGTAGTAGTACTACTAAATAGGCATGAATTTTGTTTAAATGTTACCGATGTTCACGGAAGAATGCTATTGATTGATTGAAATTAAAATTTTGTATGAGTCAGCACTTAGGCTATTTACACCCGTCACATTATACGAGGCCAAGCCCCTTACAATGTATAAAACAATCACCATGAGTGTCTCTAAAATCTCCATTACCCACGGTAAAACCCGAAGCTGTACTGGGGCATTCAGCACATATGTTTCTACGTGCAAAACACAGGAGAGCAAACAACCATACAAAGGTAGCGATGGCATAGTGTAACCAGAGTGTAACGTCGTCGCCTTGTGATCAAGGGGACCCGGGTTCGATAAGCTGCGGAGGCAGAAAGAGGTTCGAATCCCACTTTAAACTGTAGGTCCAACTCGGATTAGCCTATCTGTGGACTTAAAAACAAAAAACCAAATCAAGCAACACTACACTACAAAGGATTATGCTGGCCGTAGGTTCAAACGCCAGAGCCTCATTGGCCTGCAAGGCTGCAGTTGCTGAGGTGAAGTACGTGGAAATGAGGTTAACATTTGGGAGTGTTCAGAAGAACGTCATAACATACGTGCGTACTCTTTATTAGTTATTACTGCAATTCGGTGTTATTTTTCGGGGTTTAAAGCAAAATTCAGTGTTATTTTTACATGCGTTCTTACGGTTTCTTCTATGCATAAGATTTTTACATTGCTTTAGTTATGAAAAATTAAGGCAAATTTTAGTTTTAATGACAAAATGAAATAAATTTAAGGCTTATCTTTGTGAGAAATGACCAAATTTCTTGCACTTGGAAAACTATTTCATTTCATCGGTCAGTAAATATGAAATGTTTATTGTAAGATATCACCCAAATCTTTAAACACAATCATATTTCAAGCCTTTCACTCTCACAGAATAAAATTTTCAAAAATTGTTTCTTTAAATTCATTTTTCAGTTTACAGTAACATTGCTGATTTTCCACGCACAGAGGGTGTGTAGTCAATGTTCACAGTATTCACTCACCACACTTCATATAAAAAGCACTTCTAAATAGAAAGATAGAATTTTTTCCCCCATTCACTCCAATGGAATGATTCTTTAACAAAGGCTTCCACAGTTCGAAGTGTGATGTACATTAGGGTGGAGTGAAAATGGGCTAAAAAATTTTTTTTTTTAATTTCAATTAGCTAGATATGTCAAAAGGTGCCAATAGATCAATAGAACACTGTGTAAAAATTTCAAGACTTTTGAACAATATTTTGATCGCCCTTCGCAACCTTTTATTTTGCAATACTATGCGACATTACAACGATATAACGATATAGTCAGTCAATAGTGACTATTAGTCAGTTTAGTCACCTTAAAACTCAGTTAATGCAATCAAATGCCACAAACAGTTACAAGGTGAATTGAGAGATGTCACGTTTCGACTCGAACATCGGCATTAGCTGTCGAGAAGCGATGCGTGAACGGATGAAGCCATCTCGCGATTTCTGTCCACAAACAGCTTTCGCCACCTCGGTCACAATATTCACGTGTCTTTCCACAGCCTGTGTGTGGTTGGGGAATTTTGAGAAGGTGAGAGTTGGAGTCACCTACGTCGTGATGAGATCCCTGAACTCAGTGTCTGTCATTGCCTTGATTACGGGAGGGTCCGAGATAGGGCAGATGGCCCAGACGATCACGTCGAAGTATTCCACAGCGTCGAAATTGAGTTTTGCGGGAAACTTAAACCTCCGTATTTGTCCACTGGGGTCTCCTTCATCACTCGTCGCCGGACCAGCTCACGTATGTGTGGTCGATGGTCCGTCATCATGGCCAGGAGCAGATTCTCCGGGTGAGCGAAGTATGCATTGCGATGAATGACGGGTTCAACAATCTTCTTGTGCTTAGGGCCGAGGTATCGTGACTTGACAAGCATCTGGTGAAGGTGCCTAGCTCCATTTTTGCGTTGAAGCATGTACGTGAATGATGAACGTCACCAGCTTTTTCAGATTCTCTGACGGTTCCATGTCGCTTACATATAATCGGAGGATTCGATTGGCTGTCGTTATCCATCGTGAGTGATTCAGGCAACCTGGGTTTCGCATTGCCAGATTGACGCTACATTCACCTTTGCCGATGCTATTGCACATTTCCAGTAGATAGCGCTGATCTGTGCTCAACTCCTTCGGGTCAACATTGGACAGTTGCTCGGTCAGCTGCACTGGTGCAAATAAGGAGACAGGCTGCTCGCTACACGTCACTAGCCGCTTTCCGATATCTCCACAGAATCTGTGCGGGCCTGTAGTCGCGCCATCGAGTGCCTGGAATAGATGGCGCAGGGGCAGCTCATTGGCATGGAGCAGACATACCAGCCACTGCAGAGGACGCTCCAAGTTTTCTTCCAGTCGGAGGATAACGCCCGCTGTGTGTCTCGTGTTCACATTTGTGCCGTGACACCCTACAACTTTAATGTTCTCTGTCTGCGCATTCCTCTCTTTGAAACTAGCGACTATTGACTCAGCTATGTCTTTGCTGGAGCCTAATGGCGGAGTCGTGTGCTTGAAGTACGAAGAAGCAGGCTCTGTGATGATGCTTATGTGTTCTTCCGTGAGGGTTTTTCTGTGTTACTTGTTGTCGTCGCCGAGAACTTGTGTCAAAGTTTGATCCTTGTGGCCATCAAAGAATACTGCCTTATGCCAGTGTGAGTGTGGTCAAACTGGTCATCATTCTGCTGGAGTTTCTTACAAGTTTTGCTGCGTTTTCGGCGGATCTTGCTTCGATCGATTACTTTAGTTCGGTCGATTGGCGACACGAGGCCTAGATCATGCAGAACTGATGTTCCTAATACAGCAGCCGATCCATCCGAGACTCGGATCCGATCGCGAGCTTTAGCGAGTGAAGGTAGAGAGATTTGTCATTTTCTTACATTGGCGATTCTGCTTTGTCTTAGTCTTGACTGATTCTGTATCTCGAATGTACTCATCACCAGTGGCACTGACCGATGGGTACGTGTCATCTTCGGCACTGTCGGCAGAATCGGCTTGACCTTTGCTCTCAACGGTCCTCTGCTTCTTCATTCGTTCGAGATTGGCTTCCTCTCTTTCAGCTTTCTTCTTCAATTTTGACGTCTCCTCTTGATCTATACTGCTGATTATCATCTTTCTTGGTCCTCTCTGGTCTTCAAGGAAATGCCGTTCCTTTGCCGGAACTTTGAATTATTTCGCGCATTTGCAGTTGGAAACCATGTCGAAGCACTTGCATTTGCTGAGGTCAGACAGACTGTTACCTCTGTCGCGAAAGTCCGAGAGTCTCCGTTGGTAGTTGGGTTGATCCTTTTTCCCTTTGTAGACTTTTAGGATTGTGTTGTATTGTCGTGGAACCATCTGAGTTTTTCAATCGCTTGTGCGTGAGTTACTGTTGGAAGTGAGGCCCTTTCCCAGATCTCCGCGACTTCATAGCACAGTTTGTGAGATATGTCCAAAAATGATGGGTATTTTCCATTGTCCGTCCTCAGGTCTGGTCGCAGTTGAATATATTTCTTCATGAGATCGGTGTAGGTCGGCAGAGTATTGGTCGGTAGGTTTCCTGGAGCGCCAAATATCTCTTGTAACTGCCATCTCTCTGAAAATGGAAGTTCTGGGGATGGGGATATCCTGAGGATAACATGATGTCCCCAGGACATCCCAAGGACATCCTGGGGATAACGTGTGTTCTATAGGTAAGCTATAGGGTAAATGGCACATTTTCCATAGTCTAGCTTCTAAAAATAAAAAAAATAAAAATTTTCACTCCACCCTACTATACAAGACACGCTATCCCCAGGATGTCCTTGGGATATCCTGGGGACATAATGTTATCCTCAGGATATCCCCATACAATGTATAGGTAAGCTTAAGATGGCCAAAACCTTTTCAATAAGTAGCTCGCTTAGATTCGCTACTTAACAAGCCATGCTGAAATCAAACTGAATCAGGCTACAAAGTCATAAAAAGGTTTAAAAAGCCAATTATTTCAATAAGGTGAAGGGCGATCAAAGAGTTGACAGAAAATAATATGATTTTGCAGGATTCTTGCTATGGACAAATGGCACATTTTCCCTAGTCTAGCTTATAAAAATAAAAATAAAAGTTTTTTCACTCCACCCTGATGTACATACCCCTTGTCTTCTTTCCTTCTTTTAAGCTTCTCGAAGCCTTCGACGACAGAAAGTTGCCGGTTTGTTTCACTCGCTTTACTTTTCTTCTCGGACCTACCCGACGGCGTAGTGGTAACGTGGCCGCCTTGTAATAACCACAAACTGTAGGTCCAATCCCGGTTAGCTTTTATGTGCATAAAATGGACGTAAAACAACAATTCAAACAAACAAACTTCTCTTCTCCATGTGCCTCTCACTTTCATTGCACTTAATCAAGAAATCCTTCCGCTCCCGTATTGCGTGTTATTTTGCAATTGAATGATAACAAAATAATGTAGTTCTCTCTGAAGCATAGGGTCTTTCAGAAGCAAACTAATTTACTGCTGATTTTATCATACTGCGCAGTACACCACAGCAGGAAAAGGAAATGCAAGACGATGCAGCACAAACCATGCAACCTCGGGGATTCTGACTGACTGAAATTTCCCTAACAATAAGAAACAATCCCTCTTACACCTCAAAATACCCTATACACGATCCCCGCAGGGAATTCTATTTCAGGACAAGGTCAAAGCATTGTCAATCATTTCTGCGCCAAACTGCAACAAATGAAGCATGACAATCTCTTTTGAATCGAACATTCACCAGCCAGACTAGAAATGACAGAACTCATACAGCTTCATGTACTTCTTCTTGAACAAAGGAAGTGTTATTCCCAGTTTATATTACATAATATTTCGCGGCGTTTTTTGCGTTAAGTGCAAATTCGGTGTTGTTCTGAAAAATGCCGTAATTCGCGTCATTTCGCAAATCCGAAGCACCGAAAACTTGCCTCCTTTACCTACCCAAATACATTTAAAATACTTTATTTTGTTTTCCTCAACTTTTCGGTGTTATCGTTAAAGCGAAAACTTCACGTCCCTAATTATTACAGCCGAAATGCCTACTTTCAAGAAAGTAAAAATCTCTAAAAACAGAAGACGGACCAGAGAATTGTATTATATGTTGGGGATGTGCATCCACCAAAAGACATAGACAGTTTTATACAATGCTACCATGAACAGAAATTTTTATTGAGAAAACAAATGCATGATTTATCGGATGAAAAATTTCATGGCATGTGTAGAGCCAATTCTAGAAGCAGATGCTTCATCGTACCACTTGTTTTCTTGCTCATCAAAGCATGCTGAGAAACAAAATTTTAATTTCAATCAATCAATAACATTCTTTCATGAACATCGGTAACATTTAAACAAAATTCATGGCAATTTAGTACTACAACAACTAATAATAATAATAATGTTATAATAATAACAATTATTATTATTAAATGTTATTGCATGTATGTAACAATAATATACGATTCAATAGTCAATACCAGTTACAATACGTGTAATTAAATAGAACTAAGGATACATCCTGCTAGAAGAATTCGCTCCACACTCTACATAATTCATTCGATTGATACAAATTCTAAGGTGAAAAACAACAAGTGTAATATGTCAAATTACCTAGTCATATCATAAATTCTGTTACAAAGTTTAGACAGGGATTGCAACACTGGTTGACAAGGTAACCCCGCAATGTTGGATCAAACAACAACCAGTATCATTGTGTGTTTGGCTGTGACAGCGGAAAGGTGAATTTCACTTCGAGTCGAATGGAGTGGGGTGTATTCGAGAACCGTGTGGCAGTAATCGCACTGCACAAAGTTGGCAAATCACCATCGGACATTTTCATCACCCTGAAAAAGCTGAATATCAGCAGGATGTTCGTGCATCGGACCATCAACACATACTGTGACACAGGGACAATTGAGGACCGCCCCAGGAAAGGTAGACCTCGCAGCGTGTGGAGCCAGAAGCTCGTGAAAGCAGCGGCGGCGCTCAGTTTCAGGATTCGACGAAATCCTGTCAGGAAACAAGCAGTGATGGATGGCTCGAGAGCTGAACATCGAAAATGTGGATGTCGCGTGTGCTCCGAAGTGACCTATGACTCCGCGCTTATCGGCGAAGTACTGGTCACTTCCTCACTCCACAGCTTAAGGTCCAGAGAGAGAAGAAAACAAAAAGACTTCTTCAGCGTTACGCAGATGGTGGCCACAGGAGGATCCTTTTCACGGACGAAAAAATCTTCACGATTGAAGAGTCTTACAATCGTCAAAACGACCGTGTTTATGCTTCGACATCCCAGGAAGCTTGTGAAAACACGCCACGGATTCTCAGAGGCCATCATCCAGCCTCCGTGATGGGGGTTTCGTACGATGGCACAACTGACCTCCACTTCTGTGAACATGGTGTGAAAACATCTGCGAAAGTGTACCAAGCGACTGTGTAGGAGCCACTTATAAAATCGTTGACCCGCACCATGTTCAACAATGAGCCGTGAAGCTTCCAGCAGGACTGAGCACCGGCCCACATGGCAATGACCACACAGGAGTAGCTTCAGAGGAATGTGCCTGATTTCATTGCTCCGGCTGATTGACCCTCCAGCAACCCCGACCTCAGCCCATTGGACTACAGGTTGTGGTCCGTTTTGGAGTGCATGGTCTGTAGAAAGAGGAATCCAAACCTTGCGAGTCTCAAGCGTTATCTTGTGAAGGCAGTAGCGGACTTTCCCCTCGAGACCGTGCGTGCTGCTATCGATGACTGGCCTCAGAGACTTCGGGCCTGTGTGAAGGCCAGAGGTGGCCATTTTGAACAGTGATTGGTGCTCTGTGTTGGCAAGACCTGTACCTTTGTAACATCCAAATATTAATACACTAGCTTGCTCACTGTGCCTGTAGTTCATTATTAACTTTGTAACAGAATTTTGATATGACTAGGTAAAGGTAAGCATTTACGCTACCATTTTTGTTTGAAACATTTTCTTCTCAGATGCCTAGATTATTAATAAATTAATGATAACCATAAAATGAATAGTAAAAAATACGAACTTTTGTTACTAATCCGTGATTAACTACTTAACGGTTACTCATATCGAAAGACCTAAGATAACATTAAATATAGAACACGTATTAAGCTTTCATTTGAATAAAAGATCGTTGAGATCGGACCGTTGGTTTCAGAGACAGGAACGTCGGAACTTATTTTGGAGTGGGGGGCAGGTTTTCAAATCTATCAACCGGTTTTTACAATCTCATCCCCATATATATATATATATATATATATATATATATATATATATATATATATATATATATATATATATATATATATATGAAGCGGCCCCGGCGCCCACCCAGCGTCGAATAACATGGGTACCCGGGGGAAACCCTGGGAGGTAAAGGCGGTCAGGGGCGTGATGCTGATCACATCACCCCCACTCACGACCGGATCAAGAAAGTGTGGGGCGTTACCCCCACACACCCTATACGCCTTCATGGCGTGGTGCTAAGCACAGGGAAGCACTTTACCTTTATATATATATATATATATATATATATATAATATAGTAATTATAATTATTAAATATTTTAGTTTATTTTATTGTTATATATATATATTTTACATAAATAATAAATATATACTTGTTGAATATATGAATATCCACAGTGACGAAGCCTCATAAGAGATAAGAGAAGGCCCAAAGACCTCTATTTTATTACTTATAATTCCATTAAACGGTGCTTGATACATGAAAACTGAAATTTTAGGTCTTACGATAATTACCGCAAATTTCCACCCCTGCCTGGTACTCGATCTTCGCATGTATTGAAGCATGGTGGTATTGAGGCATTCCTTTAATGATTAGTAACATAACTGAACATAACCAACTAAAAGTGTGCGAAGTACACGTGCAAACGTATTGAGAAAATCCATGTTTCTGAAGCTTCCTGGTAGATGTCTTAAAAAGAAAGTTGCCCATGGCCATGTTCTCATTTACCATTTCATCATTTTATAAATCTTATTATTTTAACACAAAGGTCGCATACTAAAGAAGAATTTCACGAATGAAAGAGTTAAAAGGAAATAATTTAATGATAGATTTAGTTTATTTTACTTGACTTTTCTACCGTTTTTGGCTGATCGCGAAGGTATTTGATCAGATTGGGGCAATATGGTATATTTTATTTGGTAAGCGCTATATTTTTCATATTTCAACATATAAAACATTTCTGATTCTAAAATGGCGTAACAAATCGATTCTTTCAACTTTTACTGATATTTTCAAATCCCAGACTGCTATTCAGAGATTAAGATTAAGAAATGAAACTATCAGTATAATTTTAGAGTATTTCTAGGCTAAAGTTTTGCAACGAAGGCTTTCAAATATAGTGCATGGTTGGAGATGGCCGAGGTGTCAAATATGGGGTAAGTCGCCACGCTACGCCAACAGCTTTAAAACAAGATATTTTGATCTGTGATTATCGTAGCAGCTAGATACTTGGTATTGCGTTTGAATGAAATCAGTCTGAGCTTTACATGTCTTTTCCAATCCGTGGCCCCTCTTAGATGTTTCAGATTTGAGAGAAGAACCTAAGGCTGAATGCGATTCCCCCCCACTACCCCCAAACCCGAGAAGTCTAAAATATCTATCATGCCTCGACTTTGCCACCTAAAACTAACCTCCCAGGGTAATAATAAATCACCCGTGAACATAACAATGAACAGTGTTACCTCGCTCTGAGGTCTAAAACTAAGCCATCAGTCCTAAACATGACGTTTAAAATAAAACAGTAAACTTTTAATAAATCTAAATGGCCAAGAAATAAAAGTTCCTCCCTTCGCACGAGAGGAGGTGGTTCATACACTCCAAAGTTTGCAGCGTTAAAGCCCCAAAGGGCAGAGAGCCCATGGTGTATCGGAACTATTCTTGCCTGTCTCTAGTCTCGTCTTATTATGTCATTTTTTCACACAGAAAATATAAATTAGTAAAGAAAACTTATGGAGAGAAGTAAAACTTGATTCTATATCAGGCGACTAGTTGCAGTGCACTGATGCGCGATCTTGCAGTCGGTCTGCTTTCTGCGCATGATTCAAATGTATATAAACTATACATGCAGCAGTTATATGGCTTGGTGTGGAAGGAAATCCAAACTCATCACTACAATGTGCAGAGTAAATGCCGAAACACAAGGCGTTCTGCAGTTATTCTACTCTGAACAATGACCGGGTCGTCTGACCAAGTCTAAATTTGGAAAGAATAGGCTTGAATATCCAAGAACTTACAAGATGCACCTTTTCTCATGGCCGATGACCTTTTTGATAGCAAGGGGTCTCTAAAGAAAGCTCGTGTTCGGAAAGTGCACCGAAAGATTTGAAGTAAAGCTGTCCTCTGTGCCCCTCCCCGGTGCTTTGTTATATGCGAGCGCACTTGTAGGTACAAAACCTGGCTGGCTTCACAGCAAAACTGGAACAGAAGCAGCGAATTCATACGGGGATACTTGATTTGGAGAGACCTGACTGCGATGTCACGTGCTTCTTGTTGTTAACGGAAACTTGAGTGCACGTTCACAAATCTAGTGCAAAAATATTTTTCCAAACATTCTTCACAACCAAGATATATTTAGTCTCATTTTTTAGGGCGTGACTGGGGCCAGGGGGAGCAAAAAGACAATCTTGCCCCTCCTCTGTGGCTTCCTAACATCTACAATACTGAAAGCACTTGTGGGTAGAGACGGAACAACCAAGGGAGGAACTTTCATTTCTTGACCATTTTGATTTATTAAAAGTTTACTGTTTGTTTTAAACGTCATGTTCAGGGCTGATGGCTTAGTTTTAGACCTCAGAGAGAGGTAACGCCATTCACTCTTATGTTCACATGTGATTTTGTTTTTTAACCCGTGCTAATAGCACCGTGCCATGTAGGTACATTTAAGGGATGTGGGGGGTAGGGCCCCCAGGTATTCATTAATTTTTGACTGGGTGAGCCCGGGAGCCACTTTTTGCGGGGATATGGCCGGAAAAATTCCGACCTTAGATCACCCACCACGGAAATCGAACCCGAGTCTCCGCGTGGCAGTCAGACGCCCTGCCCTACCCAATAGACCACCGCGTCGTCTCGCATTTGTCTTGAATTTTTTCCCACCATCAACTTCTACCTAGTGTCGTATGTGTGACGCTTATTGCGTAAATAGTCTGTATGGTTTATAAGACCTTTGAAGTTGTCAAGATGTTGTTAAAAACAGATTGTGTTTTGTCTTGTATAAATGGAGTTCATTATAGTTTGTTGAATGGAATTTTGTGATCAATTAAATAATGTTGAATTATGCGTGCATATCATTTATGATCTATTCGACACCTTTTGTGAGATCTGCATGTGTTCCAAATACACAACAGATGTATTAAATGGCGACGAGAAAAATATTTAACGGCGTAGTACAGATTTAGGTGAGTTTTGTCTATGATTAATTGGATTTAATCGTTGCTGTAGGCATCATGTCGTATGTGCCAGGATTTGACAAATATGATCCAGAGGAAGGAACCATTAACTCTTATTTACAAAGATATGATAATTATTGCCGAGTTTTTAACATATCTGAGGAAAGCAAAGTTCCTCGATTGATATCTGTTAATTGGAGCCAAACCTTATGAAGTGTTACGCGAGTTGTTCTCTCCAATACTACCAGAGAAGAAATCGTTGAAGGAAATTTTTGATAGGCTCATTTCTTATTACAATCCAAGTAGTAATTTTATAGTGCAACGCCTAACATTAAGAAAATGTACACAATTGGATGTGGAGAAGGTTGAAGATTTTACAAGAAGGCTCCGAAAGATAGGTGAAGCATGTGGATATGGCGAGTTTTTACCTATTGCATTGTTTGACACGTTTGTGAGCGGTTTAAGATCTGGCGTTATTAGGAAGAAAATAATAGCAGAAAACATCATGGAATTCCAGAAAGCTTTTGAGTTAGCTAGACAAATGGAAAAACTCGAGTGTGATATGAAGAATTATTACCGTGAAGTGAACTTAAAAGGCACAATGAATAATATTAAGTGAAAGGGCAATGACAGAAGATTTCATGAAGCGAATAACGTTTCACGTAAAAATCAGATTGATTCCAAATTTAGCAATCAGCAAAGTAATCTTCATGGTCAAGGTAAGAATTCAAAATCATATAAATCAAAGTCCAAAGTGCAAGGGCATTATGAATAAAGTTTTTGTTCGTTCTGTGGGAAGCAAGGCCATAATTATTTGAAATGTTATAAAAGGATTAACATTGAACGAAGAAAATCCACAAATTATGAACTCAATAACAAATTTGTTGCTCATACAACTGAGTTAGAATCCGCATCTAAATCTGAAGCTAACCCAACAAACACAGCTGCCAGTCAAGATTTATTTGTTGCCACTATTTTTACGCATTCTAATGATGCACAAATGAACTTTAATAGTAAAGTTGATAAAGAAGAAATCGTGGATCAGGCATCCAAACTTCAAATGTCACAACATGTGATCAACGATTCGGAAAATGATATAAAAGTGTGTAAAAATGAACTAGATTCCAGCATTAACCAGCGCTCATATTTAGTAGAAATTAGTGTAAATGGTCATGAATCCAAGTTTGAGATTGACACTGAATCCTATGCATCTGTTGCTAGTAAAAATTTTTATCAAAAGTTTCTTCAAAATGTACAAATGTCTGAACCTAACTGTACATTGAAAGATGCTGGTAATAATGTGATACCTTTACTGGGAAAAGTTAATGTGAATGTTGCGTGGAGAAATCAGTTCTATCGTCTAGATTTGTACATAATTAACTGTCATTTAGAATATCCACTTTTAGGAAGAAGTTGGATTCAAATTATGATCCCCAAGTTACATTGTGAGTTGACTGAAATTTGTACAAGGGGAACTTGTTCTCCGCAGTCTGATGTTATTCCACACAATGTCACAGAAAATAATGCAATGAACTCTGATGTTCGTAACTTCAAGCATATATTAAATAAATGCGACAGTTGTATAAAAACTAATGATATTCAAGGGATCGTTGATATTCTAAAGCAAGAATTTCATTCTACATTTGATGGCGATTTAAGCTTACCTGTAAAGGATTTTAGAGCTGATATTCCATTAAAACCGGACGCAACTCCAATTTTTAAGATATTTTACAATGTGCCTTATGGAATTAAAGATAAAGTAAAATCAGAATTGGATAAATTGGTAGAAAATGGCATTTATGAGAAAGTCAATACTAGTGAATGGGCCAGTCCGATGGTTGTCATTAAAAAGAAAAATGGAGATTTACGCATTTGTTGCGATCTAAAAAGTACATTGAACAAATATGTAGAAAATGCTTCTTATCCCCTACCACTATTAGAGGATATTTTCCAGAAAGTTAGAGGAAATTTCGTATTTGTTAGTTTGGATTTACAAAAGGCTTATTGGCAAATAGCTTTGAGTGAAAAAGCAAAAAGGTTGCTTGTAATGAACACGCCATGGGGATTATTACAACACACAAGATTACCGTTTGGAGTTAAAATTTCGTCTCAGATATTTCAGAGAGTAATTGAACAGATATTGCAAGGTCTGCATTATGCAATTCCATATCAAGACGATATTCTAATTTGTGGATCTGGATTGAAAGAAACGGTTAGCAGATGTATTGAGGTCATGCACAGGTTAGCACAATATAACGTGAAGGTTAATTTGGAAAAGTGCAAGTTCTTTAAATCATCCATTCAATACTTAGGATATGACTCTCTGCGGAAGGAATTAAACCTTGCCAGTGCAAGATTGAAGCATTGCTTGATTGTCCACGTCCGCATGACGTGAAGGAATTGAAGTCGTTTTTGGGAGGCATTACTTTTTTTCGAAGGTGCATTCCAAATATGGCTATACTGATTCCAGCCTTATACAATTTATTAAAGAAGAATTTGCATTGGAATTGGAGTGATGACTGTGAAAGTCAGTACAAAAAGGTCAACGAAGCACTGCAGTCATCCGAAACTTTAACTCCGTTTGGTCCTAGCAAGGATACGGTAATCATATGTGACGCTTCGAGCTATGGACTAGGAGCTCGGATATGCCATAGAATTAAGGGTGAATTGAAAACAATAGAGTGTGCATCTACTACTCTTTCGAAACATGAAATGGCTTATCCTCATCATGAAAAGGAAGCGCTTTCAATTATATTCGCCGTGAAGAGATTTAGAAAATATATCTATGGAAAACATTTTCAAATATGGACTGATTCACTACCCGCCAAACAATTATTACAATATGGAAAGGCTATACCCATTATGGCTTCATCCAGGATTCAACGTTGGTGTTTGTTCTTGGCTAATTATGAATATGAAATTGTGTACAACAAGAATGTTGAAGTAGCGGATCTGTTGTCGAGGTTGCCATTGCAAGGGGAAACAGTTGATATCGACGGGATTCAGTTTGTAAATGCAATCAAGCTCACGGATCGTCTGAAAGATGTCTTCCGAACTTTGCAAGAACAAGATCTGATGTTGAAACAGGTCAAAAGATACGTTATGGAAGGTTGGCTAGAATCTAAGATTAAGGATCCAAATATAGATGCAAGTGAATTCGAAGCGCTGAGAAGAAGAAGAAATGAACTACAATGTGAAGAAGATATATTGCTGTGGAGTTCTAGAGTTATTGTACCTAATTCAATGAGGCAACAAGTTTTGGAGAAAGCTCATGAGAATCCCAATGGCATAGTAAAAATGAAGTTACTATTGCGTGAAAGATATTGGTGGCCTGGCATAGACAAATGTATTGAGGAGCACGTAAAATCGTGTAACGTTTGTAATGCTGTAAAACCCGACACCAAAAAGAAAGAATACTATAATTGGAAGGAAGTAACTAAGCCGTGGGAGAGCACACATGGATTTCTTCTATTTTCAAGGAAAAGAGTTGCTTCTCGTTGTTGATGCATTTACTAATTGGCCAGAATGTGAGGTTGTATCTTCTACATCATTCAGGGATGTAAAAGGATTTATGTCGAGACTAAGTTCAAGGTATAACCAGCCATACACCTTAGTTACGGATAATGGTCCTCCCTTCCAATCTGCAGAATTCAAGAAATATTGTGAAGATCAAGGGATTGCTTTAATGCATTCACCAGCTTATCATCCGGCTAGTAATGGACAAGCTGAGAGACACGTACAAATTATAAAAAGTGCTCTGAGATGTAAATTGTACGAAACTAGAAGAGATGACAAGCATTTTGATTTAAATAATGCTTTGCTAGATGTGCTACGTAGTATCCGAATGGTTCCTAACACCGTTAATTTGAAATCTCCTGCTGAAATGATGTATGCATTTGAGCCGAGACCGAAAGATGATATAGATCGATTACAGAATATTCCTGATAAAAACAAACGTGAGGATACCAGAGGAGGTTTCAAAGTTTGGGTGAAACTTGCCAACCGAGATTCCAGTGGTGCATCCTATGTTCAAGGTGAAGTTGTCCGGAGAGCAGGGACATATACTTGGTATATTAAAGTTGGTAAAGATGTTAAGTTAGTGCATGGGAACCAAATAAAATGGAGAAATGTGATAGAAAATGATAGAGGATATCATAATGATAGTGATGAAACAGGCGATAAGAATAATGACGCATCTTCAGAAGTCCACGAAGGAAGATATTTAGATGCGAATGATACGTTTAAGGATTACGAGAGAGGAGACAATCATGAAGTGGTGGAAGAAGCTGCAAGAGAGAACATAGATTTAGATAGACGTGAAGCAACAGAGTCAAGAGTGTTAAGGAGAAGTCAGAGGCAAAGAAAACCACCTGACAGATTGGATTTGAGTGATTATGGTTAAAAGAAGTAAAAAAAATAAAACCAAAATTTTGCTAATGCAAAATTTCATCGACGCGGGGGAATGTCGTATGTGTGACGCTTATATAGTCTGTATGGTTTATAAGACCTTTGAAGTTGTCAAGATGTTGTTAAAAACAGATTGTGTTTTGTCTTGTATAAATGGAGTTCATTATAGTTTGTTGAATGGAATTTTGTGATCAATTAAATAATGTTGAATTATGCGTGCATATCATTTATGATCTACTCGACACCTTGTGTGAGATCTGCATGTGTTCCAAATACACAACACCTAGAAGGCTGAAGCTCTACCTGCCCTCCTGGTTCGGATCCCTTGCATCCATGGAATGTAGTTGCAGATGGAAAAGAAGGAATTTAAAATTAGGCTGCTCTCTGCGCCCTTCCCATCGGTGTACGCGGGGTTTATTGTTTCACACCGACCGCATCTGTCCGCAAAATCGAAGCGGCGAATTTCTAAGGGGAAAATTCCACCTTACACTTGATTTGCGGAGACGTAGCTGCGATTCTTATCTGCACATGAATCTTTCTGTCGCGTACTTCTTGCTGGTATGAACTTGAGTCCACGTTCATTTAACTAGTGCAAAAATATTTTTCCAATTTTTTCAAAACGAAACACAAGTTGGAAAAGATCTACGTTTAGCACACGACCGGTGGGGGGGGGGGGGCAAAAAGACTATTATGCCCCCTCGATGATGAGTGGAGGGCAAGTAGCCCTCCCTGCCCCTCCGGTTCCAACGTCCCTGTTCAGAGAGATAGTAGTTTTTTTAAGAATATCAACATCCGCCATCTTGGATTGGCGACCATTTATATTAGCTACCACTTTCAAATGGAATTCATGTTTATTTGGTATCCTTACACACCCATATAACTGTAGCATAAAGGAAAATTAGTACCCAAAATTATACCGAATTCTTGGCTGGCCCATAGACTACGTAGCACGGTGAGGGTATCACCGTCAACACTAATGTGGAATCGATATTGCAGACTGTGATGTGATTGGATGTGTTTCAATTGAAAATAACGAAATAGGAAACTACGTTTATAATATACGTAGGTTCCCCACCATAGGTCCAGTTCTTGTGAAGAAACGGAATGCAGAGTGCCACATACAACTCTAACCTGCGAAGAAGCAAAAATAGGATACATATATAGATATACGCAGTAGCATGCGGAAGGAGCATTTGTTTATAACTTCTTTCGGCCAGGCTTTAAAAAAAACTATAAAAGAGCACTGACCAGTGGCGGCGATTGGGTTCCAAAACTGATGGGGCAAGGTGCCAAAACTGGGGGGCGGGGCAAAGACAGTATATTTCCCTTTGTATATAAGGTTAGCAGAGTGCGGGGGTAAAAGTGGCGAAAAGTGGGATGGCAACTGCCCTCCCCCCCTCGCCCCCCATAATCGCCGCCACTGGCACTGATCAATCCATGTATTTTAGGAATTCTTGTGTACGCTACTGTAAATACGGCTAAAATATTGGAGCACATACCAGCGTCTTTTGAAGGTGCGTGCACTAAAACGTAGAATCTGTACGTCCACTGTTTTCGAATGGCGATAAGTAGATCGGCAAGTTCGTCCTTCATAAACATTAAAATGGCAGCCTCGTCTGGTGAAATTGCCATCGCAATTACAGAACACAGTGCAAACACGGATACGAATATCCGCTGCATATTAATGTGCAAGAGCTTCAATTTCACCGACAAATTTTGCGTATGATTTAATCCTTGCACTTTCAGAACATTGTTTCCCTGCGTGAAGAGTGTACACTTATCACAGAATTCCACGTTAATGTTGACTCGTAAATGGTGTGGCAAGGTCTGAGATAACATCTAGCACCGATTCAAAGCCCGACTGATGTATGCACAATACATACATGTGCCTTATTCTCGAATGTGTAATAGGTAATTATAATATTTACTCGTAAGGATCATAACAGTGATTGATTACTCTTTCCTAACGCGATTTACTCATTCCTTTCTTGTTGTGCGGTCTGCATACAGGGAAATAGGGCTTAGTGTGTAAACTTTCTGTGTTTAGACAAAACGAAAGAAGAAAAGAGAATCAATGTTTTGGATGCTCGTCCAGGACGTTTTTGAGATTTATGCTTTCACACCTTCTTTGCATTTTACTGATTATTAATAAATGTTCCCTTTATTGTAAATAGCGGCCCTGTAATTATCTTTCCAAATTACGTTTACACGTACTGAATAATTTGTCATATTACTATTATGTTAACACGACAAGATCGTTAGGTATTTATTTTCCTCTGGTTTTTTCACTTCAGTACCATCCGGTAGATGGCAGTGTAGCTTGTATAGGTAGAAGCCACACCTGAAGGAACTTGTATTGATGAAATAACACATGGGGCTGTTACATTAATTTTCATCTATTTTTCCTCAATATCAGGTGGAACACAAAGATTATGAAATGAAGTGCTAATGAAGGAACACAAGGCAAAGAGTAAATAAACGGATGGGAAATCAATACACTTGTCAAAACTAAGACATGACAAGCTGCAGACGGTCATTTTTCATATTAATTGAAAAAGTAAATCACAGTCTTGGAACAATGAATAAGACATAGGCAATCTGTTGCTTCACAAGAAGGCAGATGTTGAACTAGAGTAAAGCAGGAATAGGGTAAGAAAATTATTTAAATCACGAATTAGTAAAAAATATAACAAAAACTTTACTACTAAGGAAAAAAGAAGGACCACACTGAACAAGCCAATACATTGTCCCTATGAGACTGTCCTATTCTCAAACTGTCATGTTCAAAGTTAATATTATTTATGTTATTGATGTTGTTTTTAACTTATGCATGTTTATTTTATATATATTGTTATAATCATCTTATCACGCTGTATAAAATACAAGAAATGAAATTGATGTAACCATAGCAACGAGAAATAATAAGTACTAAAAATGGTGATGGAAGTAGTGAGATTTTCTGCGCCTGTATTGTATTTATTTTAAATATAACGGTTATCGTTAATTACGCAATTTTATTTGCATTGATAATTGTTCTGCAAGTTTAAGCGCAGCGACGGTTATCAAGAGTGGCGACCCAGAAGCCAGGATTGTTCAAAAAGTGTGCAATCTTCTGACAGTGGTAAGAATGTCTGTTGTAATGGAACAGAATTTTTGTCATATGCTGAATTAAGACTTACGTCACAATCTTCAGTGAGTATAACGTAACTTCTTAAGTGAATCGTCATATGTGTGAAGATCACAATGGCTGATAAGTTAAAACAAAGTAAATCTAAATCATCGCGTAAAGAAACAAACATTCAGGCTAATACAATGACTACTTACTTTGATGCTGGTAATCCCGTAGTCGCTTCCAGTAATGCGAATACTACAGAACATGATGTTTGTTCTACAAAACCCGACAAATTATCTTGTTGTAATGATCCGTTGTAATGATCCTGACAATGATTTGAGGTATGTTCAGTGTACACAGTGCTCGTCATGGCATCATATATCTTGTCTCAAACTTACAGTCACTCACTGGACAATTTATTCGACTACACTAGAAAATTATTATTGTAAAGGTTGCAAACCAGATTATGATCCTTTTAGTTTGCCAGCTTATCTAGAAACTCTTAACCCGAATTTTGGTGATTTGTTAAGTACTGTTAAGAGTATTCAATTGCTTATGGTCACTTCTAATGAAGACCTCAAGACGAAACTAGAACAGTCTATGAAATCGCAGTTAGAACAGTCTAATGCTGAAATGAAATCGCAGTTAGAACAGTCTAATGCTGAAATGAAAACTCAGTTAGAAAATTCTATGAAATCACAGTTAGAACAGTCTAATGCTGAAATGAAATTGCAGTTAGAACAGTCTAATGAAGAACTAAAAACCCGAATGGATCTTGCTAACCAAGATATGAAATTACAGTTACAGCAATGTAATCAAGAATTTGCAGAGTTTAATGAGAATATTAAGTCTCAGTTTGAACAATTGGAATTGGATATTTATAGTAACCTAACTTCAAAATTTGAATCGGTTCATCAAGAAATTAATACTGTTAATCAAAGATTAGACAACTTGACTTCCGATGTTAAAACACAACTTGATTCAATAGCTTCTGAATGTGTCAAGAAAAATGAACATTTGGGAAGTATTTTAAATAGCAATATTTCTCAAATCCGAACAGAACAAGACGTTCAAGGACAACAAATTTTAATAAATAAAGATTTGATTAGTGAATACGATAAATCTATTACAGTATGTTCATCCAAAATAACTGATATTAATAATAGATTATCATCGTTGGAAGTTGCTGGTAAGGAAAATGTACATTTTGGAACGTATCTTATTGATTGTAATAACAGGTTTCAACATATAGAATCTCGTATTGATGTTTTGCAAACTAATTATGCAAATTTTCAACGCAACACAAAGGGAAATTTGAAACCTCCCCTTGCACAAAATAGTTCTCAAACTAAGACATCACGTGAAAGGGCTAGAAATGTAGTTGACTCGGGGGTGACTAATTCATCTACTTATTCATCTGATGAATCTTTAACAACCCATGTGAAAACAACGTTCGATGAACCGCATGTTCGAAATCGTGTTCGCTGGAAGCGAAACAAAAGATTTATTCCAACATGCAATGAGGAACATTATCGAAATAATATGTCACCTAATAGTGTACAGTTTAAGGATACAAGTAATTATGCGATTAACAATATGCAGACAACTTCTAGATTAAATTCTACCGTTACAAATATTGATAAACATTCCAATCTTCAACAATGTTGTTCTGCTGATGGTGAAAATAGTTACATAAATCAAATGTTTACATACTCTGAAGAACCTAACCTTCCTGTCGTTCATCGTAGTAATGTATCTGGCGAAAGGTGTGGGTTTTGTCATGTTTCATCCTTGCAGAATGAAGCTTGCAGACCATGGTTTCAAGGTGAAAGGCGTAATGCAAATTTAATGACTGGCACAAGTTGTCCAAATGCTGAAATTGGTGTTAATGAGTCAAATACAAATAACAATTACTGTGATAATCCACAAAGTCAGTTTGATCGTTGTATTTCTCCAACGTCTTTACCTGTAATTACTGTTGGGGATAGAGGAAACAGATATGTAAAGATAAATGAACTGTCTCATTTACCCAAATTTTCTGGGGAAATAGAAGACCAATCGGCTCGAGAATATCTAGAACATCTTAATTCTATGCTTGATCTTATGGGCATTCCAATTAACAAAAGGCTACAGAGTATTCAGCAGTGTTTCACCAACAGAGCTGCGTACTGGTATAGAACTCACAAACGTATGTTTTCTTCATATGATCATTTTCAAAGGGAATTCATGAAACAATTTGCAAGTCCGGAAATACTACAGTCTCAGTTATCAGTATTAAGGAACAGGAAGTATGATCCTACAGTACATGGTGATTTAGAAAGCTTTGCGTTGAAAACATATTCAAATTATTG
Source organism: Lepisma saccharinum (assembly GCF_977018435.1). Taxonomy (NCBI): domain Eukaryota; kingdom Metazoa; phylum Arthropoda; class Insecta; order Zygentoma; family Lepismatidae; genus Lepisma; species Lepisma saccharinum. The sequence goes on along the minus strand of NC_139241.1, from coordinate 63,611,891 downwards.
CAATTTAGTTGAGAATCCAAACGAATTGGATGTTATTCAATTAGTTATTAGCCAGTTACCAAATAATATAGCTAATAACATAACTTGTCATGAGATACGTTCTATGGACCAGTTAACAACTATGTTAAGGAAATTAGATGTTGTCCGAACTAGTAGAAGAGGACTTATTTTCCTACCGGAAGAAACCGATAATAGTAGTAAGGTTAAACCCAACAAGAATCCTGACAGTATGAAATCAAAATTTAGTGTCAAGCAAATTAATGTTAAACACACCAAAAACACTTGCTCATCTTCTACTCAGACTTCTTCGATGGATGCTCAAGTACCTTTTACTAATGAATTTGGCAATGCTAATTCAAGATATGGACAGTTTAGAGGTAGCAATGGTAGTTTTAGAGGACGTAGAAATAATCGTGGCTATTCAGGATTTACATATAATAACAGAAATAATTTCAGATTCCAAAGAAATAATGCATACTCTGGTATTTCCGGTGACATTACAAATAGGAATTATAATCAGGATGCTATAAGTTCTCAGTTACCTAACAGTAGTCAGAATGGAAGGATTTTCTACAATAGGCAAGCGCAGTATACAAGTGAGCCTGCTCTCGCTCCTACTTACAGTCAACCTGTTAATGTGACTTCATTACAACCACAAGATGCATCTACAACTTCTGGAATATCATATTCTCCTTCTGCAAATGTATCAAGGACCTTTACACGACAATCTGGTATTGGAACATCTTACCAATCAACAACAAATTTAAATTAAAGGAGCGGATGGAAGTGCCTCGTTCACTCTGCTTTCTTTCAGAGAGGCCAAATTTGAACAAACGAAATTCATTTCAAACACAGGAAATTATGAATGTACGTGATGATAAAGACTTAATATCGGAACCACTACAAGTTAATTTTTTATTGGAATGGTTTGAAGAAGAACCTGAATGGACTGTTAGTGATTATGATATTCCGGTTCCATTAACTGAAGTTCCAGTTATTCATGGAATTATTTGTCAAATACCTGTAGTTTGTATTATAGATTCTGGAAGTCAGGCAAATGTTCTAAATTTTGACGTTTGGTGTAAACTATCGTCTTTGATTGGCAACATTAAACTGGATAACGTGGAAGATGTAAAACTCGCCGGTTTCGCTGGATCCAAGAAGTGTAAAGTTGTTGGCAGTAAAATTATTAATCTGCAGATAAAGAACGAATACTTTTGTATGGAATTTTTTGTTCTTAAAGAGTTGAATGCCGATGTCATTTTAGGAGTTCCATTTTTGAGGAAATATAAAGCTGTAATTGATTTTAAAGAAGGGAATGTAAGTTTGCTAAATGCTAAAGGAAAGGAAATTTCCTCTGTTTTAACTCGGCAATGTTCTTCTACAGAAGATTTGAAGTATTGTACAAAGTCTAACTTTTGTTCCGAAGATACATTAAATGATAATGAAAGTTATTCATGTAGATTGTTACGTGATGCGTCAACTTTGAATGATGATGTAGAATATATGCCAGCTAAGAAGTCCATTTATGAGTCTGTTTTTAGAAATGATAATTTAGACAATTTGCAGAAAGCTGATTTATTCAAACTTCTGTCGTATTATCACGTACAATTTTCAGATAAACCTAGAAAAGCAATTGTTGAACCTTACAAGATTCAATTAGATACTGTAACACCTATTACAAGCACACCTTATCCCATACCAATATCAAGGAGACTACCTTTAGAAGAAGAGCTTTCCAAGTGGGAGAAATGGGGAATTATTTACCAAGATTCTTCACCATATCTTAACCCTCTACATATAGTGCCAAAGCAAGGAGGTCTTTGGAGACCTGTGATCGATTTTAGGAAACTTAATCAACATGTTATCTCTCCACAAGTGAGAGTAGAAGCAATCAACGAACTGTTACAGAGGTTCCTAGGATGTGTTTATTTTTCTTCAATTGATTTATCATGTGGTTATTTTCAAATACCGTTGACTGAAGATTCATATCCTTACACAGCTTTTTCTTATAGAGGCAGACAATATCTTTTCCGCTATCTTCCGTTTGGGATTCGTTCAGCAGTCTCAGTGTTCCAGGACAGGATGAATAAAATATTCTCCACCGATTGCAGAAATTTTGTTGTTTGTTATTTGGATGATATTCTAATTTTCAGCAAAGATTGGTCTCAACATATGCAACATTTAGAACTAGTTTTACAAAAGATAAAGGGTGTCAATATGTCTATTAAATTTTCCAAATGTAAGTTTGCTTACAAAGAAATCTGCTTCCTTGGACACATAGTGTCCGGTGATAAAATTATGGTTGATCCTGCAAAGAATTCAGCAATTATTAATTTTCCAATTCCAACAAACAAACGCTCCTTGAGAAGGTTCTTAGGATTAGCTAATTGGAGGCGAAAGTTTATTGAAGGATTTGCTGAAATGGCACAGCCTTTATATGATCTGTTGAAAAAGGAATCAAAATGGCAATGGAATGATGTTCATGCTTCAGTTTTTGAAAACCTCCGCAAGTCACTGATATCTCCAAAGGCTTTGTATCAACCAGATTTCACGAAGCCTTTCAATGTCAACACAGACGGTTCGAAGAAAGGAATAGGAGCTGTTCTATGGCAAGACTCAACTGAAAATTCTGAAGAAGGACCACGTATAATTCAATACGTTAGCAGATCTCTTAAAGGCAATGAGTTATCATACAATACTCACGAGATTGAATGCTTAGCGATATTATTTGCTTTCGAAAAATTCTACATTTACATAGCTGGAACTAAGGTGAAATTGTTTACCGATCACCAATCTTTATCTTGGCTAGAATCTACTAAAACTTTGAATCCACGATTAAATCGTTGGAGTTTGAAATTACAAATGTTTGATTATAATGTATATCACGTGCCGGGAAAATCTAATGAAGCTGCAGATGCTTTAAGCAGATATCCTGATTTAAGTACAGGTTTTCCAACTCTATCGGAACTATATGTAAATAACATAAGTCTTGATTTTCTTGACGAAGATAGTGTAACATTTTGGCAAGAAAGTCAAAATTCGGATTCTTATTGCAGTGCCATTGTACAAAAGTTACAAAATGGGAATTTGTCGAAGAATATAAAAAGGCAATATTCGATTCAAGATAATATATTATTCCTTAAACATTTGAAAGAAGACAAGTGGTATAGCCTGTGTAAGATTTTGGTTTCTCTCTCACTGAATGAAAGAAGGTAAAAGCCAATAGATGGCACTGATCGCAGGTTACGTCATTCAGTTTGCCGGTTGGATGTAAGAATCCTAAACCGACACACTCCACACTTCACTTCCAGCTGGCTCACGTTGAACATCACAATCCAACAGGGCACTCGACGTGACGGGAGAGGTCAACAGGGGACTTAGACGAACGTAGTGGTGATGGTTTAATTTCAGTTCTTTTGTAGATAATTAGTTTAACATTATTTAATTTTGTAGAGTTGTTGGTAGTATTATATTAATTTGCTTGTTGATCTTTACCGAGTGATCGTCATTACAGACAAGTAGGAAAAGGGGGAAATTTAACATAGAAATATTCTCTTAGGCAATCATTTGAACATGGATGAATAATGATACCAATTAAATAGTCAGCACAAGGAGAGAAAGCCAATTATTAGTTAAGGATAACTATTGAAAATTATCTTGATTTATATATCAATGGTATCGTTGAGGTTATAATTATTAATGACAGTTTATGTATATATAATATGATTGTTCTAATACAAAATTGAAGTTTTGTTAAATAAACTGTCATCCAATCCAATCCAGTGAACTTTATATTCTATTATTCTAATAATTAAAATTACTTGATGCATGGTGTACCACGTACCTATGGGGGTTCAGTGTGCAGGTTCATAGCTATCTTTCATCTGTCAATCGGAAGGGTATGTTTAATCCCAATTAAAACAAATAATCTTAAATCCGAAACAGAGCAAGAAAGAAAGGGCTATAAAAGGCAGAGCATGGTTCGATAGAACTATGACAAGTAATATTCATTATCATAATTGGTAGAAATGGAAAAGAGATAATGTCAAACTTGCAGAGAAGTAATCCATTTTTTACGGTAAGTCAGATAGGGGCTCCGGATTGGCAACCCGGGATACGACCTCAAATGTCGTCCACATTTCAAAGACCATTTGCAATAGGGGAAGATCCATTAGATTTCACTTGTCTAGATAGTGGTAGAATCGAACAAAGGGAATGTTATAATAAGGAAACTCAAGTAAAAACCGTAACTGATTTAATTGATCTTGGGCAGGATAATGTGAGTAGTACACCTTTGAATGATAATCGTGAAAGTAATGTATTAGGAAATATGCCATGTGTATTTGAAGGAAATGCTTTGCAAAAGGTGTCAAATAAAATAGCTCATGACACACTGAATAATATGATAATACATCTTCCACTAATGCATAATCTAAACGCCAGAGCAATTTTTGAATTTATGTTTAAATTACAACAAATCATTGACTTGAATCTATTTCCACTGCGTAATATACTCATTGCAGTAACGCCTAAAGTTAATCATCAATTGATAGAAAGTTGGTTGCAATTCATTATTGAAGGAAAAACGTGGAGTAACATGGTTGAATACTTGTTAGATAGATATGTAACATCATTAGGTAGAAATGAATTGCTCCAAGAATTCGTGCTTTGTAAACAAAAGGAAGATGAGGATGCACTTCAATTTTTGAAGGACAGGAAATGTGCTGCCCAACTGTTACGTGTCAATTGGAGTGAACCGGAATTTGTTAGATTATTAGTAGACAGATTGGTTCCTAACGTTAGTGAAAAATTCTTGTTTACTGAAATTCCAGATTCACTGAGTAAACTTAAGCTAACATTAGAAAAGATGCAATGGCATCAGTATGTGAAACGTGATTTTTATGGACAAGAAAAACAGAAGAAAGTACAAAATGTTCAGTTTCCCAGTAAAGTGTCATTTCGCACTACACCAGTTTCGTCAAGATTTAATGAATCAAGAAAAGAAAATGTTTGGCGTAATTATAATCAAACTTTGAATTCAGCTTTACCAGTAGTGAAAAGAACTGATGGCAATAATCAAGATGTAATCGCGGTATTTGCTGATAGTGAAATCAATAATAAGCGTGTCAGTGCATGTTTAGATACGGGAAGTACTTACAATTTGATTAACAAACGTTTGTATAATGAACTGCGACAAGGCTGTAATGTAAAAGAGAGATTTCAAGAAGTGACAATAACATTGGGTGCAGGACGTAGCTTAAAATTGAACAAAGTAGTTGACTTGAGTTTGAAACTGTGTAACATGTCATGGCCCATTAGTGCATTTGTGTGTGAAGACTTACCTATTGACTTTATCATAGGAGTTCAGTTTATTAAGGATAGACAATTTCTATTAAATTTTCATGACAAAACTATTACATTTCCGTATTCTCGTGAAAAGGTGCAAATGAAGTGGATTTCGGACAGTGTTATTAATACGAGCCATTCATTTCAGGAAACACGTAAATGTAAAGGAACTAATGTTTGTGATGTTTCAAGTTCAAGGTCACATTGGCAATCGAGAACTCCGCAAAGCTGGTCTGGTGGCAGGAACAGAGTTTCGCAAGGAAGTAACATCCGAAGGCAACCTTGGCGTTCCAGAGCAACAGCTGGTAGCTACAACATGATTGCGGCAGAAGATACGTCGATTCCTGATAATCCGTCTGTCTGTCTACATGAACGAGAACAGCAACAATGTCCAGGAACATCGCATGAATACACGGAAGAACTAGGTATGTTATTAAATTCATATCCTGAAGTATTTTCTGATAAAGTTGGTGTATTTAATGAATTTGAGTACACGATTCATCTGAAAGACAAAATACCAGTGCGCGAACAACCTTATGTACAGTCACGCGAAAAACAAAAGGAAGTGGACGATTGTGTAAAAGAACTTTTAGATCTTGATCTTATTGAGAAATCGCAATCTGCTTATTCAGCTCCATGTTTCGTTGTACGAGGGAAGAATAATAGTAAAAGGCTTGTTGTTAATTACCAAAAACTAAATGAAAAGGTAATTTTTGATGGTTTCCCAGCAAATTTAATGCAAGAGTCGTTAAGTAACCTTAGCAAAGGGTCAGTATTTTCTGTTATAGATGTTAGAAAGGCGTATCATCAGGTACGATTAAGTAAAGCTTCTAGAGATTGTACTTCATTCTCAACATCAACAGCAAGTTATAGATTCAAATCAGTACCCTTTGGAATCTCAATTGGTAGTGCTTGTCTAGCACGCATGATGCAAATAATGTTGGGAGATTTACGGGGTAAAATTGTTGAATATTTTTGCGATGATATAGTCATTGTTTCAAAAAATGAAAATGAACATCTTGAACACATACGTATTGTGTTAGAAAGACTCAAAAAATATGGTGTTACAATTTCCAAATACAAAAGTAAATTTATGTTGAAAGAAATAAAATTTCTTGGTTATGTAATTAAAGACAAACAAATGCATATTGATTCTGAAAGAATCAAAGCGATTCAATGTCTTCCTCGACCTAAAAATCGTAGATCATTAATGCGAATTTTAGGCGTACTTAATTATTATAGTTCATTTATCCCAGAATATGCTCTAATAATAGGACCATTAAATGAACTTAGAAGCCCGAAGAATAAATTTCGTTGGACGGAATTTCAAGAAAATGCCTTCAGAGAAATAAAAGGTAAATTTCTGGAGCATGTATTCCTAGCTCTCCCTGATTTTTCAAAAAAATTCGTTCTTGAATGTGACAGTTCATTGAAAGCCTATGGTGCTTGTCTAATGCAAGAAGATGATTCAGGTAAACTAAAGCCAGTATATTTCTTTTCAAGGAGATTAAAGGAGACAGAACGTAATAAAACAATATATGAACTAGAATTAACCAGTCTAGTTCAAGCATTAGAGAAATTCAAATATTTTTTGCAATGTAAAAGATTTACCATTAGAGTAGATAATATGGCCTTATTTCACATGTTGAAGAGAGCGAAGAAATATAGTAAATTTGCAAGGTGGGTTGAATTTATTTCTTCATTTAGTTTCGATTTACATCATATTCCATCATCCAGTAATGTAATCGCAGATTTTCTTTCAAGAATGTATGATCATTCTCAGTACGATACCGATGATTTAGATAAATCTGAAATTGATTCTGTTTGTTTAAATTTATGGGGTTTTCCTACATTGTTAAATTCCATTTTATCTGAGCAAGATAAAGATGATGAGATAAAGGTCATAAAGAACAAAATCAAGGCCAATGAACAAGTTCCTAATTATTGTGTGCGTAATGGAATTGTATACAAGAAAACTAGAAATAAAGGACAGCCATTCAAGGTACTAGTCCCCAAACACTTAATTGAACCGTTAATTCAATATTATCACACCAATGCCATAGGTGGAGGACATTCAAATTGGTCCAAAACTTTGAGAAAACTTCAAAGAAATTTTACGTGGGAAAATATGGTCGATGTTGTAAAGGATAGAGTAACAAGCTGTGAATTGTGTCAATTAGCTAAGGAAAGAAATAAAACTCCAATGGGTGTTTTGTCATCAGAAATCATTAAGCATCCCTTACAGAGAGTGAGTTGTGATATTTTGGGACCTTTGCCAAATTCAAATGGTTTTAAGTATGTATTAGTAGTAGTAGATAATGCTAGTAGATATGTTTGGTATCAAGCATTACGACAAGTTTCGTCGAAAATAATAATTCAACATTTGCAAAGATATTGTTCAAATTTTGGATATTTTTCTCAATTTTGTTCAGATAACGCTAGTTATTATACTTCTGAGTTATTCAGTGAATTTCTGTATGGTATTGGTTGCAAACATATTACAATTAGTCCATGGAATCCAAAAGCAAACTTGTGTGAAAGAATGATTAGAAATCTGAAACAAGCTCTAAGATGTTTTTGTTCCACCAACCAATCGACGTGGTCAAAATATTTGTATCATTTACAATATTGTTTCAATAACACTAATCATCAATCAATAGATTGTACCCCTGCAGAACTCTTCTTAGGAAGGAAACTTTTTGATCCATTGTTGCAAAATTGGCAATTGACTGATAATGAAATGTTAGATTTTACCCAAGGTAATCAAATAAAATGGTCTCGTGCATTAGAAAAAATGAAAAGTGAGTGGCATAAACGTGAAAAAGGTTACAAGAAAAAATACAGTAATGTGACGTATCAAATCAATGATAAAGTAGTTGTAAGGACTCATCCTAAAGCATCATTGCTGGATGGTATTACAAGGTCATTAAGTATGCTGTATGAGGGTCCATATGTAATCAAGAAGTTTTTAACCCCAGTTTCTGTATTGTTAGAGAAGGTGGAAAATCCATCTATTGAAAAACGTTGTCACATTGATCAGATAAAACTGTATAGAGTGTCCAGGAAGTGAGTCAGTCAAACAATGGTGTTTTTTCATGTTCATAATCATCATATATATATATTCTTGAATGTGTTGTAAAATGTGAGTCGAGATACTGTTGCTTGTTTTGTTTTGACAGGTATTCCTCAATGGTACAGATATGTCGACAATCACCATCTAATGAAAAAGGAATCCTAAGGACATTGAAGGATATTTGTGAGAAGCAACTATAGTATCTAATTGTGTTATTTTGTTTATTGTAAGCGATCAATATTGTTCTATATATATGTTAAAATCCTCCACAGGTAATGTTCAAGTATTGGGGGAGGGCAGTTTATAGCCTGTGTAAGATTTTGGTTTCTCTCTCACTGAATGAAAGAAGGTAAAAGCCAATAGATGGCACTGATCGCAGGTTACGTCATTCAGTTTGCCGGTTGGATGTAAGAATCCTAAACCGACACACTCCACACTTCACTTCCAGCTGGCTCACGTTGAACATCACAATCCAACAGGGCACTCGACGTGACGGGAGAGGTCAACAGGGGACTTAGACGAACGTAGTGGTGATGGTTTAATTTCAGTTCTTTTGTAGATAATTAGTTTAACATTATTTAATTTTGTAGAGTTGTTGGTAGTATTATATTAATTTGCTTGTTGATCTTTACCGAGTGATCGTCATTACAGACAAGTAGGAAAAGGGGGAAATTTAACATAGAAATATTCTCTTAGGCAATCATTTGAACATGGATGAATAATGATACCAATTAAATAGTCAGCACAAGGAGAGAAAGCCAATTATTAGTTAAGGATAACTATTGAAAATTATCTTGATTTATATATCAATGGTATCGTTGAGGTTATAATTATTAATGACAGTTTATGTATATATAATATGATTGTTCTAATACAAAATTGAAGTTTTGTTAAATAAACTGTCATCCAATCCAATCCAGTGAACTTTATATTCTATTATTCTAATAATTAAAATTACTTGATGCATGGTGTACCACGTACCTATGGGGGTTCAGTGTGCAGGTTCATAGCTATCTTTCATCTGTCAATCGGAAGGGTATGTTTAATCCCAATTAAAACAAATAATCTTAAATCCGAAACAGAGCAAGAAAGAAAGGGCTATAGTGGAAACTTGTAGTACCTATTATTGTTGTACCCAAAATTCTTCATAAATTCCATGACTTACAAGGTCATTTTGGATACTATAAACTATTTAATAAGTGCAGAAGTTTATATTATTGGCCTAAAATGAAAGTTAGTATCAAGCAGTATTTGAACGACTGTCTAACATGCGCAAAAACTAAACAAGCTCACACAAAAATTAGTAAGGATGAATTGCATGTATATTCTACTACTCCACATGATATGTTATCAATAGATCTTGTTGGACCGTTACCCAAATCACAAGGATATAGTTACATAGTTGACACGATGTCCAAATTTTTAATGGCTTATCCGTTAAGGAAGGCAACGTCATGTGAAATAATTAACAAATTCAAGCTCCAGTATTTTTACCACTATCCAGCATGTAAGGTAATATTATCAGATAACGGTTCCCAATTTAAATCACAAGAGTGGAAGTTATATATGAATGACTGTAACATAAAACATATCACCACGTCAGTTTATTCGCCTTTCGCAAATCCTGTGGAAAGGTACAACAAAGAGTTAATACGATTGTTACGATTATATACTTCGCAAAATCATCAGGACTGGGTAAAATATTTGACTCATGTAACAGGACTTCTTAATAATTCCGTTTCGGAAATAACAAGTTTCACACCTAGTGAACTTTTTCTTCATCACGAATTAAAGGATTCAATTATCAGTCAAATTAACTGGCCAGATGATTTAAAGTTTGTGCCCTGGAAACATAAGTATTTTATCGCCAAAGCACGTATTAAGGAAAGATATAAGCCCAAAACTATTGAGTGTGATGCTAATAAATTGAAGATTGTCCCAGGTGATATTGTTTTAGTGAAAAATCATGAACATAGTAGTGCAATTAACAAGAAAATTCATAAGTTTATGGAATTATGGCTTGGACCCTATATAGTTGATGCTGTGAAAAACAATTATACAATTTTGATGTCTATGGACGGTAATAAGATAACAACAAGGCAGAACTTGTCAAATATCAAGAAATTTAATTGTTCTGATGAGAAAAAGGAAGAATTGCTTAAACTAATGTAATTGTTATGAAGTAATGCATAAGTAGCTGTAAATTCGAACACTAAGATGACATTTTCAGAACTTTAGTAAAAAGAGTATTGTAAATTTGTGAATTGGTTCATTATGTCAAGTGAACTTTCTCATTATCCTGATGAGTGTATATTAAAAGCAGGACTCAAATCTTATATATTATGTAAAAAAAAAAAAAAAAAAAAAAAAAATGTTCATTTTTTTTTCCAGGAGAAGGGGAGAGATTGAGACTGTCCTATTCTCAAATTGTCATGTTCAAAGTTAATATTATTTATGTTATTGATGTTGTTTTTAACTTATGCATGTTTATTTTATATATATTGTTATAATCATCTTATCACGCTGTATAAAATACAAGAAATGAAATTGATGTAACCATAGCAACGAGAAATAATAAGTACTAAAAATGGTGATGGAAGTAGTGAGATTTTCTGCGCCTGTATTGTATTTATTTTAAATATAACGGTTATCGTTAATTACGCAATTTTATTTGCATTGATAATTGTTCTGCAAGTTTAAGCGCAGCGACGGTTATCACCTACCGCGCGCGAGTGTGTGTGTGTGTACAGGGTGTAACCATACAACACTGACAAGCTTTGCAGGTGGATAAGTCAAAACTCTGCGTCTCTGCTGACATGATAATGATCTATAGCGTACTATCGTTTTCAGTACGTGTTCCGACAGAAAAAAAATGACAGTAGCAACCTTGAATCTGTAACGCATGGCTGCATATATAGCGGATAAAAATGGACGTTTTTCAAAGGCTCGTAGAATCGAAACTATGCCTAAACGAGCAAAACGATGTGATATACTCTACAAGCTGTGACAGTTTGTCAATGTTGTACGGCGACACACTGTATGCTGAAAATAAAGACATGCAAACCAATACATTAATTAGAAATTAAATTTACATTTGGAAATGAGAAAATTTGCAGCAGTGTTGCATACTGTATAAGCAGAGCCATGATTTTGTCCTAAATGCCTTTTATGCCCCTATGAACCGATTGGAACGCTTTCGATACATATGTACTGTATGTTTCAGGGTTACAATCGCCCTATGTAAAGGATTGTGCCTAAAATTGACTATTTTGATCTTTAGAGTCTGAAATTTCTAAAAATGTGTTCTAGGATTATCATGGGCGGATTAAAGTATGAAAATAGCTTAGATTTTAAAGTTATTGTGAACAAACAATAATACATACAAGTAGGGTGAAGTGCCCATATTTCGGATAGGTTCCTAATTTCGGATACCAAGAAATTTCCATCTTAGAACAGCAGCGCCGAAGCGCAGATAATGCGAACTAACACGTTACTTCGTCCCCCAGTTGCACCCTTGTGCTTGACCTTGAGCAATGTGTTTTTAGTGTGTGGTTGATATTTTTGACTTTTCCGGAGTTTTGATGTAATATTTCACCATCCAAACTTAAGGCCTTCAACTAGAAGGTTAGTATTTACTCACTTCTGTCTAAATTTTATATAATCTTGAGAGATTCAGCAAACATTTTTACGTAGTTTCAGTCACGTTGTTTCAGAGGGTGAACGCACAGAATCGCCATATTGAACATGCGACTGGGTTGCCTAATTTCGGATGGTACACGGGTACCTAATTTCGACTATCCGAAATTGTGCACCCTTTCTAAATACTCATGATGTGTTATTTATTTCACAGATGCCTGGACGAAAAAGGAAAAACTGGTCCCAAGAAGCAATGAAAAATGCTATCGAAGCGGTGAAGAAAAAGGAAATGGGATTTCTAAAAGCATCTAAAGTATTTAGTTCCAAAATCCACTCTTTTGGATTATGTAAAGAGTGAAAATGTTGATGAGCGATTGTCATCATCAATTGGCCGGAAGTGTGCACTTGGCAGTGAGCTAGAAGAGGAACTTTCAGAATATTGCAAGGTGATGGATGAACGTTTCCATGGATTAAGAAGACGTGACATCCGAATATTAGCGTACCAGCTTGCAGTGCGGAATAATGTTAGTCATCCATTGTCAGCAACGAAAGGTTTAGCTGGAAAGAAATGGTTGCGACGCTTTTTAAAAAGGCATCCTATGCACTCATTCAGAAAGCCAGAGCTGATTTCGTTAAGTAGGGTTAAGAATTTTACCAAAGAAAAGATCTCGGCATTTTTTGATATTCTTCGACCAGAACTACAAAAGGTGACATTTAACCCCACAAAAGTTTTTAATGTTGACGAAACTGGAATCTGTGTAGTTCAGGGTACTCGGTCTCAAGTCCTGAGTATCAAAGGCAAGAGGCAAGTAGCTCGACTGTCTTCAGCAGAGAGAGGTTCGCTAATCACAATTGTGACGTACATGAGTGCAGCAGGAACGTTTGTCCCTCCACTGATCGTCTTCCCACGTGCCAGGATGAAGCCTGAGCTGCTGATTGGAACGCCACCAGGGACGGTATCAGCCTGTCATCCATCTGGGTGGATACAAACCCATATTTTTACTCAGTGGTTTGAACATTTTATTCGAACAGTCAAGCCATCAAACGAAGATCCGGTGGTTCTTATTTTAGACGGGCACTATTCCCATACAAGAAACTTAGACATAGTTTTGTTAGGAAGACAACATGGAGTACACATTGTGTGCCTCCCACCACATTCAAGCCACAAATTGCAACCCCTCGATGTTAGTTTCATGGGTCCCTTCAAAAAGTACTATTCACAAGAAATAGATTTGTGGCTTGATAACCACCCATTCAAAGCAGTGTCAATGTTTCAAATTGGTGAAATATTCGGCAAGGCATATGTGAAGGCAGCAAACATGCAAACTGCTATGAACGGTTTCAAGAAATGTGGAATATCACCCTTTGACCCCACAGTTTTTAGTGACGCTGATTTCTTACCAGAACAGGAGACTAGTGGAGGAAACACTCCTGCACATGTCTCGACTTTCGACCTTCGGCCTCCACCAACATTGCCTTGCTCCTCCACGATCAGTAGACAAGCTGGCAAAGCAGCTGTGATTACTGCATCTCCTTATCAGAAGGAACTAGTTGAAAAAAAAAGGATCAAACAAGCGAAACATGCAGCAATAAAACAATGAAATGTATGAGAGCTATTTTCAGAGAAGAGAAAAATGACGGAGGAAAGAGAAAGAAGAAACCAGCTGTCTCAAAAAGATCGAGAAAAAGCAAGCCAAAATCGATTGATAAGGATTCATCCGAGGATGAGGGAAGTGTCTCCGAAGAATCTATCCACCTCGTTTCCACAGACGACGAAGACAGTGCAGATGAAGAATGTATCTATTGTTCCGTTCCCTACCGTGAAGATACATCTGGAGAAGATTGGATAAGATGTGTGCAGTGCCTCAGATGGGTCCACGAGATGTGTGCAGGAACAGACAAGAATGAATGGAAGACTTTCAAGTGTGAATACTGTCAGTGACAAAGAAAACTAAAATTGATTTCATGATATCTTTCAATTTGTAAGAACATACACGTCCTTTCTAGACAGTCAGTTGATTTCATTTTATGAGTTTAGCAAATATTTTAACTATATTGAAAGCTGAAATTTATCATTAGTAACCCTATCTGAAATTGGGAAATACCCTATCCGACATTAGGCAACCTTTTTGTCAGACAAAAAATATGCATACAATTCTTTGTTTCATAAAATATACCAATTATTTCTTATAAATGTTAATATAACTTTCAGAAACATTAATAAATATATGTTCAATGTTTATGAACACATTTATGGCTTATTTTGTTTACATTTAGGTACTGAAAATCTAATTTGAAATTAAGTATCCGAAATATGGGCACTTGACCCTATTATTTTAAGATCTAAAAATCATCACTGCCCAATTTTAACTTGGGATGATATCGAAATGAAATTATACTTGTCGAGAGTTTCGCCTTGTCTCGTGTGTGAATTATTTTGTTCTCACCAGAGTTGTAAATGGCTGTTTTGTTCTCTGTCTCGCCGACCGCCGGCGGAGTGGTTAGCACAGGCCGCCACGACGTCAAGGGTCCAGGTTCGAATCCCAGTATGGGCATTGGTGTTCAATTTTATATCATCACTCATGCTCCTAGTCGCGATTAGCCAAACTTGGCAGAAAAACGACGCTAAATAACAAAATTCAAATCAAATCGTTCTCTTCTCGTCTCGGCCTTGAAGGACAAGCGGTCTCTTCTATAAGCAATATGTGCTATATACAGTTTGTTCGTTTACAAACGTTCACAACCTATAGAGATCTTTAAGGCAAACAACTTTTCTTAATTACTTTCTTAACTGTGTCGTTTCAATACTATGAACCCTCAAAACAGTAATTTTATCCAGAATATATGCAACCAAGTTGCACAGGCCCACAAATGCCGCCATGGATTAACAAATAAACTATATGACCTATCTATAAATAATCACTTAGTTATACAGTTAGTATGTGTGAATAAGAAAATGTTAAGTAAATTTTGCAAATACGGGGGTTGGAAAGAAAGTGGTGGAAACTAATCCGTACATGACCAACCATTTATTGCAGACTTTTACCTTCCCTCAGTGTAATCCCCAGCCATATTTGTGACCCTCTGCCACACTGCTGGAAGATGCTGAACACCGGCAGCAGTGGTTTTTATTCATGAATGAGCACTCTATTCCTTGCAGGATCAGGATAGCGCCTCTGGTGCAAAAACGCTGTCCTCTCAGTGGTTCCATGACTTTGGGAAAGAGTTTTGAAGTCCCAGGGGCTCATGTCAAGGAAATATGGAGAATGTGGGAGTATGTTCCAGTACCTTACACAACTACCGTGTGAGTAATATCCTAACATGATCAGCATTGTGACAGTGGGCATTGTCGTGTTTGGAAATGCTGCCGTTTCCTCCGTAGAGAAGGACGAAGATGATGTTCCTAGAACAGCACTACTGTGATAGTACTCAGCATTCAGAGTCTGGCCTGGAGGAACCGCATGATATTGAAGTGTGACACCCTCTATGTCATATGCCTCTATCGACATCACTACAACATTCCCTGGTTCTTGGTGCAGCATTTTGGGCTGGAGGAATGATGTGTGGTGCCATTCATTGGATTGGCGTTTCAGTTCCAGCACGTAGGATGGAACCCAAGTTTCGTCCATGTGAATGATTGTATAAAGAAATGCATGGTATTCTATGTTGTAATGTGCCAAATGGACCTGTACAGCATTCCATCATGTTTCTGTCATGCACCACCTCAATATTATCTATACACGCTGCTCACTCTTCGAAAACATTGCTTTAGAGCAGTCCAATTTCACAACACCACTTCACAGTTCTGTATTCATCCCCATGTACTGCCCTAGCGACAATAAGTGCGATGGATACCAGTGCCTTCCCTTTAGTTGTATTGGGAACAGCAACTCCCTCTCTTGATCATACACAATGTGACAACATTGCCACTACTTTCTTTCCAATCCTAGTATCATACCAAAGTTTCGAACTTGTTCACTCGTCTCGTTTTGATTCTACAGATATCCACCTCGTGCTCTGACTCATTATGACAAGACTTAATCTTGTCTGATTGCCGTCTTGATTTGCATTTCAAGTTTTCCGACCACCCTTTGACAATGTCGGTAAGATCTCTCAGAAAACATGGAAGAAACAAGCTGGGAGATATTAAATGTGACATGTACAAGGGATCTGGAAACATTTAAGTCCGTCGATTCATTATCTTGCGTTTTCAGAACTATCTGTTTTTAGTGAATACTAGTGCCACATTATGAACAACTGTATTATTCTGAGTTACAAATGGAGTTGGTTTGTAGGATCATAGAAATACCTGCAAACAACATCTGATGAAAAAATGATATGACACTTTCAAAATTTTATTTATGGGCAAAACGAGGAAAACATCTCTCTTCTCATAATGAAAGAATATGGCAAGTTATAATTTATATAATTTGCATAGGTTGGTATGGCCCAGAAGTAAAAATCAAGCAATTATATCTTTTGTGACAAGTGAAACAATGAAATGAAATAGAAGGAAAATTTTGACCAAGAATGACCTGAAAGCAAACTGTAGCTATTTAAGAGTTATTTCCTGTTATGAAAGGAAAAATACATTTTCTCCTTACCGCCCATGTGATGCACGAAACCTTCCTGAACTGCAAAGGGTAATAACTATGGCTAGGATTTTGATGCAAATGCATCCTTTTTTTTGGTAAGGCAAAAACGTTGTATAAGTAGATAGGAACGTGTTTTATACGTAAGTGAATAAATTGGGATGCCTTTGTCAGGTCATTTTTTGACCCTCTTTGGAGTAAAGGTCATTTTTTAAACTTTTTAAACCGTTTGTCATTTTTCGGCCTTTTAAAAATCATCTTATGAATTTTCCTACATTTTGGTGAAAGAAGGGGCATTTTACATGCAAATGTAACCCTTTGAAGAAGAGAGGTTCCCGGCTCTCGTCTCATTGCCTTCAGCGCAGTTCTGAACGAAAGTGTTTGAAGAAACAAAGAAATTATGTGCAGTATTGTTGATACAAGCTGTTGTATAACAATTCAGCTCAAACAATGTGATTTCCTCCCTCTATCAGTAAATACATTGTCGCCGAACAGATTATTGTTCAAAAACAAGGGGTACAAAGTTTTGTGCTCTGTATCCGACATTTTGTCAGGGAAACAATTTGCACTCCATGGAATTGAAAGTGACTTAACAGTAAGTGATATTGTTCATTTCACGTCAAATTCATTGGAAGTCGAGAGAAGTTTTTCCATGTACAAGGCTCTCTTGTCCGACAACCATTCATTTTTTAAAATTTGCATATGATTTTCATTGAGTACTGCAACTCGGTACTTAAAAGTGTAAAATATGACAAAAAGTGAACTTTCTTACTTGTACTACCATATGCAATGAACATGTGATACATACTGTAACGTTAATTTGTGATTTGAATTTCTCTTGGTAGTTTATAAATTTGTTCTACAAATCTTTCGGAATTTTTAGGTTATTTTTCTAAGTTTATAAGGCATTTTCTTGCATGTATTAGGTCATAAGTGCATTTTTTAGAGGTCATTTTTTTGGCAATTTTAAGGCCATCAAAATCCTAGCTAATAACATTTGCCTACGTCTCTTACCGGTATAGGTGCCAAGAATCAGTATGTCATAACAACTTGTCGACATCGGGAAATTGCATTAAAAACTGCAGGAAAGACCCTTATTTCTCCAATATTTCACCATAATTGTGCAGAAGAATGTTTGTATGACCACATCATGAAATTTGTCAAACTCTTCTCAATTTGTTTTTTCTAAATATTTCCTGAAACTTCTTGAATAAAAGAGCAATTTTAAAAATTTAGTTTTAATAAAATAAGTACTTATTTTTGAAAATTCCATTGGAAAAATTTGAAAGTGAAGGTGAATCATATACTATCCTGAAGCATATGTATATCTTAACTTCTTATTGGTTGCTGCTTCAGAAATGTGTACCACCACCCCTCACTCCCCATACTTAATCAAAGTGAATCAGCTTGAGGATCGACTCTCTTATATTGAGTTATATCTTATTCCATAGTTTTGCACTAATTTTAAACAGTTTTTAACTATACCAGGTGTGCCGGTTAATAATTCTTAATTGATCCGAAAGAAAACAAGTGTATCTGGGGAGAAAGGTAACAAATGCTTTATTCAAAGTATGTGCCATCGCTAGCTATACATTGTGCCCATCTGTCTGTCAAATTGTGGATGCCCTTCCAGAAAAATGTTCACATTTTGAGGTGATCCAGTCAGCAAGCCATTGTTCGACATCTTCGTAATTGTTGAAGTGTTGCTGGGAAAGTGAGTGAGACTTCGATGCAAACAAGTGGTAGTCCGAAGGGGCTAAGTCTGGTGAGTATGGTGGGTGGGGCAAGAATTCCCAGTCAAATGCAGAAATAATGTGTCTGATGCCTTTCGCTGTGTGTGCTGCAAAATCACTTTTCCGTGTCTTGTCGCCCAATCTGGGCACCTTTCGATCAATGCATGGTTCAAATTGATGAGTTGTTGACGGTAACAAACGGCATTCACTGTTTCACCTGGTTTCAGAAGCTCATGGTACATCACACCCTTCTGATCCCACCAAATGCACAGTATTGTCTTCCTTCCGAAGCGATTCGGTTTTGTGGTCGATGTTAAAGGTTGTCCTGGGTCAACCCATGAATTTTTTCATTTTGGATTCTCGAAGTAGATCCATTATTCGTCCCGTCACTATCCGATGCAAGAAAGACTTTCTTTCATGCCGAAAAAGCAACACTTCACACACCGTTTTTCGCTTTTCCATTTGTCAGTTGTTCAGATGATGTGGGACCTGTTTTCCTGCCTTCTGGATCTTTCCCATGGCATGAAGATGATCAGATATGGTTTGGCGACCAACATTTAACTTCTCTGCCAGTTGTTGCGTTTGCGTATCGTCTTCGTCCAACAGTGCTTGCAATTCGGCATCTTCGAATTTTTTCGGCTGGCCCAGGCGATCTTTGTCTTTCAAGTCAAAATTACCACTTTTGAATCGTCGAAACCAACGCACACATGCGTCTTGCGTTAGAACATTGTCACTGTACGTTTCCGCAGGGATGCGATGGCTTTCACTAGCGTTTTTCTTTTGATTGAACAAGAAAAGCAGGACGTGCAGCACATGCTCTTTATTTGATTTGAAGGTCAACATGTTTCCCCTGACGTAACAGTTGAGATTGTGCTCCAACCCTTGCTTCCAGTGCCATCCAGCGACGAAATTAAGAATTATTAACTGGCACACCTGGTATATAAAAAAAAAGTTTCCTGAAGGCACAGATCTAGTGAGCTGATTAGAACCAAGGTGGGTGAGAATCTCGATCACCCCAAAATAGTTATGGAAGTCCAAAATTAAATAAGCAAAATACAAGGGTTGGATAAAAAGTAATGGCAACACTGCTGTCCCGTGAAAGGGGTGAGTCACAGCGCCACAAGCGTTTTGTGGCTGATAAAGGAATGTCAGACGAGGAAGTATAGTGAGTGGGAGCGATTGTATGTTATTCAGTCAAAAACAGCAGTGCTCTGAAGCAGAGGATGAGAGTGCAAGCGCCCTAACAATATGTTTAGGCAAGAACAACAACGTCTCTCAGGCAGACAGTCAACGCAGCCTACTTCTGCACCTTCTTGCAACACCACCTTCGTCTCGCATGAAGAAGGAAGCGACGGCACTGTGTCCCATCATCCTGCTTGACAATGCAAGGTGTCACACTGCGAACAATGTGACGGTGCTCCTGCATAACTGGTAGTGGGAGGTACTGGAACATCCGCCGTATTCACCAGTATGAGACCGTGTGATTACGACCGTTTTGTCAAAATGAAGGAACCAATGGGCAGGAAGCACTACGACACGTGCGAAGCCATCATACGTGCTATAGGGCGGTCACTGCGGGACATCGACAGAGATGGACGCGCTGACGGTGTAAGACGTCTTCCATACGTGTGACAGAAGGTTGTAGAGATGAGGGGCGATTACTTTGAAGGAATGTAACACGTGCTCCTCTGCCAATACAGTCAAGTACCAATTATACCAGTGTTGCCATTACTTTTTATCCAACCCTTGTACTTGTTTACTGTTGCATCATAAGAAACCTACTTCAATCAATCTATTGTAGGATGCATAAAGGTAAGGATTATACGGTGTACGGATTTAGAAGCGATATCAGGGAGGCCAAGTACAGTATGTCCGTGGTGACCAGCCTATGGCAGAAGCACAACGTTGTACAGTTAGGAAACTGAGGCGAGCAAGTTAAACGCCGTGTTCTATATTTTTCTTTCACACAAGAAGTTTTCATAATACTCGTCACTTTAATTTGAAACTGACTGTCCAAATCCCATAAATTTCCGTCGCCTACAGTCGGATTTATCGTTTCTCGAAGAAACACTGGGAAACAACACGTCTCAACACACACATAATGAACCTTTCATTTTCCTTCCGTATTGTTTTTGTTGCCACCATGTTGACACAGCTGAGTTGTTGTGTCGGAAAAACAATGTGTGTGTTAAATTCGTCTCAATATACACAATGACCCCTCATTGTCATGGGTGTTCTCGTACATTTCGAGTGAGTCAGTTTGAGTTCTTATATCCTGCAGTGATATGATATTATAATCCTGTGTAGAAATATTCACTATCTTATTTCACTGTACTCATATATACCGTGTATGCATTATCAAAAAAAAAAAGTTGAATAATGGACACAGCGAATTCTCTGCCTTTCCCTTCCACTAGAAGTTAGTTTGGAGACAGTGCAATAACACTGGCTGCGTATTGGCTGAACTCATATTCCTTCTAAAAGCGTAAACCATATAGATTGTAATTCTAGCCCAGTCAAAAAAGGTTTCATATCTGGAATAATTCCATAAAAGTTGAATTTTGGTCAAGGAGTGCAGACTCTTTTTAAGTTACTGACCTATATCTCTGTAACCTATGTCATAGTAGATAATATCTTTTTAGTCTTGATCTTCAGTAAATGGGCTACAAAAAAGGTTGTTTGATTTTCCGCTAATATCAGTGGTTTTTTCGTTATTTCAATTCAATTATGGTTATTGTTAGGCAAGGTTCAGCCGCAAATGTATTTTTCTAGCACATTTTAAACTTTTCGCCTTGTATCTTCTGAATAAATTAAGTGACAGGAAACTGTTTGGAATAAAAGTTGCAGCCTAATTTATAAGCTTTAATGTATTCTAATGCAAGATGCACCATAAACTTTGTCTCCAAATGGAGGATAGTACCAAAAAGTGTGTCTCGTAGTGAAGATGATCATCACAGTCTGGTGGCTAACTCCTGAGTAATTGATTTTTGATAAAAGCACGAGACTTGGTATGATTAATTGTTACACCACTTAAGATATTTTCAGTTGAGTAGCCAATTGCTATTTGCGTGCTGATGGCTGCCATCTTCAAGAGAGCCCATCAAATTGGATATATTTAGATTCTTCCAGAACGGTGGCACATATCAACATCCAGTTTTCTCAGAAATGCTTCAAATAGTGTAAAGTTTATGACAAACCAATAACGCAATTTTTGAAAAATACAAAATTATAAATTTGTAGAAAAACTCATGTATTTTTAACATTTTATGAGAATAGCTACGAGTTGTAGGTTTTAATAATTCTTGAACCAAACAATAGTGTTTTATATATTGAAAGGTTATAAAATGTTGGTTAGAATATTTTATTTTTTTCTCAATGTATACTCTTTATTCCATTGTATTAATCTCCCAGACAAGGGTCTGTTGTAAGAACGGCCCTAGAGGCCGAAACACGCCCTCTCCAATAAAGGCGATTTTATTACTATTATTATTAATAATACTTTATTGTATTGCACCTTTGAGCAAAACTATGATGTGAATCAAAACAGGTGTGAGATATTCAACTCAAATCTCAGCTGGACTTTTGGCTGATACAAGCAAAACCTTTTAAAAATTTCCACCCCTTTGTAAAAACTACTATGATATTGTAAAACCAGAAAATTTGCATCTGCTTAAAATTCCTTCTAGAGCAGCGAACCTTTGTGTGGTTTACCTTCGCTGTTTATTCATGATAGTTCATTAGCCTTACATAAGTCATGAAACTATTGGCAATATTTAAACAATTTCTGCTACAGAAAGTCAATAATTATGAAGCATGAGGTTTCTTTCTCATTATACCATCCACAAGGAAGAAAATTGTAAACCTGATTAAATGCAGTATAAATGAACAAATTTATACAAAATGAAACCACATTGCACTTGAGTTGTTTGAACTTGTTTCGTTTCAGTCGAAAAAATAAAACGATGCATAAAATCCAACATGGCGGATATTTTTAAAGGTGGCTGAATTTCCTGGTGGGAAATCTTGGTATTTTTATGTATACCAACCATTAGGGATACTTGCAGAACACATTCCAGAAGGTATTGTTTTATTACTTTTGTCCAGGTTAAAGTCTAAATGCAATGTAGTGGTTACAACTCTGAAGAAAAGTCTACAGTAAATCAAATAGCATAGTGGGCAAGTGTATGTGAGCAGAAAGCAACTCACAGCAGTCTAGTCATTATCAACCTTCAGGAATGGCCTCTTCTGTCATATGCTCTTACAACTGATCTCTTAGCTATTAAGATTAAAAAAGTTCATGGATGCAGTAAAATGCTGTTCTATTAACAAATTAATTGGGATGAGGCAGAGAAACAAAACAATAATGTAAATTAAATGAAACAATAATTATATTTCTGAAATTCATACTGGGCAAAACAAATATAAAACATTTGTACCACAAAAAGAAATAAACTGCTAGAAGTACATTCTGCTATAGAAACTCAATAATAATCATTATACCATTCACGAGAAAGAAATTTCACAACTGATTATGCAACATAACTGAACAAATTTAAACAAAATTAACCTGCCTTGCACTTGATTCGTACTAGCATCGCCCACATTTTAAGAAAATAACCTCACTCAGTATAACATTAAATTTTGGCAAAATTTGAATAAATCAATCTACACAGAATCCATTGTAAACAATTAAAAAAAATACATAACACAATCAACCAACTATCAGGATTTTAGAAAAGAGCTACAACCCAAACTAAACTTTGGTTCGGGATAAGAATCAACATTTGAACAAAACAAACTATCTTCTAAACAAAAATCACTGGGTACGGCAGAGTCATCTTCATTGACTAGTAAGCCTGCTGGCAACTGAGCACCTAGAACTGTAGGAACATTTTCAGAATTCTCATTCTCACTTCCCGTTCCGCATGAGTCTTTGCTCTCTTCATCACTGCTCCTGTCCAAAGGAATGTTGACCTGACTGCCTTCGGACTCGTTTCCTGATACAGGAAAAGTCTCGGCACAACCACTCACGTCCAAACTTTCACCCTCTTGCCCCCAGTCTCCACCACTTCGGAGTGAAGAGTAACGCGTACCATCCTCTGCCTCTTCCGTGGCGATGCCTTCAAAGGAGGAGAGTTTTGAGTGAACAGGATCATCAGATGGCTTAGCTCTACCACTTACAATACCATTAATAATGGCCGACAACTCAGCCTCGTCGCAAGTGTCTTCGTCAAATGTGCTGTCGATGCCCAAGTCATCAAAAAGCTTAGATAGTGCATCTATGCTGTCTGTTGTGGCTTTGTCCGTACTGTCTTTCTGTGGCTTGTCTTTAGGCGCTAGGAATTTACAAATGTGACTCTGTTGGCTCACCTGGCTTTTGGCCCCAGCTAGCTTGTTGCACAGTTCACACGTCCTCTTTGCCTCCCCCTTCTTACCTGCAAGGGAGAAAAATTATTAGTTTCCATCAGTACCATTCAAATTTATATTTACATAGTGCGTTAATCATATTTTGCATGTAAAGCTGTATATAAACCTTTTTTGAAAACTGATAGAGAACAACATAGCTCTCAATTAGCAGCGCAGTTAGTGCCCTTCCTTTGGTGTCAGTGGTCTCAGGTTTGATTCCCAATGTAAGCTCCAAAATTTCAGTGTTGACCCAGCATCGTGAGGACAATTGGAAAGCACTGCCACTTTTAGCTAATTGAGATGATGGGGATGAATAATGATAAGATGGAACGGACAATCACAAACATATATGGACAACACACGATAAGCCCCACAGATGTTTATACTTGCTTGTTAGTCTGGAACTGTGCAGTTCAGGGTATACTAAGTGGTCTTGGGCATCAAAAGGTGATGTGTGTCAGAGTTTAACATATAGAGCGCCAAATGCATTTTTGCTATTAGCCATAAGCATGACACAAGCATGGAACACCCTTTTCACTCAAAAGCTAAAAGTTTAGATAATATGCAGGAAGAAAAATAATTATCTAACTTGTTTTAAGTTCACTTCATGCTCAAATGGTTAACCAGGACTGGATCTTCAGTTTAACCACTGAAATGCATCCCTTCACCATAAAGCAAACCTGATTCAACTTGTAATCTTGGCATTTATATACAAAATTAAAAAGTACTTTTTCTACTATATCCTTAAAGAAAAATAAATAGCACACTGTATTTTAGTCTCTTGTGTCCCCCCGATTCATCGTTGCTAGCTAGAGGAAAAGAGTGTGTGTTAGTTTCCAACCTCCAGCTGTGAGCCTATTATCTCGTGAAGATAAGAGACTGTACCGGGAGACAGGAGGTTTGTTATAGAAAGGCCAAGGTCTCATTCTACACATTTAAAAATCCTGTAGATGAATGAAAGGAATTGTAGAGATCAGAAAGGCAATTTGACCACTCACTCACCTTGCTCAAGCTTTAGTCCCATTATGTTGGCTGCAGGTTGATAATTTTCCTACTCAATTACTGCCGATGAAAGTGCTACAAAAAGGAGACCTGAGACGTTGCATTGCACCTTTGCCTTTTATACTTGGAGGAACGTGGTGCCCAAGTCGATGCAATGTCCTGTCAAGGTGGAGCTGACGTCTACTAGCATTGAGCAAGGGTCATGGTTTACGCCACTCTTGCCCTACCGGTCTACAGTAGAGATAATCTTACCAGTTGGCTTTTTCTTCTTCTTCTTCTTTTCTTGCTCACTTTGAAACTCCTCAACAATGTCAGGATAGGAGTCTGTGAGCAGCAGCTGAGGCTCCGTGCTGGTGAATGTCTTGTTCGCAATAGGGTAGTGCTCAGGTAGGGACCAATCCACTTCATAGCTCGCAATGCCCTTCACCACCCTCTTTCGGACGATGCGCTTGGGTTGAAGGAGACCACCACTGCAGGTGCTGGAAGACGCATGGTTCATATTCATAACCTGCCACCTGGTGAGCAAAGGCAGAAACTTCTCCACTGCATGTTCCTCTGCCCAGTTGAGGAATGAGCTGGAGTATTCCTGGGAACATAGGATAACACTCAATTAAGGATTCATGCTGGTTATAATCTGAAACACACACCTGAGCTCAAAAACAAGTGATGAAATCAATTGCTCACTGCTTAAATGACATGGAACGCAGAGTAAGTTAGTGACAACTGTTTATCTCCTTCCATGCATCTTCAAAGATTAGTGCATTAGATCAAATGACACAATGTTTCCATACGAAACTGACAATTACACAGAGTGAGACAAAAGCCAGGCTACATAAGTGAATAGCCACCACAGTCACCAGACCAAACACCTCTGCATTTTATCTTAGGGACAAGTAAAGTTCATCATGTATGTTAAGAAAATTAAGAGCCTGGAAAACCTCAAAGAAAGGATTGCAGGTGTCATTTCCAAATCACCTCCACTAGCAGATGTCTTACACAACTGAGGGTGTTGAATTGAAGCAGATAGTGTGAATGTTGAACATGTACTGTAACTGTAACTATTACATATCAATCATGTGTATGTATGTATTTACGTTTGTGTTTTGGGCGTAAGAAAATGCTTACCAGAAAAGTGTTCAAGTTTGGCCGTTTCCATGTCAAATCAAGTTTTCTAGCCACTTCCTTGTGGTTGAGAAATTCACTCAGGATGTCCTGTGGCGAGAAGTCCCCACTCTCCAGGGCCTTCTTTCTCATGTTGAGCTCAGCCACAAGTTCCTTCATCTGCTTCCTGCAAAAGGGTTAAAATTAAAATAATCCATAACATTTTCCACTTGTGAGAAATACATCCTTCGCTCTTCAATTTAAATTACACTTAGTACAAAGATAAGCCCATCACAAGACTTTTGAGTTTCTGTTCTAAGACACTTTATGCATATATAAGCCAATTGGGGCTGAACCTACAGTTTAATGTGGGATACAAAGCACTCACATCCTTCCAGCAGCTACTGAATCTCAGGTCTCTTGATTGCAAGGTGACGCTATGCCATCGAAGAAGCCTTGCAAAAAATTCATTAACCCACAAAGACTTAGTAGAACTCAAGTGCAATGTGACCAAAAACATTCACTTATCTGGCCAATGAAAATCTTCATGTTGAAGACTTGACATGTTGGAAGAAGAAAGAAGATACATACATGCATATACAGACCAGGCTTGTGGCAAACAAGTTTGCATTGAAATGTAGCCAAATCATATACACTAGTGTCCAAAATTAAAGCAACAAACAGAAATCCTTTCCTCGTGCGATTCTTTTTTTTATAAATTTGCCAAGTTTAACCTGTTGCTATCGTGATTTTTTGGTGATAAATCCTGGGACATTAAGGTTAGTTTATTTTCTATCTTAAACCAGTTGTCTATGACATCATAAATATTACTATCCCCTGATCATATTATGTGGTCAAATGGACACGCGGGAAAGAATTTCAGTTTGTTGCTTTAATTTTGGACATTAGTATATATGTAGAACTGAACCGATACAACTTTGAAGTGATACCATTGCCAGTACTTTTATGTATTTCCACAGACACTGATAACCAGGGATAGAAAAATACAAGGTGAGCGGTCGCCGTTGCATAAGAAAATTTGTACCTGGTACCTGAATTTTTAAATTTAGTTCTAAAAAAAAAAAATTAATACTCAGTTCGTTCACGAAAATTTCCATTACATTTTTTTTAATATTTAATACATTATGTGTCTTTTAATGTTTGTGTGTTCTCTGTACACGGTGCATAATTCAATCAGAATAATAAATAATACAGGGTAATTATAAATGATTCATCGGGTTTGAAAGGGCTGAATTAAAAAATATATAAGACATACAATAAAGAATGATACATGAAAATAAACAGAAAGTGTCCAAGTTTCGGACATACTTTCACAAACGTTTAATGTGGCTTCCTTTTGTCACATGACACACATCTATGTGATATAGTGTAGTTCGACCCATACGTGCTCTAGCATATCACTACTAATGGTTGTAAATGCAGCTGTAATGCGATCCTGCAGCTCAACCAAAGTTGTTGGTAGTGGTGGCACATACACTGTGTCTTTCACATGCCCCCAAAGGTAAAAATCACAAACCATTAGGTTGGGAGATCTAGAAGGCCATGGGAAAAGTGCTAAGTCATCTTCAGCACGTCACCCAATCCAACGGCATGGGAGTTTTTCATTCAGGTAGCAACGCACCTCAGTGTGCCAATGGGGCAGTGCCCCATCAAGTTGGAATACGAAGTTATTGGAATCCTCTTTTCACTTGTGATAACAACCACAACTGCAGCATATCGAGGAATGACATACCCTTCACAGTGTTCTCTGTGAAGAAAAAGGGTCCGTACACCTTCGATTTAGACACTGCAGCAAATAAATTCACTTTTGGGGAATCTTGTTCATGTTGCACTGCAGCATGTGGTTGTTCAGTACCCCAGATACAAACATTATGGCGATTAACCTTACCACTCAAATGGAATGTCGCCTCGTCACTAAAAACAGCGAAGCTCAAGAAAACCATCGTCCCCCATAGCATCCTGCATGGAATTACAAAATTCATATCGTTTGACAAGGTCGTCTGGTTGTAACATTTGCAATAACTGTATGCGGTATTGTTTCAGTCGCAATTGGGTTCGCAAAATCAAGTTCCCGACTGGTGCGGTATGTTGACTTCTGTGGGCTACGCACAAAACTCACCATAACTCGCTCCACTGTTTCATCAGAATTGCTTGGACGTCCTGTTTTCTTAAACTGTTGCAATGGGTTTCGGGAGCTATACTTCTAGGTTTGAACTTGGTTTCATCGGTTTGGTTATATACTGGTCTTCAATAACCACAAGAATGCAGAGAAACCTAAAAATATACCTCCCAAGCTACTCTACACAGCCACACATCTCCCATGTGTGATGTTCCCAGCGAGTGTTCTGAAGAATACTCGCTGGTATCTAGAGAACTTTCAGCCTAATTTTACGGTAGAGGTGGAACACTCGCAGGATTACACACTCAGAAATGAAAACCAAATCCCATTCATTGAAATGACATATTTATTAGCCTTTAACACACAAGTATTTTGGAAATAGCAAAGGCACCAACAAACATATATGCACTTATATACACAGCATTTAAATAAAAACACATATTTCCTACTTACATACTCTGGATCTCATCAGATGTAATATTGAGGACATGTTTTACCAAATTTGGGGCCGTTGAAGCACACATACACACTGATTAAATATGGCTCATTTTGGGGGGCAAAACAGATTTTGTTGACACATAACACATGTTCGTGCACTTTCTGCAACCTCTCCAGGCCATTACAGGTGTTGTAGGTCATGGATGGTTCCTACGAACTTAGATTCAGGTGGATATGCATAGCTATGCATCAGACAGTCCTGGCACATAGCCACGTGGCCTTACACATAACCAACGAGGATCGCAAATCTTCGTATTTCCCGTTTTTGAGCACTTTGGGTATGCCCGAGTCCCATTTGTAGGCATAGATAGTTTCCCAGGCTACTATCTATCCTTTCACCATACATTAGGCTTTCTGCTTTACTGCAGTCCCTAGTGATTTCAGGGCCATTGTGCTCACTCACGTTACTTATATTTAAACATACCACGTTTTTTGACGATGACCTTCACTGGTCAAGAACTGAAACACGAGAGATGCATGAAGGCTTTCCTCACACATAATAAAGGAAGTCTGATCCTCTTCCCATGATGTCATGGCCTGGGATGGTTCCCATTGGCTGACTCAAGTCCTGGGTAGCTTGGATCAAGTGGTTCCAAGTTTGGCCACCAGGTGTCAGAGTAGGATGGAGTTTTCAACTCTCGATTGTTTTTATTACAAAAAACATCGACTTTTGAGGTTTTTTGTCCACAGTTATGCTAACTGGCATAAATGGATGGTATTTTCAAGAAAAGGGGGTTATTCTGAACCTACACAAATGTTGTCTTGAAAATAGGTAAATAAATAAAAAAATTGTCTGATAAATTAATTATAGCACATGGTGCTTTTGTATGCAAAATGGCTTTAGCATGTTGATAACAACTTATTTTGTTATGGATTGCAGCTTTAACTTGATTTTAGGCTGTTTATTGGGGTTTTTGGGTCTTTATCTTAATTTCCTCTAATATTGATATTAAAGAAAATGGCTTCCCATGTCATTTTGGCATGGTAGCATTGAGCCTTCAACTTGAGTGGAGTAATGTTATGTTTTGCTTGTATTTGGGAATGTATGGCCAACCCTTGATTGGTCATACTGTCAGTGCCATCGCAGAATGCTTTGGTGACCTGGTGGTGCAGTTGCAAACTGTCTCCAGAATGCATGTGGTACGGTAACAACGGAAAAACACTTCTCATATTCCAAAACACAGAATGCTTTCAGCTGTATAGACGCCATTTTGGAAAATAGGTTTGTGCTGCCATCTGTCGGCAGGTGCCAAGGTTACAAATATGATAAATTAAACTTTCAGATGTGTTCTTTCGTTTCATGATTAGCACACACATATTATATTAATAGTTTTGGAAATATTTCACTCTAAAACCCGATGAATCATTCATAATTACCCTGTACATTATAGAGGTATAAATTTTTGCAATAGTGCTAGCCAAATTTTAAAATCTGCAGTGATATGGTAGAGTCGGCTGTATATTAGAATGTATTGCATAGTTGTTGAGCCTTCTTTAGGAAGGTCACTCTGGTAGAAGAATTAATGACTTTTAATCCAATCTTGTATTAATTGAAGGGCTCAGGAGTAAAGCACGGTAAATGACATTTTGGTCATTATTGAGTTCATTAAGCAGAAAGTTTATTAGAAGCTATACTGTATATAAATTGTTCTTGTGTTTTGTTTACCAATTTCAGAAGATTCAATGAGTCCAATGTAAATTGCATGACATGGCAATTACACTCAAAAATTGAAGGATGGCTCTTTTTACTTTGTAACTCAGTAATGACCAAAATGCCACTTACCATATTTTACCACTTCAATTAATAAATGTTTTAAGATAACATATCATACTTTATCTTAGTTCAATTTATGGCTTCCTTATCTCGTATTTGCAAATAATAAATACATTATTTTAAAAATGCTGGCTTCTGAATTATTTTTAGTTTTGTTTACACCTACTGATACCAATACTTGGAAATTGTAACTATTCATAGCAGTTCAGGATATTTATAAATTTAAAGATAAATGTACACATTGGAACTATATCATATTAAACTAACTGGCTATTGATTTAAAAAGTTAAAAGAGGGAGAGAAATAAATTTAGCAAATAATACAAAATGAATGAAATTCAAGTAAAACATGCATGAAAAGAACTGAAGACTAAAATTGGTAAACGCTGTAAGTGCCACAATAATTCAAACACCGTTTTCCACGTTAAACTGTGAAATGTGCCTTGCTTTATAATGTGTTAAACGTGAAAAGTGGCTGGTAGTCCTCTAAGTAGTTCAAAGGGCATGTAAAGAGGTCACTAGTGTGAACGTTCTTACGGGCTGATGTGCGGAACGATGCGATTTCCCAACACTTTCACTTTTGGCACTTACAACGTTTACCACTTCTAGTCCTCAACTCACTTACAGGTCCTCCTTGTTGACAAAAGTGGAGAGTCCGCTGGAGTTCTCCTGGCAGCCCTCCTTCAGCCCACAAGCCTTGCAGCCCTGCTTGTTGTGCCTCCACTGCGTCCCCTTGTGGCCACAGCAAGGGCAGTGGGAGCCCTCCAGGACCCCTCGTTCCTGTTCCAGCTTCTCAAACATGGAATCTTCCGTCCATGACTGCAACCTGTGAGCAAGATACATGGAGTAATGTACCATGCTTTGTTCGAACACAACACTGGTGCTGATGATAGTGAATGGTGAGTTGAAGTCATAAATAAAGTTAAAATACAAACACAATGAAAATCTGGGCTTTAACTCTTTGAAAAGTCTGATATTAAATTATGTCCCTGCTGGGTTGGTTGATTGGGTAAATTAGGTTATTTTATGTTACTTTTCTGCCACTTTTGGCTAATCACAATGACGGGGATGAATGGTGATATGATGAGATCAATGACTGAACAATCACAAACACATATGGATGACACAGCCCCACAATTCCTACAAAGGATTATCCATGGCTACAGATCTAGATGCCAGAGCCTTGTTAATCTGCAAAATACATTCCAGGGTATACTACGTGAAGGTCCTGGCTAGGTGTTATTACAAATACCTCATCAGGACAATTTGTGTCCAAGCTTGGTATTTAAGGTGATCTCTGTCTTCTGTGATCCTCCTCACAAGCGTTGTTACAACAAAAATGCACAAATTCCCTTCCAAGGTGCAAAATTTCCATATTATGTCCCAATTTCCCTTCATCCCAGAAAAATTGAATCAGGATCAGAAAACTTCATTAGCAATTATTATTATCAATGAAATATCAATTCATACAGCAGATATTAGGATTAACTGAATGAATGAAAATAACAAAGATTATTAATATCAAATTAAAATATAAGAAATATGAAGTTTTTGTTGACATTTAACATTAGGAGTATACCGTGTGTGTTAAATGCAACAATCTTACTGATACTGCTTGTTTTCCAGCTTAATATAAAATTTTAATTACGGTTTGTTCTAGAGGTACATGGAAAAAATTTACAAAAAAGAAGGGAAAATGCATACAAGATTGATGTCTTCAAATTTCCCTGCAATACTGGAATTTTCAGAGAATGACACATTTCCCTTTTCACCTAAAATTATACTCAAATTTCCTTGCATCGAGGGATATTTCTCTTCATATGGCAACACTGCTCTACACCAACCATTCTGTAGTGGATGCTGGCACAAACTCCAAATTCATTTGTGGATAGTAAAGCAAACAAGCTTCTGAATGAGGCTGCTATTTTATCATGGTTCCCACTTATTTTGTCAAAACAGATTCCCTGACTTTTCCAAGTAAATTTAAAATAAATTTCCACATCATTCTGTAACATTTTATCTTATTTCATTCTATTTACAGTGCTTTTTTGGTGTTGAAATATGAAATCAATGACCACAATTGCAAGAAACAGCATATTTTAGAATTTCCTTTTTTGTTGTGAATGTTTAATCGGTGGCCGCAGTGGCTCAGTCGGTAACGTGTCTGACTACCATGCTCAAGGTCCCGGGTTTGATCCCCGTCCGGTTCAAATCCGGGAACTTTTCTAACGATGGAAGCGGCCCCGGCGCCCACCCAGCATCGAATAACATGGGTACCTGGGGGAAACCCTGGGGAATAAAGGCAGTCAGGGGCGTGATGCTGATCACATCACCCCCACTCACGACCGGATCAAGAAAGTGTGGGGCGTTACCCCACACCCCCTATACGCCTTCATGGCGTGGTGCTATGCACAGGGGAGCACTTTACCTTTTTTTTTTTTTTTTTTTTTACCTTTATGTTTAATCAAAACATGATTTACAACTACATGCATGCAAAATTCATAATAATTTTAAGTGCAAAAATCATATTAAAAAATTCCAGAGTTTCCAGGTTTTCAGGTCAACAAGAGCTCAATTGATGCCTCTTTTTTTAGTAGTAAAAAATAATGTAAATTAGTTTTGGCTTATAAAATGAGGCATTCAAGTTGTTAACAAATTTGGTTTCAGAATATTTTATATCGGTTTACCGTCAGTGTTGGTAGGAATTTTGTATCAATTTATCTCTACAAGACGTTAGTAGTATTGCTACAGGCAAACATGAAATGTTTTCAGTTAGCCTCGCAAACAAACATTAAACATCTATTACACAGATAGATTTATACCAGTCAATTCCTATTAAATCTTATAATTCCGAAAGCAACTAACCTATTCAGAACCTCCCCTTCTCCAAATCGTGAAACAAACTGCAAAGCAGACTCCTTGCCCACCCCCGGGATCCCAGTGGGGTAGTAGTCACAGCCGAGCAACACAGCCAGGCAGACGAGCTTGTCACGCGTCAACCCCAGCTTCTCCTCAATCACCGCCATCTTGTACACATCCACGCTGAAGTTCTTGGAATCGATGGAGAAGTTGCGATACACCTCACGTGCTCCATACAAGAAGCAGTCGCCATCCTGTGTGATGCAGCCATCAACAAGCTGGAACAGATAAAATCAGAGTATGTATCTGGGGAAGTAGAAAATATAATTGTGGGTGTCATATGTCACTGTCTATTATAGGGGTTTAGGTCATGCTTCCCACCCCTCTACTAATAAGCAGCTTATAACAACTGTTTCTTTCTCCTTCCTCCTCTTGGGGTACTTCCACTCAGGGATGCTGGTCTTTCGTTTTTCTACCAAGTGTCTGGCAGAAAGTTATACGAGTACGAGGGTCACTATTTATATTTTGAGCCTAACAATGAAAAAACAGGAATTTGCCATTGAAAACTGCTTTATTGTTTTTCGAAGTATTCTCCTTTATGGTCAATACACTTTTGCATTCGTTCGAACCATTTGTCAAAGCAGTTTTTTAAATCTTCTTGAGACACCTCCATAATATGGTTTTTGAACGCATCAACGGCATCTTCCGCCGACGAAAATCGTTGTCCATGCAATTTATTCTTGACATTTGGGAACAAGAAGAAGTCATTGGGTGCCAAATCAGGACTGTACGGTGGATGACCCATCAATTCGATTTTTTGACTGTTCATAAAGTCGGTTGTTAGACGAGATGTGTGACAGCTGGCATTGTCTTGATGAAGAATGATCCGACGGCGTTTGTTTGTTTTCCGTATTTGACCGAAGATCTCTGGCAAACAAATTGTTGTGTACCATTCAGAGTTGACCATTCTACGTTCCTCTAAAGGCACAGTTGCCACATGACCAGTTTTCCCGAAAAAACAGGTGACCATTTGTTTCGATGTGCTTCGAGCGCGAACAACTTTTGTTGGACTGGGTTCATCTTGAAACACCCATACAGTCGACTGCTGTTTACGTTCCGGCTCATATGCATATATCCATGATTTGTCGTCACCTGTTACAATCTTATATACGTCTTTTGAAGCACCACGATTGTATTTATTGAGCATTTGTTTGCAAGTGTCTTTTTGAGTTTTGTCAAACTGTGTGGGATCCAACGAGAACATACCTTTCTCACAGCTAAATGATCATGTAATATTTTATATATGCTGGTGGAACTAATGCCTATGGTTGCCTCAATCTCACAGTATGTCACATGACGATCTTGCAGTATTAGGTTTTGCACAGCATCAATGTTTTCTTGAACAACAACTGATTTTGGACGACCTTCGCGAATCTCGTCGGTGAGCGAATGGCGGCCACGATTAAATTCGTTATACCAGCATTTCACAGTGGCAAAGGATGGGGCTTCATCGCCAAATGTGGAAGTAAGTTGATTGATGCACTCTTGTCTTGATAATCCACGTCGAAAATCGTAAAAAATCATCGCACGAAAATGTTCACGAGTTAATTCCATTTTATTGTTGTCGGGCAATCTCCAAGGCAACATAAACAACACAAATCAAGCTATTGACAAAACATTTGAAGTACGTTATGGTCAATAATGCCAGACGATTCCGTGCAAACGTCAAATAGCGCCTAACTTCAATCAGTGTTGCCAAGGCTCAAAATATAAATAGTGACCCTCGTATAACGAAGAAAGTCATAGGAATTATAATGTTCATAGAAACAGAACACAAGGATATGTGACTGCTTCGAACATATTCCACTGTTCATGGTGGGTGCAGTACATGCAGTTATATATTGTATAGTGATGTTCTCTATTTTTGCATCCCAAACGGCCCAGATAAAACATATATTTGCATTTTGAAAATACAGAACATTACATATACAATATTCCAGTGCATTACTAAATATGTCATTTCACTGAGTATATACAATGTAGATAAAATATGAGCAGTTTGATCTAGTGAAAATCCCTACTATGCTACTGGCATCACTGCAACCAGGCCACTGTGTTCAGAAGAGGCAAAGAAGGGAAAGAACTGGTCCCGGATGGGGGTTAGAGCTCTCAACTCACATACGAGGTGTAGCTAGAAAAAAAACGGATTGATGTTGCTGTCCACAAACGGCCATCACATCAAGGTCAAGAGGTGCATGAGTGTATAATGTGATATACTGCCTATCGACTGTGTGATTGCCCAGGGTTCGCGATGCTCAGTTTCACTGTAGCTTGTGGACGAAGTGAACCGTACATCTGTGCTCCGTCAGAAAAAAGTTAAGTGATAAAGTGGAACAGCGTATCAATGTGAAGTTTCTTATGAAACTCGGAAAATCCGCCACAGAAACTTATGGTTTGTTTAAGGAAGTGTATGGAGATGAGTGTTTATCACGCACGCAAGTGTTTGAGTGGCTTCAAAGGTTTAAAGAGGGACGAGAAGTGATTGCGGACGACTTGCGTCCTGGACGGCCTTGCACGCCAAAAACAGAATCAAACATTTCAAATGTCGGTGAATTGATTCGACATTCATGGGATTGTGTACGTTAATTGGGTATCCAAAGGTCAAACTGTCAACCAACATTATTACATTACTGTGCTGAGGACCCTTCGTGAGCGAGTAAGAAGGCGAGGACCTGATTTGTGGAAAAGCAAGTCATGGATTCTTCATCAGGACAATGTTCCTGCCCACACGGCATTGTCATTCAATGCACTTTTAGCCACGAATGGGATCCCAGTGTTAGAACATCTACCATATTCACCGCATCTCGCTCTGTACAACTTTTTTTATTCCCAAACGACAAATCAGCACTGAAAGGAACCACATTTACGACCGTAGAATCTGTGAAAACAAAAGCGACGGAGGTCATGAACATGGTTTCAGACAATGATTTCCAGCACTGCTACCAGCAATGGAAGATTCGTATGGAGCGGTGTATCGATAGTGAAGGGGAGTGAGTACTTTGAAGGGAATAATGTTAGTTTTGTACAAAATAACCAATAAAAGATTTTGTAGGAACAGTCCGATTTCTTTCTAGCCACACCTCGTATAACACGGTTTAGGTAAAATTAACAAAAAATAATTGTATGCATTTCTTGGCAATTAACTTAGTAGTATTTCTTTTAATCAATTCAATCAGTTTAAAATTCCAAAGCTGGCAACATTTCAGCTCTTCTCATGGAATTTTAATAAATCCAACTGGAATCAATAATACGTTCAATCAACCAGGATATGGCCTCACCGATGGCGTAATGGTAACATCATTGCCTTGTAATCAAGGGGTTCCAGTTTTGATACCCATTGGAGGCACAGTGGTTCAGATCCCACTTTAAACTGTAGGTCCAGTCCTAGTCTTCTGTGCATAAAGTGGACTTAAAACTCAAACTCAATCAACTAGGATAACAATGATTTTTGTTTAGCAAAATAAAATAATATATAAAAAAAAATTAATAAACGTCAAATGAAATTATGAAAGCTATTCACCACCCCCACCAAGGGAGAGATATGACTAATTTTCTTGTCAGTAGATTCTTTACCTTCTTTTTAACATTTGAAGTACTGGAGGGGCTATGACACTTTCATTCCTTTCCTTGGGAACACCAAATGGCAAATAAAATTTTACCAAACACATCTTGGCTACTCTACTACCACCAGCTCATTATCAAATTAAATATTGAGCCATTCCATACAGACACCACTTTCAAAGCACACTCACCCCTTCCTCGTTGAGCTTTGCGCACAAGGCTTCTGCCTCCCCAGCACTCTGGACGCATGTGATACCCAGGCACTTGAGCAGTTCCTCACACTGGAAGAGCAAAACTACAGATGAATTAATTTCAATTGTAACTATTATTCATTCTCAAGCACCGTTGGTATACTCACAATGCTTTAATTACATTTCAATTACATTACAGCAAAGACAGTGAAAGAAGTAAGACTTCTCAGCTCATCTCGGCGAGTATTGTATGCAAGGAGTTGATATGTCACTAGAGTGAAACCATTTCCTTAACCATTTGAAACCAAATCACAAAGATGAGGATGAATTATGATAAGATGACATGGATGAAGGGACAACATAACACGAGCCCCACAGAGGATTATACTGACTGTGAGTCGAGATGCCAGAGCCTTGCTGGTCTGCAAAATTTTTAGTAATAAAGCAAACATTCTAAAAAAAGATTTCTCTGTTTTACGTATCATTTGCTCCCGTATGGAATACAGTGGAACCTCGACTTTACATTTTTCAAAAAATTCAAAATGTAGGAAAATGTAAAATCAGTTAATTTTTAATTTGTTGACTTTTAGACAATTTTTAAGAAAAGAAATATGCTTTCTGCACATAGTGTGAGATTCTTTTTAAATCACTACATCAAATAAATAATGTGTTGTCTTGTATTATTTATTCCATCTTAACGAAATGAAGCTGTATTCAGAACTTCGAGTATTATCTGTGCATCCTGTTTTATGGTACATTATGTTATACAATACATCCTACTTGCTATTGGCTTCGAGATTTTCATATAACTTTGAAAAAAAAATAAGTACAGAACAAAAAAACAGGGGAAACAGACTGGTGGTGCTGCAGAATGCGAGATACGTCGTTTGCAAGCGAAGTTCTTTCAATTGATTGATTGATTGATTTAGTTTATTTTACTTTGTGTTTTGTGCCTCTTGGTTAATTTGCGAAGATGGGGATGAGTGATGAAATTGATGAAGGGACATTCAGAAACAACCAAGCCCGAGCGAGATTCGAACCCGGGACCCTTGGCATCGCAGCGCGATGCGAAGTTCTTTCAAGATGATGTGATCAGAGTAAAAGTCCACCAAAGTCACTTGATTTCTTCTTGTGTGATATGTTAAAAGGTAAAGTTACCGGTAAATACTGCACTGGAAGAAAACAATCACGCAAAATTGAGCTTGTGACTGTCGAACAACTGCTGTGAACCATTGATAACATGGAATGTCGAGTTCGAGAGTGTCTGCATGCCAAACGGCAGGCACTTTTCAACACCTCATGCATCATCAGTCAACTCTTAGACCAAGGTGAGTCCACCTATAATTTCATTTCTATTGGGTTATTTAGCACATTATGTGGAAAAACCCGAGGCCAATAGCTAGTGGGGCACCCATTACAACATAAGGTAATTATCAGCTTTGGTTTTTCCTTGCAGTGGTGTTGCCATGGACCAGGGAGGCATGATGCACATGTATACAGAAGTGCCTTAAATCATGAGTACCTGCTTCAGCTGTGCCTTGAACCTCGAGCGGCTGCCGTCATTGGTCTGCTTCTTCCCATTGGCAGTCCTTGGAGGCTTGTACCTTTGTTTCCTGTGCACTGCTAAGTCATTCCTCCGCCCCATCGTGTCCAGCTTCAGGGCAGGTGCCTTCCCGTCCATCACAAACACAAGATCTACCCCCATGAGTAGCAGGCAGGAAGTGCGGAAGAACAAATTCCTAAACAAAGAAACATATCATGATCTCATGAACATTGGTCAAACTGGTCAGTTCATCCACAGGTGGATGGTGAGCATAATGTTGACTCCCTTTGCACAAATGTCCTTTAATTATAATATGTAGAAGTTTACGTTTTATACTGTCTTGGCATTCTATTAAATTAGTAATATAATATAGTCAGTTTGCAAAGAAATAAATCTAAAAATGGTCTTACTAGCTTCCCATGCAATACAACCTTTTCAGTAATAGATAGAGGCATGTATATTTCGTTTTCGACGAAAACACAAAATGTGAAATAACACATTGTAATGTTAGTTTTTCATGTTTCTGAAAGGTATGAGGTGCATTTTCCTACCCTGTTTTGTCACGAAATAATGCGAAATTAATTGCAAAATGCGAAATACCTCTTAAAAGCAAAATTTAGTTTATTTACCAACACAATAATTTCTGAAGTCAGAATTATCCTGCAAGTTATGCAATTCACGGAAAATTGATTAATTCTGCGGTCAATATTTGAGAAGCAAAAATGGATCCCTTTATACAGGAATAAACTTAATATTCTGATAACGACATAAATGTGTTATTAGAAGGGAAATGTTTATTTTGCGTAGTAAGTGCAGTTTTGAAATCAAATTTGGGACTATATTCACAATTTTAAAACCAAAATGTCATTTTATATATTGCTTTTTCACCGCTATAACAGCGAAATTTTATTTTATTTACTGCTTTTGAACCCGAAATTGACTCGGTTTTTGTACCGAAATTTTGCTTCTTTATTTACCAAAAATATGTGCCTCTAGTAATGGATGAAAAACGAATCAGGAAAAATGGTTGTTAATGCAACCAATCCTTACATACAAAGATAAGAAAGCTAGTAATTATTACAGTAGTACAGAAACAACAGTAAAATGCAAGGTTATTAGAAATATACAGGTTGGGCAGATGGTTTGTTTTCTTTGTGATGACAAAATAACACTGGAAGCTGAATTTATCCATAAAATGAATTCAAAATCTATGCACTTATGTTGCACTATGCAGATAGAAAAACTGAACACACTTGATTGAGTACACATATATGCATTTCCATTTTCTGATGTTAGTTGCTTTCCTCTTTAAAAACAATAAACACATTTACAGCTCCTGACTTCAGATTAATTCAATTTACTGACAGGTATTTATTATAATTTCTGCTTGCAAAGCTGATGCTTATCCAACTTGGACACAAGCTGCAATGCGATAAACTTGCTTTTCGAGTAGTTTGTCTTTATTGTTTCATCTTTCGCTGTTCACCTGCAAATGTATAAATTCTCTTCTCACTGATTATATTCATTTGCAGCCAATATGCTTCATCTCATGACATCTTTTTAATGTGTACGCGTCGTTGACAGAATAAAAGTAAAAGTTCTGTGTGAAGTTTAAGGCCGTACTAAAGGCAATTTTGTGGTAATTTTTCGATAACAGATGGCAGCACCGTTTGCCATGGCAACCGAGGGCCATGTTGCCAGATCTCCACGTAAATATAACCAAGCTAGATACATACAGGTAGGTCGATTAGGGTACTCGATGTGAGATGACGCCATATTGGTTAGAGGTGAGTTAGTGAATTAAGAAAATAGTAGTAAATCAGGGAAATTGATAATCATGAGATTTTAGTTATATGTTCTTCTTATAGAAATAAGCAATATATCATCAGTGGAAGGTAGTAATAGTCGAAATATTAATATAAAATCCGTTGTTTTATATTAAGTATTTGTTTTAATATTTAGAACGCAGAGAAGAAAATGCAATAATGAGTGTAGCTAAATATTAATATAATATTCGTTGTTTTATGTTCAGTATTTGTTTTAATATTCAGAATGCAGAGAAGAAAATACAATAATAAGTGTAGTTAATTCAAACACGAAACGGACCAAGTGAGGACAGTAATTGAAATAATTGAAAAATTTTGTGAATAAGTTTGAAGCAAATGCTGCGTTGACTCAGGCACGTATCCAAGGGGGGCGATAATTTAAGGAGAGTAATTATCGAGTCAAGACGGAGAATGTTCTATAACCATTTTATTGACAATATTGCACGTAAACTTTTCTTGTGTTTTCATTGTTGTTGTCGCAGCGAGCGCGATCATTGTGTAAAGATTTGTCATCATTTGGAAGCTCTCTCATTTGCCTCCCTGGCTGTGACAAACTTTTCTTGCTTTCGGATTTATACTATTTTTCCCATCATATATTCAGTGCCAACTTTGCGAGTCTGTTTGCCAAAGTGGATGAGGAAGGAGTTTATATATTCTTCTCCCGGGCTAGGAAAACAATTTTTCCGAAAGTAAAATAAGGTTTTTTTGCATCATTTTCAGGAATTACAGCAGCACTTTTTCCACCTCCCTTATTCTAATTGCATTTTTTATTCTTTTATTTTCAGTATTTAGTGTTGTTTTCTTCCATTTTAGGCTACTCGCGACGATGAAGAGAGACTCCATGCTCAGGTCAAATTCGAACCTATGGCCCTCGCATTCTAGTGCATTTTGATAACCACTTCGTCACAAACATCAAAAATGCGTTTTTTTAAATATATTTTTAAGGAATTTTTCACATTTACATTACTTTGATTGTACCCACGGACGGTCCAGTTAATTAATATTTGCAATGCAATCATTCAGTTAGCCATTTTTTTTTAGACTGAGAGACACAAAATTCCCTGCATATTATTATTATTATATATATATATATATATATATATATATATAAAGGTGTAAATGAGTTTAGAAAGGGGTGGCAACCTAAAGTAAACTTGATAAAAGATAAAGACGGCGATTTTCTAGCTGACCCAAGCGATATTCTAAATAGATGGAAGAACTACTTTAATGACCTTTTAAATGTCCATGTAGGAGATAAATCAGAAGTAAATGAAGTACACAGAGCAGAACCTTTAGTTCCAGAACCTAACTTGACTGAAGTTAAAGATGCTATTAAAAGGCTAAAGAATAACAAAGCACCTGGCATTGATTTAATACCAGCTGAGTTAATTAAATATGGTGGAAATTCATTAATATGTCAAATTCTTAAATTAATTTGTTTAATATGGAATAAAGAAGAAATCCCTCAACAGTGGAAAGAATCCATAATTGTTCCTGTGTTTAAAAAAGGTGATAAAATGAACTGCAATAATTACCGTGGAATTTCTCTACTCTCAACAACATACAAAATATTGTCTAACATTCTTTTAACAAGACTAACCCCGTATGCTAATGAAATTATAGGTGATTATCAATGTGGATTTAAACGTAACAGATCAACTACAGATCAAATTTTTCACATCTGACAGACACTTGAAAAAAAGTGGGAATATAATCAAAATGTCCATCAGCTATTCATTGATTTAAAAAAAGCATATGATTCGGTCAAAAGAGATAAATTACATAATATATTAGTAGAGTTTGGAATACCTAAGAAGCTTGTTAGTATGATAAAAATATGCACCAGTGAAACAGAAAGTAAAATTTGTGGGGGTATTAATATGTCTGACAAATTTACAATTCATGATGGGTTAAAACAAGGAGATGAATTATCTCCATTGCTCTTTAATTTTGCCTTAGAATATGCTGTTAGGAAGGTAAAAGAAACTAAAGAAGGACTAAAATTAAATGGTGTGACTCAGTTGTTACACTTACTGGGGGATGATGTGAATACAATTAAGAATAATGCTAAAATATTTTTCAAAACTGCTAAAGAGATAGGTTTGGAAGTTAACAAAGAGAAAACTAAATATATGCTTACAGGCCGAAACTAAGTGTTAGGTAATAATCAAAATCTAATTATTGAGAACAACTCGTTTGAACCAGTTTCCAAATTCAAATACTTAGGAGTAATATTAACAAATGAAAATTATATTAAAGAGGAAATAAAAAGTAGGCTTAATTCAGGAAATGCATGTTACTTCTCTCTTCATAAACTTTTGTCTTCTCGTTTAATATCTAGGAAACGAAAAGTTAAAATATACAAAACAGTAATTTTGCCTGTAGTATTATATGGATGTGAAACTTGGTCCCTTACATTGAAGGAGGAACATAAATTGAGAGTATTTGAAAATAAGATCCTTAGGAAAATCTTTGGACCTAAAAGGGATGAGGAGACAGGTGAGTGGAGAAGGTTACATAATTTAGAACTACATAATTTGTATTCATGTCCAGATATTATTAGAATAATTAAATCAAGAAGACTTAGGTGGGCAGGCCATGTGGCACGAATGGGAGAGGAAAGAGGAGTTACAGGATTCTTGTTGGGAAACCTGATGGTAAGAGACCTGTAGGAAGGCCAAGACGAAGATGGAGGGACAACGTTGAGATGGACCTAAGGGAAATCGGTAGGGATGGAAAAGAGTATATAGAACTTAATCAAGATAGGGAAAAATGGAAGGCCTGTGTTGCTGCAGCCATGAACCTTCGGGTTTAAGAAGGCTAGAGTTAGTTAGTTAGTTAGTGGTTAGAATGTTTGATAGTAAGCAACACTGCCTGCTGGTGCTGCTTTCCGAATCTTTACTTCGGCTGTACCGCCAGACACGATCGCCTATGAACCTGCATTTCAACTCAAACGAGTGTGCCACTTTTTTGTGAACAGAAGTGTACCATGTTCTAGTGATACATTAACCTTGTCACGAGTATGTCATTGTGTATAATAAACTAGTGGCACCTTGGAGACAGCCAGGGGTAGGGTAAAATATGGCATCTGACACATTAGTGCAAGCAATGGCTAATTGTTAGCAATTATTTGTTGTAACTCACATTACATTTAACAGCTATTGAGAAACACGTGTGAATTCTGTTGAAACATTGTGTCATTGCTTAAATCCACTTTTTGTTGTGTCCAGTGTGTCTGTTGAAAATTGAACTTGCAACCCTTTGATTACTAAGTGACAGGACTACTACTACACCAACGGGGTGGGGGTGGGGGGAGCTCTGCACCGAGTACTGAAAAAATGTAATGAGAACAAATATATTATTATTGTAATAATTTCTGTTGAGCTTAATAATATTTACTCACCTGAGGTAAGGACGTGGTGTGGGATTCGCAACTGCAAACTGGCTCTCGCACACCCAGCTGCTGAGGTCCACAGCAACGC
The DNA here is from genome assembly GCF_977018435.1 of Lepisma saccharinum. Classification (NCBI taxonomy): domain Eukaryota; kingdom Metazoa; phylum Arthropoda; class Insecta; order Zygentoma; family Lepismatidae; genus Lepisma; species Lepisma saccharinum. The sequence goes on along the minus strand of NC_139241.1, from coordinate 63,568,066 downwards.
GCTTTCCCTGCAGTTCCCACAGGGACTTTGTTTCCCCTACAGGGGAAAGGATGGTCCAGAGATCCTTCACTCCCATTCTCCAACAACTGGAAGGTTATAGCAAACTTTTAGCTCTCACAGAAGTAATACAAATATGATTAAGGTAAAGCAATCTCGGAGGTTATGTAATCAGCAGCATGCTCTGGACACCCTTACGCTTCTAGCGACCCCTTGTATTAATTTATTTGAGGCTGAGTGAACACCAGAGCCACTTTATGAGGACAATGTCAGAAAAATTTCAACCTTAGATCATCCACCTCAAAAATCAAACCGACTGCATGGCAATCAGGCCACTGTGGCTCCATCAAGTATGATTACATGGAAAAACAATTATGAACATTAGATTTGCTACGCCCTTGGGGTACATACTTAAATGTTATTTATACCACGGCTACAGATATCTTAATCTCAGGGGATAGGTTCTTTATTCGAGAATTCCACATAAGAAAGTGTTTTATAGCCAAGAGGATATAGTTAAATGCGGATCTATATTCTGAAAACTATACACAATACAGAGAAAATTATAGCGAAGCTTGTATGTACATTGAAATATATATATATATATATATATATATGTTGATTCCAAATTTATGTCGGTTATATTCTTCTTGAAAGGAAATCTTCTTCTTCCTTCTTCTCGTAATTTCTGTAAAAGGCTTCTTCTTCCTTCCTATCTTTGATTTGGGAAAAGGCTTCTTCTTCTTTTCTTCCTTCTATTTTGGAAAAGACTTCTTCTTCTTTCTGTTTCTGGAAAAGACTTCTTCTTCTTTTCTTCCTTCTATTTTGGGAAAAGGCTTCTTCTCCTTTCCTTCTTCTAAATTTGGAGAAGGCTTATTCTTCTTTTCTTTCTTCTATTTTTGGAAAATACTTCTTCTTCTATTCTTCTTTCTATTTAGGAAAAGGATTATTCTTCTTTCTAATTTTTGAGAAGGCTTATTCTTCTAATTTATTGTCTTTCCTTTTAAAGCGTAATCTTATTTATTACATATATGCGCTCGCTTTTCCCGTTTCTTTGGCAAACGATACAAGCTATACTTATAGAAAGAGTAGGGTCGACTAAACTGACAGTAGTGCCACCTCCTATGTAACGACCAAAAGGGGGATAGCACAGGATCGCTAACAGCAAGCGCTGCCTATGGCCCAGTGCATCTAATAAGAAGCACAACCGTAAGTGCTCCGGGGCATCTAATTTGGACACAGCGCCACCGAGGGACGGACTAATACAAAAGCTGATGATATTCTCCTCGTCAGAAGATCAAAAAGGAGAAAGAGATACATTTCTGAATTCATTTGCTCACTTATTAACTTTCCTAATTGTTTCTATATTCTTAATTATCTTCATTTGCTATATACAACATTTTTTATTCACTCCTTCTGTAATTTTTATACTCTTCTTTTATATATCTTGCATTTACTATAATATATATAATCGCTCTTCTCCGCTCCTAGTTTATACAATGAGCTCTGCTCTTCTTTATATGGCGTGCTGCCATCTATCGTCGCTCTAGGGAAACATTTCTTCCTAGCATTTTTCATTGTGTCGTTGGAAGTGGCACGTGACACAATATCCCCCTCCTTGAGGATGAAAAATTTCTGTATTGGAAAAAATATTTTGGAAATAGATAAATTTTCCACTTTCTCTACATCTCATTGGACTCTTCTCATTGGCTCTGATTTCTACTGCTTACATTCCTTTTCACTATCTCTGTGCAATTATATCTCCTGGCATGCAGCATTTTTCCTCATCTCTCTATTTCTCTCTTCTTTCTATTTTTGTTTCTAGATATCTTATCACCATGTTCCGGAAATATTTGTGACCTCTCAAGTCATTTTTAAATACTAAAATATAATTCTTCAATAGTTCATCTCCTGCAAGTCTGCTTGTCTAATCTCTCCAAGATAGTCTTTACCTGACGATGTCCTGCCAAAATAGTAATTTTCGTTTCACCCTTTTCTTATTTCAGCAATCTCTCTACAGATTATCAGTTAGCTCAGATTTTTCCGTTTCAAAGAACTCTCTCTCTTCTCTAAGTTGACCCTCTACGTGTTTCTATCAGCTACAATAATTCTTCACATCAGCCTTAATTTCATATCAGCATGTATCTAGACAGTGGTCAGAAGTAGCGAGCTACTTGTAGCGTCACTACTGTAGCTAGCTACAAAATTTGTAGCTGTAGCTGTAGCGACGCTACATTTTGAAAATTGTAGTTGTAGCGGTAGCGAAGCTACAAAATTCCTGTAGTTGTAGCGAAAATTTCGCTACACTTACATTTTTTCTCAGCATTTTGAGGTGAATTTTGAATGTGGCAACAGCGTCAGAAAAAATCGACAATAACCCTTAATTTTGCAGGGGGTTCATAAAGACAGTCTATTACATGGAGATACAGATTATTTAGTTTGTAGATTATAGATATCTGTGTAATTTATTTAATTAGTATCTGAATAATTCAGATATCCAGATAACTAACTGACATACGTATATGAATATATTCCCGCTAACAGCTACGTTTTTTTTAGCTGCATCACAATTTTGGGGAGAAACATGCCTCGTTTGCGTCAGTCCCGAACAAATCCTGTGGATATTCATGGTGTAAGAGACACCAAAATGTCATTAATTGCTGTGTAAGACACAACTTGCAGTGCAAAAACGAGCGATGGATTTTCCACTGCACTGACAAGGGAATAGTGCCAGCAATAAATGGCTCAGTACACTAACAGCATTGATCATCGTCAGTATATAGGATCCCACCAGCAAGAAATTATTGTTACAAGAATGATAGAGTTTCTGGAATTACAATTATTTTCGCGATAGTATTTGTTCACAAATTTTAAAATTACAATACGTTTAGAACACTCAAGTTTACACGACAGTTTCCTCAATAATTTTATCATATTGCAAAAAGTATGTACGGTTATTGACTTTCCTGCAGAAACGACAATTTTCTTTAGTTAATATACATAGTTTTCAAATTTATGTATTTCTCCTATTTTTGCATCACTTTTCTGGAACTTTTGCTAATCACATCATCATCATCATCATCCTTCACTGTTTCCTGCCTCTGGCTGGGTCGACATAGAAGTCAAGCATCTCCATTTTTTCCTGGTCTTTCACCACTCCTCTCTTCTCCTAACACTCTCCGCTATCTGCACTTTCCACTGACATCTTGGTCTCCCCCTTGGCCTTATTCCAACTCCTTGTGCATTGTAAGCTCTTACTGGTAGTCTTTCTGCATCCATCCTCTTCATGTGTCCGAACCATCTCATCTGTGCCTGATCTATCCTGTCCTGAAGCTTCACCACACCCACTGTCTGTCGGATCTCCTCATTCCTTATTCTATCCCTTATAGGCTTCCCAATACACTTCATAAAAATTTCATCTCCACTGCCTGCATCTTTCTTTTGTCTCTCTCTGTTATTGTCCAAGTCTCTGCTCCATACATAATTATCGGCACATAGTATGTGTTATATATTACCTTCTTGCATTTCATAGGTACAACCCTGTTCCATATTAATCTTTGAATGTTTTGATATAGTCCACCACCCATTTGTCCTCTTCTGTTCACTTCCTCATCTATTCTTCCACTTCTCTCAATCATGACAATGAGGATGAATGGTTTATTTAATTATTCTCTTATCTATAGTCGCTTTCTGCCACTTTCAGCTAATTGTGAGAACGAGGAAGAATGATGAATGATGAGCAGTGTGGGGAATGGAGGAGCAGGAGGATGTCATCCTCCCAACTTGGCGTCTTTCCTAGTTTTTGTTTTCAGTTCATTTTATGCATAGATAAGCTGATTGAGACTGGATCCTAACCACTATGTGCCTCCGCTGGGTACCGAACCTCGGGCCCTTTTGTAGTCAAAGGGCTCCAGGTACTTTTCATTCAAAATGCGGACTTCATATCAGTCTATAAAAAATGATATATTTATTCTGAAGAAAAATATGTTGATGTGAACATAAATACGTAATCCTACCAAATTTTATTTGTGTATAGTTGTAATAATTAATTTGGGTAACACCATAATTGCAATATTCATATATCAAATTTGAATTGATATGCCTGCATAGGTATGGTATTCTCAAAACTATAGTAAAATTAAGTAACTGAAGTAACACTGCTATCAAAATTATCGAATGACTGGAATTATGATAATAAATAACAGAATCTATTTACCAGTAGTAGGGGATTTTTTTAATACCCATATGGTTGTTTTCATTTTTTTTATGCAGAAGTAGCGCAAAAAGTAACGAAGTAGCGAGTAGCGAACAGGAGTAGCGTAGCGAGCTACTTTTTGGTAAATGTAGTTGTAGCTGTAGCGAAGCTACATTTTGGAAGAGTAGCTGTAGCTGTAGTGAAGCTACTTTTAAAATGTAGCATTCTGATCACTGTATCTAGACATATTTATTTTCTGGGATTACAACCCAATTCTCGGAATACAACTCATTCTTTTTTAACTTCTGGGATTACAACCCACTTCTCGGAATACAACCGATTTTTCTTTATCTTCTGAGATTACAACCCATTACTTTTTCACTTTTCTAAATACACGATGACTTATAATCGTCTAAGCTTACAAAGAATTCATTTTACTGATACTCTTTGATCTTCTTTCGTATTGTCTTCTCCTTTTTCCTGAGAGTTTTCTTCGTAATTAACTTCCTTCTGTGCCTAACTGTTCTATCTTCTTTGTTCTTCTGTTCGTACAATTGAAAAGTTTACTTCCATTTTCCATATTACTTTCTTTGGCATCTTTCCTTTTACAGATTTGATCTTCCACTATCGGCCTCCTTGTTCAATGGAGTGGTGACTTAAATTAGCAGTCATTATTCTTTCTTAAGATATAACTTGCAAAATAGATTTTCCTCCAACGGTGGGTATTATATATCTTTTTACAGGAACTAACACTAAAGAACTAAAATTTTCTTCTTTCAAATAGATCATTAATATTTGCCCAAACTAATAATTCCACGAATTTTTCTTCTGGTGAACTGGAACCCTTTCAGACACTTTATTAATTCTAGAAACGTTCGCTTGCCAGTCTATAAAACTTAACATCTCCTTCCTTTGCACTATTCAGTCTTATTTGTTCCTTCCGATTCTTTCAAATACTCGTTGCTTGTCATTATCTTGTTTTCTTTTTCTCTTCCTCTTTTTCTTCTATTTTCTTTTCTATTCTTCTCAAGATCCTTCTTCCTCCTCTTCCAACTTTCTTCCAGTAAAGAAATTACTTTCATTTCTCTCTTCTTCCAATCTGGTTTCTGCCAAGACTTCTTCTTATGTTCTACATCTTCATCAAATGCATGCTCTCCTTGTCTTTTCCGTTTCGTCTTTTTCTTCCTTCTCCTTGGCGAAGTAGCATCAAAATCTATTTGATCTATGTCGACCCTTTTTAGCATATTATTAACTTTCTTCAGGTTCTTTTCTATTTTTAATTTCTTTATCTTCTTCTTCTTCCATGTCTTTACGTGAATATATCTAAATCTCATTTTACTTTTATTCCTTCTTTGTTTACATCTTCGGTTATGTGTATGCTTCTTTTCTTCCTCCGTCAGAGACTCGTCACTAGAACTTTCTTCTTTCATCTTCATTTTGACATGGATTTCTTCATCATTACGTTGACAACTAAATGTTTCATCTCTTTCTATTCCTCTTTCATCTTCTTCTATTTTCTTATCTTCCTCTTCTTTGACCTCTTTAAGTTCCTGAGTGTTTTCTTCTCGTAACTTTATAGCTACTTCTTCTATCTTGCTGTAATGCTCGTCATTGGAAACTTTCCTCTTTCATCTTCCAACTTCTATCTTCTATAAGGACCTTCGCTTCTTCTATCTTGTCTTCGTTTTCTGCTATTCTGGAAACATCTACTTCTGTCTTGCTGTCATTTTCTTCTGTTCTTGAAACAGCTATTTCTGTGTGAGAATCGCTTTCCCCAATTTTCCTTTCCGGACTTTCATTTCTTTGTTCATTTTCTTCTCTAATCTCTGAAACCTCATCTTCGCTTCTTCTATTCATATCTAAACTCGTACTCTTGATTGACAGCATTGTTTCCTCTATTTTTCCTTCCCTTTTGTCAAACATCTCGTCTAACTTTCTTTCTAATCTTCTGGTATTTTCTTCCATCTGTGTTTTTAATTTTCTATTATTCTCATCTATCTCTTCTTCGAGTCTTCTATTATTCTCTTTTGCTTCTCTGCTATTCTCATCTGACTTTCTTTCTAATCTTCTACTATTTTCATCTATCTTCTCTTCTATCTTCATTGATAACTTCTGGAGCATTTCTATCATGTTCACCTCTTCCGTCTTATTTCCTTTTTCCTTCATTTTCTCTTCTTCCTTTTCCCTTTTCTTCTCTTCTTCTTCATTTATTCTTTCTTCCTTCAATTTTTGCATACATAATCTCCTCTTTTACTTATTCCTATGTACTTTTCTCTTCTTATCTTCTCGCATGTCCAATGTTTCATTTCTTTGAATGACCTGCATAGGATAGTTTCTTCCTCATTTCTCTCTTTTCCACAGCAGATTAATATTTCCTTTCTGTCTTCCATTTCCTCCATTATAGTTTCTCTGTTCTCACCTTCAATTTTATTCTCTTCCTCCATTTTGGCTTTCTTATTCACGATTCTACCAGCCCCACGTTCGGCGCCACTATGCTACGCCCTTGGGGTACGTACTTACATGTTATTTATACCACGGCTACAGATATCTTAATCTCAGGGGATAGGTTCTTTATTCGAGAATTCCACATAAGAAAGTGTTTTATAGCCAAGAGGATATAGTTAAATGCGGATCTATATTCTGAAAACTATACACAATACAGAGAAAATATATAGCGAAGTTTGTATGTACATTGAAATATATATATATATATATATATATATATATATATGTTGATTCCAAATTTACGTCGGTTATATTCTTCTTGAAAGGAAATCTTCTTCTTCCTTCTTCTCGTAATTTCTGTAAAAGGCTTCTTCCTTCCTATCTTTGATTTGGGAAAAGGCTGCTTCTTCTTTTCTTCCTTCTATTTTGGAAAATACTTCTTCTTCTTTCTGTTTTTGGAAAAGACCTTCTTCTTTTTCTTCCTTCTATTTTGGGAAAAGACTTCTTCTTCTTTCCCTTCTTCTAATTTTGGAGAAGGCTTATTCTTCTTTTTTCTTTCTTCTATTTTTGGAAAAGACTACTTCTTCTTTTCTTCTTTCTATTTAGGAAAAGGCTTCTTCTTCCTTCTAATTTTTGAGAAGGCTTATTCTTCTTTTCTTTCTTCTAATTTATTGTCTTTCCTTTTAAAGCGTAATCTTATTTATTACATATATGTGCTCGCTTTTCCCGTTTCTTTGGCAAACGATACAAGCTATACTTATAGAAAGAGTAGGGTCGACTAGACTGACAGTAGTGCCACCTCCTATGTAACGACCAAAAGGGGGATAGCACAGGATCGCTAACAGCAAGCACTGCCTATGGCCCAGTGCGTCTAATAAGAAGCGCAACGGTAAGTGCTCCGGGGCGTCTAATTTGGACACAGCGCCACCGAGGGACGGACAAATACAAAAGCTGACAATATTCTCCTCATCAGAAGATCATAAAGGAGAAAGAGATACACTTCTGAATTCATTTGCTCAATTATTAACTTTCCTAATTGTTTCATATGCGAGCATATTCTTAATTATCTTCATTTGCTATATACAACATTTTATTCACTCCTTCTATAATTTTTATACTCTTCTTTTATATATTTTGCATTTACTATAATATATATAATCGGTCTTCTCCGCTCCTAGTTTATACAATGAGCTCTGCTCTTCTTTATATGGCGTGCTGCCATCTATCGTCGCTCTAGGGAAACATTTCTTCCTAGCATTTTTCATTGTGTCGTCGGAAGTGGCACGTGACAGATTTTGTGATTTCATTTGCTTTTTTTTAATTTGCTTTTTGTGCCACTTTTGGCTAATATGCGAAGATGGGGATGAGTAATGAAATTGATGAATGGATACTCACAAATATCCATGCCCAGGCCAGTATTCGAACCCGGGACCCCTTGCAATTATGAACATTAGAAAAAAGTGAATCACATTATTTGCCCCTAGAAGTAAAGTAACGAACTATTCTGGTTGTAAGCAACTAATCAGCAAAGGATGAAAAAGTACCCTTATGAACCAATCATCTTCACCCATGCCCCAATGGCACAGTGGTAGCATCTTCAACTTGTAATCAAGGGGTCCCGGGTTTTATACCCGGTGGAGGCTCATAGTGGTTCGGATCCCACTTTAAACTGTAGGTCCAGTCCCGATTAGCCTTACTGTGCATAAAGTGGACTTAAAACACCAACTCAATCAATCAATTAATCATAAACTACAAGAGTAATGAAGAAAAAATTGATAGGCTGATACACCTACCAAAGAATAATGGAACACAACTAAAATGAACTTGATGTCTGGCCATGAGAGGCAACAATTCATTACATCTCACTAACAACATCTACTTATCTGCACTATTTGACTCTCTTTGCACTTACATGTCTAGTTGGTTACAGAGTGTAGCACTGAGTTGTCTACTTCATTGATTTGTTGTCACATAGTGGAGTCTGCACCGCTTGCACTATGTTCTGGAGTAGCATATGGTCACGTGGTACATGCTAACCAATTAAGTAAATGTAATTATGTGGAAAACAGCAGGCACACATTTCTTGAATCTTCTGAACTTGAACACAGAATTTACTTGGTTGAACACAATTTCCTTGCACCACCCTGACACCAGAATACAACTGCACTACACCTAGTGTCAACAAATGAAGCTAAATAGATGAGGCTATTGTCCTAGAAAGTAAGAAATGTGAAGCTCTAACATTTCCTACAACTGAAAACCTAGCAAATGGTAATTTATCATGACATTAAATTATATGACTGGCCTGGCTGCCCATCAGTGAGAGAAAAAAATCACCAATAGACATTATACTGACTTATTTGTAACAAATAACAGCAAAAATATATTTTGTGCATAAATACCAATAAGATATTTTTTTAAAAATAATCTCGATTTGCCTATTCAGCGAACTGTGCATACTACAAAGATAAAATATCCTGTAATTAAATTACATACGAATCCTCATTCTGTAGATCGTTAAAAAATCTGTACGCAATAAACTGTGGATATCCCAATGTTCTTAATACAATCTATGGATCATATGGTAGATACATAGTAAATGCAGCTGCAACTTGTCTACACTCTAACACGGTAGGGTCATGCGTTGGCCATAGATGAAATCTTATCTAGTGCATTTGATAGATAATATCCAATTATGCATAAGATTTATAGCTAATATACACTAAAACAACACAAAAATCATTGCTTCAAATTTTAAATAGATGTACAATGAAAATGAAATAAGCAATAAGTATTCAAGCTACACGAAGAATTTTCTTCAGGCTAATTTTTGACAATGTTAAAAACACTGTTCTAAGTGCCAAATCAAAAAGCACAAATGATGCATTATGCCTGTTCAGTATGTTCTTACCCAGGGGTACCCATCCCCCAAAGGCCAATGGCACAATCCCCCCAAAATCATGTCATGCGTCCCCCAAATCATATCATGTGTCTCCCCACACCCCAAAAATCATATCATTCGTGCCCTCAAACCACATTGTAATCCCCACAGAGTATTTAATTACGACAGTGTGTCTACCGAAAGTAACTTTTCTCTCAGCTTTACTGAACACACTTTCCCTGCCCCTCCTCCATAAACAGGGGTGCCCATCACTCAAGACTGCCCCGAAAATCGTTCATCATAATTCCCACAAAATATGTTTGTTGAATACATAATAAATGATGTTTATTTGAATGAAATACCATGTTAAACTGCCCATAGTTTTTCTATTGTTCGATTTTCAAAAAAACTTAAAGCTAGCACATTGATTGTGAGGGTTTATAAAACTCACAATTTGAGATTTGAGTTTTTAACACAAACTGTTCCACAACTTAAGATAAAGATAGAAAATTCAACCTTGGCAAACCAAATAACACGCTCCAGCTGCATGACCGATTCTATTTTGCGAGACATTACAGAAACCTAGCTAGAAATTCTCAAGCTCAGGGCAAAAACATAATACGTTTTTTCTTTCAAAGAACTCATCGCCCCCCACCTCCCCCCACGTTTTCTTGTGGTAAATATATTTTAATAACTCATAACAATAATGAAGTGGATATTATCTTCAGTGCAAATCTAACTTGTTAAAGTAAAAGTTTCTGTGACATGAAGTTAGAAATATGGATTCGATATATTTTTGTTTCAAATGATGCACCTGTTTTAAATTAAGCAGTATACTAACCAAAACATTATATCTTAAGAAATTATGTTATTAATTAACATTGTGAATATCACATGTCTTGTAATGCAGCTAGAGCATAAAACTTCACATTCACTTTAGTAATGCGCCAAACAAGCATATATGCAACACACTAATGCGAGCGAAACGAGCAAGAAAATTTTTACATCCATTTCATTGCAGGCTTTCAAGAATATTAATTTAATGGGGGTGTCTATACTTTTTTTTTAGGATCCCGGGATATTTAGTCTTTTCCAGCTTCTCTTTTGGCATGTCCGGGTCGAAAACATGTAGATACCATATCGCTAAATACAGTCTCCAAAATTTAATGTTCGAACTCTCTCTCCACTACAGAAATTTCTTGACAAACTGAAATTTAACACTTTATCAAGAGCTTCCTATCTCCCCCTATAAATTTCATACTCAATCCTCCTACAAAAATTTCCATGCCAATTTTACACTTACTGTTGATATTGAAGAGTGGATATTGCCTCCTCCAAAAAATTAATTCCCAGTCTCCACACCAGAATTTTTGCAACAGTATAAGACAACAGTAATACACAAGAACTGGATACCCCCTCAATTTAATGTTCAATCCCCTCTAACTAAAGGGCCTCCCCGATGGCGCAGTGGTAGCGTCCTCACCTTGTAATCAAGGTATCCCGGGTTCGATACCCGGTGGAGGCACATAGTGGTTCGGATCCCACTTTAAGCTGTAGGTCCAGTCCCAATTAGCCTTACTGTGCATAAAGTGGACTTAAAACACCAAATCAATCCAAACCCTCTAACTAAAATAATCTAAGACCTATAATTGGATACTATTCCCCTCCGTTTACTTCAGAACCCCCCCAGAACCCACGTGTCAATTAAGGCCTAATATGTAAGAGTTGGATATTTCTTCCCCCTCCCCCATCGATAATATCGTTGAACACCTTTCTTTCTTCATCTAATGGATTAAATATGATGCATTTAAGGTGTACAATTTTTACATACGAGGGCCAATATTTATATTTTGAGCCTTGGCAACACTGATTGAAGTTAGGCGCGATTTGACGTTTGCATGGAATCGTCTGGCATTATTGACCATAACGTACTTCAAATGTTTTGTCAATAGCTTCATTTGTGTTGTTTATGTTGCCTTGGAGATTGCGCGACAATAATAAAATGGAATTAACTCGTGAACATTTTCGTGCGATGATTTTTTACGATTTTGGAGGTGGATTATCAAGACAAGAGTGCATCGATCAACTTACTTCCACATTTGGCGATGAAGCCCCATCCTTTGCCACTGTGAAACGCTGGTAAAACGAATTTAATCGTGGCCGCCATTCGCTCACCGACGAGATTCGCGAAGGTCGTCCAAAATCAGTTGTTGTTCAAGAAAACATTGATGCTGTGCAAAACCTAATACTGCAAGATCGTCATGTGACATACTGTGAGATTGAGGCAACCATAGGCATTAGTTCCATCAGCATATATAAAATTTTACATGATCATTTAGCTGTGAGAAAGGTATGGTCTCATTGGATCCCACACAATTTGACAAAAACTCAAAAAGACGCTCGCGTCAATTGGTGCAAACAAATGCTCAAATTCCTGTTTTTTCATTGTTAGGCTCAAAATATAAATAGTGACCCTCGTATATTTTTTTAAAAAATATATAAATGTTGAATTTTATATTATTTGAAGGTAAAAATCCCCCCCAAAAAAATCTCGATGGCGTAACCTGCGCCATAATCCCCCGTGGGATTACCTGACATGCAGAGAATTCAATTTATATAGTAAATTCACATCCATAAATCACCACTCAATCAAAACTTGAGCCCACTGCTTTAAAATAATCAATGGGCAATATGGCCATATTGGGAATAAAACCCATAACCTGGAGTGATAAGAACATGCCACAAAAAAGACTAATTATGCTTATTGTTGAAACACATTTGCTATGAATGTCTTGTAATAGTTGTAACTTTTGGTCTGGTAAGGTCGTGCCCCAGGTTGAAACCATCAAGAGATAGTCACCCTACCCAGAAACTAAATACAAGAAAACAAAAATTAATGATATTAGAGAGATGGCAAAGTGACAAACGAGACATGATACATGCCACTTGAGAATGAACCAATTGATAGCATTAATTTACACCATAGCAGCATGCTCTGCTGCACAAGACCAAGGGCTGATTCATTAAAAAGATTGAATATTGACAAAAATTGTTTCTGTTGAGCCTCCTGAGGCTGATATAAGGGGCAGGCTATAACATTCTGTCCAAGATAAGGTCTTGTAAAAATGAATGTGCATTGAGAAAGATACATGCTCTCGAAGTCTGAAACACCATTGCTGTTTGATAGGAAAATCTGTATGCAAAAAAATAATGATAATTGGCGAGAATCAGTGGCATTATTACCTACACCCCCCCCCCCTCCAACAAAAAAAAAACATGCCTTCAATCTAGATTTTTGTTCCTTTTCGTTCTTTTTTGCAATCCGCTGTGATTTAGCCACAAACACTCCTAGCAAAAACTACCACTCATGAGACAGTTACCACGAAAATCCAATGAATAGTGGTCGAGCCTTGTCAATTCTTCATTTGTTTCTTTGTAAATGAGGTGAAAAGGGGAAGAAGAAGAACCACACATTTCTCGGGTCAGTTTGACATTTGTGCAGTAAGCAGACGACAGAATTCTGCACCTGCAGCCAAATTGTGGAAGGGAACTCCAGCTATACGTACTATTGTTGCCAACTTAGTATTTTGGAGCAAGGTTTGTCCAAATCACAAATCGCACCAAGGAACTATATTTTTGTCTATTATCCGACCGGTCTCAGTTGTAGTTCAATTCAGACTTGGCTTTGCAGTCTAGCTCTAGATGTTTCAGAGAAATAGTATCCCATTTTAGGTGGGATTTAGCTCTTTTCTGCCAATCCAATGTAACAACACTGGCCACCTGTGTCAGCAAGCCCGACAGATAACTGGACCCCTGAACAGGCATATGAATAACCCTGTAGCACACTGTCCCAAAGTCATCCCCGCTCTTCCCTTGCATTGGCGCCCTCTCCTCTTGTTACCTCTTCAGGGTAGCGAAAAGTCCTCCCTCTTCGCTTCTGCCGGCTACAGAAAAAATGTTCTCTGCAATATCTACTCGACGGCAACACTATTGGGAATGTACTTTCCTTCAGTAATTAACTATCAGGTTAGATTGCTTGACACAAGATATGGTATTGTAAAAAAAAAATATGGGTAACACTTGCATCTCCGAACAACGGATTTCTTCATTTTTACACAAGAAATTACTTACTGAAATGAGTTTTAGTAGCATTTAGATAGTTCCTGGAGGTATTTTCTTTCCTTTTTGAATATTCTTGAGCGGGAATTCATGTCTGTTTCATGAAAAGTATATCTCCGACACACAATTGCCGTTGTTTTTCTTTCCTTCCTCTACTTGAGACCCGGATGTTCCGCACGTTCGATGACATAATCTCCTGTCAGTGTTTCCAATCAAGCCATTCTTTTGCCAGAACATGGTGGAACGAAATATACATTTGTGACCCGAAATTTTAACTATGTTTGCCTAACCTAACCTTACCGTGAATGGTTTGTGAGGCTATGCATCAATGATTTGCTAGAATGTACAATATAGAGAAAGTCTCCAATTTCGTTAATTTTCGGTATACTAACTAAGTTTGGCCTCCTAATCACTAATCTGTTGTAAAAAACCGGGGGTCACGTCTGGAAATTGTACATTTTGATGAAAAATTGTTTGTTAGCACCAAAAACCATCCACGGGTAGCCCCACAAACCATTGACGTTAGCCCCAAAAACCATCCACGGGTAGCCCCATAAACCATTGTCGTTAGCCCCACGAACCATTCACACGAGGTTAGGTTAGGCCTGTTAGGTTAGGTTCCATTAGCACTCATTTCACCCCTACATTCATCGAATAAATAGGGATTGTACAAGAATTGAACATCATAAATCATTTTCTTGTAAAACAATGGCGTGGTTGGACACAATGACAGGATATTACATTTTTGTTCGTAAAACTACGCATATACACCTATATATATAAAAAATTCAATCGGCTTTTTTCAAATTTTCAGACGTGACCCCCGGTTTCTTTCAACAGATTCGTGATTAGGAGGTCAAAATTAGTTAGTATACCGAAAATTAACAAAATTGGAGACTTTCTCTATACTGTAAATTCGCTCCCAATGATTTTTGGGGCTATGCGTGAATGGTGTGTGGGCATTATTTGGTTAACGAGGTTGGAAACACTGTGAACCCACTGATCCATGACACTAGTCAACTTGGCACGCACCATATTGTGTGTTACGGAAGCGAAACAGAAGGGAAAGGTAACAGTTTCATACATCGGAGACACATTTCTTCAATTTTACACAAGAAACTACTTACGGAAATGAGTTTCTCCAAGGTTTACAACGTTTGTCGAGGTATTTTCTTTCATCGTGGAATATAATCTCCCTGTATGCTCCGTATATCTCTTCGAATCTGATTACCATAACCACTTCGCTGAAGCCGGCTATTACAGATTATCACAAGTCACAACAACCATAACCATCATAATTCATGGGTTCTTCATTTGTAATTTTTATGGCATTACTGAGAAAACCCAATACTTACAAGCAATACGTTATTAAATAATAGAACAATTTAAATTCAAACTCTTCACCATATGTAGATGGTTTAACTAATAATTATTTTCATTATTAATTTTCGGAACAACCTAAAATTCCCGACGTTGAATTGCGAGAAGAAATATTTTTCCCTTCGGCATCCTGCTGCTTTGTGTGTAAGTGTAATAAATGGATTTATTTCTAAATGTCGTTGAATACTTTCAAAAATCCGGAATTTTACCATGCTTCATCATTATTCTCAGAAAGAGAAACATGGGAGTTCAACCATTCTAAGAGTTTCGAATTTCCCTCCAAAGTGTCTATCGCCAGTTTGGCATGCCGTTCCAAAGTGGCAACACTGTTTAAATTCTCGCCTGCATTGGCGCCCGTTTTATTGTTTTCGTACACATATGTGAGTGAATCTTGAAGATTCTTTGCGGACGCTTACTACAAGCATATGGTAATACACATTTTATATAAAGATATAATTGTATTTCGAATTCACATACAATTTGCTGTATATTTAAATGTATAATGTATTTTCAATGCTACGTCGGTGATGTTAGCACGAATTTTCAATGCTAGATTTTCCAACATCGTACATTACTTCATGGGCCACATTTCTTCATAATATACTTCCTGCACATTTTCAAAGCATTGGTACACACAATCTTCTTACAATAAAATAATATTGGTAACAGTTCCGAATGTTTAATGATTTTTATCATATTTTATAATAGTACTAGGCAGTGTCTCAGAATAGGCTACTGGAAATGATTATAAGAAATAAGTAGAAGCATGGAGTAACTAAGTAGCACATTGAAAACCTTCACCAAATATTACTTAGCGGAGAAATTCTTTGAAATGTATCTTATGGGGCCAGGCGTTCATGATTTCCGGTCGACTCTGACACGAGTTTTTGCATATTTTCTTGCGAGGCTCGAAGGGAGTTTGTGCTAGAGACCAGATATTACGCGATCAGGTGTTGAAGTAATTAGGGACGTTTGTTTAATGCTAAGAACCCTAGGTACTACTTCCGTATAGTGGAAACACCTAGAAATCATTTCTTTCGCACTTTTTTACATTGCTAACGTAAAATTCTACATTGCGAAACATTTCTTTGGGTGTAATAATGAATTTCTAATGAAAATAATGTCTATTTTTTTAAATTTACGAGTACTCACTGTTTTTCCGGTTCTGTAACACGCAATGTGACGATAGCGTACTGGTTCATCGCGCGTTGTGGCAGTGTTTTGTCGATTTGGAGTGTATGCAGTGTTTCCAACCTTCTTCACCAAAAAATACCTAATTTCGTGGCCGGATTTGAAATTATGCTAATACCTTGTTAGACTCACAAACCATTGGCGTTAACCCCACAAACCATCGACGTTAGCCCCACAAACCCTTTCCAGTAAATTTCTTATATTGGACAAACGGCTCAAATTTGCTACTTCATTTAATTTGAATATTCGTACTTACGTATTCTGCATTGAGAAACATTGTTGAAGGTGGCATTTCACGGAAATAAGGGCCCAAGTTCCTTTTGTTTTATTGCGATTTCATCATGCTACGAATGCAATTTTTACATGGTTCGATTTCGATTTATGTCTGTTAACACGTGCTGCAAAGTTTTAGCGATCACTTAATATTTTGTTCAATATATATTAACGTGGTTAGGTTAGGCATGTTAGGTTTGGTTCCCTTAGCATTAAATTAAGTCCTGAAATGCTTTCTACTAAGGTTCCAATTTACTTCTACATTCATTCCCACGCTTCTACGATATTTACTGTCGCTTGTCGACTGAGAATATGTTGTCCATGAGAAGTGCGTAAGGTAATTTTCAAGTTGTTTTTTTCAACATAAATAACTTTTTTTTAGTCCAAACAGCGCTAGTTACTTTAAGGAAGGTTCAAATTTCATGTGACAATGATTTCCAAAATTCTACGATAATTAGTCTTTGTGCTAGGAGAAATCATAAAACAATCGGAACCGTTACCGAAATAAGCTCTATTTGCGACATATCGAGTAACTTTTCTTTGTTTCTTTTTGCCTTTGGTAACATGCAAAATGGCGGTCACAGTTTTACTACCGCACTCGGCATGCAGTGTTTCCACTCCACTACACCCAAAAATACTTACGTAGCCCCATAAACCATTTATACATAGGCCACAAATCATTTCCGGCAAGGTTAGGTTAGGTTGGGTCATGTTTAGGTTACAATAGTTAAAAATTGGTTTAGGAAAAGAAATGCGGGTACTTGTTTACTATCCTTCGGACACATTTATTTCTTTGTACAGAAGAAACTACTTACCGTAATAAGTTCCTGTAGCATTGTCGAACATCCGGAAGGTGTTTTGTGTGATGTGGGAATGTTTCATAGCTGAAATTCATGTTGTTCGTTGAAAATTAATTCTCCAATGGAGAATAGCTAGCCCCACGAACCATTGGCAAGTGGATAGGTTAGTTCTGTTAGGTTAGGAAACATAGTTAAAATTTGGTGTCGTGTTAGTATCAGGATCTAGATATTGGAAATAATTGCAAACTATTGGTGCTAGCCCCACGAACCATTGACGTATGGTTAGGTTAGTTCGGTTAGGTTAGGAAACATAGTTCAAATTTCATCAACACAATGTTGATACACCTTCAGGAATGTTCCGCGAAGCAGATATGTAAGTACAAATGTCAAAAATTGACGAAACGAAAAAATTAGAGGTGTCTGAAGGATAGTAAATTTTTACCGAAATGCGTAACCCCACCCACCATTCTCGCATAGCCCCACAAACCATTTTCGGAAACATACCTTCTTCAGTTACAAAAACACGTGTTTGGAAACACTGACCCATGATTACCTCATCACACACAGGCAACATCCAACTGGAAGGAAATGGATGCAACAGCTTTCATGCATTGGCCACACATTTATATCGAAAAATAAATGATTTACCTGCAAAATTCAATGAACAATGTGAGAAAGCACTTCCCCAAACTTCCACAACTATAAAGAAACTGCATTCGGTAAGTAATTTCTCCTGTAAATTTGAAGAAATCTGTTTGTCTGATATAAGAAATTTACCCCACCTAACCTAACAACAAAAGGATTAAGGATGTTTTTATTAATAGTAAGAGGTCTAAACGTGACCCACCTAACCTAACAACAAAGGTACTTAGCAACGAATGGATGATATTCAATTTGATGTCAGTGGCGCAGGTCGATGGGAAATTTGCTGAAATAACGTGTTTCGGCAAGCGGGAGCAAACTTGGAGCAAGACAAATGTTATGTGCATGGAAATACACCCGCTGTTTAACACTTGGTGGTCTTATTGAAGTGGGGATTTTATAATTAAGTTTCCCCATGGTGAATTAATGTGTTGTGTGTGCATGTCTGTGTGCAATTGTTTGTGTATTAATTGTGAAGAATGATTATAGCTTTATGTCGTTTCAATGTCTCTTGTCACTGCATTTTTTTAAAAAAATACACAATTTTCCACTTTGGAACATCTCTCTCACTGGGCATTTCCACAAGTTGAAGTTAGTTTGTAATTTATTTTTATGCTCGGATGGACTAATCGGTTGTCGACCTACAGATAAAAATGTGCTTCCACCAGATAACGGACTCCATACCCCTCGATTACAAGGTGTCAGCATTAGCCCCTACACTATTGAAGAGGCCCTATTTTCACAACAGACAGGCTCCCTAGTCCTATATTTCTTTTGGACATTGCCTGCCTTTATACGTTTGTTTGTGGTAAATAACATCTTTGGTCATTGTTACGAGACTAAGCAAAATGCGAAGGACTAAATTTAGAATAATTGTTATATTTGTGTCTTAAATAACACTGCAACTGCAATACTTATCAAGTGTGTTTACAACACGATCTGAAACGCTTGCTCAAATCATGATAGTGGACGTGATTTTGTGCAACGAATTTTGGGGCAAGCTGTTTGCGGAATATATCATCCATTAGTCTCATCCTACATGCATGACTTAGATGGCGAGAGCGCAAAAGAGGCATTGATTACTTTAATTCCATTCATGGCAGTGTTTCATGACAACATAACTACAAATTACTAACAAAAATGAAGTTGGGAAGGGTGTAACATGACAGGTTTGAGAGGTACGGGGAGATCAGGGAGCCAATTATTCCTGGCAACAAAAGTTAATTTTCATTACTACCAGGGATGTTTCCATTCCCCTGCCGTTTTGGCACGTTATTCCAAATATGATAATTTGATTTTGATATTTTGGTGGTACAAAAACTAAATGTGTTGCATAACAAAAGAAAAGTGCACTAACATGTAGCTACGTGAAAACATGAAAGTCATTGAAGCTTTGGAAACACATTTTTTGTGTGAGGAAATGAGTAATCAATTGCGTAGCTTTGTTTAATATTGTATTTGTAATTATTTTTCATTATAATGTTAATTTATCTCCTCTCAAAAGAAAGTAGATTTCCTTGTAAATATACTTCCTGTTTAGACATCAATCCAGCAATAGATGAACTCCCTGCAGAAAATAAAAAGTTTAATTTGCGAATTGCAAACACATAGCTGTTAGAGCAATAAATATCAAACTGGACTGAAATTTGTTTTCTTATACAATGTACGATACATTTTGTACACTACATTCTCTGTCCAAATACAGTATAATTTCCAATAGACCTATTTTTTTTTCAGGTAAAGTAATTGTGTCACTTCATGCCATAGCGCATCAATTTTGTCTTTATTATGGTAACCAGTGAAGGAATAATCATACAATGGAGGCCTTGCTTGGACAAGGATGATTAGCTTCATTGGATCAAACTCCATTTTTAACCTTGATCGTACCGTCAAACCTACATCAGAGAGTATTTGAACTAGAATACATTTCTCTGTGCCTACATATAATATGTGCTGCGATACAGTGATGAGTCACATGCAGGTAGTTCACTGAGAACAATGTCCGGTGTGAGGCGAACCATAAGAGCCCCATGTTAAATGTTTCCCGGGTCGGTTTGCAACAAAAAGTTACTGGTAGTGTCATGTCGGATCTGGTGCACAGCTGGCCTAAATGATGGCTGCTCGCAAACAAAGAATTACGTAAAAAAAAGGTAAAGTGTTCCCCTGTGCATAGCACCACGCCATGAAGGCGTATAGGGGGTGTGGGGGTAACGCCCCACACTTTCTTGATCCGGTCGTGAGTGGGGGTGATGTGATCAGCATCACGCCCCTGACTGCCTTTACCCCCCAGGTACCCATGTTATTCGACGCTGGGTAGGTGCCGGGGCCGCTTCCACCGTTAGAAAAGTTCCCGGATTTGAACCGGCCGGGGATCGAACCCGGGACCTTTAGCATGGTAGTCAGACGCGTTACCGACTGAGCCACCGCGGCCATAACAAAGAATTACGTAGGGATATATTTAATGGGAAAAAAGTAGAACAGAAAACTTGCAGTAAGTAATCACTAAGACTCTGAATTGTGTGTTAACAGACATAATTAGAAATCGAACCATGTTTTTTTTTTATTTCGATGTGATTTATTTTACTTCGGTTCTTGTGCCACTTTTGGCTAATTTGTGAAGATGGGGATGGGTGATGATATGATGAAATTGATGAATAGACATCACAAAGGTCCATGCCCAAGCCAGGATTCAAACCCGGGACCCAAATGTAAGAAATGTATATGTACAATAATAAATTTGGAACTAAACAATTGGAACCTGCACCATGTTTTGCTGTGTATTTGTCACATTGTTCAGAGCTTTATGGCATGTCTAAGCTGCCTCAGAATCTCATCCTGGTGTTTGAATGCACAGTATAGCATGGGAAAGTATTTTCCACACCTTATATTTGTATGCATAGTATAGCATTGAAAGTAATATTTTTTTTCACAAATAAAAACCCAGGCTTTTGTACAGGCAACGTGAAATATAAGTGCAAGGACTATCAAATAGAGAATGTGTACATTTCACATATGACAGCAGTCAAGGTGCCGGCCTTGTTATCGCTTCTCTGTGGTTTGAAATTGGGCCATTTAAAGACAAACTTTTCCAATAGTGGCACCACCATAATTATATCCTTGAGAATTTCATTCAGCATTTGGTTGCCCTAAGCTTTACATTTTAGCACGATGGAATTATTCAAGTGGTATTTTCATCAAAGTGAAGAGTTTCTCATCTAATCGATAATAAAAATGAAATTCTTATGAAGCTAAGAATTAATATATTAAATCTCTCAGCAGCATAGCTTAAATGGGATAAATACCATTGTTTATGCTGGGTGGTAATCTCATTGTCATATGTGTGCCTGTTGTGTATTATATGAATTCACTATGCATACATGCATATGCTTTGTTTCCAATTGTGTAATGAGTTTTGCACCCAGGGAGGATGAGGAATACTGGATTTTATTGTAGAAGTAAATTTCAAGTTCAAAGAAACTAATTTGTGCATTTTAAATATACAAGAAATGTTAATTTACTAGCATTTATGTTGTGAAAAGTAGGTTGTGCTTGTAAAAACTGTCTGAAGCATTCATATAAAATGGAACATGTTGCATACACATGCAGGAGACAAATGAAAGTATATACTTAAGTAATTACACTTAATGAACCTAACCTACTAAAACATATAAATAGTTACACTATTCATGAAGGAGTATGGAATCTGTCATGCCCAACCTACTCACATAAACAAGTCGGAAATTTCATTCTGTAAAAAAAATGCAGTAAGTAATCAGAAAACCTGTTTAGTATGTTCTTATGGACGTGTGTAAAATTAGATCAGTAGAAAGCATGTGCATATACTAACATATTATCGGAATTACACAGTTGGGATCCACTATGTTATAAAGATTAAGTTAATCTATTCATTTTTGCTTTCAGACCTGCATAAACTGAAACATGAGGTGGGTGGACCTGGACGAAGAAGATGCTGAGCTGTTTGGCCAGCAGATCAACCGCTCGCTATACAAATACTACACTCACCACACTGAGGACTTCTCCCAAATGTGTGAGGAGCAGGTATGAATAATGTTTTCCATTTCTCCTAATGATTAAGAGCAAAATTGATGGAAAGACCGCATACTTACATGTTGTTTCTTTTAACATTACTGCAAGCTCACTTTGATATGATGGTAAAGCATTGAAAATCAAAATATATTATATATAATATGCAGTGGAACCTCTATTTTACGTATTTCAGGGAACCAAGCTGGAAAAGCTTAAAACTTAAATATTGCCATTGAAATTGGTTAAAAAAAATTATCACCAAGTGTGTCAGGATTTGGAAATTTCATCCTTTGTCGCTTCAGTAGCTCACATGTGTACAGGCCCGTAGCTAGAGGGGGGGCAGGGGGGCAACTGCCCCCCCTGGAGAGCCTGCTTTGCCCCCCCTGTGAAAAATATAGAACACATACCTACCTGGAATTCTCACTAATCTTTACAATTATATCCTCTATTACTCTAGCAACATAACAAAGCCACTTATTGATTTTGTGATTTATTGAGGTGTGTGGGATTCCGAATAATGTCGTACTAGGATTAGGGGGGAAATCTCCCTGATTCAGACTTCGGGAAATGGTTTCGTAACTTTCAGTATCTAGAACAGTTGTGACATTTTGAGTAGTCTTGTATTAAAGGTGCCTAATGTGTTTGGATGTTTTTCTTGGATGTGTTGCTATGAAGTTTGAAGTTTGTTTCCCAAGTCTACCATTTGGTAATAGTGATTCATGCAGTAGAGAGAGGGAATGGAAATTTAATTTTTGTTACTTAGCGTTGCTTTTCTGTCACTTCTAGCTAATCGCCACAATGAGTGATGACGTGAAATTGATAAAGAGGCAATGACAAACAGTGCCGCAACCACACGGGGCAGGGGGCATTATCCCCCTCAAACTTGAACGGAAGTCTTTCTGGGGGGGCAAACATTTCAGTAAAAAAGAACAAGACTAGCAGAATCTAAGAATAGCAGGACAAATGGATACTCAAGATGGAATTTGTTTTTCTTCCAGACGGACAAGGGAACTCGCGGGGGGCAGAGAGGGTAAATTGCCCCCTTTGATTTCAAATTTTCGCAAAATTTCCTTGCTCGCTTCGCTCGCAATGTTTGTTATTCTTATAGTCCAAGTTCAGAGTCATAGCTATGGGGCCAAAACGGTCTAAATAAAATAAAAAATGTGTTAAAGAAAATGCCATGGCGCCATTCTATGACTGGCAGACATCAGTATCAGCATAAAAAAACTGATATTTCAGGTTTGTAAGCTTTTGTTCATCAAGTGGTGGCGATAAGCGGCCCACAGACCTCGTGCCGCGGGGATGGGGTATGGCGAACCAGGCCCCTTGTATTGTTTGGTTTCATACCATACTATTATTAATGTAAAGAGGATACATAATTTATCTCTATGAATCTTAATATGAAATATTAATGATGACAATGTCATCCAAGAAGTCATTGATCAATTAAGGGATCCCTATTTGTTTGTCAGGTGTGAAACACATGTATTTCAACAACAAAATAATACAATTCACACAATATTTTGCAAAATAGTTAACGTCATTAGTAGGCAAACATTGTCTGTAGTGATGCAAGAGTCTCCCCTTTGAAGCAAGTAGAATCCGTGGTGGACTAAGGGACCCATGTTTTAATGTTTTAGCAAGTACAAAAAAAGAAAAAAATACAAATTTTTGCACAATTATCAAAATGTAGATTATATGTAACCATTATTATTTTATTAATGCAATTTTTCTTGCATAACACAACACAATGGTGTTGTTGGATTCTCATTAGATTCCTTTGTGCGTAAATTTTTTTCATACCCGAAACTAGAGGGAAACATTATGAAGTACGATTTATAAAGGAAAAGGACTCCCTTAATCAGCTCTGCAGAGGCGCTCAAAGCTGTTGGTATATATTAATAGTCTATTAACATTATCGACCTGTAAATATCAAATAGATACAGTCCCTCCCGACTAGACTTTACCTTTGTATTCTTTGGCAGTCCGGAAAGATCATTATCGAAATATTGTTATTTGATGTTGCTCGAACTTTTTTGTTCGTTGCAGTTTCAAGATATCATCCCTTTCCTGTTACTTATAGCTTTTGGGGGAGGGGGGCAAGTGCCTATGTGCACCCTCCTATATTTGCCAATGCGACACAATATATTAAAAATTTGCCCCCTCTGGGATTGACTTCGCCCCCCCTACTAAGAATTCCTGGCTACGGGCCTGCATGTGTAGTGTAGTTCAGGGTCACATTGAGTATGTAAGCGATTTTCACTCATTGAGCAGAAACACTTGCACAACTTTCCAAAACCACAGTGTATATTTGGAATAAACAACACTTTCATTTTAATACAATCATATCGCAAGCAGCTAATCACAAATACTTCTTCATTTGCTGCCATCTGAAGTGCAAAAAACTATAAACCTGTGGTGAAAGTAAAATTTTATATATGTGAAACTTAAAATAGTAGTTGCAAATTTTACCCTATTTTCTTAGTAAATAGAACAACATTTTAAAATTGTATTATTTCCGTAAAGCATGATTTTTTTTACTCCTTCACACACCACTTTTGGTTATCATAAACCCATGACAACAATCAAATTACTGATGACATACTTTAAAACTTGTATATCAATACCAAATAAATATCTCTAATATTATGTGAGCTACAGGTATGTTCCAAAAGTCCCCTTCAAAATTTGGCAGAGTGGTTAGCACATGTGCAACACCATCACTTATCCTTCGTCAATTTCATCATGGCATCACTTAACACAATTGTCGTGATTAGCCACAAGTGGCAGAACAGGGACGCTAAATAACAAAAAATCAAATCCAACCACCTTCAAAATTTTCACTTACCTATATTGTAAGGGATAAATAAACAATTATTTTATTTATATTGACAAAATCCCCTACTGAATGATCCCAGAACACTTTGCTGGAACAAAGAACATGTTCAGGTTTATATTAAACTGTTTCTTTTTGCTTTTATTTATTCAATTTTGTGTATAACTGCAATTTGAATACAATGCTTATTGTAGTAATGGTACAATGTTTTCAAATATTTCAGTGTGAATTCTTCTGGATCGCCTTGTGCGTTAACCTTCGCTCACACCTGCATAAAAGAGGCCACATAACAGGTGCCTACTTGTCAGAAGACACAGAAAATGCCTTCATCAATATTTTGAAAATCCTCACAAGGAGAAAGTAAGTCACGATTAAATATATTTTATAGTTAAATCCGTAGCTTCGTTTCATTTATAGTCTGTCCTTTTTTTTCCTGGCAGTTCACAACTTGATTGATTGATTTGGTGTTTTAAGTCCAATTTATGCACAGTAAGACTAATCGGGACTGGGCCTACAGTTTAATGTGGGATCCAAACCATTATGTGCCTCCACCAGGTATCGAACCCGGGACCCCTTGATTGCAAGGCAACGACGCTGCCACTGCGCCATCAGGGAGGCCCTGGCAGTTCACAACTGTACACCATACTGGCACCTTCTAATAAGTGGGGATTAATAACATTATTTTAATGAAAGAAATGTTCATCTGTGTGCATGTGTAGCTATCGGGATAGACGATAATTTATGAAGATACCAGAAAATTTTTTGAATAGTTCTTATGATGCACACAATAACGAACCAACTTGAAGAGTAGTTGAACCTTTCTTCCCAGGAAAAATATGTACTGGTTATAGTATATCTTTTTTTTAAAATTTCTACTTTTACTTTCTATGAAGTTTTGGAGTAACATGTGTGTTCTATTTTCCTCTTACAGGGCTGCAGAAATCCATTCTCTGGTGAAGAACGTGGTGAGCGTGTCTCGTTTCAATCAACTTATGAGGAACATTTCATTAGCAGTCAGTAAGTGACCATTTATCAGTTTTTTTAAATAATTATATCATAAGATTTATCAGGAGTAAGGGACACACATAAACGACCATTGCAGGATGTAGTTTGGACAACCCTGTTTTATGGCATGTTTCAGAAACATTCCATTAAAATTCATTTACACCATTTTGATATTGTAAGTTCAATTTTTTTTTCACCTTGTACTAATGGAAAATAAGTTTTCCTGGAGGATATTTTGGGAAGCTGAAACTGATAACCCGTATAAAAAATCCAATCTTTAAAATTAAGGCCTTGCACTACAGGTATTAATAGTATTAGGCGCATCCAGAAAGTAAGTTTCCCACTCGCCCACAGGTGACAGGGCATGCGTATTGAAACCGGTTTTGCACATGCGTGAGAGGCACATGCCCTGGCTAGTGAATGTCCTAGAAGAAGCCTCCCGAAAGTTCTCAGTAGCATCGCAGCAGTGATGAAACATGGCAGCTTTTATTCCATCTCCCGCTACATGCAAGGTTCATTCGGTGATCAAGTTCTTGAACGCACAAAACATACTGCCGATCGAAATACATCGTCAACTGTGCAGAGTGTATGGGCCAGACGCCATGAGCAAGCAGCTGGTGCGTCGTTGGTGCAGGACATTTACTGAAGGCCGAGCTTGTGGAGCGGATGCAGCAGCGCATATTGGAGGATCATCGCGTCACGATCATGGAACTCAGCAGCCATTTCCCGCAGATTTCTCGGCCGTTGTTGCACGACATTGTTACCAAACTCCTCTTGTCCAGTCAACATTTTCACAGCAACGAAGAGGTTCAGACAGCTATCACACAGTGGTTCCGTGCCCACTTGCAGACCTCTACGACGCAGGTATACAGAAGTTGGTCCCACGCTATGACAAGTGCCTGAATTCCAGCAGGAATTGTTGACAAGTAACTAGACAAGTGCTGTATCTGTGGCATTCAATCATTGAATGAAATAATGTTTCCTTTTTGTGCACGACCCCAGAGAAACTTACTTTCTGGATGCACCTAATATTTTGTCAAAGGGAGGGTGAGTGGATAAATTCATCCTTGGCAGACAAAAATTATTCTTTGTTTGATAGTTAGAGAGACTCGTCTGATTTTGTAGTAAATTCTTCATATCTTTACACCGTCTAACTCTTAGAACTAATCTTATTAATGTAGTCAATTTTTTTGTATTTATTTTTTTCAGATGATCCGAGTTTTCCCAATAACCGTGCTTTTATCTCTCTCTTTGGAGATCCTAAGAAGAAGGGAACACTTATCAAGGTAATTCCAAGCATGTGGTTCCTGGATGATAGCTCCATAATAATTACAGCAGCTGATCTTTTTTTTTTTTCCCCTAAATCACTACTAGAGGCAGGAAACTGTATTCACATTTCATATTTGTCTCCTTTATTGTTGAATGCTGATTACACCTTCTTGTATTTATATTTCTTGTGTCTGATACAAACTTACTTCTGGTTCATTTCATTTTTTACACATTGACCTCCGTGGCAGCATGCTATAATTCCAGGGGTCCTGTGATGAAATCGTGGAATGGGCACGGGTGATCTTTGTGAATGAATCTTTATCAGTTTCATCATATCACCCATCCTCATCATCGCAATTAGCCAAAAGTGGCAGAAAGGTGAAGTAAAATAACCATTCATTCTTTGTTTTCTGGTTCCTTGCAATGTCCATGCTGTTCGATCTTGAGCCTTTTGCTTTGTAGCGTAGGACCAATTTATTTTTATGTCTTCAATCATTTGGTATCTTCTTCTTTCCATTGACCATTTCTTTGATAGCATCCCTTAGGATACAGTATCTTCTCATCCAGTGGCCCAACCACTGATTATGTCCAGCATTGATCTCTTTTTCCCCAACTCTTTCAAGCACGGTTTCATTTCTCACTTTTTCTGTCCAGTTCACCCGTTCCATTCGTGTCCATAGCCACATTTGTAGACCTTCCAGTCGCTTTTTCTCTCTTGTTCTCAGTGTCCACGTTTCCACACCATATAGAGCGACACTCCATACAAAACATTTCATTATTTTTTTCTCAGTTCTGTGTTCATAGATCTACAGAAAATATTTTTCTTTCTATTGAAGTCTTCCTTTGCCATGCTACTCTCACTTTTATTTCTTAACTGCATTTCATGTCACTGCTTAATGATGCATCAAAGATATTTAAAGCTGTCTACTTGTTCGATTCTCTCACCACTGACGCTCACTCTTAACTTTCTCTGGTTTCTTCTGATCACCATTGCTTTCTTTGTCTTCACATTTATTCTCATCCCGAACTGTTCACAGTGGTATTCAATTTTGCTAGCATGGCATTTATGGCCTTTTCCGTTCCTGCCTAGAGGACCATGTCATCTTCAAATCGTGTACAAGATATTTTCCTTCCTCCTACTGCTATCCCTTCCTTGCTCTGGAAACAGGTTTTTTGACTATTTCTTCTAAATAGATGTTGAATAATGTAGGGGAAAGGCAGCAGCCTTGTCGTACCCCTCTTCCAATTTCACTTTCCTGGCTCATTTCTTCTGTTTTCACTTTTACATGTTGTTTCATATATAGGTTGCAGATAAGCCTCCTTTCCTTCCAGTCTACACCAATATTCTTCAGGATCCCTGAGAGCCTGGTCCGTTCACTCTATCAAAAGCTTTCTCCAGGTCGACAAATGCTACAAACATTTCTTTACCTTTTGCCAGATATCTTGGTCAAAGTGATCTCAGTAGTCCTATGGCATCTCTCGTACCTCTTCTCTTTGTAAAGCCAAACTGTATATCTCTGTTCATTGTAGAGTATAGGTATCTATTTAAAATTCTCAAAAGAACTTTTGCTGATTGTAATATCAAACTGATTGTCCTACATTCAGATCATTTCTTGGCGTTACTTCTCTTGAACCAAATCAATCAACAAATATCCAGGAAATTATACAAATGCATTGTGGGGAGAGGTGGATTTTGTGTTTAAATGATTGTGAAATAATAAATATGTATCTTAGAATAAAACTTTGTTAGATTGATTTGTATATTTACAATTAAAAAGTTATATTTTAAAATGTATAAAAACACTGACTTTTAAATTGTTGCAATTTCCACTTAGCAAGATTGGTATTGCTGGGAATTAGTAAAAGTATCATTACTGGTATTGAGACACTAGTATTGGCTAAGCCCTAGTTTATTCACACGTAAAATGATGTGAGGAAGACTAAAGACAAACTACAGCATTATATGCAAGAACTTTTATTTGTTTACATAAATTTGGAACCATAATCTGCCTGTAGAATTCTTTTAATACACATATACAATAATTCACACAGTCTGAATCATCACTGCCTTGTAACCAAGGGGTCCTGGGTTTGAAACCTAGTGGAGACACATGCACAGTGGTTTGGATCCCACTATAAACTATAGGCCCAGTCCTGATTAGCCTTTCTGTGCATAAAGTGGACTTAAAACAACAAATCAATCAATCACACAGTCTGAACTGCAATTGGCGGAATAGAAGTAATCATGTGTGTGCACACCCTCTGATTTGGGGGAGGGGGAGTGTCTTGATGAAAGTTCAGTTGGGGAATTAATAACATCATACCATTCCACTGTTTTATATACTTTGTATTGATGTTTACAAAACAGGTACATATTCGGTCCTGGAGTTGATCCGGACCCTCCCCCCCAAAAAAAATTATATGCCAAGATTGAACTCACATATACTTCAAGTAAAGAAAATCCAAATCTAATCAAAATTCACGGCTGCTCTTAAACTAAAACTTTCACTATACACTTGCTTTCGAACTGAGTACAGCACATATATTTACAATTATGGGACAGCATATGAAACACTGTTGGTCCAACATTAGTATGAACTACTGCAGTCTTAAGAAAATATGCTATCGTACAATGATAGCCTTCTTCCAGCTGATAGAAGAGTGTTAAATACATTCACCATGTCACTGACACATCCAGGTGCATAACAAACAATGCCCTCCCCCTTGTTGCTCGGAACTTTCATTGACCTTGAAATCATTAATTTCTTTAAGTAGATCTGTAGCATTGTTTATTAATGGTGATAAATAATAGGAGCGGGCAATTGCCTCCGATGTGCATGCCTATGGAAGTAATGAACAATGTGATTTCTTTCTTTGTTCCGCAGATGTGTGCAACACTCCCCATCTACCAAAGGATGGCAGGCTGCTTGTGCCTCATCCTGAAGCGGTGGCTCTCGGCTGAGCCCATGGAGTGTGCTTCCAGGTGGGCGACCCCAGAGGACTGGATGTGGCGGCAGAACAAGCGACCCAGCAAGCTTGAGACATACATCAAGGATACTTGGGACAATCAGTTCCTATTGCATTTTGAGCTGGCCGTTGACGACATATGTTGGTGGAATGAGGAGGAGGTGAGTTATGGTTTGTGAATTGCGTGGCTTAGTGTGCAAATCACATTATATTACATTATTAGGGTTCCTACTGGCTGAAAAAAACATGAAAAGTTAGGGGAAGTACAGTGAAGCTGCTGTTTTACATTTTCCTGCATTATGCGTTCAATCTGCATGGTTCCCATCAGAACAAAATGTTAAAATTTTCCCTGCATTTTAAGTTTTTACACCTTGGTCCCCTGAAAAACGTTAAATCAAGGTTCCACTGTAATTATTATTTTTGCCAAGATTAGAAACTAAAAACACATTTTCTCCCTGTAGGTTTCTTTTTTGTAAATGTCCTCTATAAAAATATTATATTTTATCTTCGTCATTTATTTTCGATATTGCTGTAATAACTTTATTCTAGGGATGTGCCGATATGAAATTTTGTCCAGTACCGATAAAGTACCACTAAAATATTCTACCGATCTGATATAAAATTTCAAATGGTTCTTGACGTACCTGAATAGTTGATTGATCTTCTTAATAAATATTTGTTTTCAGGTGACTGCAGTGCTAAACAAATTGTGTATTTAGATGTTTACTTTTTTTTAAATTATTGCATGGAGATTATCCATAAAAATTATAACAAATAGCATAATTTGCACTAAATTTTAAGATAGTTATAGATATATCGGATCAGTAATTTTACCTATATGCCTTTATCGGCTGATAACAATTAATCTGTCCCATCCCTAATATAAATGCTACTGTGTGAGAGTTCTTATTGGCTTCTCTCACCATTGAACCAAGAAGCCAGTGAATGAACTACCAAGCAGTTCACCCAATTAACAAAGACATGGAAAGGAAGTTTGAAAGAGGGATCTGTACTCTTTTTCAGCTATGTTGCTGGGAGCATGCCGTGTACAGCAATTGCTCCAAGTTAACTCACGTTGTACGATCAGAATCGCACTCGGCCCGTGAATATACACTTTTCCTCACCGAGAGAGAGGAGATCTACGCAGAGGTTGTGTACTTCCACATCCTTCAGCAGATTCCTTCGGGTCATCAGGTGATGTTCGAGGACGAGCACAGGAAGCTCCTGTACAGCATATCTACCTCCCGCGTGATGGCCCTGGACAATGAGGCTGCTCTCCATCCGTACTCCCAGATGTTGATCGGTCTCTGGAAGAATGCGTTCGGTAACATGTTTTGGGGACCAGTTGAGGAGAAGATGAACTCATGGCGGAAGGCCATATTGCAAGGTAAGATTCTTATACAATGTGATCCATTGGAGTGTAAACTGCCAGTTCGTTCTTTGCACTTTGGGCAAGCAAAGCCAAAACTGATATTCAATTTTGAAGAAAATTCAAAGTTTTTGATTTTTTTTTTAGTAGGAAAATAGTGTAATATCAGAGCTATATTTTTTTTTAGATGAAACATACTCATCCAAAGTTTTAGCAGAAAATATTGAGCTCCGCCTAATGTTAGACAAAAGAAAAATATTTAATCTCACTGCTTAATTTATGTGGAAGAACAGTTATCTATATTAAAAATTAGTAGGGGCATGCATATTTCGCTTTTGACGAAAAAGCGAAATTTGAAAAAACACATTGTAGTGTTAATTTTTCATGTTTTTGAAAGGTGTGAGATGCATTTTGTGACCATGTTTTGTCACGAAATAATGCGAAATTAACTTCAAAAAGCGAAATTAACTCTTAAACATGAAATTTACCATTTATATACCGACGCGACACTTTCTGAAGTCTGAAGTATCCTGTGAGTTATGCAATTCCCGGAAAATTTATTAATTCTGCTGTTAATATTGGAGAAGCAAAAATGGACTCCTTTACACAGAAATAAACTTAATACTCTTATAACTACATAAATGTGCTATTAGAAGTGAAGTGTTAATTCTGTGGAATAAGTAGTTTTTAAATCAAATTTAACATTATATTCACAATTTTAAAACCAAAATGTCTTTTTATATACCACTTTTCATCCAATTTTTCACCGCTATAACACCGATATTTCATTTTATTTACCGCTTTTGAACCCGAAATTGACTCAGTTTTTGTACCGAAATTTTGCTTTTTTATTTATAAAAATATGTGCCTCTAAAAATTAGGCATACAACAGATGAATTGATACTTTATTGGTATTGGCCATAAATCGCCTGTAACTAGAGTAAGATTCGGCCATTTTGGTAGTATTTTTATGATTTCAAAGTTATAATTCACGTACCATGTTATTGTAAAGTAAAATGCATAGTTTCTTTTTAAAGTAAAACCCATTTCATTTTTCATCAGGTAGAAAATTGGTTAGCAAATCAGTAAATTTTCCATTGGTACTTACTAGTATAGTCAAAAAAATTAATATAGATCTATTCCTATTAAAAAGCATTTCTTGTGAAACTTTTTTTTTCAGCAATCCGGACGAAGAAGGATAAAGTCGCTCATAACAAGCATTTGGCACGCAGGAGAGAGGTTTCGGACACCTTGAAGAAGTTGCAAGGATATGTTCTTCCTTTCTATGCAATCATTAAGAAAGGTAAGGTACTCCCACAATCTTGACTGTGTTTGCTAGGAAGATTAGTGTAGAAATGTTACTGAAAAAGGGTTTTGCCAGGGTCATTTGTGTGGGTTGGATATAATCGGCCATCACCCTGTCCCTCCCCTCATGATGGTGCTGTTTATAATTTGTTGAAAAATACTGCTAATTTTGGTGTTAACTTTTATGGATATGCATGAAAATGGCTAATGTAGGCATGCACTGTTAACTCAAATTCAAATATTCAAACCTATTTTTAACTTATATATAATTTCTTGAATAGGAGGGTCCAAAACTTTGAAGAGAAATTACCTCAGCACATCAGAGTTTTGTGTTTCCACTTTTTGTTCAGATAAGCTAATCTGGAGTGGGGGTACAATGGGATCGAAACCTTGACCCCTGATTTCCAGGCATCAGAATGACCATTATGACATCAGGGAGGCCCCCATATCATCTCCGTGCATGAAATGTCATGTGTTTCAGAAACAATTGTGGGGTTAACAAAAAATATTGCAAGTAGGCTATTGAACTCCACCAGTCCAGAACGAACAAGGAATGCAAACAGTTTGTGTGTGTATGATTTATTAAGCTGAGAGTTCACATTCCTGCTGCTAGGAGACACTCGCATCACTCAGTGTTTTGTTCCCCAAGATCACCATGTCACTTCTTTTTGTGGGGGTTTCATCAAAGACACTGTATTTGTGTGGTGATATCGCAGACTTAAGGGGAGGAGATACAGTTAGGCACCAATTGTGCATTTATTTCAATATCACCCGAATGGGCACTGCTACTAAAAAAAAACCTGGGTGTATCCAAGAGTATGAATTTCTCTCCATGTTTCAAGTGGAAGCATTTTTTTTATGTTGGTTATTAAGCTGGACAACATGTTTGAAAAATATGATGAATAAAAATTTTCGGAATCCCATGTATTACTTATGGGTAGAGGCACATATTTTTGGTAAATAAAAAAGCAAAATTTCAGTACAAAAACTGAGTCAATTTCAGGTTCAAAAGCGGTAAATAAAATGAAATATCGGTGTTATAGCGGTGAAATATTGGATGAAAAGTGGTATATAAAAAGACATTTTGGTTTTAAAATTGTGAATATAATCCTAAATTTGATTTAAAAACTACACTTATTCCACAGAATTAACATTTCACTTCTAATAGCACATTTATGTAGTTATAAGAGTATTAAGTTTATTTCTGTGTAAAGTAGTCCATTTTTGCTTCTCGAATATTAACAGCAGAATGAATCAATTTTCCGGGAATTGCATAACTCACAGGATACTTCAGACTTCAGAAAGTGTCACATCGGTATATAAATGGTAAATTTCGTGTTTAAGAGTTAATTTCGCTTTTTGAAGTTAATTTCGCATTATTTCGTGACAAAACATGGTCACAAAATGCATCTCACACCTTTCAAAAACATGAAAAATTAACACTACAATGTGTTTTTTCAAATTTCGTTTTTTCGTCAAAAACGAAATATGCATGCCCCTACTTATGGGGAATCAACTTCAACATGAAGTTACGGCTAATCAAATGTAGAGTCCAGCGCAGATAATTCTGCCGTGCGATGCGCGAAACAACTAAAGAAGCAGTGTTCCTAATGGAGCAGATAGAAAAATCGCTGCAGTGCGCCGATGCACAGCTGGTACGTACAACAATAAAATTAGAGAATTCAGGTCTATCTAACGTTGAGTTTTAAACGTCATGCATTATACCAGGACTAGGATTAATATGTACTAACAAGTGGCTTTGTATGTAGCTACATACATATGGACTAAAAATTCGCAAAATATGAACTAACACATAAGTAAAATTACCAAAAATGCTGCAAAGAAGACTTCTTCATACGATTCCTTATTTGAGTGATTTCAAACAAAATAAAAATATATATATATTATTTTTCATTGCATTAATGCACTGGTGGCATTCTAACTTTTCACTCCCAAAACCCGTATACACTGGTATGGAACTGCAACGGCAGATAATAACATGCCAACGTGTTAAACCGCTACAATTGCACCATAACACTCCTCCTGAAGCAGTATTATTATTTCCTCTCTGAGATCGGCGACAGTCGGTTGTCTTTGTTGTACATTTACAAAGGATGCCGGCTTCCACAACAATAACAAGTACATATACTGCCACTAGATGATAAGCTGCGCGGCTTTTTCTTTTGTTATGAACCAGGGCCGGCGCTAGTCATTTTGCCTCCCTGGGAGGTGGCGGCAGATGCCGCTCTATTTCAACCCCCCCCCCCCCCGTCATTACGCAGCAACGGAAAATTGAAAATCAATATATTCCTAACTAAAACATCAAAATATAAAATAAATAATGAGACTTCTTATGCTATTTCAATACTATTCAGCGCAAAAGAATATCTCGCTCGATCACAGTTTTCAATAGGCTTATTTTTTTCTTCTCTTCAAATTTTGCCGCTCTGGGCGATGGGACGGTTCGCCCTCCCCTTCCGCCGGCCCTGCTATGAACTTGGTCACCCATCAAAGCATGGCAATTTTAACACAGAAAACAATATGTATCGCATTAAGCAGCAAAAATGACAGCCTCCTCTATGCAATTTCTACAAGAACATGTGCTGGAGCCAGAGTTGAAATGATGTTGGAGCCACATAATTTATTTATTTTGAATAATTCCAAAATTATGAAATTGAACAATTTGTTGCTGCTGTTCGCTGCTCTCTTGCCAAAATGCTTTATTGGGATGCTAACACCATGACTGGCTTCCTCCTTCATGAACTCGTGCACGTTGCTTAGAATTTCCCGAGCTTGGCTATGCAAGGTTTTTGATTTCAACTTCGACAGAACGGGAGGCATTATGGAATTTAACGTTCATTAGCAAACACACACTTTTACATACACACACGCAATACACGCACACAACATCAAACCGGTCAAATACTTAGTATAAAATAAAAATATGGTGCTTCCAATCCAACAAAACTCACCGCCACTTTACCTGGCTTTTCCCCTTCCGTGACAGAAATAGTGCTTCATTATTACAGTTGGCAACACTAGTTACTAGCTAGCCAATGAACATGCACTGCATAAAAGAAGCAAGCACTACGCCGTGCTATATTGCCACATTAGCGTCCCTACCGAACGGTGGGAACCGCGAGCTGGAGCGCTATTCAATTGTTTTCAATGATGTTTGCGCGAGTGTGTCCAGGAATGGAATGACAATGTGGCAACAATAGCGAAGGTTTTCGAGCAGGGTAGAACACATGATGCTAAGAGAGAGGGAGACGAAACGAAAATTCGTTTCTACGCAACGGCAAATTTACGTGTGTGGCACTCTAAGTTTTGACTTTTCCGCTGGTAAAATTCATCTTTGAACTGCCCTCTTCCTGTTGACATCTCTTTCTATTCCATCGGAAGTTTTATATTCCGAAGAGAACAAATCAAATCATACTCCCATATAATCAATGATTTTCGCCTTGCCTTCTGGCAGTGTTGCCAAACCTAATGTGCATAAAATAACTCAATTTCACCTTAAATGGAGTTAAAACTGACTTTCATGGAGCTAGATTTACGAAGGCTGGATAAAATGCCTTCTAGGGTAATGTTAGTTGTCAAAGGGGTGTGGCACTGCTATTATCGTTAACTCTAAATTGATGACAATTTATTCTTAGTTTTCAACATCTAGATCCGGTGGCATCGCCCATCTCAATAATCCACCGAAGGTGGTATGAAATAGAAAATAAAGAATTCCCTGATAACAATATTATATCAATTTCACATCAAACATTGCGCTATAAAGAAGTAGCTGGAGATAAGAAGGAGTGGGGCAACGCAGCCAATATAATAATATCACGTCACGTGCAAAATGTATAATTATGACAGAAGTTGGTCTATGTGGGCCGGAACCAGTGATGCCATCATAGTGGGGCATGAGTGTGGGCATCCCAGTTCAAAGCCGAATGAGTGCACGAAAGAGCCAGATCTGGTTCCAAGAGAGCTAAGTTGGCACACTGCCATGGACGGAAGGGCTTGGGAAGACTCTCGTGGAAACTGTATCGCATGCCCTTAAGGGAGTGTATCATCGCAGCAATAGATACTATCTACAGGCCCATGTTGATGCAAGTGTGGCAAGAACTAGACTATCATGTCGATGTGTGTAATGTCACCCATAGTGCACACATTTGTAGGTGTAAAAAAAGCTGTGCGGTTCTCGTTCATTCTGGACAGGTTTCATTAACCTAAGTTCAATACTTTACTTGTAATATATTTTTGTAACCCCTCAATTATTTCTGAAACACCCAGTATATTCAGCAAATAAATAATTGCATCTACATGCCTGATCGATGTGTAGTGAGTAAGCACATGTGTTTACTAATGTGTATTGTACTTCCCCAGCAATGGAGATGAACTCCAGCTTCCATGATTCACTGCAGAAGGACGTGAAATGGACATCGCCCAGTGTGCTGGTGAGGCTTCCGTGGAACCATGTCCTTCTCTTTACATGGCTCAATTCTTCACTCAATGCATTACTTCAGGTAGGTCTCAAATGATTGATTGATTTGTTTCATTTTTCTTTGCTTTTCTGCCATTTTTGGCTAATCGCAAAGTTGAGGATGAGTGATGATATGATGACAGGACACTTGCAAAACACAATTAATGGATTAGCTCAAATACACACATGTTTAAATTCACGAATTGCCGTAATGGTTTAGTCTGAAAGATTTTGGTTCTTGATCTGGAAAAGTCAGGGAATTTTGTTTTGATATTCTAGACACCCCGTAAAATATATGCTTATGCATTCTACTTAGTATGAGTAAATGTACCATTGTCAGTCGATTTCAAGGCATAAAAAATATATATAATATCAATAGAGGTTTGGTGAAACTAAAATTAACATAATGATATTAGGCTGTAATTGTTAACGAAGCTTGTCTGTTTCAGTTTGAGTCTTTCATTATACCAATTTGCTACTATACCTTACCGGAAATAGAACTCGTCGATTTGGTGCATAGCCTGCACTTTTACGTGAGAGTGGGGAAGATGATGATTCAAAGTAGCATTATAATCCTTGAGGAGCTACAGAGGCAGGAAGAGAAGATGCCAGATAGGTGTGTAGACTCAGCAGCTACTCTTGTTAACTTTTAAGTGGAGAGGAGACAGAATAAGTGGTGCTCTATTTGCATCAATAAGTGAAGGTACATATATCAGTTTGTTGGTAAAATTACCAATCCAATATACAGGGAGATGCATATTGTATCTACTAACTTCAAATGACAACAGAAACATGGTGAGTGCTTGTAGTAACTTTATATGGTTATGAATAGAGGCACATATTTTTGGTAAATAAAAAAAGCAAAATTTCGGTACAAAAAAAGAGTCTTTTCTTGTATGTACGCATTGCTTGCATTATAGAATTATTTTCCTGTAGTTTACGGTTATTACAAGCATAAGAAAACAGTTTTCTTTGTGACGTTTCAGGAGAACACACGCTCCTTTCATCAGACATTTATTTTCATTTTGACTAAAGATACAGTTATAACAATGGTTAGTAATTTTTAAACAAAAAGAATCTGTTATATAATGGATGTTGTCAATGTTACATTGTTACATTGTTATAAAAAAAGAGTCTATTTCGGGTTCAAAAGCGGTAAATAAAATAAAATTTCTGTGTTATAGCAGTGAATAATCACATCAAAATGCTATATAAAAGATATTTTGGTTTTAAAAATGTGAATATAATCCTAAATTTGATTTATAAACTGCACTTATTACACAAAATAAACATATCCCTTCTAATAGCACATTTATGTAGTTACCAGAGTGTTAAATTTATTCCTGTATAAAGGGGTACATTTTTGCTTCTCAAATATTTAC
This sequence comes from Lepisma saccharinum, assembly GCF_977018435.1. Classification (NCBI taxonomy): domain Eukaryota; kingdom Metazoa; phylum Arthropoda; class Insecta; order Zygentoma; family Lepismatidae; genus Lepisma; species Lepisma saccharinum. The sequence goes on along the minus strand of NC_139241.1, from coordinate 63,529,486 downwards.
AGCAGAATTAATCAATTTTCCGTGAATTGCATAACTCACAGGATACTTGAGACTTCAGAAAGTGTCGCGTCGGTATATTAATGGTAAATTTCATGTTTAAGAGTCAATTTTGCATTTTGCAGTTCATTTCGCATTATTTCGTGACAAAACAGGGTAGGAAAATGCACCTCACACCTTTCAGAAACATGAAAAATGAACATTACAGTATGTTATTTCATATTTCGTGTTTTCGTCAAAAACTAAATTTGCATGCCTCTAGTTATGAAATAAAAATATGCACATAAATATTTAATACAGTGTATAATATGGACAATACAGACATCACTCATCATCATCATCATCCCTGGCTGGGTCGGCACAGAAGTCAAGCCTCTCCTTTTTCTTGTGGTCTTCCACCATTCCTCTCTTTCCACAGTGTTCCAATCTTGCCCTCTTCTCCTAACACTCTCCACTATCTGCTCTTTCCACCAACATCTTGGTCTCCCCTTTGGCCTTATTTCCACTCCTTGTACATTGTAAGCTCTAACTGGTAGTCTTTCTGCACTCATCCATGTGTCCGAACCATCTCATCTGTGTCTAATCTACGAGGGCTGCTGGATATGTTTCTGCAATCAATATAAAAAAAGACGTGAAATTCTGGGAATGGCTTTATTGTTTTTCAAAGTATTCACCCTTAAGAACCATACACTTTTGCATATGCTCAAACCAATTTTGAAAGCATTTTTTCCACTCTGAAGCTGATACCTCAGAAACTGTTGTTCAGAATGCATCAACAGCTGCTTCAGACGACACAAATCGCTCACCACGCATCTTATTTTTCAGGTGTGGGAACAAAAAAAAAATCATTAGGCGATAAATCAGGTGAGTGCCGACAATGAGTCATTAATTGACATTTTTACTGGACAAAAAATCAACAGTTTGGTGTGTTGAGTGGGAACTGGCGTTATCGTGGTGAAACATAATGCGACGAGTTGGGTTTGTTTTATGCAATTCATTGATGACCTCTGGCAAACAAATTGTTGTATACCACTCAGCATTTACAGTCATTCGATCTTCTAAAGCTATTGTTGCCACATGTCCAGTATAACCGAAGAAACAGGCAACCATTTGCTTGGCAGCACTCCTCGAACAAGAACACCTTTTGTTAGTTTCGGCTCACTTTGAAACACCCAAACAGTGGATGCTGTTTAGTTTCGGGTTCGTATGAATAAATCCTATTTTCGTCCCGTGTAACAATGTAGTACACCAAATTTGACTTGCCTCGGTTGAAATTTTTTGAGCATTTCTTTACACCAATTTACACAAGGCTGTTTTTGAGCTTTGGTCAAGTTGTGTGGGATTCAACAGTTTTGAAAGTTTCCGTATGTTCAGAAATTTCTACGTAGTACATCTCCTGTGTGTGCCTAATCTACAATAACTAGCACCACTGTTGGTGGTAGTTTGCAGAAACTTTTCCAGCAACCCTCGTATTCTGTCCTGAAGCATCACTGTCTGCCGTATCTCCTCATTCCTTATTCTATCCTTTCTAGTCTTCCCCAATATACTCCTTAAAAATTTCATCTCCACTGCCTGCATCTTGCAACATCATTGCACATTGAAAATAACGTCCTCTAAATGTCCTCCTCCTGCTTGGATGCTCTGTTTGAGGTGATGCGGGAAGGCTTTCATTACGTGTGTCTCAACATGTCCTGTGGAATAGTGACTGACGGTTCACAATATTACCCGTGGGGCTCTCCACTGTCTAACCCACCTCAGAATGCTGTGTATATCTGGAACAGGTGCATGGCGATCTTCACTGTTGTGCATGGTGCCTGTCCACCTGCTACCGCTGCCACTTTTGCACCGGTCAATGCTCCATTGTATACTAATTGCCCAACTCCTAACTCTCCATGGATGTAGGTATCCTGCACATGCATTCTGGCAGGGTTACCAACTCAAATTAGTAGATACAATATGCACCAACCTGTATATATAAATAGTAGGGCTGAACTGATATTGATGCTTGAAAATTGTAATAATTAAAAGATGTTCAAAATATTGACTAACATTAGTGTGCAAGGATTTTGCCTTAAAATATTTAAGAAAATATGTCAGGATATTATATTCCATGTTACATAATGACAAAATTCATGTTTTTTTTTCACATAAAACTGCTGCAAATTAAAAAGAATCAAAGTTTTGATAATTAGACTGCATGAAAGTGTTGTGTGGCATTAGTATCTGCTCAGCCCTAATAAATAGTCAGTACTTTAGTAGCAAGATTCTACAATTTTGTTACAATTTTTATGAATACAGTTGAACCCCAATTTTATGTTCCTGGACTTTGCATTCTCCATGCATTATGCATTCAATCTTTATGGTCCCAATGTAGCAACATAGCAAAATGTTTTCTCCAATTTTACAATTTCCCAGAATTCAAGTTTTTTCAGCTTGGTCCTTTGGAAAACGTAAAATCAAGGTTCCACTGTATAAACTGGGCTGATGTATTGGTGTCAGAAAGTATCAGTTAGAAATTATTGCGACAATTTTGTCAAATAGACCTCCCTGATGGCGCAGTGGTAGCATCGTCGCCTTGTAATCAAGGGGTCCCGAGTTTGATTCCCGGTGGAGGCACATAGTTGTTCGGATCCCACTTTAAACTGTAAGTCATCCCGATTAGCCTTACTGTGCATAAAGTGGACTTAAAACACCAACTCAATCAATCAATCAATTTTGTCAAATCTAATTATCCTTGAAATTATGCAAACTTTGGAGTTGTGTGCAAAAACTGGATTTTGTGATTACATAACATGTATTTTAATATTCTGATGTAATTTTTAAATATTTGAAAGCAAAACTCTTGGTAAATTGATGCATATAATTGGAGTGGAATACTTGCACACTAATGTTAATAAATATTTTGAACATCTTTTAATTATTACAATTTTCAAGCATTGGTGTGGATATCAGTTCAAAGTGGTAATAACTCAACCTTAGTTTGAACATTATCCATATGATAAAGTTTTGCAAAGTAAATGTCTAAATACAGGTTATGTACAGTAATAGGCCATGAATGTTCTTCACAAAGAACACATGCAATTTTAAATCAGGTTAGTAGAATGAAACTTTTCTGTTTAATATTCATATGCTTTAATTTTAAAAACTGTGCCATATCAACATGTTGTAGATAATTGGTAGGAAAGCTAACTGGAATTTCTAACAAATGTGGACTAACTGATAGTTAACATTGGCTGACAATGGGATATAGTTTTGTGTTTGAATTTTTCACCAATTTTTATTAATAGATGTACTTTAACTTCATGTGAATCATATTCTGGATGTAATGTTTGTAATTTTCTATTCCGTTTTTTACGCTAGTATATCAATTCATCTGTAGTATTAATATGGTATTGTGCTTTTAGTGAAACTAAATGTGAGTGGACATAAAAGCCTGCCAAAAAAATCGAGCTACCATACAAAATAAATTATCGTCCACCCCTTTTTCAGGTGTTATGAATGGAGACTTCTAATAAGGGATGCTGTTTTGAAGATATCATCAATAAGGGACTTCATTGAATGTGATGCATACAGAGTTTATAATCGTAAGTTATCTTTTCATATAGTTTGAAGCATTGACTGTTATCTGTTATATTAATGAATACGTACCTGAGGACGTTAAAAAGTAGATAACAGTCCAGTGTTTTGCCTGTTGAAAAGAAAGATCTTCAGCAAGTTCTTTGCTTTCCTCCTATTCACACCCCACTTGCTCCTTGAATATGTTCACGTGTACAGGCAGTGCACTTGGTTTTATATTTTTAACTACCATAAATATGTTTTTATTTATATTTAATTAATATGAGTGGATTAATAGATAGTTTCAAAAATGTAAGTTATATTAGCTTTGCAGGCATTTTGATATATTTTTGCCAATAGTTATTTTGGTTTCATAATTAATGAACCCTGACTACACTGTTCATGTGACTCCACAGTAGCCTGGAGTGAATAAAACTTTTTGTTGAAATGAAGACCAATGCACCTGCCAAGAGTTGTCACTAGTGACTAAGAAACAAATGCATTTTGAATATTTTAAAATTTAGGGGTATCCTCTTGTGACTGTATGTTGCCATGGAAAGGCAATCAAATGCCCTCACAACATATTTTGCGCATTACATACATTTTGATACATGCCACTTTGGTGTGCAATCAAAATGACTGATTTAACATCTATATTTTCTATTGGAACTATATCATAGCGAACTACCAATGTTTTCTGCTTTGAAATACTTGTAATTTCACAGTGGATAATATTTTAATCACAGAAAACATTTTCTTCCCACAATGTTGTTGCAAAATTAATGAAAATGACTCATTTTTCATCATTAACAGGATATTTATATTCTGCGAGTGTCATGTGAATTTTTGCAGACTTCACAAGACATTCCGTCCAATGCATCTGAATCTGTTCAGCCCCAGAATCAACAATTCATGTTCTTCACTTTAATTTTGATATGATGCAGGTAGAATACCACTTGTTGGTATCAGTAAATCCATTCCTAATTTGAAATTTGTAAAAACAGGAGCACATGGCTAAAGCAGCTTCTGTTTCCTTTCCAGATATTTTGGCCAGCCGTTGGGATGAAGAGGAGGAGGAGTCTCCCGAGGAGAATTCCTCAACCAAAAATAAAGTTTACCTCAACCAGGCCCTGCTGACTCCTGACTGCCCGATCCCTAGAATTTTCAACCAGAACTGCAGGTACGTATGTAACAGGGTGCAAGTTACCTTAGAAAACCACCATGAAGGGACGAAGTAAGAAATTTATCAATTTCAGTTTTCTCTCGGGAAACTTGAAATATTTGAGTGTGGGTGTGTGCTTGTGTGTATATATCAGGTTTGGGGCATGGCAACTATTTTTTTTTTGCGAGAATGCAGGACCAGCACGAAAATCTAAAATCACAGCGTGGAATGAAGGTTGACTCAATGAATTACCATTGCCCTCTGTACGAAAACAATTCATCACACTGCCATCTAGTGGTATGTTGACATACTTCAGGTGCCATGTTCTCCAGGACATACCACCGTTTATAGCTTTGAGAAAAAATATAGTTTCCCTCGTATACATAAATGTTTTTTTGAGCTTTTAGTTTATTTTTAACAAAGTAAATAAATTTTATTTGAAGAGCAAGTGCAGTTTTTAATTTATGATTTTGATGTCAATTCCATTTTGTCACTTTCCATCCCCACCTTCATAATTAGGCAAAAATTGGCAGAAATGTGAAGTAAAATAAAACATAAGAAATAGTCAGAGCTCTAATATTAATTCACTTTTGTGACAGTGTTGGTGCAATATAAAATAAATAAAATTGTGCATTTGGCATAATTTTAAGGATAATGAGACTGCGAAAATGTCTCTTCCCATTTCTGTGGCCTCTACAAGATGCTCATATCCCAGGAAATATCGATGGGTGTTGGTGATTAAGTTTGAACTGGTACATCCTATGTGAGCCAGTCAAAAATTTAGTTGCACACCCCCGTCAAAAATTGTGATATGGGGATATTTTCTTGCAATGCGTTGGCAACACTGCATACATGTATCTGTGGGATGTGACGTAGCGGCATTGACATGGCAGTGGAGGTTCTTGCTAACCAGTCGTGAACATGTTTCGGCAGCGGCAGGTGGCATCCAAAGTGGAAGTGCATGCAGTGATTCGGTTTTTGTGCGCAAAAGGTGTAACTGCACAGAAATTTATCGGCAGGTGCCCGAAGTGTATGGTGAAAATGCAATATCGCGACAGGTAAACTTTCAAAAGGCATTGTGCTTCTGCATGACAATGTGAGACCACATGCGGCAAGGCTAACGTCGGATCTTCTGCGCAAGTTTCGGTGGGAAGTGTGGGATCACCCCCCTTATAGCCCAGATCTTGCAATTTGTGATTTCCATGTTTTTGGACCCATGAAAGAAGGACTTGCAAAGCGACGATATCACTCTGATGACGAGGTGCAAGCTGCAACCCATCAATGGTTATCGGACGTTGGACGTGACCTCTTCGCAGCAGGCATAGACAAACTTGTGACACGCCTCGACAAATGTTTAAATAAAGGAGGTGATTACATCCAAAAGTAGCTTCTGTATGGAACTTTAATGTGCAAATAAAAGTTCCGTGAAAGTTCGCTCCTGGTTTGTTTTCTCATGCTGTGCAACTATCTTTTTGACTGACCCACGTAATATATCGTTATCAGCTCGGACCTATGCATAGGGATATAGAAAAAGAAAAAAACTAAAACACGGTGTTGTTGTCATGTGGGAGATACATACATAGATGCAGACTAAAGGCTGATAATTATTATGAAAACCTCCTTATGAAACGCAAAAATCATCCCGTAACAACAAAAATAAGCCACATTAATTGAATCCACCAGCTTCTTATGCACATCCAATCTTTACCCAAAGAGCTTTTTAAGAGCACACTTGTTGAATTGTGTCCAACAATTCCAACTAAGTCACCAAATGAATATTGCATGCAGCTGTTTAATCATAGTATATTGGAATAGAAAAAATAGCTTTGAGGCAGAGTGCAGTGAGTGGCACCTAAAGATCTTAACCACTAAGTGTCATGGGGTTCAAATCCTGTCCTAGTCTTTAGGGGTTAATTTGTGATTACCATACGTTCTATCAGTGAAAAGTGCCAAGAAAAACTGTGGAATGTAAAATAGGTAAACGTTCTGCTTGCACTTTGCACCATGACATGAAGCTTATATAGGATAGTTGAGTTGGTGTTTTATTGAAGTCCACTTTATGCACAGTAAGGCTAATTGGGACTGGACCTACAGTTTAAAGTGGGATCCGAACCACTATGTGCCTCCATGCATATATAGAATGATGTAAGGGTAGGACTTCACACATTGTATCGATCTCGGCCATGTTGTAGGAGATGTGGTCAGCACCATGCTCCAGCCACCTTTACCCCCCTCAGGGTTTCACCCAACTGCCCATTTAGTTGAGGCTAGGTGAGCCCCAGAACTGCTTTATGTGCAGGGACAAGGCTGGAAAAATTCTGACCTTAGATCAGCCACCTCAGAAATCGAACCCGGGTCTCCCGCATGGCAGTCAGATGCTCTACCGACTAGACCACCATGGCTCTGCTGTGTAAGTGGTTAAATATAAATGCAAATAAAATAGGAAGAATGAATGAATGTGTTGTAATATGCATAATAAAGTGATGAGTGCATCTTTTTGTATTGTTCTTTCTACTTTCAGAAATATTTGGTATTGGCTAGATGATGTCCCTTTTCCTGAGTTATACCCTCAAAAGTCGGATTTGGAACTAGTAGTTAAGGTAATTCCTCTTATGTTACCAGTCTCGGAATATTTTTCCGGACTGAGCTGATAAATGTTTCCCAGCATTTTCCTCCCTGTCTTTGCATCGGCAGCTGGCTATCGAACAATCAACAACCAGTCTTCACATGAAATAGTTCTTTTTCATGATTACCATACGTTCTGTCACAGTGAAAAGTGTCATCTGAATGGTCAGAGATGGAAACAAGGGCGAATTGGAAACACCTCGTGTATCAAACCTGTTGGAAGCATTGTAGTTTCCTCACTCAAATAAATGCAAGGGTTGCTACAGTCATGAGCACAAGAAAATATCTGTCAAAAGACCTTGGCTTGTTTGTAGCTACAATCAAGTGCATGATTTTACTTGGTAGCATATCTGCAGGAGAGTCGATGTTCTGACAATGTCATCTTCACAAATGCCGACCTACATGGCAGAGTTGTTAGCGCAGCATACTATGACGACCAGGGGTTCCGGCTTTGAATCCCAGACTGGCAAGTGCTCTTTTGCGATGTCCCTTCATCAATTTCATCATACCATCACTCATCCTTATCGTCGCAATTAGCCAAAAGTGGCAGAAATGGACACTAAATAACAGAAATCAAATAGTTGTCACAACCGAGATTACATTTTTATGAGAACAGGTGGCAAACAACTTTTCTAATGCATCCATCAGATAGAACAAATAGCCTACATAAAGGAAAGAAGCAGAATCTTGTAAAAAGATCAACGTTCTGAGTACTTATAGTACATATTAGGGATGGGACCATATGAAATTTTGGCCGATACCAATAAAGTACCAATATAAAATTTACCGATACCGATAACCGATATTCTACCGATCAGATATAAAATTAGAACTGGTCCTGGAAGAACCTGAAAGGTTCATTGCCCTTAAAAAATGTGTGTTTCAAAGTGACTGCAGTGCAAGAGAAATTGCATACTTATACATTTACTTTTTAAAAAAGTAGGGCATGGAGATTATCCATAAAAATTACAACAAAAATGGCAGAATTTTGCACTAACTTATCAGATATTTATCGATATATCGGATCGGTAAAATAATCGGTAATTTTACCAATAAACCGATATGCCTATATCGGCCGATACCAATTGAGTACCGATTAATCGGTCCCATCCCTAGTATATATATCTACTTCAATAAGAAGTGACAAATGTGGATCAATTGAAATTTTACAATATATTTTATATACAACATTCATGCATTGTATTTTATATCACTGCTCTCAAGCAAGAACTGCAATCAGCCAATGCCATCAGTAGACATTTTTTTTTCTGGCAGCAAACATGTTAACAGTAATAATTTTCAAGATGTCAGAAAAGGTGGCCACAAATGGTTTGAGAACCCCACCTTTCAATTCATATTGACAATTTCTGTATGTTTGCTTTCTGACGTTGATGCATGGATGTTAGCACTTGTGCTGCTCTAACTGTTTCCCCATTCTGTTTCAGTGGCTGAAGGAATGTTTAGAAGAAAGAAAATATATCTACGAGACTCCTCAGAATCTTGAAGGTTCTTCTGTTAATAATTATGATATACCTCCAGAATTGTCATTATTTGAAAAATATTCTAAAAGTAAGTGCATTGTTGGTTATATTACATTACAATCGGTTCTCTACAATTGGTTATGTTAAAGGTAGTCATTTACCTGGAAAAGGCAACATGTATTGCATCCTCGAAAGTAGTGTAGCTTTTGTTCAATTTTTGAATATTAACATTTTTGCATGTACATTATGAAATTGAACTTTGTTGAAAACAAGTCCTTATCAACATATCATATTCATTATGTTTACAAACTAGGAATGTGTCTGCACAATTGAATAACTGCAAGTATTTCAACTGTTAATCATGATTTTCTAAATTTGAGTGTAGTGGCCCCGGCGCCCACCCAGCTTCGAATAACATGGGTACCTGGGGGAAACCCTGGGGGGTAAAGGCGGCCAGGGGCATGGTGCTGATCACATCACCCCCACTCACGACCGGATCAAGAAAGTGTGGGGCGTTACCCCCACACCCCCTATACGCCTTCATGGCGTGGTGCTATGCACTGGGGAACACTTTACCTTTTTTTTTAGTGGAACCTTTATTTTTTTCATTTGTCAGGAGACCAAGACTAAAAATGTAAAATCTTGGACAATTTAACGTATGGGTGTACTGGGGCCATAAAGACTAAATGTATAATGTGGGAATTTAAATTTAGTGTTCCTCTGTATTATTTTTATTATTGAAATGATATAGTTTTGTAGCAAAACGTCTTTTCATAGCACAATATTGGCAGCATATTAAATTATGCCTGAGCTGATACCAGTGCTGATGTACCGTATTTACGCGTGTATAATGCGCATGCGTGTATAATACGCACCCTCGTTTTTGATGGGGAAAAGCAACAAAAAAATATATCTCGTATATAATGCGCAGTACAATTCAGGTTCCAGAAATGGCTTTCTTAGCGTCGGACTAGCATTTACGTATTTCATTTAAAATTAATCAGTAGATCATAAAAACGATCTTTTCCTTGCTTTCGTAGCTGATGCATTCACCACGCGACGTTGAACTTCCAGATGTTGGGCTTTTCATAGGAGAGGAGGGAGCAAAGTTATCAACCACCCGTTCAAGGTCGCAGTGCGTGATGCTTACAATAGATGGATGACATCAAGGCAGCATGAACTCGCATCAAGCGGGAGGGTGAAACGTGCATCGCTGCGGATTGTTTGTGAATGGGTTCGTGAGGCATGGAACTCCATCTCCCTTGAAATGATGATCAAAAGTTTTAAGGTAACGGGAATATCGAACAAGATGGATGGAAGTGAGGACATTTCAGACTGCTTGTATTAGTAACTGGGAGTGAATGACGAAATTAAGTGTAAACGTTATTTATTTATTTACGTGAGTCAAGCCGCAATAGCACAGTAAATATACAGTAATTATTTCTATTTGGTAAGTGTTGACGTAATTATTTTACCTTCATATTTGTTACAGTCAACTCTCGATACAACGACCTTTCATAGTTCCCAGGAAAGAGGTAGTTATTTTGAAGGGGTTGTTACTGGAATTTGCATCAAAAACTATTATTAGGAGATAATCGGGCAGAATGAATGTTGGATTTAATACGGGTCTACTAGAGCATTGTCTGTTACAAGATGAACTGCTAAGATAAGATCTCTCGGAAGATCTCACCTTTCTAGGCACAAAAAAAAGGGGCCGTAAATTTCGTTTTGGTTCGGCTGTGTAAAATACGTCGTAAAAATGTCATTTTCCTTCCTTCGACCAACTTCTAATTCACCCCCTCCCCCATTCCAGGGAGCAGTCCTTCCTCTTCCTCGACTTGCATTGTAAGCCAGCCTGAAAAAGGAAATGGGCAACTTGCGATCTATTTGCACCCAATGCGTATTCTAAGACACCTTGAACAGTGTCGCACTCGATAATCATTTTGGTTTGGAATTAGATTTCACTAAACTGAAACTGTATATTTAGTCCCGATTAGCCCAAAAGCATAAAATGAACTCAAAACAAGCTTTATGACACCTGCGCATTTTCAGATATCAAAATGTGAGATCTTTATTTACTCTCACGTTAATGGACGATAATCGGTGTCAGCTTATACATTGAGCATTTTTAAAAAAATCGTTCGCAGCTTACACATTGAGGTTCTGAAGATAAAGATGCAGAACATGAAGTTGTTTTACTCTTCTTTTTCTTTCTGAAGATCAAATTTCGTTATCGCCAAATCAAAACAGCTTTGCGAGATACAAAACAATGACTTGCCTTCGCGCTGGATGAGTCATTGCTGTTATCCACAAGCGACAACTTCGCAGATGCTAGACAAAACACTGGCGCCAGTTGCAGCGTAAAAACAAGGCGACCGGCTGGAAGTTTGAGCAACAGGTGGTCAGGGAAAATCCTCCGTATTTCAAAGATAACGCAACTGTCGAAGGCTGAACTTTTATCAGCTGTGTGAAGAAGAAAGAATAAACCCTTTCTTTACATTTTACCTTGCAACAGACAATAATACGGGCAATATTTCAATACAATAGCATTAAAAAAAGAAAAAAAAATAGGACCTGAATTCTGCAATTATTACATTGCCGTGCAGACCAGTGGCGGAGAAAGCTGGGTAGGGGGGCATTTTTTTTATACTTGTCCTATGGTTTTTGTTCGTTTTCAAGAATGCATCCAGAACTGGTTGACCATTTTAGAAGTCAAAGGAAAGAAAGAGCGGTCCACTTCCACCCTTGCCTGTAATCAGCCTGTGTGCACACACAAGCAAGAAGACAATCGGCATTGCCTCCCCCCCCTAAACGTTTGCTGAGAAGAAAAGAGGGATAAGTCACTCTGCCAACGGAACACTTTTGGCAAATATTAGGACATCGGCACAGTCATGAAAATGTAGAAAGTGGTAAACGGAAGTTATGATGCAAGTACGTAAGATCGAAGTGAACTTTTGCGGAAACCTGGATGAAAATGCATTAAGAGTGTTGACGATCTTTAGTTGGCCTATGTGGCTTTGATTACACTGGGGAACAAAAAAAAGATTTTATTTTGCGGCATAAAGTTTAATAACAGTTTCAGCACACAAAACAGCTGTGATTGCGAATTGTATGATTGGTTCAGTTGAATTGACTCCAGTTATAAAAATAAACACACCATGGAAAATGTAGGAGGTAAAATTACTCTACGCTTTTCTCTGTAATATCAAAATTTGATAATGGGCTGAAATTCCCATTAAGAAACTTATTTATTTATTTGTACATTGTTGCTAGGCAACTTATGAAGCATTGCTAGGCAATATATCGGACACTCAACAAAGCTTAAGGAAGAATACCAAAACATAAAAATGGTTTTAGAAAAAAAATTGAATATGCTGAACATAAGAGGCTCGTGTGTGTGGATTTGAAGATGGTTAATTTTTTATTAGGACAGCAAAGTGGGTACACAAAGTATCGCTGTTTCCTATGTTTGTGGGATAGTCGTGCTTGAGAAAAGCATTGGACGATAAAAGTTTGGCCCCCAAGGGAAAAAATTAGTGGGAAAAGCTAATATCATTCATGAACCGCTGATAGATAGGGACAAAATCATCCTTCTGCCACTGCATATTAAACTTGGGTTGATAAAACAGTTTGTCAAGGCCTTACATACAAGTGGTGATTGTTTCAAATATATATGCCACACTTTTCCAGGACTAAGTATTGTAAAATTGAATGCAGGAATCTTTGACGGACCACTTATAAATGATGCCAATTTTACAACTTACATGTCTTACATCGAATCTGAGGCCTGGCTGAGCTTTGTGTCCGTCGTCAAAAACTTTTTGGGGAATCACAGAGCAGAAAAGTACCCCGATATAGTTGGAAATATGTTGAAAAATTTTGAGAAATTGGGAGCTAATATGAGTGTGAAAATACATTTTCTACATAGCAACATTGACAGATTCCCTGATAACGTTGGTGATTTTAGTGAAGAACGGGGAGAAAGGTTCCATCAAGATATAAGGATAATGGAAGAAAGGTACCAGGGACGGTGGGATCGCCACATGATGGCCGACCACTGTTGGAGCTTACAGAGGGATTGTCCTAAAAAGCAATACAGCAGGAAATCGTATAGAAAACGTTTCACATAGTTTGTTACTTCATTGTGTACATATTTTCTTAATTATTATGATCATAGGCCTATATAAATTTATTTTTATAATAATGATTGTAATCACAAAAAGAAATATTAAATCGTTGTTGGAAGTTCATTTATATGTATGTCTTATGTTTCCGCCATTTTGGTTTAGTTGCATTTATTTCATAAATTAGAGCCAATTTAGGAAATATATTATTATATCATTATTCAGCAGCATGAAATTGCCCTAAATTAGCTCTCAAACACTGTGCCGCAATTTCACTGTTCCCCAGTGTTATCTATAACAGTTTCACTTCTTTATGAAGTGTTACAGGGAACAAAGAATACGTTTTGAATGAAAGTGATTACCGGAAGTTGTACGCTACAAAGTCGGTTTAAAATAACATCCAAGCATATTCGATCTCTTCTCATGTATCCAAGAGCAAACGAAATCACAATGGCAAAACAAGCCTGGCATGTTGGGTAGCAGCCGTCGGCTGCGGGTAACATTGGTACGCTTGGGGTAGGGGAGGACAGAGGTCAAGTGCTATTTGATATAACTGAAGCGTGGTCTGGTGTTTATTTTTAGATCAGACCCACTTGCGAGCGGTAGAGTGCTTCTGAAGGGAATGAGTGCAAAAAACGTATTTTTCGCCCGATCTCTGTTCATGACCATGTATAAGGCGAAAACAATTTTTGTGGAAGTTATTTCTCCTGCGAAAAATACCGCTTGATACGTCTCCCGTGTGACGGGAGGCGCGTGCTTGAATGCCGCCAGAACGGGTGCTGCTTTTCTCGGTGTCGCAAAACTTTCCATTACTAAGTGACAACTCATAGAAAACGGCCATTTCGCATTAAAAAGTTATTTTTTAAAATTATTATTGCTAAACAAAGGCAATCTGTAGATATATACATGTTATACGCAGTGACATAGTGAAAAAAAATGCGTGATTTAATTTTGGCTGTCCGAATTATTCCGTGCATAATACGCACCGCAGATTTGAAGGGCAAAAATTTTGGAAAAAAGTGCGCATTATACACGCGTAAATACGGTATTAATATCGTATCAATCCATACGATTATATTTTATTTAAAGCCTCTCTAATGCTTCATGTTGACCAGGGCATTCACTTGTTTATCTCAGTTGTCTCAGTCTCTGAGGTATGTAAATAATGCACAGTGTTGTGCTATGCAAACCTCCTGAGGTATTCAGGATATAGGAAGTTCCATCAGCCTATGGAGTAAGTGGTTTGCATAGTGGCAGGAAAAATCACGATTCGGCATGGAGGAAAAGTCTCCATGGCCTGGGTAATATAGAGGTGAGACAGACAGAGAAGGGACTGACTTTTAATTTGAATTGAAGAGAGTGAAGAGCTTAGGAAAGGAGTGGAGCAAAAGTGAGGCGACGCGCTGGTCAAGCTGCAACGAAGCCTACAGAGGACTTAGTTTATTTTATTCTTCGAAATTATCTTCATTCATCAGATAGACAGGTAATTATCCTAACCCAGCCGTGATTCAGGTTCAAAGGTTCATAAAACCCAATGAGTGACCATTGTCTTTTGTAGTTGTTAGTTTTGGTTCTTAGGGGTTAATTTTAGTTGTGCCTTTCGCACTGCCAAGCGTTAACTCGTCATGTTAATGACGAAGGCTCATCATTGAGGATGAATGATGAATAAGCTACATCACCCATTGATTAATTGGTTAACATTCTTGGTAAGATCCCACGAACTTCACAGTTTGTTACGATATCAGAAAGTATCAGATTTTATTCACCGGCATTTTTACGCCTTTTTGGTACACAAAAATCCCATGCAGCACTTTCTCAAAGTCTAATTATCCTAGAGATTATGCAAGAATTCAAATTTTCCATTTATTTTGCACCAAAACCATGTATTTGATTATGACATAAGAGATATTTAAATATTGTGATGTAATCTCTAATATTTTGAAGCAAAACCTTTATCTGTATTGGTCCAGAGTAGTATGAGCTCATCCCTATATTAAATGTATTACTTTGTTGGTCTATCGGGTACACATGCTTAATTTTAATTTGGTGGGGAAAGGGTTAAAGTTGGGAATAAGACTTGAAAATAGTGTATTCTAACTGGGTGGACCACTAGATAACACTTTTTGTTTTTGTGATGTGAATCCACAAAAATGCATGCCAGTAACCAGTGATGACTGCATTCTTGCACAGATGTGCTTCTGCTGGGAGCAACTGCTGATTTTGGCCTCTCCTGCTGCTGCCTGAGGTTCTGTGGGGGACTGAGGTTACTGTTTAGCTTCACTTAACTAACTTATGACTCCTCTAATAAGCTTACAGTTCATTTTTCTGTGCAGTTATTGTTGGCAATCGATTGTTCCAACTTTCGGGTGCCTTGTGCTAGAAAGTGCATTTTGTTTCTCATTCATGGAAATTAAAATATTCCAGAATCTTCTCATTCTGACCTTCATGGTAAACATCGAGCAAACATGCTACCGGTCCAATATAAAATTGGAAATGTTCCTCGAATACCCTGAACAGTTCGTCAACCACCTTATACCACTGACTGTTGATAGAGAAATTGTGTGTTTAGGGATTTACTTAAAACTATGGCATTGAGTTATATTCGTGATTAAGAAAATGAAAGTGCATACTAAATTAATGTACTGGAATAAAGTATTGGTCTGCAAAACTGATTTATTGAAGTTCTATTAATGTCGGTGGTCATTACCACCATCCACTTGGGAATGTACAAGGTATGTACTGAAAGTAATGAACCACTATTTTTTTGCGCTACTGTAACGGCAGATGGAAAATGCAACTCTTGTAGAAGTCCATTTCGGCACGACGTATTCATTTGCGAACCTCATCCTTCATCTTGTCATAGTTGTCAAACTTGGTACCCCGAATGCTGTTCTTCAATGGAACAAACAAGTGAAAGTTGGACATGTCTAGGTCTGAAATTTAGGGAGGGTGGGGCATTAATTCCCAGCCCATCTTTTTGATATCCTGGACTGTGCGCTCAGCTGTATGGGGACGGGTGTTGTCATGTTGCAAAATGCATTGTGCTTGTGATAAACAAGAGTCTTTATAATGTCCTGTATAGCACTGTGTCCAATGATCAGATAATGTACAATTTCTTGTACATTCATCCTTCTATCACTTTGGATAAGCTCGTCAATCCAGTCCGTGTGGTGCTTGAAAGCTGTTTTCTGTCTGGCACTATGAGGCTTATCTCCAATGTCTGTGTTAACATCTCTAAAATGTTTCACCCACCTTTCCACTGTACTGTAACACACGCAGGCATCTCCATAGAAGTTCTGTAAATGCTAATGAATTTGTGCAGCTCCAATGTTTTCACTAACAAGAAATTCCATGACAGCATGTTGACGAAATGAAATATCTGTGGACGCCATTTTTCTCCTAGCCACAGGAGTGATATTAAAAGTGCGTTTGCACCAGCATGTGCTTCATGCAGTGGACAACAGATTGCTGCACCTGCCATATGTGTGGTTTCAACCTAAATAGTCAAGGCCTGAGGGTAATCGAACAAGGCTCACGACTTTCAGTATGTGCCTTGTATGTTATTGCTTGCTGGGCTCGGCTGTACATTGTTTTGCTTGGAACCACTAGGTGCACCGTTACTGCCTGTTCATATGTGATGTCATTGTTACTTTTGGGTATTTGGAGATTGATACATTGATACAGATGCATTGTGCCTGACCACTGTTGATGCAAATTGCATAATAACATGTTTCTTTTCTTCTTGCTTGTTCGTTTTTTCTACATGCCTGGTGTATACTCGGATTATATGCTTGCCAGGTCCACTGGTCAGATGGATTTTTTTTAGTGTGTCAGGTGCTGCTTAATTTTCTCGTTTATGGATCTGCTAATGTAATGTACCTTGGATTCAAACTCTGCATTGTGCACCCATGGATTATTAGGAAGTTGGGGAGAGCATTGTTTGTGTTTGCTGAGTTTGTGCTATTTTAGCAACCAGTTTGTGAGCCACGTTGATGTTCAGTAGTTGGGGAGCTTTGGTTAGATGACACCAGAAACCATCCGAGCAGTAGCCCAACATGCTCACAAATGTATGGCAGCATTGGCAACTGAAATTAATAGAACTTAGACATAACTTGGCAGATCAATAAGTAAGTACAATAGAACCTCATTTTTATGTTGTTCAGGGAACCCAGCTGGAAAAACTTTAAAAAAAAGGAAAATTTAAAATTGGGGTTCCATTGTACTTTATTCCAGTATGTTAATATGAGTTATATGTTTATTTTTATAAAAATAACAATATGGCAGAATTTTGGAATAAATTCCACCATTTATAGATATACATATTGAATTGGTAAAAAATAGAGCTGATAGTCTTGCCAGTAGACACCAATACTGATGCTTGAAAATTGTAACAATTAAAAGTTGTTCAAAATATTAATATTAGTGGGTGAATGTTTCACTCACTTATGAGATAATTTGCCAGAAATTTGTTGAAAATATTCAAGAATTATATCAGAATTTTAAAACATCTGTTATGCAATCACAAAATACAGTTTTTCACACAATATTGGTGCTAAATAGATGGAAACTTCACATTTTGTATAAGAATAGTGATATAAAGATAGTGGGACACCGTGAAATTGCTATTTGGCATTTTTGAGGACCCTGTGAAAGACCAAAAGTGTCAGTCTGTATCAGTTCAGGCCTAAAAAACATATGTAGTTTTACTAATAAACTGATGTGCCTATACCAACCGAGTACCAATTAATCTGTCCTTTCCCTAACATATTTTGCAGTGTTCAAGTATTGGTTGGTGCAAAGTGGTATTGACCTATCTCTAACACATCTCTGTCTCTTGTGTATCATGCAACGTAAGCATTGTTTTGTCTCGTAATAGTAAATGTCTCTCGTTCCAGAACTGTTAAAGCAAATGGAATGCCCTAAGCTTCTCAACCACAAGATGAAGTTTGTTGCTCACGTACTGGAACTAATGGAAGATGAAGAGGTGCTGGACCCTCAGATGCACTTCTGCTTCTGCGATACACTGCGCAAATGTGACAGAGGAGAGAACGGGACAAAAGGAATGCCAGGTTGGCAATAACCTCCCATGTTTGAAAGTCTATTCTTCATCCACTGCAAGAACAAAGACATTGTAAACAAACATATCCTGTGAACGTTTTGTATTCACATCATTTACCTTCTGTTGTAAGTGTATAGTGAAATTACAGGAATTAATTTCATGTATGATGTGCATATTTGGGACATTTGAGCTAATGTTAGAATTAACAAATCAAATCAGTTCTCCCAGTCATGTGATTTTTTATGCTGACTTATTTTTTGCAGTGGATGAAAAATAGGAGACATTTTATGAGACTGTTGATCCTTTCAAGTACATCTTTCATTCAGTTTTATTGGTTGAAGAGTAGTGTCCTTGCATGTACCTAGACCTTTATCACTAGATTAAGGGACTTTATTTATTGTTGGAATAATTTGTAATGAGACAAATCATTACTTGATCCTTTTTATTTTATATGTTCAATTAATTAATCTAATTGGATCGGTCGGGTTTTAGTGTCATGTGTTTGGTATTGTTGTGGATGTCTATCTATTCATGTATGTGCGTATTCTTGGCCGTTGGGTAGGTAGGTGTGTCGCTGGACAGCCGACTAGCGGAAAGTTTCGAGTAACGGTTAGGTGATAGCGGGGCCTATATAAAGGATGGGAAGGGAGCAGTCGCTCGACCCTTGTAAAAACTAAGGAAACTGACCGTTACTTAATCTGGGCTGTATTGCTTTTTAATTGGGAGAGTTTCTGTCATGGTATTGACAACACTTCTTGATTGTCATTTGCAATACCAATGTACGCCATTTACAGACATGGATGGTTGGAGCAGAGCTCAACAAGCTGTAGCTGTGAGGGCATTTTATAAAAATAGCGACACTGACCGTTGCGAGACAAGAACATCTACATTATTTTAAACATTTTTAATCTTGTGGAAAGTTGATCCAGTTCCATTGGTGAATGGAAGCAGGATGTGGGTGAAGAACTTTCAAGCTACAGGAAGTACATCGCGGCAGAAACTGACAGGTGTCAGAACGTGACATGGACGATTTCAGTCACATATATTGCCGTGTGTCATAGACCTGTAGTGCGTAATTTTCAAAACACGAACTTGACTGCATATTTTGCAAATGGCAATGTGTAAAGATGTAGTTGGCGTGTTCGTATTTTTTTTAGAAATGAAATGTAGTATTAGTTTTGTTGCAATTAAAAAAAGCTTATTTTTATACCACACCCTGTGCGTAACAAATGATCACTATCTACCTATTTACCTTTAATGTGCCATGGCCCACTGTGGATCTTTGCCTCCTTCAAAATCCTCGGACAACATTTTGTGAGGAGCTTTCTTTCTCCAATCCCTAATTCCTAGCACTTTTAAGTATTCCTCAACAGTGTCTGTCCATTCTATTGTAGTCTTCCAAACGTCTTTGTACCATCAGAACTTGTAAATGTGAGCTTCTTTCATATTGAAGTCTCGGGAATTTGATAAATGTGTCCTCTAGAGCGACCACAAGAAAAATAACCTTTTGCCAAAAGTCTTGGTGCACCTTCCTCTCCACGTGGGAGTATGATGAACAGGAGTCGCAGGTCTGAACAGGCTCTTTTGCCTGAGATTCCACTATAGCCATGTCAGCTTTGTTTAATTTCTTTCACTAGTTCTGTATCTTTAAAGAGTTATACCTCGCTTCTCAGATGCTATTCTTACATACTGTTCACATATTCTTCTAATAACTTTCATTTCAAAGATTCTAAGCATAGATTGTTCCTCTTTAGTAAGCAGCCACCATTAATGGGTTCTAGACTGTAAAGAACCCTTTTATCATTAAAGTATTTGAATTTGGTCCTGGAACCTTTTTTCCGGATCAATTTAAATATGGTCAAAGTTTGGTATTGAAATGAAACAATATGCAACTTGGGCTAAATTTAAAATGTGCGAGAAAAATTTTCCTGTCCTGTTATAGAACCCAATAGAAATCATTAGAATTAATGGATTCCTTGACTTTTAACATCTCCAGGGCTATTAAGGGTCAAAGAATTGTAAATAAATTCAATTCTAGTGCAGGGAGAAAATCAACATTCATAAATGGGTTCTAAACCACAAAACCTTTTTATCGTTAAAAGTACAGTAGAGCGTCGATTATCCGAACGTCGGTCAACCGAACGACCGCTTAACCGAACTGTGTACTCGCTCACTTTCAGATATCTGTAATAAAAAAAGTACGTGACTTAGCTGCTCGTAAGCGTGTAGGCTTGCTTAGACAGACCAAAATAAAGGATTTTTTTAAACGTTAATTTTGTGTATTGTGTGTATTGTTCATGCAAAATGCGTATGTAATATGTACATATTTTTGTTTAATAAACTGTACCACATACTATATATTCCTACTAAAGTTGCCTTTGTACGTTACTTTGTAATACATACTTAAAGAGATGCCTGTTTTTATGAATAAATTTACTGTACAGTACTTCTTTTTGGCAAATAAACATGTACAGTTCGATTATCCGAACAAACCAGTTTTCCGAACACCCATGTCCCCCAATTACTTCGGATAATCGACGCTCTACTGTATTTCAATTCTAACCTAGAACTTCTTTTTTTTTTTCAGATTAATTTAAATATGGTCAAAGTTCAGTATTGAAATGAAACAATATGCAACTTAGATCAAATTTAAATTGTGCAAGAAAATCTTTTTTTCCGGTCCTGTTAAGGAACCCAATAGAATCCATTAGAATTTACGAGTTCCTGGACTTTTAACAACCCTGATTCAAGAGTCATGTACCAGGAACTGTTTCTGGGAGAAATGCTTGAAAACAAAAGTAAATTGTCATGAAGTATTTTAATGTGCAAGTGCTTGCTGAAGTTATTTTTTCCTCTGAAAAGCATTCTCCTTGCTTTCCAGAGAGTACAAAGAAGATACTGAAGTACATGGAACAATACAGCTACAAGTACTTGATATTGGATGCCATTCTAGGCACCAGAACAGCCCAATTGGAAAATGATCAGGTAAGGTCAGTTGCGTATTGCGAGTGTGCAATTCCAGTGTTATTTCTACTCAGTGTATTATTTTTTTTTATTTGAAATATAAATATATATTGAAGTATTATACAACAGTCTTTTCTAGAAACAAAATCAAAATAGATCAAGAGTGAAGTTGTAGTAGGGATATTTATGTGATAAAATATAATTTTTCATTGTTTCAATGCCTGTCATAGTTATTGTTAATAATAATAATAGCTAGCCTGACTTCCGATCTCGTCACCAAAGTTCCAAGATTCAATTGTCAGCCTGAGCATGGGTGTTTTTTGATTGGGGATTAGCCAAAAGTGGCAATAACAAAAATACAAATAATGGAAATAATATGCATTTTTCTTCTTTTTAAATGAGGAAGAAAAGTACATGCTAGGGGTGGATTATTGGCCAATATAGACATATCAGCGGATGGTTTAGTTATAAAACTACAATTGTACTAATCTAATATATCTATGAATAATTCTTGAAGCTTTCCTGGTGGCGAATGATAAAAATGTTCATGAGAAGACCTCTTTATTAGATCTATGAATAGTCTATAATTTAGTGCAGTATTCTATTATTTTGTTTTTTCTGCAGGTATGAATGTATAATTTGTATGCCCTTCTGAGTTTTGTTTCCAAATTAAAAACCCATTGCAAAGCAAATCAGTTTCGGAAAAAAATTATATTGTTCCGTAAGAATTTAGAAAACATGCTTGTTATACATGCGTAAATATGGTACATTTTATTTTTTAACTATTGGGACAGATTAATTAGTACTCTTTCAGTATTGGCCTATATAGGTTTATCCGTAAAATTACCGATTATTTTACCAATCTGATATACTATATCTATAAATATCTTATAATTGAGTGCAAAATTCTGCAATTTTGTTATAATTTTAATGGTTAATCTCCATGCCCTACTTTTTAAAAAAGTAAATATCTAAATATGCAATTTCTTTTGCACTGCGGTCACCTTGAAACATGCATTTATTAAAGAGGTCAATGATCCATTCAGGTTCTTCAAGGACCATTTGGAATTTTATATTGAAACTTTATCGATATCATTAACAGGGCCTCCCAGATGGCATAGTGGTAACGTTGTCTCCTTGTAATCAAGGAGTCCCGGGTTCGATACCCGGTGGAGACACATGGCACAGTGGTTTGGATCCCACTTTTAAACTGTAGGTCCAGTTCCGATTAGCCTTAAAGTGGACTTAAAGCAAATCAATTAAATCATTATCGGTATCAGTTAAAATTTTATGTAGGCCCATCCCTGTTTTTAACCCTAAAACCCAAGAATGTTGGATTTTTGCATCATTCTTTAAGCCCGTAATTAACATTTTATGCCAAATTTGCATTTTTTGCAAATTAGAATGGATGAAAAATGTGTTCAGGACATGTCACTGTACATACATAAACACGTTTTCACATTTTCCATTTGTGTCAAATCAAGGTCCCTATCCATTGGAATCAACCCCCTTTAAGAACAAAATGTTTAGTTCTCTCACTGGCCTATTATTAAGAGCATCTGGTGTGTAAAGAAAAGGGCTGTGGAAGTGATGTTGTCTGTTTACTTGTTTACAGAGTGGCCTGATACATATACTACTGAACACCTGTAAAGTTGAGCGTGCAAGGACAGCAGCTCAGCTGGGTGTGGCCCTGCAGGAGTTCATCGGCACCTCTCCGTCTCCATGTGATGAGCTTTTCTTTACATTTGATAACACCTTCTTTAAAAATGTTTCCGAAGAGAAGCGCCTTGATAAGTCCGGTCCCAACTTCCCGTATAATCTTCTTGAGCAGCTGGAGAAGCAGTTAATAGAGAGTGATGGGAATTTGCTTCAAAGCGTAATTGTAAAACAGCTGGATGGACGAGACTTTACGGACCAAGATTTGGGGGAAAGAATCTCCTTGCCAGCCGTGAACAAGGACAATTACAGCGACATCCTCGTCCCGTGGCTTCAGAATCTGGAATCTCGGTGCAATTTCTTGATGATGCGTATTTCGGATCACCATTTTGATTTGTGCAGGAGAACGGAGACGAACGGGAACAGGCTGGCATGCATGCCTATTTTCCCACATTTAGACACCCTCGAGCACCGGTTTGCCGAGGAAGTGGCATCGTTGACGAAATGGATGGAAATCGAAGATAAGGTTCCGAGGCATGCCATGTGGCACATGAAGTTGCTGACGAGGAGGCAGCAGTGGTTTGAAGAGGAGTTCAAGAAGTGGAAAGCAGGTGAGTATTTTTTTTTATTTTTTTTTATTTCTACATAAAGTCACACTCGGAGATCAAGTCTAGACTGTAGGGTGATTGATCAAGTTTAATCATTCCTTGATCCTTAATGGCAGCCTGTGCAACTCAGGATGTGTGTGACAAGGCAGGGTTCTTTCAGAGCCATATCCATCATTTTTTGCCTCCCAGCCTCATTTTCCTACACTGCTTTAGATTTGTAATTATTTTTATATACTTATCCCATGTAGTATTCTATTTCTGTCTTAGAATGGACTGACTGGCAGTAACCTTCCAATATGATTTTTGTATTTCAGGATATATTAGCTTCCAGAAAGTGTTGTTGCAGTAAATCTTAGTCATGCTTAACAGTTTAACATGCATTTTGTGACAAAATTTATAGGAAACTACACCTCATACCTTTCAAGAATTCCAGACATTACAGTGTGTAATTTGGCACACACAGATATACTATGTAGAAATTGTAGTGAAAAATGCAGGATCGACCAGGATTTGAAACCATGTCTCTGGCATACCATGCCATTGCTCGAGTAACTTAGATACCGAGCCAGCCCTGGGTTCAAGTCCTGGTCGAGCTTGCATTTTCTGCTCAAATTACTGCATAGTGTGTAATCTTGTATTTGGTGTTTGCACCAAGAACGAAATATGCATGTGTCTAGTAATTACACATACACAATTTATTTTCCAGGAAATGCAGTTCCAGTTAAGAAGAAGCCTGCTTTTAGCTTCAAGAAGATGCTGGAGGTTGTTATGAATAACAAGTTGAAGATGATGTCTCACACATTGGACTTGGTCCCCCTCTTCAAAGTTTATTTGTCGCGGTACACTACAACTCATCCACTTTCAGACGTAAGTGTTTTTGAATCCTAAGAAAATTAAGCATATTTTTAACTGAATTAATTCTCTGAATGCTAGCGACAATGGTTCTTTATTAGGATCCAATGGTAATTGGACAGTTCTTCTTTGTAGCGGATTAGTCGTGATTCATTCATTCTTAGTTTTGGACTTTTAACCACTGTGTTAATTTTAAAAAAAATACCAATGTTTCGGAGGCTGCCTCCATCTTCATGGTAGTGTGTAATCTACTAAATCACATTGCAATCTCTGGACACATGATGTGTTTGGGGATGGTGTCGTCACGTCTATGTAGGCTGCCAGGAAGGATTAATTTGTGGTGGCCCAGGCTCCACCTTGTCAAAGGATTGATACTGTTGGGAATCAATCCAAAAATTGTAATACTCCTTCAGTGCTGCTTAAGTGCAACTATATAGGTGGGATTTGCCTTGTACCTGACATGACCGGAAGGACGGACTGAGTGATCCCCCTCTCCAACCCTTCCAAGCAAGCAAGGATGCTGATCAAGGTTGCATTGTCGGTACTGGGTCCAGCTGGCGGCTGCTCCCCACTATGGTCTGAAAGTGAGGAGGTGGGCTGCACAGCGACTTGGCCATCGGAGATGCCCACACACGAACTGCGGTCTTCCACCTGACAGTTCAGCATCTCCTTTCTCACTCGCTCGAGAATTCTGTTCTCGATCATGACGGCATGGTCACTGCAAGTGATTTCCCTGCAAATATTTTCTAGGGCTTCCAACCTCCATAGAATTTGTGAAATTGTGGTCTGGTCACCTTCACCTTGCACCTCATGCACAAGCTCCCGTAGTTGTGTGATTTGTCCCGTTAACTGGGTATAATCCCTACCTAACCTTACTTCTAAATCATTACATTGAGTTCCCAGATTCCCACATTGGCTGTTTGAGTTTCCAGCTTGTTTAACCTTTCTGTATTTGAAGCTACAGTTTTTGCCATTAGTTCACAGGTCTTGGTGGTAGCATTATGAATGGAGTCCAGTCTGGCCTGGAATTCCGTCCGTACGGCTTTGAGCTTCCTATTTCCCTCGGCTGATGCCTCGGTAAATTCCCGCCCCTGATTGTCGATTTTCTGGCCCTGATCATCAAGATTCTGGTCCTGATCTTTGAGCATGGCCACAATGAGCTCTGAGTCTCATAATCTATTACAATGGGTTCGGGAGCTATACGTCTAGGTTTTGAAATTTGGTTATCTACTTATCTTCAATATCCAGAAGGGTATAAATGAACCTAGAAATATATCTCCCTAAGCTACTCTACGCAGCCACACATCTCCCATGTGCGATGTGTGGTGTTCCCAGTTAGCAGCGAGTGTTCAGAAGAACACTGTTTGGTATCTATAGGAACTTTCAGCCTAAATTTAAACGGTTACTAGAGGAGCACTCGCAGTATTTCACACCCAGGAATGAAATTAGATACAATGACGAATTTATTGGTCATTTGGCCTTAGGACAAGCATCTTGAATTATCACAGGCAAAAACAAACCTTTATGTACATGTTTACACTCACAGCATCACAGCACTTAGATAAGATAACATTCTACTTACAATATCTGGAACTCATCTTTGGCATGGACACAAGCACATGAACTATAATGGCTCTATTTCTTGGGGAGGGGGGAACCTGATTTGCTGGCACAAAAACACAATCCCATGCTTCCTGTAGCCTCTCCGAGCTATTGAGGGTACTGGTGATGATGGATGGATATTCCACTCTTCGATTGAGATGGATTCCTGTCTCTATGTATCTGATCGTTCATTTTATACAGCCACGTGGCCACGCGTGAAATGTTCGTGACAAGGATAATCAGCATTTTCCGTTTTATCACTGTTTAGCATGCCCAAATTCCGACTATTGGCATGGATAACTTTTCTGGCTGTTATCTGCCATTTGAGCCCATACTAGGCTTTTGAGGGACTCTGAATCACTATATCTGCAGTTCCCAATGATTTCAGGGCCATTGTGCTCACTCACTATGCTTCTACAAGGTAACCAAAAAAGTTCTTCCCGTGTCTGACGTCCCATTAATCATGCGCTCACAGAGAGGAAACTAAATGATGCACGTGCCTGCCAAGCAATCAGGAGTTAGTCTGACCATCGACTGTCAGTAATACAGACACGTTGCGCACACACAACAGTCATAGCTCGTCCAGTGTCGAAGAGAAATGGAGGTATAGAAACAGCTTGTTCTCGTGTGTTTGTTGTATGACTTTAAAGTGGTCCTGTCAGCTGCCACATCAAGTCGCCGCATTTGCCAGGCATTTGGGGAGAATGCCATGAATGAACGCACTTCCAGGCATTGGTTCCAGAAATTCCATTCGGGAGATGTGAGCCTTTCGGATGAACCTCGCAGTGGATGACCACATGTGTTGGATGACGAGGCCCTGAAAGCAGCCATCGAGGAGGGCAGTGGTCTAACGTGTGATGAACTTGCAGAAAGGTTCCATGTTTCCGCTGAAACAGTCAGACTGCACCTGCATGGGATAGGGAAGTCATACAAATTAAGCAAGTGGGTACCCCACACATTGTCGGCAGCCAACAAGGAACAACGAGTGACAGCCTGTTTGTCCTTGCTCACTCGGCACCTGAACACACCCATATTTGATTGCTTGCTCACTGGTGACAAAAAGTGGGTCCTCTACAACACTCTGAAGCGTACCAGACATTGGTTGTTGCCACGTGACCCTGTTCCTCACACCTCAAGACCACCTCTGCACCCACGAAAGGTTATGCGCTCTGTATGGTGGAATTGTCAGCAAGTGGTGCATTACGAGCACCTTCCACCTGGTCAGACCATCACTGCTGACCTCTACTCTCAGCAGTCGCAAAGGGTGCACCGTGCATTAAGGCAGAAGGAAACTGCATTGGTGAAATCGCAAGGGTGTGCTGTTCCTGCACGACAATGCCAAGCCACATGTGGCAAAGAGGACCCGGGAAACCCTTCAGTAACTTGGCTGGGAGACACTGTGCCATCCACCATATTCACCGGACCTTGTTTCATTCCCTCTACAACCACCTCCGTGTGAGATCCTTCGCAAATGAGGGAGACCTGCGGAACGCACTCACGGACTTCTTTGCATCCAAGCCCGCCGAGTTTTATCACCAGGGTATTGTGCAGCTGCAGGAACGTTGGCAAAAGGTGTTGGATGCTGATGGTGATTACTTCGAAACCTAAAGGTACATACCGTCCACTGTATTGCTCTTTGTTTATCACTGCTCTAGAAAGGCAAGAACTTTTGTGATTACCTTGTGCATAACATGCTACTTGGACACAATCTTTACTCCATGCAAACTGGTACAGAATAGAAGTCCAAGATGGCTTCCTACACACTTAATAAAGGAAGTTTTCCATCCAGGCCATGCCGTCATGCCAAGGGAGGCTCCCATTGGCTGACTCAAGTCATGGGTAGCTTGGTTCAAGCAGTTCCACGTCTGGCCACCAGGTGTCACACTAGGATGGAGTTTTTCAACTGTTTGTCTTACTCCAAAAAACATCGATTTTTGGGGTTTCGTAAGCCCAGTTATTATAACTGGGGTAAATGAATGGTATTTTTAAGGAATATTATTCTGAACCTACACAAATGTTCGCTTGAAAATATGTGAGTAAATAAAAATTTTGTATGATAAACAAATTATAGCACATCGTGCTTTGTATGCAAAATGGCTTGGGTATGTTGGTAACTTATTTTGTTCTGGATTGTGGCTTTAACATGATTTAAAGCTGTTTATTAGGGTTTTTAGGCATTACTCTTAATTTCCGCTAATATTGGTACTACACAAAATGGCTTCCCATGTCATTTTGGCATGGTAGCCTTGAGCCTTGCACTTCAATGGAATAGTGTGGTGCTTTGTTTGTATTTTGGAATGTATGGCCAATCCTTGATTGGTCATAGTGTGTGTCTGTCGATTTCACATTTTTCATTTTGGTAGTGATCTGTTTGCAGACATAGGTGGTACCGAATATAGAGATACAATGGACAGGACATACATGATTATACAGAATAGGTGTGGCGAATTCAGATCTTGATGCTGAGACGGCTTCAACATTCTTCTCACTTTTTTGAACCATCGCTTGCAGTATAGTTTGTCACTGGATTGCATTGTTTTCATTTATTTCATTAACGACTTTAGTGGGCCACAGGTTGAAGACCACTGGAGTAGTTGGTTAGTGCACTGGATTTTTTGTAGGTCCTCTGTAAGTTTTATCCTCGCCACCGACAAGTAAAAATTGTTCACCTGAAGACAAGAGGTGCTCTGTTGAAACATAACGTAAAATGCCATTACTCTTAAGTGTGGTTTATCACCACTCACGGTGCCTCAACATTACCTTAATGGCACCGGGATCGAACCTTGGGATGCGTTACTTCCCAGCAAGTAGCTTAGTCTTCCGTAGAGCATGTGAAGATGTACAACTAACATAATCTAAGCAAACACTGAAATGAAAGGTGGCACACACAATTTGATTTTAATACCTTTACGACTCAACCGGCATGTTCGTGATTAATGAAAAGGGATTACCTGTCTCGTTCAGTAGATGTCATCAAACAGGTTTTCCTTAGGCTCGTACGCACAGAAAGTCTTTTCAACTGATTCTCGATAAGTTCACTCCGAATGACATCTCCCTGGTCCCAAAATCGTTAAGAGTCCAAAAACTTAGTGTTCTCCTGAACTTTGAACAACAGACTCTCACCCAACTTGGTCTCAAGATCAGCCCTTTCTTCCCATATCCAAAACTTAACTCCCTTCTCTCGATCTCCAAAACAACAACTGTCCTCTCTCCGAAAAACCACAACCTCTTAACCTCTCTCTCCTGCTCCAAGCATTCCTTCGTTCCCCCTCAATTAACTCCTTCTCCCTTCTCCTCTTACCATTCAAAGCTTCCAACAATGCACAATACCTCCTACCTTAGTTGACACATTCTTGATTTTTCTACCAGCTGCAGAGTGACTGGATTACTCAGGAATGCTAAGGATGATACGATAGTATTAGAGTAAGTGTAACCAGTAGAAGCATTAGACAGTGGATAGTGCCCAATTAACATTGCAAGCTAGCAACAATTCTTGTTAATCATAAATGACCAGAATGAGTTTTGTCTAAGAAAGTTCCTTAAATTAACCAAAGCATGAACACTGCTTGGTTTTGAGTAATTAATTACTTTTCTTGAGAAACTTCACACAGACTTAAAACCAGTGGCGGCTCGTGGTCTGACTTTATGGGTGTGCACTTCAGCATCGCGTCCAGAAGAAGTGTTTTATAACCCTCTCAAATACTCGCTTTTTTTTTCATCCGTAATAATTCTAAATGTATTGATAACCCAAGTTATGAACACCTTTTACTGAAAAATAAGGCTATAGGAGAGTTTTATTTCATAAAAAATATTAATTTTTACAAATTTGAAATACCACGGCAAATTTTCCGTCCATCACGAAAACAGTGATGCTATTGGAAATAAGATAATTCAACATTCGATAACCTGATAAAATCATTATATACATAGAAATGCCGATCTACAATATTCAATATTATTGTCGATTTGCAAAATATTTAGTAAAAACTTTTCCCTTCGCTCCACTGATAAATGTGAACAAGAATAATTAAATTTGCATACATGAAACAAGCTGGATCGGGCCACTACCCAGGGTGCCAAACCGGGGCATCCTCCTTGATTAGAGCCAAATACTAAGCGCGAGTTTATTTTTTAGTCCACTTTATGCACAGAAAAGCAAACAGAGACAGACGATCTACAATTTAAAGAGGGGTCCGAACCACTATGTGCCTCTACCGGCTGCGTGGCTATTTGTTTTAAAAAGAGTTGAATTCATTGTTGACAAGAATTATTGAAGCTACTGCTGAATAACTTAATAAGTATATTGCAAAATCATCTAAGCTAGGAGATTATTGTTGTTTTGATGTCATTATGTAGGTATAAAATAAACACATACCTACAATATACATGTTCTTTAACAGCATTATAGTATTTTTAAAATAAGGCTATTATTTTTTGCCATTAAAACCTTAAATATATAACATGGTTACGTGGAAAGTAGGGTGAGCCAAAATTCAACCTCACCCGGGTGAAAATTTTATCTTGGGCCACTCCTGCAAACAAGGTAGCTAATCCAACGACAACATGCAGAAAATCAGTTGCAATCTATCTAGCAGTTGTTTATTTCTAACGACCGACTGATCAAACCAACAAACTCAAGCAAAATCAAGAGAATAAATAAAAATATATTAAAGAAAATGACAGTACTCACTCGGTCCACACTACCCTTCTTTGTACTTCATAATTTGTCTTTCCTTTCCGCCTTACTGCAGTCGCTGGTGTGATTTGTACGAGTAGCTAACTTACCTCCAAATATTCAACAACCTTAAATATTACGTATCTGCTTTCGCTATGTACAGTTTCCCCTTTAATCATGCTCACTTTGCAATGAAAGAGGAACGAGCTTTTGATAGCGTAACAATATTGCCACACAATGGAAAGAGCTGACTGATCCACACATCCCCCCCTGACTGAGCGGGTGGATAATTCTACTAAGGTGCTACAAGGACAGTTTATTTTGGCCAAGCAAAGGCAATGCAAGACATTGTTTAAAGCACGTGTTTCGCTTTCAGTTGTCCTCCCCTCCCTCCTCCTGTCTTCTTCCTTGCCCTTGTCATCCTCGGAACAGGGTGGGGCGAAGATACCATAAAATGTTTTTTAAAAAACTCAATTTACGGTGATTTGTGTGCTGCCTCTACTCTGCCACACGATCTCGAATGGAATGGGATTGCAACACTGCTGTATCGTGAACACAGCACTAGCAGTGCGAGTTTAGCCCATAATAACGCGATCTATAAGAGCAAATCCCTTCTCTTTTCTTGCTGGCTGCTGCAGCCAACGAGCACAGGGCGACTTGTGTTCCGAGCGAACGTATCTCAGCGGCAGGCACTGGTAATGCAAAGCCAATGGGGCAATTGGGCTTCGGAACATTTGATGTTTTGAAGGAGATAGTGTTCAGTTTAATAAAAAATAATTGCATTGCAGATTTATTTGGGTGTGCACGTGCGAATGTGCAAATAGGCAGAAGCCGCTACTGCGTAAAACTATGTTGTACACTAAGTAAATTTCTTCATTTACATAAAATACGTCAATTACCTGGTTGGTATTGGTGAAAAGAACTGAAAGTAATAATCTGCTGCTGATACATCAGTATGCCATAAAGCAGCAATGTTCAGTGTTTTCTACTGAGATTGTGATTCTGAATTCTTATACTGAATTGTGTTTCTACTTTCAGATTGCAATGGAGCTCTACTTCAGCATTGCCGATATGCTGTGCAACTTCTTGTCTGTTATTGAGTCGGAAGCGCCACCCTCTGCATTGCAAGGCTTTGTCGAGTTTATTGAAAAGTCTGGTCCAGAATATGCTGGTGATTTGCTGGAGCATTGCCTGGAGGGTGAGTTCATTCCTTGTGCTGTTATAGTGGAGATTCATGTAAGAGCTTCAACTTTAGATGTTGAAAGGAAAGGGCTGTTAATGATCCCGATGTTTCTGCATTGGAAGGTACCACTTGTATTGGTTCACATTTTTTACTACAGATACCTCTCTGGAGTGAAGGAATTCTTCGTATCTGAGAAATTATGCAAAATGCTTTTGGTAACAAGACTTTTGTAAAAATGGATTTTGTGTTTAAATAATTATACTGCGTGAAATTATGATGTTTTAAAATAGAACTCCTCATAAGTTGATATGTCATAATTCCAATTGCAACATGAAAATGTTAAAATTTATAAGAAACTGAACTGCTTTTGATTCATTGATTGATTTGTTTTAAGTCCACTTTATGCACAGAAAGGCTAAGTGGGACTGGATCTACAGTTTGACGTTGGATCCAAATCACTGGGTATTGAACCTAGGACCCTTTGTGAACTACCTGCTTCAACTTTCAAGTATTAGCATTCTTACCTGTGGAAATCTGTAACAGTATTGTTATTGGTATAGACTCAGCCCTAGCCCGACCCTGTGGCCGAGTGGTTAGCACATCGTGCTGCGATGCCAAGGGTCCCGGGTTCGAATCCTGGTCGGGCTTTGTTGTTTGTGAATGTCCATTCATCAATTTCATCATTTCATCACTCATCCCCATCTTCGCAAATTAGCCAAGAGGCACAAAACGCGAAGTAAAATAAACTAAATCAAATCAAAGACTCAGCCCTAGAAATTCCATCAAACTAACTGGGTAAGGATGAGCTGATATGAATTTTTTGCCAATTCTGATAAAGCATTGACATAAACTTGCAATTTTTTTAATGATGAACCTGAATCATTTGGTATCTTCGTAACACATGTGATCAGTTGATTGCAACAGATTCTGCCTTACAAGTAGAAGCTACTTTTATTTTCGTTATTTTTGTCACTTTTGCTACCTGTTAGGTTAATCTTGAGTATGTGGATGAATGATGATGAGATGATATTGAAGGAATTATTTCTTGGTTCTGTGGATGGGTGACAGCAAATATTTTCAGAGGAAGCAGAACATGTGTTGTCCCTCCGCCTACTGCTGTGATTTTTAGTTAGGGAGAAGAAGAAATTGAGTCATGGATGAAGCTCATTTGTCTCTTATCCTCTTCCCTGTTTCTAGGTGATGCAGTCAAAATTTCAAACTTCTTAAAAACACAATGGCTCATTTGAAATGTCCAGTTGTTCAAATTTTTGATGCTGCTGGACACAACTTCAATATGGCAAAGCTTGGCTAACAAGAACAATGATTATATACAAAAGTTTTTACATAAAATAAATGAATACACATAACATAGTCACACCCACTCCTATACATTAACAAATAACAGGAATATTTGTAAAATACTTTTTCTAATAATCCTCTATGACAGGGTGGTTAACGTGGAGCCCAAGACCCTGAGTGAACAGGAGTGAATTACCGTGTTTTCCCATTACCCTTTCCCCTAAATTCCTTAGCCGTAGCCTTAGCCTTTCAGTGGAATCCTTCCCATAGGTTAACCTTGTGTACTGTTAGAATCAGGACACAACAAACAAGACATATTCCCGTGGTTAGCCATCTTTTACATTCTACACTATCATCATCATCTTTCGCAGTTTTCTGTCTCTGGCTGGGTCGGCATAGAAGTCAAGCCTCTTCATTTTCTTCTGGTCTTCCACCATTCCTTTGGTGTTCCAATCTTGTCCACTCTCCACTATCTGTTCTTTCCACTGACATCTTGCTCTCCTCTTTGGCCTTACTCCCACTCCTTGTGCATTGTAAGCTCTTACTGGTAGTCTTTCTTCAACCATCTATTCTGTCCTGAACCTTCACCATCCCCACTGTCAGTCTGGTCTCCTCATTCTTTATTCTACCCCTTCTATTTTTCCCCCAATATACTCCTTAAAAATTTCATCTCCACTGCCTGCATCTTTCTTCTCTCTCTCCCTGCCATTGTCCAAGTCTCTGCTCCGTACATAATTATTGGTACATAGTACGTGTTACATAATACCTTCTTGCATTTCTTAGGTACGTCCCTGTTCCATATTTCATTCTTCACTATCCAGGCTTCTTATTTTATCATTCTTCTCAAAATCTTTTTTAATTTTTTTTATGTGTATTATTTCCTTGAATTCTCTGCGGAAGGATCCACATACAGATCTGAAACATTGAAGTAAATTAATTATAAAAGTACTTTTTAATAATTTTGTGTGCATTGTTCTTTCAGCTTGGGAAGTCCCTTCCTACAACTCTGATCTCCGGCAGACTGTGAGCTTTGGTTCTGTGGCCCACGCCCAGCAAATCATCACCACCTTCAAGAAGCTCTTTCTTATGAGTCTCCACAGCATCATGCCAGAGTGTATCACCATCATGCTCAAAGAGGAGGTCAGCGTAATGTGCACTGATATAGTAAGTGTGGAGAAGCTTCTTTCAAACTCATGCTTGAAAATTGTAAAATTTCAAGTTCTTCAAGATGTTGATTAATATTAGTGGCTGAGCCACTGCAATTATAAGCATCAATTTACCAGAGTTTTCTTTAGAATATTCAAAATTATATCAGAATATAAGAATACCTTACTTACATGAAATTTAGAAAATTTCGCACTTATGCATTTCACAATTTAATGGTTAAATCCTATTAATTTCGAAGATCCACTGTCTTCATTCACAAAAGGGTACGGGGTTTGAAGCGGAGATGGTACCGTGTCACTGCATTGTTTGTTCCCGGGCAGCGGTAGTTGCGATTTCTCCCTTTCAGCGGCGCTGGCGTGTGCACCCTGGTTTGCGTCGTCTGCTTCCTGTTGTCAGGTGGCGTTGCCGGTTGGGGGGCTGGGCCGTGCTGCTCGGCAAGGTGCCGTTCTTGTTACCTGCGTGGCTAGAGGGGAGTTGAGTATGTGCACCACATCTTTTCTTTTTCAGGTCGGGGATCTTTCTGAGGACAGGGTGCCAAGTCGTGTGTGCCTGTCCATTGTCCAGGTTCAGTGCTGGTTTCTGTTGGATGATAGCATGTGTTTCTTTGACAGTGTTTTCTATGACAGAGCCGGTTGGGCGAAGTATGGATATGGAGGAGATGGTGTGGTTAGTGGACTGGAGGTGTTGAGAGAGGCCTGATTTTGGTGTGTCATTTTTGGCATCTTTTACATGTTCGTTAATCCGTTCTTGGACAGTGCGGATTGTTCTGCCAATGTAGGTGTTGTGGCATTGGCATGTGGTCTTGTAGACACCAGGGGATGCAAGTTTGGGTAGGTAACTCTCTTGAAGTTGGGTAGTGCTCTTCCGATTTGGGATATGGGTTTGTGTGCCACTCTGATGTTGAAAGGTTTGAGGGCCTTGGCAAATTTGCCAGATGTGGTGGGGTGGTATGGAAAAGCGATCCATTTGGGTTTAGGATTTTGGTTTGGGTTATCTCTGTTTCTTGGGTGTCTGAGCTGGGCTTCTGTTTTTGCACACCACATGGATACTTGGCGCTCGGTGTAACCGTTGTTTAGTCCTATTTCAGTTACGCATGCTATTTCATCATGGAGGTCATCTTCTGTGCAGCTGTGTGTGAAGGCTCTTCTGTAAAAGTTCATCCATACTCCAGCTTTCTGTTTTGGTGGGTTGTTGGATTTTGCATGGGTGTACTGGGTGCCCGAACCTGGTTTCCTGTATACGGATGTGATGAATTTGTCTTGG
Organism: Lepisma saccharinum; assembly: GCF_977018435.1. Lineage (NCBI taxonomy): Eukaryota > Metazoa > Arthropoda > Insecta > Zygentoma > Lepismatidae > Lepisma > Lepisma saccharinum. The sequence goes on along the minus strand of NC_139241.1, from coordinate 63,494,214 downwards.
TGTCGTCGGATGCTGAGGTCGAGAAAGTTGAGGTGGCCATTTTGTTCCCTTTCAACGGTGAAGTTTATGTTAGGGTGTATGTTGTTGAGGGCAGTTAGAAGATGGGTTAGGTCCTCTTCCTGTTTGTAAATGACTATGGTGTCACCGTACCCTTTTGTGAATGAAGACAGTGGATCTTCGAAATTAATAGAATTTAACCATTAAATTGTGCAATGCGGAAGTGCGAAATTTTCTAAATTTCACGTAAGTAATTTTAAACCGCGTTTACCGCAACCATCATGAATAAGAATACCTGTTGCATAATCAGAAAATATATTTTTTTCACATAATATTTGTACAAAATCAATAGAAACTTTGAATTTTACGTACATAGCTCTACTACGCACGTAGATATTGCCATTCTATATTTAATTTATTTTTCAGATATACGTTGATACTATTGTTAGAGGAGAGTCCGCAAGACAATCAGGGCAAGATGTTAACATCCAGTATCCTTCATGGTGCGCAGCTCGGGAAGAGATCAAGGAAACCCTTTGTCGAATATGCTTTAATTTAAAGGAATTCCCCAGACTTCTATGCAATACTTTACCCGAGTGGTTGACGGATCAACCTGTATGGAGCAAGCATTCAAAGTTGCTCTTCAGTAACAAGTACGGAGAAATTCTGAGGAAGATTTCCTTCCCAGGTAGGGGATTGAGTTTCTAGTGACCGGTAGCTGCACCTGATATGTTCACATTGAAGCCAGTAAGAAAGCCAGTTTATAATACACTAGTATCAGTTGAAATGGGTATGTTGGAGCCTGTAATGATATCGGCAAACTGATTCTGATACTCAGGGTCCTAGTTTTGTAAACTTACCAAAAATGGCATATCGTTTAATACGTTACAGATATAGATGGCTCTAAGGATTTCATTGCACTTAAACTATGTCAGTCTATGAGAATTTTGCTTTAAAATTAGGGATGGACCAAAATGAAATTATTGCCAATGGTGATAATTACTGATAAAAAACATACCATTACTAATATCTGTTATTCAACTCATCCAATACAAAGTTGTAAATTTTTTGAATCCCTGAGTAGTTCATTAATCTATTTATTATGTGCTTCACTTTGAAAAAGAAACTACAAATTTACAAATCAAAAAAAAATATGCGTTTTGTATTTATATTCATATAAATAACAATAAAATGAAAAATGCATTACATTACAGGCTATTTATAGATATATATGAGATTAATAAAGATACTGAGAAAAGGCCTCTCTGATAGCATAGTGGTAATGTCATCACCTTGTAATCAAGGGGTCCTGGGTTTGATACTCAGTGGAAGCACATTGCATTGCACGGTGGCTTAGATCCATTTCTGAACTGTAGGTACAGTACCAATTAGCCTATCTGTACATAATTGGACTTAAAAATTTAGACAAAAATATTGATAATTTTACCAATGAAACAGGGTGTCAAGAAAAAGTCAAGAAATTATGCTTTTGGTCAAGAATTTTTCACAGTACAGTGAATTTACACTGTTACATACCTGTACACTGATTTGATAAAAATTGAATATTTGGGAATCTAAATTTGTATTGAATTGTGGTTAACATTTGTTCAATTTGTTTCTTAAGAATCACATTCTTGTATGAGTGGAGTTTTGTAAGAACATTAAAGTAATGTGGCCAGCCATTCCCCACCCAGGATGAAGACAGAAGCATTAATTTTTACATGCATTAATAATTATAGCAAGTCAAAATCTCTTGTTAAAGTACAGCTTCAGTTTTCATCTTAACCAACCTTGTGGTAGGGGTTTTTAATTGAATGAAAATATATATTTTCTTAATTTTGCAAATATACCTAAGTAAATAATGTTAAGAAAAGGGGGGAAAAGATCAAGAAAAAGGAAAGAAAGGTCATGAAAAAGTCAAGAATTTTGGATTTGTTATTTTGTTAGACACCCTGTAAAAGAGAACCAATTAATATTTTAAGCTTAACTCCAGAAAACTGTTATATTTCTTTTCCGCAGAATTCCTAGCTGCTTCGAAGATAGCACGTGCATTACAAGCGAAGAGAAACAAAGCTAGGAGGAAGATGAAGCCTGCAGTTACCATCCACACTATCCCAGAATCTGCCGCAAGCAATGAGCCACAGAAGAAAGCTGAGCTAAGAAGTAAGTATTCAGAAAGCATAATTTATAGCAGAGATCACCCACGTGAGACAGGGATATATTTCCAACACTTGAAAATCTGCGAAATTTACTTGTAAATGTTCTATTAATTTCAGTGGCCTCTGCCACCATCCACTTGGGAACTCTATGCTTTACTGTTAGGTTGACTTCCGGTTCCTGTTGTTGTTTCCTCAACTACCACAGGGGTACTGGTGTAGCCATTTCATCGCTGTGCGTGCTGGGTTTGAGCTGTTGTAATAGCGGGAGCCAAACATGATGAGCCTGACCGCTGTCGATATTCAGCTCGTGCAGAAAGTGCATAATTGCATGCGTGTCTTTGATTTTGGTGTTGATTAGGGTGTGTGATGTGTGCCTAACTGAAACTTTTTTGGATCCTGTGTTTGTTGAACTTGAGGTGCTATGACGATGGAACGTGATGAAAAGAGAAGAAAGTGAGACTAAATATCGAGAAGACAATTCAGTCTAATCTATCTCACTAATCAATCACTTTGATAAATGTCCTCGGTTAAATATGAAGTCTTGATTGGCACATCATTTTATGTATATACCTGTCAAAAATTCAAATCAATGTTATAGCTCAGTAGGAAGCTAAGGATATATGTTGAAAAGGAATACCAGCTTACATATGCTGATGAATAGTGTTTATGTTCAAACAATAATAAATATTTTTATAATTATTATATTGATAAAAAACTAGAAATAACAAAAGTTACAAGAGCATCAAATTATGCATTTGTTTACAAGAACATTTATAACATATAAATGTTATTTATATGAAGAAAATATTTCTTTATTATCTCCTTGTGAGGTAGAGTAAGTCTTTTCTTAATATTTTGGCATGCATCAGTTCTACACCTGAGTATACTCAATATGTCAATTTCTTCAACCAGGTTTACAAGATGGCTTCCATTCTTCAATTTTTAAAACTCCACATATGGTTAATTCACATCCAAAATGCAGAAGATATTTCTCTCACTTTGTCTTATTTCTCAAAACATTCATTTGAGGTAATGCATTATTCATCTACTAGCTTGATAATGCAGATTCAAGCAGATAATAATTTCCTGCTTCCAATTTTTAAACTTGGCACTTTTCACCTTTTCACAAGTTCCAAATCTTCTTTAAAGATTATGCCATTATAAAAGCATTTTCAAGATTCTGTTATGAACAAAATGTCTCTATATAGTTTAAACAAACTATTAAAGATTAACTTGCAAAGTATAATCTTTCAAAATATCAAGATTTATACAAATATCAATCCTTCACCAATAGTTACATTTTTACTTATGTCCCATCCATCATGAGATTCCTCTAAAGTCACAGACAACTAGTATCAGAGTAACTAGTTCAAGCCAGATTTTTTAGTATGTGTTATCTTCAATTGTTTTTGTTTTATATTTTTGTCCATAAGTGCTTAACAGCTTGAATGTTTCTGTAGTAAATGTACATATTTGCTCTGTTACAGCTATTTTACTATGTATATCACAATATACTTATCTAATGATTACAATTACCATTTTTTTAATGTTGATACAAAATACCAAGTATGACATCATATTATACATTGAACAATTTTAAAGAGTTGACCTTTGTATATTGTGACGTCTTGCTCAATTTCGATGTTGTTTGGAACAATCCGTCGCAACCCATTATTTATTTGGAAGTACGTGCTTTTTTTTCCCTGGCTATCTCCCTGTAATAAAAAAAATAACACACGCCCTCCACAAAAGAAAATACTTACAATATATATATATATATATTAAGTTTCTCAATCACGGGTGGCTGCGGTGCTGTAGGGAGAAAACCAAAAGGATCTGACAATCAAAATGGGCACAAGTCAAAACTACTAATCCCAGTTTTATTTTTTTTGGTATTAAATAGTGCGTCGCTCCAAGATCTCGCATATACCGCCAGCTGGTCCGGAGTTTTATAGCGGGCTCGTCTAGTCCCACTCCCGACGAACTGACGTGTATATGAGCAACAAAAAAATACAACCCCTTTTTTTGTGGCCCTTTGCCAAAAAAAAAAAAATATAATAAATCTGCTATGCAAGAAATTATACTGGAAGGGGTGAACTTATCTTAAGGAGCGCCCAGCGCTTTGCGTAATTACATGAATAGTAAGGTTAGATATTTTCTCAAAATACTTTTTATTTTGCTTAACAAGTGCAGAGTATTTGATTTCTTACAACTGTATTAACAACGTGTTCTCATTTAAATAAGTCGTTTCTTACCAGAAAAAAACAGTTACCAATTACCCCTCCTTCTTGACAGATTTTCACAAAAACATTTTTTACAATGACGATCCACGTCATCGATTCATTTTTACTTTGGATTCCCACTATCTCTACATCACTTATGCTACCAAAACTAAGTCCATGATCATTCCTTCTTTTTGACTACATATATACTTTAGAGGAATTAGACCCCGGCGATAGGAAATTATTATCAAAAAAAAAAAAAAAAAATGAAGTTACGATGTTTTCCCCAAAAAATTTTAAGTAAAAAAAAAAATGTCTATTAAGGTAACGGGATAAAATAAACCATTCTTGTAATAATACTTAACTTCATATCCGCAAGGTTTCCACGTTCTAGTCAAGGCTCACAGGTGTACCGGAAGATAAGAGCTGAGTCACGCCACTTTGACTCAGCCAGCTATCACGCCGTGGAACACCGTTGCTGGAGTTGCTGTTATCGGAATCGGCCCGGAGAGAACACTGGTTTTCCGAACAAGGAAAAAACTTCTACCCCGAGAAGCTCGCTAGATGGCAGTCTCGTCGCCCTCAGGTTTCTTGGGAAAACAAACGAAGTTTCTCCGCGAACTCACAATCCCACGCATCGGTCTAATTCCTCTATACAGGGTGGGCCGAAGAATGTGGCGAAACGGGATAAACAAGTCCCGATTCACCACAACCTCCCCCACCTTCGAGAAAAAAAAAACCTCAGGCACCAAATAGCAAACAATACACTTGTACCAAGGAAAGCCAAAAAAAGGCGTATAAACCCATATCCATATAGGATGTATCCTCAAAAAAACTTTTTTTTTGTTCGATTTTTAATTTTTCTCCAATATTTTGTTAGATCCCGATTAGCCCAATTAAAAAAAATAATATGAAACAATATACAATAAATAATGGAATACATATCCAATAAATATAAAATAGGCCTAAGTGGAACCATTAATATAAAATAGGGTTACGAGTACATCAGATGATATTTTTTTTATATTGTGACTAAAAGCAAAGATTAAAGTGATTCTAGTGGCCAGCAAGGGAACCTCACAGTAGGCTTCACACAAAGTGTTCTAAGTGCTGGAGGAATAATAAATGTACCACAATTAATTATTTAATCCATTGCCAAACTTTCAATTAAAAATAATATTGTGCATTTCCATTGACCATATGGCAAACTTGTTAAAAAGACCATTGTCAGGAAATTTAAATTCATAAATTTTGCTAGCCAATGCATTTAAAATTCATGAAACAGCAGGGGAGAAAAATAAACCTCAAAAATGAAGAAAAATGCAATAAAGATGGCATAAAATACTGAAAAATGACCTAAATGCCAAAAAGGCTGAAAAATGCAAAATGAAAACAATGTTTTCTGGTTCTAACTTATAGGAAATGGACTGATATCTGGTTTAGCATTGTTTTCAAGGCTCAGAAGAAAATATGATTTTTTTTCATCAATTTCTGAGCCCTACCGATAACCAATATTCTACCGATCCGATATAAACTTCCAAATGGTCCTTGAAGAACCTGAGTGGTTCATTGATCTCTTTAAGAAATGCATGTTACAAGGTGATGCAATACAAAAGGAGCTGTACTTTTAGACATATATTATTTTTTTTAAAAATAATGAATGGAAATTACATGTTTATATCCATAAACATTATAACAAAATGGCAAAATATTGCACTAAATCATAGGTATTTATGGATATATCGGATCAGTAAAATTATTGGTAATTTACCAATACACTGATATGCCTGTCAGACACTTATCTAGAAATATATTTCAGTGGGGGTCCAAACCAAGTGGCTCATAATAATAATAATATAAATCAAAATAATTATAATTAATAATAGTATGAATTAAAATATACAAATTAATTAATATATTTTATTACATGAATAGGTAAAAACACTGCATAAGGATAGTGATATAGCGGCACGTATTCATTAACCACCTTACATATAGCTAAGATTGGCAAAATTTGTAAAAAAATTAATGTCAGATAGATAAAGAATTGAATATTTATTGAATATCAGAGCAGGATGTTAGATCCAGTTGGCAAAAAGTAAAGTTCTTGGCAATATTTTATGCATACTATTATAAGTAGTAATAGATATTGCATAACTCTTCTTAGGTACTGTCATTCAAAGTCGTATGATACCACTATAATTCTTGGTCTTCCAGTTAGCTTTGTGGACATAAATAATGCTCGATTTAAACAAGTATATTTCCATTATTTAATTATATAATATTTAATTTTAGTTATTGTATTATTTCATTAATTTCAGTACTTAGTAAGTCTTTGGGGAGGTCCAGACCCCCTGGAACCCCCCTCCCCCTAAGTACGTCCTTGATGCCTGTATCGGCTGATCAATAGAGTACCGATTAATCTGTCCCATCTGTAAAATAAATGTACATTTCAGCATTTTTAAATAAATGTACAATTTGTGGTGAAATCACTTATTTTTCTCTGTTTAATTAAATGTAACCCTCATTTTGTATTCTATGGTTCTACATTTGCCCCCATTTTCTCGATACCCTGAAACACATAATATCAAGTTTCCGCTGTATTAATATAGATGCATGTGCAATTTGTCTGTTACAGAATGTGCATCGTGTAAAGTTCAGGAGCCCAATCCTCGGACGTACAAGAAGTGTGCCAAGTGCAAAGAGGCTTCGTGGAAAAACCCAAGGTTTTATTGTGGCCGTGAATGTCAAGGTTTGTGCTGTCCATATTTCTCTGTAGTACAAATGTTACATTTGGAGGATGGTTTTTGTTTACTCAAAAGATGTGCATAAAAACAAATTTGCGTTATTACCTTATACAGAAGGTTGATCCGCGTATATGTGTCCGATTTTGAACCGTCACCCCTGTGCACAGAATCGACCGATCCAAGTGGTTAAAAGCATGGGAGGACGGTTAGAGCCTGTAGTATCATGGCACTATCACGAGTGTGTGTTGTGTGCATCATAGCTCCACAGGTGAACAGTTTTTGAGAAGGGTACGTAGTTGCACATTTCCACGCCAAATATTCGGTGTCAAAAATTGAGAAACAGTGCAAAGAACATGGATGTGCCTTGGGTTCAACGACCATCAAGAACATAATCAAGCGGCATAAAAACCATGAGGTTCCAGCTATTCAGTCGCCCACCAGGGGGACGAGGAAGGGAGCGTGCACTGCAGTGATGCCACCCATGTCTCGGAAGCTGCATCGAATGGCACTAAAGGAAACCTCCCGACGCAACGGGTGATGGCCACACGACTCCACGTGGCCCAGTCAACTGTGAACCACACCCTGTGTGAGAAATTAAACCTCCGGAAGAATTTAAAAGCCGTGAACATTACCTCAGTGAGGCCTATCGGTGTAAGGTCTCATCACATACATCTCGTTCTACCAAGAACTTTCTGCCACATATGGTGACAGACATCAGCATTCAGGGTATTCCATTTCACGATATACTGGTGAAGTCACCGGATGCGAGTCCAATGAATTTCTGTGTGTTTGGTCTACTGAAACGGGCACTTTCCTCTCATCGTGTCACCACTCTCCGGGACCTGTGGAAAGCCTGTCGAGAGGAATGGCAGAAGATTCCACTTCCTGTACTTCATCGTAGCCTTCTACAATGGAAGTTACGGTGCAGGGCTATTGCCAAGAGACACGGTGATCACATTGAGGCCAACCAATGGTGGTCCCGTGGATTTTCATAAGGTAAGTGCTAGTCCAAAATCGGACACATATACGCGGATCGACCTTCTGTATTAACACTTGCTTGTTTCAAGTATGAAAAAAACATTAGTGAACGTAGAGCAAGTATGTAATTTTCCAAAAGCTAATTATGAAAAATTATAACTTTGGCTATGCCATCACCCACATAGGACATGTTGATTTACTGCTTGGCGTGCATCCAATTTGTATCTTTTGCTGCAAGCTGTTAGGTGTTGTGCATAACTACTGTACTGCTGTACCATTTGTACCCATTGAATACTAGGTGTTTCAGCAATGGGACCCATATATGGTGTCATTGCCCATGTTTAGTTCACACACCAAAAAGAAATGCATTATGGCATCTACTCCCTTAATTTTGGTGTTGATTAGTGTGAGCTACTGAACATAGCTTGTCTGTGCACAAACAATGTAAAGTGAACTTAAAACAACTTTGGCATGCAAATGGTTTGTGAACTTTTTACATTCGTCAAGAAAGACAGTACGAGGGGGTGCTGAAAAGTTCGTAGCCCAACCCAGAAGGAGTGCACGTGGAATGATGAAATTTTACAGTTATTGTACATACTCCCCCCGAAGTGCAATACACTTCCTTGCATGGTGCTCCAATTTTTGCAGACCAGTGAAAAAAATTCTGAAGGTTGTTCCACACATCACTGTTCCGTAGCGCTTATCACCTCATTATCAGATCCAAAATGGCGTCCTTTCAAGTGTTGTTTGAGTTTGGGGAATACGAAATAGTCTGACGGAGCTAGATTTGGGGTATAAGGGGGATGATCTAGACATTGAAACCCTAGATCATGCAATGTGAGTTGTGTTTGCAGTGCTCGATGGACAGGGGCATTGTCCAGCAGGAACAGAATAACTTTTTTCATTTTTCCGCGGCGTTGCACTTTCAATTTGTCTTCCAATTTTGTGAGTAATGCAGAGTAATACTCTGCATTAAATGTCTGGACCTTGGGCAGGTAGTCTACGAGTACGACTCCATCCTTATCCCAGAAGAATGTTTCAAACACTTTCCAGCTGACTTCTGCATCTTGAACTTCTTGGGGCAAGGGGAACCTGAGTGCCGCCACTCCATTGACTGTTGTTTCGTTTCAGGATCGTAATGGTACAACCATGTTTCATCCATGGTTAATATTCGTGACAGAAATTGATCGGCATTGCGTTCAAAATGGGCAATGACTTCCCTTGATGTCCTCACTCTTTCACGCTTTTGATCTGCTGACAGATTTTTGGGAACCCATTTTGCCGAGAGCTTGCGCATGTCCAAGTCATTATGAATTATGGTACCAACGCGTTCCCGAGAAATGCCCATAATCTCTGCCACACGTTTTGCTGAGATTCTGCGATTTTCAAGAATAAGGTCATGAATTTCATCCACGATTTTGGAGACAGTCACTGTTTTTGATCTTCCTGCACGTGGAGCATCATCTGTTGAAAAATCGCCACGTTTAAAATGTGCCACCCACTTCTTCACAACTGCATATGATGGAGGAGAGTCCCGTAGTGTTCCACTGATTTCCTCATGAATTTGCTTTGACGACTTTCCTTGGTGGAACAAAAATTTGATGACGGCTCTGATCTCGATGTTTGTGAAAATCGCTGGCTGGGCACACATGATCAGTTCCGGGGCCTGAAAACCACAATACCAATTCAGTTATTAATATGAAAATTTGCATGTGTACATACCAAGATATGTTCTTTAAAACTGTAAAGTTTCATCATTCCACGTGCACTCCTTCTGGGTTGGGCTACGAACTTTTCAGCACCCCCTCGTAGATCCAAGAATTTGCACTTCCATCAAGACAATCACTTGGCTTTGTTGACAAATGTACTTTGTTCTAATTTTTCCACTGGTTAAATGGAGTGGAACCGTGATTTTATGTTCCTAGCTTACACCTTTTATCTTTCTGGTCCCATTGAAGCAAAATGTTATAAAAGTTCCACGCAAGTTTCTCAATCACAGTCCATTGAAAAACTTACTATCGAAGTTCCACATTACCCACGAAAGCTATACAGTGGAACGACGATTTTACGTTTTTCAGGGGACCAAGCTGAAAAAAACTTAAAATGTAGGAAAATGAAAAATCGAGGAAAATTTTATAACATCAAGATTGAATATATAATGTGGGAAAATGTAAAATCTGGGAACGTAAAATCAGGATTCCATTGTACTTACATTAATCAATTGAGAAACTTTTATGTCTGCAGTTGAAAGTTTTTGATCTTCTAACAGTGGAAAAGAAATATAAATTTTCTGATTTTAATGAGTACACTGTTTAGTTGTGTTTCATGGAGTTTTTTTTTTTCTTTTCAGTAAAAGACTGGCAGGAGAGGCATTGTGTTGAGCATCAGAGTCGTGAAGGATAATATTTAAGCAATAAATTACTTTTAGAGGGTGGCATTGTCTGTGTGTCTTTGCAGTCGTGTTCACATTGGGATTAACAATATCAAAGGAGCAGCTACACTTTTCTATTTCCTCTCGTCTTTCTCAAATTGTTGTTGTTGTGAAAGAGCCATGCATATTCGTTAAAGCTGTGAGGAAAAACAAAAGATTTAGGTGTAATATTATTACCAGTTTTGATTGTACTTCATTTACCTTTTCCTGTTGATGCCAATAGTATAGTTTTTTTAAACTACATTACTTAATTCACAATTTGTGTTATTTTTTAAATGGCACACGTAAAGATACTATCATTAAGCATAAATAGTGTAGGCCACAACAGGAGAACCGAGTGACGCAAGTGTTCTTATCTTGAGAACAGTAACGTAGCTCAGCAGTGATAAGTTACAGGTTTCGGTATTTGTTGAACTGTTACTTCATTTCCTGGGCACTCTTAAGCAAACGGCATAATGGGAAAACTTGCCCCTGCACTTATGATATTGCAGTTGAAAGTCTACAATTATTCTGTTATCATGGGAGTCATTGATAAAATCTGGAGAAGAATGTAAGTTTATTCTGCTTCTGAAGCACGTATGAAGCATCAAATGAAATGGAATCGATCACAGGAGGACTTCTCATTTATGCCGGAATGTCTTCTGTTATTCCAGTTTCATGTTCAAAATTTCCATTAAAATTAATCGGAAATTCTTTTTTTATTTTTTTAAAATGTTTGCAGCATAGTGACGAAAGATTAGAAGCAGATAAGTCAAGCTTTTTAAAGCTGATTATTATGTTAATATTATTTTCTCGAAGGCATGGAATTTTCTTCATAACTCGATGAAATCTCCTCATCATAGTTAATTAATAGTAATTGTTGCCTTTTGCCATTGCCTAAGCAAGAATCTGTTTACCAGAATTGACGTAGTGCATCTTTACCTAATACTAATTATAATTGTAATTAATGTGTTGTTCTTCAAGTAATAAATCCAACTGATGAAGATGTTACTTGTATTTCTAGAAGTGTGTAAGGGTTTTTGTCACCATATTCATTGTGCACACACAAATAATCCATTGGAAATGTTACGTAAAAAAAAGTTTTTCTATTTCAAAGTAAGAATTTCAGTCTTCAACTTTTAGATTTATAGATTTAGTTGCAAACACTAAGCACATACTACAGCTGAAAGCAGCTGCTATGCATTGTTTTGGAAATTTGTTCAGAAGCCAAGAATGTCTGTGCCCCTGTGCCTAGTAGACTGCTCGTCAACTAATGATGAGGTACGTCATCAATGGGTGGGTGCCTTTCACGCAAAGATGGAATAATGAAAATCACATTTTTGGGTGCATTTTATAGAAGGCATTGTACTATTTTTGTAACATCCATTGTTTAAATATTGTTTTAAGTATTATTTCTGGAAGCATTTGCAGCTTTCATTAATTGTAATATAAGGAAGTCATTGTTTTGAGCTAGATAGTGTATAAATTCCAACTTTTATGCATGTACTTCATTTTGCTTGAAAGAAACTCAATGCTTGTAAAGTGGAACCTCAATTTTATATTTTTCAGGAGAACACTCAGAAAAATGTATAATAATGGAAAATTTAATAACATGTTGGTTTATTAAGACCATGCAATTTAAATGTATAATACAGGAAAATGTAAAATTGAGGAACATACAATTGGATCCACCACTCACTTGTACTTTATTCGCAACATGGCACAATACCATGAATTTTGAATAATGAATTATTTTTACTTGTTATTTGTTACATATAGAAGCAAGCATTGAGTAATTTTCTTTTGCAAATATCTGAAAGGGAGGAATTGTAGGTTTAGATTAATTTACATAGTTTCATCTATAAAAGTCCCAAAATCACGAATTGTTAGAAGAATATAGTGTGTCGATCTTTGCATGAATGAATGCTTGAAATGATCAGACAATACAGTGCTGTTGTAACTAGTTTCTAGAAAGAACAGTGAAATTCTATGATCACCAATAAGTGAGTTTTCAAAATTTAAAAAGTCCATTTGGACTCTTTATCACATATTTCATCTTGCAGAGGATTGGCAGCCATGACTGTTGTGAGCTGTAACATTGTCTTCTTTATGGAGACCTTAATTGCTTGAAACCGTAATTTCATTTGTATTCTCATAGAAAAATTTATAGACAATGGGTTTGAAACACTGAAAATTGTTGAAGCTCATTGTCAAGACAAGAACTTTTCAAACATTCCTCCTTGTTTTTTAGAAGGAAAATGAAAGTTTATTTTTTACCATGTTTTGTTTGGGTTTTACTGATCTCCAATTAATTGTAAAATTGAGAGTATCATATTTGGAATGTAGTTATTTCTGTTTCATAATATCACAAAGCAGCAAGTTTTATTTTTTATGTATGTATTGCCTGATTATAATTACAAAAGCAGAGAATTGTCAGCAGAAGTAATGTATTTTTGTAAAAAGAATGAGTTGTGTTTTGTCCTAACACATTGAATAGGCAAAGAGTTTTTGTTCTTAATAATATTTACCTGTGTGCAGATAATGTGAAATGTTGTTTAAACAAAAACAAATAGGGAAATAAAATTTTGTTTACTATAATTTTGTGTGATTATCATTAATTTTAAATGTAAAAAATGGCAATCCCTTCAAAGATTTGTGCACTTAGAGTGCCTATGAAATATTGGATAACATGGTTATTAAATATAAAATTTTATTCGTTATCAGAAAACTGATACATTGTGAAATCCAAATACCCAGATTTGTTAAATATACCTGCATGCTTTTTCTTCCTTCGTGAAAATTCATATGCTTTCAGTATTGAGGAGACATAATTGACCTACAAAAAAAAAACACACACACACACAGACAGATAGAGGGGCAGGTTGTGGAGGGCATGTAAATAAAAATTGAAAGACATGGTAAACACTTAAGACACAAAATTTAAAGTTTCTATATTTTGCATTCTGAAATTGTATGGTAAGTCTCTTCTGTTTCCTTCAATGTTTATGAGATTTTATGTATGTATTGTGTATATATATTAGGGCTGAGCCACATCGGTATCTGCCGATATCAGGGGTATCGGTTGATATTTTGGCACCAATAATAGCCAATACTATTGTTTTTGAGTCGCTAGAGGCACGGCCAAAACCAATTGCCTTTTTCCATTTCAAAGTTTCGTTCACCTTTTCCAACTTACCTTTGGTTTTTTAAAATAATGAAAATTAGTTGTGCATTTGTTAAATGAATCTGTACTCAAGTTTCCGGTAGCAGCAAGTATGTGACACAAAGATCTGTATGCAGATAAGACTCGCGGTCAAGTATCTTGCAAATCAAGCATACGTGAAATTATCCCCATAGGAGTTCGCTGCTTCTGTTTAGTTCTCTTCGAAGTCTACCAGGCTTCGTTCATACAGATGTAGTCTCGTGTAACAAGAATCCCAATGAAGTCCCAAAAGCCAACGATGCACCTGTTGGTAATCCTTCCACTTTCTTTGGTGTTTGCAGACATCCCTCTCTTTAGTGACCTCCTGCAGTTAAAAAAGGTCATCGCCCATGAAAGTGGTGGACGTGTCTCAGAAATAGTACATAGCATTTTCCTAAAAATTCAAATACCTGGACTAATGTCCCTTCTTTCCAACTTGAGACTTTTGTTTGTCCCGACTGGGTTTCAGCAGGTGTGTTTTGGCACAAGGAACACTGCAGGAGAATAATTTCCTTTGAACGACAGATGACGGCAGTTCGTTCCTGGAAAGTGTAGTGATGGGTTTGGATTTCCTCCCACGCCAAAGCGATAGGACTATGCATTTAATTTTTCTTAGAAATCATTTGCCGAAAATATATCGAAAGCATAGTCACTTCTGAATATCACTGTATTGAAGTCAATCGCCTGATATAGAAGCTAGAGACTGGTAAGTTTTTTCATTCTCCCCTTCATTTCGTTTACTAATTATTATTATCTTTGTTAAAGGACAAAAAATATACGAGATTGGTTTTACATTACAACTTTACTATTAGTTTTAGACATCGTGTCTGGGGCTGGTAATTCACCAATTATTCTTGTGTTCACGGATGATTTAATGTTTGTTTGGGGAGAGTGCTTCTTTAGTTTTAGAGGAGGTTGAAGAGGCATGATCTCATTTTTCAACATTGGGGCTCGTAGCTTCACTTAATATTTCTCTCATATTTGAAACATGTGATTGATTGAAAATGTAAAGTTGAGATACATCGTTGCAACAGCGCATCGTTTGGTGGGTTAATTTATTCATCGCCCCTCGTCAGAAATGCGTATGTATAAAATGTAATAATTATAATTACACAGACACACACACATAATTTATTTATTTATATATATACATATATAAATCAAAGAAGGAGAAAGAAACACTCACCAGACAGTGAAAAAATTCAAATTTTCTCAAACTTTATCGTTGCATCTTCAGAGTAAGGAGAAAGACTAAGATATATATATGCAATTCCTTAACCAACTGTGTGGAAGATTTTGCGACAGCGGTTGAAATTCAAACCTTACCATCTGCAGCTCATGCAACAAAGCCAGATGATTTATGGCCGGCAATTAGAATTTTGCATCACAATGCATCAAGCATTGGAGGATGAAGATTTTGCCACCAATGTGATATTCAGCAACGAAGCAACTTTCCATTTATCGGGGAAAGTTGCTCATCACAATGTGAGGGTGTGAGGCACTAAAAAACCTCATGCAATTGTGGAGCATGAACGAGATTTGCCGAAGGGAATGTTTTCTGTTCGATGTCGCAGACAAAGCTGTATGGGCTGTTTTTCTTCTGTGAGAAGACTGACTGGTACCTCTTACCTGGATATGTTGCAGTTGTGGTTGTTTCCACAACTAAATGCTGATTCCGGGAATTTCGTCTACCAACAAGACTGGGCACCCCCTCCCCCATTGGAACATCAATGTTTGTTGCTACCTAAACGAGGAACTTCCAGATCGCTGGATTGGGTGTGTTGGTGTGAATCGCATAGCTCTGTTTGCTTGCCCCCCCCCCCCTCAGGTTACCTGATCTAACGCCGTGTGATCCTTTGGGGGTATGTTAAGGACCTTGTTTACGTACCCCAACTGCCAAGAACACTGGTAGAGCTCAGGGAACGCATCAATGCTTCTCTGATGACCATTTACAGGGGATTGTAAATGTATGGGTTGAATTTTAACTACCGCTTGGATGTGTGTCATATGGCCAGAGGAGCACACACACAACATTTGTAGAATGTGAGGAAAACTCCGAGTTTACAGTTATTTTCATGTATCATTCATATCTGTATGTGCAATACTTTGGAAAAGAAATTGAATGAATCATTTATAGTAGCCCTGTATATTGAAGGAATAAGGAACGAAAACCAAAGGAAACAGATAGATCAAATTCTCTATCTCTCACTCCATCTCAACATTCAATCACCTCAAATATACACTGGATGCAAAGCCACGCAAATAAGAAATTTTCGCTCGGTTCTGCAAACTCAGTGACAGTGAGTGGATGCCCTTTGCTAGTGGTGAGTGCATCTCGACTGGGGAGATCCCACCTCAAGGTGCAAAGTCCATGACACCAGGAGAATTAAGGTGGCATTTATACCCCAGGAAAGTAGATCAGGGGACATCATCAAGGGACACTAATGAGAGCACAAGATCAGCAGGCAGCAGTTATCCTTGAGAGGCATTAGCAGGGTCAGTCTGACAGGTGAGGAGTTTATAAAACTGTTGTCAGAACAAAAAGAATTAGACCTGTGGAAGTGTGACACCATGGCATCAAGGCCAGCTGACTTCGCTGCTGCCTCTTGTCTCCATGTGCAACCGATCCCAACAGCAGTGGCGCAACCACAGGGGGAGAGGGGGGCATTGCTTCCCCAAACCTTGGTCGGAAGTGAGTTCTAGGGGATAAGCATTGACGGCAAAGTGTACCTGCGGAGGGCAATTACCACCCAGAGCTTCGAATTTTATGGAAATAAAAATACTTTTCGTAAAATTTTCTTAGTCTTATCAAGTTCAGAACCGCAGCTAGGGGGCGGCGGGAGACGGCCTTGGGTGCCGAACGATCTAAATGAAAAAAAGTTGTAAAATTCATTGACTGATTTTTTTTTCTACTTTATGCACGGAAAGGCTAATTGAGACTGGGCCTATAGCTTAAAGTGGGATCCGAACCACTTTGCCATGTGCCTCCACCGGGTATTGAATCCGTGACCCCTTGATCACAAGGCGACGATGTTACCACTACACCATCGGGGAGGCACAAAAGTTGTAAAAGAAAGAATACATTGGCGTTCTGTGAAGTTATTTGCGCCATATTAACTCAATATTGATTTGAGCCTGCAAAAAAATTGGATCCAAAAATTTTCTTGCTCGCTTTGCTCGCAATTTATATTTGCTTACTGTGATGCATTGTAAATCACCAGACAGAGAAATAAGACTTGTCTTAATTAAATTGGTTTTAAATGCATGAACAATTGTTGTGAGGAAAGGGAGCATGCACATTTGAGAGAGAATTTATGTCACTTTTGCTGTTTGTTTATTGTGAGATGGATGAATTGGTTGTGTAATGTATTTAAATAATATATGCTGAATATATTATTTATTAAAGAAACTTTGAATTCGTACACAATTTAGTGTGCACGTCTATGGGAAGACTCAACTGAAAATTCTGAAGAGGGACCACGTATAATTCAATACGCTAGCAGATCTCTTAAAGGCAATCAGTTATCATACAATACTCACGAGATTGAATGCTTAGCAATATTATTTGCTTTTGAAAAATTCTAAATTTACATAGCTGGAACTAAGGTGAAATTGTTTACCGATCACCAATCTTTATCTTGGCTAGAATCTACTAAAACTTTGAATCCACGATTAAATCGTTGGAGTTTGAAATTACAAATGTTTGAATATAATGTACATCACGTGCCGGGAAAATATAATGAAGCTGCAGATGCTTTAAGCAGATATCCCGATTTAAGTACAGGTTTTCCTACTCTGTCTGAACTATATGTAAATAACATAAGTCTTGATTTTCTTGACGAAGATAGTGTAACATTTTGGCAAGAAAGTCAAAATTCGGATTCTTATTGCCGTGCCATTGTACAAAAGTTACAAAATGGGAATTTGTCAAAGAATATAAAAAGGCAATATTCAATTCAAGATAATATATTATTCCTGAAACATTTGAAAGAGGACAAGTGGAAACTTGTAGTACCTATTGTTGTTGTACCCAAAATTCTTCATAAATTACATGACTTACAAGGTCATTTTGGATACTATAAACTATATAATAAGTGCAGAAGATTATATTATTGGCCTAAAATGAAAGTTAGTATCAAGCAGTATTTGAACGACTGTTTAACATGCGCAAAAACTAAACAAGCTCACACAAAAATTAGTAAGGATGAATTGCATGTATATTCTACTACTCCACATGATATATTATCAATAGATCTTGTTGGACCGTTACCCAAATCACAAGGATATAGTTACATATTAACAATAGTTGACACGATGTCCAAATTTTTAATGGCATATCCGTTAAGGAAGGCAACGTCACATGAAATAATTAACAAATTCAAGCTCCAGTATTTTTACCACTATCCAGCATCGTAAGGTAATATTATCAGATAATGGTTCCCAATTTAAATCACAAGAGTAGAAGTTATATATGGATGACTGTAACATAAAACATATCACCACGTCAGTTTATTCGCCTTTCGCAAATCCTGTGGAAAGGTACAACAAAGAGTTAATATGATTGTTACGATTATATACTTCGCAAAATCATCAGGACTGGGAAAAATATTTGAATCATGTAACAGGACTTCTAAATAATTCAGTTTCGGAAATAACAGGTTTCACACCTAGTGAACTTTTCCTTCATCACGAATTAAAGGATTCAATTCTCAATCAAATTAACTGGCCAGATGATTTAAAGTTTGTGCCTTGGAAACACAAGTGTTTTATCGCCAAAGCACGTATTAAAGAAAGATATAAGTCCAAACCTATTGAGTGTGATGCAAATAAATTGAAGATAGTCCCAGGTGATATTGTTTTAGTGAAAAATCATGAACATAGTAGTGCAATTAACAAGAAAATTCATAAGTTTATGGAATTATGGCTTGGACCCTATATAGCTGATGCTGTGAAAAACAATTATACAATTTTGATGTCTATGGACGGAAAGAAGATAACAACAAGGCAGAACTTGTCAAATATCAAGAAATTTAATTGTTCTAATGAGAAAGAAGAAGACTTGCTTAAACTAATGTAATTGTTATGAAGTGATGCATAAGTAGCTGTAAATTTGTGAATTGGTTCAATATGTCAAGTGAACTCTCTCATTATCCTGACGAGTGTATATTAAAAGCAGGACTCAAGTCTTATATATTATATATATAAAAAAAATGTTATCTTCATTTTTTTTCCAGGAGAAGGGGAGAGATTGATAATGTCCTATTCTCAAACTACCATGTTCAAAGTTAATATTATTTATGTTATTGATGTTGTTTTTAACTTATGCATGTTCGTTTTATATATATATTGTTATAATCATCTTATCACGCTGTATAAAATACAAGAAAACAAATTGCTGTAACCATAGCAACGAGAAATAATAAGTACTAAAAAATGGTGATGGAAGTAGTGAGATTTTCTGCGCCTGTATTGTATTTATTTTAAATATAACGGTTATCGTTAATTACGCAATTTTATTTGCATTGATAATCGTTCTGCAAGATTAAGCGCAGCGACGGTTATCAAGCACTATCCATTTATACCCAAGAAGAACAGCAATCGCTAAAATTTTGCTCCAATCCGGAATTAAAAACTACAGAAAATATTTTTACAGGAATGTTCCCCAATGTTAGGAAAACTCATCCAAAACGCCAAATGATGGAATCTTAGGGGAATCATTCTACATACGAGCAGTGGCAGCCGGCGGCAACTATGATGGGTAGTGCCAACGTGATCAAGTAAATAGAAAAAAAAAAACCTCCGCAAATGCCCCCCGCCCCCTCCTTGAGGTTGCGCCACTAGCCAAGATGTTTGTCCTCGTTTGGTAACGTGGAAAACAACATGTGTTTAAGTAATAACGTACTAATCCAATTCATCTTCACTCACTAACCTATCTTTATTCACTACCCCATGTAGCACACAAAGGTTGGGCCAACGTTGGTAAATGGTTACAAATTTTTTGTGCCAACGGTTGGCAAACTGTTGGTGATGTCCGCCTTGCCATCAATCTCCCAACCAACTATTTCCCAACGTTGGCCCAACTACAATGGAAAAACTTTGCCAACAATCTTCCAACCAAATCTATTTCCCAGCATTGGGCTAATACAGTGGAAAAACTTCCCAACCATTAATACTCAAACCAAAAACCAACATGCCAATGTTAATACTTTTGGCAAGTTTTTTTTTATAATATTAATAAATATTTTACAAACAATTGCATCATTTCTTGTATGTATAAAAATTTATTAAGATTATATTATTAAGACATTTTCAAACACTGGAGAATAATACAAGGAATGATAAAAAAAAACCTTATTTATTTATCATTATAAAAGTAAAACATTTCTTAGCGGAGCCAATAAGCAAAATGAATTTTACATATACTATAATTACCGTCATACGTTACAAAAAAAGTAGCAAGATGCTATTGTATTTATTGAAAGGAAAAAGGTGCAAGAGGTTGACAATTTAGGTGTCAAAGAACACAATGTCATTTCAATAGAATAGCTTATTATTACAAAATGGAATACATCCAAATGCTGATGTGTCAGCGAAATATGCTGTAAGAATATACGAATATACTTTTTATAAATACGGAGAAACTAGTACTCACTTTTATCCGCGAAGCTGTTTTTTCTTCTTTTTCGATTAATTTCAGTGGCCACTGCCACCATCCTCGTTGGAACTTGCTGCGCTGTTGCTTGGCGTGCGTCTTTTGTTCGTAGTTCTCTGGCTGCCGTTAGGTGCGCTGTTCGTCTTGGTACGTCGTCTGCTATTTCCGGGCGATAACTGCTGCAGTAGTGGAATCCAAGTATGGTGCGCTTGCCCGCTATCGATGTTTAGTTCGTGCGGGAAGTGCATTATGGCGTGCGTTTCCTTGATTTTGGTGTCTATGAGCGTGTGGGCAGTGTGTCTGACTCGAACCTTTTGAATTTTATGGCTATTGTATTTGATATGTCTAGCAAGACCAGTAGTGGGTTGGGCTTTTGCGATGGGCAACCCGCTATCAGCTCCTTTAGCCAACATCGTCATGCACCTGGCTGAAAAAGAGATACTCCACACTCCAGAACTACAACACATCCGATATGGAAGGTACGCGGACGACACAATAGTTGTATATAAAAAGGCAGAAGAACTCAACCTCCTAGTGAACAAACTAAATAGCATCCACCCCAGGCTCACCTTCACCGTAGAGCATGAAAAACTTGGTAAAATCAACTTCCTGGACATCACCATTAGCCGTGCACTTAACAAATTCACAACCACCGTCTACAGAAAACCGGATGCAGGCAACCAGTACATACATGCTCTCTCTAGCCATCCCCCTAAGCAAAAAGCCAATGTGTGGCTAAACTTTTATCGAAGAGCCTTCTCCTACTGTGGCAAGGAAGAGGATCTACGAGAGGAGATAGCCACCATCACAGAAATAGCTCTGAAGCATGGCTACACTGAATCACAACTCTCCACTTGGTGCAGTAAGGCGGAAATACAGGTCAGACACCCTAACCTACCACAATCAACCCATCCACAAGCAACCCAGCCACAACCAACCCCCAGCGACCAATATAAATGGTTTGCCTTCCCCTACCATCCCACCACTTCCAACCGCATAGCCAAAGCCCTTCTCCCATTTGGCATCAAAGTAGCGCACAAACCCAACTCCAAAATAACTGACAAACTGAACAAGCACAAACGGTACTTCCTCTCCCCCCTTGACAACCCAGGTGTATATGATGCGGAGTGTGAGTGCAAGGCTCATTACATCGGCAGGTCCATCAGATCTGTCAATGAAAGAATCCAACAGCACCTAGCAGATGCGAAAAAAGCCCAACCCACTACTGGTCTTGCTAGACATATCAAATACAATAGCCATAAAATTCAAAAGGTTCGAGTCAGACACACTGCCCACACGCTCATAGACACCAAAATCAAGGAAAGGCACGCCATAATGCACTTCCCGCACGAACTAAACATCGATAGCGGGCAAGCGCACCATACTTGGATTCCACTACTGCAGCAGTTATCGCCCGGAAATAGCAGACGACGTACCAAGACGAACAGCGCACCTAACGGCAGCCAGAGAACTACGAACAAAAGACGCACGCCAAGCAACAGCGCAGCAAGTTCCAACGAGGATGGTGGCAGTGGCCACTGAAATTAATCGAAAAAGAAGAAAAAACAGCTTCGCGGATAAAAGTGAGTACTAGTTTCTCCGTATTTATATACTACCGCGTCTCTCTTTTCCCAATCATGAATACTTTTTATGTAAATAACTTGAGGATACAATAACTCGGTTCTTACATTCTTTTAACTTAAACATAAACAATCTACTGCTTGGAAGAGGTGAAGTGAAAATGTCCAATTTGTTTATGAAAATGTTCAATTTAAATTATATGTACAAACCATCATTACTACAATCCTTTTAAATGGAGTTTACAACAACAACATCACCCACCATCTTCCATTAAGATGCAATCATCAGGTGAGGTTGTTCCCACAATACAATTCTCATTTTCATTCAAAAGTATAGATCTGATACAGTCAAATGAACTTGTAGTATGAACAACAGAACCACTTTGAATTATGTCTGTAGATCCTGAAACAGAAGGGACTTCATCAAATTCACTAATTATAATTTCTGCAGCTTTAGAAATGACTCGTCTCTCATATCTTGCTGAAAAAGTATCACCAGTCTTTACTTGTTTACTTATTTCTTGATGTTCCTGCACTTGCCTTTTACTATCTACATTGCTCCCGGCTGCCATTTCTATCATTGACAAAGCGGAACCAGCTTTGTATCACTGAGTGTATTTCATAATCTGATGCATTTGTTGTACATGAATTCCTTCGAACTGAAACTAGAAACAATTCAAACTGTTAGATCCATGGATGAACTCAAATGTAACATACCATATGATATGTGTACTTGGGCCCATCTTTAGTATGAGGATTAAACTTATTCCCTGTCCCATGAAAGGAAACTAATATTCACATATTATCCATGTGGGGTGACATTAATCCTTCACATCTAGACAGTTACTTATACTACAAGCATGGACGTCCGCAGGATTTTTTCCAGGGAGGGGCAAGGAAGGTTTTTTTTCCCAGGGTAGGGGGCAAACAAGGCACATTTTCCCCAAAAAATAGTGTTGTTTCCTAAAAACAAATTGCTCAAATTTGAATTTATGGTTTTCATGCAACAATTAACAGATATTATTGTGGCTAAAATGAAATTATATGTGTGAAATACATAATTTTTGGTTGACTTTCATTTTCTGGGGGGGGGGGGCATGCACCCCATCCGGAAGCCCATGACTATATGGTAGGGAAAGGATGAGAAAGGAATTACAGAGATTTGCCACAATATTCATTTCGTGTGTGTCATTTAAAACTGCAGGGAAGAAACTGCATGGCTAGCCTGGCCTCATCTGAGATCTAACTCACTACCTTCAGAATAAAAAGTGAAAGCTCAACTAACTGAACCAGGCTTGCTGAAATGTGACAAATGAGTTTGCACTTATGAACACTGTTCTAGTAAAAGCAGAATACTTCAGTGTTACATGAAATAATATTAGTTTTTCCTATTAAGTAAATAAGACAGCTGAAGTAAAAAAATATATATATACCAAAAACAATGGTAAAATTAAACAACAAATAAGTTGTTTTTTTTTAATAAAAATGTTTCTTCTCAGAATACATTTTTGAAATGTCCTTATTAGAGGATTTTTAAAGACTTATGTAAAAGAATGCTTACTGTTAATACTAAATGTTCCAAAACTTTCCATCATGTACATTATTTGGATTTTACATCAACAAGTAATGGCCCTACAGCCAAATTTAGTTAACAATTGAAAAAAGAACAGCCTTCTAACTTACTTGGTACAAGTTCCAATAATTTCAAATGTCAGAGAGGTATTTTGTTGTGTTCTCCAGTCCAGTTATGACTTGCTGCCAATGCATTAGAAAATATTTTATCCAGAATTCTTCACTCAATTTGCTGTAGGTTTTTGCCTCCAATGAAACTCATGTATGATTCCTACAACGAAACATTAATTCAATCAAGAAGCACTGACTGCACTGTGGGCGATACAAGGTACACATTTTATCGTAAAATTTCAATCTCCGGGAAATGTATTTCTTCAATTTTACAGAACGGAACTGAGTTTCTGTACACTTTTGAAAGGTCATGGAAGTGTTTTCTTCCATCGTTCAATTTATTTGGCCGGTAAATCATGTATTTTTCTAGATTAATGTTTGTCTCTCTGATGCACAAAAGCTGTTGCCTCTATTTCCTTCCACTACATAAACCAGATGTTGTGAGCATTTCATGACGTAACCCCCGGTCAGTGTTTCCAACCACACATATTTGTAACTATGTTAACGTTACATAACCTATGTAAATCTGCATCTTAATGTGCATGATTTTTGAGTACGTTAACCTAACAAAGTTAATGTAACGTAACTAATGTAACCTTTTTTTAACTATGTTAACCTAACCTACCGTAACTAAGATAGCCCTTCTTTTAACTAGGGAAGTAGTTATTTTTTGGTTAGGAAGGTTGGAAACACTGCATACCCACTGACGATAGACAACGTTAGTCAAGATTTGCCCACCATATTGTGTGTAACGCAAGCGAAAAAGGAAGGAACAATAATTACTCGATATGTGCAAAATTGAAATTATTTTCGTCAAAAAAGTGAAATCCCACCTTAAAGAATCTTTAGCAATGCATAATAGGTAAGTACAAATGTGAAAAATAACAAAATAAACTAATTTGAGACGTCTCCCGGAGATCGAAATTTTTATGAAAACTGATATACTTCAATTTGCATGATTTTTACAGTGAAACTTATATTGAAGTAAAAGAAGCACATGGAGTTTAGAATGTAATTGATCTCTCTTAAATTACAACATACCACTTTGAGCTACAGTCAATTATGCTGAAAATGTTAACTGCTCGATTAACACACACAAAAAAAGTTTGACATTAATGATTTCACTCACGGAAATATGTCAACTTACCATCTGCTTCATGTGCTCAGGAGAAGAAAGTAACCACTCTTCCACCCTCTGAATGTCATCCTCTGTTTGACAAGGAAGCTTTAGATTTTCAGGCAAGGGCTGATTTGAGGATATCAATGTTGGATTCAAATTTTCCAAAACAAGCTTCTGATTTTCATGTATTTCTAACAGTCTATTCTCAATTTTTGCCCGATGACGTGAAATAACAGATAAACTACTCCCATGAAACTGGCAATTTGCAATTCTCGTCTGACCCAGATGTAGATTGTAGAGCCGAAGTTGCTTTGCCTTCACCTAGAATGAAGATGCCAGTAAAAGTAAAAGATCAATCTCTTGCAATAAGTATAATATACAGTACTAGTTTACTATCCTTCGGACAGATTTCTTCATTTCTACAGAAGAAACTACTTACCGTAATAAGTTCCTGTAGTATTGTCTAACATCTGGAAGGTGTTTTGTGTGATGTGGGAATATTTCATAGCGGAAATTCAACCATTGATGCATAGCCCCACGAACCATTTCCGGTAAGGTTAGGTTAGGTAGGGTCACAATAGGTTACGATAGTTAAAAATTGGTTTCGAAAAAAATATGCGTAGCCCCACACAACATTCTCGCATAGCCCCACACACCATTCCCGCATAGCCCCACAAACCATTTGCGGAAACGTACGTTCTTCAGTTACAAAAACACTTTTTTTAAAAAAAAATGATCAAAAAAACGTGAATACACGTTAAAAAATGATCCGCGAAGCAGATAGGTAAGTAGAAATGTCAATAATTGACGAAACTCAGAAGTTATAGGTGTCCGAAGGATAGTAAACATTTACCACAAAGGCACATATTGAACAAAATCTTAAGCAATCGCTACAACTCTGCAATAGGTGTTAGCAGAAGTAAATCGAAATCAAACCATGTAAAAATTGCATTCATAACATGATGAAATCACAATAAAACAAAAGGAACTTGAGCAACTGGCAACTGGAAAGATACGAAAAATACTCTTTCAACATTCTTCGTTGAGGTTGTGTGATTCAGAGTCTCTCTCGAAAAAATCGTCGATGTTTCTCATAATGCATAACAAGGAAATAATTTATAATTTCAATTGCAATTAAGAGACCCACAAAAATTGAATTTTTGGTCCCCAAGAAAAGAAAACTGGCACATGTTCGATCTATTACATCCCGATTTCATGGTGATACTCTCACCAATTTTTGGTCGTAGGTTCCTAGACATGTTTAATAATGAAATCCGGGAGAAAATGTTGATACATACAATCAGTGGCGGTCCCTCCATGGAACAGAGGGAACAGGCTGTTCCCTCGTATTTCTCGCCCTTTTCAACCACTTGCAATTAGCTATATATTAACATAATAAGAACGTTTCTTTCTCGCGAAATCAACGCTTCCAAAAGTAACACTTGAGGAGAAGCTTTCACCCTGGCTGGACCTTTGTTTACATGTACCCTCGTCCACCCGCTTCGTTTCACCCTACTCGTTTACTGCTGACCCGAGTATTTACGAACACGCGCGAAGGTAAATGACCCACCGCGGAAGCTGAAACTCCAAGCTGTTCCCCCGATAGATATAGTGAATTCGCTTTTCTTCGTGTTTTTCCTGAGTTGTGGAATTTAACCGCCTGCTAGTGATAGTTTTGATTGTGGTAAGTCAATAACATTCTAATCTCATTACAAACTTGTGTCTAACATTCCTAACAAACTAGAAAAATCATCTACCGTGTAAGTGCCTGTTAAATCCTTCGAAATAAGCTGGCCATGGAACAGCTCGCATCCACCTGTTCCGCCAAATCTAACCCCTAAGTTCCAACGCGAGCAGCTGTAGGACAAGAAAGCAAGGGTCTCGAGTGTTGTGTGATAGATCAGCTGAAGGCGAAAGCTTTCAGTTCATTGAAGTTTTCAGAAAAGACAGCGGTCCTTTTATATGGCAAACCGACACCTGATCTATGTGAAGTAAAAACTAAAACGAAGTCATACACAAGACATTTTCAAACTAGCTATTATAGCTCTGTAAAATGGTTAACCGGGTGTTCGTCCAGCGGCAAATTATATTGTTGGCCTTGTTTGTTGTTTGTTAGTGAGAAGGGGGTCTGGAAAGGTACGGGGTTTTGTGACATTAATAATTTCCACAAATCTAGCGGACGTCATGAAAGGAGTCAGAGCCATCTGCATGCCATTACTGCATTAAAAACATTTGGATTCACAAGAATTGATACGCAACTCGATGAGCAACGTCGTCATGATGTAGCCATCCATAATGAAAATGTAAAAAAGAATAGGCAGGTGTTGGAACGTTTGATAAATGTCACTTGTTTTTTATCAAAACAGGAATTGGCATTCAGAGGTCACGATGAAAGCAATACTTCGCTTAATAAAGGGAATTACATCGAACTAATAAATTTGATTGCGGAATATGATGAAAGGCTTTCAAACCACTTGTCTACCGCAAAGACATTCACAGGAATGTCCAACAGAATTCAGAACGATATGATTTAATTCTGTAGCGGAAGTTATGTTTAATGAAATAAAAAGGGAAATTACCCAAACTCCATTTGTTGCGATATTAATTGATGAAACTACGGACATTGCAAGCAAGTCTCAACTTTCAACAATGATGCGCTATGTGACGAACAATGGCAAGGTTGAAGAACGTTTCTTGGGCTTTACGGATGTGAGTGGAGATAGGTCTGCAGCGGCTTTAGCTGAACATGTGTTTGAATGTCTGCTCAAATACGGCATCGGTCCAAATAAACTGGTAGCCCAGACTTACGATGGAGCTGCAGTAATGTCTGGAGAATTAAGCGGCTTGCAATCGCGTGTGAGACAGAATTATCCAGATGCTCTCTTTGTACATTGTTTTGCGCACAGACTTAATCTGGTTCTTTCACAAGCCATAAACAATTCCAAGGACTGTAAGATATTTTTCAAAACAATAACTGGGTTCTCAGCATTTTTTTCAAAATCTTCGAAAAGATCGCATGCTTTAGATAGAGAGGTAAAAAAACGACTTCCCAAAGTTGCACCCACAAGATGGAATTTCAATTCTAGAATCGTTCAAACAGTTTTCGAGCATCAATTATCATTGGAAAATTTCTTTCAAGACATTATTGACAATCCTGATGAATGGGACACTGAAACATATCTTACTTCTCGGGGGTTTCTGGCTTCACTTCAAGATTTCGATTTCTTATTTCTCTTAGAAATTTTCAATGAACTCTTCTCTATCACTGACACTCTCTTTGAGATTCTGCAAAAGAAAGCAATGGATATCAATTACTGCTTGCCCAAAATATCTGAATTTAAAGTTATTATTAATGGAAAGAGGGCAGATTTCGACATGTTTTGGGAGAAGATACGAGATAGTCATGAACTACCACCAAAAAGAAGGAGAACAAGCGATCTTGATGTGAAAACAAGTTATGTAAGGCTATATAACGAAATAGTAGATAACATTGCACATCAAATCTCTGAAAGATTTCGAGAATTAGGAAAACTTCAGTTTCTAGAACTTGTTGACCCAAGCAAACGGAGCGAACATAAAAAATGTTTTCCTGAAAGTGCATTCCATTCTTTAAAGGAGACATATGGCCAGCATTTTGATTTTTCCCGCTTGCGTAGTGAACTTATTGCATCCTACAATATAGAAGACTTCAGTGGGAAAAGTGTGTCGGAAGCAACTACTTTCTCGAAAACAACTGAGCTGAGTGAAGATGGTTTTCCAGAACTTTTCAAATTGTGTTGCCTCATTTTGACTATTCCCGCGTCTAGTGCTTGTGTTGAACGGTCCTTTTCCACTTAAAAAAGAGTGAAAACTTACGCTAGGAATACCCAAAGCGAAGAAAGACTATCAAATTTGTCCTTTATTTCGATAGAGACAGACTTAATGAATCATCTCAAAAACTCACATGGCTTCTACGATGTAGTTATCGACAAGTTCTTAACAAAAGAAAGAAGAATGGACTTGATGTACAAATTAAAAGACGACACAGGTATGTTCGACAAAACATTTATTTCTCTGATCAATAAGTTTTACATTATTATTTTTTGCTTCTTGTTCATCAACGAAGTATTTTGTTTTGAATGTTTTCTTTACATTTTCATATTTACTTTATTATTATAATGGCAATAAAAAAGGTAAAAAAGGTAAAGTGTTCCCCTGTGCATAGCACCACGCCATGAAGGCGTATAGGGGGTGTGGGGGTAACGCCCCACACTTTCTTGATCCGGTCGTGAGTGGGGGTGATGTGATCAGCATCACGCCCCTGACCGCCTTTACCCCCCAGGGTTTCCCCCAGGTACCCATGTTATTCGACGCTGGGTGGGCGCCGGGGCCGCTTCCACCGTTAGAAAAGTTCCCGGATTTGAACCGGCCGGGGATCGAACCCGGGACCTTGAGCATGGTAGTCAGACGCGTTACCGACTGAGCCTGTAAAATAAATGTGTCTAATATGTGTCACTTCTGGTAAAAAGGTAAAGTGCTCCCCTGTGCTTAGCACCACGCCATGAAGGCGTATAAAGGGTGTGGGGGTAACGCCCAACACTTTCTTGATCCGGTCATGAGTGGGTGTGATGTGATCAGCATCACGACCCTGACCGCCTTTACCGCCCAGGGTTTCCCCCAGGTACCCATGTTATTCGACGCTGGGTGGGCGCCGGGGCCGCTTCCAACATTAGAAAAGTTCCCGGATTTGAACCGGCCGGGGATCGAACCCGGGATGCATTACCGACTGAGCCACCGCGGCCTCTGACAATATGTAATATATGCATCATATAGTATTCGTTATTTGATTTATTTGCAATAATTGTTGAATTTTACGGGTTATGCTGCTTTATATTAACGGACACACATACCTATACATATATGGGGGGTGAGGGTGCAAGTGAGGTGACCTGTTCCCCTGCCTGATCTAGCACCGCACGCCACTGCATACAATGCTATTTTGTAAATTCTTAAAAATCTAACCGTTACCAAAAACTGCCTCGGAATGCAGAACTTTTATAACTATGTAAATATGAATAACTCTGCAAGTAAATTATAACATTATTTTTCATTCTCTGTACTATTATCGAACTAAATCAGTGTGTCACTTACCTTTCTCAACGTCGTCTTCAGTAAAAAAAAAAACATTTAACTCGTCAGTCGTCACATATCCTTATCCACTTTGGCCGCCATCACAAAGTCACAATCGACTTTCAAACACACATCGATTATATGTATTTCGATATAAATCGTTATGTGTTAAAAAAAATTCTCCGGAGGATGAACAAATCAAAGAGCACACCATCGTTTTTACGTCTATATTTAACTAAATTCATTGAGAATGTTCTTTGCTATACTTTCCGGCAACAGCCCGAGGTTCGTTTTGTCCTGAAAGAATTTCGTTCTTCATTTGGTTGCCCTAAGCTTTACATTGTAGCGCAATAGAAATTGAATTCGCACTATTCGTTCACATTAGGTAAGTGCGGGACAGAAAATTTCTGGTCGGGACGGGGAAAATTCACCATTTTCCTAGTAAATCGGAAAATTTTCGGGACGAGAAATATTTTATTTTTCCCGACACTTCATAAAACTCGAATTTTACACGCTATTTCCAGTGATTGTTTTTAGAGGTGTGTGAGGGACAGCATTTTTTGGGTCGGGACGGGGTCGGAAATTTTTTAAATTCCGACATTCTCGACGGGAAGTCGGGAAATTTTCGGGACGGAAAATGTTCAAGCTCTGGAAATATCTAATTCTACACGTCATTTTCACTTTAAGTGATTGCTTTTGCACATTTTTTAACGTTAAACAGAATTTATTTCTCACTGTAGGGTCTTGCTGATCGACAGGGGGAATTTTACTCCCTCTTTCTCGTTTGGCATAACGTCACTGGCCACTGTACCAAACCTTGAATGCAATGTTGGGCCAACCTACAATATGGGCGTAATTGACAACCTTGTCTGCCAACAATGTGAATCATTGGCCCAACGTGAGATATTCGTTGGCTAGAACTACCAACCACTTCCCAACCATGCCGACAATCACCCAACGTTGGCCCAACAATGGGCCCGTTCCGAAAGTCGCACGAGTTTAACGCGTTAAACGAGTTATGGTAACTGGCCGTTCCATAAGTGCTTCCGTGCGTTTCGTGAGTTTCATTATGCTGTCCCAAAAGTCGCATTCCGTGCGTTTCGTGGAAGAACGAGATTCACCAAACGCACGGGCCAGGATGCTGGTTTGTTCCGTGAAAATCGTCTGCTCCTTGCAGACAAAGCGCGTGCTGATGGATTGAAACTGCACTAGTTCGGAAAATGTATAATAATTTTAACAGATAGCGATATGAAGCAACATGCACAAGATAAGTATGCCTTGACCGTTCTTAGAATGTGATTAAAATGAGTAACAGTGGCCATAATAGAGTTTATTTTTGCCATAAGGACATTCCTTCCGCTGACGCCATGCGGAAACTTTCTCTAAACAAAACGCTGCGCCTGCGCTTTCGCTTAGCGTGTCCCATAAGTCTGTAAAATAACTGGTTTCACCAGATTCACGAGCCCAGTTATTTTCGTTGAATGCGTTCGTTTCGTTAAGACTTTCGGAACGCACCCAATGTGTGCTGTTGTACAGGACCATGGACGTCCGCAGGATTTTTTCCAGGGAGGGGCAAGGAAGATATTTTTTTCCAGGGCTGCAAACAAGGCACATTTTCCACAAAAATAGTGTTGTTCCCTAAAAAAACATTGCTTAAATTTGAATTTATGGTGTTCATGCAATAATTAACACATATTATTGTGGCAAAAATAAAATTATATGTGTGAAATACATAATTTTTGGTTGACTTTCATTTTCCAGGGTGGCCATGGCCCCCCTTGCCCCCTTCCGGACGCCCATGTACAGGACACTTCCCTAAAAATACAACAATTACAAGAGGAAAGGAAAAACAAATCCTATCACCTTCTCATCCGCCATGGACACGTATTCTAACTGGATGTCGAAAATATCTTTGTTATGAAAAGAAATTGTCGAAATGCAAAAGGAAACTCAAAAGAAGTCTGGATGGCCCTCTTGGTGCATCTATCTATTATCAAAAATGTTCATTTTACTTTGGAAAAATATTAGGTTCGTTTCTCCAAAAGTAGGCAGAAATTACTTCCCCAACGGGTCTTACAAACCAGTCGTATTTAGCGACTTTTTTCTGAAGGTGGCAACTGTGTCGTGTCAACACTGCGAAAGTTCCCTCGCCAGGCTGGCACGGTTTCTTATGGGCTAACCCCGCCCCCTGCCACTTTGTTCTCGGCTCATGGTGCAAATGTTCCTCGCTGAGACTTCTTCAACCCTCTACAGTACGTGTGTCAACTTGGTTAGGTCCATGGGTTAGGCCAGCTCTTGGGCGGCACGAAATGTTGCCTCACGAGCGTACGAACGAAACAGCTGGCGATGCAGTGAGGAGGTTGGGGCGGTCGTCACGTCAGCTTGACCGATTGCAAGATTCGAATCTCCTTGTCTGTAAACTATCAATGTATTCATTTAACTTTACTTGGCGACGTATGAATTTTTTCTGAGGGTAGTGCCATGGCACGGCGGCTCTGCCCCTTGAGCCGCAGCTGCATACGAGGGCCAGTCAATAATTATCTGCACTCTTGCGATATCTTTCTTTAGGTTGTCCACACTGCTTTCTGGGAAGGCATGTCAATGAAATGTGTAATTGTCATTGATTTAGTGCATTTTTTTAAATTCACAATTATTGTTTTATTTTCTTCTACTATTTACTTTTATGTTCACTTTAATCATGCGTCTTCCCTTTTTCAGGCCCCTAGCCAGGAATTCTTTGTATGGGAGCGAAGTCAATCCTAGAGGGGGCAATTTTTAATATACGGTGTCGCATTGGCAGATATAGCAGGGTACATAGAGGCACTTTCCCCCTCCCCAAAAAGAGATAAGTAACAGAAAAGGGATGATATATTGAAACTCCAACGAACAAAAAAAAACTTCGAGCAACATCAAATAGCAATATTTCGATAATGACCTTTCCAGATTGCCAAAGAATATAAAGTTTAACATAAATAGGATGATAGGGACTGTATCTACTTGATATTTACAGGTCGTTAATGTTAATGGACGATTAATATGTACCAACAGCTTTGGGCCTCTCTGCAGAACTGATTAAGGGAGCCCTTTATAAATCATAGAAAGACATTGTTTCAATAGGGTGCAAATAATTTTACGGGGCGGCATGGCATTCTCTTTAACATTTTTATTTAATATACATCGTTTGGCTCCCATGGCCGACTCCCGCCGCCCAATTCCTATGCCTCTAAACTTGGGACTATAAGAACAGAAGGCATTGCGAGCGGAGCGAGCAAGAAAATTTTACGAAATGTAGCTACTTTTACTTGTATAAAATTTGTAATCGAGGAGGGGGGCAATTGCTCCTCTGTGCCCCTTGTAAGTACTCTTGGCCGTCTGAAAGAAAAATGCAAGGAACACTTGAAAACTAATTCCATCATGAGTATCCAATTGTCCTGTTATTCTTAGATTCTCCTAGTCTTGTTTTTTTACTTCAATATTTGCTTCCCCTAAAATGGATTTCCGTCCAAGTTCGGGGGAGGACAATGCCCCCAGCCTCCCCTGTGGTTGCAGCACTGTTTATGAGTGTCTCTTCATCAATTTCACGTCATCACTCATTCTTGCGATTAGCTAGAAGTGGCAGAAAAGCAACGCTAAATAACAAAAATCAAATATCCATTCCCTGTCTCTACCCCATGAATCATTATTACCAAAAGGTAGACTTGGGAAACAAAAATTTAAGCAGTTCCAAGTAATAGGCATCTTTAATACAAGACTACGATACTAAAAATGTCACAACTGTTCTAGAGTCGTTTTCACGTTCAGAAGACACAACGGCGCTTATGGAGAAACCGCACAGTGTTGCCAATACAGCGCTAGCTCATGTCGCCGGGAAATGATGACCTTCCTTCACAATGAAGGTGTTACGTATTTTGTATATATAATGATAATTATATGTAATTATTAATATTAATATTATACTGTGAACGTTACAGTTACCCTTTTTACTATGATCCATTGCGATCACTACACACGCGAGTGTAATGCACGAATATGACACTTCAGAAATCACTTAAAAAAGTAAAAATCACTGAGCAATCACACAACTAAAAACACTTTTTCGAGAGAGGGAAAAAGTCTAAACATACCAAAGCAGATCTCTCACTCAAGTAAGGTGAACCTGGCACATGGGTTAGATTAAGTTGCAACCCAAACAAACAAATGAGTTATGGCCCACGTGAACTGATAAGACGTGAATGACTCAAGCAAGGCATGTCATATTTCTATCTTGAAGCCCCATATTTTGTCACGTGTTGGAAAGCCTTTAATATGGTGTCTATGAATTTATGTGTACGTTGGAAACTGAAAGGTGATCTTCATTTCAGTATTAATATCGACAGTAATGTAAACGAAAACAACGTGTATTTGCGACAGCACTAATGTTGATCACAACAGCAGCATTGGAAATAATTGTCAATTATTAAATTTAAGTAATTTCAATTCTATTATAACAAACATCATGAAGTTCATATTTTTACTGAATGGAAATAAGATAACTTGAAAACTTGGTGGTGATTAGCCGGAATGCTGCGGTGAGTCAGCTCAAGATGGCCAGACAACGTCCCCTTACTTCGCGCGCGGTTCGGGTTAAAAAGAAACTCCAAATGCATGGAAGTTATATTTCTGGGAACCTTTGAGTGGTTATAAAAAATAATTTCATTATTTTCTCCACAACTTTGTCGCTGGAAGTTTTTACTTGGAATTACAGAACAAAAAATGGCCAGCGACGACATTTTCTACTGCACGAATATAAAAAATCTCCACATACTTTATTTGAATATTTTTTAATGCAAATATGCTTTAAAGTATTGATAAATTCTGAATACCACCGTCACCTATGACAATTAAAAAACAGTGTCAATTTTTTTCATAATGAAAGCTTCAATTTTACGGCATGATTCAACGTTAGGAATGAAAACAATGTAAAAATTGCGTTTTCACAGAAAATTTGCGTTTTTAATTTATCTAAAATTATGTAAGCAAGTTACCAGTTTTTTGTGTTCACCATCGTATTCTCTACAAAATTTCCTGCAAAACTGCAGGTACCGATTTTACTTAAGCTAAATTTGTAAATCCAGAAATTTGACAACAGCGCGCTCGTATTTCCCATAAGAAAAGCATTGCCCATAAGAGCCCATTGTGTCTTCTGAACGTGAAAACGACTCTAGATACTGAAAATTACGAAATCATTTCCCGAAGTCTGAATCTGGAAGGGAATCCCCCCCTTCCCCAATCCTGATAGGACATTATACGGAACCCATACACCCTAATAAATCACAAAATCAATAAGTGTCTTTGTTATGATGCTAGAGTAACACATGATATAATTGTAAAGATTAGAGAGAATTCCAGGTAGGAATGTGTTCCATATTTTTCACAGGGGGGCAAAGCAGGTTCTCAGGGCAGGCGGTTGCCCCCCTGCCCCCTCTAGCTACGAGCCTGCCCTTTTTTCTAAGACACTGAAGGACACTTTATGCACAGAGCTAACCTGGACGAAAACTAGATTTGAAAGTGGTAACCCACGGACTTACCATTATGAAATGTGCTTTAACTTGTTACCTTTGGTTTAAGAGGATACATTATTGTGTGTAGAGGTAGCAATTGGGTGCCAAAAATGGAGGAGGGGGGGAGCAAGGACCATTTCGCGGCAATCTTCAATCCGAAAGCTGGCTGTGACAGTTTACTTTCTCTTGGTAGATAAGGCTAAACAACATGATAGGGCTATATTGCGGACATTTGCCCCCTAAGTCACTTCATAATCGCCGACACTGATTGTATGTGTAATCGCTCATTAGATTTTTTGATGTTGCTGAGTAGACGTACAATTTTCTTTTCCGAGATAGCATGCAGAATGCAAGACTGTGTGCAACACATGTTGTCGTGATATTCGGCAACATTCAGAACGGCCTGTATTAAGTAGGATTTAAAAATGGAAAAGCCAGTAGTGCTTGCTAGGGTAAGAATACATCGTATATGAATCTACGAAGTGCGAAGATATAAAATTGTTTCAAATTAAGACTCTTGGCAAGAGAGAGAAAAAAGCAAAGCATGGTATTTTTTGGTGTGTACACACGCACTAGTTTCCAAAGACAAAGCTCGTGGCATACAAAATAACGAATAACGCAAAGTTTGACTATATCCCAAAAGAATGACTAAACCGTCTAAAAAAATGCGCACTAAAAATTGGTCTGTTTCATGCGATGTCCATGATAGCTGGCTAGTACTGTATGCAATTTATCTTGTGTTCCATCCTATCAACACAGAAGAAATTTCTGTTACAAAGTTAAATACTAATTTCCTCCATGATTCTTGCTGGAATTAGGGTTCCCATTATGCAACTATTTTTGCAAGCTTGACTGAAGAATGAATGCATTTGATTGAATTTTGGAAAAGGTGGTGTGTGTTTATTTGCATACAGTTGTCATTGGTAATAGTTTCATAGATCGGAGACATTAAAATCGCATATTTTGTGTTTCGCATGGTTCGTACTTACCAATTGTGTACTGCGGAACATAGTTCGAGGTGCCATTATGCTTTTTACACGAAAACAAACTCAATTTTTCACATTCAGAGTGCTTTTTTTATTCCTTTCTTCGCTTCCGGAACCCACAGTATGGCGAGCACGTTTTGACTCACGTTTTGTTTATACAGTGTTTCAACCTTCTTCACCAAAAAATACCTACTATCATGTTCGTCACCTGTGGAAATTATGCACGGGTAGCTGACGGATAGCCCCACAAACCATTTCCGATAAGGTTAGGTTGGGTTAGGCAAGCATAGTAAAAAGAAAGAGGGTTGAAACACTGACAGGGGCTTACGTCATCAAACGTATGCAGCATCCGGTTGTCGTAGGGTAAGCAAATGGAAGCAACGTCAATTGTGCGTTGCTGTGATATTTCTCGTGAAAAATACATGATTTCCCGGTCAAATATATTCCAGATGAAAGAAAATACCTTGATGAACGTTGTAAACCTTGGATAAAATCATTCCGTAAGTAGTTTCGGTAATTGTTTACTATCCTTCGGACACCTATAACTTCTGAGTTTCGTCAATTTTTGACATTCGTACTTACCTATCTGCTTCAAGGAATATTCCGTGAATGGTTTTTGGGACTATCCATCCAGAATCGGTTCGAAATTTAAACAAAAAAAATATTTTCGTTTGAAATTTTTGACTCAAATTTCCCACCGATTCCGGGCTCCGCCCCTGGGGTAATTGACGTACTGCCACCAACCGCTAACGTGGCCCCGCCTCCGCTCCGGCTCCCTGGCTATTTCTATAGACTCCCTGTTAAAGGCATGTTAGAAATTGGCCGGAGTCACCTGCCCCCAATTGACCCCCAAACTTTTAAATTTGAAGAAATCCGTTTCCAGGATACGGAAAACTTACCTGAATTTCACAAAAAACACTTTCCCGATGTTAGACAATACTACAGGAACTTATTACGGTAAGTAGTTTCTTCTGTAGAAATGAAGAAATCTGTCCGAAGAATAGTAAACTAGTACCGTAGTTTCTTGTGTAAAATTGAAGAAATGTCTCGGATGTATGAAACAGTTACCCTTTGTCATTAATTATTGGCGGCAACTACTTGCACCAGGTGAGGAGAATAATAGAAAGTGCTGAAGACCAGATATCATATGATCAGGTATTGGAAGTATTTATGGAAGTAATCCTAATGTTAACAGCTCTAACCCTGACCTGCCTAACTTAACAAGGAAAGCAAGTAACACTACCGTCTGGTCTCAATGGATTTCTTCATTTTTACACAAGAAAGTACTTACTAAAATGAGTTTTTCTAGCATTTAGATAGTTCCTGGAGATATTTTCTTTCGTTGTTGATTCTGTTTGACCGGGAATTCATGTGTTTTTCACGAAAAATATCTCTCCGACACAATTGCCGTTGCTGTTCTTTCTTTCCTCTACGTGACCCGGATGTTGTGCACGTTTGATGACGTAACCTCCTGTCAGTGTTTCCAGCCATGTCGTTGTTTTGCAAGAAGATGAAAAAACGAAATATACATTCCTGATATTACTACGACCCAAAATTTTTACTATGTTTTCCTAACCTAACCAAACCAGGTACTACTTTACTATAGGGGTGACACCTATAAATCATTTATTTCACACTTTTTTACATTGCTAACATACTATTCTGGAATGAGGAACATTTCTTTAGGTGAAATAATGAATTTCTAATGA
The DNA here is from genome assembly GCF_977018435.1 of Lepisma saccharinum. Lineage (NCBI taxonomy): Eukaryota > Metazoa > Arthropoda > Insecta > Zygentoma > Lepismatidae > Lepisma > Lepisma saccharinum. The sequence continues at coordinate 63,456,120 of NC_139241.1, read as the reverse complement.
AAATAATTTCTATTTCTTACTGTTACTCGTTATTTCGATTCTGTAACACATTATGGCAATAGCGTACTGGTTCATCATGCGTTGTGAGTGTTTTGTCAATTTATGCAGTGTTGCAACCTTGTTTACCGGAAAATACATACTTTCGTGCCCGGATTTGAAATTATGCTAATACGTCGCAAACCATTGACGTTAGCCTCACAAACCATTGACATTAAAATTTCGGTAACCACCAAACGTCTCTAATTCCCTTATTTTCGTATTTTTCACATTGATACTCACATATTCTGCATTCGTAAGGATTCTTCTATAGTCTCAATTTTCGAAATATCTAGTATTTTTATTTTGTTCGCTTTTGCTTGCATTACACGCGATATGGCGGAGAAATCTTGACTAGCGTAGTCCATGATCAGTGGTTATGCAGTGTTGCGACCTTCTTCATAGCAAAATATCTAGGTTCTAGTATGCAGAATACTTAAGTATGAATGTGAAAAATACGAAAATAAGGGAATTAGAGACGTTTGGTGGTTACTGAAATTTTAATGATATTGATAACAACATAGACCTTTAGCCTAAAAATAAACTTGAGTCTGCTGACGTCAGAACGGAAGGTAGCAAGAGTGTTGTGCGATAAGTGATTGAAATAAATCAAAGCAACTGATTGTGAAATAGGTAATACACGTCTCGTACTCTCATTTGATGTCAAAGAAAAAGTCTGAAGAACTTTGGATTTTTTTCCCACCTACTCTGAGCGAATTGACAATATAGAGAAAGGCTCTAATTTTGTTAATTTTCGGTATATTAACTAATTTTGGCCTCCTAATCATGAATCTCTTGTTAAAATGCAGGGTATTTATCCGATTTGTTTGAAATTTGGGATAGTTACTAATTTGGGCCTTGTAATCACGAATCTGCACTTAAAATTTGGCGCTCACGTATAAATTTGGCGTTGATTTGGGGGCAGGTGAATCCAGCCAATTTCTAACATGCCCTTAACAGGGAGTCTATAGAAACAGGCGGGTAGCCGGAGCGGAGCGGAGGCCGGCCCGCGATAGCGGTTGGGGGCGGTAAGTCGATTACCCCAGGGGCGGAGCCCGGAACCTGCAGGAAATTCGGAAATCGAGGGTGTGGAAATACGAACTTAATTGAGATTATTTTGCTATTTCCACGTGTGAGCGCCAAATTTTAACTGCAGATACGTGATTACGGGGCCAAAATTGGTGAGTATACCGAATTTCAAACAAAATGAAGAAATTCTCGGAATTGTCAAATCCCTCCTTAAAATTCCATGTTGAGTTACAAATTGTACTGGATTTTGAACCCCATCGAATTTCACCACACATCCTTTGCAAGTCATGGTGTCGCAAGTTCGTTATGACAAATGATGAACAGTAACGCAGGTTTATTTACGTTCTATAACTGTTACACAGTTACAAAACCGCGTATTTGGAAACACTGACCGGTTGTTACATCATGAAACGCTCGCAAATATTTGGTTCACGTAGTAGACGGACAGCAAGGGAACAGCTTTCGTGCATCGGAATGAAATTAATGTCGAAAATTACATGATTTACCGCCAAAAAAAAATTCAACGAGGGAAAAACAAAATTCCAAGACCTTCCTAAAGTATAAATAAACGCATTTCGGTAAGTAATTTCTCCTATAAAATTGAAAAAAGACGTTTTGGGGAAACGAAAATTTTACCACCATTGACATTAGCCCCAAAAAACATTGACATTAGCCCCAAAAAACATTGACGTTAGCCCCAAAAAACATTCACGTAAGCCCCACAAACCATTTTCCATAAGGTTAGGTTAGGGAGGCATAGTTAAAAAAAAAATAAAATACTAGACACGTCATGTTATAGTGAAAACACGCCGAGTTTGAAACACTGACTACGGGGTTTACATCATCTAACACACGGAACATTGTGCTCTCATGCAGAAAGCAAATGGCGGCAGGAGAAACAGCATGTCGTCCAGAGATTTTCGCAGAAAACAACATGCATTCGCATTAAAATGGATCAAAACTACATTCACGAACTTCCACGATGCTACAGAAAATGATTTGCGTAAGTACTTTCTCCTGTAAAAAGTAAGAAATCTGTCAGCCCTATAATAAAGTGTGGTAACGGTTCTGATGGTTTTATGATTTCTCCTAGCACAAAAACTAATTATTGTAGAATTTTGGAAATCATTGTTACACGAAATTTGAACCTTCCTTAAAGTAATGAGCACTGTTTGGACTCGAAAAAAGTTATTTATGTTGAAAAAACGACTTGAAAAATTACCTTTCGCACTTCTCATGGACAATATAATCTCAGTCGACAAGTGACAGTAAATATCGTAGAAGCGTGGGAGTGAATGTAGAAGTAAATCAGAACCTTAGTATAATGCATTTAGGGACTATATTTTAATGCTAAGGGAACCAAACCTAACCTGCCTAACCTAACCACGAAAGCATATATTGAACAAAACCTTAAATAATCGCTAAAACTCCGCAGTATGTGTTAACAGACATACATCAGAATCGAACCATGTAAAAATTGAATTCATAGCATGTTGAAATCGCAATAAAACAAAAGGAACTTGGGTCTAAAGGGTTACCCTGAACCTTGCAGGAAATGGTTTTTGGGCCTATCCGTGAATGTTTTTTTTTGGGGCTATGTGTGAATGGTATTTGGGGCTATCTGTCAACGGTGTGCGGAGCATTTTTCGGTTAAGAAAGTTGGAAACACTGTACACCCACTCATCCACGATGCTGTGTCCATCATATTGTGTGTTACAGAAGCGAAAAAAGGACGAATAATAATTGCTGTTATGGACATTGTTTTTCGTGAGAAAAGCAAAATGACGCACTACACAATGTTTCGCAATGCACAATCGGTAAGTACGAAAGTAAAAAATGACTAAAGAAACTAGTGAGAGGTGTTGTTTGGAGATGTAATTGATACCAAAACTACTCACGTGAATGAGTTTCTGTAGCATTTTGAAAGTTCGAGCAGGTATTTTCTTTTGTCGTGGAATGTATTTGGCCGAGAATTCATGTGTTTTTCAAGAATATCTCTCCGACGCACAATTGCTGTTGCTCTTTATTTGTTTCTGTGAACTGGATGTTGCGATGACAGTGTCAGTGTTTTCAACCACGCTGTTGCTTTGCATGAAGATGAAGAAACGAAATATACATTCCTGATATTACAAGGACTCAAAATTTTAACTGTTTGCCTAACTTAACCTTACTGTGAATGGTTTTTGGGGCTATAGACTGGGACAATGTTCGAAAATTCTGACTGTAGAAAGCATTTTTGAGGAAAAGCGGGCAAACAACATTTTCTGAATGTATTTGATGTACTGATTACGAATATTTTGTTTGCCACTCTCGATTTTGATGTTATATGCTTCAAATCGCTAAAAAGAAAATGGCGGCCATACGAAATGAGTTCCTATTAACTTTTGAAGGAGCAGAAACAAAATAGTGATCTTGGTGTCAAACATTATGATTTTGGGTATGCTGAATCCAAATATTATGTTTCCTAATCTGAAATTTTAAGCTATGTGCTCCAAATCGCTAAAAAACAAAATGGCGGCCATACGAAATGAGTTCCTATTAACTTTTGAAAGAGCAGAAACAAAATAGTGATCTTGGTGTCAAACATTATGTTTTTAGGTATGCTGAATCCAAATATTATGTTTTCTAATCTGAAATTTTAAGCTGTTTGTTCCAAATCGCTAAAAAACAAAATGGCGGCTACGTGCACCCATGCTATGTTTCGTATCCATACTTTTGAACTAGTAATAAAAAGTGTAACAGTAGGTTTTTAATACAGAAAAAAGTATAGAACATTGCTAAAGTAAAGATGCAAAATAATAATATTATTCAAAGCATAAGACCACATTGAAATTTTAACAGTATCAGTGTATGATAAATCCGCACGTTATCCTTATTCAACCTTATTTTGCCTACAAGAATAGTATAACATTTTTCTAGTCACGGATATTCATGCACTCCTTAGTGCCAGTATCTGCACATTTGCAAGCTGCAGTACATACAAGCTGGCCTTTTCTGCAGGAACATGTAGCGGATATACAACCACCCAAACTTCCACAGGTGACAATATCATAGCAGGGTTGTGGAATTGGTGGCAGCGATTGAAGTTTTGGAACGAGCTGTCCATCAACCATTTTCCATCCCAAGATAGTAGGTGGTGGTAACACAGGTTTTGGTATGACCGACTGCCTCCACACGATGGCTTGATAGTGGGCCCGTTGTACATGTAACCGTAGAGCATCGATGGGGGGAGGGGCAGTGCTTGTGGTGTTTTTCCTTTGCTGAACAGCTTTACTCTGGCTTCATCACAGCTGCTTGCCTCCGGTATACCATACAACTTGCATACGAACTTCTCTGCCTTGTGTGCTGTTTCTTGTTTCAATTCGTCAACACCAAGATTTAGTAGATCATTATTATTAGTGTTAAATATTTGCCATGCTGTCTTCTTACTGATCCCAGCAATGTAGGATACTGTGTCGCATCCTGTTATGGCGTGGAATTGGATGAGAGTTTCGAAGACAGGATCCGTAAATGAAAGCTTCTGCCTGACTTCGTGTACTGGAATGTATTTTTTTTTTTATGTTCCTGCTCGCAACCACAATTTCGTACATGTAATCTTGTGAAATAACGCTACCAATTGCACTAATACATCTGCATCACGTGCTGAGACAACAATGTTATCAGCACCAGAATGAAGACAGTGAAGGACAATGCGCGTGTCCGCCTCTTCGTGGTTTACCTGCAATCCTTCAATAGACAAATCACGATTGTTTGTCCGTACGTCATCCTCCTTGTGAAATCCACCGGAAACCACAAATATTTTGTCTTCAGGAGCATTGTTGATCAAATGATTAGAGAGAAAACAGGCCAAATCTTTTTTATTCTCTTCGTTAGCAAGAAAGTCACTGAATTTGTTGGGGATTGGCACTGATCCATTTTCTATTACTCTCCTTACTAAATGAGCATGTTTCAAGCGCCTATCCCTTGTTCCAGCCTTGGTTGAAGTTGCGTTATACCGATCAAAGGTGACATCATTTAGTCATTTTTGTGGTTCTTCTGTTTAAAAAAGAGGGAAAAACTACAACACTTTTAAAAAATGTCAGATTAGAAAACATAATATTTGGATTCAGCATACCCAAAAACATAATGTTTGACACAAAGATCGCTATTTTCTTTCTGCTCCTTCAAAAGTTATTTGGAGCTCATTTCGTATGGCCGCCATTTAGTTTTTTAGCGATTTGGAGCACATAGCTTAAAATTTCAGATTAGAAAACATAATATTTGTATTCAGCATGCCCAAAAAGCATAATGTTTACACCAAGAACACTATTTTCTTTCTGCTCCTTTAAAAGTTATTAGGACCTCATTTCGCATTGCCGCCATTTTGTTTTTTAGCGATTTGGAGCACATAGCTTAAAATTTCTGATTAGAAAACATAATATTTGGATTCAGCATACCTAAATACATAATGTTTGACACCAAGATCACTATTTTGTTTCTGCTCCTTCAAAAATTATTTGGAGCTCATTTCGTATAGCCGCCATTTTGTTTTTTAGCGATTTGAAGCACATAACATCGAAATCGAGAGTGGCAAACAAAATATTCAGAATCAGCACATCAATTATATTCAGAAAATGTTGTTTGTCCACTTTTCTTCAAAAATGCTTCCTACACTTTTTACAGCCACATATCTGAGAATTTGCACCAGGCTACTATGCGTGAAATGGTTTGTGGGGCATTTTTCTGTTACGAAGGTTGTAAACACTGCATGCCCACTGAATCCATTACGCTAGTCAAGCTGCACCTGCCATATTGTGTGTTACAGAAGCAAAAAAATGAAGAACAATAATTACTCGTAATGTGAAAAATTGAAATTATTTTCGTGAAAGAAGCCAAATCCCACCTTCAAGAATCTTTTGCAATGCAGAATATGTAAGTATGAATGTTAAAAATGACCAAATAAACGACTGAGAGGTGTTGGGATGGAAAGCATTTAGGAACGTAATACCCCTTCATAACCATGTCATGTGGTATGTTAGCAGCAACAATCCATACTGGAATGCCTTGCGGTATTTTTCCAAATCCGTGGTGTGCAGAAAAAAAAATACTTTGTCACCTGCACAAAAATAGGTACACACAAACGTAAGATTGATACACACCAACAACTAAACAATGCATCTAACAAGCCAGGCCAAGCCATACTGCACATGCACAGTTCAAAAACCTGGTGAAAATCACCCAAAAATCTGTGTGTGACATGACCAGAAACCAAGAATGGCTGACTGCTCATTGCAAATTGCAAATGCTCACATGAGGTACAGGGTGGTCCATATTGATGGGACACACTGAAAATGCAAATTTTGAAGAGTGGAACAAGCCCATTTGTTAAACACTATGTGTAATACATAACCAAGATACGGGAGTTTACAATACTGTTCATCGTTTGGATGTAAAATCCTGTAGATGGGCACCACCTTGAGGAGAACATTCTTGAGTTCTTGAAGTCATACTATGCATACTGCTGCATAGCAAATCGGCTGTAATGCCCTCTATCTTTCTGGATATTTTCGTTGAGTTCGGCAATTGTTTTGGGTCTCGTGGTGTACAGCCACAGGAAGTAGTCCTGTGATCTGGATGGTGAATTGATACCGCCAAATCTGGAAATGAGGCACTCAGGGAAATAATCTCTAAGGGTTCTTAGTGGCACAAATCCTGTATGACAAGTGGCAAAATCTTTTGCATTCACATTTTGTAAGACTGGCCCACCTCATTTAGGGAACGAAAAACGTGATTAACATGTTGTCGTAGAGTGCATCAGTGACTGTTATGGATGGGACTTTGCTCAACTGTAAATGTTGAGCAAAGCAAGAGTCCAATGTTCTCTGCACTATGAGATGTTCGAAGTGAAAGTTTGTTGTTAGCATTAACTGTCTCGCGGAAATTTTTAACAGCACGTAGGATTACCTTCCAAAATGGGTGATAATGCCTCTTGAAATGTGTGAATCACCTTTGTGCTGTAATGGACAATTTCAACCAGAGTCCACAGCATCATAATTCAGTGAAACAATAAAATGAAGAATGAAGTAATATTAACTCCCAAGCTCTAGCTTCCAAATACACTGCAGTTGAAAGATGTTAGAATATTCCTATTGTCTGAAAATACTTAGTAAAATGTGTCCCATCAATATGGACCACCCTGTATGTGTCAAATCAAGTGAAGGGTTTATCTATGTTAATTAGTTTCTCCAAGCTTCGAACTTGCTTCCACAACCATTTCCAGTACTCTAAAGTACTTTTTACTCTTGTTACTCCTATGAAACTTGCAAAAAAATCATTAAACATTTCGAACCAATACCTAAATGTGGTCTAGTATTTTTATGTATGGTTCCATGTTGTTTTCAACTTCCTTGCATTGCAGTAGTATGTAGACGTGACAGTAATGCTACATTTTAGTGTAGTTAAATGTATCAATTTTTTGCAGGTTATGAAGGTGCTGGGCCGTACTGGATCCCAAGGACAGTGTACACAGGTAAGTCCATGTATGCTTATGGAGTTCATGTGTATTTCTAGGAGCCACTCTCACAATTAACCAGAACCTAACTCCCCTTCACAAAATGTAAATGAACCAAATAGTATTATAGTGTTTGCACTAAGGTAACTTTGGGTTCTCCTGGCATTGGGGGTTTACTCTTTCAGCATTAGAAACTCTTTGGTATTGCTATTTAAGTATTTGTATTTTTGTTATTTAGCATTGGATTTCTTCCACTTTGGGCTAATTGCAACTAGGAGGATGAATTCCAATTAGATAGTATTGATGAAGGGACACTCGCAAAGTGCACCCATGCCGAGGTCAGGACTGAAACGTGGAAACTTACTGCACCCAATCACTGCCTTTATGTATTAACCCCATTGACAAGTTTTTTGAGTTGTTTTTAGTTCACTTTATGCACAAATAGGCTAATCGGTACAAAACCCACAATGTGCCTCCACCAGGTATTGAACCCAGGTCCCCTTGATTGCAAGGCAATGATGTTAACACTACGCCATAAGGGAGGCCCCCTTGACAAGTATTGGTGGTGTTGTGATGCTTAATTAGGTAGAAAGTAACATCCTTGACAGGGTTCATGATTATTGCTTATAGTATTATTGGAAAATTGGTACTAATCTGATATTCCCCGGACAGATTTCTTCATTTTTACAGAAGAAGCTACTTACGGTAATAAGTAGGGAAAGGAACTTTATGTGTCATAAATGGTGAAAATATGTGATAAAAACAGGTAAATATGTGACAAAAATTTTAAAAAAACATTTGGTAACAAAAACAAAATATTACATGCATTTTAAACACCTGAAATCAGTTTCTAAATGCTTACCTCTTAGTGAGCTATTTTTTGGAAGAGTTGCAGTGGATCGCCATAGTTTTTTCCAAATTCTCCATTGTAAATCTGTGACGATTATCTCTAAAAAACATCTTATATTTTGAGAAAGACCGCTCCACGTCACAAGAAATAATTCTTGCATATTTGAAGCACGAAATGTCACTAACGCTGAAGTTTTCCAAAGCTTCCTCTTCCTTTACTTCACCTTCCAAAACCAGTGCAATTTGGCACAAAGTTTGAAAAACTTGTTGTTTCAAAAAATGTCTGTACATTTAGAGATTAGCACTTGTGCGTTAGATCCAGTGGGGGTAATATTTTCCCCCAATAGGATCGTAGGCGAGGTGCCAGAAGTCTGCCAGCGAGCGTGTTCGAAGACAAAACAAACCTGACACACTCAATATGAAAGAGGTGCGGAGAATAAACATTTTTCCTTCGAGGATTTCTAGTTAGCTGAAGTCAATGAGTGATAATATGTATTTAAAATGAAAATTCACAGAATATGTATTTACATATGGAAAACTGGAAAGTATGTGTTTTTATGTAAAATAAAATTTGCTGTGTTGACATATAAGGCTATGATCAGAATTTTTGGCAAAAACAAGGGTCTATCAGAAAAAAAACACGTTCCCTACTAATAAGTTCCTGTAGCATTGTCTAACATCTGGAAGGTGTTTTGTGTGATGTGGGAATGTTTCATAGCGGAAATTCATGTTTTGTTGAAAATTAATTCTGTGACGGACAATAGCGTTTGGCACGTACACCTTCGTACATCATCACGTGTCGTGATTGTGTTCTGTTCATTGAGTATCCAGTGTTTCGGTGTTTGCAACAAAAGTTAGGAACATGACGTGTCATGGATGCATGGTGAAATTCATACCGGGTGTGGAAGATCCATTGGATTTTTTAATATAATTGAACACTGGATCGTGAAGAAAGGAAAGGAATGTCGAAAATGTGGCAGTGAATGTAAGCTACTCATTAGAAGGAATAGGCTGTCGGTATATGCCTAATATGACATGTCGTGGATGCGTAGTGAAATTCAAGTTTTCCGTATCCTGGAAACTGATTTCTTCAAATTTAAAAGTTTGGGGGGCAGGTGACTCCGGCCAATTTCTAACATGCGTTTAACAGGGACTCTATAGAGGGAGCCGGAGCGGAGGTGGGGCCACGTTAGCGGTAGGTCAATTACCCCAGGGGTGGAGCCCGGAATCGGTGGGAAATTTCGACTCAAAAATTTCAAACTAAAATAATTTTTTTGTGTAAATTTCCCACCGATTCCAGGACGGATAGCCCCAAAAACCATTCACAGATAGCGCCACGAAACATTACAATTTTTTTTGTAAAACAATGCGGGGGGAAAAAAAATCAAAGAGATCAGATGAGCTTTGTTCACGGGGATTTCTTGGGTTCCGAAGGTTGAAAAACTGCATAACGAATGAAAATCGACAAAGCACGATGCATGATTATGTAGGAAGGTGTATCCACCATATTGTGTCTCAGGCAAGCGAAAAGACTACGAGAAAGAAGTACTCATAATGTGGAAAATTGCAATTACTTTGATCAAAAAAACGTGGATACACCTTAAAGAATGTCTGCGAAGCAGATAGGTAAGTACAAATGTCAAAAATTAACAAAATGAAGAAGTTACAGGTGTCCGGGGTAAATCAGATTTTTACCGGAAAATTTACCCAGTCCATGATAGAGTGCAAATTATATTTATACGTATTAATTTTATAATGTTATTTTGTACGTTTGTACCAAAGTACTGCATACTTATGGAATGGTTATGTGAAAGTTATGGCTCAAAACCTTCATGGCAGAGGACCCTGTAGTTGGAAACTATAAACCATTACATTATAGTAAACGGTCAATAGAAATTACAAATTTGGTGATTTTATGTGTGAGAATATGAATCTTTCACCACAGTGTATTTTTCTTCTGGTAAAAAGAACTGTTGGCCCTGACTGCTATGTTGTCATATCACTGAATTACGGCCTAGGAAATATTTTGCCTCAATGAACAACAAGTGTACCCCTGCGAAACAAGTTCTTTAAAATCATACTTCTGGCAAGGGTCGTCATTAGCGAAGTTGAAAGTGCTGTTTGTTTGTTTTGAGAGATTGTGGTTTTAGATTCTATTTCACCATTGTACCAATTATTTCCATGTCCTTGAAGTGTTCAAAACTGACATTGAACACTTTTTCAGGTTTCTGTTTGGATCTGGCAGCCATTTTCAGTTTGCCACAAGTGGTGATTTTCGCTTTTTCTTTTGCGAGATTCCAAATGTAATGATTCAGGAACTATTTTCTTCATAAGTGAATGCTCTTTCTTTTTGCTTATTACCATTTGTGTTCTTGTATTAGTAGTTTCCATGCTACAATACAATTAATCTGATATATGTTTTTTCATATCTCATCTTTGGGGCACAAAATATCCATGAAGGGGCCGGGGCAGAGCTGCCCATTTCTCTAAAATCCCCCAAAATTAAAAATTGAGAAATATTAGGGTACTGTTTCAACCTATCCACAAGTAATGAAATAACATTTTTATAAGTATACATAACAAAGTGTTCATGTGTTATGTATACTCCCATTAAAAAGAATTAAAAAATAGCATTTTATTACACATGTGAACATTTTATGGTATCTTAAGGTTTGTTTTGAGAGCCAACATGTTAATCCAGCCGATATGTGCAGATATTTGCTAAGTTGTGCCTTTTTGTGATAAAAGCATGAAAATTGGTCAATAAATTAGTAATATCATATCGAACGTTTTGATGATTGGAGGCACTGAAAATACCCCATAAGAGAACGGTAAGGAGGCATTTTCAAAATGGCAGTAATAGGGATCCTCAATAGATCTTATGAGTTATATTTTGATACTATTGCCATTTTTTATAGTGTCATCATGGAAAGTAGTACAGGAGACTATATAAAATAATTATTTTATACAGGGTGACCCAGAGATGTATACCCATTTTGGAATGAACATTACACAGTTAATTGTACACCAAACTGTATTTTTTTTGTTGTATAATGTGTGTGATATATTGCCATTTATTTTACATTTATTTATTTATTTATTGCAGTCACCATGGAGTCGTTGTCGGAACATCGCGTATTCACGTATGATGCCTGTGTGAGAAACTACGAGACAGTGGTTGCAGCTCAGAGGTTATTCCGCCGCCACTTCCCCATAAGGTGGCGTGTATCAGTTCCAACATGCAAAACAATCTTAAAATGAGTTAAGCAGTTTCGAACCACAGGCACTGTATCTCTAAAAAAAGCACCAGGTGCTGAACCTCTGAGCTGCAACATAAGCATCATACATGAACAAGTGATGTTCCACCGACCACGACTCCATGGTAACTGCAATAAATAAATAAATGACAATAGATCACACACATTATACAACAAAAATAATAGAGTTTGGTGTACAATTAACTGTGTAATGTTCATTCCAAAATGGGTATACATCTCTGGGTCACCCTGTATATAACCAAGATGCCTGATAACAGGTAAATGCTGATTGCCTGATTACAGGGGCGATTCTTGAACATTGATACCGTATGATTTGCCTGCGTCATACGACAGTTATATCTGAATAGTTTAAATTTTAACAATAAATAATAGGTTCTTTCACACTACTTCATTAAGGTTACTTCAGCAAAGGACCCTATAGAAAAATGTTAACGTTATAATCAAGCAGCAGTATGAAACCTGCAGATTCTTGTCTTGATGCAATCGATAACTTATAACGCCTTTATAGTATCACAATGAGAATAATAGATGGCAGTACCAACTCTAATGCCTGGGGAGCTCTATAGTAATAGCATTAATTAGATCTTGTATGAATCATGTTGAAATTAAAGTCATTATTTGTTTAAAGTTTCATTATTCTCCGTATCTGACTATAAATATAGACAGAACCCACACTTTGTGTACAACTTACACTTTATAGACTTCTAATATGTATATTTTCCAGTTTCGTGGTTTTCTATTGAAGGAGGAGCCTAATCCACCCACAGACTTGGTAATCCGACAAAGAACCAAGGGTGCAGAAAAGTGGCACAACACTTCCGGAAGCAGCTGATCAAAAGTGACGTAACGAGTGGATCTACTGTGTTTACATACATGGCAGATTGTTCGAAATAGAATTGATGGTAATTTGTTTAACTCTAGCTCAAGTGGCTAGCAGCGGAACGTTGTACTCATTCATTATACATGTGAAGAGAACACTTTGTGCACATCAGGCAACTTCAGCATGAAGCTTTCATAGGCAAGATGAACAACAATCAAGATGCCAAGACCTTAGAAGCATGGAGTGATAAAGAAGAAAGGAGAGTTCCCACTTTGCTTTTCGGGAAATCCTCCTGGAATTAGAGTTAGGCGTTCTCACCTGGGATCTATCTGTCCGGCAACTTTCCTCTCTCTGTGGAGTCTTTGGCTAACTTATGTGGATATTTTGTGTCCTCGATCACCATGATTAACCCATGTTGTTGCAGTACATGTACAAGATAGACGAGTTTGAAAGAACAGAATCCAACAGTATTTGGTGAATTTCTTATAGTGGGATCACAAGCAAAAGAACCTACGAAGAACTATGTATTGCGTGCATCATACTCGTGCATGAGGGGGGAGGGGTAGAGTGCAGTCTTCCGTGTGGCCTGAGTTGATTGGATGGAGGGGAAGATGCATGAAGGCTTCTGGCCGAAAGTTCTTTTGTTTGTGGTCGCTCTATATAGAAAATTTGCAGTGCAAAAAAACCATAGGCATTTCTTCATAAGGCTCATGAGCAGAACATTGCGTTAGTTAAAGAGGACTGGAGGAGCGATCGGATTGACAGAGAACCCAGCGCAACTACTACTACTACTCTGTACCAGGAGTCTGTCTGTAGAGCAAGCAAACTGAAATGAGTGCTCTGGCCAAGTAGTGACTGTGAGAGGGTTCGACCAACGAACTCATGAGTGTGTAAGAGATTACAGAAAGGGGATAACACAGATGCAGCAATAAGCACTGCTTAGCTCCACCCACTTGCTTTCTTCCCTTCTCTATTATTATGCACAGCATTGCTCCCCTGATTCCTTAAACGTAGTTACTGGACCAGAAATAGCTTGGGTCGTCGAATAATTTTTTGCTGAAATCAAGGTACCTGAACTCAAGAAACCGAGAAGAATCTGCACCATGAAGATTAATCCAGCAAACAAGTATCTTTTGTAAAACATGATAAATCCCACTTGTGACTAAGAAAGAATTTGGTAAACCAGTACCTGATAGCAGCATAGACATTTCGTTTTAGACACACAACTAGTGGCAGAGGCAGCAGTAGCCCAGTCTGTAAGACATATCCAGGAACTTGGGGAGAATAAGTGCAACAAGAATGGCGATAAATTTGGCATGTATTGAACCACGAGAGACTAAACAGCAAAAGAGGAAAGATAATTAGAAGGTGTGTAGCCGAGCAAAGTAATGTTCTCCAAAATTGGCTCTAGTTTCTCCATGTGGATGAAGGAAAGAATGAAATTTTCACTAAACTTCCTCATAAAGCCTCAGCCTCCCCAAATCGTTGTATCTACTTGCACAGATTAAGGAAAGGTCACTGTGGACAAACAGAGATTGGCTTCTACCGTGCTCTCATGAACTGCAGACACTAATGTTCCTGCACACTCTAGATGGTGTTTCCTGCAAATTCTAGAACAGTGCACTCCGAATAATTGATCCAGTCGTGATCGTCCTTGTCATCAGTTTCGTGCTTAGAAGCTTGGATGTGAACGTTTGGTGGCAAGCGGAACTAGCAAAAATTTTAGATATCTGGATACCATGAAAATAGACGAACCTAGGGGTTAGGCAAACTGCAGTAACACCTCAGCTCTCTATCCCATAAGTGGGTGCAACACCTCTTTTAGCTAGCGTTGCCCATGAGTCGAGACAAGATGGAACTTGCATCTGTCTAATCTCGTGAAAATGCTGTTTAGTCCCAAAAATGGTAGCTTATCTCGTCTAGTGACCTTCACTATACTTTGCGGGGAAGGAAAAGCATTCGGCATGAATGGCCTGGAACACGTTTGAGGAAGTGTCACCAACGTTCCAATTCTTGCTAATGGCACCACTTGCTGAGAATACTTTTCGACATTCTTCCAGATATTGATCATTATATCATAGCTCAGTATGATCAGTGGAGACCCGAGGGGAATGTCAACGATGCCCCAAGAGTTAAAATGGAAGACGAACATATTCCCTTTACAAGAGATTCTCTGCAACATCATAATCTTTCAGTGGCCTACAAGGCTGGCCAAGTATGGGATTGACTACCCAGGTTTATTAAAGATGGTGAATGGAAGCCAAAATGGCTAACTCTGCCATCAGAAAGTGAGACATGAGGAAATCTGAAGTGCCACTATGTGGATAAATGTGCAAGTGATTTTCCAGTAAGGACCCGATCCTTATGGTGTTCGAGCTCAGTTAGAAGCTCCGTAGGCTGAGCTTTATGGAGCATCAGTTTAAGAGCGAGAATCAACTAAGTGGATGTTTGCATGTTTGATTCCTTGATGCAACTTGTCCTAAGTCTTTCAAGCTTCGCAAGAGATCAATTCTATTTTTTTTCCTACTAATTCCCTGTAAACCTTCCGTGTGCCAACCATGCAGATGTAGTGACTGTCAGGAAGGACAAGACGCCCTTTGAAGATTTCCATTATGATTTTGTGATGTTACTAAGAGCATTTATTGATTGTGTTGATATTTTCTCAGGTACTAAAAGTCATTTAAAACTAATTGATTGATGGATAACATTTAATACAATTCTTGATTTGGAAGAGATACTTTCAAGTAGCATTAAATGGTTCAGTATTTGTGTTTTTGCCCCTGGCATTTATACAACTCACATATCCACATCCGTGAGACATGATAATTAGTAACTATAAGTGCTGATAATTAACGATTACACTCCAAACTTCAAAACTGAAATTGCTTGAACAGCAACATGCTATTATAAACAATCTTTAAAAACGCACACCTTAAACATAGACAATGAAGGTATTTTTGTCACTAATATGCATTTAGAATGCTTTCGTATACTTTATTGGAAAGTTTTCCTTTCCTTCGACCAATAGCTGAGATAAATCTTCAAACAAAACCAATATAAGTTCATTTACACTGCATGTGTAAGAAGATATACTAATAAATCGGCTGCCATTGTTGACCAACTGAGTATTTTAAATGCCTCCAGTCTTTAAAATGCTATTAAGGTGGCTGTTAAACTACATACGAAGTTTCATGCTTTTATCACTAAAACGCACGATTTTACACATATCTGCCGTCAGCAGTGAACATTTTTACATTTACCATCATTGTCCATAATGGAGAAGTTTCACTGTGTATACTTTAATGAAGAAGTTATCACGTGGAACCAAGACATTATGTGGTACTCTTCAAATAGCATCTGTATGTCCAGGTCAAGTTTCAAACCATGGTAAGTAACCTTACTCTTCCACCTGTGTTTTCAGGTGAAGGTTGAGTTCATCGGGGAGCAGAACAGGCAGATCATTCGCAACGTGAAGGGCCCTGTGAGAGAAGGAGACATCCTCACCCTCCTGGAATCTGAGAGAGAAGCAAGAAGGTTAAGATGAGTGTGGGCTGAAATGGATGTAACCATTTATTTTATGTAAAATAAAAACCAAATAAAGAAAATATGTGTTTTGTATCATAATTTTGATCACTGCGACCTGCTACAGGTTCGTTAATCACGTTCTCAAATTTTGGCTGATACTTTAAATTTTCTGTCCATTTTCTTTTTCAGCTTAGCCGTTACCTGTCTGTCTATGTTACCAATTGCCATCTTTCTTTCACTTCTCTGAATCTCCATTCTAATTCAGGTATCTTCTTTGCCTTCTCGCAGTTGCAGGTTAATCTGTTCAAACATTTACAAGAACAAATATCAAATAATTGTTTGGCGTCATCTATGAATATTTGAAATATTTTATTTAAAAATGTGGTCTTTCTACTTTTGAGTGGCTTAATAACTGTTTGATATTTATTATTGTACTGTACAGTCACGGACACTGCCGGCTGGTAATGAATACATTGACTTTCAATGGAATCGTTACAAGCCGGCTGTGTCCGTGACTGTACAATCATATCCACTATTCTTTTATGGGAAACAATTGGAAGAGATGCTCTATTCCAAATATCTTCAAGTTTTGTGGCAACAATGTCAGCAACCGATCTTGTTTCTGGCTGCTTGCTTCCTTCACCTTTTAGCTCGAAACGAACACTTTGAAAACATCGTATCATGTCTTCAAAAGTTGGCAACACATTAGTTTTTTTTCTTCCTGTAAAATGTCTTTTTCGGTTCCAAATGAGTACATACTAACATTTGCACGTGTTTTCTTTGACATTGTTAATTAGTTCAAAGTAATGACATTTCAATTGAACACAAACTTATTATGCAGTATGAACGAACGCACACTAGTTAGAACACAACTTAATACACAACACATCCGAACAGCAGTGTTGACAAACATCAACTGATTCGTGAATATTTAAAGGTAACGCATTCATAGACGTAAACGTGTCTTAACTTGACTGTGTGCGCTGTTGCCAGCTTGTTTGTAAATTCTGTTAGTATTACAGGCAATATAATAAAATTATATTTTGTTAACAGGGTTAGGTTGAATGTTTTAGAATAGTGAAAAAATATTTTTAAGTATTACTGGGCTAGTTTACTAGCCTTTCCTCACTATCCCGTTGAACGTTTGGAAAAATTGAAATTTTCAAATTTCAACTTCCCAGGGGCCCGGCTAATTTTTGTTTAAAAATCTTATTTGGTGAGGAATGTAAGTGATACTACTCACAACTTTTCCAATATAGCCATAGTTGAAAAAAAAAAAAAAATTGTCCCACCCTAATGCATATAGCACCATGCCATGAAGGCACATTTAGGGGATGTGAGGGTAGAGCCACACACATTCTCAATCTCTGCCATTTTGAAGTTGATGTGATCAGCACCATGATCCGGCCACCTTTACCCCCCAGGCTGCGTTAAGCCCCAGAGCTATTTTATGCGGGGACACTGCCTGAAAAATTCCGAATTTAGATCACCCACCCCAGGTCTCCCATGTCAGTCAGATGTCCTACCGACGAGACCACTGGGGCTCATTAGTTTGATTTACTAGTTTATTTTAATTCATTTCTGCCCCTTTGGCTAATCACAAGGATGAGTGATTGGTGGTAAGATCATATGTATGAAGGGACAATCACAAATATGTAGGGATAACAACAGGAGCCCCACATAAAATTATACTGGCTGGGAGTCCAGACACCAGGGCCTCACAAGTCTGCAAAATGCAGTCCTGAATACATTAAAAGACAAATCACGTCTAATTCTCTTCTTAAATACAGCTTCAGTTTTTATCTCAACTGGCCTTTTGGTAGGGGGTTTTCATATTGGGTGTAATAATAAAAGTTAATAAAAACAAGAAAAAGTCTAGAATTTTGGATTTGTTATTTTGTTATACACCCCCTGTATAATCACGTAGGTTTCTTTCCTTTATTCTATTATAATGTGATCACCTTCGCACAAGAAATGAATATGAAAAAATAATGCAATAATATATAAATATTTCGGAAGTGGCATGTGTCTCTCACACTTAACAACAGCCCTAGAGGTTTATTGGAAAAGATCAGAATTGGTTCAAACATTTCAACTTAGAACATCACTAAGAAGCACACTATCAAACCCCATATCACTTAGCTAAAACTTGTTGATGCCATGTGAATGCAGGTGATCTTACATGGAATCTGGGTGCCCCCTAGTGAAGAGAAAAAATTAACACATGCAAAGATGAAATAGGTCAAAAATAGCCCAACATGCATGGAATGAACCACATAGAATTCAGTGGAACAACGTTTATTACACAAAGAGCCAAATGGAAAACAAAGGAAAATCAAAGTAGCAGCCTTCATAGCAATGCCTCAAAACCATATAAGTCATTATAGTGTAGAATTCAAGCAAATACTGTCCCCTATTCTCTTCTTCTTCTTCTTTTCCCTTATGCCCACTTAGGCGTCGGGTCCTTTCAGCCACTTCTTGAAAGAAGTTCTATCCTGTGCCAGTCTTTTCACTTCGTCCGGTGTCTTCCCTCTCTTCTGTGCCAGTCCATAAATGTACTGGTTCCAGTTCAACCTGGGTCGTCCCCTTCCTCTCTTTCCTTCTGGTCGGGCCTCAAATATTTGTTTCGCTCTTCCTCCATCCTAATAAGATGTCCCAGCCAGCCTAATTCCCTCTTCTCGATGATTTCAATCAGTGGTTCCTGATTCAGGCATTCTCTTCTTATTGTTGTGTTTCGTATCATATCTCTCCTTGTCTTTCCTACAGTTTTTCTTAAGAATTTCATTTCAGTAGCAGTAAGTCTGCTCTCCAATTTAGTTTGCATTATCCAGCTTTCTGATCCATATAATAGCGTGGGGAGATAGACTGTTTTATATATTTTCATTTTTGTTTCTTTACTAATCTCCTTTTTACCTATAATGGTGTTACTAATATTATAGTAGAGATTATAAGCTTTCTGAATTCTGTGATTAATTTCAGAGTCCATTTTCCCGTCCGCAGTTAGTATGGTTCCTAAATATTCAAACTGTTCTACTTGTTCTAAGGTCTTATTATTCCAATGAATGTGCATCCTTGCTGGTTCTTGTTTAGTGAAGTGCATGACTTTCGTCTTGCTAACATTGATTTCCATCTTTCGTTCTTTGAATGCTCGGCCCCACTCTAGGACAGCATTTTGTAGGCTGTTGCTATCTTTTGCTAGGAGAACAATATCATCAGCGTATACTAATGTTTGTACCCATACCGGTTTCATCTTATAATTTCCAATTTTGCATTTTCTTGTTCTTCTTTTGCATTGTTTTATAATTTGATCCATGAATAATATGAAAAGAAGAGGACTAAGTCCATCACCTTGTTTTACACCTTTTCCCATGTTAAATTCCTTGGAGGATTGTCCATTTATTCTAACCGTTCCTTTAACGTTCTTATATAGACTTTGAATTATTCTAGTCAGTTTTGACGTTACTTGGAACTGATGAAGGGCCTTCCTTATTTGTCCTCTTGGTACTCTGTCGAAGGCAGACTTTAAGTCAATAAAAGCTGTAAATATTTCCCCTCCTCTGCTTAGTATCTTCTCTATTGCGTTCCTCAGGGAGAAGATTAGATCTTGAGTTTGACGATGAGGCCTGAAACCTGCTTGTTGTTCTTCCAATTTATCTTCCACTTGTTGCCTTAATCTTTTTTCTATAATGTGTGAATATAGTTTCTGGGCCACTGGCGCTAAGCATATTGCTCTATAGTTTGAGCAATCGAGGGTACTTCCTTTTTTATGTATAGGAATTATTACATTCTGTTCCCAATCTTTTGGTATTTTCTCTGTTGCCCATATTAATCTGTATAAATCCCATATCCATTTTACTATTTCCTTTCCTCCATATTTTATAAATTCTGGATGTATATTATCCCAACCGGGTGCTTTACCAGTTTTTAAAGATTTAATTGCCTCTTGTACTTCTTTTAGTTGGATTTCTTCCTCAGCTTCCACGTTCTCATTTTCTTTCCTCATACAATTCCTCTTCTTCTCTAAAGGTTTCCGCATAATATTCATTCCACGTATCTAAAATTTCTTTCATATTGGTTTTCACCTCGTTATTCTTGTTTTTGATATTCCTTATTTTCTTTCCTCGTTTTCCTTTCAGAGTTTTCAGCACATGCCAAAATTTTCTTGGATTATTTTTATGATTTTCTTCTATTTCCTTTCCAAATTGTTCCCAGGTTTCCTTCTTCGCTGTTCTCACTATCCGTTTTGCTGTATCTCTTGCCTGTATATAAGCTTCTTTGTCCTCCATTCTTTTGGTCTTTAAGTATTTTAGCCATGCTTTCTTTTTAATTGAAACTTTTTCTTTCACATTATCGCTCCACCATCTTGTCTGCTTCTTTTTATTTGTTATCTTTACTATTCCACATATTTCTGTTGCAACTTCATTGAGGCTTTCTTTCATTACTTTCCATTTATTTTCCACATTCCATTCTTGTCCATGGTTTTGTTCTTTTTCTCTAAGTTTTTCTTTCAGTTTCCTCTGAAACTCCTTTCTTTTATTTTGGGTTTCTAATGTTGATATTTTAAGTTTAGTAAGGTTTATCTTAATTGGTGCAGGTAGTGGTTTGAATCGGGTCGTCATTACTAGTAGTCTATGTTGAGTACTGAGCTCGGCGCTGCGAAAAACTCTTACATCCATTACATCATAATGGGTGTTTTTTGTGTATACGCAGTAATCTATTGTGCTTTGTGCTCCTCTGCTAATTGCTTCAAAGGTAATTTGATGTATTCTTTTATGCGGGAAGAAGGAGTTTCCGATGCGGAGCTCGTTATCAATACAGAACTCCAACATTTTATCTCCATTGCTGTTTCGGGTCTTTTCAGCACCATACCTTCCCAAACTTCCATGTCCTCGTCTAATTTCATTTCCCACTCTAGCATTCCAATCTCTCATTATAATAACGTTTTCCGTTACATTTCTAGCCTCATCTAATATTTGTTGGAGGGAGTTGTAATATAGTTCTTTTTCTAGTTCATCTTTATCCTCTGTAGGAGCGTATACTTGTATAATGGTAATCCTACGGTTTAATTCCAATTCCAAATTGTCTTATTATCCTAGAGTTAACTGCTTTCCAGTCAGTTACTCTAGTGTTCAGTCTTTCGCTAACAATAATTCCCACACCTTCTTTTGCTCTACTCCTTCTTTCTACTCCTGAATACCTGAGAACATATCCTTTTTCCATGTCAACCTCTCCTGATCCTTTCTTTTTGACTTCACTAATTCCTAATATTTCTAATTTGTATTTCTCCATTTCCTTTACAATCTCCACTTCCTTTCCTGAGAGGGAGGTGATGTTCCAGGTTCCAAATCTCATAGTCCGTTTTACCTTGCATTGTCGTCGTTGTTTACTCTGTTCGCTATTCCTGTGTTTCTCTGAATATGTATTATTTCACTTCATGTGGGTTATTAGCCCTACGATGAAGCTAGGGCAGTGGGAGGAGTGCTCCCTTTAAGCCTCTGCCCTTGCTTGGTTTTCTTTCTGGGTTTGCTCCCATAGCCTTCGGGTCAAAACCCTTACCACAAGGCAGTGGGGTTGTAGCTCTTCCGCCTCTTAGGATGTTGGGACTCTACAGTCTTTTCCATCTCTAGAGCCGTTGGCTGGTTTTCTGTTAGGGTTCCTTCCCTTAGCCTTTGGGGCTATTCTCAGAAAATAGAATTAGTAGAGACTAGGCAGGCACCATGGAGTAGTTTGGCACACCGGATTTGTAGTAAATTAACAGGTCTGTCATAGGTTCGCGTTCGATCCCCACAAATGTTTTCACCTGAAAACTAGAAAATATATGTTCTCTCGAATAAGTCTAGTTAAAAGCACTAGACAATGGATAATTTCAAATTAACATTCCATTCTAATACAGAACCATTGTCACTAACATTCAGAAAATTATTAAAACTCCCTTGGACCATTTTCATGTCAATACTGGAAAATGTAACTACAAACAGTGTAATGTAGATCATCAGATCTCACAAATACGAAGAGCTATGAATGAGTAATCTTCTTTATATTTTCAGTCGTTACATCGCCTTGCAGTCAAGGGGTCCCGGGTTTGATACCCGGTGGAGGCGTAAAGTGGTTCGGATCCTACTTTCAACTGGACGTCCCGTCCTGATTAGCATTTCTGTACATAAAGTGGGCTTAAAAACTAACTAAATAGTTAGATCATTGTAAACATTAATACACTTTGCAGGCTACATTCTCGGAGAGAGATTGTAAATGCACGTGCACGTATACATCGTGTTCAAGTTCCCTTACATTTCTTTCTCGCCCCCCCCCCCCCCGACGTCGTCACTGATTTATTGATTGATTTGGTTTATTTTATTTCCTTTTCTGCCAGTTTTGGCTAATCGCGAAGAAGAGGATGATTGAAAAAGGGTAGTTCCCCGCAATGAAGGCACATTTAGGGAATGTGGGGGTAGGTCTCGATATCTGCCATTTTGGAGGTGATGTGATCAGCACCACGATTCGGCCGCCTTTTTACCCCCTCCCGGGTTTCCCTCAGGTACCCATTGATTAGAGACAGGGTGAGCCGCTTTGTGCGGGGACAAGGCCTGAAAAATTCCGACCTTAGATCACCCACACCGGGAAACGAACCCGGGTCTTCCACATGACAGTCAGGTGCCCTACCCACTAGTCCACCGCTGCTCGTTATTGATGACGAAATTGATGATGGGATGTCCAGGCCGGAATTCAAACCCACGACCCCTAGCGTTGTAGCATGTTCGCTATCACTGGTTGTGTGAGAGAATTTTTCTTCGGGGTGTGTACGTCTACATTTAGAGCCAAAATGACCTTAAATCGGCATTTTTTAAAAAAAAAAAAAAAATAAGGGTGTGTGGATAAATCACTGAGAGAGAACCCATAGAGAAATAGTTCCGTTAATTAGAATTCAAGGAGAATAATAATGGGGCATATTATTTAGTTAAAAAAGATCCAGAACTTCTACCACATAATCCAGTAAGAGAAGTTCCGCAGAGGAGTTTTCCGAATTCCATAAATTTCACGAATACAATCCCCCCTGCTAATCTTAGAAGATTGTCTTCAACCGAGATGGCTTAAAATTATAGTGTGCCTTGTTACGTACCCAATAGAACCAAGTAATGTAAATAGTTTGCCAAAGAGGAGTAGAGATGGCAGCACCAGGCGTGCAAGATTAAGAATTAGCATAATATATGTGAATAACTTTATAAATAAGAACAAATCAAATTGGAAAGATGAAAAACAACAGAATATATTATAAGAAGACAAAGAATAAATATAAAAGAAATGAATTAATGTATATACTCGATAAATCAAATTAGTGATCATACTGTATGTAAATTAATCAGAAAACTAAAGAAGTCAAAGCACCGATACAAATTTGTGTCTGAACAGATCTTGAATCTCTGTGATTTCATTTACCTTTCCAATAATGGAAATTTTGTTTACCCTAGTGGCGGCGCGTTCCAGTCGACGCCCCACAGCACTTTTGGTTGCGCGTGTCAGTCGTTTGGCACCAAGTACACTCTAGGTTGGACATATTTAGTGTTGGCGCGTTCTAATCGCAGCCTCAAGGGAGGAAATTAGCATAGTTCCTAAAGCCTACGGGAAAATGCTCTAAGAAGGATAAAGGAATTCCCAAATCGTAGAAAAAACGGAAATAGAAAGAAATTAAGAAAAAAGTCCATATCCAAATCATCTACAATAAAGGAAGTCCAGATCCAGAGAAACCATTAAGAAGGAAGTACAGATCCAGATCGCCCATTAAGAACATTCAACAGGCGTTTGGGACTGAGTGTCTGTCCTCTTCTCAAGTCAAAAAGTGGCACAAGGCTTTTCGTGAGGGCCGGGAAGAGGTGACTGACGAACCCCGGTCTGGACGCCCGTCGTCGGCCCGAACTGACGTGAATGTGCAGCGAGTGCGTGATTTTTTGAACACGGACCGGCGTTTGAGTCTCTACCAAGTAGCAGAAGCCCTGGACTTATCGGAGACAACGCTGCTTACTACCAGGAAGTCCTGAAAAGGCTGAAAAGAAGCGTTGCGCGCAAGCGAAGGGACATCAAGGACAACTGGAAGCTTCACCACGATAACGCCCCCAGCCACACCGCCTTCATCGTCAACGACTACCTGGTCCGAGTCAACGTTTCGGTGGTACCCCAGCCTCCCTACAGTCCGGACTTGTCGCCTCCTGACTTCTTCTTGTTTCCACGCTTAAAATCAGTGCTGAAAGGAAAACGTTTCGACTCCATCGAGGACATCAAAGCAAATGTCAAGGCAGCCCTTGCAGCCATCCCAGAACAGGACTTCGGGGACGCCTTTGAGTCATGGAAAAGCCGCCTACAGAAGTGCATTGATGCAGGAGGTGCCTATTTTGAAGACTATTAGTCAGCTCAATAAATATGTCTTTTTGAACGAAGGCTCATTACTTTTGAATCCTACCCTGTAGCTTATCCTGTAAATATTATGATTCCATATTCGAATAAT
This sequence comes from Lepisma saccharinum, assembly GCF_977018435.1. Classification (NCBI taxonomy): domain Eukaryota; kingdom Metazoa; phylum Arthropoda; class Insecta; order Zygentoma; family Lepismatidae; genus Lepisma; species Lepisma saccharinum. Next base: position 63,431,596 of record NC_139241.1, on the reverse strand, counting down.
ATATTCGTTTAAACGTCTCCATTGGAAGGCATCCTGTCTGGTTTCGTTGTCTACAAATAACCCTACCCTGTAGATATTCTAGTTGAGGCTTAATATCAAGATTTATGTACCTTGCACCCAATGGAGGTAGCAGCCTCTATACTTGCATAAGCGGATCGAAGGGTGCAGGGGGAGTTATGGAGGTTAAAATCCTGCCTTTGGACTTATTTCGCTAGTTTTCCTACTCACAATATCATTCAAAATGCTTTTTCCGCAGCTTGACAACCCCGTCACTTAGGAAGATTTCAGACTGAAGCGACACGTGACACATGCCGCTTGGGACCGAGCCAATCAGCATCAACGTTTCACACCGTAGCGGAATGTAGGTCGCTCAAGCATGCGTTCGATGATGAAATCCTCAAGTGAAACGTGTAGCTTCAGTCTGAAAATTCCCGTCAGTTGTGATGATCTTGTTCATATGCACTTAGAAGAATTCTTGCTGGTAGAAGACAAGGGATAAAAGTACAAGGAAATGGTTTTGGATTGTAGCAGTAGTAGAAATAGTCATTATGTTCATATGTTTTACATGAAATATTACAAAATTATATTTTAATATACAGATATCATCACTTGAAAATACATTTTTAAGAAACGTCCTTAGAAAAAAAAGGAATTTCGCCCTTGCAAACTGGGGCGAGGGAAAAATGTGAAATTTCTCGCTCCTGTAGCGTCCAAACGGAGCATCCTGGAAGAAAAATGCACAGAACCTCTTTTTGCAGAAAAAAATATGTAGATTAATTTTTGTCATAAACTATTTTGCTATAAAATGCTTTCCAAGTGAGTTATTTGCAAAATACTGATTTGGGACACCATTTTTGGCCAAATCCGACGTGGTGGTAGTGGTAGAGGGGGTGCAAATTTCATGTTATTAAGGAAACGTATTCCTTATTTGACCCCAAGATCATCCTTTCCTGACTGGCCTATGCATACTGAATATAATGCGTTGCTTTTTTACTTATGGAATCTTTCGTCATATTTTTGAACTCCATGTTTTGGAAAATTCTTATCTTTTAAATGTTGCAAATTTAACAATGGTTAGAACGAAAGTTTCTTCATGACTGAGGCTCTTATCGTTCATTTTGTTAAAACACCTGAATAATGTAAATATGCCAATGTTTACAAGTTTTTCTTGTAACTAGATAGAACTCAAGTTTGTTTTCGTAAATCAGTCCAGCCAATTTCAGTGTGACTATAATCTAGACATTCACATAGATTTATGAACAAAGAAATAATTTAGGGCGCTGGAGTCTTCTGCATTCCTCAGAACATGAGAGCAAAGCCTTGAGCCAATTTAACCTTTCCGAGATACAGTTTCTTCTAACAAGACATGATATCACTGGCGCGTTGTCGCAATGAATCATTTTTGTTGTTCATAACAATCCGAAGGCCTTGCTCCTGCAGCAATGACAACTATGCTTAAAGTATCAGATCGCTTGTGTATTCTACCGGACACACTCGCAGTGCACATTCGAGTACCGGTAAGTTGCGTTCGTTTCAAAGGCGTTACCTGTTCAGAAAATGTGAAGTGATTTGTCCACGAGTAAGTGCATCATCGGAACAGTAAATTCTCCGAAAAAGGTTAGTAATGAGGCAGGTACACATCTAGAACTAAGTGTTTCAATGTAATAATAATAACAATGATAATAATAGTCTAAATGTAATAATAATTTGACTTGATGTGGTTTATTTTACTTCGCATTTCTGCAACTTTTGGGGTTCCGGGTTCGATACCCGGTGGAGGCACAGTGGTTCGGATCCCACTTTAAACTGTAGGTCAAGTCCCGATTAGCCTTCCTTGCATAAAGTGGACTTAAAACAATAAATAAATAAATAAATAAATTCTACCACTTATGGCTAATCGCGAAGAGAAGATGAGGATGAGTAATGATATGATGACATTGATGAAGGGACTCTCACAAAGAACACTCATGCTCAATCCAAGATTCGAACTCGGGACCCCTAGCGTCGTAATAATAATAACAAATAACATTTATAATCAATAAGATTAAAATAATAATATTAAATAGGTGAATTAATTATTATTGTTATTGCATGAAAAGATAAAAAGAAGCATGTATTCATTATCTAGCTTATGTGTACTAAAGCTCACTGACATTTCGTCGTGTGAGAACCAGAGGGACGTAACTTCAATTTATCAAAATTACAGGAGAGACGAATAATGTATTTTTAGGAATATGTCTGACTGCAAAAAGAGTCAGTAAATTGGAGATACGTGACACTCCACCATATTGCTAAGGATCCAGAAAATGTTAACCCCTCACACCCCCTTGTAACACCAGTACATATTCAACCAGAATGATATTTCCTATTTGCATATGCAATTGTACGATCAATTCCAAATAAACTAGGATGTGTACTAGCACTGCTCACCCCCACCCAAATAATATTCCTATTGACCATTACAATAGGAACCCTCCTCTCTATTTCTTCCACCATGTCGATCTGACTCCAAATAGAGCTCTCTATGGGGTTTATTCCTGAGTAAACAAAAAATAATCGATCAGACAATTCGATTATAGATGGCGGGGAAAGAACTTCCGGTTTGACGAATTTTCCAATGTAAACAAGTGCAATACAGATCGTCACCGAGTTTATTTTCTTATAAAAGATCAGATACAAAATGGATCACTTGAAATTTTTGAGTGATATTGAGAAACAAAGGTACCTAGAAAAGATTGGCAATTTCCAGGATCCTTTGGATGAAGATTTACGGAAAAATCGTAGTATTTTCCAAGAGAATGTTGATCTTCTACCAACAGTTTCGTGTTAAGACTAGTGTTGCTCACGGGACGGGACATGTCCCGTCTCGTCTCGTGTCTCGTCTCGAAAACGAGACGAGACACGAGACGGGACAAACGTTTTGAAATTCGAGACGGGACGAGACGGAATGCCTGTCTCGTCTCGTTTTCGAGACGAGACACGAGACGGGACGGGACGGCTTTTGAAAAGTCTCGAATGTCTCGAAAGAACAAAAGCAAAATATTTAATCAGTTGCAAATACTTGTTTGCTTGGAATAAAGTATTTAAATTAGAAACGTTGATAAGCGTGTATTAAGTCAAAAGAAAACTATTCTAGAGAGAGTAATGAATGAATTGAATACCTAAACTTATTTTCAATACTCTTTCGAAACACAGCAATACTGCCCATTTTTTTAAAAAATTATTCCAGATTAATAATTTTATGTTACGATGGCACTCCAGATACTAAAACAGTTCTGAATAACAGCAAGTAAAAGGGCAGGTAGGGAAGGTGGAAGGAGAGGCCAAAACATCGTGGAGTGTCCGATTCCGAGATTTATCTTGTAAACATAGTCTCAGCTCTATAGGTTGGAAAGATAAACGGACCGACGGATAGGGTTTATCATTATTATTATTATTATTATTATTTAATTTTTACACCAAAGTTTGTACAGAAGTTAATGTTATTAGGAAGTAGGAAAAACATTGTATAATTATTTATTGCTCATCTCGTGTGCGAGCCATAGGCTGTGCGCACTACATCTATTCTTATTACATAACTATGATTCCCTACAGACTACACTATCCGTTACATTCCGTATAGATGTTAACATAGCAGTTCTGGTAAATTAACACTTATTCCCCTTCCTTATCCCTTCTCTTTACAGCACTTCTTTTCCCCCTAAATGTTTGTAAATACACCCCCACTTTTTTCAATAGTTCCATGCTCCTTTGCACTACAATTGATTCGAACACTCTCTCCAAGCTTATGTTGCGTAGCTTCTCCTCCTGCAGAACGCGCGTGTCCTGACATGAGACTAAATGTTTTGGCCTATCATTACCATTGCGTAATACGCATTTATATATCCCTTCCTCGTTTTTTACTGCCTTGTGTCTCCATCCCCCAGCCTCATCCATGTCAACCACTTTCTTGCCACCATGCTCACCTTCTTGATGTACGCTACTTGTCCCCATTCCCGGAACTCCCCTTCTTTGGAGTTCGAGCGATCTCTTAGTTTCACATTTCGCTGTTATTTCCTGTCTATCTATATCCTCTAATCTTTGTTTCACTAATTGCAATGTCCCCTGGTCGACGTGTCCCCCTTCCCATATCCATCCCAGTCCAATTTCGTATAGTTTGCCTCTGATCTCTTTCGCCCATGTTCCCATTTCCTCCCCTTGTACCCGTTGCATCAGCGCTTGCCATTTTACCGAGTTCTCCCTTCTCGATATTAATGTCGCCCAGTATTTAACCCTTCTCAACATATCCCACGTATGCTCCCTGACCAGTCCAATTTCCCGTAGTACGCCGCAGTTTGCAGTGCCCATGCTGATATGCAAAGCCCTCTTGTAAAATGTGCATTGGATTCTGTTTAGTACATGCCCCTCCCCCTTGCTCCCCATATCTCCCTCCCGTACCCTATTGACCCTATTAATAATGTATTATACAGTTTTTCCACAAAATGTATATTGTATTTCTACAATTTCCATACTGTCCATTATTTCATGTGTTATTACCCCAGTCTTTCCTTGTACCGTTTGCATATGTCTTGTCCATGTCCCTGCCATAGTGAGAACTAGTCCCAAGTATTTTATTATTTTTATCCTTTCCAATTCTTGCTTTCTGAAAGTCCACCTTTCGTCTTTTCCATATACTACATATCCGTTTTTGAACACCATAATTTTTGTTTTTGTGAGATTTACTTGCAGTTTGGATTCTCTGCTGTATTTTTCCAACCCATCCAGAGCCCTTTGTAGGCCGGCATTTGTCTCTGAGATCAGAACCAAATCATCTGCGAACAGGAGCGCCGGTACCCTTGTCGTCCCCACCTTGGGAATGTCGGCTTGTTCACTCTTTATATACGCCACTATATAATATATAGAGAGAGTGAAGAGCAGGGGTGACAGAACACATCCTTGCTCTACCTCCGCTTCCGATTTTCGTTTCTCTGTCACGGTATCCACTTGACACCATACACAGAATTCTACCTTCGAGTATTGTAGCAAACATGGCAGTACAAATTGATGAGGAGTTCTTGGTAAAGTTATTAGGGAGTCCAAGATATTAGCAAGTCTAAGAGGAGATAATTAGGGACAAATAATCTTGCATTATTCCACTCCGAGCAGCTGAGAGCTAAAGAGGAGGAGAAAATACGGGAAATTTGGAAAGAACTAATTTGGTGATTTTAGTGTTTACAGGGAACCATGACAAGATTTTAACACATTATTTGTACGGGTTGCAAAATTATTAGAATGTTATGGAAATTTCGGAATGTCTTTGTTGAGAAAATTCTTGTTATTTCCCTCAGGTATTCCACAGGTGGTTGGATTCGATTATTTTATAATACTGAGGCTGAAATACAATAGAATAGATTTCAAGTGAAGGAAGATAACTAAGTTCTGTATAATTGTCGTAGGAGGAAACATTGTTCTATGATGGGACTCCCCGATGGTACAGTGATAGCGTCGTCGCCTTGTAATCAAGGGGTCCCGGGTATGATACCCGGTGAAGGCACATAGTGATTTGGATCCCACTTTAAACTGTGGGTCCAGTCCCGATTAGCCTTTCTGTAAATCAGATGAACGAATGTTGTATCTGTTCTTTTTATTCTGTGAATTTTGCCAAGTTTTTGAGCAAAATACTGTCTACATTTTCACTCGTTACCAAACAAATTTCACAAAGTAGTTTTTTATCAAAGTTCAGAGGGAAGCTGACAGCAATGCCAGGAAGGGGGGCGGGAGCTCAGCGCACCCCCTGCCTGGTTACGGCCAGGGTGTATTCCGAGACTATTTTTCGCCGATCACCACTGACAGAGGTTTCGCTTTGAACAATGGACACCGTTGCTTCAGGGGCGAGGTTGACCTGCAGTAGCGGGTAAGTGCCATAAATCCAGACCTAGGAGAATGTTGATGCAAGGGAGGGGCAATAAAAATTCTGTAATTTGCTTTGCTTGCCGACAGGAAGTTTTGCAGGAACACTAATACGAGGGACACTTATATAGGATTATTTTCAGCTGCTAGGAAAAGCTGAGAGAAATGGAAAACGGCAGACTTTGAATGAAAGAAGGACAGTGAACCCCTTGTAAGATAAATAAGTCCTTTGTATTATTCGCGGACACGAAAGCTTCCATTGCGAAGCTGAGGGTATCAGCAGTAAAGTTATTAGAGGGTTGGAAGCAGTAACAACGCCAAGGAGGGGGGTACAGGGGGCGCCCCAAGTCAGATACTTCGCCCCCAACCCGTGCCCCCTAACTGAAGATAATTAAATATCGAATAATAAGAGAGTTCATTTATAAGTAAAGTAAAAGTAAAGTGTTCCCCTATGCTTAGCACCACGCTATGAAGGCGTATAGGGGGTGTGGGGGTAATGCCCCACACTTTCTTGATCCGGTCGTGAGTGTTGTGATCAGCACCACGCCCCTGACCGCCTTTACCCCCCAGGTTTCCCCAGGTACCCATGTTATTCGACGCTGGTGGGCGCCGGGGCCGCTTCCATCGTTAGAAAAGTTCCCGGATTTGAACCGGCCGGGGATCGAACCCGGGACCTTTAGCATGGTAGTCAGACGCGTTACCGACTGAGCCACCGCGGCCACATAGTATTACAATTTTCACCTTTTCAAAGTGGTGTATTCTGCATGATCTCACTTTCCTGCTTATAATACCAACTTGACTAAATTTGTTTTAGTATATATTCGAATGTGTGTGTGCGACTTTCGTTCAAGATTCCAGCGCTGACCTGGGCATAGGTGATTTCTCCTTCATTTACGTCCTGTAATCGTCGCGATTAACCTAAGTTTTAACCAGTTTTAAGAACTGGGAGAAAGCGTTGAATGTTGGTGGTTTTAAAACATCACGGATATTTTGAGGATCACAAAACATCATCTGTAGTACGGGCAGATTATTCTAATCGTGGGTCGTTAGTGACAACGCTAATTAGTATAATACATTCAAAGTTGATTCAAGATTTGGCTGGTTGGTTGATTTGGTGTTTTAAGTCCACTTTATGCACAGTATGGCTAATCGAGACTGGACCTACAGTTTAAAGTGCCTCCACTGGGTATCGAACCCGGGACCAAAGGTGATCGGAGAAAAACCGACCCTACATGTCAGTTGTTTTGGATTCATCGCGGTTTCGTACTATTCAGGGACTTGAATTTCGAGATGATGAGACTGAGGCAAACCTTAAAAAAGGGAATTTCTTCGATACTCTTGAAGTTAATTTCAAAATGAGGGGATATTATTCGGAAATGTATTGAACTTGAATCTTAAAATGCAAATTACACTTAAAATTCGATTCAAAACACATTGCAGGCAGGTTCGCTCTTTCTCGTACATATCAAAGTCGAAGAACTTCTTCCCACGAACTCCATAGGTGCCTGCAATTGTGTAGCACAGACATACGTTGGAGTGGTAGAGTAAGAGTAATTAATGACAGGGTCAGAATATTTCTTTTTCAGATTTTTTATCCTGTGATAACATTTCCCTGAAATGAGAAACACAAATTTTGCCCAAAACTCTTCTGCGTTACGAAGATGGCACTGAAATACTCCACTTCATGGATTTCTTTGAAATCCTAGGAAAATATAAATTGGCATTTCACAAGGTTCACAATCTAGTTGTATTCTCTGTAACAATTCCAGTTTCCAATGTGAAAGAACCGTTTCCATTCCAGTGTGAATGTGAAAGAACCTTTTCGTCCTTAAAATCTTTGAAAAGGCTTGCTCGAAACAGGATGATGGATGCAAACTGCCTCATTTGGCTGTCCTTGGCATTGAGAAGCAATGTCAAGTCCTGGACGTACCAAAGGTGGGCAATGTGTTCCCCAAAGCACGTTCAGCAGAATTCTCCTACAGGAGAATTGCACTTCACTAAGTGACTTTCATTGCTTCTAATACAGGGAGGTTATTGCAGCATGCCACCGATTCAGCGTCGGCCGCTTGCCGGCCCAGTCATGCAACAGGTGCCGGCAAATTGCGTAACAGATAGCCCGTTACACAAACCGCTTGTTTTGTAATGTTTCCACTTTTCACAATTATAGTTACAATTACAACTTAAATAAGCACGTACCTTGCCGCAAGGATGCTGGAAAAGGTGTCCTCTAAAATACAAATATTTCTGGCACTTTATTTTTGACATGTAATCTTTCTTAGACACCGCTTCAGCGTCGGCCGCTTACCGGCCTTGTCATGCATCAGGTGCCGCCAAATTGCGTAACAGATAGTCCGTAACAGAAACAGCATCGCGGCGCATAAAGCAAACCGAAAGTGTAAAATTATATTTAAAACTAATAATAATGATGATCACTAACCTTCTGTGTTATAAATGATGTTGAAAATGACCTCCTTCAACACCAATACATTTCCGGCATCTGCGTATGAAATTCCTCTGAACATCCATAAGCTCCTCAGGTGTGATTCTGGCAATTTCTCTTCTTATATTTTCTTTTAAATCCTCTATTGTACGCGGGTTATTCTGATACACTTTGTTTTTTAATGTTCCCCATAAATAATAATCACAAGGAGTAAGATCGGGGCTACGAGAGGGCCACAACTCAGTACTGATAATTCTGTCCTCAAAAATCTCGGCAATAAAATTAAGTGATTCATAAGCAGTGTGAGCAGTAGCAGAGTCCTGCTGAAAAAATGACTGCTGCATTCAATGTCCGTTAATTGTTCAAAAAATGGTTGTAGTATGTCTCTTCGATACCTTTCACCATTGATAGTACCTTCATAAAAAATAGGCCCTATTATTCTGTGCGCATTCAAACCACACCACACACCAATTTTTGCAGGATGGAGCGGAACTTCATGCACAAGGTCAGGTTTTTCTGCGCTCCAATAGCGATTGTTTTGTGAAATAACTCGGCCATTCAATTCGAACCAAGCTTCGTCTGAAAATATGATTAATTCTGGATTTACTCTGCCAGCAACAATATTATCCAGCATCCAGTTACAGAATCGAACTCTAGTCGCGTGATCGCGCGGTTGCAATTCATGAACCACTGTAATTTTGTAGGGTTTTAATCTAAGTAATTTAGTGGCATTTCGTGCTGAGGATTTTGAAATGCCTGTTTCCTGAGCAAGCCGACGGAGGGATTTTTTTGGAGTATGTTCAAGTCGTTCACCAATTTCGTCTAGCTTTTCTTCCGTAAGAACACGTCGTCTGGAAACACGTTTCTTAGGTTCAAGAGATCCTGTCTCTCGTAATCTTTTAACGAGGTTGTAAACAGTATGTCTGTCCGGAACAGGATTGCCAGGAAATTTTCTTGCGAATCGCCTGACTATTTTTCTGCAAGAGTTCGTTTTCACGTAAGTATCGTACATAAAAACTCTTTGTTCAAGACTATATTTGTTTGGCGGCATAACTAATGAATGAATAACAATTAACACACGATAAAGCACTAGCACTGAACAACACGAGTACTGATAAACGCAAACCGAAGTGAACACGTCTAAACAACTGGTAGCCGACAGCTGTCGCATTCGCGTAGTATCGAGAGGCTTCTCGCGGCTTACCACTACTCCGATAAGCCGCTGACGCTCTTGCAACATCTGAGGAATTTCGCTTCTAGCGTCGGCTCTATAGACACTGGATGGACCAAATTTTGAGGGAAGCACAACAAAAGACTACTCTATGAGGATATGTAATGCTCCTGCCGCAACTTTGAAAAAAAAAAAAAAATATGGAAATTACGACGTTCAGAAATTTTGCATAATTACGGGGAAAATAGAACTTTGGGATTTGGCCCCCGTTTCCCCCTGGACTCACAATTGTCGGAATTTACATAAAATGTTGCTTTTTGTTCATTCTTACATTTAGAATTTAAATTTCTTAAAAAGATGCAGTTGTTGAGCAGTTATAGCCTTTTATATTCAGTTTATCCCATAGTAGCAAAAGGGGAAAAGTGCTTATTTCAAATGGCGCTCTCAGAAAGAAAAACGCACACAGTGTATGATCGCTACTTTACTTCAAAAATATTCACACGTTAAAATTAAGTGACACTGTTAAATAATTCGTTTATCTGCGCTTTCGTTTTGCATAATAATGTATACGTAACCTCCCCCCTCGAAAATCTTGGGCACGCCACTGACTCTAGTGTTCAAAAGGATTAATCTTGTGTTATCTGCAAAATAAGAATCACGGTTTTGTTTATTCGAAGGCAAGACAAGAATGAAAAATTGAATCCTTTAAGTTGGATGAGTCATTGCTGTCAGAAGCGATATGGGCAGAAATAAAGTGCCAGAAATATTTGTATTTTAGAGGACACCTTTTCCAGCATCCTTGCGGCAAGGTACGTGCTTATTTAAGTTGTAATTGTAACTATAATTGTGAAAAGTGGAAACATTACAAAACAAGCGGTTTGTGTAACGGGCTATCTGTTACGCAATTTGCCGGCACCTGTTGCATGACTGGGCCGGCAAGCGGCCGACGCTGAATCGGTGGCATGCTGCAATAACCTCCCTGTACTTAAGAAGATTAATTTCTTCCAACGTCACGTTCATTTTGCAAACAATTAAACTCTTCGAAGCACATTTTTTCGTCATTTATATTATTATCTTTATAACTTGAATATTTATATCACACGTTTCATCTCATGAAAGACGATGAATTATAAAATTATGAATGTCTTCCAATACTGAAATAGGCCACTCGAGACAACGCAACTTACGAATAAAAAAGAATTAATCCCTTTATTAAATAGAATCATATGGAGATAAACTCGTAATCAAGAAAATTTAGGCAGTAAACGTCCACTCTAAACAGGGGACAACACAAAACATCATACATGCATATAATAATAATTATTATTATTATAACTATTATTTTATATGTTATATATGTAGTGTTTTCGGGCGTTTTAATGTGACTGCACCCCAACAATATTTTGTTGCCCCCTTCCGCCCCCCGGTTACATTTCCCTGGCGCCGTCACTGGTTGGAAGTAAACTTATTAGGACGAGGAAAGTAACATTAGCTGTTGACAGTGTTGCACCAAAGGACATGATATGTGCTACTGTTTGTATAAATTATAGGAAATTTAAGCATACATTTGTAATTGTTGAGACTTGAGAGTTGTTACCGCCATTTCATCATAGGAAGAGGTTTTCTGAGACAGAGTGGGATTATTTTACACATACATAAGAAAGGGTAGTTGTTTAAAGATAGAGAAGTATTTTGCACGTTTTTTAAATGTTCAGATAAAACGAGAATTTAGCCTTACTCTTATGAAAAGAAAGAACGCAGTACAGGGAAAGAATAACTCTTCACATTTCTCGCACCTGGTGGAATGCAACACACATGCACAAGAGTATTGCAGGAAGTCTATGAACAAGGATGAAAAGGGATATGTGAAATTTGACTTACCTGCGGGTGAATTAGTGGATTCTAATATTCTTAACGTTGATATTGTATTTTTTTTAAGTCCACTTGATTTACAAATAGGCTAAATTGCGAACCGACCTTCAGTTTAAAGTGCGATCCGGTCCACTTTGTGCCTCCATTGGGTATCGAACGCGAGGACCCTTAATTACAAGACCTCGGCGTTATTACTACGCCATCGGGGAGGCATCCAATTTACACAAATAGGTTGATTCCAATAACACGTTATATGCATAATCTGATAATTATGCACTTTTGGTGCATCTAAACATATTTTTTTCAACAATAGCATGTCTAAAAAAGTCATTGAAGTTTGGATTTTTATAACTTCAGGAGACACGGATCTGAAAATGTGCGATATAAAATAAATGGAGGTTTGCCTTCCATACGTGGTGGTTTTGTCACGTTTCTTCGCTTCGTGAAACAGACACTTTTGCAGGAACGGCTTCTTGCATCCGCCTGGGGTCTTGCTCTAGCTTAAAAAAATATATTTGTTTAGCATAATCGAGGGTTACTTATTCCTGCCGAACAAGCATTCTATTGCGACCATACGGCTTTGCAGGACAGTATCAATGAAGATTTATGTACAGAAATATTATTTAGAAACTTTTTTTTTCGTCAACTGGATTTAACATCCTTTTTTGTTATTAAGCAAATATTTAATTCATCACCTTTTTTTACATTAATTTCCTTGCCAGGACAGCTGTTTCTATGCAAATTTTGGCGATCTTAACTACACGTAAGCTAGAAATTAGCTAATATTCGTGCTGTTATATTACTATTCTTGTACCGTCTTTGTAACATTTCATGTAATAATAATAATAATTTAGAATTTAAAGAAAAAAGGTAAATTTTCATAGTGCACGAAAGTTCAACATTCAGATAGAAAGATGGTCTAGGGGAAAACATTTCAAAAGGATAGACAGTTGTATGAAAGCGAGAAAAAACACAAGGTAGATTTCATAAGATACCTAGCAATCAGTAACCAAGAAACTGCATTTTTAATATTAATGTCCTCATGATTAACGAACCTTATTTATTTTCACCACGCAATGGGTAAAATATTTGGAGCTTTATCCCACTTTCCGGAAAAATATTTTGTGTTTCTGCTACTTTTGACTTTTGTTGGCATGATATCCCGGATCACTTTTACGAGAAAGAGACGAGACAAAACGAGACGGGACGAGACGAGACGGGACACGAGACGGGACAAACGAATATTTTCGAGACGAGACACGAGACGAGACAGCATTTTCACGAGACGGGACGAGACAGACCAAAGTCTCGTCTCGTCTCGTCTCGTGGGCAACACTAGTTAAGACTTCTGCACGTTGAAATAAAGCTTACATAAATTATAAACATTAAAATACTTCAATTTTACAACAGCATAATGTATATTTTTCGACATTGTACAGTCAAACACAGCCCCTTTAATTTTATCATATGGCTTAGAGAGTGTGTCGTCAGAAATTTTTGTAGGGGGTAAAGGCCAGTAATAAAAGTAGAATAGTAGATATAATAATAATAAAAATTACAACTGTTATAAATGTTATACAATAAATAATTACTAAACTAATGAAATAAAGAAATTTTATTCTAAATTATTATTATTATTTATTTATTTATGCTATTCGAGTGCATATCCAGCAGTACAGTTACAATACTGAAATGCACAGTTATTGTATTTTGTTATTAACTTTTGCAAGTGTCGTTCAAGAAAATACTTTAGAAGTTAGTAAAAATTTTACTAATAAAATTATAATTTTTGGAATTCTGGATGATTATAAACAGTTTCAATTTTTAAATATAGTCAACACACGTGCGTTAGACAATTATGATTTTCGAAACGTAAAATATATTCATTTGAATTACTCCGGTGATGTAGTGTCGAATATAGATACTATTCCCTCGTGTTTGTGTCCAGTCTTCTCGCTTTACTGCCTGAATTCACTGATTTTTTCGTATCGGATCTGTCTGAAAACTATGTATATATACCCGAGAAAAAAAAATTTGTTCCCAACCTCGTGTTGTAACCAAAACCTACACAATGATTGTCGCCATTTCTTAAGACACTGCCTTTACACCTTTGAACTCCATGTTATTCTATTGAAAACCGGAAGTAAAGTTCCCGCCCGCGCCAAGGAAGCACAAAAATGTAAACATCCGGTGAATAACCCCCATAGGCGACAAGTCAAACAAAACCGAAAACCCCATTTTTGGAGTTACGTTCCTGCTGTTCTCATACGACGAAACAGCTGTCATGCCAAAGAAATTAATGGATTATTTATTGAATAACAAAAGGTTTGTTAGGATCAGCTGATGAAAAGCCCCTGGTCATTATTTTTATGTATATTATTATTATTAGTGATACACAAATTTTCACAGGCATTGTTAACGCAAAGCTGTATATTCCTTGTAAGGAGGCGAAGGAGAGGCGTGGATACATTGTGTGTGTGTGTGTGAGAGAGACAGAGATTGAGAGAGAGAGAGAGAGAGAGAGAGACAGCAGTCATATTTAATCCTGTACAATATGTATGGAGCGACTACAAACAAAAGAAGAACCAAGACGGCCAAAAGCCTCCATCCGTTCAACTCTGGCCATAAGGAAGCCTGCCCCACTCTGCCCCTCCCCTCCACTCACGAGTACGATGCACAAGACACGAGGTTCTGCGCAGGTCCTTTTACCTGTGATCCCACTCTTAACTAAATATCGCCTGTAAATGTGTGTGTATAGAAATCATAGGCGTGCGCACGGGGGGCAAGGAGGGGGTAATTGCCCTCTAATCATGGACGTCTGCAGATTTTTCCCACGGAGGGACAAGCAGGGTATTTTTCCATTACCCCGATAATAGTGTTGCCTCCTCAAAAAAACACCACTTGAATTTGAAATTATCGCATTAATATAAATCAAATTATACGTGAGAAATATATACTTTTACGTTGGCATTCGATTTCTAAGGGGGAGGTGTGGCCATCCTTGTTCCCCCTTCCAGACGTCCATGTCACTCCTACATTATTGCACTTTCACCTAGAAATGTAGTGGAGAGAAATCTTATCGCCGTTATTAAACGATTAATTATTTTCAAGCCGATTAAAGTTCAAAGCAACTACGGGGGAAGGGAATGCCGGTGGTGCAACCACAGGGGGACAATGGGGGCACACACTGAGGTAAAAGAAAGCTAGACTAGTCGAGTCTAAGAATAGCAGGACAAAGGGATACTTAAGATGGAATTAGTTTTCACGTCTTTCTTGCATTATTTCTTCCAGACGGCCAAGAGCACCTGCAAGGGAACACAGAGGGGTAATTGCTCCCCTCCATCAAAATTTTCTTGCTTGCCTCGCTCGCAATTTCCACTTTTCATACAGTCTTGTCAAGTTCAGAGCCGTAGCTAGGGGCAGCGGGAGTCCGCCCTGGACGCCGAACAATCTAAATGAAGAAAAAATTGTAGAAGAAAATGCCATGGCGCCCCATGAAATATTTTGTGCCATATTAGATTAATATTGTTTTCAGTTTGCAAAATTTGGATCTAAAAATTTTCTTTCTCGCTTCCCTCGCAATTTTATTGTTTTCTGTAATGCATTGTATTGTAAATTACCAGGGAGAGAAGTTATATCTAGTTTGCTACTAAACAGTTTTGTCTTAAATGTATGAATAAAATTATTTGGAGAAAAAGGAGCGCGGCACATTTCAGAGACAATTTATGATTTCGTTATGCTGCATTATATATATGTATGTATGTATGTATATTATATACATTGTATATACATATACACATTAATGCAATGAGACTAAAACAGTGATAAAATATAAAATGAGTTTTTTTTCCCCGACTGAAATTTAATCAAGGCTTTTGCCCCCCCCCCCCTTAATCAGAGGGTCTGCGCACGCCTATGATAGAAATACGCATAATTTGGGACGGGACCCACTAATCCCCTCCACGCACACGAAGCCTCACATATACTAACAATCATAGGCGTAATTTAGAGCAAGGTGGGGGTACTCATCCTCCCAATTTTCCGGGTTTATAAAAATTTACAAGTTAAGGACATTTTTATGAACCTCCTGGGACATGAGGTTGATGTTCTGCGTCCCAAAAGTAGGTTCCAAGTTTCGTTATTTAATTATTGTTAATTTTAATATATATTTTGAGTTGTTGTTTTAAGTCCACTTTATGCACAGTAAGGCTAATCGGGACTGGACCTACAGTTTAAAGTGGGATCCGAACCACTTGTGCCTCCACCGGGTATCGAACCCGGGACCCCTTGATTACAAGGCAATGACGCTACCACTGCGCCATAGGGGAGGCCCTAATATATATATATTATTAATAATACATTTTATTGTTTTATGAAGGTTATTTTTCGTCGTTTTTCCATCAACTTTAGCTTATCGCGATTAAGAGTGATTGATGATATTAGATAAGATGAGAGGACACAACAAACACACACATGGACAGTGTCGTGCCCAAGGGGGAGTTGGTGGGGGTTATAACCCCCCCCCCTTTGGCCCAGTATACGTAAAAGAAAAGAACGTCAAATGTAGGAAAAGATGGCAAAATGAGGGATGACTACCAAAAATAGTGTACGTAACCCCTCCCTTTTAAAAATCCTGGGCACGCCACTGCACATGAATATTACACAAACTCCTCATAGGATTGTATTGGGCGTGGGACCAGGCACCAGAGCCTCGTTAGTGTGCAAAAATGCAGTCAGTGGTGTACTAGGCGGAAGAGAGATTGACATATGAGTATCTAATAATCATTAATATTATCACATGAATTGGTAAAATGATTTATTGAAATCAAAATTGTGGATGCGTCAGCACTTAGACTATTTGGACTCGTCACATTATAAGAGGATAACCCCTTATAATGAATACGTCTTTCTGAGGACTTAAATCTCCACACCCAGGATAAAACCTGGCGCTGGTCACGTGTCACATGTAAGGACGGAACAAGGATTCACACAGTATTATAGTGGCTGCAGATCCACTATTTGAGGAGGGTCTCTCCAGTGGCGTTCTCAAGGAAGGGGGTTGATGGGGGTCATACCCCTCATTTTTTGACCCAGCATTCCTAAAAAGAAAGAACGTCAAAGTCAGAAGAAGATGGAGAAATGAGGGCTGACTACTAAAAAAAAACTGGGCACGCCACTGGAATCTGACCACGTTTTATGCATCGATCTCGAACACTAAACAAGCGCATATGTTCCGCTAAAAATTTCCTTCCTCCTTTTGGCCATTTTTTGACATTTTAAAAACTGTGTCGTCGTAAAATAATCTAAATCAGAAAGTCAGTCAGAACTCTGTGTAGTCTGATATATTTTATGCTTGGGAAACACAACTCATATCAGGGTCGTGCCGTGACCTTTCGTGATAGGCAAGCGATGGGTGAATTTTTCGTTTCGGTTAATTATAACAATTTCAAATATAATATAGGCCTAGACACATCCCCATTTACAATAATGTGCGTAATGGTGACGTATCGGGCTCGCAGATGTGATTCTGCGAACGTTCATGTCTTTGCACTGCATTATAAAAATTGCTCAAGTCACTCACCGTAGCCTGTATAGTTCCATCAGTGGCGTGCTCAGGATTTTCGAAAGGGAGGGGTTATGTATACTTTTTCTTGGTAGTCAGCCCTCATTTTCTCATATTTTCCTACTTTTGACGTTCTTTTTTAGGAATACTTGGCGAAAGGGGGGTTATAACCCACATTAACCCCCCCTTGGGCACGCCACTGAGTTCCATGGTCCTACATTTGTATTGAATAAAACGCATGGCCAACAAAATAATTTTTTAAGATCATTGCTGCCACATATCCATATAATATTGTTGTACTGAGATGTTTTAAACTGCCTAATGAGAACTTTCCCATCTTTCTTAGTTGCTTTGGTTATGAACAATTCAGGACACGGTCGCTCATGGTTCACAAGCTCCAACCTTTCACCTTATGTTCTCGAACTGAATGGTTTTGAAAGAAGGCCCCTAATAATCAAGTCCTTACCTGCAACACTGCAAATCGATGGCTCGTCTGGTATGTCAACCATGGCGGAAATTTTCAATGTAGAATCATACTTTTACATCAGGTACAAAACCACTACGCAAAGAACAGAAAAACACAGCACAATATCACAGTAAAAAACAACACGCATCCGCAGCACCCAAGCTTCTTCCGTTTCACCCTACCTGCAGTTGCAGTGTTACATACCCTCCATATTTCCGAGTAACTGACTACATGACGGATATGATCAAGTACCGGCTGTGATTTTATTTCTTATAAATAGCACACGACTGGTGATCACTGGCTAGCTTCATAATGTAATTTGTTAATTACTATATAGAGTTTCAAACATGAAAATCGTACCGCGTGAGGTGGTGCTACGGATGCACAGAAAATTCTGGAAGTTAGCAACACTTGTGGCCCGTGTGGACGAATTCTTTCCAACACCCTTGCCAAACACAGATGCGGTCTTGGTGTTGCTTGCCCTCGGCCTTTTTTCTTCGTGAATGGGGATGGACAGTGACCATTGAAGAACTGCATAAGTCACTCGAAAAGCGGGGAGAAAGGGGAGCAGTCCTCTTCCTCTAACGCGGTCAGTCGTTCCGCATCGCCCAGCGTCGTCAAGGGTGCAGCCGGTTTATGTTTCAAGCCAATAGAACAGGAAATAGGGGAAATGAAAATTCTGTAAATCTTATAGCAAATAAATTCCATTCTAAGGTATATAAAGACATTGAAAAACACGTACTTAAGATATCAAAAGTGTTTTAAAAAACAACGCAAGCGGTGCTTGCCCCGCCTTTCCTTACCGCACGCTTCTGACTCATATGACTGTTACGTTAACTGTTGCCCTACAACTTAACAGTAAAACTGATTCATTGATTGATAAAAGAGAACGCTGGTGCGTCAGCACTTGGTTATTTGCCCCCGTCACGTTATAAGGAGCCCTGCTCCTTGCCTTCACTAAAATCAACACGTTTCTCTGAGCACTGAAATATCCTTACTTAGCTTAAAAGCTGACACTGTAGCTACACATAAGGAGAAAACACAGTTCTACCGAGGATCATGCTGACTGTAGGTCCAAATCAGTGTTTTTAAGTAACTAGTTACAAGTAACAGTTACTTTTTTGAGAAAATGTAACTGTTACTTTTAAAATCAAGTAACTGTAACTGTAACTGAGTTGCTTTTTTACGATAGCAGTAACAGTTACTTCTACAGTTACTTTGCGACACTTAAATTGCTATGTAAGTTCATAAATTATTGGCGATTTAGGACTCAAAGTGAGCTGGAATTTACTTTCTGCTGTGATATAAAAGCCCATCTTTGATACATTAATTCTTGCAAACAGTAGATGAAGAAGAAAAGAGAAAGTTGTTGTAGTAAATTTGTCTCCCGGCGATGGTCAGTCGGTTGACTCCAGCCAGGTGCCAGGAATTTCAAGGTTTATCATATGTTTCATCTTTCGTTTAGTAAACCTGAATTCCAAAGCGATATACACACCTCGGAAGAGGGGTGGATTTCCCAGAAGCGGGAAAATAAGCTTCTAGGAGGAGAATTCCTTCCTATTGCTGACAGTTTGCCATTGTCAGTTGTGTGTTGTGAAGCGTCTCTTGTTTCTGTAGTTTGTTCCTCAGTGAGCTTATAACTTCCCCCTTCTGTAAGCAGCATCCGATAGTTTCTTCCTTCGCTATAATATCGGATTAAGCTGAAAAGGGACGTACTACAATATTTCAGTGTTTTTACGAAAGAATTCAACGATACTGGTAGTATGAACGAAACTGAAGAAAGCGAGCGATAGCAATTTGCGCATATAAACGGAAAACATTTAAATTGTTTCCGCGTCATTTAATTTATCTCAGTTCCTGATAATTTAAAAATGAAAGTAAAAATATTTTCGGTTAGAATTCCCTTATTTAAGATTATTCAGCATTTCTGGATATTTTGAAAAAGTAATATATTTTGGTAAGTGCTATTCGTTTAAGATTTAATTGAAAATCCATTTTCTTGAACACAACAGATACGACAGATCTCACCATTATTATTGATACAACAGTGAATTACAACACTCAAGTGGCAAACTAACGATTCAGGAAGACCCTAGCCATTATTCTTGCTTGCTTATGTAATCCTCTCAGAGAGAACTGAAGGGGTAAGTTTAAAATGCCATTTTCACCTTCATTGATAACGCATAATTATAGGCTACTACATTATATTTTTTTATCATTTTCTGGTTCATAAACACTTGAAATTATGCAACAAAATTTATTTCTCTCTGACACGCCCTTTATGCGAAACAGATCTACAGTACCTTCTTAGAATATATTCTACGTAAGTGATATCTCTCTTTCTTTCTTTCTATACAGTTTCTAGAATCCCCCCCTTCCAATGGACATTCCTTAAGAACAACAATGATAATAAATACAAATGTTTAAGTCGCAGTAGCTTAGGTCAACCTCCGTGGCGAAGTGGTTAGCACAACGCACTACATGTCAGGAGTCCCTCATTCTAGTTCGTTTCGGACATGGATGTTTGTGTTTGTTCCAAAGAGAATACAGAAAACAGAAAATTGACATACATGAAAATTGAGAAGATGTGAATAACGGGGATATTACCGCATAGGAGTATTCCTTTAAAAAAAAAGTCGTTAGGGTGCCTGGCTACCAGCCAGAGACCCCGGGTTCGATCCTCGGTGGGGAGAACCGAGATTTTTTCCACCTGTAGAAGCTCGTGCCAGCGCTCACCCAGCGTCGTATAAAGTGGGTATCTGGAGGAAATTCTGGAGGGGGGTATAGGATGCCAGGGACGTGGTGTTGATTACATCACCCTCACCTTCGGCCATGATCAAAAGGTATGGGGCTCTAACTCCACACCTCTTATACGCCTTCATGGAATCGCGCAAAGCACATGAGAGCACTTTATTTTGTAATAAATATAAATATACGAAGACTTATATTATGTACCAGTAACGTAAGTAAAAGACATGTTAGTCTTCACAAAATATTTTATTACAATTAATGATCGATTTGTGTAATTTGGTTGCAAGAAAATTTTCAGCAGAAAGTAACTGTAAAAGTAACTTACAGTTACTTTTGAAGTACAGGTAACTGAGTTACTTTTTAAAATGAGTAACTGTAACTGTAACTTTTACCTTTTTTAAGCAAGTAACTGTAATGTGACTAGTTGCCTTTTTAAAAGTAACTTTCCGGATACTGGTCCAGATGCCAGAGCATAGGCGTAGCTACGGGGTGTGCCGGGTGTGCCTAGGCACACCCTAATGGGCTGCTTTATCAAAGAGAATTAAAGACAGATATTTCAATGAGAGAAAAAATAAGCGGCAGTTTGTAAGAGGTTGAAAATGTCATTACTTGGTACAAACGTGTGCATTATCGCTGATGAAACGGGTGTCTATAGATTTTCGATTTTTTGATGTCATTGGAGAAAGAAGATATTTACTGCATTCTACTCTGTACTACAGCGCCTTTCATATATACCTGTCACAAGCTGCACGTGTGAGAGACAGCTTTCTCCAAGCTTTCCCAAGTTAAAACTAAATTAAGAGCAACTCAGAAGCAGGATAGATTGGAAGCCCTGCTCTTGCTATTTGTGGAACAGGTAAAAGCTTTGTCTATTGATGTAAATGAAGTTATTGATGAGTTTAAGAACATTGCACCTTTTGACAGACGTCTCTCGTTATAGATGACGTGTATTTTGATGTATTTGTTTGTAACATTTATGAACATTTTGTGTGTGTGTAATTTCTATGCAATTTGATTTTTTTTACTACATATATTCAGAAATTTTCAACACTGCCATTTAGTGAATTTATATTCCTCTACAAACAACGTTGCAGTTAAAGAGCCAAGTGATTGTGTTGCAAAATATGCTATTAAAAAAGGTACAAGACCTCATTTTTTTTTTTCTTTGTGCACACCCAAATATAAAGTTCTAGCTACGCCTATGTGCTAGAGCCTCGTTGGCCTGCAAAATTGCAGTTACCGGGATGTACCGAAGCACTATGTGCCTTCATCGACTATCAAACCCGGAATCTCCTTGCTTACAAGGCGACGACGTTGACACTACGCCATCGTGGAGGCCAGGGGCACGTCGAGTGCGGTAGTCACTTATCAAGATTTTCGCTCGTTGAGCAGATAGATCATTTACTTAACGGTTTGTCTTCATTGATCAAAATATCAGTGCCTTTTAGTCAGGTGCCTGCAGTCTCGTATCACTCCTTGCTTTCGTTTTGAAGCCAGTGGGCGGAGATTATGGTCTGAGTAAGATGGCCGCATGCTGCCGCCCGCATCTACTTCAACCAATGACTTCACAGACAGAAGAACATCGCATCGGCTGCTGCAAGCGCACGCGGGCTGGAAAGAGCATGGAAGTAGGCTCCAACTACAAACGCAAACTCGAGGTCTACAAAACAAACTAAAACTAGCGTTATTTACATATGGAATATTATTCCTTCAGGTTTCCTGTCGCTTCTGTTAGTACAGCCGTGTGTTGAGCAGGCACCATTGCTTCCTAAATCTTATTCAAAAGTACACAAAATTACATGGTTTTTTACGGCGTCTTTGAATGTTTTGGTCTGACTTCTCCGGTTCTGCCACGTGACCCGGCTTCAGAAAAATCGTGCGATGCTTGATGGCTGCGACAACATTTCAGTGATTTTGAAATTATGGAAATGTTTCATGTGGACAAACCTGTCGATTTTCTTCACACACTTGCATAACTTTCCAAAAGTACAGTGTAATTTGGAATAATTACAAAAAGTGAAAAACTTCGTCTGTAATCATGCTATATCTCAAGCCGTTAATCGCAAATCCTTCTTCATTACATTACCCTCCATCTTCACGCAATTTTCTTCTTCGTACTCTTTGCCTCACGAGATCGAAACACAAAAATGATATATTCTGTGGATTAAACCTGTGGCGAGCAAGGTCCAAGTTCGAGCAGCGACCAAGTGAACAGCGCTCATCGAGCAACGCTTATTTGACCGTCAAGTAGCTGAGCGATCACGTTGCTCGCTGAGCGCTCAGGTATTTACCCCGATTACGTGTTGCGAGCGCACGGTATTTGGAGCGCACACGGAAAAGAAGACGTTCATCGAGCTCACGTGAAGGTCACATAACTGAGTCACCCTAACATATCCAAGGTGCATGAGGTGCAGGCGAGGAGGAGATTGAAATTTTGTAAAGGGTGTTCATTCTTGCAAAGTATTTGCAGTGAGAAAGTCGTAGTTCAGAGCGATTTGTTTTTGTGTAGTTTTTCAAATGGAAGTAATCACCACTTACAAGAGTTAACCTAGTCTTCTGCTCGACGGATATCGGTACCGTGTTGGCCGTTAAACTGAGAACATTATCCACTGGCGGTGCGTGAAGGAACGGCAACTCAAGTGCAAGGGTCCAGTGAAAACGTCATCGAACAACAATGTTTTGGAATCGACACCTCAGCAATGTGTGCAAAACGTTGCTGAGTCGGAAGTAGAGAAAGCCAAGTATAAGTGCAGGAAAAGAGCCAGAGAGGACTTTTCGACGCCAGCCAACGCCATCTACAAGCAAGAGTTTGGTAAACTGTTCAACAGGGGATACGAATTGGTGACCAAAGTTCCTAGATACGAGAACGCGAAAGGCAATCTGTGCCAAGAACGCAGAAGAGCTCTTGGGACTACGCAAAATCCGGCTGACAGTTCCGAAATTTCATTCATTAAAAAAAATTAACTGTTTCGTGGAGCAGTGGTTGATCAACGAGAACATACCAATCAATGTATGAAATGTTTCCGGCCAAAGACACCGGACAAATAATCCGGTTGAAGGGTGGAACAACGAGTTCAACAGGATCGTTGGAGCACCAAATCCGAACGTTTACCTACTTCTCCAGAAAATGAAAGAAGAAGCGGAAGAGATAAGCGGCAGGATAATGGTTCAAGGCTTGGGAATCCAAAGCAGGAAAAGAGGATGCAATTACATTGAAACGGACAGACGCATACAAGCCATTCTAGAAAAATGCTGAAACTGAAGACTTGCTTCACTGCCTGAGAGTATCGTATGTGTCCAAGTTTAGTTGAAAGCCATTAACCTTATATGACGAGGCTATTGCCGATTGAAAACATTATTGTGAAAGGTTTTGACGAATCTGAGAGCTGAATTAAAAAGTATTAATCCTAAAAAATCTGATGAAGCCATTGTTAATAGACAACAAGCTTTAAACCACCATTGTGTATTATATTACACATTGTCCAGTTCCAAGTCTGGAAAAAAGTGTGAGGGAATGTTGACATTTCATCATAAAGGTAGAAAAATATGTGTGCGCTTGTTGTACGGTCGTTTAAAGGTCATTCAGGAAGTGTGCACTCGATGTACGAAATTTCCTTTTGCGCTAGTCGCACGACACCTTTGCCCCAGTTGTACTATGTGAGGTTGACTTAATTGAACTGTTGTTTTTTAAGTTTACTTTATGCACAGATAGGCTAATCGAGACTGGACCTACAGTTTAAAGTGCGATCTCAACCACTGTGCAATGTGCCTCCAGCAGGAATCGAACCCGGGGCTCCTTGATTACAAGGTGGCGACGTTACAACTACGCCATCAGGGAGGTCCGAAGATAGGTTGACATTTGAATGTCTTCAGAAAGAGTAACCCCCTTACACCCCACCCCTCTCTGGCATTTCTAACCCGAAGGTGCATTATCACGGGAATATAAGTTTTCCCATCTCTCCCTATCTTATGCAAGATCAATCCACCGTGTGGGTACGACACAAAATCCATACATGCAGGCCCGTACACAGGATTTTTGTGAGGGAGAGGACCAGATCCAAATACACACACACACATATAAAGAGAAAGAGAGAGAGGCTATAGATGAAATGTTTTTATTAAGAGCTAGATTTTATTTAATTCTTGCTTTATATTAATAAGTGTCTTTTATCTTTACATGTTGCTGTAAGATCCGAACCCAGGATTTTTAGAGGAAGAGGGGGCTAGATCCGAAAACGTGTAACAAAGAGATGAACAGAAATGCTGTGAGGTTCATTGAATTAGGATATTTTGCGTTGCTTTTCTGCCAAGTTTGTCTAATCGCGACGATTATGATGAAATTGAAGGGACACACATTCATTTAACCAAGGACAAAATCAAAAGTTTTACAAATTTGAAAACCGTTGATGTTATTTTCGTAGTTCTTTTATAGAGTATCATTTAAATACTTCAAAGTTCGAGGGGGAGGCATAGCCCCCATGGCCCCTCCCCTGGGTACGGGCCTACATACAGGCTTGTACTGGCTGCAGGTCCAGGCGCCAGAGCCTCATTTGCCTCCATGAGTGCAGTTTCTATTATTTGTTGCGTGTAAGAGAAGATGGCATTTTAAATCCTTCCCCTGGCCCTTCTTCTAAGCTACTCAGTCGACACTTCGCGCGTTGTACAGTGGGATCCATGAGTATTACCGTGCAAATTGTCCATGACTATTTTTAAGAATTTTTATCTTACATCCTATGTGTTTTTAAAATATGGATTTTTATGTATGCTGGTGCAGAAGTTGTCAACAGCTTGCTATGAGTTTTCTTTAAATTCCTGAAACTTTTATTGGGTCATATAAAGTGCACGAACATGGTGATGGACAATTTACGCGGTAATACTCATGGATCCCACTGTACGTATGCGGTTGATTTCGTCGGTTGAAATTCATGCTTATTGGCAACACTATAGGCGGGTGGTGTGGCCTTCACTGGACTGTTTTTGTGGCGAGAACTCTAGTGTTTATAGAATGCATCGTTCTTTCCTTGGGCGTGGGGGGAATACTATGAGCGGCATTTGATGCACGCTTCGCTTCTCACGCACACAGTGCCACACATGCTGCAGATGTAAACAGCGACAGCAACGAGAACTGAGTGCAACATCCTGCTTCGTCAGCGAAGCTTTGTTCGCCTGGGTGTATATTATTTTCTTTCATGTACACATACATATTGACTTCACGCATCTGATAATGGATACGCAATGAAACGTGAATACGAAAACAACAAAATCATATATCTAGGGATTACATTTGTATATTTCTGTCAGTTTCTTGATTCATTTTTGTCTTTGTTTAATAAAATTATAATACTCCAGGCAGTGCTCGAATTGGAAAAGGGGAATGCTTATTTTTCACATTTTTTTTTCAAACCTTATATATTGTACTTGGTAATTAAAGGGTTTTGGTAGCTTTTTTCCAGGAACGGGGGGTTGAAATATTCCTTATTCCAAACACACGCTGATATTTTGATTGATTGGTTAGATTTATTTTACGTCGCTTTCTGTTACCTTGGCTAATTGCGAAAGTGAGGATGAATTGTGATATCATGAATCTGATGAAAAGACAATGATAAATATACGCGGACATGACACAGCACAAACCCCACAGACTCACAGGTTGTGGATAATATTTGAAACTACTTAATTACTCTATATAAAATAAAATATCTTAGAGATAACAATTTTCAAATTTAACATTTTTTGTTACTCCTCCTTGAATTTATGAACTTCAGAGATTTATTGGGATTTTTCTACCTGACAGAGATGTAAGAAAATTTTCTTGGATAGCGTAAAAGTAACTTCAGGGGTAATTTTTACAAAGACGTTTTTGGAGAGTATATGAAATTGATTGTTTGATTTGATTGATGTTAGTTCACTTTGCTGCAACTTTTGGCTAATCGCGAAGATGGGGATAACTGATAAGATGAATTGGATGAAACTATATGAACAGCACACAACACAAATCCCACAGATGATTATACTGCCTTTGAGTCCAGACGCCAGAGCCTAGTTGGCCTGCAAGAAGCCTCCCGTAAAGGCCACTCCTTACAAAACTTGAGGGTAGGATGTTAGGAGGACGTGGATAGGAATCTTCAACCGTGTCACAACCCTCCCTGAAAAGTCTACTGGAGCCGTTTATGAATTGGACAAACCATATGTTACTCAACCTAATCTTACACATACCTTTAAAATTTCTTATCGTTGCAGAATCTGATTGGGGCTTCCCTAAAATGGAATGGCATCTTGCTGTGGTTCTCGTGGCAGTAATCATGGGAACTGTTGACGCCTTCATGATGAGTAAGTCTCTAGTTCTACAGATATACTACTGTTAAAAGTGATATATGATATTACGGTTACAAGACATTCAAGAGCTTCAATGTTCTATAAACGGCTATTGTAGGTGGATCTTACTTTAAAATAGATCCTCACGTATTAAATAAACCTCCAGCAAATCGAAATGCATTTCTTTCAGATGAAGTCTTCGGACAGCTTCTATTTTAATGGCGGGCGAAACACTGGACAGAATATATCGAAATATGCAAAAGACAAAAGCTAGAGCTACTGAAATGAACACTTTTCTCAGTTGATGAAAATTCACGAAAATTTCCACCATGAAAAATAAATCTATCCGATACCTTTGCTCAGATGTGACAATTTTCTTTCACGAGTTTTTTTTTTTTTTTTTTAACAGTAGTTACTATGAAAGATACATACACTGGCATATAAGTAATTGAAGACGAAAATTGGTAAACGCTGTAAGTGCCACAATAATTCAAACACCGTTTTCCACGTTAAACTGTGAAATGTGCCATGCTTTATAATGTGGTAAACGTGAAATGTGGGTGGTAGCCCTCTAAGTAGTTCAAAGGGCGTGTAAAGAGGTCACTGGTGTGCACGTTCTTACGGGCTAATGTGCGGAACGATGCGATTTCCCAACACTTTCGCTCTTGTCACTTACAACATTTACCACTTTTAGTCCTCAATTCATGTATCACGCTGCTGTACCAGAGGAATATTTTTCATTCAAAACATATAGCAATGGAATACCAGTTATCAATTTTAAAGCTTTAGGAAATCATTAACCACAAAAAATGATAGTATCCAGGACAAGAAAACTTCTACATGAAGGGTGAGGTGTCCTTTAGGGATCAGATATAGCTATAATGTTACACACACTCACTCTCTCTCTCTTTCTCTCACTTTCTCTTACACTCACCCACACACACACTTGACTTTTACTTTACTTCGCTTTTTTGCCACTTTTCGCTAATCCCTGACATGAGTATGCGTGTGTGCATGCGCGCGCACACACACCTCATCATTGTTTGGAAGCAACTAATAACATATTCTAACTGTAATTGGATACTTTTAAAGTAAGTAGCTGTAATTGTAAGAGTAACGTACTTGCAATAGAAGTAAAGTAATCAACAGTTACGGTATATTTAAATTGTCAACTTGAAAGTTTGTAACGCGGTGGAAGAGTGTTTGGCAACTGTGTCTGTCGTCTGAACCCACAACCAGTAGAATGGTATGGGGATCGGGGACATATGTTTTGTGCTGACCCTGTATGTTTATGATTGTCCTTTCATTGATTTCAGCTTATCACCATTCATCCTCACCTTTGCGATTAGCAAAAGTGGCAGAAAAGCGAAGTAAAATCAATCAATGAACCAACCGTGTGTCTTTTATGAGGTGTCGTGTCAGTTCCGCCGGACGGTTTTTCGTACTTCACTCTGCCTCGGTAATCTGTGAAGCAAAGCCGCGCATAACGGTAGAGAAGTGGTGAAAGCGAGGGGGTGCTGCTGCGAACAACAAATGATACCTCCAGCCGCGTTTCCCCCTCCATGCACTCACTCCTCCTCTAACGTCATTGGTCGAGCCCTCTCCAGTCCTGCTTGCTTAGACTTGTTTTCGTTCGCTTGCTGCACAGACTCCTGGAACAGAACATGGTTTCCTTTCATTACGCGATTCCATTAAAATCCTTTCATCTTAGCAGTCAATCATTTGCGCCGAACGGAATGTTCGTGCTACTTCTGCTGAAAGAAGACATTCCAGATTTATGGAGTGCGAGTGTTCTACCTATCAATTGACCTCTTTTATTATTATTATTATATGGTATTTAAGTGTAGTAACCTTATGAGTAGACCTCGGATTTTTAGGTTCTAAAAAGTGTGCTTTTAGGTTCCTAAAATAGGCTCTAAAAATCCTAAAAGAGGTTCGAAATACTCTAAAATAGGTTCAAGAATCTTAAGTTAGGCTCGAAAAATTTTGAAGTACAGGGTGGCTCAATAAGTCACTTAACACCCCCAGTACAAGGCCACTGCAGCGCGCAACATGGAAATGGTGATGACCAATCGTTATCAGGCCAAGGGGGAACCACATTGACGCCACCCACACGGTCGGCGGCCATCTTGATGTCCGCCATCTTGAATTCAACTTCAGAATTTTAAATGGGAAGGGGGTCGTGCGACATATCAAAATGGGCTAGAATTTCACGAGAAATGCAACGGTGAAGGTTTTATCGACGTATCTTTAACCAGTAAAAAGTTATGACTGAATTCTTGTACCAATTTGCTCCTTTTCGAGGTGTTAGAAAAATGCCTTAAAATTTGTTTAGCGCTTCGGTAATGCATCGAGATCAAAGTGACGTCTATGGAGAGACGTTCGCATGCCATTGCACATTACTTTAATCGAATACATCCATGAAGAGCTGTGCATTATGAATGGTTGTCACGAACAATTTACAGTGTGACGCTTCCATTGAATTAAAAGTCCTTCACAGTGACAAGGCTAATGCTTATGTTCAAAAGGAAGTTCATAAACAGAATATTCGATGATTTTTATCTGATAACCCATTTTTGCCAGATCAAAGCTGAATGGTTAGTGTTGGTAAGTTAATGGTGTGGCGTGCTGTGTGGAACACGATTGGTTAGTCAATTTTCCATCAACGGAACCTTAAATGCTTAGGGCTACTTGGATTTGTTAAAAAACAGTTTTTTTCATCCTTGCTTATGGAAGAATGTACTTTTTACAGAGTTTTTTCAATAGGGAAGAACACCAGAACACTTATGGGAACGTTATGAACCAGTTTTTGTCCAAAGTTAGTTATCAGATGACAAGGGTCACATATTCTGTTTATGAACTTCCTTATGAACATAAACATTAGCCTTGTCACTGTGAAGGACTTTTAATTCAATGGAAGCGTCACACTGTAAATTGTTCACGACAACCATTCATAATGCACTGCTCTTCATGGATGTATCCGATTAAAATAATGTGCAATGGCATGCGAACGTCTCTCCATAGACGTCACTTTGATCTCGATGCATTACCGAAGCGCTAAACAAATTTTAAGGCATTTTTCTAACACCTCGAAAAGGAGCAAATTGGTACAAGAATTCAGTCATAACTTTTTACTTGTTAAAGATACGTCGAAAAAACCTTCACCATTGCATTTCTCGTGAAATTCTAGCTCATTTTGATATGTCGCACGACCCCCTTCCCATTTAAAATTCTGAAGTTGAATTCAAGATGGCGGACATCAAGATGGCCGCCGACCGTGTGGTGGCATCAATGTGGTTCTCCCTTGGCCAGATAACGATTGGTCATCGCCAATTTCAAATTCCATGCCGCAGTGGCCTTGTACTGAGGGTGTTAAGTGACTTATTGAGCCACCCTGAAGATTCCAAAAAACTTAAAATAGTTCAAAATTCCTGAAAAATGTTGATTAGGTATAGTCACCGGTAATGAAAATGGGGCACCTATATCCTGAAATATGCACTATCTTGCATAACGTTATGTGTGTAGCATAACCCTACGGCGATATCAGAACTTACCATTGGAAATTTGCTATTAAAATCCACTCCTCGCCGTATAGTTAGGCAGCAATCTTTTATTCAAGTTATCCACAGTCAAACTCGGCAATTTTGTCTGTGAGGATCATCTTATATACTGAAAATAATCTTTCAACGAAAACACAATAGTCAGTGATGCAAACTTCAATGCTGAAATGTTAGTTTGCAAGGCGTGATGGCCACAAGCACCGAAGTGACGCGAAAGTGAGCAAGACCACACAGATCAGACGACTTTGGATCGTACAGGTAACAGTGGCACCAGACATTTTGCTTTGTTTAGAGCTTTGAAAATCACCATGGACTTGGAGTGAGAGAAAATCGACAGAGAGCACGTTAGAAACACGTTCGTCATTGAATTTTTTCGTGACCAAACAAAGCAAATGCTTCTGTGCGACATAAAAATCCTGTAAAACCTTGAAAAAAAAACAACCTAAAAACAGGCTTGTTTTAGGCACATAAACAGAAAATAGGTTCTAACAAGAAAAATAGTTTTTTAGGCACTATAAAACTTCATCAGTTGTTGCATTTTTTAACGAAACACTGACATAACTTATTATTTCTCACATAGCTGTAAAGGGAAAAATAGGTTAAAAACAAAAAATCCGAGGTCTACTTATGAGACAAAATTAGAAGTGAAGAAATTCCAAATAATTGAACGGCCGAAGCAGTAGCGGAAGAAATTCAAAATTATCAGTTAAATTTGAATCAACATGCTCTGAGCATGCCAGACAGCAGTTTGCCTCGAGAATTATTAAATTACGGGCCAAAGGGAGAAATAAATTCAGAAGGACCATATCGCCCATGCAATGATCATTTTTTGTAGTCTCTGGCTTTGGCTACCCAGACCTGCAAGGGAAAGAAGAAGATTAAAAAATTGAAAATTTATAAGGGGATGAACCTTCTTGTTCAATATGAGAAAGTTTTTGAGGTATATGCATATACAGAAAGTTTAAAAAAATAAACGATAATTCAAGGAAAGGTTACAATATTCATTTGTCGAATAATATAAATATATGAAGTCTTATGTATCAGAGACAGAAATGAAACACATGTAAACCTTCATGTATTTATATTATTACAAATAATGATAATTTATTGTGTGTAATTTGTTTGCAGTAATATTTCCATCAGAAAACAACTGTAACTCAGCTACTTTAAAAAAATAAGTTTCCTAACACTAATAGTGTTAATATTTTAGTTCTGTATCGCAGTGTTCCGAACATCATGGTGGATAATTTATAGAAGTTCTCCATCGCATTACAGGTTGCCCAGATGGAGAAGTGTACAACACATGCGGGAGCGCATGTCCTACTACGTGTGCTGACGTCACTTCAACGTTATACTTCAAACCCTGCGTGAAGAAGTGCGTATGTGGGTGCTTCTGTAAATCTGGACTCGTACGACAGAATGCAGACGGGACAGGTCCCTGCGTCCATCCACAACAGTGTTTCAAGAGCATAAGTATGAATGAGTGAACGAGTTATTTTTTTTGTGTCTTCTTATCTATAATCCCTAACTGAAATTTAAAGAAGGGGTGTAAAAAGCCTCTTGAGAAAGGTTGTAAAGGACCTGCAAATAACATACCCAACACATAAAAAAAGATAGGGTACCAGCGGCGTGCCCAAGTGGGAGCTGGGGTTCATAACTCACTTGCCCTAGTATTCCCAAAGAAAAGAACGTCAAAGATAGGAAAAAAATGGTAAAATGAGAACTGACTAGAAAATAAGTGTACGTAACCTCCCCTTTTTTAAAATCCTGCGCTCGCCACTGAAGGGTGCACTAAAAACTCCCTTAGAAGAGGAGGTATCCAAAAAAACGGAATTTTGTCACCTTGTTTTATTTTGACCGTACATTTTGACCGTACATGTTGTAGGTACATTCAGGTAAGCATGTCTACTCTAGTCACCTTCAAAGTATTGTCCATGTGCTTTAATGCAATTGTCCCAACGTTTATCCCACTGTTGAATACAGTTTCGAAACTCCTCTGGCGCAATACTCTTCAAGGTTTTGTCCGTAATGTCTTTGAACTTATTGACGTCATGGAATCGCTTCCCTTTCACATTCCTCTTCATCCGCGGGAACAAAAAAAAGTCACAGGGCGCTAAATCGGGTGTACCGGGGATGGGGCACAAGCACCTTGCTGTTCTTTGCCAAGAACTGTCACACTGACATGGTCGTGTGGACTGGGGCGTTGTCATGGTGCAGTAACCACATTCCACTTCTCCACAGTTCTGGACGCTTCCGTCGCACACTTTCAAGCAATCTTCTCAAGACATTCAGGTAAAATTGCTGGTTCACTGTTTGTCCTTGGGGAACAAATTCCCTGTGGACAATTTCATTCACATCAAAGAAACGAATCAACATTGTTTTCACATTGAATAGAACTTGACGTGCTTTCTTGGGACGTGTTGAATTTGGAGTCTTCCACTGGCTGGATGCTTGTTTTGATTCAGGATCGTACCCATAGCACCAGGACTCATCCCCAGTCACAATTCGTTTGAGAAAATTTGGGTCCTTGTGCAGTTCAGCCTTCAAGTCGCGACAAACATTCACTCGATTCTTTCTCTGCTCCTCTGACAGCAAGCGAGGCACAAATTTAGCAGACACCCGTCTCATCTTCAAATCGTCAGTTAAAATGCGCTGGCAGGTACTCCAGGACAACTCAACTTCTTCAGAAATTTGTTCGATGGTCTTTCGACGATCTTCATTAATGACATC
Source organism: Lepisma saccharinum (assembly GCF_977018435.1). Classification (NCBI taxonomy): domain Eukaryota; kingdom Metazoa; phylum Arthropoda; class Insecta; order Zygentoma; family Lepismatidae; genus Lepisma; species Lepisma saccharinum. The sequence goes on along the minus strand of NC_139241.1, from coordinate 63,398,839 downwards.
TCGAACTTTTCCAATGTTTTCTTCAGTTCTGCCTGTCGAAGGACGGCCAGGTCTTGGCAAGTCTTCAGTTGACATGTCGCCATCTTTGAACCGAGAAAACCAGTCGTAGAATTGTGTATTTCCCAAAGCAGCTTCATTAAAAGCTTGGCGAAGCATAATAACGGTCTCAGCAGCGGTTTTTCCCAACAAGAAACAAAATTTAACACAGGTCCTTTGCTCCTTGTGGTCCGCCATCTCAACAATCACTCAAAAATCGCCAGACTCTTGCCGCAACACCACAAACAATGCAACACTACGAACGAACCGCTCAGCACAGAATAATGCCAACTTGCAGATTGATGCAAGATATCCCATACTAATGACACCTAGCGGCACAAGCCGTAACTACATCGGTAATCCGTGCAACATTATGATTCCTGTTTTTTGGGTACCTCTCAAGAAACAAATAACATTTGTTAATGCACTGTCATCATCTCCCAACATGGAGGATAAGGAGTTGGGAAGGTTAAAAAGTTTGTCCGAGAATAGTAAAATCAGCACATTGGATAAGAATATGCCAAACATTTAAAAGTAGCATAACATACACGCCACATTTGAGGGTTTAGCCCTTGCAGTAAATGACCGCGGGTGTTGCTAAGCCAAAAGAGAGATTCACCAATAAAGTATTATCTAACATTGTAACCTTGAAATCACAGGTTGGACCTTGCAAATTACATGAGGTATTAACATGGGCGTATCTTGGGTTCTAACCTTTGGGGAAGAGTCGATCTTGGGGCTTCACTTTGGGAGAGCGAGAATCGAAAAGTTTTCCAGTCCATAAAAATATGATACAGGACTATTTTCCTAATTTGTGAAATAATAAAATTTTAGAAAATAATTTTTGAAACATCCTTATTTCTATACCTCATCATTCATATGTGACACGTGGCTCATATGTTTATTTCTTTGGTTGTTTTGTTTTTCTCTGTTACTATTCTTGTCATATCGTGAGTTAGATTTAACCTCACTTGTCAGGTTGCTACTTTTTGTTCCTTTTTCATATTATTTTTTATATTACTTTAACACATTATATTATTGTACCTGATTCTATTGATTGCATATTCTGTGTAACAAACAATATGATAATACAAGACACTGTAAATGGGTATTTCTTGTAGTGTCATGTCTTTAAATAAATAAATAAACTTGTAAATTGTAATATATCTGAAAATTTTGGAGAGACAAGTGCCCTCCTTGCTCCCGCCAAGTTACGCTTATGGGTATTAATGTCTCTCTTTTGTTCTACGTAAGAAATATATCTATATGCGAATGATCTTGGTATTCACAGCAGCCTGCACCATCGCCCACGAGGAGTGCAGCCCCTGCGGCTGCGAGATGAAATGCACGATGTCGGGTGGTATCCGGCCCTCGTGCCCCGTGGTATGCAAACAAGCCTGTGCGTGCAAGAGGGGATACGCACGGTTCGGCGACAGATGCATCCCTGCAAATTCTTGTCCAAGAGGTAAGTTATGTTATTAAGCCAGTGTATTATTAAATATGAAAATCGACAGTTTCCATTTTGTTGGTTGTTCATGACATTATATTATACAATTTGTAAGCAAGGTTCTGTTAATGGCGTCAAGTTGTGTATGGGTAATGTCACATGACTAAACCGAGACCCGTCATTGGCTAGGTAGTTCAATTGGTGGCAAGCGTGCTCCTAGCTGTAGTCGGGACTGAAAAGGGTAATCATAATATTTATTGGAATTTTTTTGCTGCAAGAAATGCATTTTGTCCGTCTTGTGGCTTCCAGAAATCACCATATTTCTTCATCTTCAATATTAACGTCACTAATTAAATGTCTAAATGTCACATGTGCCCGATGGACTGCAAGCATACACAAATATCATACGGCATTGACACTAATTAATTATTCTAATGTTACAAAATTCCCTTGCATCATACACGATTTCTGAATTCGTAACAAATAAACTTGCTTGACGATTTTCTAATTGAAATTATTATTTCAGTATTGTTGATTGATTTGATGTTAAAAATATTGATTCAACAGAACTGTGGTTATTTGATCCTAATCACAAGTCACAAGCCTCTTAGGAAAGGAAAACCTAATTTGAGTCAGAAAATCGAAATATTTTGAATGATTTATGTATGTAAATCAACAGCCTCGTTGACTTACTTGACTTAATTCCTTTTGCTCCATCAGGAGCATAGGGCTTGAGTGAAACGCCTCCATTTGACTCTGTAACGTGCCAACTCCTTGACCTCTATCCATGTTTTTCCTTTCTCGGCTGCTTCTTCTTCTCTTCCATGTCTTCTTCGGACGTCCTATTTTCCACGATCCTTGGGGGTTCCAGTGTAAGGCTGCTTTCTCTATTGCTCCAGTTGGTTTTCGTAAGGTGTGTCCTAACCAACTGCATTTCCTTCTTTTTATTTGGGTTGCAATTGGCTGTTGTTTAGTTTTTCTCCATAGTTCTTCATTTCTGGCCATTTTATGTTGAGGATACGCCTGAGACAGCGATTAATAAAGGTTCGTATCCTTTTTGTGTTAGCTTGTGTGGTTTTCTCAAGCATACAGTAAAACTGATTTTACATTTGTATTGAAAATCCTTATTTTTGTCTTTCTAGAAATATTGCAGGCTTTCCAAATGTGATACAGTTGTATAAATGCCACATTGGCTTTCTTGGTTCTATTTTGTATGTCTTCATCTGAACCTCCTTCTTTTGTTATGACACTTTCTAAGTATGTAAATGACTCTATTTGTTCAACCAGCTCATGACAAACATTCAATTTTTCATTTCTTCTTGCATTGACTCTCATTTCTTTAGTCTTGTTCACATTAATAGTGAGTCCTGCTATCTTCGCTTCCTCCTGTAGTATTTTTAGTTTCTCCTTCATGTCGCTAAGTTTTTGTGCTAATAAGCAGATGTCATTCGCAAAATCTAAATCTTCTAGTCTATCTTTGAGTAGTCCCCATTGTATTCCTCTTTTCCTGCAGCCCATCGTTTTCTTCATAACTACATGCAGTACTAGCAGAAATATTGTCGGAGATAGAATGCAACCCTGTCTCACTCCATTTGTAACATCTATGTATTCTGTAAGCTGTCCTTCATGTAGGATTTTACATCTGAAACCTTCGTACATATCTTTCATTAGGTTTAATATCTTCGTTGGAATACCATAGTCTGCTAGTGTCTGCCACATGACTCTTCTGTTTAGTGAGTCAAAAGCCTTTTCAAAATCGATGAATGTAAGATGGATTGCCATTCACTGTATTGTTCCGGAATTATTATTAGAGTATTTATTAAATCGACACAACTACATTGTCTGCGGAAACGAGGTTATTCTTTCCTCAACCTTGATTCTACAACATCCTTCACTCTATTTAAGATTATTCTCGATAGTATCTTGCTTGGTATACTTAGCAAAGTAATTCCTCTCCAGTTTTTACAGTTAATTGTATCTCCCTTTTTTTGGCAAGCAACTATTATACCTTCTCTCCATTCTAATGGAACTTTTTCTTCATTCCATATTTTCTCTAACATCGATTGTAATAGGTCGATGGAAGCCTCGATAGCCTGCAGTAATGAAGTTTCCAGAGTGTAGTTCGTGGACGAGAGGTCAGTACTTTCACGAAATGCCACAGTCTACATTCCTGTATACTTAGAAGAGAAATTTCCTGTGCTTAATTTTAAATGTGCTACTTATCCTCAGGGGTTTCCGGCCGGTCGTGTGACGGAGGGGAAATCTTCCTGAACTGCGGTAAGCCCTGTCCAACCACTTGCTTCAACTATGACTCGACGGATTCCTGCTGGAGGCGCTGCTCCAGGGGCTGCTTCTGCAGGAAGGGCCTCGTCCGACAATTTGAGGATGGCACAGGACCCTGTATACCACTGGACAAATGTCACGGTAAAATTTAATTATTTCACCGATATACTTGGTATTGAATCATTCTTCATATTTTAACTCGCCTTCAAATGTATGTCAAGCCTTCGTGTGCTGAAGCTAGGAATATAGAAACAAATTTCGGAATAGGGCGGGGGAAGGGGGCTGAACCAAATCTCAGAAATAATAATATAAATGTTTGAATTAATTCGTTATTTTTTTTAGATCTATTCATTATATGTAAATGAATTACTAATGTATTGTTATTATTACATGAACAGGTCGAAAGAAGGTACAAGAATAGTGATATAATAGCAAGTATATTCATTATCAAGGGGGCCTCCCTGATGGCGCAGTGGTAGCGTCGTCGCCTTGTAAGGGGTCTCGGGTTCGATACCCAATGGAGGCACATGATACAGTGGTTCAGATCCCACTTTAAACCGTAGGTTCAGTCCCGATTAGCCTTACTGTGCATAAAGCGGACTTAAAACACCAACTCAAATCAACATATTCATTATCAAGCTTGCTTACATTAAAGATCGTCAAAAGTTTCATAAAAACAACTGTTCTGGCAAGGAAATTAATGTCATAAAAAACTGAATATTTATTGAATAACAACAAAAAAGGATATTAGAGCCGGTTGATGAAAGGTAAAGTCCCTGATGAATATTTTAGACATATTATTGTAAGTAGTAGTGTGCATAAATCTTTGGTACATCATTCGAAGCTGTATGATCCCAATATAACCCTTGCGTTTGAGTAAGTTCGATGGAAATAAACTAACCTTCCACAAATACAACAAATGCTATTAAAAGTATATTTTAATTATTTTATTTTAGAACTTGGCAAGTCTTTCGGGGGATGGTACGGATCCCCTGGAGCCCCTTTGGTGTGCACAGAAAATATCCATTGCGGCAAGGTTAAATTGCTCGCACACGTATCCAGGCTGCGCTGATCCGACCAGAATCCTCGACGAAGTATTCAATTCAACTGGTCAGGTCTGGTCGGTTCGGTGCGTGAAAAGGGTGCGTGCCAACCCCGTGTGTGCAACTTTGCAGAACGACTCGGAACGTTTGGTTGACCTTTTGGTTGCTGTAGTGAGCATTGGACATCGTTCGTCTCTTAGCTTGGTTCCTGCAACTCACTTGACATTGAAGAAAGCTAATTTAAGAGATGCATACTTATTTATATTTTACCAAAATGGTTGGGAAAAATCACATTCATATCATGAAAATACTCTTACTCATACAATACGGGGATAAGCTCCTTAGCTAAAACAAAACTGAAGACAGGAGCCTAACAAGAAAATGAAATATGTCTGTTAATAAGTTCCTCACTCAATTTTCAAAACTAGTACAGTCAGAAATTCCTTAACAAGATCTAAAACTATACTGCCGTAGACAGAGCCCACTGGGTTATACGTCAAAACATCGACGCAAAAACATCGACAACAGAAACATCGCCTACATTTCATCGACAGTACAAAACATCGACAGCACAAAACATCGACAGTACAAAACATCGACGGCAAAAACATCGACGCCAAAAACATCGACAGCAAAAACATCGACGGCAAAAACATCGACAGCAAAAACATCGACGGCAAAATCATCGACACCAAAAACATCGACGGCAAAAACATCGACACCAAAAACATCGACGGCACAAAACATCGACGCCAAAAACATCGACACCAAAAACATCGGCACCAAAAAACATCGACGGTAAAAACATCGACAGCAAAAACATCGACAGCAAAAACATCGACACCAAAAACATCGACAACAAAAACATCGACGGCAAAAATATCGACACCAAAAACATCGACGGCAAAAACATCGACACCAAAAACATCAACGGCAAAAACAACGACACCAAAAACACCGACACCAAAAACATCGACGGCAAAAACATCGACACCAAAAACATCGACACCAAAAACATCGACGGCAAAAACATCGACACAAAAAACATCGACGGCAAAAACATCGACACCAAAAACATCGACGGCAAAAACATCGACGGCAAAAACATCGACGCCAAAAACATCGACGCCAAAAATATCGACGGCAAAAACATCGACGGCAAAAACATCGACAGCAAAAACATCGACACCAAAAACATCGACGCCAAAAACATCGCTATTTTTTATCATTAAAGCCGTTAATTTATAATGCAGTCATGTTTTATTATTATTGGAGGAAGGCGGAAAGTAGGAGGAGCAGAGTAGAAAGACTGGGGTGAGTAACAGAATGGAAAGTAGAGGGGCTCTAAAACTCCAACTCGCCCAGGTGAAATTTATATCTTGATTCGCTCCATGAATAGGATTTTGTGTTGGATAATAGCATCATGAAGCTATAGCTCTTCTTTCTTTCGACCAAACATGCCAAACATTCGTCGATCTTTTTTTTAGATTTCTTATCAGCCATGGTTGTTGTGCAAGAGCGGCATTTTCATTGATTCGATTATTTCGCGCTGCACGCGCACCTTCTGACATCAAAACAATATTATTATTAGCACCTGATTCTTGCCTCAAAGCTCAAACAATGGAATCGTAAACAATGCGAAGTGTCATGCTTCCTTCTGCTTTCTAGCAAGCTGCTTTTAACTTCATTGACGGGATAGTTGTATGCTCGTTATATTGTGGATGTGGAAGAAATGTTCTTTTATGACTATGCTATGAACTGACTGAGGGTCCCTTTGCTTTACCTCCCCCCACCCACCTTCACACAGCAGACCCCTTGTGACAGCCACTGGACAGAAGCCTTCAAAACATCGTCTCTCACCAGGGTTTATCCGCAACTGATATCAATTCTGCCAGTCACACCAGAAGGGTTTGAAGAATTTTTGTCACAAATGTAGATTGTGCATGAAGTGTTTTTAACAAACAACGTGTTTTATTTTTTAAAAATACCCAGCCTTATATGAACTTAATAAAATAAGGAAAATAATTTAGCTGTCTGTAATTTTTTGCTAGTAGTTTGTCTTAGACATTAATATACAGGTTGTCGCCATACACGTAGGCGGATCTAGAACTTGTTTCTGAAATGATGTCCTCCTGCATCCACATATTTATAGGAAATTTTCACTAACACGTATCAGTTCCTCTTTCGAAATTGCTTCAATAAATTTCTTCATATTTTCTTTCAATTCTTCTGATATATGGCTTCCGGTATAAAAGCTTGGTAGCTCGCCACGATGACGTTAGAAATATGTCTGTTTCTTGTGCAAAGCGCCGGAGAGATTTCTGAGGAGTATGTTTCAATCGTGTTCCAACGTCATCTAGTTTATCCTCAGTAAGCACATGCCGTTTTACCTTAACAAGAGCAGACCCTATTTTCCTAAATTTGTTCACAAGTAACAGATCACTGTCTCTGTGTGAAACAGGAACATCTGGGAATTCTGCTGCAAAACACATTCTAACTTCCCTACAAGAATTCGTAATGACGTAAGAGTCGTATATAAAAATTCGTTGTTTAAAATTGTACGGATAGCGTGGCATTATTAGACTGCAGAAAGAACAGGTAATACATAAACTAAAACAAAACAATCTAAAACACTTGTTAACAATTTAACACTTCACAAACACGTGCAAACTGGACAACAGCTGTCTGGATACTGAAGCACGGATGTGTCCAATGTCAAGGTCAGCGTACAGTTGTGGGTTTAAATGCCGGCAGATGTTCTTACTTTCCGACGCGCTAGCCGCCGCCCAACGGCCACCTCAGCCGTGAAAGGCAGTGTATACGTATATCCTTATCGCTAAAAATTCCGAGAGAGAGAAATACGACGTTATGAAATCAAGGAGTTAACAAACTATGAATTAGAAATATTAAAATTAAGCTCGACACCCAGGTAGTCTGGCAATAAGACTGTTGCCTTGTAACCAAGTGTACCCGTGTTCGATCCCTGATGGGGGTACATTTCATTAAGTGGCTCGATTTCCACTATAAAATACTGCAATTTGTGCAAAAGTCAGCACGCTTGGGCAAGTTAATGCTCTTCGGAGTCTTAGGAGTATGCCTACATTCCCCAAGCGTGCTGATTTTTGCACCGTATTGCAGTATTTAGTTAGTTGGATTTATATTAACCTCATTTCTGAGGTTAGAAAATAATTTGTGCACTGTCATAGTAGCCCATTTCGATTCCACCATGTGAAAGCAGAAGAGCTATATGTGAAGAGAATATTAAAATTATGATTTATTAATTTCTAAATTAAGGGAAGGCTTTACTAATTGTTAATTGGATTTGGCCGTTTCAATTCAGAAAGTTCCGAATTTATGAACTACGGAAAGCTGAAACGTTCAAAATTGCCTTTAACGAACTTTATAAGCTTTGTGTTATTCATTAACAGTTAAATGCAGTGGAGGCGATTGGGTTACAAATGGGTGGGGGGGGGGGCAAGAACAATTTACTTTCTCTTCGTACATACGGTTTAGCATAATGCGGGGGCAAAAGCGGCAAAAAGTGTGGGGGGGGGCATCTGCCCCCCCTTGCCAACCTAATCGCCGCCACTGCACTAATCGAGAATCAAAAAGTTGTTCCATCCCTTAAAAATAATGTCCAGGACTATTTTGTTAAATAACTGTTACATTTGAGGGAATAAATACAGCACTCAACCTCCAGTTACCAATCCCAATCCCAAGGTAACCCATGATTTGCTGCAAAGTAGAAAAATGATCTTTCACATTTAACTAGTGGCGGAGATTATGGTGGCGTGGGGGGACAGTTGCACCATCTCATACATTTTGCCACATTTTCTCTCGCACTATGCTAAACCTTACGTACCAAGGGAAAGTAAACTGTCCTTGTCCCCCCCCCCCCCCCAGTTTTGGAAACCAATCGCCGCCACATTTGGACATCATTTTGCCACGAATTATCTATTTTTTTGTTTGACGAGGAATTTCTCTATCCAAGTTCATGGGCGTAACTTGGAATCTAACTTTAGGGGGGTCACAATCGAACTTGCCGCTTAAGTTTTTGGGGAGGATTAAAAAGTTTTCTAGGCCATAAAAATAGCGTCCAAGATTATTTTTATTTTGTGAAACAACTGTCACATTTGTGAAATCATAAAAATTGCTCCTCTGGCCCGAAGAGGTCGATAAAAGTACCATTGACTTGTAAATTTTAATAAACCTGAAAATTTTAGACGGCCAATGGCCCACTTGCTTCTGCGATTCTCATTTGCAAAAGCAGTTTTCTGCTATAGCCTTTACTTCAGTTACTTTTGTGTTTGAGACTATTTCCTGATGTCAAATATTTACAGAAAGAATTTATGACTGTCGTAGCATTCGCACAGCAAGCCCATCTTGTTACAGATAGGATCCTTAAAGGAATAAGTTTCTATCCTGCATCTCTTAAGATGCTTTCGAAGATAATATGCCTTGTTGGACTACTTGCAATTAAGCTATATATGTATTGCATTATTAAAAAAAAGATCACACTGTTTAAATTATATGTGACTTTAAATTAATCTCTCAGGTTCAGATTCAAAACAACTACACATATATATACACAATATATACTGAGCTTGAGCCTCGAAATCTCTTGGCTACAGTTAAACATGGAGGTGGTGGCGTTATTGTCTGGGGCTGTATGTCAGCCTCAGGTGTTGGAGAACTCGTCTTTATTGAGGGAACTATGGATAGATTTGTCTATTTGGATATTCTGAAGAACAATTTGCAGCAGAGTATCGATCATTTGGGTCATGGGAATGATTTTTACTTCCAGCAGGACAACGACCCTAAACATCCTTTGGTTGTTATATAATACTCCCCACACACTCAAAACTCCACCTCAGTCCCCCGACCTTAACCCCATTGAACATCTTTGGAGCCATTTGGAAACCAGACTCCGAAAACATGACATAACAAGCAAGAATAGACTGAAAGAGGTCATTTTGCATGAGCGGCACAATATTACATCTGAAATAACCACGCCTCTTGTTCATTCTATGCAAAAGAGACTGACAGCTGTTCTCCATAAGAGAGGAATGCACACTAAATTCTGACGACATGGTATTTGTTTCTTTCTTTTCTTCAAAGTGAACTTTTATGTTGGTGTATGAATACTTTTGTCCAGCCAAAGATGCGGGTATTGAGAATGTATTGTATTTTATTTTTCTACAAGCAGCATCTGATATTTATTTTTGTTGTCAATATACTGTTTGGTGCATACATGGTACAGCATTAACAGTTTTGACTTCCTTATTGTTTTCCTAGCTGCTGCAATTCGTCCTTTCAGTTCCACTGTATGATTACTTTTGTCCATCACTGTATATTAAGAGCCCGGTCTCTGGCACCGTGAGCGATCAACAAGGTAATTTTTCTCGTGTGACCCACGAAGGGTTAATCGGAACTGAATCTATAGTTTAAATAATCCATACCACTGTGCAACTATCCTCCACCGGGGATCGAACCTCGGACCCCTTGAATCAAATACAACAGCAGTACTGATACACAGTGAAGGCGCTTCGTCGTGCGACACCCGGGGAAAATGTCTGGAGAGGAAGGGGGCAAGGCAATATTGCAAGGGGGCAGTTGTATTACTTGCACACGATGTGTACCAGTGCATGTACCAAAAGAAATCACTACGGAAAAGTCAAGTTGTGTATTGGTCCTTTCGGTCTCCTGCATCTAATAAACAAGGAATAACAATAATCGGTGGTCTTTTCATCTTTCACACGGAGGAGCCTTCCTTTCCCTTTCCCCCGATGACAAACGCTGCCGGCGAGAAGTCATAAATGGTTACCAGAAACTAAACAATCACGTTCACTGCGCAATCTCATTGTTTGTAATTTTATCAATAATAATAATAATAATAATAATAACGTCTTTATTGAGAGGGCGTGTCTCGGCCTCGCGGACCGTTCTTACAACAATGACCATTATACATTGGTAGCACGGTAGCACTATAAGTTGGAAACTTGAGTTCGCTCATTACACATTGTTCGTTTCACTGAAACACTTTATAATTTAGGGTAGCCAATCTCAAAATATTCGGGATTAAATCTGAATTCATTAGTGTGGAAAACTTTGTCAAAAACTGATTTTCCCGTCGATGTTTTTGGTGTCGATGTTTTTACCGTCGATGTTTTTACCGTCGATGTTTTTGCCGTCGATGTTTTTGATGTCGATGTTTTGCCGTCGATGTTTTTACCGTCGATGTTTTTGCCGTCGATGTTTTTACCGTCGATGTTTTTGATGTCGATGTTTTTGCCGTCGATGTTTTTGGTGTCGATGTTTTTGGTGTCGATGTTTTTGATGTCGATGTTTTTGGCGTCGATGTTTTTGCCGTCGATGTTTTTGGCGTCGATGTTTTTGCCGTCGATGTTTTTACCGTCGATGTTTTTGCCGTCGATGTTTTTGCCGTCGATGTTTTTACCGTCGATGTTTTTGCCTTCGATGTTTTTGCCGTCGATGTTTTTGGTGTCGATGATTTTGCCGTCGATGTTTTTGGTGTCGATGTTTTTGCCGTCGATGATTTTGCCGTCGATGTTTTGTACTGTCGATGTTTTGTGCCGTCGATGTTTTGTACCGTCGATGTTTTGTTGGCGATGTTTTGTCGGCGATGATTTGACGCTACACCCTCGCTGCGTACCTACTGTCTCCGGTAAAAGCTCAGGCGGCAAGGAAATACTCAGCACACATAGGACAACACATCTTCACAGAGGATTATACTGGACGTGGATCGAGGCGCCAGAGCCTCGTTGGCCTGTAAGACTTCAGTTTCCGGGTGTTGTTCAGAAAGGGTCACTCACCCCTTATGCCACAATTCTTAGATTGATCATTTTTTTTTTTAATTTCTACTTATGTATTCTCGAACGATTTCTTAACGAGTATCCATTTATCTGCCCTCAGCCTGCCCTGCACACGAGCTGTACTTGCCTGCGGGTAGACCCTGTGATAGAACATGCAACGATTTCCGCACTTTTTCCATGCGGAAAGACCTTTGTGATGCTGGTTGTTACTGCGAAGAGGGTTACGTACGTGAGCTTCCCAACGGACAATGCATTCCAAAGGAGATGTGCCCTGTAGGTAGGTACATTCCTATCATCTATAAATCAAATCTATTTTATGTTGTAAACAGAATCATAGATTTCTAACATCTCGAGATTGCTAACTTACAATATGCTTTAATCGCGTAACAAGCCAACTTTCAAAGTCTAAACGATAAGTCTTTCGGTACATGCTGGTCCTCAGCAAACTATATATTAGAACTTGTAATCGACTTCTGATTTTATTATTTTCCTTTGTTTTCTGCCACTTTTGAGTAATCGTGAAGAAAGGTGATGGAAATGTGAAGAAAGAAGATGGAATTGGTGAAAGGTCAATGCTTCACAGAGGATTATACTGGCTGTGCCAGACGACAGAGCCTCGTTAGTCTGCATTATGAAGACCAGCGTGTGCTGCATGGAAGAGCTTGACATTTGGATATCTTCAAAAAGAGTCCCGAATATGCATTTGCAATGAAAGATTACACTTATGTTATAGACTTCACCTAATCTATCGCAAGTCGTGGTTTGTTTTACCTTTATATATTCTTGGAAACTGTAAGAGGCTATGTAGTTGGTTAATGGCAAATCTGTTGAATGTCATTGTTGATTTTCTGGATGACTTATTTACTCTCTACCTCTAGCTTGTCCAGCTTACGAAAAATACATGAGTTGTGGAACAGCTTGTGAGACAACGTGCGAAAACCAAAATTCGATGCAGATATGTTCGTTGAATTGTGTCCCAGGTTGTTTCTGTGAAGAGGGATATGTCCGCAAAACCCCTGGTGGTGTGTTACGTTTAGGCCGTTCGCCGGCTTAAACTGCTTGGCTGCAAGAGGATGTGTGTATGAAGGATGGAATAAATTACGCTCATTGCTCCTTACCAATATTTAATAGAATCTCACAAGTGAGGGGGGGAGAGATCACGCACGAGCCAACGAGATATGTAAACACTGACAATGATAAGACCCAAAGTGTCACCACTGTACCTGACTTCCTTCGCGGTTCCTCGGCTGGGTCACGACGCGGCGCTCTATCGGTCCATCGAAGGCGTCATCAGTGGGTTCGCCCAAACCTTTTAAATGGACCGACTTGACACTGTCACTCGCAACACACCTCGCGCTTCGCTCCCTCGACCAAGACTCTCCCGGCGACCTCTCGTCACCCGGGGACTGCTGGCGTTTTTGATTACACAGCATTTTATTTCCGGCTCGTGACATGCCACCTCCCCCTGAAAAGAAATGGGATTGGCCAGGGGACAATCACATTTCTTTACTGACAAAAAATATTAAGATATGATTAAATATGTACAACGACCAGTTCCCTGAATAAATGATTACACCCCGTATATAACATGATTCGTCGTAGGGCAGTAGGCAAGTAGCCTATGTAGTGCACTGTAGAACATAACAATAATAATACACTAATTGAAGTGTAACACTTTTCTGTCATGTATTCCGAAGCGGATGAAACCAAAATTGGCAATTAAGGTAGTCTCAGCGGCATCTCATCGCACGACGTGCATGTACGTGGCACTGTGAAAACACTTGAATAAATATGTCACTGGTAACACAGATCCGAAGATAAGTTAGTAGGTCTCAAATGTTGAAAAGAATACACAAATAAGTTGATGGGAGACAAAATATGTTCACAAGAAAAGTTCAGGAACAATATTAATTCGATGCGAAATCTGCTTGCCACTTATGGATGACTTCTGGATGTACTCTGGAGAAATGACTTCACCTTATATCTATGAGAAGGTACATTAGTGATGACACAACAAATGATGATCACTATCAGTGTTTAATATGTCATAAAATAAAATTTTGAGCGTGAACAGGAGCAATTGGTAAATTTCATCAGGGTGTAAAAAATAATATTAGATACATAGTATGCATTCAATTATAGCAAAACACAATGAAAAGTCTTCAGAAAAAATAAATGGAAGTGAGAGTATCAAATATGTAATGACAGTTAATGTAAATATGTGTCATAAAAATGGCAGATGTAATAATAAGAGGTAGGGACTTGATTTGGTATTTCTGTCCAAATCGTGTGAGTTGTGTGTGGTATCAGTAAAAAAAATGTGTTTCTGTGTGAGAGTTTGGTCGGTTTTTAACGATGCAGCGCTCTCAGTTCGCTTCATCGATAGCTGGGACACATCTGCACAATAAACATTTAGAAATTAACATGCTGTCATATATTAATGAGATTGGTAATATTGCCGTTTATATGTAAGAAGTTATATGAATTGAAGAAATATGAAGAGAAAAGGTGGATAAGACGTTGGCCTATACATGCTCTGTAAAGGCTTTTGGCGTGTTGAAGGTAGTTATAAATTATTGAAAAGTCACAAAATGAGAATTTTACAGCGAATGGTGCATAGTATTGTCTCCGCCAACAGTGAGAACACGTGAGCTCTCTTCCCATATGCAGTGGCTATATTCATCGCGTTCGTGCTCTTTGTTTACGTACACAAAATGCTGCCGAAGCAGAAGATCGTGTTGCTACGGTGTCGTCTTCAGAATTCCATCCTACTCTGTATGAAATCACATCATAAAGTGACGTCACGATGCCAAAAGGTCGGCACAATCTTGTATGAGAAAGAAAAAAAAATGTTGCGGCGAGTGCTGTCGCGTGTACGAGATATATTTAATTTTCTTCTTGTTCTGCGAGTTATTGGTGCAGAGAAAACATAGCAGAATTTATAAGAAAAAGCATAGTTTATACGCGTTATTCAGCGTGGTAAAATATATAGTTGAGGAGTTGTTACTATTTCTGTTCGAATTTTCGTCGCGGCAAGGAACTATGAAGGATGATGATGATGATGATTGTCTTCGTTAGGAAGTAGCTGTTTTATACTGCCAGTGTTTCAATGTTTCTTGCAGTGTTGTCAACTTCTGATATATAAAGTTCACTAGTTGTGAATTCTTCCAGATAAAGTCCCTCTAGAGTTCGAGGGATATCCGCTTGCACTCCTGAATGTAACTTTAAGGCATTCACATTATCATCTTCTGTACGTGGTCGATAGAGAGTTACCGTTTGTGGTGTGTAAAGTTTCATCCTGACCGACGCTGCCTTTTGTTCAAACCGTTTTCCTTGCTTGATCCCTTCAATTCTATAATGGTTTTTGTCAAGTCGCTCGATTACTGTGAAGGGGCCTTCGTACTTGCCTGAAAACGCTTTGGACGTCTTTGATAAGCGTCGATCGTTCCACAAAAGTATTTGATCGCCAGATTTAAACGCTGCTTGAGAATAGTGAGGATCAAGCCGTGCCTTGTCTGTTCTGTGGCGTTTGAGGAGATTATCTTGTGCAAATCGACGCGAAAGCTTCATGTGTTCCAGCCGTTCATAATTGCTCACATGCTGAGGCGGGGTTTGAAAAATCGCATCCGGTAAGTTGCGGGGATGATAACCCATCAGTAAATAGGTAGGTGAGTACCGTGCAGATGAATGCGGCGTGTTGTTGATAGCTGAGACCGCTGTTGGTAAGAAATTTGACCAATTATTGTGTTTGGCATTGACATAAAATTTGATCATTCCTTCCAGCGTTTGTTGCGTTTTTTCAACTAAGCCAAGGCTCTGATGAAATCCGGGGCTGACAAAGCTTAGTTCAATTTGGAATTTGTTGGCCAATTCTTTGAATAAATCTGAAGTTTGACCTGGAAGTTGGTCCACTATGATTTTTTCTGGAAAGCCAAATGGTAATATGATTTTCGTGTACAGAAAATCCGCCAGAACTTCAGCAGTGAGAGAATGTGTCGGTGCGGCTACTACGTAACGCGTGGCTGCGTCAGTGCACGTGATCACGTAGCGATGTCCCTCTGGTCCTGATGTGACATATGGACCACATTGGTCCAAGGCGATAATTTGGAAAGGTGTCAGAGAAGTCCTTGTTTGTAGTTCAAAGTGCTTTGGTTGGCGGGACTGCTTAAGTCGTGCACACTGTTCACATTCTTTGCATTTCTTGTAGATGAAGGATTTCTGAGAAGGAAAATAATAACGGTCCTTTGCATAGGCATATGTTTTATAGTATCCGAAATGATTGAGAGCGTGTGGAGAAGAGTGCACTTGTTCGAACCATATATCTTGTAATGCATGTGGGATGCAAGTGAGTAGTCTTTCCTGTTTGTCTGAACTTCGGGTCCTTCTGTAAATAATACCATCTAGGAGACGGAATTGCTGGCTGGTTCTGTCATATTTAGGGTCAGCTTCTTTACTTCCAATTAAATGTAGGTAAATATTTTTGAGAAAAGGGTCTGCTTGCTGTTCTTTGGCAAGGTCAAATTCACGTGTTCTCAAAACAGATACAATTTCATCTTCCAGGAGAGGAGAAAAAGCTTCATCTTGGATCCTCGTGTTACGGCTAATGGCGTCCGAGGCACTGTTGTCTGTTCCCTTTAGATGTTGAATGACGAAATCGTAGTCGGACAGAAATTGTGAAAAACGCCAAAGACGGCCTTTGAGGGTAGTTGATTGTCGTAAATTTTGAATACATTTGGAATCGGTGTGTAATATAAATCTTTTGAAAAGGATGTAGTGTCGGAATGCTTTTAAAGCAAAAATTATGCCAGAGAGTTCTAACATGTTTATATCTTGTTCTCTTTCCTTATCATTTAGTATCCTGCTTGCATATGCAATCGGCTTAACATTTCCTTGGGGGTCTTCGTGAGCAATGACAGCCCCTAGAGCTATTTTGCTACTATCCGTGTATATGTGAATAGGAAGAGAGGGATCGTATCTGGCTAATACTGGGCTCGTGATTAGTGAATGCTTTAAAGCATTGAATGCCTCGTTTTGTGCTTCTGTCCATCGAAATTTTCTCTCCTTCTTCAGCAGTTGTGTAAGAACTGATGCGTGTTTGGAAAAATGTGGAGAGTAACGACGGGAAAAATTTGCCAGGCCCAAAAATTGGCGTAAAGTCTTCTTGCTTGTAGGGGTCGGATACGACTTAACAGTTTCTAGCATTTTAGGTGAAATAGCACATCCTTTCTCGGATAAATGGTGTCCAAGATAGACAATATCATCGTACAGGAATTTTGCCTTTTTAGGAGCCAATTTTAATCCAGCGAGCCTAAGTCTTTCAAAAGTGTGACGCAATATCTTCAAGGAAGTGGGTATGTCGTCAGAGACTGCCAGGAGATCATCTGCATAGAAGAACAAATGGCGGTTGTCAACGACGTTGAGGGCTAAATTCAGCGCTATCGCTAACGCTGTTCCCGACGTGACAAATCCTTGTGGGGCATAATTAAAAGCGTAAGTCCCCATCTGCGGCACTTGAAAACTCACTTTTTCACGGCTACTTGGTGTGAGGCGTATCTGAAAATAAGCCGAGAGGATGTCCATAGATGAATAATATTTGAAACCTGCCGCCCTCTCTACAATGTCTATGAGATGAGGTGCCGGAAAACTTATCTTCTTGGCGACGGCGTTGATTCGACGAGCGTCGAAGCAGACGCGGTACGTGTTATTTGGTTTCTTCACAAGCAAAATAGGAGAATTCCAGCGTGGCGCTAAAATAGGAGAAACGACACCCTGTTGTAGCAGTTTCTTGATTTCTTCTTGCATGATTGGAAGTGTATGGGGTGGTATCCTGTGGGGTCGAGTGTACACTGGAGGCGAATCTCCTGTATCGATATCCAGTTCATACAGGGTGCAACTTCCTATATCGTCCTCTTTCCAACTAAAGACATCAGCGAACTCGTGTGTCAGTTCTAGTAGTTTATCTCGGTCTTCTTCACAGACGTTGGGGTTGATGTCGATCTTCGTTTTGTCGAAGTTGTTCCGAGATTCAGAAATGCGCTTTTGGAGTTCTTCAGAATTTTCCTTCAAAAAATGTCGATGTGGCTTCCTATCGTCGCTGTTATTTTCCTTTAGTGGGTTCCAGATAGGTTCCGTCCTTGCCTCGGCAGGACCGTTTGTGTCTCCCGTTTCCTGCTGGCCAATTATTTCCAAGACAGCATCAGCTTTCCCTATCGTCGTGAATGTCGGAATGGTAACTGGATCATTGGAAAAATTTGTAATGAGGACGTGTGGTTCGTGTTCATGCATGAGGGAGGTAGGGATGCAAGTTCCTTTAGGGGATGAAAATCTGGGAATGGGGTTTAATATATGGCTACTGTCGCTGGTTGTGCAATTTAGAAGCTGTACTTTTACCACCGCTTGTTCTCTAGGGTTTAGTTTTACTTCCTCCTGTGTTGTGTAGGTGGGTTGGATACACTGTTCTAAATGTTCCGTGGCGATTTTGGATAATTTGTGTACTTGTTCCTGAGCATTCTTTTCTCTTTGCAATTTCCAGGAGCCAAAACGAGTAATTTGCAAGGTTCGTCTACTTGTGTCTATGACGGCTCTATGTGCTGTTAGAAAATCATTTCCCAAAATGTTGAGGTTCCCTGACCCTTCATACAGAAGTGCCGTGTGCAGAAAAGGTTGATCGGCCAATTTGAAGTGTAAGTCGGTTTCGTTTGTTAGTGAAAATTTTGAATTGTTAAAAGCACTTAAGACATGAAATTTCTGTTTTACCTTGATATTTCGAGGTAAGTCTTGCCTGTTCATGACAGTTGTGGTACTACCTGAATCTAAAAGCATTGGTATTTGCTTGTTTCCTACAGTTATGTCAACGAAGAAAAGGTTGTTGATTTTTGTTAGAGGAAGTGTGATTTTCTGAAATTTTTCTGAAATTCCAGCGTTACCTTCCTGTGCACTGGCAAGTGAAGTAACAAGATTACGATTTTGCTTCTGTTTAGGTTTCTTCTTTCTCGCATGTCGTTCTTTCATTTCATCTGTACATTCGGAAACCGAGAACAGCTGTTTGAATTCGCCTTCAAATATCTCTTTGTCAGAATTTGCATGAGTGCAGAACGTAATACAGTCTATTTCATCAGGATGTTCTTCTAAAAATTGCTTCGCACATGAAAGGGCTATATTGGCTGCGGCTGCTGAGTCGAACCCGAAAGCACCTGTGGCTAGGTGTGGGAAAGCAATGGATCTTTGGCCTAAAGCTAAGAGTAAATTTAGGCAATTAACATAGCATTTTCGCAAAATTTCAGGGTCCTTGTTGTCTGGAGTGACGGAATGAAAAATATAATTAGCAGATAGATTGTACGCTGGGGTAACTCTGACGTCGCCAGGCTGTGTTTTGTTGAAGATTTGAAGTTCAACGTCCAGCTGCTGTCCGCATGCTCTAGAAAAAGCTAAAGCTACTCCGCCGATAGGTAGAAAATCAGGGTTGCAAGCTGAAACCAAAACATTTGCATCTGCTTTTGTGATATCAGCTGTTATGATGTTAATCTTGCTCGTGTGCGACGACAACCTGTGTCGTACTTTGCTCTCGGTTTCAGCGGGAGCCGTATCGCTCGAACTCTGTTCGGTCGTCTGTGAGCACTGAGCTTCGTGCTGACGAGAGAAAAATTTCTCGACTTCTTTAAGTAATTGAGAGCGCTGAGCGGCATATCCGATGAATTGAACGCCCTTTGCTTGCGAGCTGGAATGTGCTGACTGCCGCCTAGAGTTCAATTCCCTACGTACCTGATTTCTAAGATCGTCGTGATCTTTACGGAGAGCAAGAGTCATGGAGACTAAATTTTGTAAGACACATACGTTACCCTGTAATGCATCAAAAAGGCCTTGTTGATTTTTAGAGAGCTGGTTATGAACAATTTGTGATTCTGATATATGTGACGTCAAAGCAGGGTCTCTTAGCACTGTGTTAGGCATAGCTCTAACTTGCAAGAACGGATTGTTTGCACTAAAAGAATCGAGGGTGGTGAAATTGTTTCTCGCATGCGAATCCCTGAGAACTTCTTCCGCGGCTTTAATGAGCTCCTCGTTGGGAAATTTTGTGACTTCAGAAAACATAGTGATTGTTTCAATTGACGTGATTATTTTAATTTACTTATTGAAGGGGGGACCGGTAGCTATTTTGCCTATACTACGACAAAACCGGCGCACTAAACCACCATGTTACGTTTAGGCCGTTCGCCGGCTTAAACTGCTTGGCTGCAAGAGGATGTGTGTATGAAGGATGGAATAAATTACGCTCATTGCTCCTTACCAATATTTAATAGAATCTCACAAGTGAGGGGGGGAGAGATCACGCACGAGCCAACGAGATATGTAAACACTGACAATGATAAGACCCAAAGTGTCACCACTGTACCTGACTTCCTTCGCGGTTCCTCGGCTGGGTCACGACGCGGCGCTCTATCGGTCCATCGAAGGCGTCATCAGTGGGTTCGCCCAAACCTTTTAAATGGACCGACTTGACACTGTCACTCGCAACACACCTCGCGCTTCGCTCCCTCGACCAAGACTCTCCCGGCGACCTCTCGTCACCCGGGGACTGCTGGCGTTTTTGATTACACAGCATTTTATTTCCGGCTCGTGACAGGTGCATGCATTCCCAAACACCAGTGCCAAAAAAGTAAGTAGATTTAAGATTTTAAATTGTGTGAAATTATTCAAATATTTGATTTAAGATATAAACACTATGTTTTAAAAAAGATGCAGTACTGGATTGATTAGGCTTATTTTTACTTTGCCTTTCTTCCACTTTTGCCTGATCGCGAGGAAGAGGATGAGTGATGGTATGATGAAATTTATGAAGGGACACTCACAAAGAACACCCATGCCCAAGCTGGAATTCAAACCCGGGACCCCTGGAATTATAGCGCGATGTGCTAAGCACTCCGCCACGGGGGTCGGGTGCACTTCTGGAGTAGGATGGAAATATACTCGTATATGGTACACATGTTAGTATACACACAGTACAACTTATTGAAACATAAAATTATTTTTCATTGTCCATTAATTTTGCATCATTTATAAAACTTAATTTGTACATTTTGTACTGTAGATGTTGTGTTGGGCATATTAGTTAAACTTTGAAATATACATTTGTTACTGGTCTCCGATATGAATCATGCATTCATTGATTCTCCTGTATTATTTGTGCCTCTTCAACATAAATGCGATATCAGGTGTGTTTCTATGAGCAATATCATGGTTGACATTTTTTCCCCAATTTTGTTTGCAGCTTGCCCGGCTCACGAGAAGTACAGAAGTTGTGGTACAGCCTGTGAGACAACATGCGAGAATCAGTTCATACTCGTGCTATGCTCAAGGCGGTGTGTTCCTGGTTGCTTTTGCGAAAGTGGATATGTCCGCAAAACCACTGGAGGACCATGCATTCCACAAGAGCTGTGCCCGAAGAGTAAGTATGGCATTTCCACTGATCTTCATAATAATTCGTCACATTTGTTTGATATTTCTTCTTTTTAAACTATAACAACCAATTTTGGTACTGTTCTGGAATCTGATGTGCTTTCAGAAACAGCTATCTGCCCCATTTCGGACCAACTACCTTCAGAGGATGCAGCATCTAAATGAGAGTCTGGAAAAAGCGCGATACCATTTCGGTAAATATGCATCTTTGAAAAGTCCTTGTAGAAAAGACTAATATAAAAAATGGTGACGTATATCCAACGAGCTCAAACCAGAGAATCTTGGCTTCTGGAAAGTAATCCGGTAGTGAAAGCTAAAGGCTGTCAACCACGCAAGTGCTCGAGAAGGTTCCTTCCGGCCTGACAATTGACCCGCAAGAGCATATAGATCTGTTGGCCAAACTTCAGGCAAGACAATTTAGCGTCTCGGGAGTAAAACTTAATAACCCACAAAAGTATGAAACCGAGAAAAACGCAGGTGAAAATTCGTCAATTACATTGTGGCTTATGGGGTACCAAGATGTTCCCTTGTGTTTCTGGCAGTCACCGGCTGCTGAGGAACTTCATTCATTATTGTACAGCAACTGGAGACTGTGCAGCAACTAATTACAATATTAACTTAATTTTGAACGGAGAGTGGGTTATCAAGTTCTACTCTCGAACCGCTCAATTCACACCTCACTCGCTGAGTAGAGGAATTTTGAACACCGAATGGAAGACTGATTGATCCACTTTACTTCGCTTTTCTGCCACTTTTAGCTAATCGCGAAGATGAGGATGAATGGTAATAAGACGAATGAATGGACAATCACAAACTCACATGGACAGAACACAATGCAAGCCCTAGAGACGATTATACTGGCTTTGAGTCTAGGCGCCACAGCCTCATTGCTCTTCAACGTCCAGGTTGTACTACGTGTAAGAGAGATTGAAATGTGGGTGTCTTCAGAAAGAAATATCCCTTGCATCCCAATGCTGTGTGTTATATTGATGCTAAAAACAACACAATTGTATTATTTATTTTCCTTCGTTATTCTAAAACTTGTGGTTAATTACGAAGATGAGAATGAACGACTTGATTTGATTTTGTTTAGTTATTTAACGTCGCCTTTCTGTGCAATTTTGGCTAAGAGCGGCGATGGGAATGAATGGTGATAAGATGAAATGGAAGAAGGGACAATCACAAACATACAAGGAAGACACAACACGAGCCCAACACAGGATTATACTGGCTGTGAGTCCGGACACCAGAGGCTCCTTCGTCGGAATACAGTCCAGGATGTAGTATATGTAAGGGAGGTAGACATTTGGATGCCTTCGAAAATGTGACCATTTACACCCCTAAAACCATACCGATAATTACCTATTGCATTATGTTCCTGCACGAATCAAATCAATGCAAAAATTTGGAACAGCGTTGCAGAAGGTTCAATATCACAATCTGGCTTATTTGTTGTCAACATGCACATCTACACCTTTTGCATGTAACAATTTGTGACAATTGTGCAAAATATCAAATATCCTAAATGAAACACGCTCTGATTGACTAAACTTTTACCTTTCCTAATTTCATGCTTTCAGCTTGCCCAGCGAACGAGAAGTACATGGATTGTGGAACAAGCTGCGAGAAAACGTGTGAAAACCAAAACTCACTGTTGATGTGTACAATGATGTGTGTCCCAGGGTGTTTCTGCGAAGAGGGCTATGTCCGGAAGACTTCTCATGGACCATGCATTCTCAAAGAGCAGTGCCCACAAAGTAAGTAGACTGAAGATGTTTAATGCCGTGCAATGTTTACTCACTTTATTTCAAAATCTTGAAACGCAATTTGAGGAATGCGACGAAATAAACAAACCTTGTAGTTCTAACGCAATCTTTCACGGAGGAGTGGAACTCAAAGATTGAATGAAATTAGAACTGTTGGTGCATCGGCACATCGGCTATTTACACCCGTCACATACGGAGCCAACAACACATCTTTGAGGACTGAAATTTATATACCCAGGTCAAAGGCTGAGGCTGCAAAGGAGCACTCAGCGCATGTAAGGACGAAGGTCAGGACAACACACAACCTCATAGAGGATTATACTGAGTGTGGGTCCTGACGCCAGAGCCTTTTTTTCACTGGAAAAGCTTAGTTTACCATGCAGTATTACGTGGAAGAGGGGTGGGTTGACCTTTCGTTGGCTAATATCATAATCTTGCCTGTAGTTTGTTAAAGATACGACGGAAGTCAAAATGATTCAGCAATTCTCCTCCATTTAAGAATTAATTGACTTACATGTTTTATTTTACTTCGCTTTTCGGCGCTAATCGTGTACATGAGAATGAATGGATGAAGGGACAGGGAACAACATGAGCCACACAGAGGATCATACGGCCTGTCAGTTCAGAGGCCATAGCCTCAGTGTATTACTTGGAAGAGATTAAGAGAGGTTCACATTTGACTGTGTCCACAAAGAGTCGCCCGTTCCATTCCCTTATAAAGTTTTGGATTATTAAAAATTAAAGTAACAAAGTTTAAACCAGAATTCTCCTCCAGACGAAGCACGCATTGTTGAAATGTCAAGCTCAGCATGTCTGATCGCAGTTGTAACAGGTCTGCCCAAGTTTCGGCGTGCAGTTTCCATATTGTTCCATTTCAGTTCGACGTGAGTGGTGGCCACTCGGCCCAATTTGAAGTGCGTGTGCATGGTAACATAACGAGCCACACATCGCTATCTGTGCAGAATTTTTTTGCTTAGAGAAGCATTGCTGACATCGTCCAACCGACCTACTCTCCGGATCTCGCTTCTAGTGAATTTAGCTTGTTGGCCACTTTAAAGTGGGCATCAAAATAAAAATTGGACAGAGTATGGCAACGAAACGAACGCCAAGTTCGACCTCTGAAATATTCCGAAAAAAGCGCTCTGCGGTTCTTTCATATCAAGATCGATGGAACAAGAGCGTTCGTGTGGAATGGCCTTACTTTGCAGCAGACTAGCTAAACATTGCCTTCTGAGATCGCATGAAGATAAGCTTTGACTTTTGTGCCAAATATCACATATCCTATGCATGAAGCACGCTTTGATTTGCTGAACTTTTTGCTTTTACCTTTTCCAATTTTACCTTTCAGGTTGCCCAGCAAACGAGAAATACACGGATTGTGGAACATCCTGGGAGGAAACGTGCGATAACCAAACTTCATTGACAAGGTGTACAATGATGTGCGTCCCAGGGTGTTTCTGTGACAAGGGCTATGTCCGCAAAACTCCTGGTGGACCATGCATTCTCAAAGAGCAATGCCCGAAAAGTAAGTACATTGAAAACATTTTATACCATACAATCACTTTATTTCAAATCTTGAAACATAATTTCACTCATAATGTGCTTTTCCGACCACACCTATTTGATGCATCAGACGAATGATTAATATTATTCGATTTATGCATATTTTGGTTAATCACGAAGATGAAGATGCGATAAGATGAAATTAATGAAAGGACAATGAAAAACACACATGGAAGATCACAATACAAGCTCTACAGAGGATTTTGTTGCTTGTAAGCCCAGACGCCAGAACATCGTTAATGTGGGAAAATGCAGTGCAGGGTGTTCTACGTGGAAGTGAGGCTGATACTTGGGTGCTTTCTATAAAGGACACTACCTGCACACCATGCAGTGATCCTGAAGAGAATTAATGAATTACAATAAAATTGTGGTTGCGTCGGCACTTAGGCTATTTCCCCATGTCACATTATACAAGGCTAAGCTCATTTCCACGACTAAAATCAACACGTCTTTTTTGAGGACCCTATGGCAGATCTGCCTGGTCATTGATCAGAAGCTTTCGTACTCCAAGCTTTTCATCCCCCATACGTGCCTTTCCATGCAGTCGAAGCTCCATTACTCTGTTGGAAAATTCACCAATCTACACCCATAATAATCAATAATAATAATTTTGATAATAATCAAAATCTAATTATTGATAACTCGTTTGAACCAGTTTCCAAATTCAAGTACTTAGGAGTAATACTAACAAATGAAATTGATATTAAAGAGGAAATAAAAAGCAGGGTTAATTCAGGAAATACAGGTTACTTCTCTCTTCATAAACTTTTGTCTTCTCGTTTAATATCTAAGAAACTAAAAGTTAAAATATACAAAACAGTAATTTTGCCTGTATTATTATATGGATGCGAAACTTGTTCCCTTGCATTGAAAGAGGAACATAAATTGAGAGTATTTGAAAATAAGATCGATCCTTAGGAAAATCTTTGGACCTAAAAGGGATGAGGAGACAGGTGAGTGGAGAAGGTTACATAATTTAGAACTACATAATTTGTATTCATGTCCAGATATTATTAGAATGATAAAATCAAGAAGACTTAGTTGGGCAGGCCATGTGGCACGAACGGGAGAGGAAAGAAGAGTTTACAGGATTCTTGTTGGGAAACCTGATGGTAAGATACCTGTAGGAAGGCCAAGACGAAGATGGAGGGATAACGTTGAGATGGACCTAAAGGAAATCGGTAGGGATGGAAAAGAGTATATAGATCCTGCTCAGGATAGGGACAGATGGAAGGCCTGTGTTGCTGCAGCCATGGATCTTCGGGTTTAGGAAGGCTAGATAGTTAGTTAGTTCTATACCCATGACCAAGGTGACCCATTTAATGGAGAATTTGGAACATGAATTGGAGCAGAAATTTGTCCCATGTTTAGCATGGTGTCTGATCCCAGGTGCACAAGGGACTGGAGCAACTAAATACCCTCATTATTCTGGGAATTGATTTCTTTTAAAGTTCTAATTGCAGCCGATTAACGGATTAGACATTTCCCCTATAATCTTCATCAGCACAACCCGAGAATTGGCGAGTTCCTCGTTGTCTGCAGGGAACGTTGGTCACTATTCCGAGGCAGAGAATGAAACGCCAGCTCCTCTGTCATCGATGGTGCCCCAGCTCCTTCTAAACAACAAGTACCTCTCCATTTCTGAGATTGTCCAGGTGAACATAAATGATACGAAATGTCTAAACCGTGAATCGGCTGCCACTTTAACTTTGACAAGGTTAATTCGAAGAATTATTCGGGTGTGCAGCAACTGCACCTCCTTCCTAACCTGGTAAAAGACGACGGTGGAAACATTTCGACGAGCTGTCTCAATTTCCAGATGAACCCATTCCAGCTCCAATTTGTGTTCCATACTCTCCACTAAGTGGGCCACTGTTTTCATACAGTTGGCTGTAGATTGTGGAAAATTTCCAATTGAGTTTTCGCATTTCGACTGCGAATGAAGTATGAACGTTTTTGATCAATGACCAAAAAGGGATCGGTCGTAACACATTGAAAAACCGAGGCTGTAAAGGGGTACTATGCACATGTAAAGACAAAACACAGGGCAACATAGAATCCTACAAATGATTGCATACGCCAGAACCTCGTTAACCTGGGCATGGGCAGTTTATCAGAGTGAATTTGTGTCGCTCCTGTCAACACATGCCTTTTAAGCACTATACTATTCAGTCTATGTTATAAAAGTCTACGTTGTTAAGAATTAGTATTGAATCTTTTCTCTAAAGATTGTTAGATTTCTTTCCATAAAAGTGTTATTGTTAATGTTACAATAGGTAATGAGTTGTTTACTTAAATCAAGAAAAAATGCTGAAACTATAGAAATATAAAACAACTATGTATTAACCATGGTAAATTGTAAACAAAATTATGATATCAAAGAGCTAGACTTTTGTAAGCCTAAGGGACAGTCTCCTGGTTGCAGAAAGGCTGATGGTTCAGGGGACGTTGGGTAATATCTTGCTTCAATCTTCGAATTGGCTGATGTACTTGTGCTCCATTTGGCAGATATTTCACAAACCCAACTCTGAATAAGGCGTTCTCCTGCATCATCAAAAAGACCAGGGTTATAAACTTCGGTACAACTAATAGGTTTAGGCCTACAAGTTGTATCGGGTGAATCGTCTGTTTGAAAAGTGTTTGTATATCATCGGAAGTTTAAATAAATCTTCGAGTAAAAGATCTTAATTATATTTCATTTCAAACCTACATAGGTGATAATTAAAAATAAATCCTGCATCACATACCTCGCAAGGGCTTGGTCCTACTAACCCTTAGAAGCCTTTGAGAAGTCCGATAAAAGGGTTGTAACCGACTAACATAAAGCCCTAAAAGGCAGAAGGTGCGTGTCAAACTACGTGGGAAACCGGTTGACATTTTATTCGTTCCTTACCTATAGTTTTAAAACATATTATGCAAAATTATACCAGCTGAATACTACTTATTGGTGGTGGAAATTCTTCAATTTGATTCTAAGATAGTTTAGATAGATCGCATGACATTTGCACATATTCAATTGATAAGGCAAACTTTCATTTTAACATTTATCTTTTGCAACTCCCTGTTTCTAGCTTGCCCAGCACACGAGAAGTATACGGATTGTGGGACAGCCTGCGAGAAAACGTGCAAAAACAAAGATGCAATGGTGAAGTGTACATCGAATTGTGTTGCAGGTTGTTTCTGTGAAGAGGGCTATGTCCGCAAAACATCTGGTGGACCATGCATTCTCAAAGAGCAATGCCCACAAAGTAAGTATCTCGAAGATGTTTTAATAATGTGCAATATTATGTCAATTTATTTCAAAATGTCGAAATGGAAATTTACTCATAATGGAGCTACGTTGCCACGCCTATTTGAGAATGAGTCAAAATGGACAAAGTTTTTCGGTTCTAGCGCAATCTTTCACGGAGTGGAACTTAAAGAAGGAATGAACTAAAAAATAAATGGCTGTCGAGGGATACTCAGCACAGCTAACAGCAAAACACAGAACAAACCAAACTGACAGATCATTATGGGGGATGTTCCTGGGTAAACAAAAAAAATCGATCTGACAATTCGATTATTATCGAAGGCGGGGATGAAACTTCCGGTTTGGCCAAGTTCCCAATGTAAACAAGTGGGATACAGATGTCTTCAAGTTTATTTTGTTATAAAAGATCGGATACAAATTGGATTACTTCAAATTTTTAACCGATATAGAGAAATAAGGGTACCTCGAAAAAATTGGGAAGTTCCCGGATCTTTTCGATGCAGATATAAGGGGCAATAGTAATGTTTTCATTTTCCAAGGCTATGTTGATCTTCTACAAATAGTTTAGTTTTTGATACGACTTCTGCAGGTTGAAATTAAGCTTTCATTAATTATAAACATTGAAATTCTTCGATTACAACAGTAAAAGCAATAATAATAACAATTACCGCAGTTATAATTGTTATTATATACTTATTACCTAATTAAATAAATGTTATTCTAAATTTATTATTATTGTTGTTGTTTATTATCATCATGCTATTCGATCCACAAGCTGAGTGAATATCCAGCACAACTATTTCCATTAATTATTTTACATTTTATAGTTACTATACTGAAACGCACAGTTATTGTATTTTGTTATTAACTTTTGAAAGTATCGTTCAAAAGAGAATTTTAGAAGTTAGAAAAATACTCATAAAGTTTATATTGTGTGACCTCATCTAAAATTATAATTTTTCGAATTCTGAAAACTGTGGAACCATTTTTTTCGATATAGTGCATTTTTTACATTGATTACTCTGTTCGAATACTAACCAAGTGAAGTTTATTTCTGCTATTAACAATAAAAACAACAAACTTTCTGCTTTTTTGTTGCTTGAAATGAACGATGCGATTTCCAGGGGAAAGAGGGAGGGGTGGTCGATGGACCCGTTCGACACTCCCTCCCGACACCAATGGAGAGAGGTCTAACTACAACCAAAAGGCAAATGCGTTAAAATATGATTATAAACAGTTCTAACTTTAAATCTAGTCAACACATGTGGGTTAGACAATTATAATTTTCGAAACACGTAAGATATTTTCATTTGATTTGATGAAGTGCCGACTACAGAGCCTACTCCCTCGTGTTTGTGTCCAATATTTTCACTTTACTGCCTGAATCCATTGATTTTTCCTTTTTAGGTTGTTTTACTTTATTTACTCTTCAGGGGAGATTAACCTGCCTTGGCTCGACCTGTTACTTGTTTTCGTTACTTCCACAGGCAAATAATTAGCATAAGACTTAAAAAATTAACATTGCGGTTCAATCGAATTAAAGAACATTGAATAACTACCATATTCTTTATCATGGATACTAGGGAAAACTCAGTTCTCTTATCTTGAATGATAACTCAGACGTTGAGTTTAAAAATATATAAAAATATTATTTATTTCGTTGATTTAATATACAAAGAATTACATAAGAAATAACCCCCACATAAAAAAAATGACTTGATCCTCTTTAATTGAAGCAGTGAAATAATTTTCTCAAATATAAATATAAGAGAGGTTCGTATGCTGGCCTAGACCAGCAGTACTAGTTCAAAAATGTATCAAGCTTGTCAATTGTATACATGGCATGTTTCTCTAATTCCCTCCCCTTCTTGTTTATAATGAAAATTGCCTCGCAAAAAGAGACTAGAACTTTTTCTTTGAAATTACAACAGCTATGTATGCGCTATTCTGGAAATTATATAAAAACAAAACTGTGACGATTCTCTTTCCACCCTGTCACTGTCCCTTTTATCCCAGATTAAATAGAAACCGGACCCTTGACAGTGTCGAATTTACAAATTTAAACTAATAATTTCGCGCAACAAGGTACTTGGCTTGTCACCAACGATTCATAGATACCTGAGAACAATTATTTGTTCCCTGTCTCATGTTGAAACTAAAAGCCACGCAAAGATTGTCGCCTTTTTTTTTTTAAGACACTGCCTTTACACCTTTGAACTCCATGATATTCCTTTCAAAACAGGAGGTGCAGTCCCCGCCCGTGCCAAGGAAGCACAGAAATGTAAGCATCCAGTTAAAAGCTCCCATACTGACTAGAGTTGATTAACTGATTTATTTCTTTAATTTTATTTCACTTCTCCGTCAATGGTGGTGATATATTTTTCAGGTTACTTTGTAAAGAGAATATAGATATAATCCAGTTAATGTTGCCTGATATTAATGATATACAAATTTGGCTAATAAACAATGTGAAGATGAAAGGTTATAAGATGAAAATGTTGAAACGACAATCACAAACAGGACAGAACACAACACAGGCTCCACAGATGATAATACTGATTGTAAGGCTAGACACCAGAGCTTCGTCAGTCTGCGAAATGCACTCCAGGATTACTTTGTGGAAGAGAGGTTGATAATTGGGTGCTCATCGATAGATTTACCCCCTACACCCCTACATAGTATAAGATGTTGACATTTGGATGTGCTCAGAAAGGTCACCTCATATACTGGCTATGCAAGCCAAACGCTAGAGCTTCGTTGGGCCTCACAAGTGCGATTTCTCTGAGTGTACTATTCGAAAGAGAAGTTGACATTTCATAATTATCTGAATGTTAGTAACAATGTTAACTACAGGTATACTTATTTCAGCAATAAGTTTCGAAAGAGCACCTTTCAGCTGAAGAAGTGTAGCAACAATTAGTACAGAATTTCGGGAGGCACCGTGTAGTATTTGGTTAGCGCACCGGATTTGTAGTAAAAATCAGTGGTCTGTTGTACCACCATCAAAAATAAATGTATTCGCCTGAAGACGAGAATAGAGGCGTAGTGTTAGAATAAGTATGAGTAAAAAGTAGACAATGAATAATGTCCAATAAACATTTCATACTAAGATGACATTTCGTTGAGAGTTCATAATCTTGCAGTTCGTTATGGATAGTTTTAGAATATGGTATGCAAAATAGTACCCACTGAACGCTATTTGTTGGTGATGGGATTCTTCAATTAGCTTCTAAAATATGTTAGATAGATCGCATGAAGAAATTCTTTACATTCGCACAAAATTTAACGTGTTCTATGCATGAATCAACTTTATTTTGCAATTTTCTGTTTACAGCTTGCCCAGAACACGAGAAATACACGGATTGTGGAACAGCTTGCGAGGAGTCGTGCGACAACCAAAATACATTGGTGAGGTGTAGAAATAATTGTGTCGCAGGTTGTTTCTGTGAAGAGGGCTACATCCGCAAAACTCGTGGTGGACCATGCATTCTCAAAGAACTGTGCCCTAAAAGTAAGTACCTTGAAAATGTTTTCATGCCGGGTCACTTTTTTTAAAAATGTTGAAACACAAATTTACTCATAATGGAAGAACATATTGAGCACACCTAATTTAGGAATGATACGAAATGGACAAACCTTGTAGTCCTAATGCAATCTTTCACGGAGTGGAACTGAAAGAATGAAAGTTGCTGCGTTGGCAATTAGTCTATTTGCACGTCTCACGTTATACTGGGCCAATCCACAGATGTTCTTGGGACTGAAATCTCAAAGTAAAAAGCTGAAGCTCTAAAGGAGCACTCAGTACATTTAAGAACAAAACACGGAACAAGAAAACCGGACAGAATATTATGCTGGTTAGGCTTTATACATTGATTGACTTGTTTTACTTCATTTCTCTTTGCTGTCACTTTTGCTAACGAAACCGTATGAAGACGAAAGGTGAAAGATGATAGGGCAATCACAAGCATACAGGAGAGAACACTAAGCAGGTTACATAGAGGATTATGCTGGCTGTGAGTTAAGATGCCAGAGCTTCGTCAGTCTACAAAATGTAGTCCATTGTAGTTGGGTGTCTACAAAAAAGTTCATCCCTTACACCGCAAATGGTAGGAGATGTTGATATTTTGGTGTCTTCAGAAATGTTAACTCATACAACCCTATACTGTGTGTGGGTCCAAACACTATAGCTGCTGATAAATGCTTAACATTTATTTTTCGCAATTCTTTGCTTGCAGCTTGCCCAGCAAACGAGAAGTACACGGATTGTGGAACAGCCTGCGAGGAAACGTGCGAAATCCAAAATCCAGTGATGACGTGTTTGATGATGTGTGTACCAGGTTGTTTCTGCGAAGAGGGCTATGTCCGCGAAACTCCTGGTGGACCATGCATTCTCAGAGAGCTGTGCCCAAGTAAGTAGATCGAAGATGTTATAATATCTTTCAATAGTTAAACACATTATTTCGAAATCTTGAAACGGAAGTTTGCTCATAATAGGCCTTTTCGACCATACCTATTTGGGGACAAGACGAAAAGGGACAAACAATTTCGTCCTAATGCGATATCTCGCGAAGTAGGGTACCACTTACCTTCTTAGGGTAATATCTGTATGTGAGAGCCATTTTTAAAAAAAGAATAATATATTCGAACAAATGCTAAATTATTTCTCAAGAAGAAAGCTTTCCAGTTTACACAATAATGATCAGTGGCGTAGCGTTATAGTACGCCCGTACGCCCGGCGTTCCCAGATTTAAAATTTCAAAAATGCTTAAATGCTGTGATTATAAAGTAAAACGTGACTAATTTCATATATGTTTGACCTTCATGGCATTACAATGGCTATTTTGCGCGATCCGCTTGCAACGCTCCACTCTCAACACTCGTTCTAGCATCTCTTTTCAATGCCTTTCCCGGCCGGACGCCGAGCAGGTTCGGCGTACAGGACTCCTATATTCCTTGCTGCCTTTATAGAGGGAAAGCTTCCATTTCTACAGCATGCGCGTAAATAGTCTCCCTTACGCCGGCTTACGAGAGGTCTACCGTGATTGGTTCATGTGACCCTTCCTGCCTTCTGAAACAGACGACAGCGGCAGAATTCCTACCCGGTTCTTCGCTCTTCGCGCTCATGCAACCCGTGCTATGTGATGCTACAATACGCAATATTGACTGACGTAACTTTACCAATCTCAAATATACTGCTTCTTAATGGTCACTGCATTGTATAATTTATCGCACGAACAGCGATGTGTATTAGAAACTAAAAGATCAACACAGTTTTTGTCAAATAAGTTGGTGAAGTCCTCGTGATAGAAATTCAGCCTGTGGCTGCTCTACCACTTAACCCGCAAAACCATTATTTTCTATTGTATTTTTTCGTTATTTTCTAACTACTTAACATTGTGTGAATGGAAATGTTTAGCATTCATTTGAAAACTCTTAACATCGAATGGTCTCTGGAGAAAATTATTTTAAAATGTTTATCAGCATTCTCAAGATGTAATAAACAGTGGTCTGAATTACTAATCGGCACTGTTACGTCAGTAGAGTGTACGATATTGTACATCGACTCTGCTTTCACAGTGCGCCAAGACGACAGAGGTCCCTGGTTCGAATCCCGGGGTGAGCACGGGTGTTCTTTGTCAGTGTCCCTTCATCAATATCATCACTCATATTCATATTCGCAATTAACCAAAAGTGGTAGAAAAGCGAAGTAAAATAAACCAAATCAATCAGTAGTTGGATCGCCCACAACAATGACGTCTACTGTTGTGCAGAGGCGCTTGTGATTCAGGTAGGTTTTTAATGAGTTGCGTCATGCAGAAAGATATAAAAAAAGGTATAGAACACCAGAGTTCAAAACATCTGTGGCATAGTGAGGCATCTAATTTTCTAGCTAAAACATGCAATGATGATGTTTTATTGAAAACCCAGCTTACTTCAGGCAAATAATACCCGTGGCGACTAATACCATAAGTAAATTATTAAGCAAGAAAGGGCCGACTCTTCCTTCGGACTTGGCGTTCCCACCCGAAATGTCCATGCTACGCCACTGGTAATGATACACTTACAGTATGATAATTGTAAGTTGTTTATTTGTAGTAGCTGTAGTTTTGTAATGAAGGTCGTAATTAAGGAATACTGGAAAACATTTGCGTTTAATTACTCTTTGTACATCTCAATCATTAATCAGTATATCACGTAAGTCTCTATAAAAATTATCATTGCTGACTTGCTTTCCTATTTTCTGCCTGCAGCTTGTCCAGTCAACGAGAAGTACAGGAGTTGCGGAACAGCCTGCGAGAAAACGTGCGACGACCATGATTTAGTCGTGTCGTGTACAAAAAATTGTGTCCAAGGGTGCTTCTGTGAAGAGGGTTACGTTAGAAAAGTGCCTAGGGGAATGTGCATTCCTGTAGAGCAGTGCCCAAAAAGTAAGTATAATGGAAATATTACTGTTATGGATTATTTTACGCTTGCAGTCACTTATTGATCGAATTTACAATTGTGGATGCGTCAGCACTTAGGTTATTTGTACCCGTGACATTACCGTAGCTAAAATCAACACCTGTCTCTGAGGACTAAAAAGTCCTTACCCATGTTAAAAACTGAGGTTAGAATACTCCGCATATATATGGGTAAAACACAGGAGAACATACAACTGATCACATGTCCAGACGCCAGAGCATCGTTGCCCTGCAACACTACAATTACCGGAGTATACTATACTATGTCCCGGGAATCTCTGGAGCGAGCGAACGAAAACAAGTTTCTGCGCAACTGGTGACTTGAGGAACCTCGACAAACAAACTCGTGAGATGGGAAGTGAGGGCAGCTACCAGCCATTTGCAGCAGTGCTCACAGTTTTGCTTTACCAAATCGGTTTCTTCCTTTCTATTCCGTTATGCGCGCCCTTACTCCACAGATTCCAGAGATAGAGTGTATGTGGACGTGAGGTTGACATTTTGGTGACTTCAGAGGTCACCCATTACAATGTCATATTGATGAATATATTTGTAGCTGTAGTGACATATGGAAAGTAAAAATATTACTTTCAACAAAATGTTTTTTGTTATCCAGTTTGTCCACCCTACGAGAAGTACTCTGACTGTGGTACAATGTGCGAGAGGACATGTGACAACTATAAAAAATCTATGATGTGTCCAGCAATGTGTGTCCGTGGATGCTTCTGCGAGGAGGGCTACGTGCGTCATACCTCAAATGGGACATGCATTCCGCAAGAACTCTGCTCAACAAGCAAGTATTTTAGCCTTTACTAGTTTATGGATGAATTAATTAAATTGAATTAATGGGTTCTACCGGGAGAGAATTCCTTATCTGAAATTATTGCCTGAAATTTATAAGAGTTCGATGTTGTGAAGGGACCTGCGGAGGATATATACAACATGTTAAAAAGGTGATGGGACACTAAAATACTTCCTCGGGGACAGTGTGAAAAGCCAGTGCGGCTCAAAAATCTAAAAACATTAGAACTACGTCATCATCCCCAAACAGATTTCAAGGAGTAGTAAGAATGATAAATTTGTCTGAGGACAATAAGAGCGGCATATTCGATAAGAATGCTTACAGTAACATTACATACACCCCAGAGCGGATGATCCAGGTCTTGAAGCAAATTATTATGGGAGACGACTGTGGCTAATTCGAAGCCGAATTAATTTTAATTCTTCTCTGCGGGAAGGACGCCATGTGTCATTGACAACGCGGAACTCGTTTTCCCTTATCTCTTCCCACTGTTCCTGCCAGATATATATATGGACGATATCCATGCTAAAGGTCCCTGGCCGTTAAAAGTGGATCAGTACACAGCCGCGGGCATCAGCAGACTTGGGAGCAGTACGGCTGCTTTGTTCGGTTGAATGTCCACACGACTTGTGACTCAAGAAGATGTGAACTACACCGAATAGAAAGAGGGCGAACCGGGGACCTAGGAGACCTTTCAAAGGACGAAGTCAGTACAATCAACCATCTAATGTTCCTAGCACCTACATGTACAGAAGCGTTTATTTTACTTCGCTTTTCTGACAATTTTGGCTAATGGCAAAGATAAGGGTGAATGGTGCTTATTGTCCCCTTTATAATGAAAAGATTAATTTACATTATCGTCTGTTTTGATAACTAACTGCCGGCGTAGAAGGGCCATTCAGCACCACGAAAAGGGTGATACCAAAATTAAGAAATAGGATTGATCTGGCTTCAAGCTTCAATGAAGGCGTCATCTGAGGGGGACGCCAGAGAATGTTAGTCTCCAAATTCCGTACTACGTGGAAGAGGGGGTTGACTTGGGTGTCTTCAGAAAGGCTCACCCCCTTACATCCCAGACAGAGAGAGTAAAAGGAAGAATGCTAAAAATTCTCCTGCACTTTGTTTTTTTGAAAAATTATTAGTGAGGAATATCAGATTTGTTGATTAATTAGTTTACTCATTTTGCTTCGCTTTTCTGCCACTTTTGGCTAGTCGTGAAGATGAATATGAAAGATAGTATGAAATGAATGAAAGCACAATGACAGACATGGACAAGACACAAAACACAAGCTCCACAGGGGATAATATCGCCTGTGAGATGATTGACTGTTTGATTTTAAAATTATGGGCAAAACGGGGATACACTTCTTAACTAAAACTAACATAGGATTATGCTGGTCGTGGGTACATACGCCAGAGCTTCGTTAGTCTGCAAAATGCAGCCCACGGGGTACAACGTCGAAGAGATGTTGACATTTGAGTGTCTTCTGAAACAGCCACTCCTTGCATCACCCGTTATAACAACTTAGAGACTTAGACTATCTAGGATTCTGGAAGAAAGGACTTGTAGGGCCAATCATTAGCAATGAATTACAAACTCTGGTAAACTGGTTATTTTAATATGCTTCACCTTTCCACAGATTGTCCTTCCGATCAAGAAGTGTACAAGGACTGTTCCTGCGACAGAACGTGTGAAGATGTGGTCTTGAATACCCCATGTAAAGACCCTTGTTTAGACGGCTGTTTCTGCAAAGAGGGATTCGTCCGCGAGTTCTCTAATGGCCCTTGCATTCCTGTAAAGGACTGTCCAGGCAGTAAGTGATCTAGGAGTTAATTTACAACGTGTACTTTTGAAACTGTGATATGTATAAAAAAGCACGACACTTATTTTCTATTCTTTCGCATTACGCGTTTCATTATACAGAAAATGCATGTATTGGAAAGGCTTTAATTGAAGACCTAAATAATTAACTGATTGATTGATCTGGTTTATGTTATTTGGATTATTTCACTGCAACTTTTGGCTAATCGCGAAAATGAGGATGAGTGATGATGTAATGAAAAGACACTCGCAAAGAATGTTCATGTCCAGACCGGTGCGTCATAGCGGTCTGTGCTAACCACTCCACACCTTAATAATAATCGCGATGTTAACAAAAAGGGCTCTAAAAGAAAATGTGTCTGTTAATAACTGCCTAACTCAATTTTTAAAACTAATACATTCATTGATTAGTAATCAATGATTACCTAACAAGAACTAAAACTATACTATCTCTGATTATACCTTGGTTGAAGCTGAGGCTGTAAAGGGGCAATCAGCACACAAGGACAAGCAGGGAACAACAGACCCCTTCTTCATCTTTCGGCTCTACAACTCTATGTGCGTCTTGTCCTGCTCAATGATTTTCATCCACTTTCATCTATCTTGGACACATTTTTTCCAATTCTTTATCTTAAGTGTTTTCAGATCTTCAAGTACATCATCTTCCCATTTAATTTTTGGCTCTCCTTTTGGTCCTGTTGAGATTGGTTTACACAAGGTTATTTTCTTCGTTACTCTGTTTTGCTGCATTTTTTCTGTGTCCTATCCATGCAAGTCTTCTAGATTTTATTTCTCTCACAATATTTTTGTGTTTAATCAAGACTCAATCTCCACGTTTGTTTTTTTTTCTCTTCACATTTCATTGTCAATTTTATAGTCAAGCCAAACATTTTCTGCATTATCTTTCTTTCAAAGATCAAGAGTATTTGTTCAATGTGCTTTTTTAATACTTAGGTTTCACAACCATAGGTCACCACTGGTTTTATAATTGAATTATATAGTCTCAACTTGGAACGTTTTCATAAGTTTTGATGTACCGTAAATAGGAATTTATGTGCATAATATGTGTGTACAGTCGTGGAAAGAAATACTTTCCCTATAAGACTACTGGTATTAACGCTCTGTGGGGGAAGTACTTTTTCCATGACTGTACATGGCTGTAGTGCAGAGAAGTAGTTGAGGTTGACTTTTGGGTGCCCTCACCAGAAGGTCACCCCTTACACTCCTACAATGTTGTTACCAATTTTGGGTAAGATACATGCAATGCAATTATTAATGTAATTTTCTGTCAATGCAACTGCATGCATTATCAATATATACTGAATGTGGTTGAAGCTTTGTCAGCATAGTCAATATAATTGATTTATTTGGTGTTTTAAGTCCACTTTATGCACAGGAAGGCTATTCAGCACTGGACCTACAGTTTAAAGTGGATCCAAACCACTATGTGCCTTCATCTGGTATCGAACCCGGGACCCCTTGATTACAAGGCTACGACGCTACCACTGCGCCATCGGGGAGGCATATAGTAAATGTAAGTGTGTGTGTGTGTGTGTGTATAAGTATATATATGTATATACGTATGCATAGTTAAAATTATTGCATGATTTGTACGCAGTTTGCCCACCATATGAAAGATATGTCACCTGCGGAAAGGTGTGCGAGGCAACATGTGAGAATCTCCATTCGAAACAGGTGTGCACCTTGCAGTGCAAGGATGGCTGCATTTGCGAAGAAGGCTACGTGCGTGAATTTACGAATGGACCATGCATTCCGAAGGACCAGTGCGTTCCAAGTAAGTAATTAGTCTACAAGGAAATGCCATGCTTCGCATTCACATCACTGTATCCTAAGTAGTAGTGTTACTCTTATAGTTGAAGCCCAGATAATCATATTTTGCTGTGTAAATAAACTGACACCACATTAACTTAATACTTATATTATTTACAACTGTTTACTATTTTTACTTCTTATAGAAAATAAAGTATTTTCAAGCTGATTAAAGTTCAAAACAACTACTGGAAAAGGGGGGTGCAGTGGCGCAACCCCAAGGGGGGCAATAAGCATTGCCCCTTCCCAAACCTTGGATGGAAATCAATTCTAGGGGTACAAACATTGAGGTAACAGAAAGCAAGACTAGTAGAATCTAAGAGTAACAGGACAATATAATATTCAAGATGGAATTAGTTTTTACATCTTTTTTGCATTATTTCTTCCAGACGGCCAAGAGCACCTGCAGGGTGGCACAATGGGACATTGCCCCCCTCGATATCAAAATTTATACAAATAAAAATAGATTTCGTAACATTCGCGGGATCTGCTTCTCTTAGTCTTGTCAAGTTCAGAGTTGTAGCTAGGGGGCGGCGGGAGTTGGCCCTGGGCGCCGAACGATGTAAATGAAGAAAATTGTAAAAGGCAATGCCATGACGCCCCATGAATTTTTTGTGCCATATTAAATCTTTTTTTTTCAGTTTGCAAAAATTTGGATCTAAAAATATTGTTGCTCGCTTCGATCGCAATTTTCTTCTTTCCTGTAATGCATTGAAAATTTTGAGAGAGAAAAGTTATGAGTACTAAGTACTTCAGACTCCTGCTTACTCCATTGTCGTAAATGAAGAACGCAATTGTTTGGAGGGAAAAAGCGCGGCACATTTCGGAGACAATATATTTATTTATTCGTTATGGTGCCTCTATGTTGCTATATATACGCATGAACGCAATGAAACTAAAACAGTGTGATAAAATTAGGTTTTTCTTACCCAACTGAACATTCATCAAGGCTTTTAGCCCTTTAATCAGAGGGTCTGCGCACGCCTATGAACTCTTCGTACTACGTAGTTCCTCCCGGGTTTTTTTTTGTGGGGGGGGGGAATAGAGAAGAATACAGACTTAATGTCTCACTAGTTTTCAAACACTAAATACCCAGGAAACAACTTTTACGTTCACAGCCAACACTTCATGGTCTGTGCAGCAGGCTGCCTATGGCTTTGTTTGCAGCTACCTTCCTATCCTGTAGTCTCTTACCTCATTACACTAGTAATGAAGTGTTTCCAACTCAATATCACTTCCATCTATAAAGGGGCGCGATGTTCTTTCGATTTTTTGTGTACTAGAAGATAAGAGATTTGAACGTAAGGTACTTTTAGTAGTTAACTATATTTTCCTTCTCCCAATCTACCCACAGGTTGTCCTTCCGACAAAGAAGAGTACAAGAAATGTGGCTGCGAAATAACCTGCGACGATGTGGCCTCCAAAACTTCATGTAAAGACCCCTGTGTAGACGGCTGCTTCTGTAAGGAGGGATTCGTCCGCGAGACTACAGATGGCCCTTGCATCCCCGAAGAGGAGTGCCCACGCAGTAAGTGATCTAAGAATTAATTTACTTCCTGAAATATGGTGTATACAGATACAAGAATCGAGCCCCTCAGACGATGGCGAGAATGAAAATGGCCCAAAGGAAGGACAGGAGTAGGAAGGTGGTCGTACATGTGGAAGATAAAATATCACGGCGACCGCTTGGAAGGAAGTGGTGGGGAAAATAGTCGAGTTGATGGAGTCCAACGAAAGAAAGCATGAGAGAAACTTTTGCATAGGCGTGCGCACGGAGGGGGGGGGGGCAAGGGGACAGTTGCCCCAGTATTCATGAACGGCCGCAGATTTCTTCAACTGAGTGACAAGCAAGGTATTTTTCCAAGGGTATATTACCCCGATAATAGTGTTACCCTCTCAAAAATCAACACTTGAATTTGAAATTATCGCATTAATGTAAATTTCTATGACTGAAATCAAATTATACCTGTGAAATATATACTCTCAGCTCGACATTCGATTTCTAAGGGGGAGGTGTGGTGAACCTTGCTCCCCCTTCCAGACGTCCATGTTCCTACATTATTCTACTTTCACCTAGAAACTTAGTGTAGAGGAATCTTATCGCTGTTATTAAACGATATTATACTCTTAAAGAAAATAAAGTATTTTCAAGCTGATTAAAGTTCAAAACAACTACGGGAAAAGGGGGTGCAGTGGCGCAACCCCAGGGAGTGCAATAAGCTTTGCCCCTTCCCAAACCTTGGATGGAAATCAATTCTAGGGGGCAAACATTGAGGTAATAGAAAGCAAGACCAGGGGCGAAGCGTAGAGGTGCTAGCAGGGTAGGCACAAAAGTGCGATAATATCCATTAGCTACTTGCTTAAATCTGTAAAAAGAATGGTAGGGGGTCTATGTCATGGAGAGTGGTTTAATGTCTCTCCAGGCCGCTTCTTTACTTGCTAGTGGAGTAACGTTTTCAAAAGTGTTGTTACCGGCCATCAGTACGATAATTATGTCTTAGACGTTCTCCTCCCGCCCACCAGATGTCATCGATCTAGATTTTTGTTCATTTCGTTTTCTTTGTTTGTATTTTTTTCAACCCCTGATTTATGCACACACCTCCAGAAAGAACTAACAATCATGAGACATCGCGAAAATCCAACGAATAGTGCTCGAGCCCTGTTGTGAATTCTTCATCACTTTTTCTAAATTTATTTATTTATTTTGCAACACTTTTTCCTAAATTTATTTATTTATTTTGCAACTCTTTTTTCTAAATTTATTTATTTATTTTGCAATGAGGTGAAAAGGGATAGAAGAACCCCATAATTTCCGGGTCAGTAAGACGTTTGCCGTGAGCAAACTCGCACCTCCTCGCACCGAGGAAAACACCATTGTTATCTGTTGTCTAACTAAAGGAATGGTTGTAGTTAATTCCAGTCTTGGCTTTCTAGATACAGTATGTAACATTCTTATTCGTACACACGGATTTTCAAAGAAAATGCTTTAATATCTGGAAGGAAATACACTCTTTTGAAATTGTTTCTTTACAATTCAATAACTAATATCATTAGGAACATAAAATCTTACCCAAATTCTGTATAACCAATGACAATAATAAATTAAATGAAACTGAAAGAGAAACATACCATTTTTTGTACAACTTTTCTATTCGTACACTTAATAATACAGTATGTAACATTGTTATTCGTACACATAGAATTTCCGAGGAAAAAATGTCATGTCTACTAGTAAATATAATCATTTTCATATGTACCTGGAAATTAATGTAAATGAAGGTTTCAAAAACAAATGTCAATAAAAATGTGTGTTCAAA
Organism: Lepisma saccharinum; assembly: GCF_977018435.1. Classification (NCBI taxonomy): domain Eukaryota; kingdom Metazoa; phylum Arthropoda; class Insecta; order Zygentoma; family Lepismatidae; genus Lepisma; species Lepisma saccharinum. Next base: position 63,356,933 of record NC_139241.1, on the reverse strand, counting down.
GTATATAAACAGAGCATATAATTTGTGTGAAAAGAGAAAAACACGCTGTTTCATGCAACATTGTTATTCGTACAGTCAAGAGTTTCAATCTTCCTCGCATACAGCGCCACCGCTATTCGGGCGATTTCGTGCAATTTGCAACTTCGTAACAAGTTTGAACATGCAGGCGCGCTCCCCGTCAAGCTGAATGCTGGCGTAGGTATTGTTATAGGCCTATCGTCTATCTATCAGCGTGTTCGAAATGGGCAAGGTGAAGGAATTTAGTTCCCATCTGAAGAATGTTATTATAAATTTGTCCCTTAGAAGTTATTCGTTAAGAAAAAGTTGGACAAACAGTCAATAAATCACACTCCACAATTCAATACAAAGTAAACAAATTTAGAGAGGAAGATTCAACACAGAATGTGCCGAGAAAACCAAAAGAGAGACGGTTGAATAAACGTGATAACGTGATAAACGCTTTATTTTAAAAAGAGTGCGAGAAAACCCCCGACTAAGTGTTCCTCAGTTACGGCCGTTAGTAGAAAATGTTGCTGGTAAGACGATGTCCGATCAAACTGTCCGACGTGCCTTGTGGAAGCATGGAAATCATGGCAGAATACCACGAAAGAGGCCGTATGTAAATAAGGTGAATCGCAGGAATATACTTTCATTCGCGAAAGAGCACATCCACAAGGACCAGGAATTTTGGGATAGTGTCATATGGTCAGACGAGTCCAAGATTAATATATACGGGTCAGATGGGATAAATAGGGTCTGGAGAAAATCAAATATAGACAATGATCACATTAGCACAGATCCAACAGTTAAACACGGTGGTGGGTCATTAATGATTTGGGGCTGTATGTCGTCCAAAGGTGTTGGTACCATCCAGTTTATTGATGGTATCATGGATGCATATGTCTAATTGGACATATCGAAGAACAATGTAAAGCAGAGTGCCCAAAAAATGGACATTCCGCCCATCTACAGATTCCAACAAGTTAATGACAGTAAGCATAAGGCGCGAGTTAACATGAATTGACTAATATGGAATGTGCCCAAACTACTACAAACACCAGCTCAAAGTCCAGACTTAAATCCCATTCAGCATTTATGGGCTATTTTGAAAAGGCGAGTCCATAAAGCAGGCGCCAAGTCCAAACAAGAGTTGAAAACTGTTGGGAAAGCCGAGTGGAATAAAATAAGCTCTGAAACATGTCGGAAACTGGTTAATTCTATGAAGAACAGGTGTCAAGCAGTAATTAAAGCCCAAGGATACGCTTCAAAGTATTAGAACTGTCAGTCAATTTGCTCTGAATATACTTTTCTCTTTTATATTATTAAGTGTACGAATTGAAAAGTTGTACAAAAAATGGCATGTCTCTCTTTCAGTTTCATTTAATTTATTATTGTCATTGGTTATACAGAATGTGGGTAAGATTTTATGTTCCTAATGATATTAGTTATTGAATTGTAAAGAAACAATTTCGATAGAGTGTATTTACTTTCAGATATTAAAGCATTTTCTTTGAAAATCCGGGTGTACGAATAAGAATGTTACATACTGTATAAAAGAAAAAAGTATATTCAGAGCAAATTGACTCACAGTTCTAATACTTTGATGCGTATCCTTTGGCTTTAATTACTGCTTCACACCTGTTCTTCATAGAATTAACCAGTTTCCGGCATGTTTCATAGCTTATTTTATTCCACTCGGCTTGCACAACAGTTTTCAACTCTTGTTTGGACTTGACGCCTGCTTTATGGACTCGCCTCTTCAAAATTGCCCATAAATGCTCAATGGGATTTAAGTCTGGACTTTGAGCTGGTGTTTGTAGTAGTTTGGGCACATTTCATATTAGCCAATTCATGTTAACTCGCGCCTTATACTTACTGTCATTGTCTTGTTGGAATCTGTAGATAGGCGGCATGTCCATTTTTTGGACACTCTGCTTTACATTGTTCTTCAATATCTTCAAATATGTGATATAATGCACCCTGGAACACATGATTCACTAATTATTTGTGCCTGACATATGCATCCATGATACCATCAATAAACTGGATGGTACCAACACCTTTGGACGACATACAGCCCCAATTCATTAATGACCCACCACCGTGTTTAACTTTTGGAATTGTATTAATGAGATCATTGTCTTTATTTGATTTTCTCCAGACCCTATTTATCCCATCTGACCCGTATATATTAATCTTGGACTCGTCTGACCATATGACACTATCCCAAAATTCCTGGTCCTTGTGGATGTGCTCTTTCGCGAATGAAAGTATATTCCTGCGATTCACCATACTTACATACGGCCTTTTTTGTGGTATTCTGCCATGTTATCCATGCTTCCACAAGGCACGTCGGACAGTTTGATCGGACATCATCTTGCCAGCAACATTTTCTACTAACGGTCGTAACTGAGGAACACTTAGTCGGGGGTTTTCTCGCATTCTTTTTAAAATAAAGCGTTCATTACGTTTATTCAACCTTCTCTCTTTTGGTTTTTTCGGCACATTCTGTGCTGAACCATCCTCTCTAAATTTGTTTACTATGTATTGAACTGTGGAGTGTGATTTATTGACTGTTGGTCCAATTTTTCTTAACGAATAACCTCTAAGGGCCAAATTATAATAACATCCTTCAGATCGGAACTAAATTCCTTCACCTTGCCCATTTCGAACACTCTGATATATAGACGATAGGCCTACAACAATACTTACGCCAGCATTCCGCTTGACGGGGAGAGCGCCTGCATGTTCAAACTTGTTACGAAGTTGCAAACTGCACGAAATCGCCCGAATAGCGGTGGCGCTGTATGCGAGGAAGATTGAAGCTCTTGCCTGTACGAATAACAATGTTGCATGAAACAGCGTGTTTTTCTCTTTTCACTCAAATTATATGCTCTTTTTATACATTTTGAACATACAATTTTATTGACATTTGTTGTTGAAACCTTCATTAACATTAATTTCCAGGTACATATGAAAATGATTATATTTACTAGTAGATATGACATTTTTTCCTCGGAAATTCTATGTGTACGAATAACAATGTTACATACTGTAAATGAATTTCTGACGCCTGTATGTTCAAGTAAACATAATGTAAATTTTGGATATTTTCGTCTCATTTGTTCTCCTCTATGTTAATAGTGACGATGAGAATGTATGGAGAATGAATTAAAGAGGATCAGGAAACATTGACATGACCACAATTAGGTCACCTGGCTTTGTAATGTGTTAGGATGACCACTACGGGGCTTTCAAGAAGAAAAAAATAGGTAAAGGTGACCTATCTCATTCAGTGTGAATACTTCGTATCCTAGTTTGTTCTACCCACCTTTACGTGATAATTGAACATAGGATCCTTGTTTCGGACCCTTCTATGATGGTAACACGAAAGGTTACTATGTAACATATAAATAGGTTATAATAAATATAGTTGCTCGAGAGAATAGAATACCAATTTTTAGGCGCAATTTAGCTCTTTTCTGCCACTCCAAAGTGACAACACTGGCCTGTTCCGCTAGACCTGGAACAGACATGGCCCCCGCAATAACCCCATAACACTCTTTGTCCTAAACCCAAAAAAAGTCTTCCCTTGCATTGTACTCTCATTGTCCGCCCTCTTCTCTTGTTATCCCTTCAGGGTAAACGAAACTGTCTACCTCTTCGCTTGTGTCGGCAGCATAAAAAATGTCTGCTTGTAACATCTATTCGACGACAGTGTTAACGCATTGAATAACGTTTCAACAACTTTTATTATTTTTTTAAAAAAAAATTGCTGTCACTTGCCACTGCTAGTTGCAAAGGAAAATAGAGTTGAAAACATTTTAGAAATTTTTGTTATTAAAAGGAAACATGAAAGACCAAAAGTGGGCCCTACCTTACTGATGATTACACTTTCACTCAATTAAGAACTCAATTGTTCTTGTTGTTCTTGCATTTTAGTCCAGCACTTTCTTGCATAAATCTGATCGCTGCACACGACACGAATCACAAACAAAGCTCTACCGCCACGAACCTCGCGCTCCGAGCCACGTTCCCTTGTAGCGTCCTGAGCAGGAGGCAAGTTTTCACAGAGAGGGGAGAAGCGATGGAATCCCCGTTGACGATAAAAATAAATTATTCTATTTCCAGTGAAAGTAAAACTACTTTGTAAATATAAGACGTAACTAGCATTTTAATTTACATAATTTGATATAAAGACTTACTTTAAAAATAGAAGTTCTTTAGACTTTCCGTTTACGCTACGGTGTTGGGTGAATCGACAAGACCATCAGCACTCTGACCAGAAAACCAAGTCAGAACTACAGTACTCCGTAATTTTCAATTTCACTTACACTTGTCGATGAAAGGAAGGAAAACCTAAGTTTCGTACAAAATACGGAGAATGTACAATGAAATAGAAACCTCTCTGCACGAACACAGACTAATGTTTATAAAAAAAGCTGGTACACCACAAATTTCCAACCCAGGTGGAAATGCAGTGTTGCTGATATTCTGTTCGTCCTAGTGGGTAACACCGCGAGGCCGGCCTCAGGAGCACGTTATAAGCATACGTACAGTACTAGTAAGATTAGGCTTCCCGCATATACGACCGTACGACAGAATGTGAAGAGAAGAGGCCCCAGCAAATGTGCCTCACTCCTTGGAAAGTTCGTATACTGGACAGGGTTAGAATTTTTTTGTAATTATCATAAATGAAAATTCCAAACTTTTGCATTGCGTTTCATATGTTTTGACGAAATAAGTAAATACACCTTTAAAAGAGTAATGGTGTGGGTAGACCCGGCCTCCTTTCCTCATAGGACTCTTCGCCAAGTAGAATCTAAGAGTAACAGGACAAAATTATATTCAACATGGAATTAGTTTTCACATCTTTTTTGCATTATTTCTTCCAGACGGTCAAGAGCACCTGCAGGGTGGCACAATGGGACATTGCCCCCCTCGATATCAAAATTTATATAAATAAAAATACATTTCGTAACGTTCGCAGGATCTGCTTTTTTTAGTCTTGTCAAGTTCAGAGCTGTAGCTAGGGGGCGGCGGGAGTTGGCCCTGGGCGCCGAACGATGTAAATGAAGAAAATTGTAAAAGACAATGCCATGACGCCCCATAAATTTTCTTGTGCCATATTAAATCTTTTTTTTTTTCAGTTTGCAAAAATTTGGATCTAAAAATATTGTTTCTCGCTTCGCTCGCAATTTTCTTCTTTCCTGTAATGCATTGTAAATTTTGAGAGAGAAAAGTTATGAGTACTAAGTACTTCAGAGTCCTGCTGACTCCATTGTCGTAAATGAAGAACGCAATTGTTTGGAGGGAAAAAAGCGCGGCACATTTCGGAGACAATATATTTATCTTTCGTTATGGTGCCTCTATGTTGCTATATATACGCATGAACGCAATGAAACTAAAACAGTGTGATAAAATTAGGTTTTTCTTACCCAACTGAACATTCATCAATGCTTTTGGCCCTTTAATCAGAGGGTCTGCGCACGCCTATGAACTCTTGGTACTACATAGTTCCTCGCGTTTTTTGTTTTTTCTTTATTTATTTTTATTTTTGGTGTTTGGGGAAATAGAGAAGAATACAGACTTAATGTCTCACCAGTTTTCAAACACTAAATACCCAGGAAACAACTTTTACGTTCACAGCCAACACCTCATGGTCTGTGCCGCAGGCTGCCTATGGCTTTGTTTGCAGCTACCTTCCTATCCTGTAGTCTCTTACCTCATTAAAAGTGTTTCCAACTCAATATCACTTCCTTCTATAAAGAGGCGCGATGTTCTTTCGATTTTTTGTGTACTAGAAGATAAGAGATTTGAACGTAAGGTACTTTTAGTAGTTAACTATATTTTCCTTCTCCCAATCTACCCACAGGTTGTCCTTCCGACAAAGAAGAGTACAAGAAATGTGGCTGCGAAATAACCTGCGACGATGTGGCCTCCAATACTTCATGTAAAGACCCCTGTGTAGACGGCTGCTTCTGTAAGGAGGGATTCGTCCGCGAGACTACAGATGGCCCTTGCATCCCCGAAGAGGAGTGCCCACGCAGTAAGTGATCTAAGAATTAATTTACTTCCTGAAATGTGGTATATGCAAGTACACGAAGCTTATTTGCTACTCATTCATATTACTTATTCCATTACTCAGAAATTTCACCTATTGAATAGGTGTGTTATATTCCTAACATAGATGTAAGGGAAATTGCATCTTGGAACAAAAATATACAATGAACTATCTACACATCAGAGGGATGATATCACTATGTTACTTCCATACCCACATCCAAATATGTATTCAACGTAGTAATGGTGGTGTACGTGGGACGTGGCAACGCCGCGTGCATTGACTCGCAGTGACAGCGCACATGCTTACAAAAGAAACAGGTATTGTTGTGAAACGTACCTTTCTACGAACGTTACTCCTGTTCTTCTGCTCAGCAAATTTTGTTATTACTTTTTCGTTGAAGCCCTCTTTGTTTGAAATGTATTCTATCTCTATTGTAAGCAAGTGCCAAGGCATTTGGTCTGTCTTGTCCCATTGCATTTCTTAAGCAGGTTTTAATACACTTCAATGTGCTGAAACATCGTTCAGATTCAGCTGTTGCCACTGCTTGTCATTTTTACTGTTTCTGAAAAGGTACCCTCTAAATAATTTTAAATAAAAAATGAATGCAATCTACGGATAGAGTGTTTTTCAACTCTTCACTACAATAAAGAACACGAAGTTCCCTCTTTAGTTTTCCCTCTTCTATGATGGGATAATAAATCTGGGAAGATTGTTTAAAGATTGTTCTCTTTCATTATGTCCTCGTAGAGCAAGTTCATGTTGACACAGAAATTTAAGCAATCGATAATTCTATTTAATATATGCCTATTTTTCCGGACAAATTCATTGTGTCTTGTAATTGACAGCCTATGTCCTTCATCAATTTGTGTTCGAACATCAACCCTGCCAAACTCCCTCAAACATAGAGACTGAAAGCCACCAAAACACTACAGAACAACACGCGAGATCGAACGCGACGCAACGGAGCTAGCCCCGAATCAGCATTCAAATCCATTGCACTCTTCCCTCCTCTCTCTGCTAGCATGTGACCTTCACTGTAGCGTAGGTGGGTGTAGGCCACGCCTTCCTTTGCGACGTGCCCCGGAAAACGATAATTGACATCAATGCCGCTAGGAGCGCTGTCGTATCCATTGCAACAGACGATGAATTTACGTGGGTAAAAATCTCCTTTTAAAAGACTGTGTGATAGTTATGTGTTATGGTGATTGATAATTACGTAAATACGTCCGTTTTTCTTTAGAGGCTAAGCCCTGGAAGCCCCAAGGGACGAGACGCCACTGGTGTGTAGTACATGTAAATTCTGCCGCTGACCGGCGGGGTCGAGTGATTCACGTCAGACACTTGCTGTACAGAATGTGAGCGGTGCACGACGTTTTGTGCAGGGGGTGCTCGTTCGGCGGCGCAGATCGTATGCGCAGTTGTCCGTGGATGCATGACGTCATCGTCGAAACACTCGGCACGGAAAAGGCTGGTTCCTTATGCAAATATTGAGATATTTGACAAAGAATATCTTCTAAAATATAGTAGCAGGGGAAAAGTTACAACTTTCACTTTTAAGATTCATCCTTTCTAATCGATTTATCACAAAGTTGATTCAAATGTGCAAAATGGTTTTCAAGAAATCGTGTTACGAAGGAACCCCTGTTTTGTTCTCTCCAGGCTTCCAATGTAAGGGAGTTTTAACTTAAGCGCGTTGGATTTCTTTTTGCTGTATGTTTTGAAATAAGATTATTTTGTTCTTGTCAACTGAAATCATGCCTAAATGCTATGGAAAGCTGTGAAAACTATTATCAGAAAACTAACGGAAGAAATCTAAAATATCACAGCTTGATTAATATAAAAAATGCGGAATGCCCATTTTTGTGAAAAAGGCATTGTGCATATCTAAAAGCAGAACTTTTTAATATTGTATGTAAATGTAAGGGTGTAATAAACGTGGCTGCTTTCCGTAAAATATCACTGCACTCTCAACGTTTCTCTTCTGTATTTTCTTTGACGCCGTCAATAGCTTCAACACGTTGTTTTTTTCAATAGCTTCAACACGTTGTTTTTTTATATATATTTGTCACATATTTGTTTTAATTAGTATTCTGCTCGTTCTGGCACCTGATCGCAGCAGCTAGGGCTCAAAGGACAGTGCAGTTACACCGAAAGAAGGCTCGGATATGGCAGGCTTCAGAAGTTAACTCATCCAAATTAAATTAAATAAGTATGTGCTCTCTCTAAATTTAAATCATAGTTCACAAACAATTTGATTAAAAGTTTTAAAAGTATCTGTTTTATTTAATAGCGTATTAATTGGTGCATTCTTCTCCAGCATAGCTATTGGCAGTGACCACACTACAGGGGGGGCAGGAACGACCCCCTATTCTCGTTCGACAATTTCTCTCTCTCTCTCTCTTATCTGCCCCCAGTAAAACGACAAAAATAAATAAATGAATGGATGCTCTTTTAGCCAAAATATGCATTTTTGTGTCGTATGTAACGGAATAATAAACATGATTGTCCCGGGAAAATATGACTTACCCCTCCATCTTTACTATTGCGCCGTCACTAGCTACAACATATTTTGATTTCTATTGTTCCCACATATTTATTTTAATTTTAGTATTGTGAATCATATTCCACTGTGTTACCTCACGTAGCCACCCCCCCCCCCCACACGTACGATTTCAGTTTAAGTTTTAGACTAAGCTTGTCAAATGTCCACTTATATCTTTGTATTCTTGAGCCATTTTAAAAAAAAAATTCGTCCCTTCTTCTGGACTATTTCATAGCAATGTTTTCCCACTGGAAGCCCCTTTACAGATCGAAATCCGGGGCTATAGCCTTCCCAAGCCACCGTCCCCTCCAAATACTCTCTTGGCCTTATGAAAGAAAAATATATGTATTTCTACGAAATATTAATTTGACTTGGCAGTTTCTTTTTTTCGAACAGGAATAAGTTTTAAATTTTAATAGCTTATAAATTTACACTAGCAATTTTGAGTAAAGGTTTTGCGTAACTCTAAAAGTAGGCTACATTTAGAGACTGCAAGGTTAACTCTCGATATATATCAGATATATTAATAATTTTCATCACAACGTCTTGTAATAATTATTTGTTACTTCAATAATCTCCTCGCAAATGTTTCTCGCATATTAAAACATAGATGCCATTTTCTGTTTATGTCCCTGTAATGCTGACCTCCGTGGCGAAGTGGTTAGCACAACGCTTTACGATGCCAAGGGCCCCCAGGTTCGAATCCCCGCCCGGGCATGGGTCTACTCTCATTTCTTCAATTTCATCATATCATCACGCATCCTCATCTTTGCGATTGGCCATATGTGACAGATAAGCGAAATAAAATAAACTAAGTCTATTAATCAATTATTTTTTTAAACTCTTTAATTCTTCTTTAGCATGTCACGTTTTTGTTAAAATTATATTACGATTTGTAAAATGACGAAATTCTAAAGGAGAACACGTAACTTTCTTTGTAGCGCATCGGTCAGAAAGTTTCAGGAATATGGATTTTCCATATACATTTTTTCACATGTACTTTGCACCCTTTTAAAAGTAGCGCGTTTTCAATTATGTTACTAATCATTAAAAGGATGCCTCAATATCATCTTGGAGGATGACAATTATTATTTTCCCCCTCCTAAAGGTAATAATATACTTTCGCTCTTTGAATCTCCCATATAAATGCTAGGGGCCGTCTGCTTCAGACGAGCTCACTGCTTCTCCGGTGACGTCACGCGTTCGTGCAAGTTCGGCAATCTTCGGATGGCTTTACCTAATCTCTATCTACCTTGGTTTTGCGTGCAATCCGTGTTTCGAAGGCTGGCTGTTGGTACTCGTAAAGCTGTAGTATTCGTGTACTATGTTTACTTTCTATTTCCTTTTGTGAAATAAATCTGTTGTTCAGCATATGGGCTTTCTGTGCAGTGAGGTGATACGATGTTGCCACGTTCCACGTACATCTTTGCTCCGTTGAATAAAAAATTGTATAAAATCGGTTTCGCAACGTGAATTGACTAATAATTGATTTTAAAAACAGATATAAAGAGTTTCAAAACAAGACCAATATTGTATTTCTAGGACTACTTAATACTAAGAAAAAGTTGTTTCGCAAAATTGGTAAGAACAGTTTTTTATAAATTTTTAAAATCTGAAAATTTAAAATTGCGTTTAGAACCGTTCTGTCTGCACCGCACTAAAATTTCATCACGATCGGGCCACCCGTTTGTTGTTTACAGAATTTCAAAGAGGGACCGTTTGCAAAAGTAAAAAAAACAACTTACTTTTTATGTTCTCACGACCATAACAAATCCATAGAAGGCTTACTCGAACAAACATTTGGTTAGCATTGATTAACGCAAAATTGAATAAGTTACATTTTTAATGTAACTCGTTTTTATGTAGGTCTACTGGTTAATTTTTAATTGGAGTCCAAACTCGAATATCTGTAATTTCTAATCCGACAGTAGTCATGGTTTTCCCTGACCGTTCTTAGTTTTTATAAAGCATAACTTTATTCTGAGGCATTGTCTTTAGTGTAAGTGTAATGCAATATGTCTTATTAAAGTACTTATCTTTTCCTTGTTTTAGCGGCATGTCCCACAAACGAAAAGTACTCCGAATATGACGCTGGCTGCCAACCAACATGTCAAGAAATGGACGCAGAATCGGAATGCTCCCCGAAGTGCAAGCCAGGCTGTGTGTGTGCGAGAGGGTACATCAGAGAGTACCCAGACGGACCTTGCATACCAAAGAAACAATGCAGAAAACGAAATCGCAAACGTGCGTACAATAAGCTATCCAGATAAAATATTTTAACAATATACACTGTTACATTAAGAAACAAGTATCAAAGTGATTCATCGATTGGCTGATATAAGAGTATAATGATTTCTTGTGCCATTTACATGAGAAGGATGGGAATTCCTATACTGGCATCTAGGGTAAATTTAACCCCTCACAGGAATGTTTTTTTCCACAATAAAAATATAAAGAGTCGTATTTGTATTGAAAATTCAAATGTAAAGTCGTTGATGACGAAAGCAATGCTCCTTGTTTGTGTCATCAGAGAAATCAACCCCACAGCATACATGTGATTATTGTGGTTGATTGATTTGTTTTCTTTTATTTCGCTTTTTTGCAATTTTTGGCTAATCGCGACGATGAGGAAGAAAGGTGATCAGATGAAATGGTACAAAGAAATCTAGGCCCAATTTTAAGTAAAAAGGGAAATTCAATGAAGAATATAGAAATTGACGGAAAATTTGAAGTTGTCGGACTTCTGTTTTTATTTTATTTGCAAACCTGTATTGGTGTTCTATTTCTATTATATCTACTTGATCTAGACGGGGTGTAGGGGAAGCGGGGGCTAGTTGCAACAGGGATAGGTTGCAACACTCTTAATATCTCCTAAACGTGAAGAGTTACGAGAACGAACTTGCCCTTCGCGCATGCGAATTTTGTGGAGGAAGAAACGTTCTAGATTGTTGGTGCACGCGAGCTGATAACAGTTACAGGAAATAAGAATTACTGTTTTCAGACCAGGTGAGTAAAATTTGAAGAATTTATTTTGAAGTGACTGGCGACTAGGACAAGTAACTGTCGTTGACTATGTTGCTATTAATGATACACATGTACTTTCACCTGTAAAAGAATAACAGCCATGTTTACAATGAGATTCATGTTGAAGACATTTTCGTCCTTTTGTTAAGTAAACTGGGTGAGGGGTAAGTTGCAACAGGCATATGAAGATGATGGAAGGGAGTGGGTACAGTGTATAGTGTGTGACGGGTGGGCACATTTCAAGAAATGTGTGAATGAAGATGCGTTTTATGTCTGTCATCATTATTTCTCAAATTAAAGTGTTTTTTTGTTTGTTTGTATACTCCTTTATCTACATTTGTAAACCACAAATATGTTAAATTTAGGTCTAGGCCTACTTGAAGTTTAAAATATTGTTACAATTTCAGCATATGTTGAACAGTTTCTAACATAATATTCATATCGTTTTTTGTATCATTTGTTAAATAAATTAAGATTTACGTTCTTGCTTTCATTTAGGTCTCCATGTCTTGCAATATGCCCCATCCACTGCTGCAACTTGCCCCGCATATGGGGCAAGTTGCAACAAAAGTTAGGTGTTTAGAAATTTTAAATTTCCAAGAAAAGTACATGAGTGTCGAGGTTCTCAAATTTTCTGTGCAAGTGAAATGTATCCCGCCTTTCAACTACAAAGTTTCGTTGACGAATGTTGAAAAGCAAAAATTATACAATTTTTTGAAGTGGAAAATTTTAAAAGCGTTGCAACTAGCCCCCGCCTCCCCTATATTAAATATATACAATAAATAAGAATTTTTTAGGTAAACCAGATCAAATCTGGAAGCACGTCATGATAAGCAATTCCATTCATTTTTCAGCTTGCCCACCGCACGAGAAATTCACGGACTGTGGCCCTACTTGTATTGTCACGTGCGAGAGGCCGGAACCCAAACCCGGATGCAGGCAGCGCTGCAGAGAGGGCTGCTTCTGCGACGAAGGATTCATCCGCCAGTACGCAGGTGGTCCCTGCATTCCAGAGGGCGAATGCACCATATCACAATGTGAGTTGAGTATATATAAAATTATCCAAGTTGCAGGCACGTATCTAGAAATATATTTCGAGGGGGGGTACGAACCAAGTGTCTCAAAATAATAATAATAATAATAATAATAATAATGTTTAAATTAAAAGAATTATAACTATATAAAATTAATTCAAAATAATTATAATATTCAAATTATATAATATTATATTTTTATTACATGAATAGGTAAAAAGACGGGTTAAGGATAGTGATGTAACAGCACGTATTCATTATCTAGTTTACATATAGCTTACCATATATATACATATAGTTTACCGCCCTGGCAAGAAAATTAATGTCAAATAGATAAAGAATTGAATATTTATTGAATATCAGAAAAGATGTTAGATCTATTTGACGAAAAGTAAAGATATTGGTAATATTTTATGCATATTATCGTAAGTAGTAACATATCTTGCATAAATCTTCTTTGGTACTGTCATTTAAAGTCGTATGATACAAATATAATCTTTGCCTTTCAATTAGTTCGGCTGAAATAAATAACCCTCGATTAAACAAGTACATTTTAATTATTTAATTTAGTTATTTTATTATTTTCATTATTTCATTTGAGTACTTATCAAGTCTTTCGGGGGAGTCTGGACCCCCCTCCCCTTAAATACTTCCTTGCCAAGTTGGGTGGACTTACGCTTAAATCTTTCACATAAATGATACCAAAAAAAGGCGTCCGATTAAGACCAACAAGACTAGTTTTAGGGAGGAATTAATTGTCGGTAGACTTGAAAGAAAGGATTAATTTGTTTCATTTACTGATTGATCTTATTTATTTTACTTCGCCACATTTTGGTTGAAGATGAAGATTTACGGTGCTAAAATTGAAATAAAAATTGCGAGTGCGTCAGCACTTAAGATATTTGCACCCGTCACTTTATATGGAGCCAAGCCCCTTACCGTAGGTACACTTCTCAACTTCTTATTTGACCGCCCCGAAAGAATTCTAAGTCCGAAAATCGTAAACTTAGCAACATTGCACTTCAGCGCCAGCTGAGAGTAGCCAACTTTGAGTTCGTCATTCAACTAGACGAAAAACGCTGCGGTGAAAGGATTCCAATTTCGCACATTCCATGAACTTATAAACTATCAATCGCTAATATAATACACACTGAAACTGAAATAGTAAATTGAATAAGAATAAGAATGAGAATCGTGCGAAATTGTAACAATTCTGCGTGCTCGACTTGATATCACATAGGTTTGAAACACTGAACAGGGGTTTTCTCCACCTGGAGTAAATCGCCATCAAGTTTGAGTAGAAAGAGGCAAATTTCTGAGGAGTTTATGCGACATTTTATTTACAATGCCCTGCACAATATCGAACAGATCTAAAAGAAATCATTTATTTCACGACTTGTGGAGAAAACATGCTGGAACACAGGAAGATCGATTTTATCATAAACATCTACGTGTTTGTAAGGGAATGTTGTCATTAAGTTAACGTAGAGCAGTTGGTTAGACGCTGGTATCCATATTTTTCAACATACTGGAAAGGTCGCGGGTTCAAATCCCACCCTCTATTTTTTTTTTTTGTGTGTGTGTGCTAAACAGAGACAATTGATATTTCAACACTGTAAAATATCCGATGCACACTTCAAGGGATGTCTCTTCTGCACATTTTCTCCCTAAGAAGGTTAATGCTTATTCAGTTGCTTGCCAGGATTTAAGGTTAAAACTTTTTGTATTTTAGCTATTCGTCATAAGCTGAGTTAACACACATTATGACTAATTTACATATAATATATATGCATTCAGGATGCTGTAGGTAATGGTATTTAATCCTGGGTTCGAATCCTGGTCAGGCATGGGTGTTCTTTGTAAGTGTTCCTTCATCAATTTCATCATCCCATCACCCATTCTCATCTTCGCGATGAACCAAAAACGTCACAAAGGCGAAGTAAATTAAACCAAATCATCAATCAAGTAATGGAATTTAAGATAAGTATTGTGTACGCTCTTCACTCCACAACTAAAATATTAATTATTTCAAAATACTAACACACAAACACACACAATTATAATAGGAAATAATCCACTACATTGATGTATTGAATTTTTGTAACGAACGGGAGAGTTTAATGTATTCAATTCGCTAAGATTGGTTATGTGATGTCGTTTATTTAGTAATGACTGTTCTTGTTCCCCTCACTTCGATCTTCCAATGCATCTAAATCTAATAATAAATCCCCAATAAACGTAAGTAAATACCTTTTGCGACCGAGGCCGATGCGATAAAAATCTACTAATAACTATTTATATATTACGTGACATCTAATAAATGCAAAACTTGAGAATGATCATTAATTCGGCACTGCTTTATATCCAAAATACTTGTCTAATTTCAACAAAATAATACTGTTATTTCAACAGAAAGTATATCTAACGAACTTTCCACCAAATTCGCAATATTCAAAACAGCCACCCTCAGACTTGCTTATACGTTACTTGATTCTGCCATTCCACGTGGCACGTGATTCAGTAATATAATTGAAATAGTTTCCGAAAATTCTAAACGCTTCATCATTACTGCCACCTCCTGATATACACAGAGAGATCATCCAAGAACAGTATATATATATTTTACGTCCGATGCCATACTCCTTCCGAAAATAAAATTCGGCAGCATGAGGAATCGCAGTTACGACCACGCTTGCCAGTAACAAGCACGTTATCCGTCATCCCTTCAATCCCTGAAGATAAAAGAGCTCTCGAAACCTCCGAAGCCTATCCAGAAATAACCTCGTTGATATCCCGGTAAATCCTCTTCATCAAAGTTCGCATGAGTTTAGGCAAAATTTGAGCTAAAATACACTGCAAAATACCGGGCATTTGTGTAGAGAGGAACTTATCCACAATCTGTGGCAAAGAAATGTTTGGAGCACTGGCAGGTGGTTGTTGCCGCAACCATGTTAGGAAACTTTTTGTCTATTTCCTTGTAGAACAGTTGGTAAGACGTGTATTTTTTTTATCTAAAATGAAAGATCACAGGTTCAAATCCTAGCCGCTCAATTTCTTTTCTGTTGAAGTGAACACAGAAGTACGATATTTACTGAATACAAAAAATTTGAAATAATTAACCTTGAATATAACAGATTACTCTATGAAAAACAAATCGCATGATTACAACTCTAGAGTTTCAAGAGTATTCCTTACGCATACTTTCATTCGACGTCTTGTGTATATTTCTATAATAACATGAGGTTTTATATAAAGCAATGTGTCCCCAAAACTGTTTATTGTTCAATTTCCAACATGAACATTGAAACTTGAATGTTTCGGTGATGTTGCATTAAGACCCGAAGGAATCAATTTTATGAGTGGAATAGATTTATTATGTGAATAAATATGATGTTGCAATTATTGTTTTGGGGAGAAGATCGTTTAATTATTGTTTTTATTGTTTTTTTTGTGGACGAAAAAATTGTGACAAAAACTTTACTAAGTATTACATAAAAAAAACGTGAAAGCTGAGCCGGGTTTGAACCAATACCTCAAAGAGAAAAGATGAACGTAAGAAGATGTATGCTTGTCTGAAACGTTACAACTACGCTACAGATGTTCCGAACGTGTGTGCGTGTTTAGTAATACCAAATACTTTTACACATGGATGTAAAGAGCACTCGTTGTAGCACATTTGTCATAATTATTCTTTATTTATTTGTTAAATGAAAGTAATGTAATTGTAAATAATGGTTAAATTTATTTTATTATTCTTGACATCCTTTTCTGGTATGAATTCGTACGAAACTTTTCATGGCTGAATGTAATTGGAAGTCGTCTTTGAACCAACTGCAGCATCACGTGATTAACTATACCAATAGAAGACCTTATTTCCTTTGAACTACGCTCTAAACAGAGGCATGCAACATTTCTTTCTTCAACCTCGCGAAGAATGGAGCACTACAACAAATCCACAAGAGAAAGAGTGATCGGTTTGATCGAGGGAGCTGGATTGTCACCTGGTTTAGCTGGCGAGCAGTATGGCGTTCCAGCACGGACAGCAAGGAGGTGGTGGGCTCGATACGAAGAAACTGGTGAGGCATCATGGAAAAGACGCGAGAGCTGGGGCCGTGTTTCGACACCAGTGCAAGACGATCGGCTGATAGCGGAGTGTGAAGCCAATCCATTCCAGTCAGCCACTCAACTCAAGGCAAGGGCCGATTTTCCTGGTTGCCCACAGACAGTTCGGCGGAGGCTGGCTGCTTCTGGTTTACGGGCACGAAGGGCAGCAAAGAAGGAGGTCTTGACGGATGCACACAGAACTGATAGGCTAGCATTTGCTGAAGAAAATATTGATAGGATTTGGGATAGAGTAATCTTCTCAGACGAGAAAGTATTTTCTACTGCAAATGATGGTCCGGTTCTGGTCTACCGGCGTCAAGGACAACGATTTGATCCCCATTTTTTTGCTAACTCACGTCGGCGTGGACGCGTGAGCGTGCCTGTCTGGGGTTGGATATCTCTCGGTGGCGGAGGTGACCTACACCGCATAGAAGGACGTCTCAACGGGATACAGTATGTGCACATTTTGGAGCATGTTATGGTTCCTGGCGTGCGAGCTTTGTATCCCGAGGGAAATATTGACTTCCAGCAAGACTACTCCTCCATCCATGATTCAGCCATCGTTCAGCGTTGGTTTTCTGAACGAAACGACATACATCTAATTGACTGGCCACCCATGGGATGCGACATCAACCCAATTGAAAATATGTGGGCCGAGGTCGTTCGATGTTTGAAAGAAAGCTGGCCCGATCCACCACCTCGCAGAAGTGATGAACTATTTGACCACGTCAACAATGCCTGGAATGAAGTGTGCACTTCGCACAGGTATATTCGACATCTTGTGCAATCCGTTCCTCGACGCCTGAGACATGTCATAGATGCAGGTGGCTACTGGACAAGATATTAAATAAATGTCCAATTTTCCCAAACAGTCCTTTTCAGGACTAACAAATTAAAAAAAAAATACACTCGTGTAAGAAATAATTTGGAACCTTTCATATATTATTGTCTTACAGGCCTCAATATAAATAAAAATATCCAGATGAAGTGAGGCTCGAACCCTAATCAAAGACACAAGTGGAACTGGAAATGGGTGCCTTTACCGGATGTGCCACAAAGCTACAACAGAATGAACTCCACAGCTAATACAATATCTTAATTTTTGTTTTCTATTCATGCATACACCTATTCTATCTGGAAAACTGTTTTCTTTTAAAGATTTAGATCATCTATTTTTAACCCTAAAGATCGTAAAGCATAACCATTCATTAGTTATTTCCTTGCTTTGTTGGGGATTTTCCTGTACCGAAGGCACTGATTTGCAGCTAAAATCGAGCTTCCCTTACCTGCTGATCTTACCGAATTTAACACATGTTCGTTTATCGTTTGTGCAACAATGGCCTTCTTAAGTTATGTTACATTGCACCTCTGAGTGAGAGAGAGAGAGAGAGAGAGAGAGAGAGAGAGAGAGAGAGAGAGAGAGAGAGAGAGAGAGAGAGAGAGAGAGGAAGAAGTTGTGTAGCTTGTGGAAAGCAGGCTAGAATTATATTCAACACTTCATAGAAAAATATATTGAGAAACTGGAAACTATGGAACGATGTTTTCGCGAAAGGAAAACTTATGTAAGAGGAAAGTGAACATGCAGATAGAGTAATTTTAATCACAATGCCGAGCTGGACACAGTAACGACGTTACAAGAAAACAACCTCTAGTTACCTTCAGTACAGAAACGTCTTGTCAATTTCTTAACTTATTATTATTGACTCATAATGTGTGTTAACACAACTTATGACGCACAGCTGAATGAATTTGATTGAATTTCTGACGAGTATTGACGAGCATATAGGGCCTTGGCCTATCTCCCGACTGCCAGTCTCCTTCCCACAATTCTACCTAGAGGTGTGAGTTCTTCAACTGGTATGAGGTGACGTGGGGTCAGCACGTCGAGCCCTCAGCCGTTATAGAAGATTTTTATGACCGGGTTACGCTACTCACTCGTAACTTCCAAGCAAAGAACATTCTATTTGTATCAGTGGTGTATGCTGGTTCTAACGAGTGGGTAATCTCCGACCTTTTGATCCTCAAACTCCAAAAGTTTCCGTGCAATTTATGTCAAGCTCCATATTGGATTTAGGAATATTGTGTCGGAATATTTGTCTTATTGCTACGATCACAATCAATTAATTCTCGTTATTGCAGTTTACTATACGTGTAGAATTTCAAATAATAAAACAAGACAGTATTATAAAGCTATAAAAAACAGCCTGTGAAATATAAAATGAAAGACGTGCACTAGTGAAATAAAAACCCGCAATATTAATTTAAGTGCAAAATTCAACTTACTCCAGGACCCGATCACTTGTGCCGTACCACATCCAAAGCACGCTGTTTGTCCAGTTCACGTCAATACGTGTCATTGCGAAAGATTGCAGCTTAACAAAGGAAGTTATGTGACTTTTGGATTTTTCATGTTTGACACAAGTGTTGCAAAGATTACAGTATCAGCCACGCGTCCATACATTCTTTTCAGCCCCGAAAAGTAAGCACGGCCAACAAAAATGCAAAGCTTATTAACACTTATACTTCCTGTCAACCATGGTGTTTTGTCATAATTTGCTTGCGAATATGCCTCACATATTCCCGATTTTTGTCTTTGTGTGTAGAAATAAGTTCAAGCGATGACACTGGCCTACCTGTATTAACAATTTGCAACTTCTCCTGAAAAGATCTTGTTCCAAAAGGTTTCACCAGCAAATCTTGTATCACATCCATTACCCTTTAACACAGCACTATCACGACAAACACTAACACCTTAATAAATAATAAACACGAAGCCAACGACTACACGCATTCAGTTTCACGCGCCAAACTTCTGTTGTTGTGCTCCTGGCTCAGAAAGAAATTCCCTATGAATGATAAAAAAAAATCCCTTTCCGAGCTCGAAATGACAGGTTTTTAAAAGTTCGAATCATTGCAGGTCAGAGCCAGAATTTTATTTCGGGATGGGGATCATCCCTTATTAGCAGCCGCCACATAAAGTTGAAACAGTGGGGTTAGAAGTCCTGAAGATGAATCTCAGATTATTACAACGTATTATGCAAAGTGTTTAATCCTGCTAATGAAGTAAAATTAATTATCACTATACACTTTTTAAATTAGATATTTGTAGGATTTCGGGGAGGGGGGGTTTCAGCCCCCCCGAGTCCTCCACCTGGTTACGTGCCTGATGTGTTTTTTTCGTTTATGTTTAATTCGTTCATCTTCATCACTATTAATCTAAACAGGCGGAATATAGCAACTTAAATTAACTAATATATATAATTTATTTGGGACGGCGTAGGTTCGAATCCGGCTCTGGTCGGAATTTATTCGGCCTACGTATAGGGCCGGTGGCAACCCACCATCGTGAGGAAATTGGGAAGCTCCGAGTGAGTGAGCGTAACCCGGTCGAGAAGACCTACAGTAAACGGCTGGGGGTTCGTCGGGCTGATCACCCGTCCCCCTTTACTGGTCTAAGAACTCCACGCTCCAACAAGGTGACGGCGGAACAGTGTGGGAGGGAGACCAGCAGTCGGTAGGTAAGCCAAGGCCCTTCAAGGTGCTGTAGAGCTGTGGGTTATGTTATATCATTTATTTTTCATATCTTTCCCTTTAAACAAATATTCAGTTCCATGAAAGAAGTATTCTCGCTGCTTTTGAAGATTAGAGAGGAGAAACAATCACTATTTTTGTAAATACAAGGATTGGGGGGAGTCAGCAAATAGGTGCTTTAATTTCTTAAGCTTTGAATTTTAATTCAGTTTGCTTCATCTTCAATATTTAAGTTTTTCCCTTTTGATAAATTTATGTTCAAGTAACAGAAATCAGCAAGACAGAAGCAAATGTAAAGTGAAAATTAGCATAGCATTGGTTTGCCCATGTTATTCAGTTTTCCTGTTCTTCGCACTCTACCGGGTATGTTTTCCCTATTCAGCGGAGGGAATGGAGAGGCTCTGAAGGTTGAGAGTGCGACCGGTGGACTCTCACAAGAAGGAGCTTACCCTGGGCACGGAATCACCGCGCCTGAAAAGCAATGTTTCCTCCCCCTCTTTCCTTTCTCCTCGCCAAGGGTTGCAAGGGAAGCGGGAGGAATGACGTCAGGGTGAGATTCCCTGTAGACATTCCACCGGCTGGAGAAAGGTTCCCGGACATTCGGCGGCAAACGATTGGAAGTATTCGCGCGCTGGAAGCAAGGAAATGTATGCATCGAAATTGGTTTGGAAGAAAATTGGGAAGAAATGTGTATATATATACATTTTTTTTTTAAAAAAAAAGAAATACAGCCGGGTCATCTGCTATTACCTAGATGACCCAGAGTATACGCCGCTGATTTGTATATGTTTCTCTATTGTTGTTTTAAGTCTACTTGCTGCACAGACAGACTATTCGGTACTGGATCTATATTTTAAACTAGAATCCGAAGCAACGTGCCTCCACCGGGTGTTGAGCCCGGGACCCCTTGATTACAACATCCTGTTTAAGAACAGATATTAATGACATATAAGTTCTTAAATACGCGTATGTGTTAACATAACTTATGACAGCTGAATGAAAGGATAAGTTTTTCCTACATCCTGCCAATCACTGAAAGTTTAAGAACATTAGTAGAAATATTACTTGAGGCATGCACAGTGGCAACGATTAGACGGGGGGGGGGGGGGGGGCGGTAGAGGAACAGTTGCCCTTCCACTATGCTAAACCTTATCTCCCAAGGGAAACCCCCAGTTTTGACACCTTGCCCCATCAGTTTTGGAACTCAATCGCCGCCACTGAGTATGCATCGCATAAATATTTACAGTAATATCATATAATCTTATATTACGTTATTACAACACTTCGTATTCGGTAAATAAAAAAGAAAACATAATCAGGAAGGGGTGGGATTTGAACCTACGATGTTTCGATCTTGACGAAAACAGTAAAAAATGAAAAGTGTTGTCATCTAACCAACTACTCCAGGAGATTTCTAACGAAAACCTCAGTAAAGCACGTTGATCTCAGTTGAAGAAACCTTGTGCCGGAGTTTCGAACCATTTTTCGCCAATAACCAAGGAAAAGAGACACTTTGCAGAATCGTTTGGTGTTGTGCAAGGTATCTTTCATAAAAATTTCGTATAAAATCATCATGAATTTGCCTCCTTGCATTCAAATGTGACGGCAATTCTTCCCAAGTGGATGAGAACTTGTTCAGTGTTTCAAAATGCACATAAATTTACCTCTTTTCAAATTCAGAGCGAGGAATCTTGAAATATTTTCAACATTCGTATTTCTACTTACCATTTTTTTGTCTACTCATGTATTTCATTAGTGCTTTAGGGTATCTTTACTTTATGGAATGTGAAAGAATGAAAAAAAAATTCACGAGCGTTTTCATTCAGGAAGAAGAAATGTTGCAAAGTTGGCTACTCTTAGTTGGCTCTGAAGCGCTATGCTGCCAAATTTACGAATTCCGGACTTTGAAATTTTTCAGGGCGGTCAAATAAGAAGTTGCGAAGTGTACAATCAAGATGTGTTTCGAAGGACTAAAAATGAAGACTAAAATTGGTAAACGCTGTAAGTGCCACAATAATTCAAACACAGTTTTCCACGTTAAACTGTGAAATGTGCCATGCTTTATAATGTGGTAAACGTGAAGTGTGGCTGGTAGCCCTCTAAGTAGTTCAAAGAGCGTGTAAAGAGGCACTAGTGTGAACGTTCTTACGGGCTGATGTGTTGGACGATGCGATTTCCCAACACTTTCGCTTTTGGCACTTAAACCGTTTACCACTTTTAGTCCTCAAATCTACTTAAACAGGTTAAGAACTGAGGCTGTAAAGGGGAGCTCACCATAGCCGTGCGCACAGGAGGGGGGCAGTTGCCCCCCCTAATCGTGGATATCCTCAGATTTTTCAACGGAGGGATTAGCAAGGTATTTTTCCATGGGGTATATTACCCCGATAATAGTGTTGCCCCCTCAAAACACACCACTTATGTAAATTACTATGACTGAAATCAAATTATACGTGTGAAATCGTATATACTTTTAGCTTGACATTCGATTTCTAAGTGGAAGGTGTGGCCTCCCTTACAGACGTTTATGCACCTACATTATTACACTTTCACCTAGTGTAGAGAAATCTTATGGCTGTTATTAAACGATATTATACTCTTAAAAAGTATTTTCAAGCCGATTAAAGTTCAAAGCAACTACGGAGAAAGGGGGTGCAGTGGCGCAACCCAAGGGGGGCAATGAGCATTACCCCTTCCCAAACCTTGGATGGAAATCAATTCTAGGGGTACAAACATTGAGGTAACAGAAAGCAAGACTAGTAGAATCTAAGAGAAGCAGGACAAAATGATATTCAAGATGGAATTAGTTTTCACGTCATTCTTGCATTATTTCTTCCAGACGGCCAAGAGCACCTGCAGGGTGGCACAAAGGGGAATTGGCCCCCTCGATATCAAATTTTATACAAATAAAAATACATTTCGTAAAATTTTCTTGCTCGCAGTTTCTGTCTTTCACACAGTGTTGTCAAGTTCCGAGCTGTAGCTAAGGGGTGGCGGGATTTAGCCCTGGACGTTGAACGATCTAAATGAAGAAAATTGTAAAAGATAATGCCATGGCGCTCCATGAATTTTTGTGCCATATTAAATTAATATTGTTTTCAGTTTGCAAAAATTTGGATCCAAAAATTTTCTTGCCCGCGACTGTAATAGGATTGAAAATTTCCAGCGAGAGATGGTATAAGTACTAAGTACTTCAGACTCTTGCTGCTAAACAGTTTTGTATTAAATGCATGAACACAATTCTTTGGAGGAAAAGAAGCGCGGCACATTTCAGATGCAATTTATTTATTCGTTATGGTGCCTCTATGTTGCTGCATTGTATATACGAGGTGCATTCAAGTTCTAAGGTCTCCTATTTTTTTCTATTTTCATAAACCACTTACACAACATAGATGAAACTTCATTTACTTCTCAATAAAGTCTCCCTCTAGACGTACACACTTTTCGCAACGTCGACGCCATGATTTCATGGCCGCCGCGAACGCTTCTTTAGGGGTCTGCTTGCTCCACTGGAAAAATTGCCGATGCAATAGCAGCACGAGAGGAAAATGTGCGGCCCTGGAGAAAGTCCTTCAGCATTGGAAAAAGCCAAAGATCGCTAGGCGCAAAGTCTGGGGAGAATGGACGGAGCATGTTATTCATTTCAAATTTGTTTTCCATGAAGAGCGGTTGAACAATGGCCGCCCGATGAGGAGGTGCGTTCTCCTGATGAAAGAACACAGCTACAGCCATTTCCGGCCATTTCTTTTGCAATGCTGGAAACAACTTGGTCCTCAAATCAGTTTCATAGCTTGTACCCATCATTGTTGTGCCCTTAGGATAGCAATGCGTGAGTATAACGCCTTCGCTGTCCCAAAACATCCCTTTTCTCAGCAATGGAGTAACTGGCGGCTAATTCGTGGGCGAGGCTCATTTGGTTTGTTTTCATACGACGTTCGACATTCCTTAAACTATGGGACCCACGAACGCACATTGCTCAGGTCCGTGACACCACCACAGCATGTCTCAGTCAATTTAAGATGAATATCGATGGGTGTCACTCCACGCAGGTGAAGAAAATGGATAATAACACGCTGTTCTTTCGATGTAAAAGATGTCATTTCCAGTATCAAAAACATGTCCGTCGTTAGATAGCGCCACTAGCTTCCTATGGGCCGTATCGTTCTGTCATCTGGCCTCATCAACCTTCAAGAATTGGTCCTTCTTTTCAAACAACTCTCACGTTTATAACTGCTTCTAGTAATGAAGAAAAAATAGGAGACCTTAGAACTTGAATGCACTTCGTATATATATCCGTCAATGCAATGAAACTAAAACAGTGATAAGTGAGGTTGAAAATTGGGTGCCTTATCAAAAGGTCACCTCTTAGACCTTAATGGTGAGAAGATGTTTGATTGATTGATTTGTTATATATTAGTTTGCTTTTGTGCCACTTTTCGCTAATCGCAAAGATGGGAATAAAAAGAAATGAGAAAATAGATGAAAGGGCAATCGCAAAAACGCATGGCCAGGAGACAACACTGGCCATGGGTCCAGACGCCAAAGCGTCGCTAGTTTGTAAATTTCAGTCCAGGGTGTACTACGTGGAGAGAGGTTGACATTGGGTGTTTTTGGAAAAGGTCACACTTTATATCAGTGTATTGTTTGAGGATAGTTTGGTAGCAAGAGTGAAACTTGTCGTATCCTTGAATATTTAGTCGGAACAAGTGAAGTATGAGAAAAAAATAATTTAAAGGTAATTCAGTTACTAAGAGTGGCTAATATTTATTTATGTTCTTAACGCAGCCTGCTCAGTCAATGAGGTGTTCTCCAAGTGCGGCAGGATCTGTGAAGCCTCTTGTGACTCCGCCAGACCAAACAGTGACGAGTGCAAACCTGACTGTGCCTGCAGGAGAGGACTCGTGCGGAAACTTCCAGAGGACATCTGCATTCCCAAGAGAGAATGCGTTTCAGGTAAGGGAATGAAAATATTCATTGAAATCTCGATTCGACCATCAGCATGGTCGTACCTAGCAGTGATGCCATTAAAAGTCCAATTAGGCACACATAAAATGGGTGTTTCATGACAAGGACTAATTGTACCCACCGCATTATTATGTGACACGCCAGTTTCAGTTATATAATATGAGATTGATTCATTTGCTTTATTTTACTTCGCTTTTTTCTGCCACTTTCGGATAATCGCGAAGATGAGGGTGAATGATGACAAGATGAAACTGATGGAAGAACAATCACAAACACAAATGGACAGCAAACGGACCTCACAGCGGATTATAGTGACCAAAGCCAGACGCCAGAGTCTCGTTAGTCTGTTTTTGATGGTTTCATCTCGTCTAACGACCAAATATTTGGGGGATCGTTGATAGGCTATGACAGCCTTTAGCCACTCGCTTGCTAACGTTGTAAGAAAAAGGGGGTCGCTCTGAAGAGCTACGTCTACACTCAAACTGCGAGAGGACTATTCCCATGAAATAAGAACACACTGACATCTATTTAAAAACACTACCTTTGACTGAACAGGCAGGGTGAGGAAAGACATAAGGAATGTTCGTTTACCTGTAGTTCTGCTGCAATCTCTTCTCCGCTGGTCCTCGTTGCGATGTAGCCCAACTCTGTAATAAAACGGGCGAGGGAGCAACTCCGGGCTCCAAACTCTGTACTTTCGTAGACCGATATTCTAAACGATAAACTTTAACTTCCCGATCGTTCGTTCGCTCATTTTCCTAAACTTATGATGCATGTGGAGATCTCTCGCGATAACTGGATTCAACGTAAACTGAAAGCAACTAGAAACTAAGTTCTTTTGAAACTACTTCATCTGACGGAAAACAGAAGAGAACTAATGGCCGTGTGCACGAACGAAGATCAAATTTTAAACTCGGATCGGGAAAGGATGACTGGAAAATTCCATTGCACGAAGACGGTTCAACACTCGATCGCGATCTAGGAACATCAAAACGAGTTTATCTTCTGAACGGCCATTCGCCACCGTTTTGGTGGCCGATCATGGTTCACGATACTGACGCTTCGACTGCAGGCAGTTGTTTTTGAATATAAAAAGAGCGGAAAGTGATATCGAGGGCGTGCAAACGCTAGAGATGCTGATAATTCGAGAGTTGTGTAAAGTAAACTAAAAACTGCCAAAATAATAATAATAATTTGTGGTTCTGTGGTGAAAAGTCGAAATGTTTCTAAATACTGTACTTTCTATCCCAGAACACAAAACATGTGCAAGTCCAAGGTAAATTAGAACCAGGCGCGGCTCGTGCATTATTTACCCGGGGGTTCACTGAAGTCATGTGACATATATTCAGATTCCGCAAAATAGACTTCCTTCGCCTAACAAAAGGATGAGGGGAGGGAGGGCTTAAAAGAATTGTCCAGAATTTTTTTTTTATCTGGGAGTATAAGGTTTTGTATTAGGGGTGTGCGAATAAATTTAGGGCTGAAACTACAATAAATTGTGCCTTTATGAAAAAAGTTGAGTTTTGTTGGAATATCATGGACGTCCTCAAGTAGGGGCAAGTAATATATTTTTTCCCCAGGAGGAGCAAAAAACACTCCTTCAGTCTGAAGTTACTGCAACGCTTTTATAATGATTACCAAAAATTACTGTGACTGAAATTAAATTATATGCCTGTAATATATAATTTTTGGTTTACATTCAATTTCCATGGGGGCGGCCCCCTTTTCCCCTTCCGGACGTCCATGCCGACTAATCAGAACTGGTCCTACATTTATTAAAGGGAAATGGCAACTAATGGCATGTGCATACTAGAAATCGAACCTGAGACCCTTTCATTGATACGCGACAGGTTTGTTCAAATTTGGGGCTGGTCGACCAGCACACGCTTTTTTTCAGTGGACAAGGAAGTTTGTTTACGTTAATTATGTGCATTTCTATCGGTCATTTCTTACTTGCGCGGACAGCAACGCCTACACTGCATCAAATGACATAACCTAGTTAAAGTCCATCCCTCGCTTCACTCGCAGCATCACTTAATACTTTCCAACAAGTATCCAAGCACTTCAAAAACTAACGAACTTGAGACTTTGACACCGAGCGACAGCGAGTCTCGTCTTCGCGCCATTCTTTCTCTTTCGCGAACCCGAAGTGTTTCCACCTTTAAGGAAAAACCTCTGAATGCATGCACGAGCTGTTTTGGTAGTGTATATCCTTTATTTTAATTCATTGCATCTAATTCCAGCTTTTATTTGTTTCCACTCATCCATCTCTGCCACAATCTTGCATTTATTCCAAGAAGTTCGGTACAAAAATGATACAAAGAGAAGATTGAATATGTAATGTGTGCGCTTCAAACTTGAACCGCACACAGCAACACTGGAAGGGAGGAAGCAGCGAGAACGGAGCCTTGTCCCGCGGCTTCTGCGAGAGAACGAACTGCGCATGACCGTTGGGTTGAACATAGGTTCTGCAAATCTCACCTTCCATGTATTTTGTCCTATACCCTCCTCGAGCTTCTGCTCCCGCACGAAGCTTTCACAATGGCAAGAGCTGTCCTGTGGGGGTTCAACTGATGGCCGTGTGCACGAACGAAGATCAAATTTTAAACTCGGATCGGGAAAGGATCACTGGAAAATTCCATTGCACGAAGACGGTTCAACACTTGATCGCGATCTAGGAACATCAAAACGAGTTTATCTTCTGAACGGCCATTCACCACCGTTTTGGTGGCCGATCATGGTTCACGATACTGACGCTTCGACTGCAGGCAGTTGTTTTTGAATATAAAAAGAGCGGAAAGTGATATCGATGGCGTGCAAACGCTAGAGTTGTTGGGTGTACAATGCTGATAATTCGAGAGTTGTGTAAAGTAAACTAAAAACTGCCAAAATAATAATAATAATTTGTGGTTCTGTGGTGCAAAGTCGAAATGTTCTTTCTATCCCAGAACACAAAACATGTGCAAGTCCAAGGTAAATTAGAACAGAGCAATGTTACGATATTGCTACATGTTGTTGCTACACATGACAATATAAATATATAAGAATTAAGAAATGAAAAATTCAAATACTTACCACAATACAGTAATAATAATAATAATATATCTTTATTGAGCGGGCGAGTTTCAGCGTACGCTGAAACTCGCCCGCTCAATAAAGATATTTTATTATTATTATTACTGTATTGTGGTAAGTATTTGAATTTTTCATTTCTTAATTCTTATATATTTATATTGTCATGTCGTGTAGCAACACCATGTAGCAATATCGTAACATTGCTCTGTTCTAATCAGTGATGTGCGTCTACGCGTAAACAACGATAGTCTACATTCTACACGTAGACTATTTTATACACGTAGATTAGGTAATCTATGTAAACAACATGGCGAAAGGTGATAACTTAACAAAGGGCGCCGTGAAATTAAAATAAAATTATACTGCACATCAGTTGCTAATGTGTGAAGAGAACTTTTCGTACTCTTTCTTCCAAATTCGAACAATTCCTCACCTAGGAAGAAACCTAATATCAGTGGCGTGCCGTGACATTTAAACTAGGGTACGCAACATGAGCCAACCGAAATACATTATGGGGGCCAGAAACCCCCCCCCTCCCTGGCCATCATGTTATTCAGAAAATAACTTCTTTCTACAATTTTATAATGGGAAATTTCTCATCCTTGCATCAATATCCAAATGTAACGACGTAAAATATATGTATGATATTTTATATTCGCAAATATATTCTGATAGTAGCTACGTAGAGTCCAACAATTCAACTTCGATTATTTCCTTCATGCAGTGCGATGAACATTGAACGGGAAGGAAATGGCATAATCATTTTCCTTTCCAATCTCATGTAATAAATTTGATAAATTTCAGTATCCTCTACTATTTCAGAACACCTTTTGCAGAGGAAACCAACGAATAAGGCCAACAATAAAGTTTCACTGTTTTTATACTCAGTCAATCACTCTGTAGAGATATTTTTTCTTCTTCTCAAAAATCAAAATGCCTAATATACTGCTTACCATCCTTCACAACTCCTGCCTGAAACAATTCTTCCAACTCAGGAACAGACCTTCCATTTCGGATTGTTTATACTTGTTTCGTAAATTCCGAAAATCCCTTCTCCAGAATGTCATCAATAACTCCCGGTCCCCCTATTTTATCACTTCACAGCACCGACAAACAATAGAGATCCTGTAATGTAAATAATATGAACGAAAAACTCGCTGCAAATTTCACACGACAGAAGAAAGCAAAAGTCAACCTCCCACGGTACAGTGTGTCCGGTCCGCTATGCCCGAAAACCACGCATTCTTGTGGACGAATGAATCGGAGTTGCCAATCGACAAAGTATTTTGTAGAAGGGAGATAATTAAGGACAAGTAGAAAATACGTCAGCATACATCCCAGAACACTTCAAAAGCTAAACTACCGTACATCACTTTGCAATGTCTGGCGGGAGGGAGGGGGCTCATTCGAATCCCATTGTAAGCATTGTGTTTTATGATGTTTTTCTTTTATCATTCATTCATATCGTCGGGTCAACAATCAACACCCATGCTATGGAACTCAAAGGAAATGTTTATCCCGAAAGGAGATGAACAGATACTCTCATACTCTGATAATTGTGCGAAACTTGCGAATTGTTCACATATTTTCCCGTCGACACAGTGACAGTCCATTCTGGTCCTCACCTCCCTATACGAAAAAAAAACTTGCTAGTGTAACTTTAACCTCACATAAATATTTTATATGTGATAGTTTACGCGTATATTAAATATGATCTTCCACCACTACATATTCTTGCCCTCCTCTCTGATTCCTGTATCACTTTTTATAATGTATTTTTATTGCAACCCAACAGTGATCTATCTATCTACGCGTGGCTGCTAAATGCTAGTAAGCTAAGCATTCCAGAAAAAAAATATATGTTGACTACTGTCAACACTGCATACGCTGTCAAAATCTTGGGTACCCTCGATGCTTAGAACCGGGAAAGAAGTGAGAGAGGGGGTAAGCGCGGGCAGACCCAAACACGTGGTCGGGGCTGATATGAGTCAATGGGGTTACCTTCCGAATTTCTAGGGTACCAAGCAGAAGAAACAGCGTCTTTCTGCGGAAATCGGCAGGAACGCGTGCCGAAGTCACAATCGGGATCATTCGGGACTGCCTTCAGGAAGGCAGCAGCGTGTTCGTGTGGAAATCGGAATTTCTTGCAGTGGAACTGCTTTCGGAGCGATAATTGTTGAATTTTCATGTTCGGGGAAGACGAAAAAATGTTTATTTTTCTTACTGTGTTGTGGGTACGCAGTGCGTACCTTGCGTATCCCGAATGCACGCCGCTGCCTAATATAGGAAATATTCTAGTGTTTTATGGGAAAAGGACCGCTCTTGCTTCACGACTGCCATCTGTTGTTGTTTTTTGCATACTATTTATCTTCTTCCATAGTTGATAATAGAAGAGAAGAGAAATTTTGTTGTAAATAGGATTCTTTTCGTTTCGTTAGGAACCAATATAGTTGAAAATGTCACTTTCCTTTCATGAAAGCCTTGAAAATTAATTTTAATGCACTTTATATTGTCTACGTAGTCTATGTAAACTACAACCTAATGTAATCTACGCGTAGATTACGTGTAGACAACGCATGTAGACGTAAACTTATAGTCTACGGCACATCACTGGTTCTAATTTACCTTGCACTTGCACATGTTTTGTGTTCTGGGATAGAAAGTACAGTATTTAGAAACATTTCGACTTTGCACCACAGAACCACAAATTATTATTATTATTTTGGCAGTTTTTAGTTTACTTTACACAACTCTCGAATTATCAGCATTGTACATCCAACATCTCTAGCGTTTGCACGCCCTCGATATCACTTTCCGCTCTTTTTATATTAAAAAACAACTGCCTGCGGTTGAAGCGTCAGTATCGTGAACCAGGGCCGTGTCCGGATTGGCAAGCGCTCCGTCCAGTTCTCTCCCGTTGCTCTCGCGTCCCGTCGAAGTCACGTCCAAGTCGTCCGAATCTGCATGTCCCCTTGTAGTACGGTTGTCACTTTTCCCGCCAGGTGTCAGCTCGAATTTCACCCACCGCGCTCTGGGGCGCAGGCGCATCGCACGGAAGCAGAAGACAGACGCCAAACAAACATGACAATGATTTCCACCTATTTACTAATCATATTAAAAATGTAACACGTTATATCATCATTTACAATTTTTCTGCATTCAGTATTATCGATAAAATGTTAATGTATAACTGAGTTTTACATCCTCCAATCGGTAAATGTTGTCTGTACAAAGTGAAAGTTAGAATATGGCTGCCAAGCCCAGCGTAACAGCGAGTTCAAGCGTGCATCTGTCGCTCCTCTCTGCTCTCCCCTCCGACTCCACGTCTGTCGCGAATTCGGACAAGGGAGGTTGGCTGAGTCCCCGGATGGAACGGTGCTCTAGGTGACATCTGCTGCCGATTCGGACGCGGCCCAGGATCGGCCACCAAACGAATGGCCGTTCAGAAGATAAACTCGTTTTGATGTTCCTAGATCGCGATCAAGTGTTGAACCGTCTTCGTGCAATGGAATTTTCCAGTGATCCTTTTCCGATCCGAGTTTAAAATTTGATCTTCGTTCGTGCACACGGCCATAACACGGTTAACTCGATCGCATCCTTTGGCAACGGCGAATCTGAGGAAAAACACTGATTTCCTGATTTTCAAACTGTGTCGGCCTAATGCAATGTCAGCGGTTGTTTTCCAACTTCCCTGAAGGTCGCTGTCGTAATTAGCTTTTAAGAAGCTCTTTTTCAATACTTTAGCGGGACCCTTTTTATAACATGATTAGCTTATTTATTTATGATGCCCGGGTCCTAGGTTCGACTCACGCCTATGGCGCGATACGATCTATAGGTTATTTGAGGTTGCATTTGTCATTTTTGGCTAATCGCGGCGATCGGGATGAAATGTACGAAGAGACAATCAGAAACATGGACGTCACAAAAAAAGCCCAACAGACGATAATACTGGCTGAGTTCAGGTGCCAGGGCCTCGCTTGCCTGTAACATTGGGACCAGTGACCACACGCCATAGTGATGAAATTGGGGATCTACGAATGAGTAGCGTAACCCCGTCATGGAAACCTACAACAACGCCTGCGGGTTCGTAGTGCTGACCACGTCACCCCGTAACAGGTTGGATGATCCCCCACCTCGGGTAACTGAGTGGGAAGGTCGGTAGGTAGGCCCAGGCCCTCAATGGGCTGTTGCGCCACTGGTTATATTATGTATGTATGTATGTATGTATGTGTGTGTATGTATATATAATGTGTATATATTTTATACCACGACCAATATCTTCGCTTAGAAGCTATGGCTGAAATGGAGCATCAACACTCAAACTAGTTGCGTCTGATAATAATAAAAGGCCAAGACTCTTTAGTTAAAGGTAGTATCTGCTGGAGCCTCAAAAGAGATGCGCGTGGCAGCAAACTCGGTCTTTGTTTTTATCGTGATTTCATCATGTTATGTATGCAATTACGTCTGTAACACATACTGTGAAGTTGTAGCGATTACTTTCACAGAAATATTTTAAGATTAGGTCCCTTAGCATTATTCTAATAATAAACCTAAATGCTCTCGTAGTTAGGTTAGGTTCCGTTAGCATTAAAATAATATCGCTAAATGCTATCTAACGAAAAAGGTTCTAAATTACCTGTACATTCATTCCCATTAATCATAAACTTGCATTTTTCTCGTCTTCATGTGTTCTTAAGATTTGGAACATCCTTTTAGCAGACGAATTACGTGGCAGGAGCAAATTTGACGCTTATTCTTACTGCTGGAACGTGCGTGGCAGCAGACTCGGCCTTAGTTAAATATGAACTAAAAACAGAATAATTCGCGAACTCAACACGCACAAGAACAGCACAAATATTCGTTTAGAGAATTACCCTGACAGTAAATGTAGGTCTTCTACCAGCAAATGCGATCAGATTTCACCTTTTCGAAATACACAAACACTGTCACTAACGAGGTTAGTTCCACGAAGGTTTTCCAGTTTTAGAGTACCCGGAAACTCTTAAAGAACTAATACCATCATGTTACCTTGAAGAATATATTTTATAACCCATCGCCATGAATCATCAAGATGTATTTTATCACCTTTTTCTCTTAATTTCAGAATAAGGGAAAACCTATTTATGCTGCACCTATCCAGAAGGCTGGTTGAATTGTTACCTGACTCGGAATTATGGCTAAATGTTCTGGGGGGAAAAAAAAAAACAGATGAAAACTGGGCCCTTGCTTGAACTGAAGAAATATCTAGTGCTTAGAGGAAAAGGTCTATATATGGGCCCCTTTTTATGTTGGTCATATTCGGAGAAAAAATTAATATATCAAGCACCTGTCTTTATAATGCATATCTATGAAATATATACTTAAATGTAATAGCATGCTAAAGTATAGAAGGTCTCCATTTTTTTTTAAAAAAAAGCAATTTCCAAAAACTGGTAAAATGATGCATTTCAAAATTGTGGTCTAAATATGGGCTACTAGTGGCAATATCACAA
The DNA here is from genome assembly GCF_977018435.1 of Lepisma saccharinum. Lineage (NCBI taxonomy): Eukaryota > Metazoa > Arthropoda > Insecta > Zygentoma > Lepismatidae > Lepisma > Lepisma saccharinum. The sequence continues at coordinate 63,323,102 of NC_139241.1, read as the reverse complement.
AAAGCAATTAAAATAAAAGAAAACAGTCATTTATCGCTAAAACATTATAAACTTCATATTTATGAATAATCTGTTGTTTTGAATATCACACGGAATGGAAAAATCGAAATTAAGAAAAACATCCAGATATTTGTTGAAAATGTGATCTCAACATTAGACCTCATGTCATAGCCCATATTTAGACCATCACTCTATTTTTCTTCAATTTATTTTCGATCTCTGTGGTACATCTTTAAAAAGTTTTCGGAGGTTGCAATTCTATAACAGCGTCCAAGGTCGAAACTAACCACCACTTTCTCTTGCAAATTGGCACCGCAATCTTTGTGCTCGACAGATAACCAGTTCCAATAGTCTCTGCCAGGCTGCAACACGCAGCAGCGCTGATAACTTCAAAGCCCATATTTAAACCTTCGCCCATATTTAGACCTTCTCCTCTACTGTGTAGTGCTCGTCTTGGGTGTTAAGACTATTTTTTATAACCCAACAATTTACAGACCTGTGATAGTGTGTTGTTTGTACATAAAGAAATACACCAACAAAATTGAAGATGAAATACAAATCGGCCATAGGCTAATAAGTTAATAGCCTAAATGTTTATCTAAATCATTGTATTGCCAAACGCGCAATGTAACCATTTCCCCATTCATTAATAAAAGGATTGAAATGTCATTGAAAAAACTGAATATTTAAGGTGACAAACAGCTACAGACATCCTTTGTTAAACTCCTCACCTCACTGCTAATAACTCTAACATGAATTGTGTAATTATGGTGTAATCAAAGTATTTCTTGAAAATCGAAATGGCAATTTGGGTGTTGATAATGACAGACTTGATGTTGTTATCCTATATTTATGTCTTTTACACCATGGTGTAATTTTTGTAATAAAATTGGAAATACGTCTTTTCTGTGTGTTTTATTAATATTTCAACAAAATTTGTTCATCTAGAAAAAGTTTTGTTGAATATTTTATACTGGACTGATAGGTTATTTGTGCCTGTCACACAATACAGGGATAATCCCCTTTACTTAAACAATGATAATGAAGCAGATGAAGAGAAAATCACTAACACATGGACGACACAAGCACAACAAGCCACACAGAGTTATACCGGTCTAGGCGCCAGAGCCAGGTTGGCCTGCAACATTGCAATTACATGGCGTTGACTTTTTGGTACTTTTTCATAAGGTGACCACTTGCACACCTTACACCCCAAACGCCAGAGGCTCACTAGTCTACCAAATGCAATCCAAGGTGCACTGCATGGAAGCAGTGGCAGCTCGTGGTTCAGAATGTTGGTGGTTGAAGCAAATATATATATATAATATATTTATATAACTTTAATTTGTATATATTTATAATGTAATATGTATTTATAATTTTATATGTGATTGACACGTGGCACTTTCGAGGAGTAAAAAGTAAAAAAAAAAAAAAAAAAGGTAAAGTGCTCCCCTGTGCATAGCACCATGCCACGAAGGCATATAGGGGGTGTGGGGGTAACGCCCCACACTTTCTTGATCCGGTCATGAGTGGGGGTGTGATCAGCATCACGCCCCTGACCACCTTTACCCCCCAGGTACCCATATTATTCGACGCTGGGTGGGTGCCAGGGCAGCTTCCATCGTTAGAAACGTTCCCAGATTTGAACCGGCCAGGGATCGAACCCGGGACCTTTAGCATGGTAGTCAGACGCGTTACCGACTGAGCAACCACGGCCACTTTCGAAGAGTACAATTAATAATCATCATACAAAATTTTAACAGATTAAATGTTTCCAGAGGCTAATTATGCATAAAAATATCGAAAATGACATACATTTAAATTGGTTACAAAACTGGGGAAAATGTGAAATTTTGTCAAAAAGTTGAAAATGTGAAGTTTTCCATAAAAACCAAAGTTAGGATCAAAATGTCAAAATGTGAGAATATATAAGCTTTATTGCATCAGAACTGTATAATAATCTGTTCATGCAGAAACAATTCCCTGATACAAGGCTACAAAGTGATAGACCGCTTACTACGGCAGATTTCACATGAGGTCCGAAGTAATTTTGCGGCGGGTGTATCTATTTCCTTTTGGTACCTACTCAAGAATAAATATGTTCTTGTAGGAAAAGTTGCAGATGTCGTGACATCAAAGATGCAACTTTCCTGAATCGAGAGCTAAAATTTGTACATGGTTCTCAAATTGTAATATTTACATTTTTCAGTATTCAGGAAATACTAATGTTCAATTAGTACCTCTATAACTGTGATACACTATCAGTACAATAACAGTTATTACTAATTAGTAAAAATTACTATAAAAAATCTTTAATTGAATTGAAAAAATCTGCAACTTACTCAGAAGTGTCCAATCACGAACGCAAAATATACTCACTTCACCAACCAATTCTTTCATTCATTTAAACTATTACTGACCATTGTCCATCCCCGAATTTGCATGCATTTCCAGGACACCACACCCTGGAAATTCATTCATTTATAACTAGAGGGCATAACTAGCTGGTGCATCAGTGCCACGGTTTGAAACTATAAATATTTAGGTGCAAAAATTACATTAAAGTTACTAAATATGAGTCAACTGACATCAAGAAGATAGTATATATCAAATCACCAACCCTGACACCTTCTGTAAACAAAACCACCTGCATGCAGAAAGCATTGCAAACTCATAGAAGTAAAATAATCCACACGAAAATCCAGCGATGTTACAGGATTCATTACGTAAGGTAAAACAATGGCAAATTTGTAGTATGGGATACGCTGCCGCAAATGACGTCTCACTTTAAACCCAATGCTCTTTCTTTTTTTACTTATTGCTTCACCTTTATGGTTAACTCTTTGAACCAGTAATCATTGCCCATAAATTTGGCTTCTTTCTTTGAATATATTTTACTTGCATTTTTTAGACAAAATGATATAACATGGTAATGTATATTTCTAAGTATGATATAGATAGGAGTGTATTTGAAATTTGTTTGTACATTTTATGTAAATTGTATCTTATGTAAATAAAATATATAATGGGCATAAACAGCCATATGCATTGCTGTAAGTCCAATAAATATATTGATGATGATCAAAACAAGACAAAAAGTTCGTAAATTTATTGCAGTTGGAAACTTTGACAAGCATCCTAATAACGATTTTTGTTCCGCCAAATATAGTGCACTTCGTAAAATAACTTGGTGACATGGCAAGGCAAGATAAGTGTGAACATTTTGTAGTAATATGCATTGTAACTTTCAATGAGCTTAGAGATTTGTGTACATAATGATATTTTATAACATTGGTTATTTTCTAAAAATAATCATGTGAACAGCAAGGAAGTAGTGCAACTTAGTAATATTGCCTGACTTAGCCTTAGAAAAATAACATGCCGAGTTCTATGCGTGAGAGAAAGTATCCGTGTTCTCCGAGCTTGTTTTCAAAACACCAGCAAGGAGAGCCTTTGAAAAGGGGTGAGAAACAGATTCTACTCAATATTTATGTAACGTTCTGTCAGTAGTATCCTGAGAAACCAGTAAATGAAGTGGTTAAGTTGGTATCCCAGTGCAGTGGTGTGTCAGTGTCTGCAGTTTTAAGGGTTATGAAAGAGAGAATGACCGGGAGAGTAACAATGTATGCGGCTGCATATTCGTCTGATGTTTTGAGAACGGGTTCTCACATTCAGAGGCTCTTATATAAAATGAATAGGTGCGGCGAACTATGAGTGTAACAGCAGATGATTGCGGTCATGGATCAGCTGACGCGGAGTGATGCATCGAATCGGTGAGACCGTTTGTTTACAGAAGGTCTCAGGGATGGTGATTTAGACCTTAGTTAAGCAAAGTACTCAACAAAACTCAGTGGGACGAAGTCTCTACTGGGTGTTGGTTCACCCCCCCCCCCTCGAATTTTCCCCTGACAATGCCAGCAAGAAATAAACAAAACGTTGGTATTTTAACTTGATTGATTAAACTTGTGAATGGTGACACTGCTCACAATTTCTAGAAATAATAATTTGGTTAAAACTACTGTTCAAAACTGGACCTTGACACACTGGCACGATTTGGCTCTCAATGCCATTTTTCAAAATTTCCTATTATTTCAAAAACCCACTATGATATTCCAAAATCTGAAGGAAAAAAAAGTGTGCTTAGAAATTCCTTCTAGTGTATTTATGCGAACCTTTGTGTGGTTTCCTTTATTCTGATGAAATAGATAAAAGAACAAACACAAACCTGCACATACAAGACTCAATACAAGCTTCACAGTGGATTATACTGGCTGTGGGTGCTGTTGCTAAAAGCTCATTAGTAAGCAAGAATGCATTCCACAGTGAACTATGTGGATGGGATGTTGACCCTGCTCTCTGCTTTGTCGGCACCTAACCTCAAACTGCAGGAGACGAAGCAAACAAACACACAGAAATAATCCATTTACCCCATGATTAACTTTACAGACTGCTTGAATGAATAAAACACACATATGGATAACAATGAGTATGGGAATACATACATGAAACACTTTTTTTCCTTGTTGGTTTTTATTTTACATAAACAAATGTTGCTTCCATTTCAGCCCACACTCATCTTAACCTTCTTGCTTCTCTCTCAGATTCCAGCAGGGTGAGGATGTCTCCTTCTCTCACGGGACCCTTCACGTTGCGAATGATCTGCCTGTTCTGCTCCCCGATGAACTCAACCTTCACCTATGAATATACATGGGGGGGAGAAATCACTTAACTGGCCATTTATTAATCAATGACACACTGGACCATATTAGTGGTGACATCAGCAGACAACCGAGCAAGATTGAGTTTAAACAAACTTGTCACGTGGTATTTCCACATGCAATAGCATCGGATTTTCCATTGTAAGGAGTAACTTTCAAAATTGTGACAGCAGTTATAAAATAAAATTGTGATGTGTGTCATACATGAATGTAAAGCTGAAATTTCGGAGAATGCAGAGATATATTACACATACCTTGCAGAGGACGAGGTAAAGAATAACTGGAGTAAGGAAATAATGCATTTTTAAAGAAAAATCTTTTTCCAGTTCGAAACTCTACTGCCCAGCAACTTCATGTGACTACACTGACGTTGCATATTGGCTATGGTTCAAGACAGGATGTGGCTAGGTACAATCACTTTATCTGACTTCTTAGTCATTATTTCTTGTAAGGTGTTTGTAATATGTAGACATGTCCAAAATCTCATCTATAGACTGATGTACAGTCACAGACAATTCTGGGTTGTAATGACACCATTAAGTCAATGAGGTTGTTACAAGCCAGAAGTGTCGGTACAATACACATCACACTTTTGTTTCATGACTGCTGTCAATTTTAAAAGCTGCTCCTCGGGATATGGCAAATCCAATGCTATTGCATAGGGAAACGCCATGTGATGGGATTGTTTGGACTGTATGTGATATCTCACTAATATGGTTCATTGTCTATGGTTAGCAGTTAGGTGATTTCTGTAAGCACTTACACAAAATGCCTAAAGTATCACCAGTAAATGATCTACCTTGTAGTCTTACATCACTGAAAATTACACCCTTGTACACTACAAACCCCATGGGATTAAGAACGAAGGCATCAATAGATTGATTTCTGACATGTAGGGGTCTCAAAAATTCACATGTGCAAATCTCACAATTAAAAATTATACTTGTATTTTAGACTATGTCTAATGTCACAGCATTTTTTCACTGACTGTCCTGTTGACATTCTTGCTACAGCTCTCTTGAGAAAGATGTATCAAGTGTTTGATCTCATAGTTGGAAAGGTGTATTTGTGAGTTTACTGTTATACCTTGGACTTCCAGCTCCACTGATTCTTCACCACAGCTGCCCCTTCCTGCAGACTATATCTGAAGCAAACAACCCCACTACATTCAGTTAACCTTTAGAGAATAGGTGCACCCAAATTACACACTTTCAAATGGCTGCTTCCGAATGAAATTACCATCATGGGACAACACACAAGAAGCCATTTCTTGAAAACTACAGATGATTCAGTTCTATATTTTTTGTTTATTTATATGCACATGAAGGAATGACATAACAATGTATTTAATGTTACTATTTTTAACAAATCAACTTTGAAAATGTGATTTCCCCCACAAAATCATGAGATGTAACATGAATGGGGTATTACTCTTCATACCATTTCTTGATGATATGTCTTGCTTTTACATAATGACAAAAATAAATAAAACTTGTTCACAATGTGTGACAATTAAGGGTCCAGTAGGAGGCCTCCAATTTTCACAATTACCAGAAAATTACAGAGACAAAATTAGTTGCAAATTTGACAGGGTTTTTTTTTATTGGGGGACGGGGATTGATTACATGTCTTTGAAGACTGGTCTTTTGTCTTGCTTCCCTGGACATTTGATCATCTAAGCCCAAAACTAGAAGCAATTTTCTGGATTTACTTTTCCACATGATGGCAAAACTGCTTTTCTTACACATTGTCATTATTTTATCCCTTAAGACAGTGGTTTCCAAAGTTTATGGGGCAGCACCCTGTTGCACCATGGCTGGATTACAAGGGCATCACGAAATGTTCCAATATTTTCACGGAAATGACGGTGATTGTTATGAATATGACTGTTCCAAATATGTGCTCATTTAGTACTTTTTACACATAAAATATTTCTGAATTTGAAATATGTGTTTATTTTTTAACTTAACGCAAGTAACCTAACCATACTAAGTGTTGCAAGTGTTGGATAGACCTATATTCTGACTTGGCACCACGGAAAAATCATAAAACACTAAGGGCACACTGAAACGAAAAAAAATTGGAAACTCCTGCCTTAGCCCTGGTGTCACAAGCAGCTTTTTCTCATAGTTTGTTACTTTAACTTACTGTAACTTGGATAATGATGATCGGAGAAACATGTTTTGAGTTCTGCATGAGTCTAGAGATAAGTGCATAAATTATTCCACATCAATGGCAAACATACAAGGCATTATACAGGTACCTTTTGGAAATTCACATCCTGGCATAGCTTGGGTGGGGGTCCGATGAATTTCAAATTTCGTGTAAAAAAAACTTACTTTCCCTTTTCTCTCCTTCTTCTAACAGATTTTGGAAAATTTATTTCTTTCCATCAGGATTATAGCCCAAAGTATACTGAACAAAACAAGGTATCATTTGTACACGTTCTTAGTCCCGGAAATATAAAATTTCATTTAGAAGCATTCAGAATTTCAAATTTCCTGCTGAAAACACGCTCGGCGTTAGTGCAAATACCTGGAAAATCAGCTTTGGTGTCTAAGGGCTAAGAATTACCTAGGGGGGACATGATGTTGTGACCAAGTTCGACCTTTGAATCATAAATTTGGCAGTGACTGACTTCGAGGGATAGATGTCAAAGATCTTCGGTGGAAAGAAGATATCAAGGAGCTTCTGCGAAAAGTGTTCCCCCACAGTGTCAGGAGCTCTCAAGATGTGTAGTTTCGTATCGAAGTGTTCATCAGAGTAGAAGTAAAAGCGCAGCGCTGAGTACTTCGCAAACCTAGTTGGTTCTCATATGTAAAGGTCGACCATATTCCTTTTTGAGGTTAAAGAGTTTATTTTCTGTTTAATAACCTATGTTATTTTTAGTTTCTTGCCTAAGATTAATCTAATTTCTGTATTAGTTTTAACTAAGTAAAACAAAACCCTCAAGCTTGCTAGGGCAAATTAAAAATTTGTTAACTGCCTTAAATTGAAAGTTTGTAATAAAAAGCAGTAAAGAATCCTTGGGTTTTCCTTAGCAGATTTAAAATGTAAATTAGAAGTGCAAAGGTGGAAAAATCTGTTCTAACTCTAGCGTAAATGAAACTGCGACGCAAAAAAGCCTGCGTAACCTTTAAATGTTATATCTTCTCAAGTGCAAGGCATGAGACAGGGGTGGGAGGATTATGGTTAGATCTGGATCGGTGGTGTGTGTGTGTGCTTAGTTTTACAGAAATGCCAGAAATAACAACTAGAGAAAGATATTTTTAAATGCAGGGGAATCATCTACACATTTACAGGACCACTGGCCTGATGCCACTCAGTGGCGTATGCAAAAGGGGGGGGGTAGGGGGTAGGGGGGGGGTCAGGGGGTTTAAACGCACCCATTGGGCTTTTGAAATATTATGAAAAATGCTGGAGAAAATTAAAAATGGCCAATTTATCACAGTCAAAAATCTGCGACGATACTACTACTACTGCTACTACTAATAATAATTATAATATTCCCATGCAACATGGAGAAAAGCAGAGCATTCCAAACACATTCAGAATGAATGCCTTGATAATAAAATATGAGGGCACCTATGATTTAAAAGAAGAGAAAAGTTGTTTTGTATCTCAGTTGTATCAATGTTCAATGAACATGTATTTTTTGTGTGTGTGAACAATGAGCATTAACTAAAGAAGTTCTTGGTTCGTTGTAAGCGGGTAATGTATAGACAAAAGCTAGGTGGATAAAGCCACCAGTCCACCTTCCCATTGTTTACACTGGCACGTTTAAATTTCTGAATTCAAACGACAATAAGCTTAACTACTGTAAAATGTTTTGTTCGTAAGAACAGCGAGACAATCCAGATATGAATTATCGGGGACATTTATGCAGGGACAAGAGCTGAAAAATTCCAACCAATTCCAGGAATCGAACCCTGATCTCCCGCGTGGTTGTCAGAGACACTACCGACCAGACCACCGCAGCTCCTTGGATGAGTTCCATACTTTGATTATTTCAATGTATTTTAATATATTTTCTTGTTTTTATGGATTTTCTTCACACTTAAAATGTCTCACCTTGTTGAGTAGACACTTATTTTGTAACAAAGAAACAAAAAAAAAATGCTCCTAGAATGTCAAAATGGAATGACTAGAAAGAAATTTTGTTTTACTGCTTTCACAAATACTATATGTAGATTTCTACTACTTAACAGTAGTAGTGGTATTAGTATTATTAGTAGTAATTCAACTAATTAATAAACAATAAGTATTAATTAATTATTATTATTATTTAATTAAAGTATAATAAAACAATGGTAATGTGAATTTGGAGAAAGCTTTAGAAATAACCCCCCTGATGAAATCCTGCGTATGCTACTGATGCCACTAGACTTCCTTCGGTACTACAACTAATAGGGGCCATTCCATGCCAAATCACACAGCCTCCGACCTCACCATTCCCGAATTGCATGAAAATGTGAGAGTTAGTACTATTTGAGGAAACAATAATATTTGCACAATAACAGCAATTCATACTTTTTGTGTAGCAGGGTTGCCAACTTAGGGAAAAAGTGAAAAAGTTTGACACATGGGGCCGAAGAAAAAAAATTGTAACTGTTGTTGCAGGTAAGCTAGAATCTTCTTATTGGGCTCATTTTGAAGCTAAAGGATTGCCCTTTTAATAAAAAAATAACTTGTTTACCTTCATCAATCAAATTTTTATGTCAAGGTCATATCATATCAATTTTCAAAACTGTATTTTTGAAATTAATGCATATGGTGAATTAAGATGATGTCTACTAGTTGTCTATAAGTGACAGAAATATCATCTTGGGATGGCAATGGGAACAGGAGCTGCTAAACTTTATAAACTTAACGAAAAAGTGTTACTGGGCATTGATTGAGATGAAAACACTGGGAACGATGCAGATGTTTACATTTTAGAAAAGTATATAATAATAATAACAAATAACATTACGTATAGTGCAGATTAATAGCGTTTCCTATTCCTCATCTTCTCTTCTGAGGTCTTAGTGTCTGAAGCTGGGATCTTATAGGTCCGTCCAGTTTCAGTTCTTGGATCTACACTAGTCAGAACATCCTGGATGGGAAATCTTCTTATGTATGGGTGTTGGGGATATACGTATGATGGAGAAGGACCATGTGGATGAAGAAAACTGATAACTTTCACAAACATCAACAACACATCCCAACCACCATGCATGATCATGAATACATGTCACAAAACCATGAACTTCTACAGGCATCACATATCTTGTATCCAAACTATAGGTGTGGAAGAACATATCTTAATTGTTTTCTGCTACTGGTATGTCCTTCAATATCAAAGGGGTTACAGCACTGTGTAGGTACATAATAGTTCTTATCCATTGTATTCTACTGCAAACAGATCCACACACACACTTACAAAACAAAATGTTCCTGGCACAGGACACCTCTCACTGCTTGAAAGACTGTAGCTGCACTGAGAGCGAAGTGACTGAGCGCATCTGAACTTGCTTGTTGAAAACCTTCAGTGCAACAACTGCCTAAGTTCACTGCACCAGTGGATAGTAACTATCATAGCTCTTGTTCCCAATGCCATCCCAAGATGATATTTCTGTCACTTATAGACACCATCCTAATGCATCATATGTATGAAGTTTTGAATTTCAAGGTCAAAGGTCATATGATATGACCTTGACATGAAAATTTGATTGAAGGTAAAGAAGTTTATTTTCTATTAAAAGAACAATCCTTTAGCTTCAAAATAGCCCAACATGAAGATTCTAGCTTACCTGCAACAACAGTTATGATCTTTTTCTTCGGCCCCGTGTGTCAAATATTTCACTTTTTCCCTAAGTTGGCAACCCTGCTACATGAAAAGTATGAATCGCTGTCGGCTGTTATTGTGCAAATATTCCTTGCTCCTCAAATAATACTAACTCTGAGCGTTTCATAAAATTCAGAAATGGTGAGGTCAAAAATTCCATTTTTTTTGAGTGATTTGGCATGGAATGACCCAATAGCAGATACCATCAATAAGCATAGAGTAGCATGGACTCACCTGTGTACATTGTCCTTGGGATCCAGTACGGCCCAACACCTTTATTACCTGCAAAACAATTATACATGTAACTACACTAGAAATGCAATACTACTATCAAGCCTACATACTACAGCAATAAAGCAACTTTAAAATGTTCAACCACCACAAAAAAATACCTTGGCAAATTTATTTTGCTGTACAATTCAACTGGTGTCAAATTCCATAACCAGGTACAGAGTGATTGAAATGTTCCACAAGCTTAACATTGATTCCTTCTAACATGAAAAGTGAAAAGAATGATAATTTAGCATGCTTGCACAGTATAGTTTGCAGAAAATTTGTTGCTGTAAAGACACAAGGATTGGGCAATGTGCATCACCCACGTGCCTAAGTATGTCACAGAAAACTGCATGCCTAAAACAGGATTAGATACTTTTGACTGTCAGTTTACTTCACACACGAAATTCTAAAGATTAATGAATAACTCAAGTCTGTGAAATTTGTTTTCCAGAATGTCAATTTCGAGGGAGAAAAATAAATCATTATTAAAACAGCATTGTATCAGAAAAACATGACATTTTAGTGTCATATAATTGGGTATGAATGCACAATATAGAGATGTCTCCAATTACTTTCCTATTTCTTATACTCACTAAATATGCAGTCCTGGTAACGTATCTGAGTTAAGATTTGGGGGTCATGTGTAAAAATTGTACACTTACGTCTATATATGTTGCAAAATTATGTTCTTCATTACCGCAATCATTTTCCATACATAAACATAACAACCATGTTTGATGATATGAACAAGTGACATTCGGCATTCGTTGAGCTGTCCACAGTGTTGCCACGCTGTTTCTTCGTTACTTGCAGAGCATTAATTGTTGCTTGGACAGTGAGAAGGACAAGGTAGAAGAGCATGTGGAATGCGGCCTTTGATTAGAGGTAGGTTTGGCAACGGTGTTCAAGCGTTATTCTAGAAAAATGGCATTTTGGGCAGTGAGGAAGCTAGTGCTACAAAACTTATACTTTGTTACAACATGTGCTCATTGGGAAAAGATTTAACTGATATCCCAAAAAAACTTTTTCCGGTAAGGTTATGGTAAGAAAGTGTCTTGAATTTCGTAGTAGATTAACTTGGCCTTCTGATCAGTACATTATGAACGGGTAGCTGCACGAACCATTTCCGGTAAGGTTAGGCAAGCATAGTTAAAATTTTGTTCATAAAACAATGCGATCAGCTTTTTTCATGATTTCCAGACGTGACCTCTGCATTTTAACAACAGATTTGTGATTAGAAGGCCAAATTTAGTTAGTTTACCAAATATTAAAGAAATTTGAGACATTCTCTATATTCTACATGCTCCTATAATTGTCATTGGCAACATTCGTAGTCCACAATTTTGTTGATATACATAGGCAACATTTATATTTGTAAATCTTAAACGTCATTGCACCTGGCAACATTACTCATACCACTCAAACAAGCTGGGCTAAACATGAGACTCGCCAAACTCAAAACCCTTTTTGGTGAAACAACATACTTAATCTTCTGACGTCAGGCTAAATGTAGTGTGTTTATGCCAAGAGATTTAAGCCTAACCTAATCACAAAAGCATTCCATGCTTAAGTCAGAAGATGAAATACAGCACTTGATCAAGAAAGTGTTTGAGTTTGGTGCGATAGTCATACCCACAAAAAATCTTGCATGTAGTCATAAGACACTTCTGGGTTGTAACAATATCACTGAAAGTCAATGGAATCGTTACAACCCAGAAGTGTCTGTGAATGTACCAGTACAGCTGGAATGGAGAAGTTGAAACAGGGTACACAGATGCAAGAAAGAACCCTTTCAGGGTAAATTATGATTTACATTTTGAACAATATTGATGTTCAGTCTGTAATAAGAGTTGCTGAATAATGCTGTGGCATATCCATACATATCTTATGGATGGACATTTATTAGGATGATCGATTAGTGTTATTCTTACCAGTGAAAACGGGTTTCGGTGGGGGGGTCCATTGCATTGGCCAATACAATACTGATTACAAGCACTTCAAAACCTTAATTGAACAGTTGTAACCTTGCAGCTATAAGGGCAGAAGGTTTAACCTGGCACAGTTTGCGCCAAACCACAGATTTCCTTCTCCTAGCAGACTTTCCCAGGCATCACGTGAATGCTTTCAAACATTGGCATAAGCCTTGGAGACAGCATGTGCTTTGTCCTGTGCCTACCAGGGCTTGTCTCTTCCTTCCGGTGTCCATTGTTGCCACATTGTCAAGGATGTGAATGTTCTGGTGGTGGAGACATCTTTGCTTGCACTCCAAAATGACACTTTGCAGGTCGGCCTGTTGCCACGTTTGCGCCGAAATAAGTGGCCCTTTTGGCCTACAATGGGAGGAGGGCGATTTATTTGGTAAGTATCCGATAAGGCCCGAACACCTCTCACTCGTTTATTTTGTTAATTTTAGCTTTGATACTTACCTATTCTGCATTGCGGAACATTCTTGAAGGTGAAGTTATGCCTTTCCAATAAAATAGTGTCAACTTTTCATATTAAGAGTCATTATTTGTCTTCCTTGTTCTGCTTGGGTAACAGACAATATGGTGTGCACTCGTCATGGATCATCGCGAGTCATGCTTGTGTTTTTGTCGATTTGGAGTGGGTATGCAGTGTTTCAACATTCTTAAACTAAAAATACCTACTTTCGTATTCATTATGTCATCACAAACCATTGACGGATAGCCCCACGAACCATTGATGGATAGCCCCATGGACCATATTCAGCAAGGTTAGGTAGACAGTTAAAAAAAATTCGTAAAAAAATACACGTTTGGAAATACTGGCGAGACCGCGTGACTTTCGACGCTCGCACCATCTGCACGTACATAATGGAAACAACGGCATAATGTTCCAGAAAATGCAAGTTCCTTACATAACAAGTGATTATTTCTTGTTCTGCAGCATTCTATGGTGAAATTTTCAGTTTCCGCGAAAAAAAATACCTCCAAGAACTTCGAAAATGCTACAGAAACTGATTTCAGTAAGTAGTTTCTCCTGTAAATTTGAAGAAATCCATTTGGGCGATATCGGATATGTATCTTTAATTTTTCATAAACAAATTAAATGCAAATGTCAGGCACTTCAACCTTTGGCCACAGTGTTGCATTTTTTTAAAAACTATTTTTCTACCAGTTCACATGGATCTATGACTTATATGCTTCACCAGAACTGTCCGGCTCTGGTACCCCTTTCTACACCCTCGATTTTCCGCACATTTCAAATATTTTCGTTACAAAAATTAGTTCTTCATAAGAAACAATGTTTCAAAATAGCGCGGAAAGTAATTTTTTAGATCTATGTGCTAGGAAACTTACGTTTTTCAATATTTAGATTCCTTATGTAACGTCAAAACGGTTTTGCAGGGATTTCATCATGGCGCATCTTGGATTCATGTCACAGGCACACATCTGAACATTTTCTTTTTCTTCTTATCTCTGACTTGTGCAATGGGATAATTTGCGATTTCAATATATTATATATGTAATTTATTGGCAGATTGGACATTTGAGACATTGCAATTGTTTTGTGCAACTTCAGACATTCGGATTGATTTGTGTGAAATCGAATTAAGACAGGACTAAATATGAGATTGACAGACGTTCAACGGATGGACATAGAGGACTTTGTTCAACGAGACATACGGGAGATTGTACTTGACTTACAGGGAGATGGTCTGCTGGCTGCTTCGAGGAAATGTGCACTGTGTTCCAGAAGGTACCGTAGGAATGTGTTCCTGAGATTAAGATATGGCACAGATGATTCTGAGTTGGCTTGGTGGTGTTGTCCAAAGTGTAGGTTTGATCGTTCCGTGACACCCGGAACATTCTTCGAGAATATGAAGTTGCCTTGGCGCGACATATTCTCGTTGATGTTTCTTTGGTGTTGCAGGAGTAGTGTTCGATTGGGATGTGATATTTGTGGTTTGCGAAAGAAGAACGTTATTCAGTTTTACCGGTATCTGCGATATATTTGCTCCTGGAAGATACTTCTGTCAGACGACAGCTTAGGTGGTGTGGGCTCTGTTGTACAGATGGATGAGTGTGTGTTTTGCAGGAGGAAGTATAACAGAGGAAGGGTAGTTCCGGAATGGTGGGTTTTCGGCATGTACAATTGCAACACAGAAAGGAGCTTGCTTCTGCTTGTTGACGATCATACATCCGAAACCCTAGTTTCGTTGATCGAGAAGCATGTTCTTCCAGGAATAGAAATCTGGTCAGATGAATGGGCATCTTACAAATGTATTTCACGTCTTGGGTGGTTTTGCCCCTTACACTCACAAGACTGTGAAACATAAGGCACACTTCGTTGATCCGGTAACAGGAGTTTTGCACTAACAGGATTGAGGGATATTGGTCTGTTGCGAAAAGGCATATGAGGAAAAGGAATGTCATGTGGTCCCAGTTTTTGGAGGAATATCTGGATGAGTTCATGTTGTTTGACAGGTATGGAAAACAGCGACGAGACGCGATGAGGAATATCATTCAACAAACATATTGTTGAACGGTATCCTCAGCATGTGTAAATATGTTATCTTGTAGAACATCGTGCACATTTCTTTTCGGCAACTGCAGGCCGTTTTCTGAATGACTTGTAGATTGGGATAATTTGACACTTCTTATTTTTATGATGGAACGAAGGGGTAGGGTAATATTCTGTGCAAAAGGACAACAAAAACGACTTATTACATACGACTGACTTCACTTTCTACTTCGACCTGCAATGCCTGGCCTTGGGGAAAAGAGGTAAGTTACCTTCTTAGCTTTACTTTTAGCCTTAAATTTTTGTTTCTTCATGTGTCAATGCGGAAACGGATTTCTTCAAATTTAAAAGTTTGGGGCTCATTTGGGGGCTGGTGACTCCGGCCAATTTCTAACATGTCTTTAAAAAGGGACTCTATAGATAAAGGTGGGTAGCCAGAGTGGAGTAGCGGTAAGTCAATAACCCCAGGGGTGGAGCCCGGAATCGGTGGGAAATTTGGACACCACAATTTCCAACGACAAAATCTAAACTTTAAACAGCTCTACAGTCGTAAATACTTCTTTCCGCGCTCATTTTTTTTTAATTCACAATTAGGATCAAATAATCTTCATAAAGAAAAAAATATTTTTGGAAAATTTGAGGGTGTAGACTAGAGTACCCGACCCAACTGTCCATAGGTTCTTCAAACAGTTTGCACGAAGCATCTAGTTGGTTACACGGTAAAACACGAGTCATCTAGTTCGTTGATTTGGAGTCAAGTAGTGTATTTGGTGCCTGCACAGTTTGAACTATGTTCTGGGTCGGTGTATGTGTGGTGTATGGTCACGTGGTGAGTGCTAACTAATCAAATGAACATTTAAAGCAGCAGACAGTCATTTGTTGAATCTTCTGAACTTGAACACAGCTTTCAGTCTATTGGGTTGAACGAATTTCCTTGCACCAGCCTGACACTGGAATACACCTGCACTACATCGAGTGTCAAAAAGTGCAGCGAACTAGATGGGGCTAATGTGCACTCAACGCACTTTGTTACAAATGGAAACAAGAGCCCATGATTGTTTCAATTTTGGGTAACTATCGGATATCGCCCGAACAGATTTCTTCAAATTTACAAGAGAAACTACTTACTGAAAATAGTTTCTGTAGCATTGTTGACATTCTTGGAGGTATTTTCTTTCGCGGAAACTGAATACTTCACCATAGAATGCCGTAGAACAAGAAATAATCACTTGTTACGTAAGGAACTTGCATCTTCTGTAACATTAGGCCGTTGTTTCCATTATGTACGTGCAAATGGCACGAGCGTCGAAAGTCCCGCGGTCCCGCCAGTGTTTCCAAATGTGCCTTTTTTTTTTAGAATTTTACTATGCTTAACTAACCTAACCTAACCTTGCTTGAAATGGTCCATGGGGCTATCGTGAATGGTTTTTGGGGCTATCCATCAATGGTTCGTGGGGCTATCGTGGATGGTTTTTGGGGGCTATCTGTCAATGGTTTGTGATGACATAATGAACACGAAAGTAGGTATTTTTTGGTTAAGAAGGTTGAAACACTGCATACCCACTCCAAATCGACAAAACAAAAGCATGACTCGCGATGATCCATGACGAGTGCACGCCATATTGTCTGTTACCCAAGCAGAACAAGGAAGACAAATAATGACTCGTAATAAGAAAAGTTGCCACTATTTTATGGAAAAAGGCATAACTACACTGCAGAATAGGTAAGTATCAATGCTAAAATTAAGGAAATAAACGAGTGAGCGGTGTTCGGGCCTTATCGGATAAGTACCCAATTTTGGATCCCGCAAGGTAACACTTTACTATACCTGAGACAGATTTCTTCAAATTTACAGGAGAAAGTACTTACGCAAATCATTTTCTGTAGCGTTGTTGATGTTCGGGAATGTAATTTTGATTCATTTTAATGCGATTGAATGTGGTTTTGTACGAAAATCTATTTCCGACGCGCTATTGCTGCTGCCGCCGTTTGCTTCCTGCATGACAGCAGAATACGCTCTCGTATTGTCCGTATATGCTTAATTGAACGAAAGGAGTGCTAATGGAACCAAACCTAACAGGCCTAACCTAACCTAGTAGGCATACCTCGTCCCCGTGATGGTTTGTGGGGCTATCGTGAATTTTTGGGCTAACGTCAATGGTTTATCTGGCTCAAGGAACGATCAACGGTAAGCTATCGCCATGTTGTGTGTGGAAATAAACAAGAACAGTAAGTACTCGTAAATGTAAGAAATATACATTACTTTCCTAACAAATTAAATTATTTCACCTAAATAAGTGTTCCGGAATGCAGAATAGTACGTTAGCAATGTAAAAAAGTGCGAAAGAAATGATTCCCAGGTGTCTCAGGTATAGTAAAGTAGTACCTCACGGAACATTAAAACGCATCTGTAAATACAATCAGATAATTCAATTAACATTTACATAAATGGGAACTATGTCTGGTCCAATAATAATGAAGTAGAACTACGAAGATATTCTGTTATTTATAATTTCAGATGCTACGAGTACATTTTGTACCTTGTCTTACCTTTGGGCAAAGAACATATGCAAAACAAAATATGTAGGTAGGCTATAGAAATTAATAGTAAACATACATATTTCATACCACGTTTTCCTTTCTGTCACGAGTTTTTATTTTATATTCCACTTTCAAATTTAGTACATTAATACAATTTAAAAACTACTCTTACCCTTGCTAGTACAACTGGTTTTTCCATCTTTGTCCCAGGTAAATAACGTGGGCAATCAAAGAGAACACACGCCGAGAAACACAGACTCAAAAAAGATGGATGGACATCCGCACAGATTCTACGCGCACAGCCGAAAAAGAGTGAGGGACATGGAATGACATGTTTCTACGTTAATTCAACAACATTACAAATTAATGAGCGGTTACATATGCACATGTATAGAAAAAAAGGTAAAGTGCTCCCCTCTGCTTAGCACCACGCCATGAAGGCGTATAGGGGGTATGGGGGTAACGCCCCACACTTTCTTGATCCGGTCGTGAGTGGGGGTGATGTGATCAGCATCACGACCCTGACCGCCTTTACCCCCCCCCCAGGGTTTCCTACAGGTACTCATGTCATTCGACGCTGGGTGGGCGCCAGGGCCGCTTCCATCGTTATAAAAGTTCCCGGATTTGAACCAGCCGGGGATCGAACCCGGGACCATGAGCGGAGTTTGAGTTTTTGCTTTGGGAGGGCCAGACTCTGGGAGGAGCATATGATGTACCTGAGGGTTATTGAATATCCCCTAGTTTATAAGGGGCACGGAGGCCTTCACCGGAAATTAAAAAAAACTTAAAAACACTGAATTTTAGACCTCTTAGATTTGAAAATGTTAAATTTCCTCGCTTAAGTAACCAAATATTAATTCGTATATTGGTTGTCAGTTCTAGAAGATGCAAAACAGTACGATTATTGCATTTTGTATTTCATTAATTTTTATTGATACAATACTCGTATTACTTTTAAAAAGTTACGGTACAATAGTAAGCTTCAGAAATTTTAGAAAAATTGAAAAGTTCTTTTGATGCCTCAACAGTAATGGACATTTCCACTCAATATTTTTTACAACAATTTTAAAAACTATACCCTGGAAAAATGACCCCTGCAAGTTCTCGCGTTTCTCTGCGTCCAGTTTAAGGCAGAAAAGAGACTTCAAAAGTTGCGAGGCTAGCGTTGCGCTGAAAACACGCCGCCGCCATGTTACTACGTCACTCCTTAGAGAGAGCTCGTTTGTCGTCTGCTTCGTCAGTTCCGGATGGGTAGTCCATGGTGAGCGAACACGTGCAGCAGTTTTACAAATCTGTACCGATTTAAATAATGGAAGAAGGAGCGATAGGAGAAAGGAAAGCTATGCTTTGTAATGATCATTCTTCTATGAAATATCCGTGCTGCTCACGTGCAAGATAAATGAAAGGGTTCAGCTGCGTGTGTGTTCTCAGGCCATGCGAAAAATATTGCTTATAAAATTGGTTGCTGACCAGACACTCAAAAATATTTTTTAAACTTATATTTATCGATATTTACCGTAACCTATGTAGTTCAAAATAGGAATTTTCACATTCTTCACTTTATTTATAAAGCCTATTTAACTTTCTTTTCCATAAAGCAATTTCAGTTTGTGTTCCATTTCTGTTGCGCAAATTATGATCAAATATTTTTGTGCAGATAAGAGAAAATACACTGAGAAGATTACATTAGTTGCACAGTACATATCTATACTTAGTTTATGTATAATTATTACAAGGAAATAATGTGTAAAACCATGGGCGTATTTAAGGGGGATTCAACGGGTCCAACCCCCCTCTTTTTTTGGTTCACTAAAATTACCAGTTTCCTTGTTCTATCCGCTTGTTCATAAAAAATTCCGGAACGAGTTTACAATACCGGACCACTCTCCAATTTCTATGAAATTTCGCCTACTCACTAATTGTGAACTCCTAATCACGAATCTGCATGTAATAATTGGCGGTCAAGTATGGAAATCGAGAAAAAAATGAAATAAACTATGTTTTCTTAACGTAACGTAACCCTACCATAAGAACAATAGCTCCACGGAAGACGCCATTTTCCCAACATGAAGAAATCAACAGGCAAGATAAGGTATAGTTCTCTGAGCTAAAATATTAATTTTTCTTTTTATTTATGCTAATGGAACCTAACCTAACAGGCCTAACCTAACCTCGTAGGCATTCCTCGTCTGTCGTCAACAAGATTGTTGTGCGTAAAGGAAGACCATTAGGTAATTAATTGCGAAAGAAAGATGGTTCCGAATTGCTGTGTATGGACAATCACCGTGGTAAATCGCAAGGTTATTTTACAAGTTGTACACGTAAATGTACAGTTTTAACAAGTGACCGCCAAATATGAACTACAGATACGTCATCAGGACATCGAAATTAGTAAGTAGGCGAAATTTTATAGAAATTGGAGAGTGGTCCGGTATTGTAAACTCATGCCAAAATTCCTTCGGACTTATTTCATTCTCTTAAATTAGAGACGTATAGCACGGGATACGGATGGGAAGGAAATTTCGTAATTCCACACACCAGATGGGACTGCAGACCAATATCTGCAATTTCCTGATAGTTTCGGAATTTCTGCGATAAGAAACTGCATTGAGACTATCAAATAAGTTATTTTTTCCCCCTCGAATCATATTAAAGAAATTTGGTACTTAAAAACGTAGTGACACAAGATGAACAGAAAAGTATCAATACTTCGTGCCTACAAACACACAACTTTGTCGGGTCCAACATCCCCTCCCCCATGCTCCCCAACAAGCTTCCGGCCAGCAGTGTGTACTGGATTTTCACTTACGAAATAAAGCAACCCTAATCATACCAAAAGTTGATCCATCCCTCCCCCCCCCTCCCCGTGAACTATATATACGCGCATGTGTATAACAATATCCCATACTGAAATGGTACGATATAATTATTTTGAATTTTGTACTGCGAAAACACAACTTCACCACTAAGGATCCTATCGAGACGAGACATGGCAGCCTTGGTCTCGTTCTCGTCGAGAGTTGTAATTGTCTGTCTCGTGTTTATTTGTAAATGTCTTATTGACAGTCTCGTCTCAATTTATAAACATCCGTCTCGGTTTGGGAGGGCAATTCTCGTTTTCGTCTCAAGTTTAGAAAAATATAAAATTAACAACGTATGCAGAGGCTTATCATTATAAATACAAAAATAACCTTTCTTAATATTTATTATTATTATTATTATTTGACTCTTCGTTTCGACGGTAGAGCCCTCGAAAACTAAATATTATCCTGCTTATACTCGTATATGCAAACCAAACTGCAGATTCAGAATTACCAGGAATGAACTGGCGTTGTAATTATTATACACAAAATTCATGATTTATCTGAGGAAGTCGCATGTTTCAGGTTTGACTCTCGACCTGGGCATGACTGTTTCCTTGTGAGTGACATTTCATTGAACTGGAACTTTGGGGACAGCTAGGGGGATGCTTCTATTGTTAATGTTAGTGTTGCACACGAGACGAGGCATGTTCCGTCTCGTCTCATAAAAGGAGATGGGACAAGTGAATGTTTTTGGAATGAGATGGGACAGAAGAAAAAGTTCGTCTCTTATCATGGCAGGTTGGGTGATACTTAGATTGTGCAGTTGGTGGTAGTGTGTGTGTGTGGGGGGGGGGGGGGGTGAACTCTTGCACCACGACTTCGAATACAGCTTGTGGTTATAGTTATTCATCTTCATTGTAGCGATTAGCCAAAAGTGGGAAGAAATGTGATGTTAGAGATGATACAGAATAAATTAACCATGCGTTCTCATCGTTGCGGTTAAACAAAGTGAACGGAAAAGCGACGTAAAAGTAGGCTAAATACAAAAATTTGCAATATATATATTAACTGAAGAAAACTGTCATTTACTGCAGGAAATTTAAAAACTCACCGTACCTATTTATACCGTATCAACTCTTATATTGCAGAAATTGGCGTGTAAACCAGTGTGTTCTAAAAGTATTATCTTAAAATTTGTGAAGAAAATATTATGACGAAAATAACTGTAATTCCAGAAGAGGCATTCCTATAACATTAAGTTCTTGCCAGTCAGAACTAACCTATGTATTCGCAATGAACAAGGCTGTTCACGTGTTCAGCCATTGACTGTTACAAGGTTTGCTTTGTCACCCTAATGGGAAAACCCTCTACCGAGTGGCTAAATTGTAGTAAATACTACTATACTGCTAGGGCATAATTCATCTCCAAGAAATGGAGCACAGATTTTTGCACTGGAAGTATAAGATACTTGTTTTACACAGTAACAAGTGAATTTTCTGTCGCTTCCGCGGCTCATGCTAAGTTGACGGGACGAGCAGAAGCCCCGCCTGCACGCATTTCTAAGTGATGACGTCAGAGGACCTCCTGTCTGTGGAGAGGACGTTTTCAAATCCGTGACGTAGTACGTCAATTTCAGCGGTGTTTGAAGGCGTGTTTCTCGAGAACCCAAACAAATATCGCCGAGATATTTTGCACATCTCATGTTTGTGTCATTATCTGTAAAATGAATGGATTTAAAACGTTTTTCATGTCAAAGTGGAAATGTCCATTGTTGACTCAACACAAAGTCATTTTACGTTTGTCTTTTTTCAAACTGTACACATCAATCAAATTGTCTGTTATTTTTTTTAACAACATCTGATTCAGAGTACAAAATCATTAAATTGTTCAATCTCCCTATACCCATTGTGTAACGCAACCAGTTGTGGATTCACCTCATAGCAGAAAATGTCCTCTCACAAGTGGCATTATTTAATTGCAGGCAAAGGGCAATTTTCAGAAGAATGTTAAATTTTTTGTGTTTACTCAAAACTGTGTGCACTATCTTTGGAGCAACATTATTCAAAGGCACTCTTATCAAACTAAAACCTGAACTTTCCATTACATTTCTTAAAATGGTCATTTCTGCCTTCAACATTGTTGTGTTGAATGGAGTAAATCTCAATGAAACATGCAACTCCTTCTTCATCCAGACGAATAAATCTTTCACTGGCTTCTGCAACTTCCAAAGTTTCACCATTAAATCTTTTCAGTTCGCCAATCAAAATATCCAGCAATTGATTAAAAAAATCACACTTGTATTTTTCCTTCCACTTTTCTTCACAGAAAGTGTTTCAGCAGATGTCTCTTCTCTGGTTCTTTGGCCAACTGAAGAACAAACCAGATAAGCATCTAATTTGTTTGATATCAGTCTAGGCCGTTTTGGATTTGTACCTTTGTTATCTCACCTCCACCTTCAAAAATGTTTAGACCTAATTCCTTGTCAACACCCTTTATTCCATTCCATTTACTGTTCCAAGTGTTTTCGTTTCGCTGGGACACAAGCTCCTTAATCACTCCGTTGGCTACACTGGAACTTTGAGCTATTAAGGTATCAGCTTTCTGAAGGGACTGGGATAAAACATTCATGAGGGGAGATATTCAGAAAATACTGATAAACATACAATGAAATCCAACGATTTTATAGCTGAAAGCAGGCCTTTGGCTCCAGGCTTTTTAGAATGTCTTAAATCAGACGCTGTCGCAGTGAGTACAGCAGCAAGCGAAGAATAATTTCTCTTGGCACTTAAAATTGAAATAGCTCTGCAAGACCAACGAGTGTCGCTCAACTTATGGAGTTCATGAGGTCCAGGGCTAATAATATTTAGCACTTTTTGCACTTCTTTGAATTCAACATGGGTGTCAGAATAGCTAAAGTATTGGTACAAACACTGCATGACATTAAATCATTGTCCTTGCATGCTGTAACAAGCACTAATTTGACTTTATGAGCCAAGCAATGAACGTACATTGCATAAGGATTACTTTCCCTGGCCCCCTGGCCCTTCCAGAACTCCGCCTATGGCCGGGACCTATAGCATGGTAGTCAGACGCGTTACCGACTGAGCCACAGGATGCATTACTTAAAAAAGTTGTAATTTTTTCAGGATTCTAAATGGTCACCATTTCCTGACAATGAGAAAATTTTCAATTTCTACAGCCGTACAGTGGGATGCACAAGTATTACTAGACAAACTGTCCAGCACCATTTTCATTAAATTTCCTCTTGAATGGGGCTGTTCATTGCCAAACTTTTCCGGTGGCAGCGGCACCCTTGTTCTGTCCCTAAATAATTTTGTTCGTCATTTGGTTACCCTAAGCTTTACATTGGAGCGCGATAGGATGGCAATTCAAATGCAATTTTCAATGAAGGTAAGAATTTCTCGTGTATATTGATACTCCCTCTGTCCCATAATTATTGTCCGGTACACCTTTGTTTGTTGTCCCATAATAATTGTCCGATATTCAAACTGTGACATTGGTGTATACAGAAGAAGAAAATGAAACACGGGAATGAGTCATACAACTTTATAACTCAAGGATCAGTACAAATTGGACGATCAAGTATCCAAAAGAACCTAAATAAAAAGTAATCAATCCATACAAAGTGACCAAGAAGTTCGACAAAATAAAACATCAAGACGAAAGATATTGTTGGTCCAGGAAGGTTGTCATCCCCTCAACGAGCTAGATCTAGTGCTGCAGTGCTGCTCTAGTCACGTCGTAAATGTTTCGAGGACACTCCAAGCGAGATGGCAGGACGATTCGGCGGTTCAAGTGTGCTTTTTGCATATGGGGAATCCTGTAGTTGTCCCCACCTTTGGAGGCGCATAATTTCAATGAGACAGGACTGCAAAGTGAAAAAGATGTTGTTGAGCTTGTCGCGTGTCAGATCATAGAAAGATTTTTCAACTGCGGCGATCAACTCATCAATAGTTTGTGGAGCTGCCTGATGCTGGAGAGACTGAACTGCCCGGAAGTACCCCAGATCTAAAACATTCATGTCCGGACTGTTTGGCAGTTGGCATAGGAGATCCAAAGTGATTCCACTGGTCGCTGCAGCATCCATCCAGGCACGGTCATTGGAAAGGATATGCGGACGCGCATTGTCCTGCTGAACGGACACCTGCATTCTCCCTGCGCGCAGTCCACGAGACCATTGTGCATCTATTGCTGGGATTAACTTGCTGATGAGCATGTCCCGGTAAACATCTTTGGTAACAGTTAATGGTTTGGTGACCATTCTTCACTACCCCAGCCGTACTGTTTTCAAAGAAAAAATCGTACACTGCTTGTCGTTTACTGTCCGTGAGGTTCTTGCTATCCCTGTCGCTTCCTGTCATGGGTTGTGTGTTTATGGCTGTTCTTCTCACACATACTCACTGAAGGAGTGCTCTACTAACGATTTGCAGCGTACCTTGCTAGACCGGTTGCCATACAGTGCACACCGGTGTGTTGCAACCTAACGCCTCCTTTTGGTAATCGTCTGGGCGGTATTTCTTGCTCGTTGCGATAAGGTCGCGTTGTTCCTCTTCACAATCTTGAAGATTGATGTACTGTGCCTCTCCTCATCCATGTGCTTTCCATCTGTCTCTTCGTCTGTAATTCCTGTACTACCATTTTGGCATACCGGACTATAATTATGGGACAGAGGGAGTAATAAAAATGGGTTTAGTAAAGCTTTAAGATTATGTAGCCAGTCATAAGGTTTCCGAAAATTACATTCTCTTGATCCTAGGAATTAAAGCGCAACGGTATGATTGCTAAACCGAGCTAAATATAGTACGTTTATGCACAAAGAACACTAAACTTGACGTCATTTGAGTCGTCTCTAGCTGCCATGGGTCAATAATTCAAAAAATTAGATTTTTACACTATGCTTTGCTTTTTTCCTGGTTGCGAGCAAGTGTAATTTCAACAGCGGGTAGGGATCGAAGAACTCCCAAAATTATAAAGAAAAAATGTACTATGTGCGTAATATATTATTATACACTATGACTGATATTATGCCCTATCCGATAATTTAATATTAACGTATGTTTTCATTGTATTAAGCAGATATTCTACCCTCGTATTTTCTTCCTTTTTTTTTTTCTTGGTAACAACAATTTTAAAATTATAATTCCTGCAAATAAGATAGCCCTAGAGGTTGCAAGACATGAAACAAAATATATACAAAGTAAAAGTAAGGCCCTGGCCCTCAAAGGGCTGTTCTGCTACCGAGTTTACTTTAGCCAATCATATTCCCAGCCCTGAAGATTGAGGTCATTCCAAAAAACTGGATACTACTACGAAAGTAAATGCTGAGACTTCTCTGTGGATTAAAATTACAATATGCCTATAACGGAAAATAGTAAAATGATTTATCAATCTTCGTATTCCTAATATTTAATTCCAGAGCTGCAGTTTTGGCCATAAAAAGGATTTGCTATCAATGGGAACTGCAGTTACCAAGACTTGAAATCAGGGTACAAGGCAGCAAATAAATATCCATAGGCTTTGTGTTAAGATAATTATTATTCTCTCATTAAATAATGTCATGCATTTTTAAAAATACATTTCTCTCTTCCATCAGCTCCAGGTACAGTAATTCTATTGCATCATCGAGACAAATATATTTTTGCTTTTAATTTTATTAATAAAAGTGGAAGGCATGGACAGAGTTTTTCTCATTGTGCACAAAGTACAATTTGATCTCTGTGTTATGCATCCAATTTAACCCAAACAATATAATTTTATAATAAAGAATTGACAGTAACCTGAATGCCAATGTAATATAAGTGATAATAAACAAGCACAAATAAATAAGTTTCTCTATATTCAATATACAATATCTTTTTCGTAAACTATTAAATGTGCTATAACAATTCTTGCACTACACAATTAAGAAAAAACTATTTAGACACAACCTAACAAGTAGTTAGTAATACTAGTGACAATTTTTCATTGTAAAACTATTAGCATAAACAACTAGGAATTTAACAATCTGTGTGTGAATGCAAACATCTACCCTCACATGAAAAGATTAATTTATTACAATACATTTTAGGACTGAGTCACTTCTAATAGACTACCGACACACGTTTTTAGAGTTCATATTGTTATAAAATAACAGCGTACAAAAAACAGTAGGAAATTGTGTCAGGAATGAAGAAATCCACACTCATAACTTTTATAAACATGTCATATGCACACACGTCCTCGTAATGACTTACAATTTCGAGGCCTGGCAGTAACAAAAGTATTAAGTGAGAAATTGCATATTGTACTTGCTACACAAATGACTTGTTGCATAAAACAAACTTTAGTACCACCATATATCCAACTGGTACATCCAAGGAAAAAATGGAAAATATTAAGAAAAACTAGTAAAATATCACCAGAGCCAAAATTTTATGTTCGACAATTTTATTACCGTATATCTTGGGCACTGCGTTCTTCTTTTATTTTGTAAATTTTGAAGTTCTTCAGTCTTTATGTTTGACTGGCTAGAAATTCAAAATATTATGAACCAGACAAATCACTTTTATTTGTCTTTATGTTACAATTAATAAAATATTCCATCAAAGTCTACAGCATGGAAATCTCAATATATGTACGTACTCCTATGTGATATCACAAGATGATTGTTTGATTCAATTTTAAGATTTGACAAAAAATGCTGCTTTAAATTTTCTTTTTGAATCCTGGCACAATATTTAGAATAGTAAATTTAGGAAGCACTTTTGTACATAAGTTTAAAGTTAATAGGTTGAGTTGAGTTTTTAAGTCCACTTCATGTACAGGCAAGTTAATCGGGACTGGACCTACAGTTCAAAGTGGGATCCTAAACACTATGTGCCTCCACCACTGAAGTTAATGGTCAGGTTGTTGAATTAAGATAGGCAAAACTGCTTATGGGAACTTCTGAAAGCTTGTAGATGTATTGAATTAATACAATATACCTAATTCTTTTTGGAAATTATATCACGGTTTAAAAAGAGGGCTTACAGATCAACTAAATATTGGCACATGACCCTCTGTTTGGGAAGATGATCCAGTATTGAGGTGAGTACAAGAGCCATGAATGATACCAGTTGAGAACATGATTTCTCCATTGGAAGTTAAATGCATGCCTTTACTTCATATCTGAAGAACTAACTTCTCCATAGCAAGTATTGTGCATAAGCAGATGAGTACATCAACACACTTCACACATGAAAAACAATTCTTCCCAAAGCTCAGTGGAAACATTTGACACACACTGGAGTATTCCTGGAAGGCGTATGGATTCTAATACTGTTTCTTCTTTTCTTATAAATCCCACCCTCACACAAGAGAAATACAATGAACTCCTTAGGGAGAAGGCAATTTGTGTAGTGATGTTCTAAGTAGTGTGCAGTGCAATCACTACGGAACTATGCTTGAGCAGAGGGCTATATCGCTATCTTGTTAATAAAGCCCGAACACTTTTCACATCACACAAAGCGATTTACAAAAATAGAAAAGACCTGAGCTTACAATGCTTCAAGTGGTTTCTGAAGAAACTGAACAAAATTAATGAACAAACTGGAAGTTTCCTACTTTACATTGCTTTTGTGTCTCCTTTACTTGAGATGAATAATAATGACAATGGTCTCATCTTGCGAAAGTATCTAGCAAGATCATGACTGCAGGCAATGATAAATTAGTAAGAATTTATCAATAGAATGAATTGTGTGCTAAAAGAAAGCTTGTTACATTGCCCAGTTTTTATCACAGTAAAAAACTTACCATCACTCCTTCGCGGAGAACAATGGGATGTTTCAAGCTTATTCTGAGGCTACCTCAGATGTGGAATAAACTAAGACTTTTGATGAATTATAGTAAGCGTCCAGACTCACTCAACACAAATTCCACCGATGTTAGTTTCACACAATCTACACTCGCAAAGAAAACCCGAATTCAGGAAAGAGCAGTATTAATCTTGAAAACCTCCCTTCAGTTACAATACCGAAACCATACAATTTCATGAGCTTAAATCATCCTCCTAATAAAATAACTTCTCCTAGCAGCCGCAAAGGAACTTTCAACTATTGGATCGAATTACAGAATTGCATAAAAAAAAAATTGACAAACTATGACAAAAGTATTGCCTTTAACATTTTAAACGTCACATTATTGAATCATATGGGGGTGTAACACGCTTTCATTAATAAACAATTACTATAAACGTGATAGAAGGAATATAGAAAATACATGAATTCAAGTTTCACAATGCACAAGGAGGGTAGCCACAGACAGGAAAAAAAATCACATTTCCCTGATACTAAATTTTTCCATTTAAGTTTCTGTCCACTCTAATTATCAAGAACTTCTAAATTAATATTTTCATTACATACAACTTTGAAATATTCAGCTTTTTTAAAAAATGCAAAACATTACCACTTGAAGCAAAGTAACAGTACAAAACAGCTTTCAAGCACATCGCACACAGTACAATTGACAAGGAAAATTTGTTCGACAGCAGGCTTCCTACTCTTACAAGATTAACAAGAATGAGCACCACTATTATCAGTTCTATGTTACTTCATGTAAAACTACTCTATATATACTTTATTTATACATATATAAAATTTCATTGTTTTTTATATATATAAACCTTTCATTAGAACATAACAAACATATACAGCTCTACCATCCACACAAAATCTTCACAATTACTCTATTTGCTCCATACAAAACAATGGCACGTATTAAACAAGCATTTCTATGATAAACTCTCCAGAAACTACATTAACATTGGAAGAGCCTACAGAAGGGTTAGACAGTGTTAAAATTAATACTTGTAAACACAAAAAAAATATTTCAGAAACTTCTGAACGCGTAGGCAAAAGGAGTGCTGTGTAATTATTCTTGCACAATAATTATCATTCATTGTAGTACAATGTTTAAAAAACAAGTATAAAAACTGACATAGGTGCTTTACCATCTACATAACAGCTTACCTTAACAGAACATTAACAAAATTGGATTATCTTATTTTGAATTATAACAAACTCAGTGTAAAAGTATGTATAGGATCAGGAGATATTCCAAAAAATGATTCTTAGCATGTATGTATTATGTATTTCTTATGTATTATGCTCACTCACTAATGTTTGTTTATGAATTATTTGTTAAATTTACTGTTTAACAAAGGTATGGCTAATTTTTAACACCTTTGCATTGAATATCTTTTACTGGACAAGTAAGTTTTAATCTTCCATGAAGATTCAACAATTAAGAGCTTGAAACAATATAGTGAATCATAAAGGCATTTTATATCTGTTGTTTATACTGTTGGGATCAGATCTTCTTCTGAGCATTATTTTGGCAAATACACACTATTAGATGTTTAAATTACTCTTCACATTTAGTGGTTTAACACAATCTGATTGCATAGATTTATGTCATCTGTATGAAAAATTCTACAAAATTAAAACATAAACATTAACCCATTATAGCTTGTCATGGGAAATCAATTTTAAAGCTCAAGCAGTACCAAAAACTAGGTGTTCATGAAAAGTGCTTTTGATACTCGGAACCTGTTCTGCAAGTGCCTAAGCAACAGAAACAATGTATGCCACTATAAGAATACTCTGTACCATGGAAGGTACGATCAGAACAGTCAGCCTACTTGGATGACAATGATAATTTATTGCACAACAATGCTTGAAGCAACAAGGGAATCTTTCTCCTGACCAGTCTTAGAAGATAAATGCCTGTCGCCGGGGTCTGGTAAGGGAAATTGAAATTACGCCTCCTAGTACTGGTACCACGGTTGCTTGCGCACCCACCGCAGCCTGATGCCAGCGTCTGTGCGAATCTTGATGGATGCAGACTCTGCTGCTCTCACGGTTTCCTTCACGGACTGCATCAGGTTCTGCGCATTGCCCACCAACATGTCGGTCGCCTCCTGATCCTCCTCCGTGCCTGCAAAGTATAATTAAATCAGTGTACATTTCTTTAGCAAAATATTGTAAATACTATCCTGATTTTTTTGTGCTCTTGAGTGTTATCTCATATCTGAACATTGTACGTCATCGAGCCTTACCACCTTCCATTTAGAAATGAATGCAGGAACGGTAAAATTAATTGATTGAATTAGGTTATTTAAGTCGCTCTTCCGCTAGTTGTGGATAATTGTGATGATGAAGATGAATGGGTGATATGATGATGGAAGAATGGACAATCACAAACAATATGGACAACACAATTACTACAGAAAATTATCCTGACTGTAGGTCCAGGCGCCACAGGCAGGAATAGTAAAATATGACAAAAATGGCACCATCACAGTATTACTCTTATTACTTACTTTATTATTAAATGCTATTATATTATCAAATATACCTAGTTTAATATTTATCCTGTCATTTTTAGGCACAAATATTGGTCTATGCCAGTTCTTGAAATTAAGGGTGATGCAGCTAGCAAAATTTTTGCAAAGCATCCCCCAGTTAGCCCCCAAGGCACAACCAAACATCCTTAGCAGTTTCCACTTCAAGTGCTGGTATGCTTACATAACCAACTCCCACAAACATTTATGAATTTTGTTTCTTAAATTCACCAACATACAACACAAAGTTAAAGTCAAGTAAGTAATAGAAGTGTGGGGGAAATTGTAAAGAAGCCTCCTATTGAAATGTTCAACTCTCTTTATGACATATACTGATAGTAAGTATTCACCTATCCACAAAACTTTTTTCTATTAACTTAGGTGACCACTGTCACTATCCTCTCGGACACTGTTACTATTGTTTGTGGAGCTGCTGTTGTGTATTGTTTTGCAGCATACTGCGGACAAACAGCATATCTAGGAGTGTGCCACAAAACAATACACAACAAACTTGACAAACAATAGCACAATTTTCGACGAGAATAGTGACAGTGACCATCTAAATTATTATTATTATTAATATTAATAATGAAAACAGTTTCACTCATAAATGAATACTTCTTTCCAGTGTATTAATTTGCATCTTTCATTCTTCGAAACATGAATACACTCTCAAGAAGAAGAATTAGATACCAGTAACCACAGTATGAAACTGCTGCAACCTTGAGCATAACAAATCTCACACACCAATCATGACTGGGCCTACAATTTAATGCTGGATGTGTACGTAAAAATATTTTTGCCATTATAATATCAACTATCCACAAAGATTGTCTACCTGTAATGCAGACTTTAAATAAAGCAAGTGTCCAAGATTCAAATACTAACTTGGCAACAATATTAAAAAGGCATTTTTGTGAGGAAGATTACACTAACTAACAACAGATGGATTTAAGAGTCTGATGATTATTTACAGTTACTGAATCTAGATTACTACTACTCAAAATTCACAAAAATAATTAAAAACCAAAACTTCCACTAGCAAAGCTTTTGAATGTAAGTTTGGAAGCATTTGAGCATTTCAGATTTAAAACTGAACACAAAATCTTGTGAAATAATTGTGCCTAGAACCGAACTTTCACTTGATCATTACCTGTTCCTGATTTCCTCAACCAAGTTCACTGTCACGGAGCACAACAGACGTAGTATGGCTCAAAGCGACACTCATCATTGGTTACTTACAAGAACAAGTGCGCTTGTTCTTCAAAAAATCAATTTCACAAGCAAAGTCTACAAGCACACAACATGCAACATGCACAATCACTCTTACTTACTGGAACCTATCAAATTTCCTGATGCATAAACCAAAAAAGGAAAAATAAACAGACATTAAAACATTCCAAAGTACCGTGAATCAATTGTTACTAACTACAGCATTCGCACTTGGGTTGCACTTAAGTAAGGAAAGTCATTAAGTATAGGATTATTGTACAAAACATCTTCACTTCACCATGAATACATTTTTAAATAAATTTGTTGATGTTAATCCCAGCAATTGGCTTTTGAGACCTAGATTTTTCAAATTCCTTCATCAATGGAGTACAAATGATTATTTAACATTCTAGGGATCTGTCAAGTTGAAATAATTTTTCAACATTATCACAATGCTAAGCCTCAAATATTCATATTAGATTAGTTTCCAGATTACAGTAATAAACTAGTTTTTGTTTATATTTCAATATATCCACTATTATCAATGAGGAAGCTTACATAAAATAGAAGGCAATACTGCACATTGCTACACCAAGGGTTTTTTACATGACAAATATGTTACGTGATTAAACACATCTGGAAGTGTTGTGTTCACGCACAGTGTTCATGTTCGAAGTGACTGTTGTTCACATTTTTCTATTTGTATTTTTCTCTTGCTTTGATGTCATTTTCGGGTAACTAATGAGCATGAATGACAATTGGATGAAACTGATGGAGGAACATTCACAAATGAACTCCATTCCCAAGCCCAGAGAAGAATCTGAAATCCTCAGTAGGAAGATTAACCACTCAACATGCTTGCAACTTTGGTTACTATTAAAAGTAAAGTTTAATATCATGGGTGTTCAATTGTAACTGTTTTGGGTTCAATCATAACCACTTTAAATTACTAGCAATAGGTTATAATTTGAAATTTAGTACACCTGCAGTCATACAATTTTTCGAAATGTGACATCTAACAATTGAAACAAAAAATCAATGAGCAATGTCTGCTCTAGTGTCAGTGCAGTTTCATTCCTTTAAAAATATATAAATGTAGAGGAAGAAATGATAAAAAAAGAGCAATGCATACATTTTCTGTCAATATGTTGACCACCGATTGT
This sequence comes from Lepisma saccharinum, assembly GCF_977018435.1. Taxonomy (NCBI): domain Eukaryota; kingdom Metazoa; phylum Arthropoda; class Insecta; order Zygentoma; family Lepismatidae; genus Lepisma; species Lepisma saccharinum. The sequence continues at coordinate 63,289,695 of NC_139241.1, read as the reverse complement.
GACAAGGGAACTCTTGTTGGGACACAATTCCACCTTCAATCTACCCAAAGAGCTACTTCTCTCATTACGTGCATCACAGCTGGTTTTAAAAAACATGACCTGTAATTTCAACTATAAAACTAGCATATTTTTGGTTAGAATTATACTTTACTCTGTAGATCACGAAATTCATTTTGTTGTAGTCTGTGCAATAATTTTAATTACAAGAATGCATAGGTGTGACAATTAGTAATTAGCAGTGCATCACTAGCATATGGTGTGTGCAGCAACTGTACTTCATACAGTTGTGGGTCAACCAAGGTAAGTGTGAAAGAAGTGCATGAAGGTGTTATGCAGAGAGTACTTATGTTGGATGCACTCCTGCAAGAGCAAGATTAATATCAACACTGATGAGAAGCATTGTTACTGGACAATTTGGAGAACAGCTTGTGCTGAACATGCATATTAATGTGTGACGTGTTTCATCTGCAATTCCAAAAATAATGATTTAATATACAAATATGTCTTGCAGAAACACTTCACAATCTTCTTTTGTCTCTTACGAGACATATGCGGTGCGTCATTCATTTGTTGAAGTAGTACTGGAATTTGCCGATAGTCGTCTCTGTAGTTGCTCTTTGTTTTGCAGCTGCCTTTCGTAACTGCTCGTACAGTAGTACAGCCACAACAAGCATACATGTTGGTTTTACGTGCAATAGCAGCGTGACCAAACGCTTGGGGGGAATATCGACGTGTAGTATCTTGTCAAGTGGAGTCAGTCGTCGAGTGAAATGGATTTCTAATAAGTATATTTCGACGAGGAAGTGTAACAGTCAAAAGTTGTGGACGATTAGTGTGTGTGAAGTAAGTACTGTGTTTCTCGCTGAATTAAGGGTCTATTACTGTTTGCGAGGGAAAATAAGATGACGTAAAATTAGTATCTTTAAGCTTTTGACTTTGACACTTGCTTCATAAAATAGTCAGCACTAGTTAACGCAAGAGAACTTTAGACAAGAGTTTCAACGTCCGTCCACAGATCTATTTGAGTTCGAACGTTAATTATTGTTTGCGAAAATTTGACTGCTGCCGTAGTTAATCAAGTGATATACCTTACGAACATTTCATCATCATATCTTCGACCAAGTTGGCTGCACGTCCAGGAAGTCCGTTAATGACCAGATACGTCGATTCAAGAAAGGTAACCAATGGGAAGAGGTTACAGATGTTAGAGGCCAATCTTAATTCGAGTCAAGAAATGTAACTAAATGGGAAGAGGTTACACCAAGTAGGTGACCATTCCTGGAAGTTTCCATTAGGTGTAGTACCCGATTCGAAGGAAGGAAGTACCACGAATGCCAATACTGCGTATTATAGGAGATGATTGTGTGAAAAGAACGTATGTACAGTGTCAGCAATAATTGCTGTTTTTGACTAAATAGATCGCGAGTGGAATATATGTACATAAAGTGTGCTTTTCGCCCCTTTGCCCCTTTTTAACGGTTACAACGTTTGACAATACTAAGAGTAGTGGAATGCATGTTGAATTTACGTATGTTCGATTGTCGGTCAACCTTGTAGTGTAATGTGCGAATTAATCCAGTCAGAATAGAACTATTGTTCACGATACGGCGTTATCTGGAGAAAACTGTAATTACGAAAAATTGCAATAAGTATTCCAAAGATTATTGTAAAGGTTATTGAGCATCAGATAACGTGATTTTTAAGAAAACCTTGCAAGTGTACAGTATCTTAGTAATATACAAGCTTTAATTTGATTGGATACATTGAATTCGTGCATATGTCGCACGATAACGAGTTGTGGAATTTTGACAGATCTTAATCTATTCTAATGGTCAATTTAAATGTTCATATTTGATGATTTATGTACCAAAGGAGACCTGAAGGTCAATTCTTGTATTCATAACACTCGGCGTTGTAATTTATATTTGCTCATGAATGTATTTGTTATTGCACGATAGTCGTACTACGTTGTGTTGGCTAATCGTAATAAAGAAAGATAAATTATAAATTGGACTTGCAATCTTGACATGCCTTTACGAGAGAAAAAATACAATCCTTTAGTATTGTAAGTACTGCGTAATTCAATTCCAAGTCTTGATTAACGGAGGGAGATGCTAATCTATATTTGGTATTATTGTTTTGTAGTTCAACTAGGCATACGCTGGTTATTAGTACGTAAGCTATTTCTGCGAGTTCCACGATGCAACCTTGGAGATTGTTTGCTAGTTAATTTGGGGATCTGAGAAAACAGATGACGTTTATGTAACTTTTCCTGTGTTGATTTAGTTGACCGCATGTACTTGCTGGTAGGTTGGATCTCGTAAGAGACTGGGACGGAGCGTTACGTGTTCAAAGGTTCCACAAATAAGTATGACTTTGGTGACGGGTAGTTTAGTGGCTTAGCTATTTCGATTACCACTTTATGGGTAGGCTTCCAATTTGTTGTTATTTTTTGATGCACTTCCTCGTCGAAATATACTTATTAGAAACCCATTCCACTCGATGACTAACTCCACTTCACAAGATACTACGCATCGATATATACCCCAAGCATTTGGTCACGCTGCTATTGCACGTAAAACCAACGTGTATGCTCGTTGCAGCTGTACTACTGTAAGAGCAGTTACGAAAGGCAGCTGCAAAACGAAGAGCGACTACAGAGATGACTAGCGGCGAATTCCAGTAATACTTCAACAAATGAATCACACAACGAGTACGTCTCGTAAGAGACGAAAGAAGATTGTGAAGTGTTTCTGCAAGACATATTTGTATATTAAATCATTATTTTTGGAATTACAGACGAAACACGTCAGAAATGTAAGAGACTGTCTCACAAACCTGTTATCAATCTCAGATATCAGAATTCATATGCACAGGTAAGATGTGCATTTTTTAAAAAAAAAATCACCTAAGCATCTGATAAAGGTTGGGTACATGGGGTAGAAAACTAACCAGTACTACAATAGTTAGGGCAATACCCTACAACACAAGTAGCCTTTTAACCACATCAGCATTTTCAGTGTTGACCTTCTATGTTGTGACAACTGGGGAGGAAGTGAAAGGAGCTACTTTCATGGAGAATGGCAATCTGACCTGCAAAGGCACTGTAAACACAGACTTTGAAGCAGATAAGAAATTTCAACCCCCCCTAGAATTCCTCAAAGGGGTAGAGTACATCCCTAACCTCATACTCACAATCAGTTTAAAGATTTCATCATTCATTAGCTTTATTTTCCTAAGCACATATGCCGTCTGACTACCATGCAAGAGACCTAGGTTCGATCCCCACTGGTGGAGAACCAGGATTTTTTCTACCGGTTCAAGTAGCTCCGGCGCCTAACCAGCATCGTATAGAGTGGGTACCTGGAGGAAACTCTGGGGAGTGAAGACGGCCAGAGGCACAGTGCCGATCACATCACCCCCCACCTTTGGCTGTGATCAAGAAAGTGTGGGGCCCCAACTCCACACCCCCTATGAACCTTTATGGTGTGGTGCATAGCACATGGGTACACGTTACTTTTTACTTTTAAGTACGTATGCATCAAGCCATTATTTGTATTAATGTTATTTTAAATGAAATATTTTGTGGCAATAATTGTAACCCTATTAAAAAATAATAATAATAATTGACTTAGCAGAGGTTAATGTCATGGAATATCATTGGAGGAGGACTGTTCCATCTCATGAAATTCACAAAATTAGCAAACAGAGCAGATATTCACTCAGATAATTTATTTTGAAAGTAAATTTATTGTTGCAGCATTACTTAACTGCATCAGGAGAAACTTGATACTGCATGAAAAATATAATGTTTACCTTTCATGTTGTGTCTTATGGGTTACTCAGATATTCCTGTTTGTTTCTAGTCAGCGGCACATGTGATTGCACTAACCGGATTCAATTTTAACTCCATTTTGAACAGTGTGTGTGGGTCATCAAGTTGTACAGTCACGGACACTTCTGGGTTGTAACAATTCCATTGAAAGTCAATGGCATAATTATAACCCAGAAGTGTCCGTGACTGTACTCCTGAGCTGTCAGCTTATTTCAGTCTTGCTCTCTTGAAATTTACGTGAACTGAAAGATAGTGAAGGGATTCCCCATGGTGGTAAGATCTACGACGAATGGATTGTGGTACTGTAGAAGCTGTTTCTATCTCCAGATCTGTGTGATTAAAGATGAGGAGGGTACTTAGCATAATCAAATGGTTCGGAGATGTTATGCCTTAGGAAATTAATAAGTAACGAAGGACCTACACAAATCTCATCTCCAGTTGATAGGGTCATCTGCCATGCAGGGGACATGGGTTAAATTCCTGGAGATCTCAGACAATGTCCCGGCACGCAGTGGCTTGGGAATACCCAACTTCTTACCAGTCAGTACCTGGTGTCATCCGTGAGAGGTAAAGGCAGATGGAATATGGTGCTGGTCACATCACTTCCAATATGGACAAGATCAAGAATGTATGGGGCTTACTTCCACACCCGGTGTGTGCCTTCATGGCACAGTGCAATGCACAAGGGACAGCTTTACCTTTTTATAGCCATGAGAAAGGAGAATTAGATTGATCGATTGATTTGGTTTATTTTACTTCGCATTTCTGCCACTTTTGGCTAATTGCAAAGATGAGGATGAGTGATGGTATGATGAAATTGATGAAGTGACGCTTGCAAAGAACACCCATGGCCAGGCTAGGTTTTGAACCTGGGATCAATGGCATCATAGCACACACTGATAACCACGAAGGCTGGCAAAGAGAATTAGAGAAGCAAGTCACAATCTATCAGAAACATCTCAGTACTATTGGGATATTTATTGATGGAAGTTAAAGGACATTACAAGTAGATTAACTATTATTCATGCTGCTAATAAATGGACTGAGGATGTTTGAAGTTTGATTGCTACATTGTTACGTACTTTGTGGCATAGAAATTCTGTAAACAGTTCAAAAATGTAGAAATTATCTCAGTTGGCTTTCTAGAAAGATTTCTGAGGTCACTAACTAGTTGAATGTACCAGTTAATTACCTGTGAAATTTCATTAGGTTGAAAGACTACATAAGTCCACTAAAACATGACAAATAATTACTTCAAGTGCAATCAACATAGGGTACATGTGAACTTTTTGCTAAGAAAGGAAAAATCACTACTATGTACACAATGTGCACATTACTCTGTATGGAATATCGGTGCATCAATACAGATTCAAAATTCTATATCTTATACACCATACTTAGAGAACTCATGCTAGAATAATACCTAAAACAGGCTAGAATTGATGATCCACAGTTTAGTTTCATTGTTATCAAACATACAATTCTTATGTACTTACCAGTACAGGCAAAGCAAAAATTTGGATATGAATCCTCCCAATCTCCTCACATTTTCAACAGAGGAACAGAAAATACAAGTTGGTGAGCTCATATGTAGAAATGACTAACACGAAACATAGACTTTGAAAATGCAGCATTAGCATCCAACACTTTGAGCGCATACATTGCTATCATCAGGGAACATTGATTGGAGAGCAAGGGTGAGGTTATATGCGTGTGTATTATGAGGCGAAACTTAGCCTCTGTGTTGAGATTGCTTCACTCTGGATCCCTGTGTTCTGTAGCATGGAAAAGTGAGGGAATTTTATTTTTACGGAATTGTAGATACCCTGTTTACTCTCCTAAGGAAGCCAAAGCTATTGGCCAAGATTGCACACATCTCAACAGAAAAGTGGGACTTCAGCCTACGCTCCATTTCTTAATACACACACACACATTTAAACTTATCCTTGTCTCTAATCAACATTCCCTGATGATGAGAGCAATGTTTGTGATTGAAACATTGGATGCTAACGCCAATTTAGCCTGAACACTTGTTCGAATAAATATTCTCTTTCTTATTGTTTAAGGAAGCTGCAATGTCAATGTGAGAATTGTGAAAATTTGGATGTGTGGTTTAATGTAGTGATCAGGTTCATCAATTCTATCTGTGTCAGCAAGACTAGAGTGAATTATACATACAGACAAATAATGGCATTCCCATATCACAATACTACAACAACACATGGTAAAATACACTTAAAAACTATTAAACTATTATAATAGTACCAGGTTTTGACTGCAGTCACTGAAAAAAAAAATATGGGGAAGGCAGACCATGCACTTAAGTATTACACAAATATGTATAGTACTAGTGCAAAAGTAATGATACAAAATATTGTCACAAAGGAAGGTTCTATTCCATTCAATATGAACTTCTGTAGGAAACATGCCAAGAATCCAATTGGTCTTCATATGCAGTGGACAAAGGATTGCTGCAAAATAACAGTGCTGCACTTTGTTGCTGCTTGAAATGCAGTAAAATTCATAAATATATGCTCCTATTGTTCTCTCGTGTGTTAATTCATACACTATTAGCTGTTTGTCTAGTTATCCAGCCCATACATAGGAATGTATTTACTTGTACATGTGAATGATACATGTACACAAGTCATGACAGGCATGTGGACAGAATGCTAGATCTTGTAGTGTGATGGAAGGGTACGATAAACATTGGGTGTCCATTTCCTTTGTTGTACCAATATGTAGCATTCTTTTCCATAGATTACAAAACTAAGTTATCGAATTCTGTCATTAGTAATTGCATCTTGTTATTGCAGCCATTCTTATCCATTTTGGTTATTTTACGTTGCTTTTCTACCTCTCTGGTTAATCACGATGATGATTATCAATGATGAACAGTGTTGAGAGTACCACAATGATACATCAATGCATTAACCAGGGTTTAAACCTGGCAACACTGGCTTGATAACACATTACACTTACCACTCTACCGTAGAGGCCAGTGTTAATGCAGCCACCATAAAAATGTAGCCGTTACATGAAGACAACTCATGCCAATAACATGTCAATCAGCTACTATGCAATGTACTTCTTCATTGATACAAGACTGGGAATTGAATGAGGACAGTGGTATGAACCCCAGAGCATATTTGGGGATCTTATTGTATTATACTACACCCTAATATGGTGCAACAGCTCTTTATGGGCAAGGGTCTTTCAGAGCAGCTTATACATTGGGTGAAGGGTGGTCAGTACATAGTGTCCCATCACTGCTGTTTTTCTGGCTACCAGCAGGAATCGGACCTAGGACTGCTTGCACCAATAGCGAGATCGCTAACTTTTACACTACACAAGGGCTTAATTGTCAAACTAGGAGCAGTAGATCAGCCTAGGCCCTTCAAGGGCAGTCGAGCCACAGGTAGGAAGCAGCAACAAAGTGCACCACACTTGTGGTCCCTGATCAAGGAACGACTCCTACATTATCTGGTCAAACTGTGAACGAACATGCTATCGGCCATCATATGTGCTACAGGGAGAGACAGATGGAAACGAACTAGAAATGGCATACAGGAGGGGACAAGAGAGAAAAGTGTTACCCTACGATTCTCACCCTCTTCAATTCTTGGGATCATCTCTGTCAATGAGAGAAGGTAACAGTTAACAACAAGTTAAGATGTATATTAATAATAATAATTCAGAAATATTTAAAAGCCACAATAACAATGAGTTCACAATAATTTACATAATTTGTGTTTTAAAAGCTATTTAAGCATAAAAACACAATCAAATATTGCAACTTTTCTTTAATGTTAATAGTTTAAAAAGCTGTGCATGTTAAAGTGTAATGTGTATAAATTGTCAACAAGATGAAAAGTGGAAAGAATGTTCACAACTATTAATGTTATGTGATTTAAGACATATATTTTAAACATTGTTTGCATACATCTGTGCTTATCTTGAGTATCCAATTAAAAAAACTCAGCTGAAGACAATCACAGCCAGAAACATCAGAGCCACAAGCTGAAATAAAAACCCTGGCTCTACTATTGATTGTTGCTTAATTTACAGGAAGGAGTCCACATAGACATCTAGACTTACCCTGAGCTCCCAGCATGGTAGCTTTCACTGTTGAAAGAATCTTCAGTTGCGTTCCTATTGTTGGAATACGTTCACACACTTGGAGCAGGTTCTAGTTGAAAAAAAATATATTAAATTTAGTTTGTCAGGAAGCAAAGGAATGTCAATAAGTACAGGAAAAACTCGAACAAGAGTGAAGAAATAATTGAGCAAAAGCAAAGAAAAAGCAAACAAACATGTTGTGTGTGTATCCAAAAACTCTTTCAGGTTTATTCATGGTGGAAGAAGTAATAATAATAATAATAATAATAATAATAGAGTAAAACCTCATTAATCCGGACCCCGATAAGTCGGACTTTGCTTATTCCAGACCAGCAGCAAAAAAAAAAACAAAAAAAAAACAGAATGCAAGGTTTTAGATGTGGCTAGAAGTCAACAAGAGAACATCCCAAAGAAAAGGCAGTCAACTACTAATGAAATTAGATTTCCCGCAGACTTTATACTGTACTGTATAGTGTATTTAGCCCTATGCCCTTTAAATACACCATAATAAACGTGTTTTGTTGCTATAAACGGAGTTTTAATGCACTTTCTACTGTTCTTTTAGGTTATTTAAGTTAATCCAGACTTTTGTTAAACCGGTCAACTTATGCCCTCCATTAGTCTGGATTAACGAGGTTTTACTGTAGTAATAAAAAAAATAACTAAAACAAATTAACATATTACATATCAGCTCCAAACTTCACAAGGAACATCATTATATTGTGGAATAAAACTGCATATTCATTGGTTCTCAAATTGCAGTAGTGTGTGTTGTGCACAAGAGGATCTTCCTGGTGAAAAAATATTACTAACACAACAGCAACTAGGAAAAGACAGGAAGAGCATCATGCACCAAGTATATGGTGGTGAAAGTGGGACCAACACATTGAACAATTGCCAATTTGATATTGAAGTTCATATGAACTGGAAGTGTAGCAGATGAGATTATGCAGTGGCTAATTTTGAATGTAGACTTAATCACATGATTACCTATGGGAGGTCTCACATGGAACACAATTTCATAAATTAGTTTATTTTACTTAGCTCTTCTGCCACTTTTGGCTTATCTCAAAAATGAGGAGATGGATGAACATAACTTGAGTCCAACAGAGGATTATACTGCCAGAGCCTGGCTAGTCAGCAAAATGCAGTCTAGGGTGTACTATGTGGAAGGGAACTTGACATTTGGGTGCCTTCACAAAGGTCATCCCTTTTACCTTAAATTGCATGAGTTATTGTGTAATTTCCATTTTGAATGAACTGAATATTTGTTTTCGTTAACAAGTAGTCTGATAACCTAACAAGCTGTAGTCTAGTACTAATTAGCCTTAAAAAATGAATATAAAAAGAACCACATTTAATCCCTTTCCAATCCAATTTTTCTGCCACCCGCATACTCCACAGCTTTTATTTATTTTGGGCAAGAAAGAGGTTGGTGGGTTACTTGGAAAACTCACAGTTTTAAAAGAGAAAAACATAAGAACTCACCTAATGAACTCTATTGTAGGTTACATTAATATATTTGATTTTTTTTGTTTACAATACCTTCCATTTTCCTACATTTTTAGCTGGATTTTATTCTAAGCATTTAATTTTGGAGGTATTAAATATGTATTTTTTTAAAATTTAAGCACTACTGCTTAAATGCAATGCATATCATCTGTTCACATCAAAACACATGGCCTGTCGAGAAACAGGCTGTTGGTTGGAGACCATACATGAGGGAAACCCTTCAGAGAGGCTCCAACAGTGGAGTGGACAAACAATCGCCCAAAATTAACAAATTAATTTTGGTCAATATTGATAAAGTTCCAATATAAAAATTACCGATATTCTACCAATCGGATATAAAATTCCAAGTAGTCCTTGAAGAGCCTGAATGGTTCACTGAAGACCTTAATAACTGTGTGTTTCCAGGTGACTGCAGTGCAAAAGAACTTGCACATTCAGACATTTACTTTTTTAAAAAGTAGGCCATGGAGATTATCCATAAAAATTGTAACATCAAAATGGCAGAATTTTGCACTACCTTATAAGATATTTATAGATATATTGGATCGGTAAAATAATCGGTAATTTTACCGATAAACCGATACACTGATATTCCTATATGGGCAGATATCAATAAGGGTACCAATTAATCTGTTCCATCCATAAAATAAATAAGATTTAAAAAAAGTATCTGATGTCTTCTAACAGCAGAGCAGAACAGGAAAATCATGTTGGACAAGGTCAAACATAGGATTGGAAAGGGTTAAATAGAAATTTTCTTCATATGTAGATGAACAGATTGCATAATTTTTGTACAAGCAGCAGCTAAAAAGATAAAGAAATATTGTACAGAATTAATAACCTTCCGTTATCTTCCTAAAACCACCTTCCCCTAAGTTCCCTGCAACCCTTAAGCACTTCATTGATGGTAGTAAACACAAAATACTCACTGTCCTCATCCTCTTGTCTGTGCACTCTCTGGCGAGCTCCTTGGCCAAGTGGGTGACCTCTTCGGATGCCTCCGCGATGGCCTTGGCACAGGCAATCAGGTCCTTCTTGGTGCCTCCCTCCCCTCGCACCAACTGGGACAGGCGGGCCATCAGAAGAGCCATCTTCTTAGCAGCAGCAATGATGTCATTGTCTTTGCTCGACCACTGCCTCACTTCCTGGTGGAGACCATGTGCTGCCATCTGCAAGTAGTTATTCCATTCATGCATCATTACCAGTGAACAGATTTATATGTAAATACATATGATACTAAAATCAAGGTTATTTTGTATTATCTCTGTGAACCGTGGCATGTAAGCTTGAAAAGTGCACTTTTTTTATTTTTAGTGCATTTTTTACATATTGCAGTTATTTTTACATATAATTTCTGTATTTGCAAACATTTCTCAACAAATATTTTGTATCCATGCCCTTACTACATTTTTCATTCTTGCATTAAGTACCAAAGGTTTTCTGACCAGCCATATTCTGCTCATTTTGTATTCTGTTTATTTTAAATCTTGACAACAGAAATGCACTTGTTATTCTAACAATCTTGTCAACAACAGAGAAGGCAAACTCAATTGCACATTTGAAGTATACTCCCATTACTTCATGCAATACTGAATGCAGTTTCAGCCAATATACCTCTGTGTAGGGACAACCTAGGTTGTCGTTTCAGCACATGAAGAAAGTTTGGTAATGCATTGTTTTAGTACTCCCTCCCAAAAAAAAATATTTTGAATTTGAATTTTGTATTACAATTAATGTCATTATTTTCCTGTAGTTTACGGTTATTACAAGCATAAGAAAACAGTTTTTCTTTGTGACGTTTCAGGAGAACACACGCTCCTTTCATCAGACATTTATTTTCATTTTGACTAAAGATACAGTTATAACAATGGTTAGTAATTTTTAAACAAAAAGAATCTGTTATATAATGGATGTTGTCAATGTTACATTGTTGTAATATAGCAACTTAACTGTGAAAAAAACAGTCTGTTTTATTTTTATTTAAATTATGAATCCAAAATATCATCAGGCAATTCAAATTCATCATTGTTTTCACAAAGTCTCTTGATGTTTTCTGTTACATTAAATTTTAAAGATGGTGACTTACTCCATTTGTGAAAAAGAAAACTCCATACTGGATCTATGTTACCATTTTCATTATTTAATTTATTCCAGTGTTCTTCTGCAATGAACGAAGCTTCCCAGACATTCAACTCTGTGTTTCCCGTTAATCTTTTTAAAACCCTTCTCTTTTTAATCAAATGCTTCTCTTCGATGATATGAGTTGACAAACCTGTTCTTGGGTTTAGATTTATAATGTCCAAATCGTGTTCGTGCCATCTTATTGCCATTTTCCTTGCTGTTTGTCCCACATAATCTTTTGAACATGAACAACTTATATTATATATTCCTGTGGTTTCCACATCTGGTAGAGAGTTTCTCATTTTGAATTCATTAAATGTACATTCCAAACTTCTTGGTGATTTAAAAACAATTTTGAAATTAAAACTTCTAAAAATTTTTGCAATTTTATGTGAGAATCCCTTGTGGAATGGAATGCACACAAATTTCTTTTCAACAGATTTTTCATCTTTGTCTGTATTTCTCTTTTCCTTTAGTTTTCTTGCAACTTGTTTTTTGATTTGGTTTATTCTGTTAGTGTGAAAACCATTTTCTTTTGCTATATTAAAGAGCCTTTCTTCTTCATTTTTGATATCCTCATCATTAGAACATAGCTTTGTGCTCTCAGGAAAAAATTTAAAAATATGTTATCCATTGTTATACGCGAATGTTCTGATTTGGCATGGATATATTTTTCCCCCGCTAATTTTTTCTTATGGACTGATGTTTGAATTGTTGAGTCAGTTGTCTTAATTTGCAGATCAAGGAAAGAAATTACATTGTTATTCATGGGTTCGCAAGTGAATTTTATGCGACGATGTGATTCATTTAATAATTTAAATACGTCCATGATGGTGTTCTCATTTTTAGCGATAATTAGCACATCATCTACATATCTGATGTAGAGTTTGATATCCGCACCTATCGCATTAATAATTGGAGATTCTATGTAATGAAGGAAAATGCTGGAGATGATTCCGGATAATGGGTTTCCCATTGATAGACCATTACTTTGCTGATATATTTTGCCATCAAATAGAAAGTAATTGTAATTTGCACATACAGTAAACCATCGAACCATTTCCCATGATTCTACTGGGTTAACCTTCATCTCAATAAGCCATCTGTGTAATGCATCTGTGGCACCTTCTATTGGGACACTAGGATATAAATTTTCAACATCAAAACTTGCAATACGAAACTCATTATTCCAAACAATATTTTTTAGTTTCTGTTTCACTTCAAATGCATTTTTAACACTGAATGGTGTTTGTTGTTTAATTATAGCAAGTCTTTCAACTAAATATTTGGATAGTTTGTATGCAGGATGTGTGAAAGTTGCAATGATGGGTCGTATTGGAGTTCCCGGTTTGTGAGTTTTTGGTAGTCCAAAGGCAATCGGCAGGGTTGAATTCTTGACAATGAGTTTTTTCTTCATTTCTCTTGGTATCGTGATACTGCTTTCAATTACTTTCTTTACCTCATTTATTATTTTAGTTATAGGGTTTCGAGAGGTTTCTGTGAAATTGTTTACTTTGAAACATTCTTCCATTTTTTCTTTATAGTCCTTAATTCGGATAAGGACAGGTTTATTTTCCTTGTCCGATTTTATTAAGAAAATGTCGTTTTCTTTCAACCAGATCTTGAAACTATGAACTTTTTTCCCCAACCTTATATGCTCTTTCTCCCGTTCCGTGTATTTTGGACAATGATGAATTTGAATTGCCTGATGATATTTTGGATTCATAATTTAAATAAAAATAAACAGACTGTTTTTTTCACAGTTAAGTTGCTATATTACAACAATGTAACATTGACAACATCCATTATATAACAGATTCTTTTTGTTTAAAAATTACTAACCATTGTTATAACTGTATCTTTAGTCAAAATGAAAATAAATGTCTGATGAAAGGAGCGTGTGTTCTCCTGAAACGTCACAAAGAAAAACTGTTTTCTTATGCTTGTAATAACCGTAAACTACAGGAAAATAATTCTATAATGCAAGCAATGCGTACATACAAGAAAAACAATTAATGTCATGTCTATGACTAGTTTGATAATACAGTAAAACCTCGTTAATCCAGACTAATGGGGGGATAAGTCTGGACTAACTGAAATAACCTAAAAGAACAGTAGAAAGTGCATTAAAACTCCATTTATAGCAACAAAACATGTTTATTATGGTGTATTTAAAGGGCACAGGCCTAAATACACATACAATGCAGTACGTACATCTCGGGGCTGTGTTCTTTTACAAACATGTTGCTGAATGTTGTTAGACTTCAAAAATTTGTGTGTTGGCTTAAAGCAAGTGGAGTCAGTTACAGAGGAATATGACAAATGTGATTGTTGACTTCTAGCCACATTTAAAAACTTGCATTCTGCTTTCTTTTTTTATGCCTTTTGCCTGTCCAGATGAAGCAAAGTTCGGATTATCGGGTCCGGATTAACGAGGTTTTACTGTATTTTGTTTTAACCCAAAACAAAGCACATTCAGTGTGTGAATTAAGCATTACAATTAATGAAAATGCTGCTTAATGAAAAACTGCAATTTTTCACAATTGTAAGTCTATATTTAATTCCATATGTTGATTAAAATAGCTGAAATATATACATTTACATGCAAAAACACTTTATTTAGTAAATATAAATATGTTCCCTGTTCATGACATTTTCACAATCAGTTTTGGCACTGCTTCATTTCCCATGTATTGGTAAATAATGATGGCAGAGCATAGTATCACATGATGGTGAATGAATGAAAGTTTATGGAAGTTTTGCTAAGTTTAATACAGTATTTCAAATAATATTTGCATTATTTTTCTTTGTAGCATTGCTACTCTGCCACTTTTGCCTAATCATGACTATGAGGATGAATGATGATTACATGTTGGACGATGGGACCTGGCAAAGAATGTCCAGGCTGGAACTTGAACCTGGGACTCCTGTGGTGGTTTCTCAGATTCACAAATTAAAGAGCTGCGCAACAGACATCTGCTACTGGAAACCACTTTATCCAGACTAACTAGATCAACATTTATTCTATGACCAATCAAGATAGGGCATACATGCCCACACACAAATAACCACAGACCTAACCTAAGTGCAAGGGCCATTAGGTTAGTATCAGAAAAAGCTTGTGAGAGCTATTTTCCCAAAGGCTTATACTTCCCCCAATTATCATCATGGGTAATGTTTACAAACCATTTGTTACACTCATGGGAGGGATAGAATTGCCTTATTTATCAAGAAGCAACAATTTTTAAGCAGACAGTAGCCATCTTGAATCCCAAAAACTATGTGCTCCAAATCACATATTTGCTAATTCCCTTATCTTTTATTAAAAACCAAAGATAACATTTATCCATAGGTAAAATAATGCCTATTTTATGAAAAGTAAACTCATTTGCAGTTATCTGGCATAATTAAGCCAGAAAAGGTGAAAAAACACCTTTGTTTACACTTTTCAATCAATTGATAACTCTGCCATCTGGTGGTAGGAATTTGAACCTCCACAGACAAGGAAAAGTCTCAGGTGACCACAGCAAGCCAATGAGAAGTTTTCAAGGCTGTGACATCACACAGGGGCAAACAGATGGCCTATTATGATTTGAGCTTGCCGTTCAAGCTCACTTGTGTTCTAGACCCACCTGAGAGCAGGTCATGTGTGAAGTTGCTGGCAAAGTCCAGTGCGTTAATGGCCGCGTGTGCCATCAACAAAGGATTTACATGGGAAACAGGGATCTAAGGTCCATATATAGTTAAATATGGACCTAAGTGTGAGTGACCAAGTGGGATATTGTGTCCAAGACAGCATCTAAGGATCCCAGTGCAAATTTCGGCAATGTATCGAGTTTTGTGTCCCTCATCAAAAGTGAAAGTCCAGATCGCATGCGGCAAAACTGACGCCATAGCAGCATCCATGGAACATCAGTCAATATCCACGTTGTTTTCAGCCATCCATACAAGAAAAGCCAGGAAAGCTCACCCATCACTCCCCAACTGCCTTTATCACTCCAAGGAAGTATGAAGTTCATAATGTTTAGTGGTGTATACCCCAGAAATGGTCATGTGTCGGGATGTGGCTATTGAGTGTGAAATAGTGTGTGTGGTCCCCAGGTATGAAAGATATAATGTTCAATAGACTAATATGTAAGTACAGAATCCTTTTGTATATCTCTTTTGTGTGTTTTATGTACAGTGAAATGTTCATGTTTGGTGGTGGCTATGCCACAAGCGGTGTTCTTTGTGAATAAATGTGTCGTTCAAAGGTGCCTGAGCTGTTATCATTGCAGTGAATCATAAGACTACCAAAGCCTCCACTAGCTACAGTTTCTGAAATTTAGGCTAAAGTTTGTCAGTTGCTTAACAGGTCTCTCAAGGGATACCTGTTATTATATGGTTATTATACTGAACACCACACGTGGAAAAGGGTCTGCTTGTGGCCACGTAAAGCGTGGCTCTCTCTATTTTCTCTTTCTGATTAAGTGTTGTTCTTGATTAGTTTTTAAAGAAGTCTCTTTTCAACTAAGCAAATCCAACTTCCCCGAACCACCATCAGAGGTGCAGTCAAAGAGAAAGCAAAAGAATGAAATAAAACAACCGTCATACGAGATTATGAGACTCAGAGGTAGCAGGTTCACTAAAATGGATACCAGGTCAAAGTCACTAGAATGGCCAGCCGGCTACATGTCATCCCCCAGTGGTAGTGGAGACTCCCAACTAGCCTTAATCATTGCCATGCTCAAGGACCAAGGGCAAAAGATTGACAATCAAGGGCAAAAGATTGACAATCAAGGGCAAAAGATTGACAATCAAGGTCAAAAGATTGACAATCAAGGTCAAAAGATTGACAATCAAGGTCAAAAGATTGACAATCAAGGTCAAAAGATTGACAGTCAGGGGCAAAAGATCGACAGTCAGGGGCAAAAAGATTGACAATCAGGGGCAAAAAGATTGACAATCAGGGGCAAAAGATTGACAGTCAAGGCTAAAAGCTTGGCAGTCAGGGAAATGAAGTCATCCAGGCATCGGCAGAGATGGAAACTGGAGGCTGTTCGTATGGAGTTGCAGGCCAGACTGGACTCCATCCACAATGTAACCGAAGCACTTGTTAGATCAGTATCTTCAAATACTGACAGATCCAACTTCCCCAAACCACCATCAGAGGTGTGGTCAAAGAGAAAGCAAAAGAATAAAATAAAACCACCCTCATAATTCCTGAAATAGCCATAGTCCCAAAGCAATGAATAATGTTTTCTTACTGAAAAACAACACAGTGGAACCTCAATTTTACATTTTTCAGGAGGACCACAATGAAAAACCAAAACGTAACATGTAACTTTAATGAGGTCACAAATTTTGAATGTATGATGCAGAAAAATGTAAAATTTAGGAACAAAATCAACGACTTCCACTGTATTCTCTTGGATCAGGGAGGAATTGTGTTTATGGATGCAAATAATTTTGTTCAGAACTTACTAAGAAAATGATGGATGGACCGTGACAAAATTTTAAATATTGATAAAATAAAAACATAAAATTACTTCTACTATGGCCACAATCGAGAATGTGTGGGGCCATACTATATATATACCTTACGTCTTAGTGTAATGCGCAGTTTTTCACTTAAAATACTTAATTTTTTGTATTAAGGGCAGGAGGAACAGTTTTTGTGTCCAGCCAGATGCAAGGACCCTAAACTGCTCCTCCCCACCAACCTTTCCCTGTGACAAGTTGCAGAAAAAGAGGTCTGTGCACTGGATAGTTGAAGATGTAGCATTACTCTTATGGGAGTATTATTTTACTTGTTCTCTTGGGAATACCAAACTTCTAATGGCATAGAAAAGCATATGAACGGAAAGAGGACACATTGAAGATTTGATTTGTCATACGAAAAGTCGAAAACTCCCATTTGATTAGCCGTAACAGGAAGTTGAAGTAGTAGTTTGTCTATTTGAGTTGGTGTTTTAAGTCCACTTTATGCACAGTAAGGCTAATTGGGACTGGGCCTACAGTTAAAAGTGCTGAACAACTATGTGCCTCCAACAGGTATCGAACCCAGGACCCCTTGATTACAGGGCAATGACGCTACCACTGCACCATAGGGGAGGCCTTTGCAGTAGTTGTGTTTTCTTTTCCCTTCATAAGGAATGCATGAGAATCTGAAAATTCTTATTTATCATATTTTTCAAACATTGTGTCCAGCTTATTAATCAACTTGAAAAACTACTTCCACTTGCAACATGAGATGCAACTTGTGTAGTTGGGTTTCTTTTCAGGAAATAGAAGTGATCATTCCTATGATATTGAAACAACTGCTGCAAAACAGTCGCTCTTCGCCTTAAATATGATGCATTTCTAATGTAATTAGGAGTTTACATATGGATATTGCAACACTATTTGTTGGCAAGTTAATGCATGCACATAAATGTGTGTGTGTAGCACAATATGGATGTAAATAAAAATTTTGCTTCTTAGTGACCATCCAGTAGTGGCGTTTCAGGGGTATTAGCTTGTAAGCAGCTGCTGCAGTGACGAGAACTTACCATAATAGGCTGATTAGGCTGGGGTGCATGCATGAACATGTCGTCCTCATCATCAGTCTCTGGGGGAGGTGGTCGTGGTGGGGGGAGTTCTCCGCCTGGTAGAGGTGGTCTTGGAGGTGCATAATCTGGAAGAAGCATTCACACATACCTTTTAGTTCTGCTCACTATTACCATCTATGCAAGAAGTTTAAAGGAAAAGTATATATTTCAATTCTAATTACAATATGGCCAGTAATATTATCAAGTTCTGACATATTGTGAGGTGAACAATATCGGAACAATGGGCAAGTTTTGAATTTTGTACAAAATGCCTGTCCTTAAAACTATGTACATTTTGATTATAATACAGTATGGGTAAAAAAAAAAACATGATAAATTGGTCTGTTAATATCTAAATGGAACACATTTGATGTACTCAATCAGAAGAAAAAGACTACCTATGCAAAAGCTTCAGGGGGATATAAAAATGAAAGTGGCGTTAGTTCAGCCTTAACTACACATTTAAAAATTTATGAAAACAAGTAAATTTTCACAATTTATAACCTTCACAAGCAAACATCCAAAATTATCATAATGAAGGAGTAACCCATAATACAAGGTTATCTCAGAGAAAGTTATAAATTGTGGGATTTTCAGTATGTTTGAATAATCACATAGCAATGCTGTACTTGACACAACTGTAAAAGCATACTAAAGTGTAGATATCTGTGGAAAATTCTAAAGAAGTTAGTACATAAGTACAGAACAACTTGTTTAGTTTTGACATATCAGGAAACAGTCACCCCTAGGTGTTTCTAATTGTGAACTGGACTTGGCGAGGTGATATTCCTTGGAAACTTTTGTAGCTTATTGGTGCTTTGTACGACACACAATGGTGAGTAAATCACCAAGGAAGCATATGTACAAGAATCTCAATGTATCATATCCTCAGAGGATAAAAACAGGTCTGCATCAATTCGTTGCTGGAATATCACCCAATCAATCACTGTTGGGCAATATACATGACGAATTATAGCATTTAGGCCCTATCAATTCTTCACAATATGCTCAGAATTATCATCTAATCTTACAAATACATACACATGTATATATTGTGAAGGTTTGGAAACCACTTCACACTGGTAAAAAAAGATGAAAAAATTGTGTGTTCTTTCATATGTGAAATTAAACAAGAGCTAAAATTTTCTGGACTATCATAGATCAAAAGAATTTGTTCAAAGATAATGCTGAAAGTATTTTTGAAACATAGATTCTAAAAATACAAACGAGTTACCTAAATAGATCAAGTATGTGACTTATCTGCATTGTAATCAGTGGCGGATTACCAAATAGGCCCACTAGGCACGTGCCTAGGGGCGGCAACTCTTGGGGGCGGCAAATCTTTTTTCCAGAATATCAAGAATAATAAAAAGTGTCTTACGTACACAGTGACAATTTAGACCTATGAAACCAATGTTTCAAATCAACGGGTTGCAACACTTTCGCTTCATACGAAAGAAACCTTGATGTATCGGATTTATGTGTTATCAAGAAATGTTTCGTCTGCTCTGCCTCCTTCAGGAGCCAATCAATTTGTTTTTAACCCGTGCTGTAGCTTTTATCGCTTACAATGACAATGCAAGCCGCCCAGCCTTTGTTGGTTCGTTTTTGTAAATACATACCCCTCGATCTTCCACTAAGCTTTTGTTAATGGCCAGGCAGGAAAGAAGACTGATTGTTTGAAACTTGCATCTGTAACAATGCCAGTCTTAAAAAAAAATAAACACATAAACACTGCTGATAAGTGAGTGAGTGAGTGAGTGCAGATTTGGCATGGACCGCAACTAGTTTTTGTCTTACTGTATTCTCTGGTGCATTCAGTTTGTTGATAGTGCGTTTGCGATTTGGTGTTTTTTTTTTATGCAGCAGGCAGCATGAAGCCAACAAAGTTAAGTGGGGCGACTTATCGTAAACTTGCAAACGAAAAGCGTGAAATAGAAGCAACCTTACAGAAAAAGCTTGGTACAGTGGACACGTTTTTTAGGCGAAAGGGACAAGTGATTTCCGAAAGCAGTTCAAAAATTGAAGTGGAAGCGGCTACATCGAGTGAACTCTGTGAAACGCAAAATGTCGAAAATATTGTGAGTTTAGTGGAGGAAGAAAGTGCAGCTGAGGTAGTGTCCCCTCAGTTCGTAGGAGTTCCTGATTGTGACAGTGAGTGTGGAAATTTCGTTAGTGACGATCCTGCCGAGTAGTGTCTGAATGAGTTTACAATTGACATTCTTCTAAGACGTGGAATTAATCAGAATGCTGAAAACGATTTTTCTAAATCGCAAGGGCTCATATCAGGTAAGACAAGATTTTTAAATAATAGTGGGTTTTTTTTCGTAAAATTGTAAATGGCGAATCACTTTTGCGGAATTATTTGGTATATTCGAGCAGCACTGGTGCTGTTTATTGTGCATCATGCAGGTTGTTCAAGGGCAAGACAAACATCGCAACTCACGGCATTTCAGACTGGAAAAACATTTCAAATATTCTAGCATCACACGAAAATTCTGAAGAACGCAAAAAACTGCGAGTTGGCACTTAACAAGGCATAAATCTGTTGGGACCTTGGAGAACCATTTTCAATCACATATTCAGACGGAACTTACGTACTGGGTCAGTGTCTTAAGAAGAGTTTTTGCTGTCGTAAAGAAGTTGACAAGTCGCGGGCTTCCCTTACGTGGTCACGAAGTAAAATTCCATTCCCTGCCCAACGGGCAATACATGATGTCTCTAGAGCTTATTGCCGAGTTTGATCAATTTCTTGCAGAACACATTGAAGAAGGGCGCACATTAAGTTTGTGCCTAGGGGCGGCGAGGAAGCTTAATCCGCCACTGATTGTAATAATAATAATATTTATTCAGTGGGCAAGGTTGAGCATGTTGTTGTTCTCTCACCTACAGCTACATACAAACTGCATATGTGAGAAAGCAATACATTTTATACAATATTACATATATGGAAATTATATTGTATAATATGCCTCTAAAGAGCTAAGAAGCAAAGAGGGTTATAAATGCAATGATGCCATGAATTTTTGTAGCATACCACAAAAGCTGTAATGTTACAAAAATTATTTCTCAACTTGAGTGCACACATATTAAAGTGAGAATGAGGAAAATTTGTAACGGTAACATTCCCAGGAAGGATATTTGATTTTTGTAACTGTTTGTTTCAGACTTAATCAGAACAGTGCAGTAGAAGATTGCACCACCTGCTGCTCAAATGGACTCTGTAAATAATGTATTTTAGGCATCAGTGTATTTGCACCCTGTTTCTCTCGTCTGCTTCAGTTTCTCGATAAAAGCTTTTAAAAGCAAAGCGTAATGTAAATACAACAAACACTACACTCTACACAGGTTGCTTTAAACATACGGATGGGAATGCATTGCACTGAATTTCAACTGCCCCTAAAAAACATTTCAGCAGTTATAACCATGCCAGAAGCAAGAAAAGCAGTATCAAACGGGTGTACTATAATGAATGTCGCACTCATATAACAGAAGTATTTAGCATGACTGAAAGCACAGATAATATCTATAACCTTGCCACAAAGAAGCGTGTCGCTTGTTCAAGCATAATGTGTAAAAGCAAAATTTTACAAATGCAATTGCTTGGGGCCATAATATGCTCCTAAATATATTTTGAGAATTTTGGATTTAGACAATTTTTTTTTCTCTTACTATTGCTAACTTATTTCTTCTCCATCACTCTGAGAATGCTTTCATACTAATGTTGCTTCAAAATGAAGTAACCAATTACAATGATGCCTATCCCTGCTGTCACGAATTAAGTCTGAATGTGGCCTCAAAATGTACATAATATATTCCTCAACAATAGACCAGTGCTGATATAATATAGGAAACCACGGCGGTCTACTCGGTATGGCATCTGACTGCCACACGGAGAACTAGGTTTGATTCCAGAGGTGGGTCATTTAAGGTCTGAAATTTTCTGGCCTTGTCACTGCATAAAGCAGATCACGGGTTCACCCAGCCTCAATTAAATGGTACCTGCGGGCAACCCTCTGGGGTAAAGGCAGCTAAAGCATGGTGCTGATCATATCATCCTGAAAATGGTCAAGATCGACAGAATGTGTTGGGCCCTAGCCCCACATCTATATATGCCTCATGGCATGATGGAAAGTGCACATGAAACTTTACCTCACTTTATATAATATGGGAAACAAATGTCTGCATAAACCAATATTCCACCAGAAGAATATTTAATTTTGGTGTTTTTGTCCTAAACCTCAATGTTTCAGTTGTTTCTGCAAACTTCCAAGTGTCAGGAGTTTATTCCACGCTGTGTTTCTTGAACGTTTGCATAACCATTGCTTCACAACAAAAATTATTACAATAATAAAGCACTAAGTGCAGGCACGTAGAAAGGAGGAGGGCTAAGGGTTGACCCCCCCACTGAAATTCTACAAATATCTAATTTAAATGTTATTTTTATTGTTAACACCAGAAATAAAATTATAACTAAGTAAAAATTGCATTACATCGAAAAAAGTTTAGTGTATAATAGAGGAATCAGGTTATATTTTTATATTCTACCATTTAATCTAAGAATAAATGGATCCACAGCTCTCAAAATGTATAGTTTTCTTTGTGGGAGGTCACAGAATAAAAACTGAGTAAAATTTACCACTAACTGTTAAAGCATTTTTTTAATGATTGTGTAAAAGTTAATAACAAAATACAATAACTATGATTTTCAGTACACTAACTGTACAAAATATAAGAAATATAATGGACAACAATGGACAACAATTGAATTTTATATTCACTGATATGGTGGATCTAGTAGTAATGTCTCTCCATTTATGTAATAATTACAATAAATTTAGATTGAAATTGGTATATTTTTAATAACTTATAATAGTTATTATTGTAAAATAACAATAATTACTATTGTCATTAGTATTTGTACTAATCAAATTCTACCTATGGCCTGACCCCCCTCTACAAATATTTCTTGTGACACCTGTGCTTGAAAGGGATGAGGCCCCCACCCCCGATATAAAATTCTGGCTACGGGCCGGACTAAGTTGTTCTCTTTTCAAAATCCGACAATTCAGCCCATTTTCCAAGGCCTTCTACAGTGTTTCAAAGATGTCTAAAATGATTTTAAAAACTTGCAACTAGTTGGTTCAACATCAAAATGTTGAAAACTTTAAAATAGGATGGTCAAAGGTTGGCAGCAAAACGAGGAAGTAACATTCTTATTTCAACATTTTAATATTTAACCAATCCACGTTGAGTTTTTCTTTCACATATTAAACTTCTTGGAAACAGGGCTGAAATGTTGCGATTTTGGAAAGAACCATTTAGCTGTATAATATTCCACCTTTAAAAAAATGGCTTAAAACATGAATCAATAAGGGAAAGTGTTTACCAAAAGTTAAAACTGGAAGGTGTCGCATCAGAGATTGACAGCATGCTGAAGAATGCTCTGAGGTAGCGACAGTTGACAGAATTGTTGAGGCTTAGGACCAAAACAGCAGTACGAAAGCAGTGACTTTATACACCACTAAAAACTGTCAAAGAAATGAATGTTCAACTGAAGCACACATTTCTAGCACTTATATACAACTATAAAACCATAACATGCTTTGTAGAACACAATAAACCCAATTTAACTTCATTTGATAAAATTTACCATAGAGTACTCAAAATACCCATTTGGTGCTTAGCACAAACAAATGCGATATTGTTGCCATTTACATATCTACAGAATGGAATACATTCAACTCAATATACAAAACTATAAAAATGCTGAAGAAAAAAAACAATATTGAAACTTATCATGGAATATGCAATTTCGCCATGCACAACAATAGAAATGAAACTACAACAATGCAAAAATGAGGCAGCAAATCATGCTCCAATGCAAAAAATGTCCCATGCAGCTCATCTTAAGGTTCAGTTTACAATCACTTACCGTCGTCATAATACAAGTCTATAGACATGTAAAGAAAAACAAAATCATACATAGTGCCTCGTACTTGGATGAAAGAAAATCATACAAGACTTAGAACAACAACAATTAATACATAATAGAATGCCAACACACACTATCCATGCTCATTCCATTCTGGAAAAGAGAATTTAAATTATTTATCATTCCGTGTATGTATACAATGTCTTCTACCTGCCAACAATACAGAAATGAGTACCTAATAACATCCATGTGCTGGTCTGAAGACGAAAAAAGGAATGTTTAGTACGTAACATTACATTGTAGTGCACAACAAACATTTTGTGACAAACATGATTCAGTTAATAACCTGGAAATAATAATAAAAAATAATAAGCCAAGACACTACAGCGGAACTCCCTATAACTTCCCCAATTCTCTAGTACTAGAACTAGCTATTGGGTCGGGACTGACTAAGGAGGGAAGAACATAGAAACCACTCCGAACACAAGCAACCATCCCCCTTCTTCATTTCAAGATTTTCCCCAAAAGCTTTTGTGAGAATAGGGTTGCCTAGAGAGGAAGGAATTGGAAGAAAAATCATGCTGTTATTACCTCGTCCGCCCACATCATTATAGGAATGACTACGAACGCCACTCTCGTCTTCGGAAGTTAGTTCGTTATACAACAAATCTGTGGTCTCCCCTGAATAAGAAGAAATGTGTTTAGCTCATACAATCTCCACCGAGAAAGGGGGGGGACTGAAAAACAAGTATTACATCTGTACAATATTAGAAAAATTGCTTAACTGGTTATATCGTTCATAGGAAGATTATCCCAGAACACAACATGCACTTAAAATCCACCACCTTATTGTTTAGGTTCATTAAAATTTTGTTTATATAATGTAGGTTCTCTTTTTCACACATTTATGGAATTTTTTTATATTGATACAGTATCAGTTTTTTTTATAAAGTTACTAGTTTAATTTTTTTCCATATTCAGAAAATTTTCAGTCAGTTAAACAGAAAGATAAATATTGGAAACGTGGGAATAAAACATCCTATTAGATAATCCCATTAAGTAAATGCTCCAATGAGTTATACTATATTTGCATTGATTGCCTAATTAAGATAAAACCTGTTTCTGTTCGTTTAAAAATTTTCATACTTTGTGATCATCCTGTACTAACCCTATGCTAAACCATAACTTTATTAATAATATTTGTCACACACAATCTGGTTTATTAAACTGAACTAAAAGGTAAAGGTAAAGTGCTCCCCTGTGCTTAGCACCACACCATGAAGGTGTATAGGGGGTGTGGGGGTAACGCCCCACACTTTCTTGATCCGGTCATGAGTGGGGGTG
This sequence comes from Lepisma saccharinum, assembly GCF_977018435.1. NCBI lineage: Eukaryota > Metazoa > Arthropoda > Insecta > Zygentoma > Lepismatidae > Lepisma > Lepisma saccharinum. Next base: position 63,264,260 of record NC_139241.1, on the reverse strand, counting down.
ATGTGATCAGCATCAGGCCCCTGACCACCTTTACCCCCCAGGGTTTCCCCCAGGTACCCATGTCATTCGACGCTGGGTGGGCACCGGGGCCACTTCCAACGTTAGAAAAGTTCCTGGATTTGAACTGGCCGGGGATTGAGCATGGTAGTCAGATGCGTTACCGACTGAGCCACCGCGGCCACTTTATTAAACTGAACTATAATTTCTTTAGTTCCTTAAGGAAGAATATTCCATAGAAATTTGATTCACATCTAACAATTATAATAGTACTTTATAGTAATAGAACCATCAATTCAATGCAACTTAATTTCATTATAAGAATATCTTTAACATTAAACATTTTATGTATGGAATACTTGTATCCACAAATGTTATAGCCAAAGTAAAATCTTATAACTACAAACTGGAATTAAAAAAAAAAAGAAGAAAAAAGTAAAATAGTAATTCTGGGTTTCCAATATTTTAAGAATATGTGAAATGAAAATTTAGGACATCTGAATAAAATTTAAAAAATAATAAATCATGCTTTAACTCTACTGTATATATGCTTGTTATTATTTAGTGTATCTCTATGTTTAATAAAATACATTGCACAAATAGAGTACAAAATTCTTCAACTTATGCAATTACTGCTTATTTCGAACTTCTCAAATGCAAATTTTACTTGCAGCAGTAGGTAGAATCTTCTGACAAGTGAGCGAATATTTGAAAAATCACAGAGTAGCTGTTTTGAAAGCAGTGGCAAAAATAACGGTGACACTTCAGTAAAGAATATGAAGAATGCGAGACGTGGAATATGCTGTTAAGGTGTCGCACATTTATGAAAATTAGCTGATAAAGAATGGACAATGTTTCTATCAGGAAAATTTCAAAACAGAAGCAACGAAGATTGAAATAAATTTGGTGAACTGGATCAAATTTCCAAGTATACAAAACCATCCTTTGATCAAGAGGAAATAGCTGAGGTTACCATGCTTTTTGGACAGTATCTTTGATACAGGATTGTTAGCTTATGTCTAAATTCCTAGCATTTTGTTTTAGTTATCTGCTTTATGGAAGAAAAAAATAGTCTTAAAAATAATCTTATGTATGCAGCATTCAGAAGATATCTTGTCTGAATTGAATTTCAATACAGGTCTGTTGAGTGGAAAATGAGAATAACTAAATGCCAAACTTGCAATGAAGATGGGACATTTCACCTTCAGCCAGAAAAAAAAAACTTCAGATTTCCCTCCATTTCTTCTGAACAATAAGTAGTATTCATGAAGCAAGATTTGAGAACCAATTGAAGAGATTATCAATGTCCTACAAAGTTGGATAAAGATTCAATTAAAAGCCTTCGAAACTGGATTGTGTGCCAATGTGATTTGAATTGAGAAGTTGTAGACACAGAATTCTCATTAAGAAGTTGTAGGTTCAAAATACTAATTAACATTCTTCACAATTGTCTGTGTTGCTACAATCATCACATAATATATAAAAAATAAATATCAGCAAGAGATGATTCAGATTATCAGCTTCTAGATAATGACAGTTCAACTTTTATTTTTTCGGAACTTCCAATATTTAACAGCTCCTCAAATTATGCCATCCTTGTTACATCATAATGTGTGTGTGTGTGTGTGTGCATATATACAGATGGGGGACAAAATAATATGAACACCTGTGAAATTAGATAAAATCTTTATTAATATGGGGTTGGACCACCCTGTGACTGAAGTACACTTTGAATGCAACGTGGGATGGACGTATAGAGGTCATGCACAATGCTTAAGGGAATATGGAGCCATTCTTCCTCCAGAGCAGTCTCCAATTCCGAAAGTGTGGCTGGAGGCAGACTTCGAGCATGCAGTTTGGACTCCAAATATCCCCAAAAATGTTCTATAATGTTCAAGTCAGGAGACTGTGGGGGCCATTCAAGATGTCCTACTTCATCGTCATGTTCTTCAAACCAACAGACCCAGCAGTGTGGATAGGAGCGTTGTCATCTTGAAAAAGCAGCCGCTCCCCAAGAAATAAAGTCTGGACAAAAGGATGGAGATGATCCCCCAGAATACTCTGATAGTGATTGGCGTTGATCTTCCCATGCAGAAAAACAAGTGGTCCCACACCGTGCCATGATATCGCACTCTATATCATAATGGACCCACCTCCAAGCTTCACAGTCAGCATGAGGCAGTCTCGGGGCATTCTCCACTCATAAACGTGCCCGGTGATCTGAAATAATGTGAATGTTGATTCATCAGACCAGATGACTTGTTGTCACTGCTGTGGGGACCAACTTCTGTGAGCTCTGCACCATTGGCGTCGCTTGACAGCATTACGTGATGTCGCCAATAGCTTACGAATTGCCACTCTACCATGAATGTTTGCAGCATGGAGTTCCCTTTTGACAGTTTTGGTTGAAATGGGGTCCTGGAGACGCCTGTTCATTTCAGATGTTATCTCGGATAACGATTGCTTGTTCTTTCGGGCCACTATGCGCTTCAACACCCTCCTATTCTGAGCAGCAAGCTTTGTCTTTCGTCCACTGTTGTGCTTTGAAGATGCCATCTTACCTTGTGTTGTGTACGCTGTCAAAACGGCTGATACTGTGCTCCTTGCACACCCAACAAGGTTTGCGGTTTCCGTCACCATGCTCCAACAATCATGCCTCTTTGGAACTCTGTCAGGTCTGACATTGCAGCGTCTCTTGAGAGCACACAATAGACGAATGCACCACCAATGACTGCTGTTTACAGACTAATACCTTCCCCTCCACAGCCACTAGGTGGCAGACTTCAGTGCCAGGTGGTGCTGCTGTACTGCCGGTGTGAAATGTGGCATACTTTTTCACAGGTGTTCGTATTATTTTGTCCCCATCTGTACATACATTTCGTTAAATAAGGCACACACAGGAGATGTACTACGTAGAACTGTTAGCGAAAAATGCAGGCTCGACCAAGACTCGAAGCTGGGTCTCTGGCATTCCATGCCATTGGTCTACCACTGAGCTACCAAGCCGGCCTGGCTTAGCCTGATTTTTCGCTTCCGCTGTTTTACCTGTGTGGATCAGTCTCTTCTTGTGCTACTGCAACGGGATCTGTTGCCTTTGAAACATAGTAGATGTTTAGTTGCCTCTTTCCTCCCAGAGAACAGATGTTACTTCATTAAAATAGGCACACATAGGACATGTATTACGTAGAACTGTTAGCGAGAAAAGACAATTCCACACAGGTAAAACAGCGGAAGCGAAAAATCAGGCGAAGCCAGGCTTGCTCGGTAGCTCATTGGTAGAGCAATGGCACGAAATGCCAGAGACCTGGGTTCGAGTCCTGGTCGAGCTTGCATTTTTCGCTGACGTAACAAAAGGATTGCAATGAGATACATTGCAAATTTATGGTATTACAACTTAGAATTCTCATTTTCTCAACATTAATTTCTGAGTGAATAGTTTTCAAAGATAATTACACAAATATACAGAATGTTTTGTGAAAAGGTTACACATGATGGAGTAACAGAAGATATCAAATAACATGCATGCATGTTTGAAGTGCCATGTAACTACTGCAAGTAAAATTTACACTTGTATGAACATAATTTATGAACTGTAAGAACAAACAGGTAACAGTTGGCTTACAGAAACTGCAGAAAAATTTGGACGAGAGAAGATATATTCTACATACATACACACACACAACAGAAGTTTCCAACCTACAAAAAGAAGGAAGTACCTCTTGCCCATTTTGGCAGCGGGCTTATTGTTCCCATGGTCGGGGACTTGCTACTCCCCAGGTGGGGTACAGGGGAGTGGGAGGGGGAGTAGCCTGGAGGGGGCTGTTGCTTCATTGTTGATCCAACTGAAGAAGAATGAAACTGTGTTACACTAACAATTATTAGTTTAAAATGACTAAACCATTCACCAGATCCTAAGACAGTGTATGTGTTTAAGATCGTAAACAGAATTATGGTTTGAGAAAAAAAAATGAGCAAATGTGATTTCAAATTCACAGGATTGATTGATTAATTGAATTGGTGTTTTAAGTCCACTTTATGTACAGTACGGCTAATCGGGACCGGACCTACAGTTTATAGTGGGATCCAAACCACTATGTGCCTCCACCGGGAATCGAACCCAGGACCCCTTGATTACAAGGCGATGACGCTACAAGTGCACCATCGGGGAGGCCCCTAAAATTCACACGAGTCTCAGAATCCAATGAAAGGCCTTCACATCCAACCATGCACAACAATTACATGTGAATTACAGAATCATGTTTTACTTCTACAAAAAAGTACAATAATTGAATGATAATGTCATGATATATTGTAACGGTTCCTGATGCTCTTTGCAAGATTTCAGTTCATCACTACAAAGTTGCTAACATCTTGCTTAAGTAGGCATTCTATAAGGTTGGAGAGTTGAATTGTGTGCCACTTTATCTGAACAGGAGTGTACAATATTATAATACAAATTTGAAAGCATGGCATTTTCATTTCTTCCCCTTATTCAAGCATGATGTATGTGTCGATAATGACACTAGAAAGTCTCATTCTAAGAAATAAAGCCATGCTCAGCATTGCAACTTTGGATTGGTCTGCTGTCATGCTAGACATTCAAAATGGGTTTCGTGGTTTACTTTCCACAAAGAAAAACTTATTTTATTGGCCAAGCTTCAGAACTACTGTAATATCAGACTGTTGCTACAAGCAAGAACTCATTATGTAGAGATTCCAATGAAAAATGTAGGCTCACCCATGACTTCAACTTGGGCCCCTGGCATACAGTGTCATAGCTCTACCAAATGAGGCACTTAGGCAAATCTGGTTTCACCTGATTCTTCAGTCACTGTTATGTATTACCTGTGTGAAATTGTTTGTCAGTGCTACCACGCCTTTGAAACACTGTTGACGTAGACAGTGCCTATTTTCTCAAAGCATAGAGACAGAATTTCACACAGGTAAAAGAGCAAAGAATCTGGCGAATACAGGGCTGACTCAGTACCTCAGTTGGTACAGCTACAGCACAGTATGCAAGAGAACAAGGTTTGAGTCCTGGTCGAACCTTCGCTTGAATTTCTACACTGTACATCTGTGTGTATGCCAAACTGTAAAGCAATAACTCATTGTGGTAGATGTTCTCCAGAAACCTTCCATTACATCATGGCAATAAACCAATTTTACATTATATGAATCCACCATACAACGCATGGTGATGGTAGATGCAATGGGTTGTGCAACTTTTCTCATTTGAATAAATATCCACTGTTGCACCTTTTTGAGGTGCAACAGATTAACATTATGGTTTCATTAATAACTAACAAGCAATTCCTGCATTTCAGCCATTGATTTCCACATTAGTAATGATTTAAGAACATCTGTTACGTTTTTGCTAGTAGTGCACATGAACTAAAACTGAGAGGTCCTTGGAAAATTGCTGCTTGACAAGAGTAGTTCAGTGATCAAAGCACTGGCATGAAGTAAAATAACTGATCCGTAATTGCTTCTGTTAAGAGAAAAGTCCATTCCCCATGGTTAACATCAATATTTGCCAAAAATTAATATGGACATTTAATCCCTGTAGGATATGTGCACCCTTCATATTATATGGGGAATATCCCCTTAGCTAAAACCTGCATCAGTTTTAAAATGAATGTGGAATCCATTTCAGTTCAGGAAATGTGAGAGATACACAATGCCACACTGCAGCTACCTTACATTTTTTTCTTGTACTCAAACAATAAAGAGGACAACCACAGTTACGAATGTATTAAATTACACTACATTTAACTTAACATGTGTCTTGTATCAAGAAAAGGTTATCTGAAGAAATGTCCAGGACAAGAATACTTTAAAGGCATACACTTTTAGAAAATGTTAAAAACTATTATACTTGAGCTAATATAATGAATTTAAACAAGGGAGGGTATGTTAGGATAATCGGTATCTTACTGACATTGGTAATTTCTCTTATCCATCGAGTGCATAATTATGCCATTTTTTATGAATGTAAGAGTTTAATACTTTTGTAAAATTCCTCAATACTTATATTCCCATTTTAAGGCATAATGTTTCTCTATGTCAGTTATTTTACATTGTGTTTCATGAATAATGAAGAGATGAAATAGATGGGACAAACACTGCCTTCACCCAAGTTCAATCCTGGGGCCTCAGGCTTTGTAGCTTGCAACACTGACAACCTCCACCATGGAGGCCAGCTGTAAAGCAAAATTGATTTATTTGGTTTAGTTTACTTCACTTTTAACTAATCCCATAGATGAGGATGAGTGATGATATGATGAAGGGACACTCACAAAGACACATCCTTGCACCAGACTGGGATTTGAATCTGTGCTGTGCTAACCACTCCACCACAGAGGTCCGCTTCAGGCAAGACACCATTAATTAATGAAGCCAATAAATAACTTTCTTCACTTCATGCTTGCTGTTTCATATCAAGTCAGATTAATTTGCTTACTGCAAAAAAATATATTGGTGCTTTGCTGGTATGGGTATATGCACATTTCTTCATTCTGAATTTAAATACAGCTTGGATTGCATAAGAATGAAGGTGAGATTTGCAATAAGTTTAATTGATTGGTTTGTATGTTTTACTTGGCTTCTCTGCCACTTCTGGCTAATCACAAAGATGAAAGGTGATACGATGAAATTGATGCAAGGACAATCACAAACAGAAATAAACATAACACAAGCCCCAAACGGGACTATCCCCTTTCTTGGGTCCAGGTACCAGAGCCTCATTAGCCTGGGAAAAATCGGCCAGAGTGTACAACTACGTTAACAGTTGAATGCTTTCTAAAAATTCACCCTCCACCCCCTTTACATCAGAGACGCACAATAAGCAAGAGAAATGTTTTTTCAAAAAACAATCTGAGAATTAGTGAGATTCAAGAGAAGTTTGTTTAAATTAAATACGCAATATCTGAGGTGAAAAGCATAAACCTTGAAAATATTATACTGATGCTGATTGCACCAGGTTTTACAATAACATAACACCAAGTGGACATTACATTTTCTAAAACTGGAAATATTTACTATAGACACATGTAGTTTTCAAGTTTTAACTTAATTTATTAAAGGTATCAATTTAACAAGGTGGTAGTCCTGTCCTGGACAAGTAACTGCATAATAAGCTAATTTGTTAAAGTTAATGAATTCCTCTTCAACACAACCACAAAGAGACACACCAGCACGCGATTAGAATGCCAATGCACGTCAAATAGTTATTACACCCTGTAACAGACAAATCATTCTATTACTTGTACCTTTCTCTGTGAAGAAATGGTACTGGGGAGGAGCAGAAGAGTTCCACTGGCTGTCTATTTTCTTTTCATCTGAAAGTAATACACAGGTTAAAATGCACAGATGGCAACAATCATTTCTTTCCCCAAGAGAGTATGCTACAGTTTTAACATGTAATACCACTTAAGTACAGTAATGCATGCAAACAGTGTCAAATATTCTGAGCTTTGGTCCTTGTAACAATAGTGACACCTTCATTTAGTTCATAGGAATACTCTATTGTTGAAAAAAACACCTTTATGTATGGGTAAGGGACACTCCTGTCTCGGTATGTTCCTTAAAGCTTGGCTGAACCTTTGGCCAATGCCAGCAAAGCCATTTTTGATATTTTTTTCTCCTTTCAAGAAACCACTACGATATTTCAAAATTCAGAAAAATTACATATGTTTAGAATTTCACATGAATCTGTGGTTTGCTTTCACTTTTGTCCAGATATTTGTATTAGTTTAATGGGCTTAAGCAGAGCTCGAAAAATCCCAGTCACCAGGTCACCATGGTGACTAAACATTTCAGCCTGGCGACTGATCTTTTGCTGTGATATTGCCGTTTTTCAAGTTTGCATGTACGAAATTCTGAAAACTCCAAGTTAAAATTGCAGTACAGCGTAAGTTAGCAAATATTTTTTTTTTATCAACGTTGTGAACATTTCATAAAATAAATAACAATTTCTTACTCTTTGTCTCCAACCCCCTCCCCCCCATTTCCCGCTTTCTCACATGATTTAGCGATGTTTTGAATACAGTGATGCTCAGCTTCTTATAGATTGATTTGCTTTATTTTACTTTGCTTTCTTTTTTTGCCACTTTTGACTTATTTGTGAAGATGGGGATGAGTGATGATATGATGAATGAACACTCACAAACATCCGTGCTCAGGCCGGGAATCAAACCTGGAACCCTTGGCATCATAGCGTGATGTGCTAACCACTCTGCCACTAGGGCCGGCTCACCTTCTTATAGTATGCACAATTGCTAGTAGGTGGTTTCCTGGCGCCTGATCTTCAGAGCTGGCACCTAGCTCTGAAGAAGATTTTTCGAGCACTGGGCTTAAGTAGTCCCGAAACTAATGAGAATATCTACACAACAGCGAAAGAAAACCATACAGAGATTCATGTGAATGCTCTGGATGGAATTCTAAACAGTGTAATTTTTCAGAATTTGGAACAACATAGCGGTTTATGATGAGGAAATTTTGCAAATGGCCTCACTGGCATTGGCCAAAGGTCCAGCTGTGCCTTAGTGATATCTCAAGAACTATGAAAGCTACATGAAGAAATGTTCTTTGTTGGTGATCAGAAGTTGTTGACTCATACTGATTGACTTGGAATGTTAACCACTGTCTCCTGCTTTTACTGGTGTTTCATAGACTTGTTTCATCTCAGTGCCGAGGGATGGATGTACAAAATAACATCCAATCTATGAAGAAAGGCAGAATAAGTCTCCTAAACACAGAGTAAAACAGTGGTTAAAAATCCTTAACCTCATCTCATAGCTACGAAGAAAAGCAACTACTTTTAAAACTTAATGCATGAGCAAATATGAGGGTCATTAAAATTGTTTCAATTGTTTGGTCTGCCTCTATTGTGAACAACTGATGTTACTTTAAGATTTTGATATATTTGAAACATTTCCAAGTACACTCCTGTTCAGATAAAATGGCACATACTTCAACTTTCCAGCCTTATAAAATGTGCCACTTTAAGTGACCAGGAGTGTACAAATGTAATTTGCTGGACTGAAAGTCTGCTGCAATATCAACTTGACACGACCTAATATATATTTATTTGCCACAGACTGCTCAGGAGCCATTACAGGTGCAAGGTGCATTGTATGAAGCTACCAAAACATTCTTTAAAAAAAAAGAAGTTTTTTACAATCCTTTTTACCCTAAGGCTACTCAGGACACTCAACCTACAGTTTAAAGTGAGGTTCGAACCTGGAACACTTTGATTATAAGGAAACAGCATTAGCACCTACACTATTGAAGAGGCCTAAAACTGTAAGTAATCAATGACAATTTGTCTATCATATTTTGCTGCTGACTGTACTAAATAAGCAATTTTAGTTCACAGAATCAATGTAAGTGACTTACAACATCTGCGGCAATCTAATTTACACATTCATTCTACACATGCAGTGTAAACTTAAGTGAAAAGTCTCTAATGTTTACACCCAATTTAAAGTAAGGTCCTGTTTTTCCTGATCAATATTCTAAACAATGGACTGCCTACTTTTCTATGAGTATTCTGGCCGTTATGTGCATCCTTCTTTCTCTTTGATGTATTAATAATTTGTTGCTGTAGCCATATTAGGATAAGTAATACTACACCCAATAATTTGATAACTCACATGTACCAGACAAAAACTGAAGTATTAAGACTAAATTCATGCACAAAGAATAATGATAAAATAATGAATATCAATGTTACTCATCTTACATGACTAGATAACTACCCACATTAATTGTTACATAAAAAAAAACTGGCTATAGACCAAGATCAAAGAGTAACAATGGCATATCAACAGTTATTCCATCATGAATGTGCAGTAGATAATGTAAATCAATCTTCGAAAGAATCCTACTGTGTATTAAAATTCACACAATACAACTACAGTTTAAACACACACAATTAATACAATACACATCTAAGAAGGGTATTCTAGCTTTTCTTTACTAGTCACCACCATCTCTGCCCAGTGGTGGTGACCAGGATTTTCGAAATGGAGGAGTTATGTATGCCTTTGTTAGTAGTCGGTCCTCATTTTGCCATTTTTTCCTGCCTTCTGATGTTCTATTTTTTCGGAATCCTGGACTAAAAGGGAGTGGGTTATGACCCCCACCACCCTCACCCCCCTTGTGCACACCACTGTCTCTGCCAAAACCTTAAACAGGTTTCAAATCTAAACTTTTTGCACTACAGAAAATTATTGACAAAATTCTGCAACTAACTGAAGGTTACAGCATCTATTTGTAAGCCTACTGCTATTCATGTCATTGCGGACAAAATATCTGCATATTGATAAAATTCTATAGTGGCAAGTAACAATGCTGACAAGTACAATCTTCCTTCAAGTCTATGCTTTCATGTATTCTGTATCTGGGAAAGAAAACACTGCTAAATTTTGAAGTAAGACTTGAAGCTTTCCTGGTGACGAACGATGAATAGATTCTCTCGGGCTATCGACCAGGTGAGTTGTGAAAAATATTCCAAGCTTTCGAGAGCTAACGTCACTCTCATCTTCAGGGTTGAAGTGTTTTCAATTTTCATAAAATACAGTTGAATTGGATGTCACGAAGCTACAACAATGTGACAGAAGTATACATGTCTTATCGTTACAAAAACACAAGGCAAGTTTCAAATATGAAACAGGATAGGCAGGCATGCCGGTGGTTGGTCTCAAGTTCAGTGACGGTGTCACGGAGAAGGCAAGGAGAGGCAACGCAAGGAATGAAATCAGGAGAAAGATTTGCCGCAGTTGTTCAGAACATGAGACACATTTTCTTTTGTACGATACCTGACGTTTGCCGTGTTCCAGCGGTTCTTTCAGTGAACGTTTTCAGTTGCTATTGGTCAGCCATGGAGAACAGAAAGAGGAAAAGATACATGCCTGACTAGGAATCAAACTATTAGATTCGTTAATTTACCACTTTATGACAGAAATACCCTGTATTACGTATATCTTGTTTCTCAAAATAGATGCAATTACAGTATTTTAATAATGATATGACATGGTATCTAAATCTGATTTGTACATAATTCTCAGCTAAACGTATTATTTTCTCTTCACCTTGACATACGTATAACTCGGGTTCAACTGTATAATGAAAAGCCAGAATACCCTTGGCAGTATACTCTGTCCCAGGACTCTACCGAGCAAGAGAATGAAAAGAAGTCCTTTACTCAAGTTTTGACTTGAGAGGGTAAGAGATTGCAAGAGTGGACAACGCAGCTGCAGGTACCAGCCATTTTCCACAGTGCACACTACTTTTCTCCACCCATTTATTTTCTCCTCCTCACCATTATGCACAATGTTGCTCCACAGACTCCTGGGACAGACTAGAAAATAAAATATGCATTTCTCACATGATACTCACACTTTTGTGCAAACAAATCTAATTAGAGCTACGTGGTACAATACAACATGACCGTATTCTCCCCCAAAATACCAACAAAAACAAATAACTTCATAGTCTGACAGGCAATGCTACGTGCTCCATAAACTACAGACATAATACTTGACTTTTCCGTGTACACCAACAAATACATACTGCCTGAAAGAAGAAAAAAAAAGAGTGCTGCTTGCAAAACTAAAAGAAAAATCTTAAAGACAGGCTAAGAACAACTACCATAACAAGGCACAAAATGGTATAGAATGCATTGGCAGTCTGCAAAACGGAAGGAGGATGCTTGCAACTGCTGAAAATGTACCTTCGTCAATTATATCCACACTACTGTGATTCATGGCTTCCGGATTCCACGAAGAATTAGCTGAAAGAAAAGGTCTCGCATACATTATTCTCAGGTGAAACTTCAAAGTAAGTGTTCAGCAAAAGACTGCAAAAGGGGTCACGGCATGCACTCGTTCTATTGGCTCACCCTACCCAGTGGTTCTCACACAAGAGCACTGCAAAGAAAGCACGGAAGAACCGGGAGGGTGATCTAGCAGTAGGCCAGGCTTCGCGAGAAGACCGAGATATTACAGGTGCACAGAAGCTTGCTGTTACTGGTATCTTTGGTTTACAAGAAAGTAGCAAGCATTAAGGTGTCAGAATGTCCGGAAGCTTTCAGTCAGGTTTTAAAGGCACAACACACTGGCACACTGTGGCACTCTGGCCTAAGGCATGTGCGCTCGTTAGTCTCTCCTGTAAAGGGGGGGGGGGGGTGTAACAACTTTTCTCCTGTGATTTCGGGCAGTGTATGGGACCAGTGGCCATACACCATCATTAGGAAATTGGGAAGCTATGAATGAGTAGCATGACCCGGTCCTGGAAACTACAATAACAACTGGGGGTTCATCATGCTGACCACACGTCATCCCGTAACTGGTTCGATGATCACCCACCTCTGCTAAGGCATGTGGCAGTGAGGCCACAATTTTTGTAAAACTATCCATGATTCTCATTCGTGTGGGTTCCATTTGTGTCAATGTAGACTGCAGATAGAATCAGATATTTATTAAGCCGAGTGCAAGATCAAAATTCAACCCAAGAATAAAACTGGTTGCATGTCATGGGCTTCTTAACCAAGGCATTCCTGCATCAAACTAATGCCTTGTCTACGTGTAACAAGTATTTTGTCCCACACCGTGGCCGTTCGGTCTAAGGCATCAGGCTTTGGGCTCCGGCTTTGGGACGCGCACAGGTTCGAGTCTCCTGGAGGAAAGCATAACAACTTATCTCCTGAGATTTCGGCCAATGTATGGGTCTGACGGCCACCCATGATCATGAGGGAATTTGGGAGCCACGAATGAGTAGTGTAAGCCAGTCATGGAAACCTAGAACAACAACTGGGGTTCGTCATGCTGACTGTACATCACTCCGTAACTGGTTGGACAATCTCCAACCTCGGCAAGTAGGAGTGAGGCTGGCAGTCGGTAGGTAGGCCCTTGTCCTCTCGGGCTGTTGCACCATGGTTGTTATTATTATTATTATTATTATTATTATTATTATTATTATTATTATGTGGAACAGTTTCATACCCAAAAGAAAGCTACCATACTTTCTGGCACCTTAAAAAAGGACAGAATTTTAGAGATATCTTACAAGCTGGATATGTAAGGGGAAAAGACAAAGACCAAATCACAACCAGACATCCCAAATCAAACACTACCTCTCCTTGGGAGGGTTATGCCTCGATACGAGCTATGAGGTTGAGCAGAGGTGAGGCCAAATATTTCATTAAAATCCACGTTAAAGATCGCATTGAAATCAGCATCTAGTTGTGGTTTCGCTGTCAAAAGAAAAAGAAACATACAAACGTAAACAAAAGACAAACAAGTCCTCTTACCATAAACAAAAAGTTCTACTTAACATTTATCAAAGTAATCTGTTAGCTAGCTGTTAAATTGAAAATTATATAAAGTATAACATGGAAAAGTTAAAAAAGATTCCTCTTTGGCAAGAGTGTTAAATCTGAAGCAATAAAGTAACATTCATTTCGTAGCAAAATGAAAATTAAGACATGACAAAACAAATGAAAGCAAACAAAAGTATTTAGTAAAGAAATGAAAGTTACATATATTAGAAACAAAAAGCTTATTATGTTATTTGCTGGAAAAGAACTTGTGAAGGATTATGTACATATAGAACCCATATATATACACTGGATATATACATTCTTCACTATACATCCAAGCCAATAATAAAATATGCAGTACTCTTGTACGAACAGTACATATGATTATTTCTTATGTAATTTGCCCGTTCGTCTGATATTGAAAGATGTGAAGTGTAGTGTTAAGCTTAAGTGTTTATGGTAAAGTTATACTTGTAGTGTGAATAGTCAAGCTTCATGAGTATGATGGAATTGTTGTATTAAGTCCACTTCATGCACAGATAGGCTAATCGGGACTGGGCCTACAGTTTAATGTGGGATCTAAACCATTGTGCCATGTGCCTCCACCAGGTATTGAACCTGGCTTCATGAGTATGCTCTGATTGTACTCAAGAGATGGTCATTTAGGAACACCACCAGATTGTAAATATACGAAGTAAAAGGCAAAGTGCATCGCTATATGCAGATGCAACTTCCCTTTCTAACGATATGAAAAATTTGTAGTAAATTCTTTACAAGGCACATATTACATTTTGACATTCTTCTGTTTTATGTGAAGCTATGAACTGAACATTCTTACTATATCTTCAATAAATAGGCAGTACTGAAACACTTAAAATCTTTTACATAATTCCACAAACACCACATCAGAAGTATTCACTGGCTGCCTAGTTTCCAACTTTAAAATCAATTTTCTTGCATGTAAATTTTTTCAGTGACTCAAGATACAGGAGTCATGTTCATTAAAAACTAGACAAGATTTTAAAACTTCAGTGCTATTTGTTTATTGAAGATATAACTATGTTCATTCCCACATTTGGTATTGTCTTGATGCGAATTTGAATTCAAGATTGGAAACCGAAAATTTGTATTGCAATGCATAATATTCATATTATGCATATTAATTTAGACTGAGCAGACACCAATACATCAGTATTGGCTGATACCAGTGGTATTTGTATTTCAAAGTATCGGTGGAAATTTATTTACCGATACTTTTCTGGCATTTGTGACATGTGGCATGACATGACATTTTTGTAGTTTAAATATAGCGTAAATAATAAAAAAAATTGAAGTTTTCTTTCCACCAGCATTGTGGGGAGAAAAAATGAATTTAATGTTTACATGCCAGGCATTTTAATATTTTGATATGTAATTCTCAAATATTTTAAAGCAAATTTATGCATTTAACTGGAGTGGAATACATACAAAATAATATTAATCAATAAATTGAACAACTTTTAATTGTTCAATTTATTGATTAATATTATTTTGTACGTATTCCACTCCAGTTAAATGCATAAATTTGCAAGAGTATCAGTGGAAATCTGTAAGAGTTATCAGCAAGGGTATTCAGTGGCGTACCCAGGATATTTTCCTGCCATTAATGTTCTTTATTTTAAGAATACTTAGCTAAAGAATGAGCCCACTCCCCCCTTAGGCATGCCACTGTGTGTATTGGTTGCAAGTGGTATCGGCTCGGCCCTAGTATTAACTGTTAGTGCAATGTTTTTCGAATTTGTGTACATGGATTGCAAATGGAGCTGTGCTGGCTGGTGAAAAATCACAATTTATGTAAATATATGAGGACGTATCAAAAAGTTTCGAGACTAGTTCTGTAACACGCCAACAGATGGCAGCGTAAGGCTGCATGCACAGGCACAGGGAGTACCAACCTTCATAAGTCAGTGTGCCAAGAGACATCGTCCTGTGTACGTCGTAAGCTGGGCAGCTGGTGCTCTTCTGACCACGTGTGTTACCACATCTGCGATTTCATCATGGACAGCAAGTTAGAATAACAAGCGAACGTGAAATTATGTATGATACTGGGCAAATCCGCCACAGAGACACTTGACATGATTCGGCAAGTGTACGGCGATGCTGCGATGAGTCGTGCGAGGTGTTTTGAGTGGCATGCGCGCTTCAAGAGTGGAAGAACATCACTGGAAGACGACGAGAGATCAACAAGCACAACACCCGAAAAATGTCGAAACCATTCGGCAACTTGTGCATGAGGATCGTCGGAGAACAATCCACAACATTGCTGCCATTGTCGGTGTGTCACGTGTGATTTGAACATGTGCCGTGTTGCTGCCAAGTTCGTCCCCAGGCTGCAGACCCAGGAGCAGAAGGAACATCTCGTCCAAGTCTGCCAAGAACTCCGTCAGCATGCCGTCTTCCAGTGATGTTCTTCCACTCTTGAAGCGTGCGTGTCTCTGTGGTGGACTTGCCCAGTTTCACACAGAATTTCACGTTTTCTCTGTTCTAACTTGCTGTCCATGATGAAATTGCAGACGTGGTAACGCACGTGGTCAGAAGAGCACCAGCTGCACAGCTCATGATGTACACAGGACGATGTCTCTTGGCACACTGCCTTATCAAGGTTGGTGCTCCCTGTGCCTGTGCGTGCAGCCTTGAGCTGCCATCTGTTGGCCTGTTACAGAACTAGTCTCCAAACTTTTTGATACGTCCTCGTATATAAACAAAGATATATAAAGGAATGAACGTACAAACCGTCCCCATCCCTAACTAACTTGGCAAAAGTATTATGGATTATGGTAAAATGAAAGAATTCTGTGTTGGCAACTGCAGAAAATGATGTAGGTGTGCCAACAGTAATTTGTTCCTGATGCACAACCTAACATTCCAATAAGAAATTAGTAACTTTAATAGTGAATGAGAACTGACCAAAGAATAAAATGTTAAATCTGAAGAGAAAGTCTACAATTTGGCTATTTCCACCAAGTGGAGAAGAGACTGCATAATAAAAACATACTGATTAGCACTGGTAGAGTTAGAATCAAAGTACCTGCCACCGAATGCAAAGACTAAAGTCTGGCACTCGGCCCACAACTTTAGTGAAAGCTCTGAACGCATACCTCCTCCTCCTAACAACGATTGTGATACCTGATGGAGAACTTCCTCTCCCCCAAGTTACTTTTCTTTAATCGCCTGTTAATTGTGGAGGAATGTGCATTTGAGAAACCATTGTCTTATGGAACTGGAGGCAGCAGTTCTCTGAAATTAACAAGTGATTAAATAAGCAACATAGGGGGAAGCAATCTCTTGTGCAATGCATGTTAAACCACATTTCTCATGCTTTATCATGAAGAGCTTTCGATGTTCACAAGAGCCCACCCCCTAGTTTCTCATCCTAGTAGGATATACAAAAATAACATGGTGAATCCTAGAAGATGCATGTCAGTCTAAGATCTGTCCCTTCAATGGTAGCTCCAACACAAAATATTCTATGCAATTTCTATGTTGCGATGGTACATAAACAGCAAACACAAGTGAAGAATAAAATAAGTTGTCTTACCGTTGATATGAAGCTCTGTCATGTCTGGAGGTGGAGGAATTTCGGGTGCAACTGTCACTGCATGGCGAACCTGACCGACTGCATTCAGCAACTAGAAAGGGAAAGGAGGATGTAGATAAGTGCACAGAACATTACAAAAAAAATAAAAAAATAAGCATCAGTCATTTCTGTTTCATATGGTAAATATTAGAGATGGGCTGATATGAAATTTTGACTGATACCGATAAAGTACCGATAACCGATATTCTACCGATCCGATATAAAATTAGAAATGGTCCTTGAAGAACCTGAAAGGTTCATTTACCTCCTTAATAAATTGTTTCAAGGTGACTGCAGTGCAAAATAAGTTGCATATTTAGATATTTACTTTTTTATAAAGTGAAGCATGGAGGTTATCCATAAAAGTTACAACAAAATGGTGGAATTTTGCACTAATTTATCACATATTTATTGATATATCGCATCAGTAAAATAATCGGTAATTTTACCGATAGAGTACCGATTAATCGGTCCCATCCCCAGCAAATATGCATTTCCAGGGTTGTATCCTGGAGTTTCATCAACAGCATTTAAAAATTTTGGATTTGGTTAGTTTATTTTACATCACTTTTCTGCATCATTGGGCTAATCACAAAGATGGGGATGAAAGGTGATAGATGAAATTGGTGAAGGATAATTACAAACATTCATTCCAGTCTCCATGGTGAATTGGTTATCTCAGGATGCTACGATGGCAAAGGTGCTGGGTTTGAATCCTGACAACCTAATTAGATTGTAAAAAAAATGCCACCAAGTGTGTTGATTGATTGAAATTTAAATTGTGGGTTTGTCAGCAACTAGGCTATTTGCATTCATCATATTATACAGGACCAAGACCCTTACCATACCCAGGTTAAAAGATGAGGGGCTACTCAGAATATAACAGGGCAAATCACAACCCCACAAGGGATTATACTGGTTGTGGGTACACCGATGCCAGAGCCTTGTTAGCCTGCACAAATGCAGTCTACATGGAAGAGAGGTTGCGTTTGAGTGCCTTACATCCCTCAAGGAATCATATTCCCAAGAATGTTAAGGTAACAAGGAATTCATACTATGGGAATGAGAGACGCGGTAATAGATAATTAAGGTACTCACATTTTCCGCGAAGTTGTTTGACATTATTTTGTATTAATTTTGGTAGCCAATGAGGATGGTGGCAATGGCTACCGAAATTAATACAAAATAATGTAAAACAGCTTCGTGGACAATGTGAGTACCTTAAGTAACAAGGAAGTAACACTGTTTATAAAAAATAAAAAAAATTAAAATTAAAAAAAAAAGTTAAATGTGGTGGTCTAACATCAAAAGAAGCTTCCTAATTAAGCAGCTTATTCAAGTTTTGAACCTAATTATGGTTATTATTCTTTTGTTGTTTTTTTCTGTTTTTCTGCAACTCTTGGCTAAATGAACTGTGATAAGGTGAGATTCACTAAAGAAACAGACACCTGCAGGTAGCAGGCTTGGATTCATAGAAGGGCAATCGGGGAAGGGAGGGAGTCACCTCTCCTGATTGGTCCAGTTCCAATTAGCCTACAGTTTAATATTGGATCCAAACCACTGTGCAATGTGTCTCAAAAGGGGATGGAGCCCAATATGCATTGAGAGAACAGGTTTATGTTTTCTTTGCTTATTCACTTTACTCCTCATATTTGATCATTCAATTTAATGTGGCAATGGGAGAAATTATGAAAATGACATACAATAATAACCATCTATTTCAGGTCTCCCCAATGGCGTATTGGTAGGGGCATGCATATTTCGTTTTTGACGAAAAAACGAAATTTGAAAAAACACATTGTAGTGTTAATTTTTCATGTTTTTAAAAGGTGAGAGATGCATTTTGTGACCATGTTTTGTCACGAAATAATGCGAAATGAACTGCAAAAAGCGAAATTAACTCAAACACGAAATTTAGGGTTTATTCACCGACGCAACACCTTCTGAGGTCTGAATTATCCTGAGAGTTATGCAATTACCAGAAAATAGATTAATTCTGTTCTTAATATTGGAGAAGCAAAAATTGACTCCTTTACACAGAAATAAACTTAATACTCTGATAACATAAATGTGCTATTAGAAGTGAAATGTTAATTCTGTGGAATAAGTGTAGTTTTTAAATCAAATTTAGGATTATATTCACAATTTTAAAACCAAAATGTATTTTTATATACCACTTTTCATCCAATTTTTCACTGCTATAACATCGATATTTTATTTTATTTACCGCTTTTGAACCCAAAATTGACTCAGTTTTTGTACCGAAATTTTGCTTTTTTATTTACCAAAAATATGTGCCTCTACCTATTGGTAATATTGTCCCCTTGTAATGAAGGGCTCCTGGGTACGGTAACTCATGAAGACATTAAAGTGGCATTAAAACTCAAACTCAATAACCATTTATTCCAACCCTCAATCCTAATTTTTGCCCAAAAAAACAAACAAAAAAAAACATGCTAACCTCTATAACATCGAAGTCTGCTTGGTTCCTGTCCACAGTATTATATATTGTTTACATAAAACAGGGCTAGTATAGGTTAGAATTAGTTTTCGGTGAGGTAAGGTATCCAACTGAAATTTGCCCTTCCAAACTGTAACTTCTGGATCCGCGACTGGCAGGTAGAGGCACCGTCATTAGTACATGTACTGCATGTAAGAGATACTTGATTGTTAAAACTGAAATGGGTATAGCAGCCCTGCAGGCTATTTGCACCCATCTCAAGATACGGGAAAACCTGACGCTTGAGTTAACTTTATGTATTGGTGCTTTATACGCAGTGTTCCAGTCAAATAATTACTCCTATTTATGAAAGTAGAGATACAGAGATTGGACAGATTAATCTGCACTCAATTGGTTATCGGCTGATGCAGGCATAACTTATTGTTCATCACTATTATCACTAGCCTTGGGAAACAATTTGTTACCAACTACTGAACCACTGTGCGAATTAAGCTTTTTGCTTTGGGCCGGATGCCTACTCGGTGGCACATTTGTGATATTTTGGGAGGAATTTTTTTTGGACATGCAAATTCGTATATGTTACCAGTGCACTAAACTATTGCCGTGTGGTTCTAAGTACCTTAGAACATTAGTTCTAACCTAGGTCATAAAATCTTATGATAATACAGGGTGGGCCATAAGTCAGTTGTCACTAGCAATCGTTAGACTTTGTTTTGCCTAGTGTAGTGAAAGTCAGTTGTGAACTTGACTAGTGCATATTACCCAATATAAGAATGCTGGGTAATATGCACTAGCAAAGTTCACAACTGACTTCCACTACACTAGGCAAAACAAAGTCTAACGATTGCTAGTGACAACTGACTTATGGCCCACCCGGTATTTACATATAATTTAGAAACACTTAGTATATTTACACACTAAGAAAGCCTGAACTCATACACAAAAAGAGCTATCAAACTATACAACTTTTCCGGAATGTCTGGAGTAGCGACCCGCAAAGGGGAAAGCTTGTGGGTGGGGCCAGACTAGGTGGGGAAGGGTGCAGGATGAAAGCAACGAAGTGCCGTAAAGCAAAACACTTTCTGCTGCCAATTCCTTCTTTTATTCTCAACAATGGCCAGTGTTGTTTTACACAAATAACAAATAATATCACGTGTTTATTGTCTTTTAAGAAAACAATGCAATGCAAGAACGCCAGTAGTTGGTCTGTAAATGGTACATAACTTATTTGTTTACGCATGTATTTTATTTTTTGCACAACTGGCACCCTAAAAACCAAAATTCCCTGTGAATGAGCCTTCGTAATGCCTCTAGCGCATACTCATCGAAGTCTGTGTTTCCAACAGGGATGTTCCATCCTTTTCTCGCGATTGTTTCACTTCCTTCCAGATATTATAAACGGTGGATTTCCCATTTCCCGTTAGGGCAGCTGTCTCCAAAACACATTCATTTACTATTTTACCTCGTGCAAATAGGTTCTCAAACACAGTCAACACTATGCGGTGCTCTCCTGATGTGAGCTGACATGTTTACCACAAAACTACTGGACCGCAGTAGAGTCGCCCCTCCCGTGCATGCCCCTCCACTCCGTGCGTTCATTGGTCAAGGCACGCACCCTTCAACGTGCGCCAAGAACATGTTCGTGTTCTCTTACACCAGACATTCTGGAAAAGGAATATAGTAACACCAAAAACGTGACCAAATTTCTATTGCCAAGTTCAAACTTAAAGTGCATTTAACCCACCAACAAGTTACTTGTGAACAATTTAATATATGTAAAATATCAGCTCTATCCCATGAAAACTTAATGGAAAACAGCCTGCCGTTGTCTCAGCTCACGACGGGGAAGTCCTTGATAACTGAATCATTAATAGACATGCATGATTTTCTGTTGTTTATTACATAGTTAAAAAATGGATGCTTTCAGTTGCATTTCTTTGAGGGGGATAAAAACATCCCTGGCAGGGATTCAAATAAATTTATTTTGTTGAGGATATTCTCTTTTTGTGGAGGGGAAATCCCTAGCATTTCCCCCCCCATTAATTCGCACACACTATTACACTATGAAAGCATTAGTGAAACAACATCTGCTTACCGCTCTGTTGGAATCCCTCCAGCGTGTAATAGACACAGGGTCTGTTATATTCATAGCCACAGCCTTTGCATCTTGAACCATTGGTGTCACACCTTGAGGAATGAAAACAAGAATGTAATAACTAAAATAGGTTATTGTAGATTAGGCACACACAGGAGATATACTATGTAGAAATTTTCAGCGAAAAATGCAGGCTCGACCAGGATTACTTAGTACATCTCCTGTGTGTGTCTAATCTACAATAATTAACATCTGGGAGGAACCAGGCAATGTCGAAGTCTACTGTGTTTCAAAGGCAACATATCCCGTTGCAGTAGCACTGCCAAAGACGATTTCACGCAGGTAAAACAGCGATAGCGAAAAATCAGGCGAGGCCAGGCTGGCTCGGTAGCTCAGTGGTTAGAGCAATTACATGGTATGTCAGACACTTCGATTCAAGTCCTGGCAGAGCCTGCATTTTTTGCTGAAAATTTTTACGCAAAATAGATTATATGCAACATTTTTTGAAAGTTTTGATCTAATTAATTTATTGTGAATGTGTCATTTATGCTTGCCAGCAAGCATGAAGATGAATTTGCAATGGAATACCTTCTAGTCTCTTAACACTACCCACATCTGCGGAATGAATGGACACCTCTCCAAAGGAAAAAAATTAAAGCAGGAGGAGGAATAAAGTGGAACAAATGAACAGGAAACATATTCTAATAATGTTATCAGTAGAGACCGGATTTTAAAGGGAAAAAATTTACTCTAAACAGGACAAAAAAAGGGGGGGGAGTATTGCCTCCACCGAGTATCGAATCCGGGACCCCTTGATTACAAGGCGACGACAGCATCTACCAATGTGACTATCACAAAAACTTGCCTTTCACTAGAGCAAAAAAGTTAACTGAACACTTTGCAGAAGTGTATAAGAATACAATTCTTTCTCAGGGTGTCAAATGTGAAGAACTGTTTTCAGTAGAAACACATTCTCCTATATGCAGAGCAATTAACAGTAAATTTACAAATAGCACCGAGGAATGGGGAAAATTATTTAAGGAACAGCTGGGCTTGAGTCAACACCAGAGAAAGGCTTATCTGGAATATTGGAATGAAGTAACTCAACAAATCAAACCAAGGCCAAAAGAAAGAACAATCAATCTACGCAAGAAAACCAAAAACATATAAGGATACAGGTTGCAGCCTTCCAAATCAAAGAATGTGGAAACTTTGGTCACACACATATACTTCAACCCAGGCCTTGATGAGAAATTAAGGGCAAAGGTAGCCTTTCTCCAAATTGAAGGAGGTTGAGCAGTTGGTCACACACGTATACTTCAACACCGACCTTGGTGATAATCTGAGAGCAAAGGTAGACCTACTTCAAATTGAAGGAAGTCCAGAGATTGGTCACACACACTTATTTCAAAACTGGCCTTGATAAGAACCTGAGTGCAAAGGTAGCCTTTCTCCAAATCGAAGGAGGTGGAGAGGTTGGTGACCAGGCGCGGCTCGTGCATTATTTACCCGGGGGTTCACTGAAGTCATGTGACATATATTCAGTTTCCGCAAAATAAACTTCCTTCGCCTAACAAAAGGATGGGGGGGGGGGGGGGGGCTTAAAAGATTTGTCCAGAATTTTTTTATAT
Organism: Lepisma saccharinum; assembly: GCF_977018435.1. Taxonomy (NCBI): domain Eukaryota; kingdom Metazoa; phylum Arthropoda; class Insecta; order Zygentoma; family Lepismatidae; genus Lepisma; species Lepisma saccharinum. Next base: position 63,241,139 of record NC_139241.1, on the reverse strand, counting down.
GGGAGTATAAGGTTTTGTATTAGGGGTGTGCGAATAAATTTAGGGCTGAAACTACAATAAATTGTGCCTTTATGAAAAAAGTTGAGTTTTGTTGGAATGGATGTCCTCAAGTAGGGGCAAGTAATATATTTTTTCCTCAGGAGGAGCAAAAAACACTCCTTCAGTCTGAAGTTACTGCAATGCTTTTATAATAATTACCAAAAATTACTGTGACTGAAATTAAATTATATGCGTGTAATATATAATTTTTGGTTTACATTCAATTTCCATGGGGGGCTGCCCCCTTTTCCCCTTCCGGACGTCCATGCCGACTAATCAGAACTGGTCCTACATTTATTAAAGGGAAATGCAACTAATGGCATGTGCATACTAGAAATCGAACCTGAGACCCTTTCATTGATACAAGATAGCTTTGTTCAAATTTGGGGCTGGTCGACCACAGCGATGCCAACCCTAGCATAATGGTGCTAAACCTAGCATAATTTAACCATCTTTGGCACCTAGCACCCTGTGTTTGACATAACAGCCAAATCTAGCATAATCTTAGTCTGTGGCATAATCTGCAACCGTCGGTAGATATTGACCTCAAAGGAAAGTGCTTTGAAGAAGTAAAAACAAAAGTAACTGCACATCTCTATTTCAGGAAGTGGACATATTTCCAACAAAATAGAGTAAATCGGCCCAGGGATCCCTTCCCTCATCAACGCCTTGCATCTCTTCTACATCTTCCTGCCATAAAATCGAAGAGGAGGGTTGGGGCAGGCCCACCCTCAAAAGTTTGTCCTTTCTTAGTACCGACACAAGGGGTGCCATATGCGGTGCCTGTATTTTCGCGAGAAGAATGTTTAGCAGAAAGTTGGATTGACAAGTGAAGCTCATGTGCCGCTCTCCTTTGTCGGCAAATTTTGATCATCTTTGTCTTCAGCTTGTGTTCGGTTTGGTTCGGTCGGCATCTTAAAATTTCGGAAGCAGTCTCCCGGGGCGAAAAAACCTTTGTTCGTGTGTATGATTTTAATTCTTGGTGCGTGCGTCTTTCAGTGTATTTTTGAGCGTGTGTTTGAGTGTATCTGTGAGTGTTTTTTCCTGCATTTTAATTTTTTTGTAAAATATATTTGGAACAATTTTGAAAAATGGGTACTAATAGCAAAAGAAGTAACTGTTAAACTCCCGAAAAGAAAAAAAGAGGCCGTGGAGATTGAAACCAGAAATGGGAGTCGTATGCTCAGAAATATAGAAAGGAGTAGGAAAGAGGCGGTTTTTATGTGTTCCTTTGGCGAGTACCTGTTCTCCTTTCCTTTCCCTTTTGGGGGGGGGGGATGTTGTTAGTTTACATAGAAACATAGAAATGCATTGTATGAGCATTTGTTGGAGGTGGAAATGGGTTAATACGTCCTTCCATATAAAAAACAAAAATGCAGTAGTATATGAAAGATATTTGTAAATTATACCATAGATTATACACCGCCCCCCCCCCCACCCCCGCCTGCAGTAATTGAAAGGTAACGACGTTTGTACTGTGTCATGTCATCTTCCCTCTCCCCATCTGCTAGAAAAAATATGTGAAGAATTTTTACAAATTTACTGAGCCACATGCTCCAGTTCGACCCTCGGTAAGGCATGGACATGTGATTATGTTTTTATTCCATCCCATAGTCCATAGACCATTTCATCAGTTCTTCATCCACCCTCATTGTCTCTCCCAGAGACCCTAAGGCATAAATAAAATAAATAGATCTTAGGGTGGGATACAATATAACATCTGAAAATAGTAATAAAATAATAATTATTATTATTATTAATAATAATAATACTGCCCTAGCACAATTGGGTGGCGTTCTAGCATAATTTCACAGTTCGAACAGCACTTTTCATAGCTGAAGGGTTGGCAACGCTGGTCGACCAGCACACGCTTTTTTTCAGTGGACAAGGAAGTTCGTTTACGTTAATTACGTGCATTTTTATCGGTCATTTCTTACCTGCGCGGACAGCAACGCCTACACTGCATCATGTGACATAACCTAGGTAAAGTCCATCCCTCGCTTCACTCGCAGCATCACTTAATACTTTCCAACAAGTATCCAAGCACTTCAAAAACTAACAAACTTGAGACGATTGACACCGAGCGACAGCGAGTCACGTCTTCGCGCCATTCTTTCTCTTTCGCGAACCCGAAGTGTTTCCACCTTTAAGGAAAAACCTCTGAATGCATGCACGAGCTATTTTGGTAATGTATCTCCTTTATTTTAATTCATCGCATCTAATTCCAGCTTTTATTTGTTTCCACTCATCCATCTCTGCCACAATTTTGCATTTATTCCAAGAAGTTCAGTACAAAAATGATACAAAGAGAATATTGAATATGTAATGTGTGCGCTTCAAACTTGAACTGCACACAGCAACACTGGAAGGGAGGAAGCAGCGAGATCGGAGCCTTGTCCCGCACCTTCTGCGAGAGAACGAACTGCGCATGACCGTTGGGTTGAACATAGGTTCTGCAAATCTCATCTTCCATGTATTTTGTCCTATACCCTCCTCGAGCTTCTGCTCCCGCACGAAGCTTTCACAATGGCAAGAGCTGTCCTGTGGGGGTTCAACTGAGGGTCTGTATCAGGGCGGCAGAATCGCGGTTTCTTCTTCTCAGCAAAAGAGTTCACCGTATTACGGGCACAAATACATGACTTATTGTGTAGAATTTTTAGCGAAATAATGTGAAAATGTAAAGACATTGTTTATTGTTCATTCTCGAGGTGATTATCGTATATTACTGGGGGTTCACTGATCCTGTGCGCTATAGGGCCAACCGCGCCTGTTGGTGACACACAAATACTTCAACACAGGCCTTGATGAGAAATTAAGGGCAAAGGTAACCTTTCTCCAAATCGAAAGAGGTTGAGAGGTTGGTCACACACATATACTTCTTCACATACCTTGACGACAACCTGAGGACAAAGGTAGGCTTCCTCCAAATGGATGGAGGTGGAGAGGTTGGACAAACACATATACTTCTCCACAGACCTTGATGAGAACCTGAGGACAAAGGTAGGCTTCTTCCAAATCAAAGGATGTGGAGAGGTTGGTCACACACACATTCATCAACATGGGCCTTGATGAAAACCTGCGACCAAATTTAGCCTTCCTCCACATGGATGGAGGTGGAGAGGTTGGTGACACACATATACTACAACACACCTTCATGAGAACCTGAGGGCAGAGATAGTCTTCCTCCAAATCGAAGGATGTGGAGAGATTGCTGACACACATATACTTCAACACAGGCCTTGATGGGAAATTAAGGGCAAAGGTAGCCTTTCTCCAAATCGAAGGAGGTTGAGCAGTTGGTCACACACGTATACTTCAACACCGACCTTGATGATAATCTGAGTGCAAAGGTAGGCTTCCTCCAAATCGAAGGAGGTGGAGGGGTTGGTGACACACATATAATTCAACATGGGCTTTAATGAGAATCCGAGGGCAAAGGTTGCTTCCTCCAAATGGAAGGAGATGAAGAGGTTGAACATGCAAATATACTTCAACACAGGCCTTGATGAGAAATTGAGGGCAAAGGTAGACTTTCTCCAAATTGAAGGATGTTGAGCAGTTGGTCACACACATATACTTCAACACTGACCTTGATGATAATCTGAGGGAAAATATAAACCTACTCCAAATGTCGAGAGATTGGTTATACACACATACTTCATAACAGGCCTTGATTAGAACCTGAGGGTAAAGGTAGACTTCCTCCAAATGGATGGAGGTAAAGAGGTTGGTCATGCAATTATACTTCAACACAGGTCATGATGAGAACCTGAGGACAAAGTTAGACTTCAACATGGGCCTTGATGAAAATCTGAGGGCAAAGGAAGCTATCCTGGAAATGGATGGAGGTGGAGAGGTTGGTGACACACACATACTTCAACAGAGGCCTTGATGAGAACCTGATGGCAAAGGCAGTCTTCCTCCAATTCGAAGTAGGTGGAGAGGTTGGTCTCATACATATACTTCAACACGGGCCTTGATGAGAATCTCAGGACAAAGGGAGCATTTTTCCAAATCAGGGTTGCTAAGATTTTTTTATATGAAATTCCCTGACATTTCCAGATTTCCACTGCAAAAATGATTTCTTTCCAGACATGTTTATCATCTTGATTTTTGCTTTTGAACCTTGTTTTTCCAATTAAATATATAAGCCGTTAATTATAATGAATATTCACTTTCACATCTTTTTTTAGCAAATTTCATTCTACACACACAAAAACACGTGAAAATTTGAAGAGTAAAACATAAAATTACAAACGGCATAAAATGTATTGAGTGCTACAATCACGTGCATCTAGCCTTCAGGTTAAGGTAACAAAGGTACATTATTTCACCATAACAGATCTCCATAATATAAAAACAACAGAAAAAGTTCATAAACCATACACAATTTTCCATTCTGTGGTGGATATATAGTGTCGTAGAAAATGATGCTTTTTTGCTTACACTTATAAGTAGAGGAACATATTTTTGGTTAATAAAAAGGCAAAATTTCGGTACAAAAGCTGGGTCAATTTCGGGTTCAAAAGCGGTAAATAAAATAAAATATCGGTGTTATATCAGTGAAAAAATGGATGAAAAGTGGTATATAAAAAGACATATTGGTTTTAAAATTGTGAAAATAATCCTAAATTTGATTTAAAAACTACACTTATTCCACAGAATTAACATTTCACTTCTAATAGCACATTTATGTAGTTATCAGAGTATTAAGTTTATTTCTGTGTAAAGGAGTCCATTTTTGCTTCTCCAATATTAACAGCAGAATTAATCAATTTTCCGAGAATTGCATAACTCTCAGGATAATTCAGACCTCGGAAGGTCGTGTCGCGTCGATGAATAAACCCTGAATTTTGTGTTTAAGAGTTAATTTCGCTTTTTGCAGTTCATTTTGCAATATTTCGTGACAAAATATGGTCACAAAATGCACCTCACACCTTTCAAAAACATGAAAAATTAACACTACAATGTTTTTTTTCAAATTTCGTTTTTTCGTCAAAAACGAAATATGCATGCCCCTACTTATAAGTACACAGCATCTGGAGAATTTTTTGTTGCATGTAGGAATTCTATAGGAAATGCCAACAAGACTAAGATCTATAAAATAATAGACAATAATCTCATCTTCACCAACCTTTCCAATAATTATGATCATATTGTGAATGTACTTTAGTTATCAATCAGTAGGGAGACAAATTTATGGTAAATAAAAACTGAGGGGAGCGGTAAATAAAAGGTTAGATCAGCGGTGGAAAAAAAAATTGGCACACACTTGTTCATTATGAGAGGAAACAACATACAAAAAAAGCTATAAATTGATAATCTACTTCTTTTTTCTATACTGTACACATACACAAGTACTTAGCTGTCCCAACAAGAAAATACCAACACAAAATCACTTCATTTCTAAATTGCATATCTCAAGTGATTTATTCATTGTATGTATTTAAAGGATATCTTTGCTGTCCAACAAATAAAATAATCACTACTGCACATACACAAACACATTTTGAAAATCACATGATGATAAACAAAATTAATTCATGACTGAACACAAATGACACCATTGTTTCCCTTGATGTGCAGGAACAGACTAATCTTATCGCTGCTACAGCTAGCAAGTTCAATAAAACTGGAAGTTGAGTAGACATTCGGGGGAAGAAAGGAATGCAGCTTGACAGGGAGCGAAGTTTTCGAACTGAGATTATGTGTATGGGAAATCCCAATTTACATCGTCTTCCTGATGTGATCGAAGATAAAACGTTCTTCAGCTGCAAGTGGTAGGAAACTTTAGGCAAACGTTTAGTTACAAATCGACAGTTTGCGCGCACAACCTTGATTGCCGGTTTTTGCGTGTTTTCTACTTAATTTGATGATATTTCACGGTTATTTCACAAAAAAGCGTTCATTTCGTGGAAAAGCACACATTTCGCATTACTTCGCGAATAAAACTCATGCATAATTACATCATTGGTGGTGTAGTTACGTGCAGAATGTTCAAAATTGCATCTTTTTTTCACATTTCGCAATTTCGCGCATCGCGAAAATTCAATGTTGGTATCAATCAGATATCTGGACTGCAAGTTTTTCTTTGATATTCTTTCTAATATTTAGTATTATAAAAGTGAAAATTTATTACAGAAATTTGAAGGAACCATAATTTTGCACAAGATTGAGAATCATAAGAATGAAAGAAACAAGTTTCTAAACTTAATCTTTTTTGGGAGTGGAATCACAACAACCGAATCCAGATGTGGAAGTGAACTGCTTGTTCATTTTGCAACTTTTTGTTTGCAGAATCCAAAATGCACAAAAATTCCAAACGAACTTACAAAATTCCCTGACATTTCCCAGAGTTCTAGGTTTTCCAGACATGTAGCAACCGTGTAAATCGAAGGATGTCGAGAGTTTGGTCACACACATACTTTAACACTGGCCTTGATGAGAATCTCAGGGAAAGGTAGCCTTCCTTCAAATGGATGGAGGTGTAAAGGTTAGTCACACACATATATTTCAACACCGACTTTGATGAGAATCTGAGGGAAAATGTAGCTTCCTCCAAATCAGAGATGTTGGACAGGTTGGTCACACACATATACATCAACAAGGGCTTTGATGAGAACCTGAGGGCTAAGGTACTTCCTACAAATGGATGAAGGTGGAGAGGTTTATCACACACATATACTTCAATACAATCCTTGATGAGAAATTGAGGGCAAAGGTAGCCTTCCTACAAATCGAAGGAGGTGGAGAGGTTCTTCACACACATATACTTCAACATGGGCCTTGATGAGAATCAGAGGGCAAAGGTAGCCTTACTCCAAATCGAAGGATGTGCGAGAGGTTGGTCACACACATATACGTCAACACGGGCCTTGATGAGAACCTGATAGCATAGGTAGACATCCTCAAAAAGGAAGGAGGTGGAGAGATTGGTTACACACATTTACACACATAATTCAGCATGGACTGCAGAGTGAACAGCAGTACTGTACATCATAAGAGAATGGAAGAAGGGAATGAACAAGGCAGGAGACTTTGTAATTATGGCAAAAAAACAACAAAAAACAGGTGGGTCTGTAAAGTATCCTTCAATGTCATCTGGGTATACTTTATGTAAGGATTGGGAGTAAAATTTAAGACAATTAGTTGTGTACCCCTAGGCATGAAACTTGTATATGTTGGATACCAATGATGACCAACCACTCATTGGCAATTTACTTAATGCCACACCACTAACATCACATAAAAAGAGATAATCCAAGCAGTGTATACGAGGCCAGTCTGACTTAAGACATAAGCATCACTAGTGTTACGTGAAAAGAGAGCACCACCATGGACAAATCAGAAAAATTAGGGCAAAGGTGTGGGATATGCAAGGCACTGTTCTTCAGAACATGTCTTGACAAGTTTGCAATCAAGAATCTGAAGAGAAACAGTCCACAAAAATGTGAATAAACAAATCCATTAAAGATGTTTACAACACCTGAAAATAGGAACCAGAATATGGACTAAAACATGAAACCCTTGGTCATCTAGAGCCTCCCCGATGGTGCAGTGGTAGCATCCTCACCTTGTAATCAAGGGGTCCAGGGTTCGATACCCAGTGGAGGCACATAGTTGTTCGTATTCCACTTTAAACTGTAGGTCCAGTCCCGATTAGCCTTACTGTCCATAAAGTGGACTTAAAACACCAACTCAATCCTTGGTCATCTAAGGACACTGCCAGGCCAAGAGTACATATAGGGTGGAACATGTCAAGGAATAATGCAGGTATCATCCAGCATGAACAGAGACTTCACATATTGTAAAAGGGCAAAAGAGGGATTGATCCTGATTTTCAATGAGCACATGGACTGCGAAAGCATAGCCTAACGATTGACTGAATGAGGTTATGTCTCTTTTCTGCCACTTTTGGTTAATTGTGACAAGCAATACGATAAAACTGATGAAGGAAAAGAAGGCAAAGACACCATGACCAAGCCAGGAGCATGGCCCATCAATTTTTTCAACTTGGATTTTCTAGCAAGAGGTATCACAAAAGTTATAATAGACTTTTATGGTAGCTAGTGTTCTTAGTGAAGGCACCTTGCTGGTCGCAAAGCTAGCTGTAGGCAACTGAAACGTCTAATCAACATTACATTCTAATTTCAGAGAGCATTCCACTTACTTCCTTGGACCGCATCAGAAGCCTGATTAACACGTGCAATGAACTGTGGATCCTCCGAGTTGTCAGACTCCTGCTTGGCCACCATCAGCACCCGGTTGGCCAACCTTGCTATGCTGGATGTGTTGTCCACCATCTTCTGTGGATGTTGGTTCCTGATAGCCTCTTCACATAGAATGGTGTGCTTCTGGATTTGGTCCTCTGGAAACGTAATGGAACAATCATTTAGTAATAAGTAGGGACTTGAATTTTATTTTTTTCCTTAAGCAAATTTGTACTTACCATCATTATGAATAAATGTTTTCAATCTATATTTATTTCTAGTATTAGAATGGCTCTGCTTTTACTGTGCCTCTTACATTTATTATTCCTATTAAATTGTGTGTGTTATACATGTACACCATGTCCCTAAAGTTCCCATCTATTTCAGTGAACATGTTGGCATTTATTTCTTAGTTCTATTCTTGAAAAATGTGAACATCTTACATGGAAAGGCACAGGATGGACAATCTACTACAGACTCGACAAGTCGAGATTCAAACTGTGGGCTGCAGACTGGATGCAGACAGTTCTCGAATATTTCTCTCCGATTTGAGCCTGAACACCACTAACGTGTCTTGTTCTCCCATGTTTGGAGTTCTTATAAAAGTCGAAACCCACCCAAATTGTTCACATCCAGGCCTAAGCATTCGCAAGTGTTCAAAATTGTGTCACAGTAGTCATGTCATGTATCGGCATGAAACAAAGGAAGTCTTCTTGAATACAGCTTGATCGCGAAACAATAAATGCACATTGAAAACCATTCCGTTCCCAACACATCTAATGTTTCGTTTCCCAATATGATCAAATGCTTACTCATTAATCTCCAGGGCCTCCCCGATGGTGCAGTGGTAGCGTCGTCGCCTTGTAATCAAGGGGTCCTGGGGTCGATACCCGGTGGAGGAACATTGTGGTTCGGGTCCCTCTTTAAACTGTATGTCCAGTCCCAATTAGCCTTACTGTGCATAAGGGGGACTTAAAACATCAAATCAACCAATTATTTATCTCCAGTGACGTACCATGGGAGGGTTGGTGGGGTCATAACCCCATTTGACCAAGTATCTTCTCCTTAAGAAAAGAACGTTAAAGACAGAAAAGATGGCAAAATGAGTGACCACCAAAAATAGTATGCATAACCCCTCTCTCTTCCAACAGGGTGCGAAATCATTGAAGACTGGTGGGGGAGAAAGATCTTAATCTACAACACCCCTCCACACAAACATATGTATAAATTATACGATATACATATTTATAATGTTATTAAAAGTAAAAAATTACTAAATTAAAAATATATTGTTATTGTTATTAATTGTAAATAAAGAAATCAATTTGTTACTTTTATATATATATCAGATATTATAAACTGGCAAACTAATTCCTTTACTAACTGGTTAAAGATGTTAATAAATTATGAAATAGTTGAAGTGGTTTTATTATATGTAAGTTTTTATTTAGTTTTGCTTCATGTTAATGTAAATCAATTAGATTTCATAGTTATTACTGTCTTGCATTCTTGTTTTACTTTCTTTGTGCATACTGATATAGATATTGAATAGATCTCTTGAGAGGAGAAGCATTGAACACTCACAACTACACTAATTTGTGTGTGTATTTGATATTATTCTTAGCAAAGTAAATTTTTTAAATTAAAAGTAATTCCTGATTTTTTGTTTGCTGTAACAAAAACTCTCCTGCCCCGAAAATTTTTAGTGGGGGGGGGGATTTTTGAGGCCAAAAGTGTTGAGGGTGGGACCCCACCCCCTGCCAGGATTTCGCACCCTGCCTTCTAAAACTCCTGGCCACGACACTCTTTATCTCGGACACATCTTTTAAAATCCACACACCAGAAGTTATTATCATTTCGTATTGGAGACTAAAGTAAGATGTGTTCTTCCTGCTGGTTTGGATATTATCCTTTAGGGTGTTGTCGCATGACTTTGCACCTAACCTTAACAAAGCCCTAATTTTCCATCCTTGTGACTTGGATCTTCAAGACTTTGGAAGATTTCAGACCGAACGGACACGCGATACATATTTGGAATGACCAAACCAACAGCAACATTTCACACCGTAGCGACACAAAAGGCTGCACAAACCTATGTTCGATTTGTGAAATCCTCAGGTGGCACGGTGTGAAATCTCCCTTAGTAGGCCACTGTCATCGTCACCTCGAAGCGGCAGCTCGTGTTGACTACAGAAGTAAAATGTATTCTCAACCGGTGGGAATGGCCCTCACTTTTCTTTTTTCTGCTTTATTTTCTGTGCTTGTTCATTATACAGGCAACATCTTACGATTTGACATACACAGGACAAGTACTATGTATATATTTTAGCAAAATATCAGTAAGTCATGGGTGGCTCGGTGGCTCAGTTGGTAGAGCAATGGCACGGTATGCAAAAGCCCTAATTTGGGTTCTGGTAGAGCCTGCAATTTCCGCCAAAATGTCTCCATATGCAACATCTTCTTGCTTTCTCTTCTCGAGATTCATAAAATTTTCGGCTGTCCCTTTATGGTAGTTAAGTGTCTGAGTGCATGTTGAATTCAGTAGGCTTAATCAAAAGTTTTTTTTTTTTTTTTTGTTTTTTTTGCCATGAAATTCTCGGACTGCATACAATACACAGAATTTGGTTCGAGCACAACAAAATCATCATTCAAAACTTTGATTTTCAGTTGATCTGTGCAGCTTATTTCTTTTTTAATAAACTGCTCCAATACCCGGTACTGCTGAAATAGTCACAGAGAGAGACATTCGATCTCTTTGGCTCTTGACCCAAACTAGCACTGCACTGAGGGTCCGAAGTTCCGCTGTCGTCATGTCTTCAGCTTTGGACCAAAACTGGAACTAGTAGTAGACTTCATTACTTTACGGTATTTAGTCCTTTTCATTTTCGAATTACCTGATCTTATAAAGCTACCAATGGACACTGACTAATCAACTGTATGAGCTGCAACACATAATCCTGAAATCTTTTTAACCGATTCTTTGTACAGATCAACCGGGAAATTGAATCCAGGTATTTATAACCTCATTATATTCTAGAACACTCGGCAGATGAAACGATTCGTTAATACTGCCAGTAGTCCGACTCCTTCTCTTATTCAAGAACGTTCCCTCTCGCCCTTTCCAGAGATTAAAAAATTACAACGAATCATCCTGCTTGTGCAGCTTCCAAATGCTGACAAATCTTTACCTAGTGCTCAAGTTTGCTGCAACAACCCCAAAAGCGCAAGGAAAGTTTACGTGCAATATTATCAACAACAGGGTTACAGAACATTCTCCACCTTGCCTTGATAATTATTTATCTCCTTAAATTATCGTCACATTATTCTAGAAGACAAATCTAATTTTATGTAGTGTAAAGTGAAAAATTTCCTGGGCCCCACCTTGGATATGGGCTATTAACAATAACAAGGTTATAGAACATTCTCCATCTTGTATCGATAATTATTTCTCTCAACTTATCATCACATTATTCAAGAAGCCAAAAACCTAATTTTATCTAGCGTAAACAGAAAAATTTCCTGAAGGGGGCTAGAGCTGCCTGATCCCCAACTTGGATACGTGCTAGTAACAATAACAAGGTTATAGAAAATTCTCCATCTTGCCTCGATAATTATTTATCTCCTTAAGTATCGTCACATTATTCAAGAAGCCAAAAACCTAATTTTATCTAATGTATAAAGTGTAAAATTTCCTAGGGGGGGGGGGGGGGCTAAAGCCCCCTGATCCCCACCTTGGATACGGACTATTAACAATAACAGGGTTATAGAACATTCTTCGTCTTTCCTCGATAATTATTTATCTCCTTAAATTATTGTGAAGCCAAAAATCTTAATTGTATCTAGTGTAAACTGAAATATTTCCTGGGGGGGGAGGGTCGAACCCCCTGTACTCCACCTTGGATAGATGCTATCAATGACAGGGTTACAGAACATTCTCAGTCTTGCCTCAATAATTATTCCTCTCCTTAAATTAGTCACATTTTTTTCTTTTACCACCGGAATAAATCAAAAACCTCATTTTATCCAGTGTAAACCGAAAACTTTCGAGGGGGGGGGGGGAGATCAGCTCGAGCCCCCTAAGCCCCCATTGGATACATGCCTGACACAGCATGTCTACAATTATCTTCATTACTGAAGAGCTTTAATGAACACTTTACTAGATCTGTCCTCCATACATTCTTCCTTTTCTTCATCGAACAGATTAAAATTGGTGCAACTAGTAGCAAAAGTGACTTGGAACCAGTTAAAGTAATTACCAAGGAAATATACTGATTCCCCTTCCGCTGCCTCATCTTACATACTGCAGCATAGTGCAAAGGTGTACACCATTATTTACATATATTTTATAAAAACACACACATGTTGAATTTTATATCATTTTAAGGAAAAATTCTCCCTCTCCCAAAATTTTGATGGTGTGGTTTGGACCATCTTGCTCCCCTTGTGCATCCCAGTCACATGGCGATATTTACAGCAGCAGCAGCAGATCCCAACATTCTAACTTTCGTGCCACATTGAACCATGGAGGTCAAGTGAAGTTACATTGGACTACCGTGGATATCTTTGTGTTCCTTCATGACCATATGAGTTATTATTGTGGGTATTTTTTTTTTCCTGATAATCATACTGTATGGATATGGGCCTTTCTCCATTGAAAAACATGGTGACTCTAGGGACAGACGGAATGTGAATGCTCAAAGAAGACTTCAATGGTTTCTCACGAAACCGAATACACATCCTCACTGTCCCTGCTTATTCAGACACTGGACATACCTGATATTTTGATGAAGTCTGCAGAGTCCGTAGCATCATCGCAGAGGGCCCTGACCTTCTGGATGCTGTCTGCATACTGGCAGCGGAGGTTCTCGAAGTGCTCGTCTGCAGCCTTGTTCTCTGGGTAGGCCATACGAATGCGGCCGGCGTTCACCAGCTGAGGTGTCAAGCTCTCCACCTGTACACATACAACCAATTTAATAAAATCTGGAGAAGACATTAAAATCATCTTCCATTTGTTTAATTTAAAATACTTAATACAATGTGCAGGAATGTTTAAATCTGATGCCTAAACATTATTTATAATTTATCCACTCTACTTTTGTATTCATTTCCAGAGTGGTGTGAATTTAAGACTGAAGAAAATTTAGATTGACCAGTAGATCAGACCAACCATATAATTCTTGAAAAAAATATTTTTACAATCATAAACAGTGACAATAGTTACTATTTATGCTTGTAATGTAACTGTACTTTCCAAACACTATAGTTCTCGTAGCTGTAGCATATTAACAAAATGTAATAATTGAATCCAAGCAGTTAAGGATCATTGCAATATATATAGACAAAATATTTCAAACAATATGTTTTGTGAAATAAAGTTGTTTCAAGATTGAGAATGAAAACACACAATGACAAGTTTCTTTAAGCCACTCATATATATTAACTGTTTGCAATCACATTTGCAGAATTAACGTTTTTCAAATTTCTTGATTTAATTGATTTAGTGCTTTATTTTATGAATAGTTTGGTACTTTCTTCAATGTACTTGAAGACAGTCATGTTTATAATTTTTCAGCAGTGTTAACATTACTGCAAAATTAGCTGTAACTAAGGTGGAATTTCGCAATATAATGTTATGGAATTTTCATGTAATATAGATTTGAGAGCCTTGCAAAATTTTGACAATGCTATTCTGGAATAGCTTTTTTCCAATTAAAAATTCATAAGAATAATTTAAAGCACATTAAGGCATAAAACTGAAATTTCCTACTACTTGAAATTACATCAGAAAATCCAGTCTCTACATGTGACATGTTTCCTGGGCAGATGTACATTATTTTACCTTGATTGATTTGCTTTATTTTACTTCGCATTTTGTGCCCTTTTGGCTATATTTACGTACATAGGGATGAGTGATGATATGATGAAATTGATGGATGAGCACTCACAAACATCCATGCCCAGGCCAGGATTCGAACCCGGGACCCCTGGCATCGTATAGTTGTCATGTTCATTGGTTCCCCAGGCAGCTGCCTTTGGAATCGTACCCTGCCCGCCCCTCTTCTAATGAGCCAAGACCTCCTTAGCAAAATCACCCCAACAAAGCTCCAGGCAACGCGTTGTTGCCATGCTTTAAGAGGGCGGCGGAGGGAAGTCGACACGCTGCACTCAAAGCATGTGACATAAATAAATAAATCGACACATATAATTAATTATGGTGTTTCATTATTTCTGTGACCCGAAAATACATCATAATAATCATCTGATTCGTCCAATCTTGCATAGCATTTTATAACGTTTAGGCTAATAAGAGAATTTAATGTGGACCAAGTCTCGTCCAAGTAAATGAGTTTGCAACCTTCTGAACGCAGCTCCTGTAGTCTCCGTAGATAACCGGTATCTCCAAGCAACAATTCTCGCCGATTCCATTATTACATTCTTTTTCCTTAAGCGACCAAACCGAAAACCAAGTTTTTTTATTAGATCTCAAAGCGTTGTTTCTTCATAAGGGAAGTCCGACACACTTTTTAAAAGTTTCAATAGTTCACTCACTGTCGGTGACTGTCCTTTACTATAGAACTTGTAAATCTCGCGTCTAATGAAATCACAAGTAAACTCGTCCACTTTGTTAAAATTTTCCCTTCTTATTTCCACACTTCTTTGGTGTGACTGGACCTCTCCGAATCACATTTCGCACGGTTTTTCTGTCTAACTTTAATATTTTGGCTGTCTCTGCAATGGCTCCTTTTCCTAGCTTTTTCTTTTCGACATATTTGTGCACATTGCACACAAATAACTGACTTTGTTCAACGTTTTGGGTTTGAATACTTTTCTGTTCGGTGCTCCGGAAGTGCTTGGTTGAGGATTATCTTGGTTTGTTGAATGATCTGGAACTTCGGTTGTGTCCCACGGTCGTCACATGTCGATACAAACTCTGTTTTCCCGTAATATTTCTAAGATATAACAATAAACTAGATAAAAAAAATACACTTTGTCAATCCCCGAGAATACGAACTCGCATATACATCTCACACTGCTCTCTTGTTGTGGAGTTTGTGAAAAGCGGCGAAGAGAAGGCCTTGGGGGAGGATGTGACTTGGCAACGTCCAGCCTGTTGACAGCATGCTCACCCTGCACACGTCGCAGGATTGCAATATTCTCGAGGGTGGGAGGATCAGATTTCCAAAGGAAACCAGCGTGCTTTGATGCCACTTGGGGATCCAAAGAACGAGGCAAGTATAGCGCAATGTGCTAACCACTCCGCCATGAGGGCCCGGCTTATTTTACCTTGAGATGTAACATCTGTACATAGGATATAGGAATCTGTGCTTTTTACTAAGTTTAAGACAAACATCCACGAGGTAACAAACATTTGTAGTGATAAGAGTTTACAATACAAACCTGATTCGCTGACGCAAGCAGAGTCTCCGCTAGTTTCTTGTTGCCGCTGCTCCCTCCTGCTGCAACCATCCGAGCTGTCTTGGCAGCCCGGGAGGAGAAGTGCTGCAGCTGCTGAGCCTTATCTGCAAAGTTCTGGTCACGACCGGGAGCTCCTGCAAGTACAGAAACATCTTCAATCCTTGAAGATTCACCTAGTCACATTTATAGAAGAAAATAGCATTAGTAAACACTGCACTTGCAGTGAAAAATATAATACATTATCTTGAAACGTAGCACTGTTACCAGGTTACTAGCAATAGTTTAATTGCTGGGTACTTCATTGTTTAACTGACTGTTTCCAATTATTGCATTTCACTTTTGAGAAAGATGTGAACTGCATCAAAATGATGATACATTCATTCATTACAAATACAAACATCACATTTTGTTTAAATTCATAGTACAACATGGTTGAAATTCATTTGAAAAAAATATTCATCAGTTTCAGTGACTCATCATTCTTATTTTGGTAAGGGTCCCTTTGGATATGGAGGCCTGGAGCTGTAGCCTCCCCAAGCCCTCTTCTACACCCTAATCTCAGCCTGACCTTTATGCATACATTTACTGCTAATCCAAAGAATTATCAGATAATTGGGCATTAGAAATGAATGCCATACAACCTTAGTGACAATGAAGTTCGACCAGTCACAAATATAGGAGTGCGTTGTGAAAGAAGGAGAACACATGCATATGCTGAACATATTTTATTCAGCAGGCTACATGGAACAAAGGAAAACATAAATTTCCGCTGCAACGCAGCAATGTATGTTGTCCACACAAAATAAAACATTTTCGTCCATCTACACGTGACATTGAAGTTCGACCACTGTTAGAGGGGATCCTGTTTACCATGGTGTTACGCTGCCCCGTCGGCGAATAACTGTGGCAATGCGTCGGGGCATGCTGCGGACGAGTCGTTCAAGGTATTCCACATCGATGCGGTGCCATTCCTCCTGCAGGCAGGCGATAAGAGCAGCCACTGTCGTGGGTCCCCTCTGTTGCACACGTCGCTTAAGAACATGACACACATTCTCAATGGGCGAGAGGTCGGGACTCGATGGTGGCCATGGCAGAGTTCGCACGTGATGGCGAGTCAACCATTCTCTTGTCAGCCACGCTGTATGAGGCCTGGCATTGTCGTGTTGAAAGATGAGACGCCGCCTGTGGAACAGGTGCCTTCGCACTGTGGGAACATGCCGCTCCAGTATGCGTGTATAGGCGTGTGCATTCACAATGCCCTCATAGACGTGTAGTGGGCCAACCCCAGATGCCGTCATGCATCCCCATACCATCACTGACGCAGGTTTCTGTACCCGACGTGCATAACATTTTGCTTCATTCTGTTCCTCCTTCCGACAAATGACTGTTTTCCGTATTTTCCCGTACACAACATTGAAAATGGATTCGTCCGTCCACAAAACCCTGTTGCACTGCCGAAATGTCCATCCCCGGTACATTCGTGCCCACCGTAGTCGATTGCCTTTGTTCAACATGGAAAGGAAGGGTTTACGTTTCGCCTTGTACACTCGGTAACCGCATCGCTGTAGGTAACGGCGAATGGTTCTGGTTGACACTTCAATGTGAAAGCGTTCTCTAGTCCACAGTCGTAATTCGGCCACAGAAACATGATTGTTGGTCTGGATATAGCGCCTAAATATCTGTAGGTCACGCACGCTCAGCAGGCGTTTTCGACCGGGGGCCTTACCTGGCTCTGTAGTACCCGTATTTTGGTGGTGTTTGATGATGCAGTGGACAGTTGACTTGGGTAAGTTCAGTTGGCGCCCTATTTCCCGTTCGACAGTTGACTTGGGTAAGTTCAGTTGGCGCCCTATTTCCCGTTCACTGAGTCCATCCCGTTGCAACTCCACCACTCTTCTCCTCACGGTGTAGTCAATAGGTTTGCCCCTGGCCATGGTGATGATGCATTGCGGTTCCTCGGTGCACAGCACGCGCTTATATACGGCGGACTCTCTTATCGTGTCCGTGACGTCATGCTTCCGTCAAATACACCACTATCTGGAATTTTCCGTATGGGTCTGGTGCCTGGTCGAAGTTCAATGTCACGCGTATAGTTCCCCGTTTTCGTTCTTTACGTGACCTTGGGTGCAACATGCTGGGATCACAATTCTTGCCTGCTCACACGCCTCCTCTTACACACATGCGTCACTTCTGCGGGTCACCCATTCCACCGACTATGCCTCTGTGCATTTAATCACGTATTCCTTTTTGGTCGAACTTCATTGTCACCGAGGTTGTAGTTGTGTACATATTGCTTGCATTGTAGAATTATTTATCTTGTAGTTTACAGTTGTTACATGTAATTCTTGTTGCAACATTTCAGCAGTACACACGCTCCCTTCATCAGACACTCACTTTTAGTTTGATTAATGTTATTTATAACTGCAACATTAATGAAACAAAAAATAAGTGATGAAGGGAGTGTGTGTTCTCCCAAAATTTTACACAAAAGTTGTGTATGTATGATTGTAAAGTAAAAGAAAAATTGATTTCTACTGGAGATTTGAATAAAAACCTTATTACCTCGTCACAATCCTAAGCACAGAGCTTCCACTTACCTTCTGGTGTGAGGACAGCTTCCGTGAATTGCCTCAAGGGGGTGCTGATGTCAACAAAGTCCTCTACAACTCTATTCACAACTGCATTCTGAATCTTATTCTTCAGTTCATACAGCTTCTGGGATAGATTTCTGGACAAGGAAATAGCAACGTACTTTTCATGTGCAAACGACACGATAACAAAGCATAATGTTCAATGTGCTAAGGCCAATGTATAACAAGTTCTCCTCCCTTCATTTCTAATAGTATGCTTTACTGATTAAAACAGTACACACTGCAATTACAACAGTGATGTCATGTAGTTCTATTCATTTCATTATTAATATTATCAATATGAACTTTTGTTTGTTTTTCTGTGGCCATTAATCTTTAATATTTCTTGCATCTTTGAATTTTAAAAAAAGTGAATAAACTACACTGGAAAACCTACGTAGAAAATGCAAAAAAAAAATGATGTAGTGAATGATAAAATCACTCATTACATGCAGATAACATGTACAAAGTAACAATCAATGGATGCTATTTTTAACCTGCAAAATAAAACCCCTAAACTACATCTGTACAGTTTTCCCCTTCCAGAACAGTACAACGCTATTGTATTAAGCATGCTCTCTATGATCGATTTTTTTAAATGAAGAAACTGATTAACTGAATATCTAAATGATGAATGTTTGGTAATTCTGTTCATTCTAATCCGAGATATCAATATTCAAATATCTGAAATTTGGAACCTCACGCTCATAAAAAATATAAAACAATTAAGGATTTTGAAAACTTCATGTAATATAAACATCAGTAATAGTGAAACTTTTACTGCAACCCTGTTTTATCATTTTGTTCCACACATGTTTCAAGTGTACTTCAAAACAAAATCACATGCATTAATATATTGAAATAATCATATCTGTGCAACTAGTTTTCATGTAGTTATTCTAACATACATAGGTTACAGAAACAAACACCACATTTCTTGAACTGACATTTCAGTACTTGCATGGTATTTTTCTTAAGCCATGCAACTGGTATTTGGAACAAGTAATAATATAATAATTCTTGAAGCTTTCCTGGCGGCGAATATTGAAGAGCAATTAATTCCCTGAAGATGAGAGTGACGTTAGCTCTCGAAAGCTCGGAAGCCTTCCGGAAATCACCTGGCTGATTGCCCGAGAAAACCTCTTCAAGTAATACTATATTTCACATGTTGTTATGTATGGCAAATATCAGTTACATGGGATTTGTTACTGATGTAGTCTTACTTTCTATTGAAAATATGCTTATGTATTTAAATATTGTAATGGCTACTAAAAATACACATTTTTTTTATCTAAAAATTCACATTTTTGTTATTGTTACTGATACATTGGAAGTTGTAAATACCTGGCAATGGTCTGTGCCTGAGGAGAGTTCCCCTGTCCCCTGCGGCAGAAGTCTCCCAGCTGACGGGACAGGATGTCCACTTCGTCACACAAGCCAAGGATCTCTGCCTTTTGGACACCTGGAAGGCCTTCTGCTACCTGTGTAACAAAAGACCAAATTAAATGAACTTTTTTGCATAGTGGTCATGGTTCATATCATATTTTCTTAAATAAGTACAAAAAACATCCTGCTACAAGAGTCATTTGAAAAGTTCTACGAATGAGGAAGAAAAAAAACAGTTACCTGTTGAATTTGGTTTTATTTTTCTACACAGTCTACCTTGAGAGCAATTCACTTCATCCAGCGATGTTCCAGCGCCATGAGCCCATCACGAAAGAGATTCCTCAGGTTTGCAAAATAGTCCTCCACTGCCAATTTCACGTCTTCATCTGATGAAAACCACTTTCCACCGAGGAATTTTTTAAGCTTTGGGAAAACACGAGAGTCTGAGGGTGCCAGTTAAGACAAATAAGGGGTTGTGGCAGCAAATCATACTTCAATTTGTTGATTTTTTGCAATTGCAACAACACGCGTACATGGGCTGGCATTGTCCTGATGCATGACGATTTTCTTCTTCTTCAATCCTGGTCTTTTTGCATGAATATTTGTGTCCCCAGTTTGTCGAGAAGGTTCGCATAGCACTGTCCATTGATGGTGGATCCAGTTTGGAGATTCTATCAAAAAGACGTCCTTCACATCCCCAAAAATCGACGTCATGATCTTTCTTGCTGATTTGACAGCCTTCGCCTTCTTTGGTGGTGGTGAATCATGATGCTTCCACTTTTTGATTGTTCTTTTGTCTCTCATCTAGTAGTGTAGCTGTAGTAATGAATCTGCACACAAAATCGGTTGTGTACTTAAAACTGGCCAGACATTCATTGGACACTCGAATCTGCATTCACTTCTGATCGACTGTTAGCAGATGCGGCACCCGTCTTGTAGACATTTTTCTCACCTCCAATTGTTCCGTCAAAATACGAAACACTCGTTCACCTGAGATGCCTATAACTTCAGCAATTTCACGCACTTTCAGACGACCATCCTCCAACATCATATCATGGACCTTTTCAATCTTTTCTGCCATCCTTGCCGATTTTGGCCTTCCATTACGTGAGTCATCTTCTAAGCTCTCACGACCATGTTTAAACTCGATAGTCCACTTTGACACGGTGGCAAATGAAGGAGAGTCCCCTAAAATGTCCTTCATTTTGGCAAGAATTTCAGTCAATTTCATTCCCTTTTTCATGAAGTACTTTATCACTGCACCGTGCTCAATTTTCTCCATTTTGCACTACACTCACACTTGCTCTGCTGTTCCTGCCTCTCGACACAAAACAAGGGAAGGTACTTGGAAGATATTGTGAATGTGTTCACTTGAAGGGTGGAGAATTCCATTGGCATGCATAGTTCTGAACTACTACGGCCATCTGTCAGTCATTCTTAGACATTTTCAAATGACCCTTGTATGTATGCGTTTTACTCTAAAAAAAATCACCTTATAACCATTACATTTCACATATCTGTAGCCATAGCATATAATAGGGATGGGACAGATTAATTGTCACCGTATCGGCCAATTAGGCATATCAATTTATTGGTAAAATTACTGATCCGATATATCTATGAATTATACAATTTATCTACAATTTTTATGGACATAAACACATAATTTCCACTCTATCTTTTTTCAAAGTAATTATCTAAATATGCAGTTTCTTTTGCATTGCAAGAGCTTCATTCATCTGGTTACATACACTTATTAAGGAGGTCAAGGAACCATTTGTAATTTTATATCAGATCGGTAGAATATTAGTTATCAGTATCTGTAAATTTTATATTGGAACTTGATCAGTATCGGCCATCCCTAGCATGTAAATTATTTAACGTAAGAGGAACAGTGCTCAGAGGGCAAGAGTTTTGAACAGAAGAAAGTCTTTTTATTTAGAAAGAGATTTAGCTGTAATATATAGGTATTGGCCAATAAAGTTAAATGGTAAAATTACTGACAATCATACTGTATGGATATGGTCCTTTAACCACTTGTTTTTAACTGATATTTTGGAAACTTCCTTCTTCAGTCTTTAGGGATTAAGTATGGTTTCATAATCATCCGTAATATACAGATGTGACTGTGTATATATTTGATTTGATTTTTGTTACTTGGAGTTGCTTTTTTGGTACTTTTGAATAATCACGATGATGAGGATGAGTGAAGATATGATAAAGGGACAATCACAAAGACCACCCAAGTTCAGGATGTTTGTTTTAAGTCCACTTTATGCTCAGATAGGCTAATTGGGACTGGATGTACAGTTTAAAGTGCAAACAACCACACTGCAATGTGCCACCACAGCGGATCTAACCCAGAACCCCTAATTACAAGTCAACGGTGTTATTACTACACCATATCAAGGTAGAATAGAAAACTAGTGAATTATAGCTGATATAGGAAAGTCTCACATGCCACAAAGAAAATTATAACACTGGTTAAAAGTCCAATTTAATACGGCATGGGTCACCTATACTGAACCACATATTACTTATGCCAATATGATATTTATGTGGTTTTGTTTAGTAAATTTCCAAGTTTGCCAATTTATACCTGACCAGGAGAATATTTGTTGTAAATTTTACATTGGTACCTTCCCGATATCAGTCCATCCACAAACTATGATAATTCGAGCTATGACTTTTTAGAGCACAATATCACTCAGGGCTTCAAACTAGTTACTCACTGTTTACACAAATATTTCAACAATGAATAGAGCACAGAGGTACGCAAGATAACAATAAATAGAAAAAAACTGAACATACTAACTTCTACAATAAATGCCCATGCATCAAAAATTTAAATGTGCATGTGAAACAATAATTAAAAAGGGATCACGAGCCTATCATTCACATTCCTTTACCCATACTATGAAACAACTTGTAATTCAATTATACAGAGTGTTCCGTTCAATTCTCCCTAATTTCAATTAATTACTGTGAACGAAGTACGATGAATTGTGATATAACTGCAACACCAAATGAAATGCCAGATCTTCAAGTTTTGTTTTCATGACTTGAAGTTGTCCGTTTGCTCACTACGCAGCGCCACGGTCGCATAAATAAAAATGGCGACTGTTCAACAACGCACGCAGTCAGTGGTGTGGTATGCTGAGACAAAATCTGTGATTGCAGCGCAACGAAATTTCAGACGAGTGTAGGGAGAAGTTGCACCTGATACTAGATCAATTAGGCTGTGGTTTAGTAAGTTTCTAACAACCGGCAGTGTCCTAAAACATCTGGTGGAGCTAGTCGTCCTGTGTCGGAGGAAAAGGTGGAAGAAATTCAAGCGGGGTTTCCATACCAAATTCTTTGCAACGCAGCTTATCATCTGGCTTCAATTGTTGCACAAACTGCACTTTATATGGATACAACCGAAGCCGCTTGTGCAGAACTAGATGCTTTGTTGTTGGAGGCACACTGAATTGCCTAGATGCCTGGCGGATGCATTTACTTGGGCTTCTCTAAAACCCCGCCCGAATGTCTTCCACCTTTTCTTCTGACACACGACGCGAGCTCCACCAGATTGATTTAGGACACTGCTGGTTGTTAGAAACTTACTAAACTGCAGCCTAATTGATTTAGCATCAGGTGCAACTCCTCCGTATACTCGTCTGAAATTTCGTTGCGTAGCAATCACAGATTTTGTCTCAGCATACCACACTACTGCCTGCGCACATTGTTGAACAGTCGCCATTATGCGACCGTGGCGCTGCGTAGTGAGCAAACTGACAACTTAATGTCATGAAAACAAAACTTCAAGATCTGGCCTTTCATTTGGTGTTATAGTTATTTCACAATTCATCGTACTTCGTTCACAGTAATTAATTGAAATTAGGGAGATTTGAACGGAACACCCGGCATATTTTTATATAACATGTATCGATTATAAATGTAATTCCCTAAGATATTATATTTTTATGAAGTGGGCAATTTTGTATATTTTTATAATATTTTCAAATGCCAATGAAGTACTACATGAAATTTGACCATATCAATACCAGAGGATTCCATACAAAATTACAAATGCTCAATAAAGAAATGTTTCATTCACATCCTTGTTGTATGTAACCAAGTGACTATAAAAAAATGTCTTTTCAGACACTTTACACTCCCTAAAAATAATAAAATCACAAAATTTCGCGCAGTAAAATTATCTGCTGATAAAGAGTACTGAATAATCTGACCTTTCTAGTAAAAAAAAAAATACCTCAAAGGAAGGAAAAAGGCCCGTGACCCACAACTACTGCTATAAAATAACACACAGTATGTACAGGATGCACCATATCAACAATATTCTAAGTGTTCTACATATCTCGTGGTGGTGCCTATTGCAGGTGAAGTGAAGAGCTAAGGAGACAGAAATGGCTGCAGACAAACGCACTGACCTTTTTCTCTTCCTAGCGTTTGCAGTGATAAAACATGGCTGTTAGAGCTCTGCCACTAACCAATAAATAAGTAACTTTTTCTCCGATATCCCTCTGCCTTACTTACCCACTTACTACTACTAATCTCCAATTTATTTGTATTCTTAAAGGGTGGAAAGCTTATAAAATGTCATCTGATATTATATTAACTCTCAGTTTCAAAGGAAAACCATACTTTCAAAAAAATTAGTGAATTACTTATATACAAGTACAATACAGTTTTACAAAAGGGCTAATTTTATATTCAAGTACAATACAGTTTTATAAAAGGGCTCATTTTATACACAGAAGTCAGTATTGGCTGACATCAGTGGTACTGCTCTGAAGTGATACCATAGTATTAGTGAAAATTCAATTTGCAATAATTATTGTGAGGAATTTTACATTCTGCAAATTCTAATGTAATGTAATCTGCAACTGACGAGTGTAGACAAAAAAAATTGAAAGTCTGATGCTCTTGCACATTTTGAAATATATTTAAGAGCAAAAAAAAATATGTTAAGATTTGCAGTAAGGATGAGCCGATTCCATTGATATCTGATGCCAGCCAATACTTTTCCGCTCAGCTGTCCTAGTACGAAATTGAAAGTATGTACCTGAACTAAAACATACTTTTACAATACCGGGTGTTTCAGAAATAATTGAGTAAAGTATTGAACTTACATTAACCTTTAGTTTCCCAAGCATCTCGATCGAGATACCCAAATGTAACCCTCACGGTCCTAAGCGTCTTGATCGAGACGCTGTGTCAAGGTCGTAGTTTTTACGTTATAACTTTTCTATTTTTGGCTAGAATTTCGATTTTTTTTTTATATATTGTTCCTAACACATGTATTTAACAGAAATGTTTCCTGCACCTTTTTTTTTTTTCATGAAAATGGAGGTGAAAAGGCAGGGAAACGGGACTTCTCTTTTGCATCTCTTTTCAAGGTCAAATTATTGCCGGCAAAGGAAGACTGGCTTTGTTGTTCTAAAGCAATGCTTTTCACTCCCACCTGTTAACTGCATTCGAAGGAAACTTGTTTATCAGTATCCGATGTTAAAATGAAATTTTTCCGTGAGGGTGCAAGCAGGGGGAGGGGGAAGACTGGTTGTTGAATCTGCGTTGTGAGAATGGAATTTCGAAGTGCACTGAAGGAAACCTTTGTTTTTTCTAGCACAAGTGTCAACAAGTTGCAACAGGGCATTGTCTAAAAATAGAATTTCAAGCAGCTGCAAGAATCGGCACTCATTTTTCACTGCGTTCTAGCTTTTCGTCCGTGAATGTTGTGCATAGGTGTCGTTTTGTGCCCAAGTGCGAGGACATTTTTTGAGTGGTGACAAATTTTTTAAAATAATTTTTGGGGGTTTTCTCCCTTCCCCCTCCATATATATGCCAAATTTGCATAAATTTTGCATTTTGACATTTTTTTGGGGGGCGGGGTAAACACAATTTTTTTAAGAAAAGTCTTTTTGAGGGGATTTTCCCCCTTCCCCCTCCATATGTACGCCGAATGTGCATAAATTATATATCGTCTGAATCTGTGATTCATTCTGCGTACAACCGTATATCTTTCATATCTCTAGGGCATTTAGTTTCTGAGCTATAGTCATTTCAATGTAACTTTGCAGTTTGCTCAATTCCGAAGCTTGAGACAGTGGCGTACAAGCCTTTCGTTTCAGGGGTACAACTCGCGTAATATTGGTCATGACAAAAATGAAAATATTTTTCTGTTTCTTACATGCCAGCGATAACTTCTATGTGCATTTTGAACTTTTCATATCCTTTTTTTCGGGGGGTGGGGGTGAAACCCCATTTTTAAAAAAAAGTATTTTCAGGGGATTTCCCCCTTTCCCCCTCCATATATACGCCGAATGTGCATAAATTATATATCGTCTGAATCTGTGATTCATTCTGCGTACAACGGTATATCGTTCATATCTCCAGGGCAAATAGTCTCTGAGCAAAAGTCATTTCAAGGTACCGCTGTATTTTGAAGCTTGAATCAGTGGCATGCCGACCATTCCTTTTGGGGGTACAACTCAAGTTACATTGGTCATATGATAATAATGCAAATATTTTTGTGTTCCTTACATGTCAGCGATCATTTCCATGTGCATGTCGACACTGTCATGTACTTTTTTCTTGAGGGGAGGGTGGGGGAACCAAATTTTTTTTTCAGAAATTTTGGAATTTTGAGAGTTAGCCCCCTTCTCCCGCCACATATACGCCAAATTTGCATAAATTTCATATAATCTGAATCTCTGGTTCATTCTGCGTACAACGGTATATCACTCATCTCTCTAGGGCAATTAGTCTCCGATCTACACTCATTTAATTGAAACTCTGCATTTTGCTCAAAATCGGCTCGGGACCGAAAGGCTTACCAGTGAAAATGGCCTTGGGATTCAAAAGGTTAATGAAACCAGTACAGAACAAATGAGGAAAGCAAACTTTTTTTTTTCTCACCTACAAATTTTCAATGTGTGCACACATCAACACGATAGTCTACTTCTTGCCACACTTGCATCAACATGGGCCTGTAGATAGTGTATCACTGCGATGATATGCTCCCTTAGGTCTGCAATATCACGAGGCATCAGTGGGATGAATACCCTGCCTTTGATGAAACCCCACAAAAAGAAGTCACACTGTGCAAGGTCCAGTGATCTTGGGGACCAAAACATTGCCCAAAACACTATGAGTGATGCAAGCGATGTGGGTGATTTGAGTGTCACCTAGCGACAGGGATGTGAACTTTCAGCTTAACTAAACATACACACATGAACTGTTTGCGTTACTCGACCAATCAGGACTGGTTTCATTAATCTAAGTTCAATAGCTTATTTGCAATAAATTTTTGTAACCCCTCAATTATTTCTCAACCACCTGGTATGTTTAAGCAATATTATACACCAAACCTAAATGGCACTCAAGAGCTGATGAAAAAATGTAGAAAATTGAAAACACCATGAAACATGCAAAAACAAAGTGACAGTTAAACCCAGTGGAAGCTCTAGTACCACGAATTCCAAAATTGGTGCAACCAAGTTTAAAGACCGTGAGAAGATGAGGCAGGATGACATCATTGGCAAAGTGCCATGGTATCTGCATAAAACATTTCCTCCTTCACTGTCACCTTTTATTAAGTGTTGCGGAATGCATCTGCATTGTTGATACAGCAGATGACCAGAGTTTATTCTCGTGAATCATTAGTATTAAGCAACTAAAACTTCTATGACTTTCACCAAAGCAAAGGAGATAAAACAGAACCTATTAAGTTAAGAATTGGCCTTTGAGTAATGCAACAACAAAATAAAATTATTTTGACAGAATTGTTCAGGCTCATCTCACGGGATTCGACTAAAAATACTTCAGCCATTATTAGCAATTAGAGAAGATTAATATTTGATACCAATCAATTCCACTTATTTGTTCAGCTTATCAGTTCAGTTTTAACGTTATGAATTTGAATTGCAACAATCATTCTACACATTAGTTGTTAGCCCTTCCCAGCGGTGGTCACTTGCTAGGTAAATGATAGAAAAGTTCTTGGCTTCAAATCCCATAGTCTCATCCCAAATCTCTCTTTAAACAACTACCTAAATAGAATAGAAAACTGATTATGTCCAACTAAATTTGTACATTAATGTCAGACCACATTCGCATTATCAGTTCCTGTTGCTGCTGTTGACAGATGAAATTTAACTTATTAATGCTTTGCAATGAATCTTCATGCAAACCAACTAAAGTCGACTATGTTGTTCAAATCTGCACCAACTTCAATTCTTGAAATTATAGAAATGAAAATTGGGAGTACAAAATGAGAAAAATCGAAGTGGAACATGATTTATAGGGCAAACAAATAAGAACAACAAATATCTTACATTGAGTAAGGTGTCAGCTAAGAGATCTTACATTCAAAACATGATAGCACTTAAGATAGAAAACAAGTGAACCAACCAACCTTCTTCCCTTCATCAACAATGAGTGCAATGGCCCTCTGACCAAGGCCCCTGTCATCCAAATCAGGGTTGGCCAACCACCGCCGAGCCTGCTCAAGTCGACCTGCAACTGTGTGTGCCGGCTGCTGCATACCAGACTTCTCCACATTCACGACTGCTCTCAGCACAAGGCGACTCAGGTCACTCAGCTTATCCTGGATGCCGCGAGCCAAGCTTTCAGCCTGCAAAAGAAGCAAATGGAATTATACAACTCACCATATATATATATATATATATATAAAATATTCTTGCAGGGACAGGGGGAGGCATCCAAAGTACTGGCGGGGGACAGTAGGGAGCATCCAAAGTCCAGGAAGGGGACAGGGAGAGCATCCAAAGTCCTGGAAGGAGACAGGGAGAGCATCCAAAGTCCTGGCAGGGACAAAGGGGCTTTCAAATTCCTGGCAGGGACAGGGGGAGCATCCAAAGTCCTGGTGGAGACAGGAGGGGAGCATCCAAAGTCCTGGTGGAGACAGGAGGGGAGCATCCAAAGTCCTGGTGGAGACAGGAGGGGAGCATCCAAAGTCCTGGTGGAGACAGGAGGGGAGCATCAAAAGTCCTGGTGGAGACAGGAGGGGGAGCATCAAAAGTCCTGGTGGAGACAGCAGGAGGGGGAGCATCAAAAGTCCTGGTGGAGACAGCAGGAGGGGAGAATCAAAAGTCCTGGTGGAGACAGCAGGAGGGGAGAATCAAAAGTCCTGGTGGAGACAGCAGGAGGGGAGAATCAAAAGTCCTGGTGGAGACAGCAGGAGGGGAGCATCAAAAGTCCTGGTGTGGACAGGAGGGGCAGCATCAAAAGTCCTGGTGTGGACAGGAGGGGCAGCATCAAAAGTCCTGGTGTAGACAGGAGGGGCAGCATCAAAAGTCCTGGTGGGGACAGGAGGGGCAGCATCAAAAGTCCTGGTGGGGACAGGAGGGGGACCATCAAAAGTCCTGGTGGGGACAGGAGGGGCAGCATCAAAAGTCCTGGTGGGGACAGGAGGGGGACCATCAAAAGTCCTGGTGGGGACAGGAGGGGGACCATCAAAAGTCCTGGTGGGGACAGGAGGGGGACCATCAAAAGTCCTGGTGGGGACAGGAGGGGGACCATCAAAGGTCCTGGTGTGGACAGGAGGGGGAGCATCAAAAGTCCTGGTGGGGACAGGAGGGGGAGCATCAAAAGTCCTGGTGGGGACAGGAGGGGGACCATAAAAATTCCTGGTGTGGACAGGAGGGGGACCATCAAAAGTCCTGGTGGGGACAGGAGGGGGACCATCAAAGGTCCTGGTGTGGACAGGAGGGGGACCATCAAAAGTCCTGGTGGGGACAGGAGGGGGACCATCAAAAGTCCTGGTGGGGACAGGAGGGGGACCATCAAAGGTCCTGGTGTGGACAGGAGGGGGACCATCAAAAGTCCTGGTGGGGACAGGAGGGGGACCATCAAAAGTCCTGGTGGGGACAGGAGGGGGACCATCAAAAGTCCTGGTGGGGACAGGAGGGGGACCATCAAAAGTCCTGGTGTGGACAGGAGGGGGACCATCAAAAGTCCTGGTGTGGACAGCAGGGGGAGCATCCAAAGTCCTGGCAGGGACAGGAGGGGGAGCATCCAAAGTAGCATCTAAAGTCCTGGTGGTGACAGGGGGAGCATCCAAACTCCTGGTGGAGACAGGGGGAGCATCCAAAGTCTAGGTGGTAACAGAGGGCGTGTCCAAAGTCCTGGTGGTGACAGGGGGGAGTGTCCAAAGTCCTGATGGTGACAGAGGGAGTGTCCAAAGTCCTGGTGGTGACAGGGCTTTGAATGCTCCGAAGTCTTGGCGGGGACAGAGGGGAGTATACGGTCCTGGAGGAGACAGGAGGGGAATCCAAAGTCCTAGCAGAGAGAGGGGGAGCATCCAATGTCCTGGAGGGGACAGGAGGGGGAGCATCAAAAGTCCAAGGAGGGGATAGGAGGGGGAGCATCAAAAGTCCAAGGAGGGACAGGAGGGAGCATCAAAAGTCCTGGCAGGGACAGGAGGGGGACCATCAAAAGTCCTGGCAGGGACAGGAGGGGAGCATCCAAAGTCCAGGTGGTGACAGGGGGAGCATCCAAAGTCCTGATGGTGACAGGGGGAGCATCCAAAGTCTAGGTGGTGACAGGGGTTGTCCTGGTGGTGACAGGAGGGAGTGTCCAAAGTCCTGATGGTGACAGAGGGAGTGTCCAAAGTCCTGGTGGTGACAGGGCTTTGGATGCTCTGAAGTCTTGGCGGGAACAGAGGGGACCATACGGTCCTGTTGGAGACAGGAGCATCCAAAGTCCTAGCAGAGAGGGGGAGCATCCAAAGTCATCCAAAGACCTGGCGGTGGCAGGAGGAGGGTGACAAAAGTCCTGGACGGGACAGGAGGGGGAGCATCAAAAGTTATGACAGGGAAAGGGTGGGGGAGCATCAAAAGTCCTGGTGGGGACAGTGGGGAGCTTCAAAAGTCCTCTTGGGGACTGGGGGGTGCTAGGAAGTCCTGGCAGGGACAGGGGGGAACATCCAAACTCCTGGCAGAGACAGGAGGAGCATCCAAAGTCCTAGCTTGGACAGGGAGGAGCATCCAAAGTTGTCCAAAGACCTTGTGGGGACAGGGGGGTGCATCAAAAGTCCTGGCGGGAACAGGAGAGTCGTAAGTCCAGGCAGGGAGGAATAGAGGTTCTGGTGTGGAATCAGTCCTATCTACAAAGGAAAGAAGGGGACCAGGGCAGAGATGTGAGTAGGATAGAATAGTTACCTGAGGAGTTGCTCCCTTTCCATCTTGCCGAAGTTCACAAAGGGCATCTGTCATGGCAGTGATGTCGCCGCTGAGCTTTCTGATGCTCTCTCTATCCTGAGGCAGGGATCTTTCTCCAACTTTGTTTGCATACTCCAGGATCTGACGTACAGACTTCTCTCCGACTCCTCCTCTCAGAGCCAATGGGTCCTGTACAATTGCGAAAATATTAATAAAATTAATCTACAATAAATACCGAGAAAGAAGTAAATATAGAAGTTCATTTCAGTTTAGAGATGATGTGATTTTTTAAAATACTTTTGAGGTCTGACACTAAGCAATTGAAATATAAAAAATATAGTATAAAACTTGGAAGACATACGAAGAATTACATTTGTGCAAGGCAAATATTCTAAATCTTCAATTGATATTTTAATACATGCAGCAAGAAATGTCATGTATAGGTTTTTCGAATGTTCTAAATTCTGAAATGTCAATATCACCTCAATATCACCAATCAAGGAAACTTGTACAATCAATAGAACTGTTAAGTTTCAGCAAACAGATAAATGAAACTTCGTATGAATTTCATTATGCAATTGGATATATGTAAGAATAAAAATTATTTAACTTAAAGTGGAGTGTTAGTTTTTTCCCCATGATAAATGTTGAACTAGAATGAATTTCTAAAAGCAACCACATTCCATTTCCATTGTGGAAATAAAATATTTACCTACTTGCATTTCTTTCTAGACAGTTTGGCATAATAGTTAATTATCTGTTTCAAACACACTGGTCATCATATGGCACGTGGCAAGCGCTGAGTTCTGGTTAACTTTTACTATGAACAGAAGACAAAAAATTGTGAACACTTAAAAGTAATAAAAATAAAAATGTATAAGTTATATTTACAGGCAATATCCTTTCTCCTTGACAATATTTCAGCACTTCTAAAACTGTAGTGAAAATGCTGAAGAATTTCACACAACTTTCTTCAGGAATAATTCAGATTAAAAGTTACCTGTAGAAATATTCATTGAAATATGCGGAAACTATACCACTAACCTCCAACCAATCATGTGCCGCCTGCATTTTACTTTCAATGGCATTCTGGGCCTTCTTCATTACAGTCAGGTTGTCAGCATCCCACTCGTCCTCATCGTATGTCGTAAGCTGAAGGACTCTGATAATCTCATTGATCTCATCAGTCATCCTTTGGGAGAGGTAGTTGCGGTTCTCTG
This sequence comes from Lepisma saccharinum, assembly GCF_977018435.1. Classification (NCBI taxonomy): domain Eukaryota; kingdom Metazoa; phylum Arthropoda; class Insecta; order Zygentoma; family Lepismatidae; genus Lepisma; species Lepisma saccharinum. Next base: position 63,209,052 of record NC_139241.1, on the reverse strand, counting down.
CTGCCTCCTCAGCACCCTTGCCACCTGCAACAATGAAAACTACTTACTTGTGGAACAATTAAGTTCTCTAATCAACAATCGCATTCAAATTATACTGAATCTACTCGAAAAGCACAAGCTAATTACCCATGATATTCCACTTAAACATTTTATCTCAGATCGACTATAATTTAAAGTGGAATCCAGGAATCATATCTGGAACCCTTTGATTACAAGGTGATTACGTCATTTGGGAAGCCAGTCCATTTGAACACAAATATTCTGTAGAAGTAGTAACCTCAAAACACACGCATACACTGAAGACTGTTTAATAAAAATTGTAATGGTTGCATCAGCACTGAGGTTATTTGCAAACCTTACCGCAATAGAAGGACATAAGCCCCTTTAGCGAAAACAACTATATCTATAAAGCAGATCAAAACAAATATTATGGAGAGAACTCCTTATCAGGAACAAATAAAAACACAATGGAAAACTAAAATCATACTCAACTGATAAAAGCTGATATTTATCTTAAGAACAAACTTCAGAAATTCAATCCAAAATCACTTATAAAAGCTGACAATGACAACCAGTACAAAACAGTAACAAGGGGCAGGACCAACACACAACTTCATAAAGGATTACATTGGCTACAAATACAAGTGCCAGACCCTCACTGGCTTGCATAAAAATGTACTTCCAGGAGGGTATACTATGTGGAACAGAGGTTGACACCTTCTTACACCTCACTAAACTGAAGGAATCTCGTTCATCAGTGCTGCCAACTGGTAACATAAAATTACCAGTCCCATTACTTTTGGAACATACCTAGTAAAATGAATGAACGTGATGAGTTTTGCTTGAAATATTTGCATAATCCTCTCTGTAGGTGAGAGTACTCCTTCTGCACATGGCACCACTCCATCTTGTAACAGGTAAATGGTAGACTCAATCCTGGCTCTTGGCAAGTCCCTTCAGAAAATTGTAATCATGCCAAGAGGAGAGCTGCCACAGCTCGGGCAGTTATTTATCCTCCATCAGTTAATTGCTTGCAGGCAAAGATGTGAGTAGTGAATCTCAATTGTGATTACAATTCTATAAACATTATTCAGCTCTGCATTTCTTTTTTCTGAATATTGATTTACAAAAGTTCATCTTGCAAATTGTTTAATAATTGTTTCTGAAGTACTTCTACAACAATCCCAATTGTAAATTTTTGTGTGAATGCAACACTACACTTAACGCTTGCTGCATTATGTCGTGCTGTATTCTATCCCATAATGGAATATTTTTTCTCATAAAGGAAGAAGTTAACAGTATTATTTCTAAATCAATATTAATAATCATTGCAAAAGAACAAGATTCCACGTACTTCATATCATGTGCCTAATTAAAAATCAATCTTGTGTACTAAGGATAACCAGTAACATCATGAAACTAAGTTTTTGAACTTAATTCCAATTGCATCAGTGAAGCGTAGAAAGAAGTTCAGTAAGTGAATGATGCAGAGTTTTCTTTAGTTTCAAGTATTGCAAGATTATAAATTAACAGGTTTGTGGTTGTTTTACAAGTTGTCAGTCTATCAGTGTGTGAAAAACCATATTTTAAGACTGAACACAAGCTTAAACAATAGAACTGCATATACAAGTAACATTACGAAAGATTAACTAATTGCTAGAATCCAGGTTAGAGAACATTATCAAAATTCTGACGGATTTTGGGGAAAAAACACTTTTCTTAGAAAATTTCTATATAAAATTTCAGCCATTCTGGGGTGCTTTAACATGCTTATTGGTATTTAGTGTTAACCTGCATTTTACATTAAGGAGAATCCGATTTGATGAACATCATTTGAAAAATAAAAGAACCGAACATTTTTACCCTGGAATGTGGCACACACAGGAGATGTACTACATAGAAATTTAAGCAACCAAGTAAGGATTGGTTCACATCTACGCTCAAGCAACACACTGGTCGCTGTCCTCTAATGCTCCACTCACCATCAGGGAGTATCCACACTAGAGGTCAAGCTTCCCTCCGGTCAAGGTATGAGGTTTCTTCACAGAGTATACCGATTTTTCTGTATAAAAAGCCTACCGATTGTGCTGAGTACAATGTTTAACAGATTTTCAACGACGGACTTGTCTGTTACATCACTGGTATTCATTAGAACAAAGTAAAAAAGAAACAGAATTGTGAAAACTGGGATTGATTGATATGGTTGCTTCACTTTGCTTTTCTGCCAGTTTTGACTAATTGCGAGGATGAGGATGCGATGTAATATGACGAAATGGATGATGAGACATCACAAAGAACATCCATGCCCAGTTCGGGATTCGAAATCAGAGCACCTGGCATTGTAGCCTGCTGTGCTAACCACTCGGCCACAGATTGATTGGATGTTTGATTTAGTTTATTTTACTTCGCTTTTTGTGCCACTTTTGGCTAATTTGCAAAGATGAGAATGAGTGATGATATCATGAAATTGATGAATGGACACTCACAAATACCCATGCCCAGGCTGGGATTTGAACCCAGGACCAATCAGCCACAGAGGTCCACTATTAAAATATAATACTATTTATTGATATACTTTTTGTTTGAAATCGGCAAACGTTTCTTTGCAGCACAAAACTGGGTTACATATCATCTGCAACAGGGCTGAAGACTGCTACTGAACCGTGGGTAGAGCGTTGCATACATTAACATCAACGATGAAGCTTCGGCAAAGTCAAACTCCGCCCCGTCACGCTCCAGTCAAAAATTCTTTCCACCTGATCGTGACCTAAGTGTGAGCTGAGCGTGATCGAAGTGAACCTTGACCGGACCGCTAGGTGTGAATGCTTCTATTTAAAAATCATTCAACAATATTTGACCGTACCATGAGCAGAGGATGATCTGAGCATTACTTGAGCGTAGATGTGAATCAAGCTTAACAAGGTAATATATAAATCCATGCTGGGTAATTCTAGGCACCATCGATGTTATCGATATTTCACAGGCAAGAGATCGCATTGCAGTTGTCACTGACAGACAATATCTCACAGGTAAGACAGAAGCAAAAAATCAGGCAAAACCGGGGCTGACTCGACAGAGCAATGGCATGCACCAGGAACATCACGATCTACCAATACCAGTCGTGTTGGTATCAAACTATTGGTTGAATCTCGTTTACCAATACCAAGCGATACTTTGTCTGGAATTTTGTTATTTTGTGGGGACTGCAAAATGCTGCATGACACTTTCACGAAGACTAATTAAAGGGATCAGGAGTAAAACATGGTGACATTTTGGTCATTATTGAATTCATTAAGCAGAAAGGTTATTAGAAGCTTTACTGTAGATAAATTGTCTTTGCGTTGTGTTTACAAATTTCAGAAGGATTCAATGAGTCCATTGCAAATTGCATGACATGGCAATTACACGCGAAAATACAAGGATGGCTCTTTAACTTTGTAACTCAGTAATGACCAAAATATCACCATGTTTTACTCCTGAACCCTTCAATTATCCTGATAATGATGCAGAAAGTTTTAATTTATTTTGCACCAACATTGTGTGATAAACTATTTTGTTATTACATAACAGGTATTTTGATATAATTGTTGAAAATTTTGAAATGAAGCTAGTAAATTCATGTGTATAATTGGAATATAATGCTCGCCTGCTAATGATCAATATTTTGGAACAACTTTGTTACAATTTTCAAGCATCAGTATCTGTGGAAGAGTATTGGAATCTGTATGGGTATCAATTCAAAGTGGTGTCAGCTAATTCCTATGTACACATTTTTACATAGAACATCTCTCATCAAGAAGTTGGTTCAAGGAAATAAATTGAAAGTGCAAAAACACTGATTTCTTGACAGCATTTCCAGGTGAGAGAGAACTCTGTTTACACTGTACTACCACCCACCTTGAGCAATGATCTGGATGAAGATCTTCATGCTGCAGATGAGAATCGGTGCCAGAGTCTTCACCTGCTCCAGGCACCTCACGAGGATCTCCCTGTGCACCTGGTGGGTCAGCTCCTTCTCCCTGGCTCCTACCTCACGGGACACCTGCAAAAATCAACAGCATGTTAATACTTTGTTATCCATATCACCAGATTAAAAACTTAATGTAATAACCATATTGAAATTGTTTGTTCCAAAATGACCTGTCATATCAAATGAAAGTTCTGTAAAGAAGTTTTAAGTGGCATGTGCTGTAATGGAAGTGGAAAATGTTGTGTTTTCATGGGTCTTAAGGTTAAAAAAACTACCATTTTCAAATGAAGGGTCAGGGGGGGGGGGGGACAGGTAAATCAATTTGTCAAAAATCAGAAAAATTAGATTTTAATCGCAAAACTTTACTAGATGTGCAAGTGAAAAGGGGAAAAAACATTAGCTGTAATGAATAAAAGTGTAGGAAAAGAAAGAAAGCCTGTTGTAAAGTCCAGCACAGCATCACAATGGCAGGAAATGACACCACTACCTCACTACGACAGAAAATTGACTTGCCTGTTTTATCCCCTGACCCTTCAAATGTAGAGAAAACCCACATGTGATACAATGTCATTTAACATGCCACTTCTTTACTATTCTCTATTAAATTTAGCTGGTTGAATTTAAAAAATTAATAACCACGTTGATTTTTCTTCATTATTACATCATAATTGGATTTATTTCAAATATTTTCAAACTTATATTTATAAGTCAGTTTTAATGCTCTCGAAAGTTTTATTAAAAAAAAGGTAAAATCTCACACCATGTGCCCTTAACATAAAAATGTAAAAGATTGTGAAACACTTACCTTTGAATATTCCAATTTTTCAAACTCACCTTGGTTCATCATCAAGGAAGGGGGTTAAAAGTTAAGGATGCACATGGGTTACAACAAGGTTGAGAATTACGGATAGAACTTGTCGACCAAAAACTGTGGAAGCAACGCTCTGTGCTGGAAGCTCCAGTCATGAGGTATTTGCATTCTAAACTTTTGGCCTTGTCTTTTGACCATGCATTTAATACTATCCTCTAGGTAGGTTCGAAAAATTGAAATATTCAAAGGTACATGTCTAGAAAATATTTCTTTTATGAAAGTTTTAATCATGCAAGCATATATTTTGTGCCTTCAAGGTGCTATTATCCCTCCATTTTCTCTTTTCCACAGAAAGTTAAATATTACAAAGAAAAACTAACCAAAAATCTTGAATCCACATGTAAGAAATCAGATATTTTGTACATGGCACAAACTGGAACCTGTTCTCGACTACAATTTATGGCATCACCGACTCAAAAACATATTACAGATTAAGTGTACATGTGATGTAGGCTGTGTAGAAAGGGGGTGGGAAATTCTTCCACACAATTTTTTTTTCATTTTGAGGCCAATGAAGAAAACAAGAACTAACACACACTCACATGTATATATATGCAAAGTGCTCCATTCAAACTACTTACATTTCAACCAAACATTACAAAGAAATTAAATAGCAGCACAGAGCAATTCACTTTAGACATATGAGTAAGTCAATTTGAGTTGCCATGGCTTTACTACATTTTGTTATTCATTTCTATGTAAATCAACAATAAAACTGACTACAACAGTGAGCTCAATTTGTCCTGTAATATGTAGAAAATTTTGGTAATATTTTTTCTTCCTTCACTTTCTAGTCATTTATGTTTATATTTTTTTAGACCTGTTTCTCATATGTTTATTCTCCTTTGACTCATTACACACTTTACAAGAAATGAAGAGATTATCTCCAGATAGCCAGGTGAGTTTCTGATATGCTTCCAAGAGCTAATGTCACTCATTTTCATGAGTTAAAATGCAGAGATGTTGATAGAATTGACTTTACAACATCCAAGATCAACAAATCATCCAATTACTGGAACTGTATCATCAAAGAAGCAGTAGCCATCCACAGGGAACATTAAAACCTCAACAGGGACATGGGACTAACTGGATCCGGATGGCGATCGTGAATACAGCATCCATAATTCATTGCGTGAAATCGAGCTTCGCTGGCATATTTTGGGAAACAGATCAGATCCTGCATTGAAAACATGCCGGGTAAGAATTGTGTGTATGGTCTTTGCCGAAGTGATTCAAAGTACGATTATCATGATCACATGAGGAATGTGTGCATACAAAATATAGCAAATTTCTTGCTCATATGCTTTCCTTAACACATGCGAATCTGTTTCTTCCAAAAGTGCACTGCATGATGATGTCAAGTTGAATATCATCCATTGACCCGTGACCTACATCAGACTCCTCCCACACTACATATGAGGAGCATTTAAAAAAAAAGGGCCGAGTTTTTATAAGAACCGACTGGCAACAGTGATCGGATCGTGCCTGCGCAATAACAACACTTGGTCCATTGGCGATCCAGCAACCATAGTTTCGCTAGTCAGCTGTTTGTTATTGTGTGTATGTTAAAATGGGTGGGCACATACACAATCCTGCCAGGTGCGAAGTCCCTTTTGTGATTTGATTTCTTCATGCCAAATGACAAAATGCTGCTGAAATTCACCAAGAATTGTGTGAAGTATATGGTGACAGTGTAATGAGTGAAGCAAAGGTACGGCAATGATGTTGTGCATTCAAAGAAGGACGTACAAATATCCACGGTGAAGAGAGGATTGGAAGACCAAGCATTCAAACCAATGAGCTTCACCATTAGCTCTCTCAGCATCGAATTTCCAGAGGTTTTACCATCAACATTGTTCCGCATTGTTACAGACACATTACGATATCGGAAATTGTGTCAGAAGGGTCCCCACAATGTTGACAGATGTTCACAAAATAAACCGACAGACATCGGCACGTGCGTTTTTGGATCGCTACAACAGAGAGGGTGATGAATTTCTTACCCACATTGTTACAGGTGACAACAATCGATGCAGTGGCATCATTCAAATTCACCAAAAATGAAAAACTGTCTGCACGAAAAATCATGGCAACTGTGTTCTGGGACCAACGAGGTGTGCTTTTGGTGAATTTCGCGGAACAGGGGAAAACAATCACATCCCAAGTTTATTGTGAAACACTATACAAACTCAAATGTGCTATACAAAACAGACAACATGGACTGCTGTGTTCAGGAATTGTGCTTCTCTATGACAACACCAGACCACAAACTGCTGGCCTCACTGTCCAGACGATTCAGAAGTTCGAATGGGAACTTTTTGATCACCCTCCATACAGGGACGGTGCTACAGGGGGGCTGAAGCTGACTTGATATCAAGGGGTCCCAGGTTCGATCCCGGTAGAGGTAACATTTCATTAAGTCATTCAGATTCCACTAGAAGGGCTTCCCTATGGCGTAATGGCAATGTCGCCTTGTAATCAAGGGGTCCCGAGTTCAATACTCGTTGGAGGCACATGGTGATTCGGATCGCACTTTAAACTGTAAATTCAGTCCCGATTACCCTTACTGTGCATAAAGTAGACTTCAAAAAACAATTCAATTCAATTCCACTAGAAGCTGTAGCTCTTGTCTCGATTAGCCTCTGTGCATATAACATACCTTAATGTATGTACAAATTCAATCAAGTAATATCAGCAGGCTTGGGCAATTTTCTTGCTCGCAGTCCTAGTCCTACATGTTAATTAATTATAATTTGAGAAGTTAGAAAATAATTTCTGCAGTACCACTATAGTGGACAAACCTGATTCTGTGCAGAGGAATCAATCAAAAACTATTGATCCAATTCTGTGCAGTATTTATGCACAATATATTCTGAAATAAATTAAAATCTTATTATTATTTTTAATAATAAAAAGGCCGAGCCCAAGAGTTGCAACTCTATTCATTGCTTTTATGTCAATGTATTTGTCTCCTTGTGGAAGTGAATTTGTTGTAAAAATATTCTTGTTCCTTGTGAGTGGCACCTCCTAAGTGGACAGCATTTCGACATCCTCCCCATTTTAAGCCCTAAGTTCTGAATTTTAGTCACTGAACAAGAAAAAGTAAGATATTTCACCATGGCAGAGAAAATGGCATCATTAACATACTTTCTATGGAAGGGTGGTTTGCTTATTTGATGCCTACTTTATTAAGTTTCTGATGCACGAAAAGCTACAATCTTTCGCCGCTCCCTATGTTGTAATTTGAACAGTTTAGAGTTATGGCACACTGAGTCAGAAAGGAACTCAAAATAAAGACCTCTCAGCAGCTGCTTGCAATGGTAGAAATATTTAAAATTGCCTTTTACGAACTTTATAAGCATTGTGTTATTGAAATGTGCACACCTCCATCAACGGCTGTTTACGGCAAATCAAGTGTTGTCTTCATAATCAAAATGGTAATGCGAGGTTAAATGCTACGTATATCTATTCCGTCCTTTAAGAAAGAGCTTGCAAAATCTTTGGACTTAAAAAAGGTTGTAGCTGCTCATAAAAACAGACGTACCTTATCGTAGTTTCGTGCTATGGTTATTTTCTTACTTTAACAACAAAAGTACTTGCATTCTTTACATAGAAAGAGTGTTACATGTAGTACTTATACATAGCAATATCCAGCGAGTTGATAATGAGAGTATTTTTATGCTGTATTTTGTTTACTGTTCATATGAATAGTAAGTATGTGATACTATTCCTCTCGATAATGGCTTAGGAAAAGAAAACAATACAATTACTGCATTTTATTTGACGTAAGAGATTCGTGCCTGTGGAACAAAATGCAACATAACATCTCAGTGATTTTTCTTTGGATCTGACTGTAAAGTATGTCACTGGTAAAATTATGCCGTAGTAAAGTATTACGTAACTACCTATTAGCCGATATTAGTTAGCCCCCCTAGAATTTGACTCTGAAATCTGTAGCCCCCCCCCCCCACTTATTTTAGGCTGGCACCATCACTGCCTCCATACAGTCTGGACCTTGCACCAAGTGACATTCACCTCTTCCTGCACCTAAAAAAATTATTTTCGTCTCAACAACAATTTGAAGAAACTGAGGTGTTGAATTGGCTGAACTCCCAGGCGGTGAACTTCTATGCAGAGGGTATAAAAAAAGCTTGTTCCACCGTACAGAAAGTGATTGAATAATGGTGATTATGTTGAAAAATGAAGTGGATATGTACATGTTTGTAACCACTAATACAATGTTGCTACACTCACTTTCTTGTTTGCTATAAAATATCGGCCCTTTTTTTAATGTTCCTTGTACATAAAAACTGGTTTCGCACACAATCTCTGCACTTCAATCTCTGACAATAAGAATGGCATTGACTCTGGAAAGCTTGGAAGTACATTTCTCAAAAAAGTTTGGAATATTGTTACAATAGGCATTACGTGATAGACCCAGCCTTGGAATGCAACAACACATGTCTCCACTAGGAAAGGAAGAATTATTTTACGAACGCACAGAAGAATCTGGTTCAAACAATGAAGTTGGTAAAGTCATTGGAAATCTTACATCTAATGCAAACAGCGCTTTGTGTAAAATACTTCTTCGTCTACCATACTTTACCATTTCGGAATTGCATAAATGATTTCAACCTAATCCTTTGATCTTAGTTTGCTCAACATTTCCTGTACTATGCTTACAATGAAACCCTGGATATCCACATAGTGGAAAAGTAAATTAAGCTTCGTTAGATTCCTTTCTGGTAACTGGAAGTGAACTGAAAGATCTCCATTGTGACTGCTACAGTAACAATAAACTCAATGGAGAGGAAGTAGAGAAGTAAATTGCTCTCAAGCTGGACACTGTCAGTGCAATTGCTGTGTCAAAAGTGTATAAGTTACTCATCAGTTATCTTTGCATTTTGCAGTGTAATTTCCCCAGATTTCCTACTCACAAAAATGTGGGGATTTGAATGGGAATTGTTTCTCATGCAACAGCTCTCACATTTTTAACACCGTTCATCAATAAATTAGCCATTATATTATTAACTTCTCTTTCAATTTATTTCAAAACTTCTGAACCCTCTCTTATTCAGTGGTTCATTTACTATTTTGGAGGCCCATGTTTTCCTCTTGTTAATTAGTGTATCTACTTGTCTCAACTCTTCTCTGACACTTTCTGTTAAACATGACAATGAGATTAATGATTAGATGGAACTTACAAAGGTAAATCATAAGTACATACGGACACATGACCCACAGAAAATTATACTAGGTGAGGGTTCAGGCCTAGAAGAATGCATTTTCTAGGATGTACTATGTGCATCAGAGGTTGACATTTGAGTTTCTTCTGAAAAGTCACCCCTTGTATGACTGACCTGCAGTCTCTATGATGGCACCGCTGCTGCCAAAAAAGTCAAAGAATTTCCAAGTGATAACGATAACATTTTTAGATTCAGGACCTTTAAGAGGAATGTCATCCCTCACCCTTCCCCTTATAAAAAATGACACAGCTCTTGTTACTGGCTCCACCTAGTTCGCTGAACTCTTTGACCTGTAGCGTATGTGTATTCAAGTCTCATGCTGGTGCAAGGAAATTGCATTCAACCAAGTAGATGCTGTAAGCAAGAATTGGAGTAGATTCAACACATGCCTGTCTGCTACTATAAATGTTCATTTGATTGGTTAGTAACCACCACATGACAATACACCACACAGTACACCCTCCAGAACAGTACTTTGTAACCAAATAGACATGAGTGCAAAGAGTGTCAAAAGGTCTAGCGAATTAGTCAGGCCTATTACAAAGTACCTATAAAAAAGCAACTGAATTGCTGGAAATTCCATAATAAATTAAGTCTCATCGCAAGCTCCCCTGGGATGTAGAATTACCCAAAGGGAGATTTCACATGTAAAATGTCAATTGAAAGACCAACCAATCCAATGCAAGACTTCACTGCATTGCTGCAGTATGAACGGTTGATATATTATTATTCATTCAAGCAACATGTCACTCTTGTGTAAAGCCTTCTAGAGACAAACCTTAGAATCACTGCCATGGCACAAGACTAACAAATTGTATGAAAGTAACCAAGTGCATACCTTACTCAAGCAAGGACTGAGATCCCTGAGGAACTGCACCAAGTCCTCCATGGTCTCGATAACTTCAGCCACCGCCAGGTAATCCAGAACTCTCTTGCACTCCCGGATTATCTTCCTCACTTCGGACTCATCGAAGCAGAGCAGGAGGGCAGATGTTCCCTGCAGGATTCCTCTGGAGCCATCAATCAGCTTTTTCCTAACAACACAAGCATTATATTTAGTGTGGATTGGCTATTTAACTTGGCTACTAATTCTGTATGAAATGCAGGGCATCAAACCCAGAACTAACTTTATATAGTTCCATAAATATTAGAAATTATGACTGAATAAAAACCTAATGTAAAAAATTATTTACTATTAACAAATGAAAAAGTTACAACAATCATTTTAACCATTCGCTCGCACTGCATCAGTACTTGATTTTGAAAGAGTTTGTTTAAAGTACTCTTGAATTTAGAGAAACTGTACAAAATGGTATGTAATACCAACAAATTCATATCCTTAAGTAATTGGTTTAAGTGAAAAGGAATGCACACACACTTAAGATAAATTCCGTACACTGATTTAATAAGAGCTGCAGTGATCCAGACAGAAGGGCAGAGGACTGTCACGTGGAAGAATGGGTTTGATTGCCAGAGTTTCTAAGCATGGTGCTGATCACATCACCTCCCCACGCATACAACTCCTATGTGATTTCATGACAATGCAATGCACAGAGATTAGCTTTACCTTTGTTCCAAATGTAACTCGACAGAGCATTGTAAACATTTTTTGTATGTGTCATTCATCTTGTTCTTTATTTCACAATGTTTTAAGTGATGGTCTGTAGTAGGGCTGGGCTGATACCATTAGAACCCATGTGATACTGTTACACAATTCCACCAATGCTTGAAAATTTGAAGCAATTAAGTTTGTCAAGATATTAATATTAGTGGGTGTGTATTCCACTCCAATTATAAACATTCACTTACAGGAGATTGATTCAAAATATTCAGGAATTACATCTTAACATTAACATACCTGAAATCTAACCACAAAATACAGTATTTCACACAATACCAAACAAAATAAATGGAAACTTCGAACTTTGTATAATTTCTAGGATAATTAGTCTCCGCAAAAGTGTAGCCTGACATTTTTACAGACCCCATGAAAGACAAAAAGGTCAGAAACATATTGGCTGGTTTTCTAAAAATTGAACACATCAGCATTTGTATCAATTCAATCCTATAATAAAGTGCTACCAGGATGTGATTTTTTTACTTGGACTTGCATCACACTGAAAACTGTGGCAAGCAATGACAATATGCTTGGCACATACTGCCACTGTTGATACATTAAAATGCTGGAAGAATAAAATAAGAGTTCCAGAATAGACGTACCTTGCAGGGCCTGAGAACGGGTCTGCCTTCAGCATGGCAGAAGCTTCCTCCAGGAGCTTGCATGATCCCTCCACTCTGTGCAGGGCTGATGGCATGTCCTGCTTCAGGATGGGGTCATCGCTGCTGTTGATTGTCTCCCTCCCCACCTGCAATGGCAATGTAACTCTATAGGCCAGATGCTTAACACTGCTACAAAGAACACACAATTTGTCGTTTATGGTTGATAGAGGTTGAATATTAATTCTGATGACACTTGAGAACCACAGAGTTAGCATCCTGGACAAATTAATTAGCTCCATTTTAAGTGCACTTTATGCACAGTTACGTATGCTACATCAGGACTGCATTGCAGTGTGTTTATCACAACAGGCTATAACCCCAGGGGTTCCAGATTCAAATCCTGGCCTGGGCATGGATGTTATTTGTGAATGTCAATTCATCAGTTTAATCATTCTCACCTTCGCAATTAACCAAAAGTGGCAGAAAAGTGAAGTAAAATGAAACAAAATCAAAATAAATTGAGACTGGATTTTGATTAGATTGATTGATTTTGGTTTCATTTACTTCATTTCTGCCACTTTTGGCTAACTGCGAAGGTGAGAATGATTAAACTGAAGAAGGGTCACAAATAACATCCCATCACAAACAACATAACATGCCCTGGCTGGGATTCGAACCCGGGAGTCCTGATTAGACTAGTTGTTCATACAGTGGGTTTAGACAAGCTCTTACATCTACAGTTCAGTTCATGAAGCAATTAATCATAAAGGATCACTAAGTAAGGATTGCTTGCATATCTAAAAATCTAGTTTCCCACATTGAAACAAGTTTATTTCACGTCCCTTTTCTTGGCAATATCAACAAAACTATTACTTTCCATGTGATTCACTTATCAAAAATAAAACCAGAAATATTTGTCCATCACTGTAAGACAAAAAATGTAATGTGACAAAACCACATTTTCAACAAATTGCACTTGTAGTGAAATGGTGAACATTTTGATACACATCTCACACATCTCAGCTAGTGACAGATACTTCTGAATTTACTTTTGTGCCCCCTTACATGTTTCATCATGTGTGGAACTATGGTGTATTGATATTTAACTGATCCATACTTACCTAGTACAGAAAAGCCATTGTAATTCCTCTGCCATAGTTCACATACGAGTGTTAGAGTAAAAACGTTCCTCCAATGGAACTTGTGCAAAGACCACCACATTGGCAGAGTGGCCCAGTTGACCCTGATCAACAGAGGTCACATTCCATGGAAGCAGCTGCTTAGCCAAGTCTCGCTTGAATTACGTGTGATTTTTGTGCCAAGCAAATTACTAATTACATTGTTTTTCTTTCAAATATGATAACCGCTTAGTAATGCCAATAAAGTTAATACTGAAGTGATTTAAACATCTCAACCTTCCTGCCCAGTATGCCTTGCAAGACATAACCACCTGCTAACTCTGGCTTTTCCTAAACCTTTAGGTTTATTGTGGATTTAAGACATCCTTCCATCGTTCCATTTCATCTCTAAATCCCAGAATTTACAATCAGATTAGTTCTCAATCATTAAGTTTGGATTTTTAACCAACACTTATTCAACTTGCTACTTGCTAAAGCCGAGTTGAGTTTTTGCTTTTAAGTTCGCTTTATGCTCAGATAGGCTAATCGGGACTGGACCTGTGCCTCCAACAGGTATCCAACCCAGGAACCCTTACTTCCAAGGCAACAGCGTTACCCCTACGCTATTTAGGGAAACCTCTGCTACTTGATAAGGTTCTTAAATCAGCTTCAGCAAAAACTTTTGTAAAGGTGGGCATGTAAAATTCTCAGAAATTGAATATATTCAGTAATTCTTGGCATTTCATTAGAAACCTGTATTGCATTTCTTGTTGTCCAGATACCTATTAGCTCCATGGACATGTTTGGCCCTTCTATTCTAACAAAATAAGATAGCCGTGAGGAACTGAGCAAATAATTTTCAGTATACATTGAGAAGTCTTGGCTGTAACAGAACCTTTACAAAATTTGATCAACTGCATTATCATTGGCTAACTAATCAACGTATGACTAAATTCAGGTTTAACTAAAAAAAAAAATGTTTAATGCCGCTGTAACTACAGTGTTTTTTCAATGTTTAACATTATCAGTTTACTCCATACAGAAAATTATATAAATTAATAACTGGAGGAAGACAGTGTTAAATTTTCCCCACTAATTATTATCCACTAAAAGTACAGAATTATTTCCAATTTTTATTATCTTAGCATAAAACAAACTCTGCTAGTCCTAATGCACTGCTTGCATCAAATTTTTAATAAGCACCAGACATTCCAAATCCCACTTTCAATGTTTCAGGACAAGCAACATTTGGCAACTTTGCATCCAGACGTCAAACTGTGCCAAGAAATTCATGGCTTCCCTCACAGCCGGCATGCAGGCCATATTCCAAGAGCACTCATGCACAATTGGAGTTGGCCATTCTTCCTTGGAAGAGAATCCTAGTGAGGAGGAAGATTGGTAATTACGACTACTCCTGGTTGGCAATCTCTCCCCCACAGGTAAAAAGGAGTGATCAAGAAGTAAGGTGTTCATTTTTATTTATAAATGAATAGAATATGCATAACTTGTTTCTTCGGGTAAGAATTGCATTATCTTGTGTTGCACTGTGGAACCATGCCTCACTGCACAGTGATTCAGATTCCAGTCCCAATTAGACTGAGTAAAAAAAAGGGGCTTAAACTTTAGCAAACTTTTACAATTTTACGTCCCCAGTTTATACATTTTCCACATTTTACATTCAATTCTCATAGGAACAATAATGCAATATCCTACAAAATTTTCACAAAATTTACATTTTCCTATATTTAAGTCCTCATTTTATACTAATTTTATATTTGGACTTTTCAAAACAAAAAATAAAAAATAAAGGTTCCACCATATGATTTAAGTTGTGTAGGATGCAGAGATCATGTTGCTTACAAAACTGTCTAACTTTATCCGGTCCCAAAAAAATTACATTGTGCAACTGAAAGTGAACATCTACTTTGAAGTACCTCCTATTCTGCACCAGAAATTCTTGCTGCTGAATAACTTGGCAAATAAAACAAATTTACCAGCAGAACTTTCCAAGAGTCTTGAAGCAAGCAAACAAAAGCAAGCCGTCTGTGAAGTGAAGACGCTAGCGGGTTTGGCCAATAAACGCGTGAGAGGCAAAGGATTGCAACGAGTGGCAATGCAACTACCGCTACTAGTCGTTTTCAGCAGTGCACACTGTTTGCTCTGCCGACTTGCTTTCTCCCCTTCTCTACCATTATGTGTGGAGTTGCTCCACATGACCCCTGAGACAGACTGAAGGAGTTTACAGAAAATACCTAAAACCTTGGCAAGCTTAGTTACCATTGTTGGATTTGTATTTTAGTTAGTACACAAAACACAACTTTGAAAATAATTCACAAGTTCATAAACCAGATGAAGGCATTGCATTAACCTTTGAACTAAGAGAGTAGAAAATGGTCTTACCTTGACCAAATTTGCCACAGCCCTGCTGACAACCTGGCAAGGCCTCTCGAGATCAGGCATTGCGTTTCCATCTTCTGCTTCTTCATGGAGGATCACCAGCCGGGAAACCTGCAATGTACAAAAATTCAATCTGCAATATTTCTACTAAAAAATTATAACTGCATAACTCACTCTACAATGAGCATTCACTGCGTTACTGGGGGAGGTCAACGAACAAGTTTCAGGAGAACTAACACTTAATATTACTTTGTTCATATGTTCAAATGTTCAATACTGGAATTGATAAAATTGTGTTGGGTGTGCTACTTCAATAAATATAAATCTATACTATCTGAATGGATGCAGTTAAGCTTTCACATTAAGATGGTTGAACATTCAAAATCAACTCCAACCTAAGATCAAATACTTTTAACTACGGCTGAGCCGATATCAATGCCGATGTATCGATATCGGCCGATACCAGAAGTATCGGTATTGGAAAGTATCGGTTGGAATTTATTTACCGGTACTTTTTCGGACTTTCACGGACTCCACAAGAATGCCACACGATACTTTTGCGGAGTCTTAATTATTATGGAAATTATGCAAAATTCGAAATTTCTTTTTATTTTGTACCAGTTTTGTGTGAAAAAACTGAATTTTGTAATAACATAACATGTAATTTAATAATCAGATGTAATTCTTGAACATTTTTAAGCAAAGGTGTTGGTAAATTGATGCATATAATTAGAGTGGAATACTTACACACAAATATTAACCAAATTTTGAACAACTTTCAATTATTTCAATATTTATATATCAGTATCAGTGAAAATCGGTGCGAGTATCAGCATCGGTACCAGTTCAAAGTGGTATCGGCTCAGTCCTACTTTTAACTTTTCATAATTACTAACAAATCAACTTGCTGCTCAATTGTTACTAATTACCTGCAAAATGTACGTATAACAACTATTTGCATGTGGTTTAAAATTATTGATCAAAATTATTGAAACTTCAAACTTAAAAGTTTCGTTAGTGAGGAATAAAAGATACCACATTTCAACATAACACGTGGATTGACAGAGAAACTATGCTGATAGAGAAATGAATGGTGACAACTACATAATAAAGATGAATATTACTGCATGTGTACACTTACATGATACTATACAGACTATTTCCTTGACTCAGAGGCAACGACACTACCAGCAGCAAAGCCATAGAAAGTATCAAAATTTCACTCTTTCCTAAGAGACCATGCTAGTTTTTCCAGCTCATGCTCCTTGCAGATTAGAAATTGTGCTAGGCAACAAGCACAATAACTATGGAAATGCTTGAACAAATACTTCCTAAGTTAATAATGCAACAACGGGACATTCTCATTTGCTAAAAATTTTCAACCGATCAATGCTTACCATGATGAAGCCTCTCAATTCAAAATCTACATTTCATTGAGTTCTCCATCAGCAGATTCCCACAATTTTTATAGTATTAATACAGTACCGAATATAGCTTTAGGATTCATGCTACATAACATAAAATTCTACTTGGACTTACTGCACGTGTGAAAAAAAGTACACTTCCTGTTCATTAAGTGAACTACAGGTATAGTGACATTTACAGCATTCAAATAAACGTTTGGCTACACAAAATATTTACAGCATTTGTAATTTGATACATTCATATGCAGCAGAGTAGCCGAAATACGTGTGAAGCTCGAAGATATTATTCCTTTCCAATTAGTCATGACGAACACAAACTCAGTGGTGAACATTGCATTTCATACAGGGGTAGCAGAAATTATATGACACCCACCCACACCATAATTTTCAACATAATTTTATGTAATATTTGCTACTTTTCATGGGAGCTCTGAGGTGAATGCCTTGGGTCCTCGACCCACCAGCTATGCCCAAACCTTTTGACACAGGCATCTTTTCCCTGGCTACATGGGGTGTTTGCCATAGGTGTTAACTTATAACCCTCATCCATACAAGAAAGGCAGAAACCCTCATTTCAGATCTGTCCAAATTCTGTGAATGTAATAATCCCTACTATTAGATATGTAGAAAAGCAATAATTTCAGTTTGTTAGAATTGATAGCTTAAGGACAGGAGGAACAGAAGAACAGTTTGTGTCCAGCCACATGCTAGGACCCTAAACTTCTCCTACCTCACGGACCTTTCCCCTGGCAATGTGGGGAAAGAGAGGTTTGTGCGCTGGATGGTCATAGGAGGAGAAAACATAGCATTACACTTATGGGAGTATTATTTTATTTCTTCTCTTGGGAGTATCAAACTTCCGATGGAAAATACAGCAGGCTCAAGATTTAATTTCCGGTTGGAAAAGTCGAAATACCCGTTTGATTAGACATATTTTGAAGTTCCCTCTCCATAAGGAATATATGGGATCCTGTAAATACTTATTCATATTTTTCACACATCGTATCTGGCATAACATTCAACTTAAAAAACCGCTTCCATTTCCAACATGGGAAGACATTCATGCAAAACTGTATCTCGTAGCCTTAAAGCCACTGGCAAAGACCTGTTTTCTGAATTCAAAGGTGAACTTCAAGTACGAGGTGCTTCACTTCATTTTATAACAAAATGGAGGGAGGCCTCACATGCTTGAAAATATAAGCATATTGTTGCTTCTGAATGTTATGCTTATCATATCACTTCCACTGTTTCTAACATGGTTAAGTAAGCTGACAAATAAGTCAAAATTTACGGATTTCCCTGAATTGTCTTCGGGGAGGGGGCCTTTGTTGCTAGTCAGCACTATATTTGGCAATTTTCAACCAAGGGTTTTATTTCCTTTAAAAAAATCTGGCCTGCTACAGGAAAAGGGGATGAGGGAACTTTTCAACTTGGCACGCTTTTTGACATCAAAGGGAACTCTACAAGATAGAATTTCTTTCTTGTGCCGGTCCTGGCTAGAATCTTTCTTCTGAAAAAAAATCTGAGAAAGGAATGCCATTTCTCAGCGCGCATGCACCAAGAAAGGACAAAAACTCCATAAAACGGGGCGACAGCATTCCGAGTGGCGCACTCAATACCCATATTTGGGGACCTCAGGCAGCCGTTACGTCACGCGACGTCACCCAGCACGTGGTGCGAGCACGCCGGTTCCAGGGGGCGTGGAGAGGAAATGTCAACCTGAGGAAACGAGAACATCTGCCCGACAACCTTCCACCTGAAAGCAGTCAAATTGCCGGGAGGCGTCGGGGACCGCGCTCCGACGATTTGTAACGACGCGAATGCACCTGGCGTGGTTGCCCGCCCACGCCAAGGGCCGTCTGCAGTTGCGGGAAGCAATATCTGTTCACATTTGGATGGCGTTTGAGCGGCTTGCCGAATACAAACAAAGCAGCTCTGGAATTGCAAATATTTGAAGAGCGATCTTTATCCGGCGTTCAGAATTACGAAGGCGCTCCCACGCCACACCCTAAAGAATCCTTTGAATTCGCATGCTTCCACTCTATACAGGGTGCTACATTACAAAAATACAGGCACTGAAAAATCCTTGCGTGCGGAAATGGAACCGAAGCACTGATGCCAAACTGTGACCAATCGTAAAGACTTGTTGCTATGGCTCAAATACCTAAAAATTCTACAAAAAGACCTACAAACTCACTAAAAAATCAGTACAATAATTTCACAAACAGTCTTATTTGTATTTTTCATTTTACGTTTCTTCAACTCTTGGCTATTCGTGACAATGAGCGAAAAGCGATTAGATGAAAAATGATGAAAGAACACTCGAAAAGAACGCCAAGACGAGGACTCGAACCTGGAAACTTCGGCCTTCGATGGCAAGATCGAGAGCCAAAAAATTCATGAGCTCTGGCACCGAGCAGGAGATACAATAGGATATTTTACAACACTACGAGAAAACAATTAGTGTTGTTATTTTTGTAATCGAACCTGCCTGCAAAATTAAATCTGATTTCTCACTCCCTTTGTCGTGAGAGAACAGGCACGAAGAGGGTTGGGGGGGGGGGGGCGAGTGGCGATCATAACTTCCCTTTGCACTAGCTTACTTGGAAAACTAACTCAAATGCAAGGAAACATGTAATATACAGACCTGGCTGCAAAAAAAAAAAAAAATAATAATAATAATAATAATAATAATAATAAAAAAAAAAATCTTGAACTCTCTCTGCGCTGAGTAAAAAGTGGGTATATTAATCACGAGATGATGCAAAAGTCAGAGTGCACGTATACGAGGGCTGCTGGAAAAGTTTCTGCAATCAATATGAAAAAAAGACATGTGAAATTCTGGGAATGGCTTTATTGTTTTTCAAAGTATTCACCCTTAAGATCGATACACTTTTGCATACGCTCAAACCAATTTTGAAAGCATTTTTTCCACTCTGAAGCTGATACCTCAGAAACCGCTGTTCGGAATGCGTGCCGATCCTTCAGGCGACACAAATCGCTCACCACGCATCTTATTTTTCATGTGTGGGAACAAAAAGAAGTCATTAGGTGACAAATCAGGCGAGTACGGACAATGAGTCATTAATTCGACATTTTTACTGGACAAAAAATCAACAGTTTGGTGTGCTCTGCTGAGTGGGAACTGGCATTGTCGTGGTGAAGAATAATGCGACGATTTAGGTTTGTTTTACGCAATTCACTGATGACCTCTGGCAAACAAACTGTTGTATACCACTCAGCATTTACAGTAATTCGATCTTCTAAAGCTATTGTTGGCACATGTCCGGTATAACCGAAGAAACAAGCAACCACTTGCTTGGCAGCACTCCTCGAACGAACAACTTTTGTTGGTTTCGGCAAACTTTGAAACACCCAAACAGTGGATGCTGTTTAGTTTCGGGTTCGTATCAATAGATCCAAGTTTCGTCCCCTGTAACGATGTAGTACACCAAATTTCACTTGCCTCGGTTGAATTTTTCGAGCATTTCTTTACACTAATTTCCACGAGCCTGTTTTTGAGCTTCGGTCAAGATGTGTGCGATACAACGGCTTGAAAGTTTCCGTACGTTCAGATGACCATGCAAAATCGTATGTATTGCTTTCATGTCAATGTTCAAGGAACCCTGATATCACGGTATGTCACATGCCGATCTCTCTCAATCATTTCACTCACAGCATCAACATTACTGGCAACAACAGACGTGGATGGACGACCTTCAAGAAATTCATCACTGACAAATGTGCAACCACGCTGGAATTCTGAAAACCAATTGTACACAGTCCTATTGGATGGTGCTTCATCCCCAAAAGCCAAATGAAGTCGCTCGATGCATTGTTTTGGTGTTAAACTAGATTTGAAATCATAAAAAAATCATTGCCCGAAAATGTTCGAGAAATTTCCATTTCTCCCACGAAACTACTTCTTCAAACTGCTGTGAAAAATAAAGGAATAGGCTTAAACAACCAATGAAAGATAACACTGGGGAACAAAAAAAAGATTTTATTTTGCGGCATAAAGTTTAATAACAGTTTCAGCACACAAAACAGCTGTTATAGCCAATTGTATGATTGGTTCAGTTGAATTGACTCCAGTTATAAAAATAAACACACCATGGATAATGTAGGAGGTAAAATTACTCTACGCTTTTCTCGGTAATATCAAAATTTGATAATGGCTGAAATTCCCATAATAAACTTATTTATTTATTTGTAAATTGTTGCTAGGCAACTTATGAAGCATTGCTAAGCAATATATCGGACACTCAACAAACCTTAAGGAAGAATACCAAAACATAAAAATGGTTTTAGAAAAAAATTGAATATGCTGAACATAAGTGGCTCGTGTGTGTGGATTTGAAGATGGTGATTTTTTTTACTAGGACAGCAAAGTGGGTACACAAAGTATCCCTGTTTCCTATGTTTGTGGGATAGTCGTGCTAGAGAAAAGCATTGGACGATAAAAGTTTGGCCCCCAAGGGAAAATATTAGTGGAAAAAGCTAATATCATTCATGAACCGCTGATAGATAGGGACAAAATCATCCTTCCGCCACTGCATATTAAACTTGGGTTGATAAAACAGTTTGTCAAGGCCTTAGATACAAGTGGTGATTGTTTCAAATATATATGCCACACTTTTCCAGGACTAAGTATTGAAAAATTGAAGGCAGGAATCTTTGACGGACCACCACAAATTCGTACACTTATAAATGATGCCAATTTTACAACTTACATGTCTTACATCGAATCTGAGGCCTGACTGAGCTTTGTGTCCGTCGTCAAAAACTTTTTGGGGAATCACAGAGCAGAAAAGTACCCGGATATAGTTGGAAATATGTTGAAAAATTTTGAGAAATTGGGAGCTAATATGAGTGTGAAGATACATTTTCTACATAGCCACATTGACAGATTCCCTGAGAACGTTGGTCATTTTAGTGAAGAACGGGGAGAAAGGTTCCATCAGGATATAAGGATAATGGAAGAAAGGTACCAGGGACGGTGGTATAGGCACGTGATGGCCGACTACTGTTGGAGCTTACAGAGGGATTGTCCTAAAAAGCAATACAGCAGGAAATCGTATAGAAAACGTTTCACATAGTTTGTTACTTCATTTTGTACATATTTTCTTTATTATTTTGATCATAGGCCTAGGCCTATATAAATTTATTTTTATAATAATGATTGTAATCACAAAAAGAAATATTAAATTGTTGTTGGAAGTTCATTTATATGTATGTCTTATGTTTCCGCCATTTTGGTTTAGTTGCATTTATTTCATAAATTAGAGCCAATTCAGGAAATATATTATTATATCATTATTCAGCAGCATGAAATTGCCCTAAATTAGCTCTCAAACACTGTGCCGCAATTTCACTGTTCCCCAGTGTAATTTTAACATAAAAAGGTCTATTCTTCCGATTTTTATAATAGCGGAACACTAGCGCCACTGTTGGTGGTAGTTTGCAGAAACTTTTCCAGCAGCCCTCGTACTGTGCGAACACTGCTGCAATTCTCTCACGTATCCATGGGGGCTCGACTGACTATAACCCCCAGGAATTACATCCAATTTTTTAATTGATAACTTTATGCTTTATGTAATTTAAGATTTGTTTGAGGCTGCAGCGAAACCACAAATAACAGAGATATTCCATCCCAATAGTACCACATATCAGAAATTACATCCATTTTTTAAATAGATGACTTTATGCTTTATGTAATTTAAGATTTGTTTGAGGATGCCGCGAAACCACAAATAACAGAGATATTCCATCCCAATAGTACCGTATCAATCCCTAACATTGTATGTTTATTTTTATTAAAGTCTCTCTGAACGCTTCACGTTGACCAGGGCATTCACTTGTTTTGCTCAGTTGTCTCAACCTCTGAGGCATGTTTACAATGCATTGTGTTGTACCATGCAAACCTCCTGAGCATTCAGGAAACAGGTAATACTTCTGGTTATAGAGTCAGCGGTTTGCATGGTGGCAATTTAATAACACGATTCGGCATAGAGGAAGAGCTCGATGGCCTGGTAATATAGAGGTGAGACAAGCTGAGAAGGGACTGACTTTTGGGATTGAGTTGAGAGAGAAGAGGTGGTCAGCAAGGCAGTAGGTCAGAAGTGGAACGACGCTCTGGTCGACGAATTGGAGAAGCTTACAGAGGACTTCGCTTATTTTGATTCAGCTAAATACTTCAGATAGACAGGTAATTATCCTAACATCCAGCCCTGATTCAGGTTCAACGGTTCACAAAGCCCAACGAGTGACCATTGTCTTTTCTGTGGTTTAGTTCCTTGGTGTGATTTTGTACCTTTCGCATTGCCAAGCGTTAACTCGTCATGCCAATGACGAGTGGTCTCATCAAGAGGATGAATGATGAGCAGTTTACATCACCCCAGCAATTAATTGCATAAACAACTGGTTCAGATCCCCTCATTCTTTAGAATTACACGGTACCACATATTACTTCACTATAAAATATCCGCAAGTCAAAAGCAAAAATTTCCACTTTCTGGCAGGGGTAGTGCTAATGTTAACAACCATATGTGCGAGAAAATATGACTGGGTTATGATGACTGGATACGCCCTTGACTGCCAAGTGGGTAGAAATCACTCGAGTTTGCAAAAGAAGATGTCGCAACGCAACGCCCGTCCTTGACCTCCATTGCAAGTTGCTTGAATCAGGCGTTGGCAGCGATCTTCCCGCTTCATCGTCCAAGAGGGAGTGTGCCCACGGCCACTCCACCACGTTTTGAATTCTCGAATGCTCCAACTCCTTGACCGCTGGTTTTAAGATCAAGGACTATTTAGGAGGAATCCGGAGCACCTCCGAAAGCCTTGCAAGTAACTAACATTAAATAATGAAAATATACTCGTTAAGAATTTGTTGCATAATCTAGGATTATTTCCGCTGAACTTACTGGAAGGCAAGGATTAGATTGGGATCCAGCTTTGAATGACAGTACCAAATAAGATATCCATAGAGATCAAATACGAATAACTAGAAACACTGAAATAGTACAACTATACAAACCTCAATTACTCTACACACTTGAAGATCGAAACAGTAATCGTGCTATTTCCCTACATGAGTAAGCGCGGAAGGAAACTTTGTGGGTGATGAGTACAACTGGGATTTTTAGGTTCTAAAAAGTGTGCTTTAAGGTTCTAAAAACCTTAAAATAGGTTCCTAAAAACCTTAAAATAGGTTCTTAAAATCCTAAAATAGGTCCTAAAAATCTTAAGTTGGGATCGAAAAAAAACTTAAAATAATTCAAAATTCCTGAAAATGCTGATTAGGTATAGTCACCGGCAATGAAAATGGGACACCTATATCCTGAAATATGCACTATCTTGCATAACGTTATGTGTGTTGCCTAACCCTACGGTGATGGCAGCACTTACCATTGGAAATTTGCTATTAAAATCCACTTTTCGCCGTTTAGTTAGGCAAGAATAGTTTTTCATGTTATCCACAGTCAAACTCGGCAATCTTGTCTGTGAGGATCATCTTATATGCTGAAAATAATATTTCAACAAAAACCTAGTCATTGGTGTAAACTTCAATGCTGAAATGTTAGTTTGCAAGGCGTGAAGGCCACAAAGCACCGAAGTGACCCGAAAGTGAGCAAGACCACACAGATCAGACGACTTTGGATCGTACAGGTAACAGTGGCACCAGACATTTTGCTTTGTTTAGAGTTTTGAAAAATCACCATGGACTTCGAGGAAGGGAAATAGACAGAGAGTACGTTTCAAACACGTTTGTCATTGACTTTTTCATGACCAAACACAACAAATGCCTCCGTCAGACATAAAAATCATGTAAAACCTTAAAAAATATATAAAAACCTAAAAAAAGGCTTGATTTAGGCGCATAAACCTAAAATAGGTTTTCTTAGGCACTATTAAACTTCATCAGCTGTTGCGTTTTTTAACGAAACGCTGATATAACTTATTATTTCTTACATACCTGTAAAGGAAAAAAATAGGTTAAAACCTAAAATCCGAGGTGGTGAGCACAATTTGACACGGGCGAACACTTACCAACTGTCATCACATTGCAATCGCAACCCCCTCCCCTGCTCGCAAGCTGAGCCAAGCCCTTGCTCCTATGCAAAACACATGACTCGACCTGTGTGCAACCACTGTGGAGAAAAGTAACATTCACTTTATATGCCACTTCCGGGTTTTCTCTCCAACTGCCTCCCCTCAACATTACTTGAATTTATATTTTTCTTCTTTTATGTCGCTTTTCTGCCTCTATAGGATAATCACGCTAATGAAGATGAATAAAGATTACATAATATTCTATTCTCTTGCTGACGTTCAATGATGTTTTAGCTGGAAATCCTTGATCATTTGCATTTTCACATTTCGATTTTTTACATCGCTTTTCTACCCTACTACGTTCATCACGGCGATGAGCTTCACCAAATCGTCAATTTCATCGGTTCACCACTCATCATCGTCGTCGCGATTAACCAAAGACATAGAAAAGTGATGTAAAATAACGAAATAGAAACAAACCCAGGGGTGGTGAACACAGTGCGCTACGAGTTCGAATTCCGGCCTGGACAAGGAAATTTTTGTGAGTGTCCTTTCATCAATTTTATCTTACCATCCTTCACTCATCTTCGCAATTAGCCAAAATCGGAAGAAAAGCCAAGCAAAATAAACCAAATCACAATCAATTACTTGTGGTCAATTCAAATCTTGCACGCGTTTGGAGAAAATCCCGTTGATTGAATCATTTATTGTACTTCGCCCTTCTGCCACTTTTGGCTAATCGCGAAGATGAGGATGAGTGATGAAGGAACACTCAAAAAGAACACCCATGTCCAGGCCGGGATTAGAACCCGTGATCTCTGGCGTCGTGGCGCGCTGTTGTAACCACTTCGGCAGGAAGGTCGGCACGGAGAAAATTCCGTCCCGAAGCGAATACATTCAGTTTCAGGAATCCCACGTCTAAAGCATGGCGAATTCTCGGCCAAAAGTGGGGGGAGGGGTGGGGGTTGGCGTCTGGGTTCTTTAGTAACCCGTGAAGAGAACACGCCGAAATGGAAGTGTAACGATGAACCTCTGGGGGAACTGGGCCTCGTTAAGCATTCTGCCAAGGAACGTCTCGCTCCACTGCCAGCATGAGAATCGCCTCCTCCCGACCTCCCTGTGAACGGACATTTCCCCAGCGAGAGCGTAGACAAACATTGCTTCTGGAGAGACTAATCCGTGCGCAACGTGGTGTCCCGGTGGACAATCCCAGAATCACTGATCGATTACAAAGGGTGGTGCATGTCCGCAGGCGTGCACACGGGTGGTGCCTATTACGTGAAAAAATCACTGCGACTCAGGGTTACCAGACGTCCGGATTTTCCCGGACATGTCCTAAATTCTTGCATTTGTCCGGCGTCCGGGAGGAATTTGAAAAATATCATAAATGTCCTACATTTTGAGGGTCACGTAATATTAATTAGGAAAATACGTGATTCAGTTAAAGTGAAATTATGCAATTTACAAGTCTATGGACTGCACTCCCAAACTCAATAGTGAAATTTATTTTGATTCTGTCATTGCTTAAAAAAAAAAAGTTTCTGCTAGGACAAAAACGGAAGTAGTTTTGGGCCCACAATCTGATGATGTCACTCTTCAGTGCCTGAGTGGAATTCTTGCCTTGGGGTTTATACTGATCGAACAAGGTGTTTCCCATTCTTATTCAATATTTTGGTTGTAAAGCATGGGGTATAGAGAACAAAGTTATTGAACTAAAAACTACCCTAGATGACATTTCTGAAACCATTTCAAGTTACGGTAATTGCTCAATATTTGTTTGACATTCCAGTTCATAATGAGAGAGTACTACTTTCAGTACAACGCAGTCATGATAGAAATATTATTTTCAAAAAGTCTGTAAAAAGTTTGGTACTGGAGTTCAGTATAATTCCAAAGAGTTCGACTGTTCAGTCTCTCATAAATATACTTTGACTAAACTTAAAATTTTGATAAAAATTGGCTCCTCTGAGAAGTGCGAGTTAAAACATGTGTACTGAGAAGAGTATCGTTTAGCATTGATTACAGGTTTGGACATTCTGCATTTAAGAATTAATTGAGAAATCATGTTTTTTAAAAGCTGCAAAGTGTAAACTTTACATTACTTTCTAACGTGTTCTAGATATGTGTATTATTTATTGTGAATGTTAAAGTGTACTACATTTTAACTTAAAGTCCTACATTTTGGGACATTATATCCTACTTTTCCTTTATAGCGATCTGGTAACTCATTAATTACTTTCAAGAATTTCTTGAATTGAATGGATTTGGCACCAAAAATATTAAAATTATATCTTAATGAGCGAGGCCTCATTAAGCGGAAAACGCGCTGTCAATATATCTACTGTAGCTTTCACTCTATAAACAATCAAAGTTAGGGTTACGCAACTCCTGAAACCCTGTATTTGTATTTGCCTACAGCGACGATGAGAATGCATGATCACATGAAGGAACAAACCCACGCTCTGGCAGGGACTCAAACCAAAATAAAACACCATTTATAACACCAAACCAACCTTTGGAATTGACATTGAGGGACTGAGTAGATCGCTACAGGCTCCCGGACACCGAGATATATTATGAATGAGAACGTTCGTCTCGAATTTAGTAACGGCTCAGATCAAACGAAAAAAAATACTTTTAGCCCATTGTTTTACGTATAACGAATGTGACTGTTCTCCACTCAGTTCTCTCTGCCGCAGTGGCGGATTAAAGACTTTATCTCGGAGGGGGCGGACACCCATTTCGGCGCCCCCACTCCCAACTTTTGGCGTCCGGCACACTTCAGGCAAAACTACGATGCTACCATATATGTCCTAAAATCACTGTCGTAACTAAAACGTAAAACGTGTATCATGTTTTGCCCCTCCCCCCCAACCCTCCGCAGTCATGGTATTTGACGGTTACAATTATGAATTGCATGTTTAACTCAGATAATCCACATAGCATGGTTGTTGTTTATTGAAAGAATTTGAATTTTTGAATTTGAATTTAAAATTTTGGGTGCGTCAGCACTAAGGCTATTTTGCACCCGTCACATTATACGGGTCCAGCCCCTTATCGTTTCACAGAACAACTCTAACGTTGTAGTACTAAAATCATAAAATATTAAAATCTTCTGACTTTCGTTAAAAGCTGAGGCTGTAAAGGAGCACTCAGCACAAATAAGGACAAAACACAGGACAACACAAACAAAATTATACTGGCCATGGGGCCAGTCGCCAGAGCCTCGTTAGTCTGCAGTCCAGGGTGTACTACGTGGAAGTGAGGTTGACTATTGGGTGCACTACGTGGAAGAAGCACCCCTTACACCCCTTTATTGAAAGAAGTTTGCATTTAACAACAAAACAAGGTTGAATGTGTATTTAACGCATATCGAACAATCAAGAAAGAAGAAATAAGTAACGATATTAAATTCAGCGTAAAATAATTATTTGAAAAACTAGAACATTCACTTAAGTGCTTTGGCATGAGCAAAGTGTTTCACATCGTGTTCAATGTTCAGCCGTTCCGTTTACCTGTGCTCATTGTTCAAAACGTATATATATTTGTTTTTCTTTGCCAAGGAAGTACCGTGTACTCAGTTCCTTTCAAGGCCGAGAGATCGGAAGAAGTGTGGCGGGCGGCGCAAGCAGATGCTGACATTTTCGACAAGTAACGTCCCGCTTATTTTTATGGACATATCTCTAGCATGCAGATATTTATATTAATATTGCAAAACGAGCACTAATTTGTTGAGTTGTTCAAAGTGAGGTCCAGCTACATTCACACATTCCTGGCATCGTTTGATAAAATTTTGATTCACACGCAAAAGTTCTTCCAAGTTCTGCCCCAGTTCTTCTTCCGTAATTCTACAAATGTTCTGCCCTTATATTGTCTTTTAGTTCGTCGATACTATTAGGGTTATTTCTGGAGATTATTTTTTAAGGTTCCCCACAAATAATAATCGCACACGTAACTGTCATACATAAAAATTATTTGTTCTAACGTGAACTTTGCGGCTGGCATTTCAATCGCCTCACTTACACACAACACACACACTGCAATTACACAAAGAAGTAGCACGGCAAGTAACCAAAAACCACACTCTTTCACACGGTACGAAATTAGCACGCTCTTGGTTCAAGGTCTGTTCCTCACTCCATTCGCAGCTCTGTCCAGGGCACCTGTAGCCGCGAAGGAAAGAACACCTCAAGCTCGGAGCTTTCAGATTGCAAACAATGCTCACGAAAACCATTGACCTTTAACTGTTTAGTCTGCAACGTAATCTTGACACAGTGTTGCACATTAAAAACCTCCAAACGATTCCGAGCGAAGCAAAACGTTACTGATCGAAAATGTCGGCACCTCCACTAGCGCCGCCCGCCTCACTTCTCCCGATCTCTTGGCCTCGCAAGGAACTGGACGCACTGCACTATTCCGCAGATAATATTTTATTGCCTGAAGTTTGGAAAGTGCACGTTCTACAGAGGCCACAGTTACGCGTAAAGTGAGGAAAATCAAACAAGCAGCAAGCAATACAGTGGCGGATTAAAGACGTTCTCTCGGAGGGGGCGGACACACATTACGACGCCGCCTCTCCCCCGAACTTTCGGCGCCTAGCATACTTCCGTCCCAAACTACGGTCCTACCATGTATGTCATAAAAGCATTGATATAACTAAAACGTTGGAGGCCCAGAGATGAGTTTCATGATTTTGCCCCCCCTCCCCCTCCCTCCCTTACGAGATTATAACTAACGTCGCTAGTACACTTTTGAAGTTCGTCTTCTGACAAATCAAGGAGCACCAAAGCAAAAAGAAATGATTTTGTTAAAAGCCCGCAAAGCATCTATTACCTTGAGGCCTCGTTACTTAATAAGTGATATATTATTACTTTCTCCAATTTCATCTTTATTTAACTGTAGCACAATAGAAAGGAATATTCATTCTAAAGCCTGAATCACAAAGAACTGGATTTCCAGTAGGAATGCCCTAGTTGGAGCTGGACTGGCTACCCATTTGCTAGTTTTCGCCTCACACGATACTTGTTTCCGTACTTGTCGATAGACTTTTGTTCCCATAAGACATTGCGCAGAGCAGACAATCTGTAAAGATAAAAGAGCAGTTTGAAGAATGTTGTAGGAGAATTACTGCTTTCTGCTTTTATTAAAGATCAAAAAAGAAAAGTATGGACTAGAGATTGGCTCGAAAAAATATGGAAATCAATGCGTACCGAACAAATTTTTAAAAAATATTTAATTTAATACACTCGTAATAATAAGGAATTTCATTTTCGGCTAATGATATTTGTTACGTATACATCTCATCGCTTTGCAAAAATACCTAAATATTTTGATTTGGTTTGAGTTGGTGTTTTAAGTCCACTTTATGCACAGTAAGGCTAATCGGGACTGGACCTACGGTTTAGAGTGGGATCCGAACCACTGTGCCATGTGCCTCCACCGGGTATCGAACCCGGGACCCTTTGCAAATATCCAAATATTAATGAACTGAACACGAATGCACTGCACGTCATCTCTTTCCTTTTTTTTTTTTTAAATCGAGAAACTAACAAAAACAGCCAACACTCGGAAACCACAGACAAGAAACTCCCCTTTGCAAACTCACAGATTATCTTCACATGGCCAAACTTTGCTCTGATTGACTGTTCCACAGAATCCAGCCGAGGAACGCCAGTAGCAATTAGAACATGCCCTATTCCTCCAAACCAGTCAAGCAGCCACCCACGCAGCCATCACATCCGGGTAGGTAGCCAGTTCAGCGCCAAGTAACTGGATATCCAGTTCCGTGTGATTCGGTCTTAAGTTAAAAAGAAAATAAAAAGCTGGATGGAGGCGCTTGGCCCCAGACCTTGAAGCCTCGCTTGCACTTCCTGTTCTTAGAGCGCTGTATAAAATGCTACAACGTTTGTTGAACACACCAGTCATTCTAAGTTGTTTAACTTCAATAAAATAAAGATTATAACAGATTTCTAAAAAATCACAATAAATTGATTTTTCATTACAATCGATGTGACTGTCGGGAACAGTGACGATGTCAGAATGGAGCAGCTTAACCTATGTCTTGTCCCAACAGGCAAGAAAAACACAGCTGTGTTACCTCCCATGGTTGCTAATTTTTAGCTCTTGGGGTAAGTCATAAAATGCCACAATGTTTGATGTATTTCATTAAAGCTTTTGCAAATTTATAAATAACTAAAAATAATAAAAATGGAGCCCTTGTGAGGGGCGCAGGAGAAGAATGATCACACCCTCAAACCTTTAAATCTCTCTTGCAGCAAGCTAATAAGATTGATAGTTGTAGCTTGCCTAGTTTTTTGTTGGTTTTTTTCATCGTTGCTCAAGTGGCGCTGGAATACATGTTAGAGTCAGTTGCTCTCACTCCCTGGCTATGGCCTTTCCACAGTGATTGCGAATGAATAAAATGATTGAGGCGGCAGAAGTGGTGGAAATACATTCTAGATCCTCCGGGAAGAGGCGGTCACCTCACGAATCATTTGATATACCCTAGTAATATTATACTAGTCCTTCACGTTAAGTATGTTTCGTCGCCCCACCAAATCCATCGGCATCCATATCTTTGTTCACCCCAGTCAGTCATTGCCTCCTATCTTTCGTAGCCCCCATACTTCGACATTCTCATCTTTGTTCGCTCCCTGCCTCGTCACCTCATATATTTTGTCGCCCTCTAATCTTCCGCTGACCCCTTTCTTTCGCCGCCTCCTATCTTTCGACGCCCCTAACAGTCATTGTTTCCTAACATTTTTTTCCCTCTCGACTCCTTATCATTTATCACACCTTTCATCTCCTATTTCATTGCCCACTTCGTTCGCCTCCTCCTATCTTTCATCGTCCTTCATAATTCGTTGCCATTACGTTTCGTCGTCCCCTTATCATTCGTCGCCTCCTATCTTTCGCCGCCCCCTTATCTTTCGTCATCCCTTATCATTCGTCGCCTACTATCTTTCATCACCACGTATCTTTCTTCACCCCCTATCTCTCGTCGCCCCTATTTTAGTACATCGTTGCACTCACCATTAAGCTTCCTGTTTTCCCATAACTGTGGTTCTTTGTAAAATGCCACAATATTTGCTTTATTGCATTTTAACTGCAAATTATTGTAGAAATGAAATAAGCCCCTTGAGGATCTGTCGCCCTTCCCCTTTAAAGTCCTCGGGTAGTTGGCTGCCGCTCTTGTATGTTCCTTAATTGACACTATGTGTGTTATATTTCTTTCAAATTGTGTAAAGTATTTATCAATGAATGAAAAATAAAATTCGTCCTCAGTGGAAATCGCCCATGACGCCCCCCTTTAATCCTCTCTTGCTCTGGAGTCGATACTGATAGCGCTGAAAAGCATTTGTTCTCGTCAGAGCCTCGAAGTTAAACTCCCGGCCTCATTTAAAGTAACGAAATTATAGAAAAATGTCCAATATAATTTTGAAAACAGCGTACAAAAAATAGTTTGTGCCATAGGCGTAACTTGGCGGGGGCACTTGCCCTCCCACTCACCCAAAATATCTATGTTACTAAATTTAAAAGTTAAGGATACTTTTGTTAACCTCTTGGGACGTGAGGAGTAAAGCATTGAAGAGTATTTTCTTGGATTGTGAAAATGTAAGTTATTTGGCAAAATAGTTCTGGACGCTATTTTTTATGGGGTGGAAAACTTGTCGATTCTGCCTCCTAAGTTTGAATCTTCCCCAAGTCAAGTACCAAGTTTGATTCTACTCCTCTAAAGATAGGCCGCAAGTCACACCCATTGATTGTGCACATTAAACAAGTTGGTTACCTTACGCCACTTTTATATCTCTTGGGTTAAACGCCACGGTGAGGACGAACAGGTGAAATGACGGGACAAACACAATTCTTCACCTAGTGTTCGAATCTGGAGCCTCTGGCTTCGCAACGGTGACCACTCCGCCGCAGAGGGCGGCTAGATTAACAGATATCTGTCTCGTGATTTGATATTTTATCTAGCATTGCTTTTCTTCCACTTTTGGCTAAATGCGAGGAAGAGAATGATGATCATGGGATGAAGCTGATGAAGGGACACTCATAAAGAACACCCATGATGGGATTCGAAACAAGGACACCTGGCATCGTCTGTGCTAGCCACTGACGTCGGCTTGGAATTTGAACTCGGGACCCTACATTAACCTCTACCCCAGAGGCCGACAACCTCGAGTCCTGTTTCATCCGATGCGCCTTAGTACCAGTCCGCCCACGTGGACACTTGGCGCCAGCTTCACACTTTCATCAAGTCCTCACAATTGACCTTGTGGAGCATGCGAGTAACTCCACTCTGGCGTCACGGGAAGGATGGGTGAGCACAGACGGCTGGCAGGGGACCAAGGGATTCATTACGCCCGTCCTTGCGACAAACAATTCAACGGTACTTATCGTATTCTCCAACACAGAAAAAAAATGGCGTCAACCGTTGCTAAATAGTGTCCTAAAACTCACTATATATATATATATATATATATATATATATATATATATATATATATATATATATATATATATATATTTAATCAAAAAAAATTGTGGACAGCGAATCAGGTATAACTGTCTCCGACTGTGAATGCGCTAACGACTGATCCAAGGTGCGAAATCATTGAACACTGGTGGGGGGATATTTTAATATTATTGTATGGAATTCATATTTATTATGGTATTACATATGAAAGTTAATTACTAAATATTATTTGAAAATTAGTATAATATTGTATAAATACATAAAGGAATGCATTTGTTATGCATATATTGTTATTGGTGAGGATGTATCACTGGCCTCTTGAAAGAGTGGGCGACAGGGGGAGAGAGAGAGAGAGAGAGAGAGAGAGAGAGAGAGAAAGAAAAAAAGGATGTGATACACACAGACAAACATTATTCTTCGTGCTTTTGCGTCTATTCGATATTATCCTTAGTATATTTGAAGTCAAAACTAATTGCTTATCTTTGTTGCTATAACAAACTCTTCCTCCCGGCCAGCGCTTGAAGTGAAAAATGTTAGCTGGGGGAATGTTTATTCGAGCCTTGGGGTTAGCTGGCGGGATGCTCCTATGGTTTAACTGGGCCTCCCTGATGGCGCAGTGGTTGCGTCGTCGCCTTATAATCAAAGGGGTCCCGGGTGCAATACCCGGTAGATGAACATAGTGGTTCGGATCCCACTTTAAGCTGTAAGTCCAGTCCCGATTAGCCTTACTGTGCATAAAAAAATACACCAAATCAATCAATGGGGGGGGGGGGTGCTTTGCAAAAATTTGGCTCTGGGGGAATACCATCCCCCGCATCCCCCTCTCTTCGAGCACTGCTCTCGGAAAATTTTGATGGATTTTTTATGACAAGATTGTTGGTGGGGGCAAATCCATGATTTCGCACCCTGCAGTGATCGCCGTAATTCGACCGTTTCGCCAGACCCTTTGCACAAACAGTCCTGTGGGCTGTTGACTAAGCTGGCAGTGATGAAGCTGCCCTATTTCCCCGACCACGGGGGCGGGCAACAAGGCTCCCATTTAGAAGCATGAACGCTGGCTGCACTGTCTGTGGGAGGAGGACGACACTGGCGTTGAAGGCCTGCCAAACAGAGAATCTGCAAACTGGAGTGACGAATATGGTTGCCGAAAACACCCTGGTGACAGCGATGACGTGACACAAGTTTTCCTCCACTTCCTCACCGGAAGAGGTTCGTTCTCTTTCGTAAGCGCCTGAGTCACGGCGCCAGGGACCTTGCCAGCAACAACAGCCAAACGCTAGACGCCGCCTCCTCTTGGCCGCAACGAACTGCGGATCCGGGCTAAGACACAAGCGGCAGCCGAATTCGGATTAAAGGTCTTGAAAACAACGCTCACTTGGAAACAGTGGCGTGCTCTGACCGGAAAACCCTTTAAAAAACGGCAAATGCTGGACTGGCCTAATACAGGACTGCATGCCCGTAGCCCTCCCTATGATAAATGGACGTTTAATCAATCCACTAGAGGATAAGTAAGGAAGGAATCATATTGATCCAAATATATTATAAATAAGAAAGGAAGAATTACCAAATGGAAAAAAAACTATAATATTATGTCCTAATCATAATCCTAGCAAAATAGAAATGGCTGCCCCAGTCCTTAAATATAAAGGAAGGATAATAATAATAAGTACAGATGAAAAAATTAATCATCCTAAAAATGATACTCCTATAAGACAAAATTAATAGACCTAACATGCCAAGAAATATTCCTCATCCTCCAACATCCGAAAAAAAAATGAAATGCACCGACCACCACAGTAAGGCTTTCCAACCAAATAATAATTTAATCCAAAATGATACTGAAGTTATGAATATTCAGATTTCATAACAGCAGAATTTGATTCATATATAATCCCTATAAATGAAATAAAAATAAATTCATTTCGAATATTAGATGTTGATAATCGAACAATTTTACCAATCCTCACAGATATTCCAATTTTAACTACATCTGCAGATGTTTTATGTTTATGGGCCATACCATCAATAGGAATTAAGATAGATGCCACCCCAGGACGGCTAAATCAAGCAGGAGTAAATGTTACTTGAACTGGACTCTTCTTTGGACAACGTTCAGAAATCTATGGAGCAAATCACAAATTTATACCAGCTGTTATTGAATCCACAACACACAAATACTTTGTTAATCTCTCTCTCTCTA
Organism: Lepisma saccharinum; assembly: GCF_977018435.1. NCBI lineage: Eukaryota > Metazoa > Arthropoda > Insecta > Zygentoma > Lepismatidae > Lepisma > Lepisma saccharinum. The sequence goes on along the minus strand of NC_139241.1, from coordinate 63,173,075 downwards.
TATTGTAGAGATATGGAGACCATTAGACCGAGAAAACCTCGTCATGTTAATATTCACACTTGTTTATTTCCTGAACTTGTCCGACCAGCGAGTGATCCCAAGAATGCGCTAACTTGTAACTTCCGTAAAAACCAGGAACTGGAAAGGCAAACGCGTGGATCTAAACAGGATCTACCGCGTTCGAAAGGTTTAACAACCTTTCGACGCCTATAATGATAAAAGCAAGCTCCTACCCGGAGCTAGCGCTCTTTTGATTCTGACACTCATCGACGCTACATGGATAACTAGTCCGATTACTCTACAACACGTTACACTGCTAACTACGACGATGGAACACGGAGTTACCGCTGCCTAAGCATGCAACAAGGCGCAAGGGATCGCTTGGCTTGGTGAACTGAGGATCGCTGGATAGAACCTTGGAACTGTCACGATTCGGTCTGCGAGAAGCATTAGGACAAGACAACACACACATCTACCAGGTATGAACAAGCGTGAATAACCTTTTACACCGACTTTCCATATCTCTACCCTCCTACGGAGCAGGTTCAGCCATCAAACATTATTAAGCTCTACCTAAATGTTTAAATGAAACTTCCCTGTGACCTCTCAGAGCCCAGGTAAAACGGGCTTACAACATGGTGGAGGTGCTTCAGGCCCTTTTTTTTTGCAATTAAGTACCCTCCTGTACGAATTGCTTTACATTAAATTATTCCCTCCCACCCGTCCCTCCCACTTTGGGAGCATTTTTAAAGTAAATTTTTAGTAATTCCAATTCATACTCCCACAAAACGCTTAAGATGCGTCAGACCCAGTGACAAATTTGTGTATTACCCTATGGAAAACAACCCCTCTTTTTCTTTTATGCCGAGCCCCCCCTTTTTTTCAACAAAAATCTAGTTCTTCTGCATAACATGTATTCAAGCATCATTCACACAGGAATGAGAACACTTGCTTATACTTCTTTGACCAGCGATATATTAATGACATAAATAACTGTATAACCATACTTTCATTTGTTCTTTGGTCAGCACGACGAACCTTCGTTTATGAATACGTCACAGATAGCGTTGCACGAACACCTAGATTCCTCCCTCGACCAAATCATAGAGTTAGCAACTGCAATCACGGCAAATCCAATAAATTCACGACCTTTAACCCCAATTCCCTCCCCTCCACTAACACGGTTAAGGTCTGCTAATAGAAATTACCCTCAATTTGTCCTTGGACTACAAACACCCAACAAAAACCAACCCCAACCCTTAGCGAGTACCCCGGCTCCCGTTTCAACTTCCTCTAACACTGTTAATAATTCTGGTAACGTAACTGTAGAAATTCCCACGACTAACATGGCTACCCCAATTCCAACTGCATTATACCCGGCACCATTTAGCGGAAATGACCCTAAGCACATTGACTCATTTTTCCTTAAGTTTCAAAATGTAGCACACGCCGCAGGATGGTCGGAAGCTAAGCGTAAAGAGATGTTACCTTTATTTTTGACGGACACCGCTTTAACTTATTTTCATGACATACAGAAACGACCCAATTTTGTAGACTTGACATACACCCATATCAAAGACGAGCTAAGTACGCTATTTAAGGGATCATACTTGTCAGCAGATCCTGTACAGATAATTCTCCAGAGAAAACAGGTGGTAACCGAGCCCATTCACACCTTATAGCAATTCCATGTTGCTCAAAGTTGAGAATACGTTCCTTCGGAAAGTTGGGTACTATGTTTCTTCCTGTGTGGGCCACGCTCCTTCCCTCCCCAGCCAAGAAGGGACCAGGACGAAGGAATGGGAGAAGTGACAAATGAGCCAGCCCTGTATCCCTTCGACTGGACACGGTCCATCGCCACCGAACTAATTTAGGTAACATGTGGCAGAAACTGTAGGATCCAGGGAATGACCAGGAGATGCTGTTCTCACGGTTTGGTAAAAACAACGCCGAACGATTTCATTGGGCCAGGGGGACACGTGATCCACCAAAACCTACAGTTTTGGGGAAATAGTTTCGAGGAGAGGACAGTGTGTGACGAGACTGGAAATACAGAGTACCCGCCAACAGTGTGCGACTAGGCTCGAAAAGGAACATTATCCTCCAAAGTGCGTGACGAAACTTGGAATAGAGTAACTTACACGGTAGAGTGTGTGCATAAGAGTTCGAACCCGGGACAGTATTGTGTTATAAGTGTACAATCGTGTGTGGCGATAAGTGCCAATCATGTGTAACAAGTGTATCCTTTTTCTTGTGTAAGTATGTTAGGTTTATGTCTTTATTAATTAAACATGTTAAAATCAATGTTTGTTTCCCTTATCTGCAGGGTTTAGAAAATAATATCTGATCATTGGTAAATGCAACGGGTAAACAAGACCAGGTAATGTTAGGTCGAGCTCTTGGCTCATAAATTCCCCTAGCTTCCCTGGCCGAATCCTGGAACGGACCGTTGCTAAACCGCCAAATCTGTTGTATATGGCCATGCCCTTGAACAGGGACCCGAATTAATCAAAATTCGACCGTTGCATTCATCATGATCAGGTCTTAATTTGCCGTCTGTTCGGGAGTGTTGCATGCGCGTCATCCTCGCAGCATGTGGAGGAATAAAACAGGCGATAGATAAATAATAAATGCGAGTAGGGAGTGACCCAATACCAATTAAAATTTCTAAATATTAATAATTCGCAAGATGTGGTAAAATTTTCAAATTTAAAAAGGATTTTTTTTCACGGTTAGAGAAGACTTAAAAATTTTGATGATTATTTAGTTATGCCCAGAACTCGCACCATGGACGCCGATCTTGCGAAACTTATCAGGGAACAAATTGAAGCTGCTCTCTCTCCACTTAAAGACTTTATCCAACAGCAAATTTCCGAATTGCGCAGTTCAGTCGAGGGCTCTAGAGTAGAACAGGATGAAAGGATTCAAGAGTTAGAGGGTAGAGTACAAAAGCAAGTTGACAATCAGGAAACAAAAATCAAAGAGATTGAAATTAAACTAAATGAAATACATGAGAACATTACAGGGAAGGATGATAATCCAGGCTTGAATCGGAAATTAGATATCATTGATGATTCGGTGAAGGAATTAAAATTAGGATTAACAAAGCAGGGGGACACCAACGAGGAAGTTCAAACAAAAGTAACCACATTGGAAGAATGCCAAAGCAAACAAAGTGAACATTTATTGGAACTTGCCAGTGAAATTGAACATATAGATGGGTCGATCTGCGAATGTTTTCAATTAATAAACGAAATTGAAACTCAAAAGGAGCCAGAAAATTCTCCGCTAATGAACACACAAGTAAATGTGTATGAATTGGATAACAACACTGCTCACAAGTCAGCATGTGGATGCAGAAGTCCTATTGAAAGTAAATATTATACTATTAATAACAGGGATGTTCCCCAGTTAGGAGCGGTTACTAATGAAATGGTTTATTACAAAGGAAACGATAGGGATAGGAACTTGATGGACAATGAAGAGATGGGAACCAGGCAAATAAACATAAGAGCGTCAAAACCGCAAAGGGGCGCTGGCCCGGTGGCAGGTAGCCCTCCAAGCTCCCCTAGGGTTAATTCACGCTTTCCACCATATAACATGGTCAGCAGAGAGGGGAGAGAACAAAACAATGGTAGACAGTGGGGGAGAAATTTCGGAGGAACCGATGGACAGAATAGGTGGACTTTGCCAAGAAGATATGACGATTTGCAGTACGAAGGCATCTCAAGAGAGCGGCGACCCATCCCTCCACAAAGAAATCACGAGGCTGATCGCGGTGGTGGCTATAACTATAGGCAAGCCACAGTGAGTGCACCTAAGAAACCGCCCATATCTGAAAACGCATCGGGTGGGCCAGTCCATGATCATGATCCCGCCAGAAATAGCCCTTTATTAAACTACCAAAGGACCCGCCTATTTCAGTCATAATGGAGGAGCCAACGATTGAGATGTAAATATGTCATAAAATGATAATTAAGCTTAGTGTAAATTTTCTTTCTGTGCCAATTGTGTTATTTCATCAGTGAAATTAATTAAATGCTTTATGTGTTCCGTTAAAGTGATATTAAGCGAGTGATTAGTGTGTTTTGTTCAATTGATAGTGAGTGTACGTGAGAGTGTCGTAATGTGTTTAATGAGTAAAAATTATCTAAAATACGTCAGTTTATACGATGAGTGAAGATTTAATTAATTCTAAAGAAATTCGTATAACAGTCTATTAAAGTGGTGACCCGTAATCCAACAGTATGATAATTAAACGCTGTGAAAAAGGAAATATTCAGTACATAAATAAGTGAACTTCGATTAAGAGTTAAGATATGTATGCACATTTTCATTTTTGGAAGCTGAACTAACGTGAAAAATTTAATGCTGTGACATTGAAGTAAAATTTAAGTTTAAAGTGGTACGACGTGATGTGACATAGTTAAGAAGCAAGAGGGTTATATAATTGTGCCCGCCAGGAAGGCAATGAGTTTATTTTATTGAATCCGCCACAGAGCGATGAGATTTATTTAATTGTATCCGCCAATGGGCGATGAAGTTTTTATATTGTGTCCGCCAATGAGCGATGAGGTTATTGTATTAAGTCCGCCAATGAGCGATGAAGTTGGTTTTATTAGTACCGCCAGAGTGCGAAGAATTATTATTATTAGTACCGCCAGAGAGCGATGAGTTTATTGTGTCCGCCAATGAGCGATGAAGTTGGTTTTATTAGTACCGCCAGAGTGCGAGTAATTATTATTATAGTATCCGCCAGGAAGGCGATGAGTTTATTTTGTGTGCGAGTTCCGCTGGTAGGAACGATGCTAAGTAGAAGGGATATTTTACTAGAGTATGGGGAATATACGACGATTTTTGTTTCAGGATGAATGAGTTACATGCTGAAATGTGCTTCAATTATAATGTCACAAATGGAAAATTATATTATTAGTCAATTTGAACAGTGCACAATGTCATAAGATAAATGTAATTTGTTTTATTTTGCTTGAGGTATGCTCGGCAGTGAAAATTAAAAGTTGGAAGTATTTTATAGTTACTTATATGCAGCGTCAATGAATGCAAATTTACTATTAAAAATTAGATTAAGAAGGTCTAGGGTCCACCATAAATTTGTCAGTCCTTGCAAAGGTTTCATTTATTTAAAAATTCGGTAGAAGAAAGGTGTTGGATACATTGGTAAGAAAAAGGAAAGGAAGAAGAGAGGCTCTTTTAGCAACCATCCCTCGCAGGTCAATGTTTTTCTTTCTCTCACAACGCACTCGTACTCACAGCACATGAAAAGGAAATGATAATTAGTTGTTAAAAATATATATAACGCAGTTGGTACGTACTATATCGCTAGTAAATGTTTGAAGTTATCACATAATTAGTTACTTTCTTTTATTTTGTGATTTTTATTATTGTTGTGTGCGTAAAGAAATAGGACGGTCCTGGGAGGCCAGGTTTATGGCTTTTCAGGCAAAAGAGAGTGTCCCGTTTAGTAACTACTCCTCCCCCTGAAGGGTAGGAATGGTCAGTCAGCTGGGGTGGCCGAAGTGAAGGTCACAGCGACGAAAAAAGGGATGTCTACCGTAGTGACACAGTTTCCTTGAAGAACATCTGGCTCGAAGGATAGCATTCTTGCGCCAAGTGTCATAGTTAAATATAATCAAAGTATATTTTAAGTGTCATATTATTTTAATTTTTCAATATAAGGATATTCATATTTAGATTTTTAATTTTAAGGAATTATGTCAGAACAGCTCTTCTAATCTAGATAACTACATTTAGTGTTGCAACAAGTGCGATTTGTTTCTGTTTGGATTCAGATCGATTTTCTAGGATTTGTTAAAGGAACAGGTTCTTCACTGGCGACCAGGTTATTTTGTTATATAAACTTGGAAAATAGGAAAACAGGTAAATTAATAAGTCGGTCAGTAAAAAAGAGAGAGGAGACGTCGGATACAAGGTAATTTAATTTTGTAGGTAATCATATTATTTTAGTATTTTGATTTGAATATAAATAATAAGGGTTATTCTAGAAAATAGTTAGTAGTAGCTAGAAGAATGTATTTCAGTAGTGCTATAGTCATTACTTTATAAACAAGTATCGATAGGGATTGCTTAGTGTATTATTGCTTGTGTATTATTTAATATTTTTATTAGAATTAGAATAGCTATTGCATTCATTGCATTTATTACAAGCTACTAAGTATAAGTAGTTATAGGAATTGATCATAAGATTATGTTAGACATTTGTATTCAAACTAACTTTGCCTATGCTGCAAGTGAGCATCCACTTTCTAACACGTTTCTTAAAGCATGAGCTGCACGTCATTAATTACTAATTGGTGAGAGAGAGAAGGTGAAGTAAGAAAGATAAATTTATTCTTAGGTCGAATGATAGAATGATCAAATGATGAAGAGAATTTTATAGAGTTTTATGACAATGAAGTTAGCATATTAGTTTTCATATTCATTTCAAAGTACCATTTCTTATATATAAGAAAATGAGTTGATGTGTGTTTACACTTGATATTTATAACACTTAATTTGTGTGAGGATGTTAGGAAATTTAGTCCGTAAGATGATTTACGTAACTTTTATTGATTAATAAATGCATTCTGAGTGAGGTGTACTCACATTTTTCTAACAGATACCATTGTACTCGTATCTGTGAAAATTTAGTTATGTGTCAATTTGTATATATATATAAAAAAAATAGGTATTTGCTTCGAAGTAATAGATGGTAGAAAGAGGTTTTTAGTTCTAAGTTATGTATACTTTTTCCAGTACTCTTGATAAACTTATGAACAACATAATATTAAGGTGTGATTTTGGGTTATTGCCTGAGAAAGATTACAATTGTTTCACTATGAATAACAATTAACAATTATGATATCCGAGATATTTTATATATGTGGTAATATGTACTTATTCCGCTATTAGCACATTTTATGTTTTTCAGTAGTAGTTTAATAACTTTGAAATGACAGTGAAGGTAAAGGGTTAAGTATGTGCTGAAATAAATTAATTTAGAAAGAAAAATTATTAATGATGGTCACGATAATTTACAAAGACCAAACTTGTCTGTTACGTATATTGTTTGTTTATTATGTATAAAAGAAAAACCATACATATAGAAGTGATGATCGCAAACTTACTGAATAAAAATGAATCACTATTAACATGTTGATAGGCCAATATGAGGTCATATCATTGACGTATTTATACTTTATAAGTCTATTTTATACGGATGATATTCTTACGGCAAAAAGTATTTACATATTGTCATGTTTTGGCATTTTGTTCTTAAGTTTCTATGAAGAATCATATAAAAATCTAATTAACAGATAGAAAAAAAAAGTATTTTACTGATAGATTATGTCTTGAAAATATGAGTATTAAGTCAACTTTTAACTCATAAAAAAAATGACATCTTGAACTCTTGTCTGTTTATTATGTTCAATATCATAATTCTAATCAATTTCAAAATAAATATGTTATCTGGTAGTTTCAAAAGTGAAACCTAAGTAGAAGTTTGTTTATTTTCAATTATAGGTGGATGTATATGAGAATCAACACCTGTGTTCTTATGTTCATGAGGTAATGGAGTTCAAAATGTTTTAATTTCATTTTAGTATATTCAAATGTCCCATATGTTATGCTTAGAATTTACTGATATTAGATAAAGGTTGAAATTTCATTTGCTTGGTAGTGTATTTTATTGACCATTTTTTATGTTTACTTGTATGAGGTATTATAAAAATGGGTTAGGAAAATCTGTCTAATTTATCATCATGATGGTCAGATAATTACTTCTTTTATTCAGCATTTATTCATGTACTTTTCAGGTTCCAAAATGACCATTAGAAAGTAAGAACATTTAATATAGTGTTATTAGAGTTCACATTATCATATTATTAATATACTTGATATGGTCATATCATTCATATTTTGATTTTCAATAAATATATTCGAGTGGATAATTCTCTACTAAGTGTAATCATGATACGTGTAATAACATTATCTCTCTATGTGTGAACGGTAGAAGTGAGATGTATGTGTATAATATATCCTGCAATTTTTGGAAAAATGAAGTAAATGAAAACGAGTATATTCGTAATGCATGGTGATGAAGTATTTAGGATAGACAATTATTGACATTAAATAACATGCGATTAAGCGCTTTCTAAACAAACACTAAGTGAAGTGATGGTGATAGAACATTTCATCGGAGACAATCTGAACATTTCGCCAAGGAGATGAACTCTCATCAGTGGTGCGAAAGAAATCACGTGTCCCTTACCCACACATCCAGTTAATCGACATGCCGTGGTGTAATTTGTGAAAAGCTTCCAGAAGTTCCCCATAGACTCAAAGTGACAAAAGAGTTGTTTCCTCTGTAGACACCTGAGAACACCAAAACTTTATGAAGTCCAAACCCAGTGACGTTTGGCATTCCAGATAGAAAGAAGAGAGAATAACCCATCCTTCTTTCCTTCCCATCCCAACGACTTGCGAAGACATCGGCAGTTATTAATCCTTGTTAACCGAGAAGACAAATATACCCTTCAACCTTATTAAGTCAAATTTACCCAACCTTATGAAGAAAGAAGAAGATGTCATGGTGTGACAGAACTTAATGGACAAAAGTCCAGCTGAACTATATACAGGGTGTCCACCAAGTGAATGAACAAAGTTTAGTGTGATTATATACAGGGTGTTCGACTAGTGAAAGACAGTTTCATCTCATCATATACAGGGTGTTCCACTAGTGAAGGACAAATGATGAAAAATTTCTTCACAAGTTCAGAAATTTTTCCCCGGGGGAACGGGAATATATAGCAATTCTATGTTGCTCAAAGTTGAGAATACGTTCCTTCGGAAAGTTGGGTACTATGTTTCTTCCTGTGTGGGCCACGCTCCTTCCCTCCCCAGCCAAGAAGGGACCAGGACGAAGGAATGGGAGAAGTGACAAATGAGCCAGCCCTGTATCCCTTCGACTGGACACGGTCCATCGCCACCGAACTAATTTAGGTAACATGTGGCAGAAACTGTAGGATCCAGGGAATGACCAGGAGATGCTGTTCTCACGGTTTGGTAAAAACAACGCCGAACGATTTCATTGGGCCAGGGGGACACTTGATCCACCAAAACCTACAGTTTTGGGGAAATAGTTTCGAGGAGAGGACAGTGTGTGACGAGACTGGAAATACAGAGTACCCGCCAACAGTGTGCGACTAGGCTCGAAAAGGAACATTATCCTCCAAAGTGCGTGACGAAACTTGGAATAGAGTAACTTACACGGTAGAGTGTGTGCATAAGAGTTCGAACCCGGGACAGTATTGTGTTATAAGTGTACAATCGTGTGTGGCGATAAGTGCCAATCATGTGTAACAAGTGTATCCTTTTTCTTGTGTAAGTATGTTAGGTTTATGTCTTTATTAATTAAACATGTTAAAATCAATGTTTGTTTCCCTTATCTGCAGGGTTTAGAAAATAATATCTGATCATTGGTAAATGCAACGGGTAAACAAGACCAGGTAATGTTAGGTCGAGCTCTTGGCTCATAAATTCCCCTAGCTTCCCTGGCCGAATCCTGGAACGGACCGTTGCTAAACCGCCAAATCTGTTGTAACCTACGTTATTGCTAAAAAGGCATTAGTCCAGCAATACTTCCCGAACGCCACTGAAGAACAAACTCTCTCTTATATCATCACGGGACTGCGAGCCAAGTACATTGGCTGTTTAACCAACAAACATTTTGCTAGAACAGAAGAATTAATTGCCCACCTACAGAATTTCGAACGCCAGCAGTCATTAATTAATTCCCGTATGTTGGAAGAGAAATTGGAAATTGATCAGGCCATCGCTCAGGCGAGCTTGTCCCAGACATTCACCCCGTCACCACTTCACAGCTGTTCGCATGCACAGGTCTATTCCCCCCTCCCCAGTAATTCTCACACCTTGACTCAGCACTTTGTACCATACAACCAATGTCCATCTCCTTCTCTCCCACCATTGACACATCAAGTCCAAAGTCTACAGTCCAATCCCGCTTCTGTAAATAGTTCCCACACAGTGTATCAAGGAATGTATCATATACCGAGTTCTGATAGTGCCCGTTGCGCGGCGACACCAGCCGTACCCAGAGTAGAACACGCTCCAAGTGCTACCTCTGGTGACGAAATAAACAAACTCTCGTCACAAATATCGAGCATGTCTCTCTTTTCGAACGAAGAGATGAATGCGAGTTCTCTCTTCAATCTTTGCTCAAATGTGCTGGAATTTGCGAAGACGGCTAATCAAAACGCACATAACAGAGGTTTCAACAAGGGGAATAATAAGTCCTCTTCCTACAGAAATAATAATAATTCTAGAGCTAATCACAGAGGTAATTATAGATCGAACTCACGAGGCCAGTTCAGAAGTAATAGTAACAACAGGTTTCAGCGTCGAGATCAGGCTAATCGCGACGATGCAAATACCTCAGCCTGCAAGTTTTGTGGTCGTTATAATCACGAGAGCGACAACTGCTTTTACAAGCCACAACGAGACAGTGTTTTAAACTAAAATCGTCTTCGACTTGCAGGAACGAAATCGAAGATAATACCAGATTAGATAAAGTTCCTATAATTGAGAGAAATGGCCTATACTTTATTAATAGTAGCATACAAGGAAAACAGGTAGATTTACTTATTGACGTGGGTTCCCAAATCTCAATTTATCCTTCCCATCTTCTCCCTACTGAAAGAAAAACATACAAAGTACAATCCACAATCCAAGGTGTGTCCGGATCGAAACTGAGTGTGTCTGAAATTGTCGTTCTTCCTATCATAATTGGAAAGCGTAAATATTCGCACCCATTTAGAATAGTAGATTCAACTAACGTCCCTCCCCTTTTAGGAAATGACTTTTTACGAACGCAGAAGTGCGAAATGTCGTTGAAAGACAACACAATAACTCTTTGTCATTTAGGACGTACTCCTAATTATAGTATTTTAAGATCAAAGTACAAGACTCACCAGCTGTCACATGACATATTTACCCAGATTGAAAATGTAAATGTGTATGAGGGAAAAGCTACCCTTTCAAACACAGTTCAGTTAAGTCCACGAACAGAAACTTATGTCAATTTGAACATCACCACTACGACACCTAACACCCCTAAGCCTGTACTTTTTACACCATCTGCTTCCCTTATGAGCCAGCATTTAGTAGTCCTTCCCAATGATACAGTAAACACTCAGTCACCTGTCATTCCCAAAGACAACCCTATAGAAAAGACTAATCTTGACAAGAAAAATGATGATGATGATGATGATGACCTATTCTTTCATCAAGTATTTCATGCACAAGCAGCAGATTTTGATATTAGTTCAGAACAACGTAAAGACCCCTATTTCAGAGACATTATTGATGTATTAGAAAACAAAGATAAAGCTAGTCACCCTAAACTAGAAAAGCTTTCGTATTCTTATGTACTCAAAAATGGAGTCTTATACAGGACTAATAAAATCAAAACTGGTAATAGGGATAGACTTTGTATTCCTCATGCATTAAGAAATCAAGTTTTCGACCTTATTCATGCACACAAAATGAATGGAAGTCACCAAGGTGCTCAAAAGACATATAATTTAATGCTTATGCGCTACTTCTTCCCTAATATGAAGAAATTTGTGTACGATAAGGTTCGACATTGCATCCCTTGTCAGATTTCAAAGAAACCACAAGGTTCTAAACCGCATACGCTGCAAACATTTCAACCAGCCCAAATCCCTTTCCAACGAATTCATATTGACGTATGTGGTCCTTTAGTCTCTTCAAAAACGCACAAATACAAATATTTCCTATCAGTAGTTGATAGTTGTACAAGGTATGTAATTACAGCTCCTTTGGCTAATCACGATGCACAAAACATAGCAACAGCTTTAGTTGAGAAAGTCTTTTTAGTCCATGGCATCCCAGAGACGATCTATTTAGATCGTTCAACACCCAATTCTAGTTTACTCTTACGAGAGTTAGCCAATATTACAGGTGTACAACTAAAATATGTAGATACTTGTGCCCATTTCACGAATGGATTAGTTGAAAGTTCATTTAGTTACTTAAAGAAAGTTATGAGAGTCTTTGTGTTAGAAAAGAAAGCTTCATGGTGTGACTATTTAGGTAGCGCAGCGTTCAGCCACAACGTTACAATCCATTCTGGATCCCTCCAGAGCCCGTATTTTACTTTATTTGGCTACAACCCAAGGATCTTAGCTGACGCTGTCCTTCCTTCGAACCCCGACAATGTTTCCCAGACGAACGCACAGAGACTTGAACTCCTGACCTCCATACGTAAGACCGCACATGACAACTTGAACAAGCGTTACGAACAGCAGAAAAAGTACGTAGACCGCACTTCTAGGAAAATGCAGTACTCACCAGGACAACATGTATGGATTCTAGATGCCACTCCAACTCCAGGCGTGTCAAAAGCCTTTGCGTCCTCTTATAAGTATAAAGGAACAATTCTTCGCAAAGTTAATGAGAATTCCTACGAAGTAACTTACATCGCCGGCAGAAATAAACAAAAGACTGATACTATTACTATTTCTAGACTTAAAGCCCGCTACGACTAGTGCCATGATAACCCCACTAACATTCATTAACACACCATTCCGTTGTCACTCGCTTTAGCCTCCTCGCTTCTCGTTGCGTACATTGCACATGCATGATCCAGCATTTTCTCACGCTCATCCACCCCCCCCCCCCCCCTCCTTTCACTTCTCGTGCACGCACTGCATTTCTGCGTTAGAACGAACTCATTTTATTTTTAATACAACATGGTTATTTTTATTTTTTAACAAGATCAGGATTACAGAATGCTATCTCAATCGTCGGAACATTTATAATACATCTCTTGCCTAATAATTAATTTTTTTTTTACAGATATTTTAATGTTATTTTATAATTTGCGTTTAAACGCATAGTAATAGTCAGAACATATCACTTAGCTGATTTGACTAATAAGTACTTAGTGTGTTTATGATCCGAACTAGCAAATATTTTTTTTTCCCCATTTGCTGGTACATATACGCTCAAATGAAGAAAAAAGTACAAATAAATAAAGAACGAATGAACTAAGATAGAACAAGATCAATGATTTAAAGAACAAATGAACTGCGTAGAACTTGCTTGAACAATTGGCTTTTTGGCCATAGCAATTTTTTTTATTTACGCTCAAGTGTACCGCGAACTGCTTCTTTGAAAGCTGCAATGCACTAAATATGTTATTAAAGCATATAATAAAATAGGCAAATGTTCCCACTCTCTCCTTTAATTTTATAGTTCAGATATTGATAGCATACAACATGGTATAGCTCATATCCCATGAAATTACAAACCTACTCTATTTTTCAATGAACTATTACACAAAAATATTACTTACTCTTTTTCACTTCTTTTTATTAGCAGCGAATCGAAGGCGCTTAAACCTTTGTCCACAATACACGTAAAATTCTTGCAATTGCTTTTATAAACGACATTTACACATATTACAGAAGGAAATGTCTCGTAATCACTTAGTTCGTTCTATTATCGCTGAATTCTCCTTTCTTTTCTCATTTCATTCCCGGCGAACTTTCCTTACAACATGGAATTATTCCACTTATCCCCCCCCCCCCCGTTGCCCCGGCGAACTTTCCTTCAGGTAAACCTGTTAATCAAAAACAGGTCCCCTTAAAAACTCTACATCATACAAGTAATAACGCCCCTTCGCCGTCATTCAAATCAGATATTACCTCCCCTCCCCACCAAAATAATTCACCAGTTTTAACTGAAAGTCCCTTTTCAATCGATTTTATAACCCGTCATCATTTATTGTAAAATCTGCTAAACTACCTTTTGCTTTTTCCTAATTTTTTCCCTTTCTTTTTTTTTGCGCTTGTTTCATTATCTCATCGCCACGGATGTTACTGGACCCATGACGAGACCTGCTTGTACCATCGAGCGACAGACCTAGGCTCATCGCAGAGACCAACAACGATCTTGTGGAGTTCCAGCACCAACCAGGACCCGTTCCCGTCTGGACCCATGGCTGATTTTTCCATCTCCCACGCCGCGACCCAGATGTGGAGCGCTTTCCCCAGGACGTCTCTTGACCCAAAGCGCCATCGCACATTTGACTTCCAGACTCAACTTCGCTGCGTCACGGCGATCTTCATCGACAGGCCCCGCCCACTCCGTGCATCCTGCTCTTGTTTACTGACGACACATGATACTTATTGTTATCTTACATCGGCTACAAGTGTTCCGGTGCTCAGCTACTTCAAGTACCGTAAGGCACACGCTATTAGTACAAACATATGTCATTTACAGTGCCAAAGTTTGTGCCCATGAATGCTACCCATATTGGATTAGAGATACGTCTCTTTCTTTTGTTTTTTTTTTATCGTCAGCTGCACAGCACGTCCAGCCTATGGCGGCATGCAGTTTACAGTGTTGCCATAATAACATACCTCAAGGCTCCACCCAGCATTGTGTATGTTCCGCCGAGTGTACTTTGAACTCAGCAAACAGTAAATACAACCGCTTGCGGTTACCGGCGTTTCCTCACACTGTGCTGACATGTGTTTTTTTTTTATTATTGTGCTGTCATCACTCAATCAAAACTAGTTCAGTGTTACGCTTAAGCAATTATTTTATCCATGCCTCAAGACTTAGTTGTTGTGCTCGTACTTTTTGAGTTTATACGAGGCTATGACCTACAATTTAATTTTTTTATTATTCTACGTGTTTTTCTATTTTTTTTCTCAACGGTGTTTGGTGCCACGATATGATATGACTATTCTGGTGATTTCAATTTTTTTTTTTCTACGGTGATGTGATTCTTCTAGTGATTGACTTACTGTATTGGTTTTCTACAAGTATGATTTGTTAATAAATCCTAATTTTTAAATATAACCTACTCCGGCCGAGGTAGTCGACCATCACAGAGTGGTTCGATTATTTCAACAAGGGGAATGTAGAGATATGGAGACCATTAGACCGAGAAAACCTCGTCATGTTAATATTCACACTTGTTTATTTCCTGAACTTGTCCGACCAGCGAGTGATCCCAAGAATGCGCTAACTTGTAACTTCCGTAAAAACCAGGAACTGGAAAGGCAAACGCGTGGATCTAAACAGGATCTACCGCGTTCGAAAGGTTTAACAACCTTTCGACGCCTATAATGATAAAAGCAAGCTCCTACCCGGAGCTAGCGCTCTTTTGATTCTGACACTCATCGACGCTACATGGATAACTAGTCCGATTACTCTACAACACGTTACACTGCTAACTACGACGATGGAACACGGAGTTACCGCTGCCTAAGCATGCAACAAGGCGCAAGGGATCGCTTGGCTTGGTGAACTGAGGATCGCTGGATAGAACCTTGGAACTGTCACGATTCGGTCTGCGAGAAGCATTAGGACAAGACAACACACACATCTACCAGGTATGAACAAGCGTGAATAACCTTTTACACCGACTTTCCATATCTCTACCCTCCTACGGAGCAGGTTCAGCCATCAAACATTATTAAGCTCTACCTAAATGTTTAAATGAAACTTCCCTGTGACCTCTCAGAGCCCAGGTAAAACGGGCTTACAACAATATATATATATACCGTGCGTTCATTTCGATCTTCAGCCGAGAAATCGGGAGAAGCGTGGCGGGCGGCGCTGACGGAGATGCCGACATTTGCGGCCTGTAATGCCCGCTTATTTTTATGGACATATGCAGACATTTATATAAATATTGCAAAACGATCACTAACCTGTGTTATAAGAGTACGGTTTTAATTTTAGTAGCTTAGTGGCTGTATGTGCTGATGATTTTGACACGCCCATCTCATGTGAAACACGGCGTAGAGGTTTGTTTGGAGAACGTTCTAAGGCTGCACCAATTTCATCGAGTTTTGCTTCGGTTAGAATCCGTCGTTTTTGCTTAGGTGTTTTAAAATTTAACGATCCAGTTTCTCGTAATTTAAGGACAAGATGTCTAACCGTATCTCTATGTGGAGGTGAAACGCCTGGCAATTTCTGTACAAATTGTCTACACACGTCTCGACACGAGTCTGTTTTCACGTAAGTGTCATGCATAAAAAATTCTTTGTTCTAACGTGAACCTTGCGGCTGGCATTCCAATCGTCTCACTGACACAACACACATACACACTGCAATAACACAAGCAAGTAACGTTAAGTAACCAAGAATAACACTCTTGCGCACAGTACGAAATTAACACGCTCTTGGTTTACATCTGCTCGCCACGATATTTACAGCTCTGTCTCCATCTAGTCGCGAAGGGACAAAAAACTCGAGCTCGAAGATTTCGGATTTTAAGGAAGCTCACGAAAACCATCGACTTTTAACGGTTTCGTCTGCAGCGTAATCTTGATACAGTTTTGCACATTCGAAACCACCAAACGATCCCCATCGACACAAAACTCTTTCAAGGATATAAACTTAAGCAGGGCTTTACTGGTCAAAACTATGATTAAAATGTTTTATTATCTGTGGCTCTTAACATAGTTTTTAAAGAGCATTTTTTTGTGTATATAAGGGCAGAACTTGGATGAATTACAGATGATGAATTATAACACAAATTAGTGCTCGTTTTGCAATATTTATATAAATGTATGCATATGTCCATAAAAATAAGCGGACATTACAGGCCGCAAATGTCGGCATCTCCGTCAGCGCCGCCCGCCACGCTTCTTCCGATCTCTCGGCTGAAGATCGAAATGAACGCACTGTATAAATGGATGTGCGTATGTATGCATGTGTGTATGTTTGTTCAGCAATAACTCTCCAACGCCTGGAGTGATTTCAACCAAACTTGGTACACGTATTACTTGCAACCTGGAAATAAATACTGTGGGAACAAGGCACCCCTAGGGGTGGGGTGGGAAGTGGTGACATGTAAAAATAATCGAGAACCACCGATATTAAATTCTGCACAGACAGACATCCGTGACTCTATGCAATCCGCACAACGAAAGTCTTTCTCGGGTTGCCTAACACTCAGGCTGTGTTGCGAATGGAATCCATATTATAACACCATTAAGCCTTGTTTCCATGAGATGAAAAACTCAATATGCTGACCAAGGCGGAAATTTATTTTATTATAAAACATAAACTAAACGTAACGTTTCAACCTTCCATAGTTTTCGTGACAATCCCAATGCGGTTCAACTCCAAGTTCATCACCTATCAGCATGGGGGTGAGAGGGGGTGAAAAATAAAATGCCACAAATGACCTAGATTAGTGTCGAATCCATAGTTTTCGAAGTCGCTAAGCTATAGTTTTCGAAGTCGCTAAGCTAATTGGTGACATTCACGATCACATTTAAAATTAGTTACATTTTACACTATAGTTAGAATTCATTTGGGATAAATAAATACCCGGGCAACGCCGGTTATCAGCTAGTTTATTAATAAAAATTAAACAAGAATCATCAGATGACTGAAAAGAAAGCAATGGTCTCTTAAACCAGTGAACCCCCATGGCACTGCAGTCAGTTTCCTTGACACTAGGTAAAACTATTTTGTACAATTTGTTTGCAGTGAAGAGTGAAAATGTAGACAGCAGATATTATCGTTCATGAGCCGAAGTCAAAGTAGCTGCAAGCATTTAGAAGATTATTTAGACTTTAGACAGTTATTTCATAAGGGAGCTTCTTTGCTGCACCTGTTGCGGCCTCCCCTTTAGATAGAAATATGTGACGTCATCATCCACATTCCTTCCACATCTGCGTCAAAGGTCAAAAGCTCCCAAGTTTTGGGAACGAAGGGGAGTTTTATTGCTTCGGCCGAGGGTGTAGGCACTATGAATGAATATTGTGCATTTTTCTTGAATGACATACTGTAAATATTTATATCATTAAAAGTGGTATGAAATAATTAAAAATTCAAAAATGTGTCCGAAAAAGGCCGGCTCGTTCGGTATTTCAGCACAAATAAGTCTTCCGAATGACACCTTGGTACAGAATTTTATTTTTCTATTTAAATGAAACCAGAACAACAACAATATAGTGTGATAGTTAGAGCTAGGAATTTCAGGTGCTGCACCTTAAATTTTTTGGTGTGAAAATGGGTAAAAAAGTGACTTCCCCAAAATAAGCACGTATTGAACTTTATCCATGGTGTTTCGGTTGCACCTTTTTCACAATCTCAGAACCTTTTGCATCTTTTCGCCCTTTTTGCATCTTTATCATTTTTTTAATACAACTCGCGCGCTGTTTAACCCCACCCACATTTGAGGCACGGCTTCTTGGAACGCTATTCTTGTGTACCGCACAACAATGAATCGGCTTTCTTCAGTTCTTGGACGTTAATGTAATAGTAAGCGCGCGGACTTTAAACACTGCCAACAATGACGCGTTGTTTTGCTCTTTTTGTCCTATGCTGTATTGTTTACGAATTGTTGTAGGAAAGCTGTTTTGTTTTCGTTTCCTTCTCCAGTCTCAGCGAGCAAGGTAACTGCTGCAGTCTGTGATCGACTGATCGATGCATCGGATTTGCTTGTTCACCATGCCAAAACATAAAGTAAATGTTGGGAAACTGCAGGACATTGTTAAACAGTTTAGCGGTGACGGCATTCAGAGTGATGGATCTGTTCTGACTGAGGTGTGATGTGTGTGATATTTCTATTGCTCTTGATGACAAACACCAACGCACTCGGGTTGTGCAGCATATACAAAGTGGGAAGCACGTCAGGAATAAAGAACTACGAGATGGTAAAGGTGGGAAGCGACAGCAATTTATTGGTGAGGCGCTTGCATCTTCGAGTTCCAGAAATACAAATGAATTTTTCAGTTGGACAGCAAGGACATTTTTAGCGTGTGGAATACCTCTTTCGAAACTTAACAATCCTGTCATGAAATCATATTTGCAAAAATATACTGGGAAGTCAGTTCCAGATGGGAACACCTTAAGGACATCTTACCTTCAACCTCTTTATGAAGCTAAAATCTCGCAGATCAGGCAAGTAGTAGCTGACCATCCAGTCTATTTCATACTAGATGAAACCACAGATAGGCAAAACAGGTACGTTTTGAACATTTTAGTAGCACCTCTCAATGGACATCAAGTAAAACCCATGCTTTTAAAAACGTATTTTCTCGGCAAAACAGATAATGCAAGTGTAATGCAAAGTTTCAATGATGCATGTTTTGTATTGTGGCCTGACGGAGTAAAATATGATAGAGTGTGGTTAGTTCTTACAGACCAAGCATCTTACATATTAGCTGCATTTTCTAATCTGAAGAAGATGTATCCTAACTTAAAACATGTGACCTGCTTTGTTCATGCTTTGCATCGAGTTTGTGAAGCTCTAAAGATGAATATACATATGTGAATGAATTTGTTTCTAGCATTAAGAAAATACTCAAAAAGGCTCCTTCTAGAATACAGAAGTACGTAGAAATTACGAAACTTCCACCACCACCCTCTCCCATCCTCACTAGGTGGGGTACATGGTTAAAAGCTGTAGTGTTTATTTGCAATCATTTCTATACAATATCGAAATTTTTAGATGCTTTGCCTAGTGATTCCTCAGCTGTAGAAAAAGCGAAAAAACTTGCACTTAAACAGGAATTGCAAGATGAACTATATATATTACATGGCTTCTCTTTCCTTACTACTGCAATCACAAAACTGGAGGAACAGTGTCCTGAAATGGAAGCACAGTGGGCTGTTTTGATGGATGTGCAACGAGAGCTGCAAGGGGTCGGGAAAGAGAAGTTAGAACAAAGTTTAGCCAAAAACCCTGATGTTCAAGAAGTCGCAACCAACAAGGATGTGGATTACTGGTTGAAAACAAAATACGCACCTCTTGTGTCTGTTGACGTTGAACGTTCTTTTTCAACTTACAAGTATCTGCTTAGTGACCGCAGATGTAGCCTCACTCAGAAGAACAGAAATTTTGAATGTAATCTATTTTAACAGTTTTCTAGATGACTAATTCTAAGCAAGTAAGAAGAAGCATGTTTTCATGTCGCTTTCTAATGTATCGGAGAATTTTCTTTGCTTAGTTATATTAAAATTTAAAACCAGAGAATACTCTATGTGTTTATCCAGACAAGTTGAATCATATATGTATGGACTGCTCACAATAAATTCTACACCTGAAAATTAGCACCTATTTTAGCACCTTTTTGGTACAAAAATTGGCACCTTTTTTGCACCTTTATTGGCAAATTTTTGCACCTAAAATTCCTAGCTCTAGTGATAGTAACCTCTTGTTACAAGATCATATTAGCAGTAGAATTATTTTTCTAATATACAATGACTGCCACTGGTAGTCAAGTTCCACAATGAATGGAGGAATTACCAAGGGAGACTACGCGCCCTTCGATGGACTGAAGGGGGTGATGTAACAAATCCCACTGCAAGTGCTACTTCTCTCTGCACACACAATGTCCAAAGCGTTGCAGTTCCTATTTCCGCCTCTGGGCTAACAAGCCGGGTATGCGGTGACGTCACGGCTCAAATTGAAAACAAACACCGGTGTTTGCAGCTGGAGAGGATCGACTCAACTGTTCCTCCGACTGCAATTTGTCTTCCCGCAAAGCTACCATTCGAGGCAGTTTACACTCACTCAGAGATTTCCAGCGATTCAGCTTCCTAGTGCGTTGCACTGCAGGCCACGCTTCCTTCTCCTTGCACTGAGCTCAAGAATTCTAAATGTACACTCAACGACAAAAGTAATGGTAGTCGAATTGTCCATCGTTTTCATTCATTCCGTTGTCCACAATGTGATGATCATGAGTTGCAATGAAACGTCAATAAGCAGAGAACAACTACTTCGCATCAACAGAATTCTATTCCTTAAAACAACACAGGATGTAGAATTAAACGAGGATGAAAATAGAGATGAACACTTTCCCTATTGCAATCTTTGCTGTTCGCAATACAACCATACGAAAACAGCCCGCGATGGTTAAATTTTTGTATGTACTTTGAAACCACTGATTTTATTTTGCACTGTAAAGGTAAAGTTCCCCGTGCATATAGCACCGTACGATGTAGGCACATTCAGGGGGTGTGGGGGGTAGGTCCCCACACATTCTCGATCTCGGCCATTTTGGAGGTGATGTGATCAGCATCACGCTCTGGTTGCCTCCCCCGGTACCCATTGATTTGAGGGTGGGGAGCCCAGAGCTGATTTATGTGGGGACAAGACCAGAAAAATTCCGACCTTAGATCACCCAGCCCGGGAATCGAACCTGGGTTTCCCGCGTGGCAGTCAGACTAGACCACCGCGGCTCTCAAGGCAACAACAGTAAACAGCCAGAGACGAAGGAACCGTTTCTAAATTGGAGGGGGATTACAAATTCGGATTGTATCCCCTCTCCCAATATCAAACATGTTCCTTCGCCACTGACTAGGTAGATATATTTACGAATGCGGATATATTGTATACATATTTCTACACATCCTTTTACTTCTTGGTACTTTCATTATATAGGGCGATTCATATAAAACTGACACATTTGATTATCACTGCATGTGAACAAGAATACAGCTAGCAACAAGTTATTATACATCTAAAATGTAGCATAGATGTGGGAGATTAAAAACCTTAACATTACATGCTGAAAATGTCCTATCCCCCCTCTCCTGGACGTTGTTCTATGCTGTTGTCAAATACCGATGATTGGATTGTTCTCCTTCAATTCGTGCAATGTCAGAGGTGGTGTAGCGTACGTTTTTTAAAGAAGTTTTGAGGTGTCAAATCAGGTAATCCCGATGGCCAAGAGCTCCAGAAAGTTATCCGGTCCTCAAGAAAGCAAGGACTCATTTGACAAATGGCATTCAACAGCGCCGTCCTGTTGTAAATAGCTTGAAGCAGCTCTATGCTTCAATTGCTTAACAAACCATGAAAAACATACACCATGAAAATTCGTGGCTTGTACTACATCTTCACAACAATATGGCGACGAAAGCTACCAAATCCTACACAACTACGATATAAATCTCCCAGATGTCTCGCTTCATATTAAACTAACACAGAGAACTACGATGTATTCTTGCTTAAATAAAACTAAAAACAAATGTGTTAGTTTTATATGAATCGCCCTGTATGTGAGATACCTGAATAGTATGGAAAGTTTCTTTTATTCAAAATACGATCTTAGATCTATGACATATCCACCAATATGCCCACCTAAGTCTTTGAAAGAATCTTGCTCAAATATGGATCAGATGCCTGTACGGGAAATGGACGTTGCGTTCTTTTTGCAACTTTTGTAATTAGCATGGTGAAAATTTGGAAAGGAGGGAGATTAATCTTGTTTTCTCAGGGCACTACAGTCGGGAGGAGGGGAAGCACACGCCAAGGGGAGGGCGCAGACGTGAATCAACCTCGGAAGGGGAAAAAGTCTCTTTCCTCTCCCGTGGAAACAATACCCACACAAGAAATCCACCTCCGAAGTAACTTAGCTGTTCCAGGACTATTTATAGCCCGGTCACGTGATCTTGTTCCCTGCCAAAGGAGACACCGCCCTTCGGGAAATCTCTTCGCACGTGAGACTGAAGACGTTCCCTCTGCTAAGGATGGGCGGCGTTTCCTCTCGGATACATGTTCACAATATTTCAATATAAACTAGTTTGATCCTCCCTCCTCCATCAGAATTATAGGGAAGAAGCATAAATACTTCAATGATATGACGTATTTTTAGGAAAACATCGTTAACGCCTACCCTGTATATTGTAACCTTAAAAGAAATATTCTTGATATTTTGACATTTTTCGGGTTTTGATATGTATAAGCAGTTGGGAAAAAAATGCTATAAGTTGATGTGTCAATTTCGGGTTCAAAAGCGGTAAACAAAATTAAATTTCCGTGTTATAGCAGTGAAAAATCGGAACAAAAGCGGTATATAAAATGACATTTTGTTTTAAGATTGTGAATATAATACTAAATTTGATTTTAAAAATGTATTTATTACACAAAATAAACATATCCCTTCTAATAGCACATATGTAGTTACCAGAGTATTAAGTTTATTCCTGTATCAAGGGGTCCATTTTTGCTTCTCAAATATTTACAGCAAGATTAATCAATTTTCCGTGAATTGCATAACTCACAGGATAATTCAAACCTCAAGTGTCAAGTCGGAAAAGAAACAAAAAAAATCGTGTTTAGGAGTCTACTTCACATTTAGAAGTTCATTTCGCATCATTTCGTGACAAAACACCTCATGAACATTACAGCATGTTATTTAAAATTTCGTGTTTTCGTTAAAAACGAAATGTGCATGCCTCTACTTATTAGTATTAGTTCTATTGGTTACTGAGTATAAACGTCTTGAAATTTATTTAAGAAGTGGAGAAGGTTAAAATTGTGATACCAATGAATGAATTAATGGGTTATATTAAACTTGAGGTCACCACGCAGTGTACTCTGGGGGGAAAAAATCAGGCAAACAGATTCGCGGGTGTTAATTAAAGCGTATGAGAAGCCTTCTTACACCGAGAAAATTTCCATTCAACCATTTTACAAACATTTCACGGTTTCTGTATGGCTTCGAGAAAGCAATGATCATACCTTGAATCAGTTCGGCAACACACAATGCTTACCCGGCATGTTTTCAACGCAGGATCTGATGTATGCTTGCCGGAAATGTGGGAGTAGTTGTTCACTGAATATCATCCATTAAAAATTGTTGGGTGCATGCATACAACTAGATTATGTGTGAGAGGTATTAATTTCCACCCTTCTTTGTATACGGAGGAAAATCCCTTATCTAAAATCCTTAACTGAGTGCTGCAATTGTATATTAGTTGGAATTGGAAACTGAACCACTAGATTATGTACAGCCACCTGCAAAAAAAAAGGGGGGCACTGAGATCATGAAATCCTCTCGCTAGAATGCATGAAGTTGTGTGTTGCCAAACTCAACAGCGATGTGATAACTTCGCTACAAAGTTTAGACCCAATGCAAAAAGTGAACGCGCGCAGCTCTAAATGGGCATTAAAAACACTGAGCGATTCTTCATTTCATCTAACGTCGCATATCTTCAATTTTTTCGCTAATCGCGACGATGGGAATGACAAGCCCCGCAGAGGATTATACTGGTTGCGAGTCAAGGCGCCAGAGCTACCTTAGTGCGGAAAAATGCAGTCCAGGGTATAACGAAGGTAACTTAATCATATGATCGCATATAGTGGATGAAATATAACAATTAATAACTGTATAAATAAAAATAAAAAGTTATTTGTTATCTTCCAGTCGCCCAAACAAAACATCTAATTAATAATACACATATTCCAATAAAGATATTTGTATCCCATCTAGGATGAGTGAGAAAGAGCTTCTGAATATCCTGGCTGTCCCGCAGTGCGGTCTCTTCGCCCATCACGTCTCTCCGTCACGCCATCCTTCTGCTGAGCAATTAGCAGGGGAAGAATCACGCCATTTCTCATCAGCGCCTCTCGCGAATGGGGAAAAAAAGACAAAGAAACTCGCGAGCAATGTACGAATTTGAAAGAAGCGTTCACCCAAGCAATTTCAAACAATCAACGGAAGCAATAGGAAAAACTGAAGATATAAGAAAATATGAAAAGTTATGGGTGTCACCAGAAATTTTGGGGGAGGGGGTCAGGCAATGACAGAACTTGAGTAGTGCGGCACAGCCAAGATATTCGGAAGCTCTGTTTTCCCCTCAACCCAGATGAGATACAGAGAGAGAGAGAGATATATTTGAATGTTAATCAGACATTTCGTTTGGGCTACAGGAAAATAACGAATAACTTTTTATTTATATAGTCATTCCTTTTTGTTATAATTGATCCACCACTATTTGCGATTATCAAGGGCACCAATAGACTTTTTCCTCAGTGGGGGGGGGCAGAGGAAGATTTCGTATCTTACCCTTCAGTCATAGAATAAAATATTAACTATTATAAACCAGTGAAAAGCAATTTTATTCCAAATTCATTACTATTATTATTAATACTGCGTGGGTATATTTTTCTACTAGATTCACCATTCTTTCTTTCTTTTCTCCTTTCTTTCCAGAGAGCGAGAGAGAGAGAGCAGATGAGTGAATATCTGTTTTTCATTTATTTCTTTTATGAATTTCACACAGTTAGTGTACTGAAACTCATAATTATTCTACTCTGTTACTGGTTTTCACATGCCTCGTTAAAAAAAAAGCTTTACAAGTCGTGGGGAAATCTTAGTCATATAAATCTATATGTTGTTTTTGACCTCTCACATAAAACTCTAACTTTTGAATTATTTATTGCTTGGATTAAATGATGGAATATAAAAATATAACCTGTATGTATCCTACACTCATTTTTTTCCCGATCTAACGCAGCTTGTGCTTTGGTTACCCGAATACTAACTAACCGAACTTTGTGTTATTAACAATAAAACTAACAAGTTTTCTGATTTTTTGTAACTTCAAATTAACAATGCCATTTTTCAGGGGGGTTGAGGAACGGTTCGGCTTCCCTCACCTCCCAATGGAAGAAACCTCTCAACTCACCGATGCATAGAGAATATGAATTCCCTCCCGTATTTTGAACAGGCTCACCAGCCCAAAATAATATGAGAGCCGCTTTTCTTCATTTCAAAACCCAATCCAAGCTGAAAGTGAAACTTCAACCTCAAGATGTAAAAACGAGCAGTCACGTTATACAATACAAGGAAAATAAACACTGCTTTTGCGAAAGTAGCATGTTGATAGCTTCACAGTTATATAACACAATGCCCTTAAAAACTGCTGCGATATCCTACCAATACGTGATTCTAGGATAAGCACCGTAGGCTAACGACGATATTCTTTCCTTTCATTATAATTATCAAAAACAACACCTCACATCATATCCTCACACCTGAACTAACCTGATAATAACAACTAATCTTACTTCGCGTTTTTATCCCCAGCCCAACATTTCGCCAAAGCTTGATTATATCTTATCCTTACTCGTGTATAATTAATACATGTTTTGGGGCCTCCGGGATGCGTAGTTATAACTTCGTCGCTTTGAAATCAAGGGATCCTGTTTCGATACTCCATGGATAAATACAGTGGTTCAGATCCAATATTAAACTGTAGTTCCAGTCCCGATTAGCCTTTCTGTGCATAAGTTGGACTTAAAAACAAACTCAAACAACTAATACATGTTTAACGCTTCTTATTACCATCTTAATTTATATTGAAAGTAAATGACACCAAGGTAAATCGTGTTTATTCGTATGTGTATCAATTTGTGTAAGTTTCTCGTGTGGTTTTGTTCTCGCTTCACTTTGTGTCTTTTTTTTTTCTAGGAGGTGTTCTTTAATGTGTGAATGTCACTATGTATGTACCCATTAGGATTAGATGACAGAACAGCTGAAGGGTGAACCTGGCCCTTTAGTAATGAAGGAGATTTCAAGTGAATCTCATATCAAAAGATCCCTGCACTTGGTCAGGGTACTCCTTCCCTGAAGCTGTTGACAGCTCTGAGGGAGGAAGAGGTCTGGGGAGCAGCGTGGCCACTTTGATGAAGAAACAGATTGTTTCGGGGGGTAGGAAACGCTCAAATTAAAATTTCGAACAATGGTTCGGTACACAAATCTCTTATCGATAAACCGCTGAAATTGTTTGTTCTATGATGAGATAAACATAACCAAATATAGTTCCATAAGTTTACACAAGCTCGAGGGAGAAATTCCCCCATGTCAATAACAACGGCACATCTCCGTAACAAGCTGGACTGGAATAATTTCCCCACAGAGTGGCAGAGTGTGTCACATCTCATTATCTCGTCCTGCTTAGCATCGTGAAAAAGTTTTGGAAAAATTCGCTCTGAAACTTTCCTCTCGTCTGTAATCCCTACGAGACTCTCAGAAGAGACGGCAACAACCATGCAGTATTTCATTAGTTAAGTGTTTCAGACAGCCGCTGTCGTGACGTCAGCTCCCCGACTTTTCTCTCTCCTCAACTTCGCTGCGTCAGCTTCTGGAAAAGATTTCCCTGCTGCTGGGTAGTCAGTTTTAAAAATTTACACGTCATTTCCCGTCTCAAAGAATTCCACTGTTTCTCAACTCCTTTCTTTCTCCACGTGGAAACACAACTGCCTATATGACGCGAACAAACTTATAGTTACAATTTTTTTTCGAAGTTCCATCTTTGTGGACCAATATTTCACATTCAAGTAAGCCCAATTGATGACATCATCATTAGGTTACAGATGTGTAGGCAATAAAAATATTCGAAATATTACGTCAGTGAATCCCAAAGTGTGCGCCGCGGCTGGTTTACAGGGGCGCCGCGAAATGTTCCAATATTTTCAGTGAAATGATATAATTTTTCCAAGCTTATATAGTACATTTTACACACAAAATGTTTCTGAATTTGAAATGTGTGTTTATTTTTTAACTTCAGGCAAGCAACCTAATCACACTAACTGAACGTTGCAAATGTTAGATAGGCCTACATTCTGACTTGGGCGCCGCGGAAATGTCTTCAAACACTAAGGACGCCGTGAAACGAAAGACTTTGGGAACCCCTGTATTAGGTAAAATTGGAAAATAATTGGTAGCATGTTGTTAATATTTCACTCATAATAGCTCCGTGCCTTATCGAGAATATTTTTACACTTAAATTAATAATTTTTCTTGTTTAGATCCACTATTAGTGATTAAAAGAAAAAGTTACTTTAGGGATAACAGCGTGTAAGGAATGTAATTCTAGCGTAGGCATTTATTCAGAAGGGGGTGTAAGTTCGCATCTAGAGAGGTGTAAACGTATATTTACTGCCGAAATAACGATAAATTGGATGTTTGTAAAAAAATGTAGGGGGATGTTGAGGATATTTTTGAGGTGGGGTGTGGAACGAATAACAAGAGAAAAGAAAATGAACATTGAATAAAGTTTTATAACAAATTTTTTATTCACTTCGAAATATGCATAACAGAAAATAGTAAAAAATAATTCCAAAATGTATTTGAATTAAAGAACTGTTGCAGCATTCGCAAAGAACATTCATACCCAAGTCGGAATTCGAACCTGGCACCCAACAGAAGAGGTACTATAAAAGATTTGCCACCTTTGGTTACCGCGGCAATGAATATGAGTGATGATTGGATGAAATGGCACTTACAAAGAACACCGTTGCCTGATTCGAACCCAGGAACTTCGGTGTCGAGATCGAAAGTCAACTTGACGCGCTTGACCACCGAGTTTGAGTCTGCACGTGTGAATTTCTATATCAAATGAACTATCAGAACCCACAGACTTCAAAGTTATCGTGAGGGCTAACAACTGCCCTGAAAGCGAATATTGGAGGCCAACAGCTGGGGAAGCGGCCTCAATTGGGCAACGCCGGGGAATTGGGAACGGCCGGTGTTTACCGACGGCCGTTCGCTTTTTACGGTGCCATAACTCTCTTCTCGAACACAACGGAATGCGACCTCTGATGCCGTGCTGGATATCGGCGTCTCTACGGCCACAGAATTCTTTGTTCTTTCATCAAAGAGTGGTATTTGAAGGGGGATGCAGAATCCCCCCCTCTGCTTGTCAGTTTAGGACTTTGTGGGGGGAGGGGCTATGAGGGAGAGTCAAATGAAAACATTGATTTGTATTTGTTCTTTGACCAGTACTTTCTGCATGTAGGGTTGGGCAAGTTTGCTGCATTTTAGCACAGACCGATTGCTGATCTACATATATTTTCAAGTCCGTGTCAGTGGCTGTATACCTCAAGAAGATGTAGAATTTGTTTTTAAGTTCACTTTATGCACAGAAAGTCTAATCGGGACTGGACCTACAGTCTAAAATGAGATCACAAGGGCCTCCACCGTGTACCTGGGAATCGAATCTGCGCTCTTTGCAAAGATGTTCACGTCACCGTTGGCGAATGAATGAGTTCCTTTTTTATTACGTCCGTCGGCAGTTATGGTCATTTTCACTACGAAGTACACAAGGGAAAATAAGTGTCTTGATCGTCAATCAGTCAGTCGCAACACATTGTTCCCACAGTGACATGCGGACAGTTTCCACACTCGAAGTTTCAGTCACGGTACGAAAACGAAATCGCGCACACTTCGCGAATCTACTCTCTCGTTTTTACAGAAGTTAACCACGGAATTCGCTCTGATGATATTCACACTCGGTCAACAATCGTTCAGACGGTAGAATAAAAAGCGAGCTGGAGAGGTTTCTATGAAAATGTGCGCAAAAACTACCAAGAAGCGATGTGAAGTCCGTACGTTACATAGGCATACTGCTTTAACTCAGCCTAAAAATATAAGCAAAACCAAGTTAATTACATTGGAGGGACGTAGGGATACCCAAGTAGAAGCCATGAAACTAACCCCTATGGTGTGTGCAAACAGCATGTTTTGTGCCTAAATTTGGGGGAGGGGCTAAAGTTCAGGTACCACAAGGTTTCTTAAAAATCCCCCTAACACGTAAACAAAGAAGCACCGGCCAAGTTACACCTATGTGTGAAAATTTGAAATAACTGGCAGGCGAAATTTCCTTGATTGATTGATTTACGTTGTTTTACTTCGCCTTTCTGCCACTTTTGGCTGACTGCAAAGATGAGGATGAGTGACGATGTGATGCAATTCATGAAGGGACACTCACAAAGAACACCCATGCCCAGGCTGAGATTCAAACCCGGGACCCATGGCGTCGTAGCGCGGTGAGGTCAGCCCCCTTGACATTAGGTAAAACTATTTTGTGTAATTTGTTTGCAGTGAAAAGTGAAAATGTACACTGCAGATATTATTTTGCTCACAACTTTGGTGAAGGATAAATTAAGGGAACATGAACAGCAGCTATTACATTCGTTCATCTTATTTATAAGAAGTGTAAGTAGCGGCAAGAATTTAGGAGATTCTCTTCTCTAGACGTCAGAAAGTTTCTTCACAAAGGAGCTTCTTTATCTGTACCTTCCTTGCCCCTGTTGCGACCCCCCATTTATACAGAAATCTGTGACTTTGATGTCATTATGCTCCGTATCTGCGTCAAAGGTTAACAAGTCCCAAGTTTTGGGAACGAAGGGGAGTTTTATTGTTTCGGCCGGGGAGTGGTAGGCACTATGATTGAATATTGTCCATTTTTTCTTGTGTAATATAAATATCTGTAGCATCAAACGTAGTATGAAGTGTGTAGTAAGGGATGATTTCAGTAGCAGCCAATTAACACTTCAAGTGATATTTTAAAAGATATAGAAAAATGTAGCATTTGTGTGATATTTCTAAACTTTATGTAACTTAATGACCACCCTCCCCCACACACATAATTTACCCTCATTTAACATTGCTAACCTTTTGAAAAATGGACTTTATTTACAAAGCCCCCCCCCCCTGGAGATCAATTCTGGCTACGGGCCTTCCGCCATTGAGATCGGCACGACATTTCCTGATTATCTGGGTACCCCGCCGCAAGAAAAGAGACAAACAGCAGTTTCTTTGGTCCATCTGTTTTCGACATTTTACTACCATTTGTAAAGTTTGGAGATGTCTTGGTCGAACCATAAAACAATTAATCCGGAGCTTTACCCACCCACTGCAACTATGACAAACATTTCCTGTTTGTGCCGCTTTGGCGTCCACTGCGTCAGTGCATCGCAATTAAGGAAGACTACAAAACAGAAAGTGTATAGGGAGAGAGTGTTTTGACAGTTCCTAGCTTTTTCAACTTAGTATAATAATCTGCATAATATATACAGTATATACGTATTTCCTAATGACATACTCAGGGGAAGGATGTGCCCTATGCGCCTATCCCCTAAATCCGCCTTTAAATAAATACATCGGCAATTTACGGCAATGGCGCAGCCACAAAGGGGGTGGGACATTTTATGACAATTTATGTATTTTTTTTCTGTTGGATTATTATGAGGTGAATGAATTGATTGTGTAATGTATATGTATTAAAGAAAATTTGAATACGTACACAATTTAGTGTTAGCATGCTGCTTATGCATTTTCTTACGTCGCACCATGTTGCATATGTGTTCAACATATATCGTGCATGAAAGTTATACATGTTATAGACCCTATGTAAAAAGAAGAATTATATTCGGAATGCATTTATCAAGCATTTTCAGTCTTTCAAAAATACAGTATGTGTGCTTGTTTTTCGTTTTTAATGTGAAATTTAATGTTTTGGTAAATATGTTATTTCAAATCGTTTGATTAAACACAAATGCTCTAGCACCGACTTCTACCACTCTTTGTGTCATTTACGAGGATAATAACTTCTTTTATACTACTACTACCAATAATAACAGTAACGTTATTATTATTGGCACGTTTATCCTGGTAATTGTCCCCCCCCCCAACAAAAAATCGTGGTTGCACCACTGCTTTACGGGTTATACCACAGTATATTCCGCAGAGGAAAAAAACTTGAAAGTTCCCAGAAGAACGTGATTGTAAATGACATACAGGAAATTTGTGGGCTTTACTTATCTCGAGATACAGGCATGATAACAGAACAGTTATCCTCTCTAAGAACTGTTACAGAAAGATTAAGTGCACTTCAAACAATGTTCTTGACATTGAAAAGTGGCTGCGGCTGACAATATCTCCCCTCCCCCTCACGGCAGCTAATGTAAGAAATGCAAAAAAGCTCCCTTTATCTTTCCCAGGCAGATGTAATGAATAGTTAGTTACTTTCATTCCATCGTTATAACTGTCGCGGACTTACGAAGAAAGCAGCTGATAAGCCTCATACGCCGGATTACGTCACGATCACTTCCTTACAAGTAATCACTACATTCGCCGTTACGGAAGCAAGGTATGGTCAGTCAGTGGGTCTATTCATGAATCTCCTCTGTCACGATCACAGGAGACCACGCACACTCCCACCTGCGCCACTGCAACTCTTCTTCCTACATAGCACACACTGCTCTGGCCGAAACGATATACGCGCACAGTGCGTTCAGTTTAGCTCGGGGTCGATATAGCGCGTGACTGTAGACGGCGAGGCATGGCGCAGATGCTGGCATTTTTGATCTGTAAAGCCCCTCTTAATTTTATATATAAGTAAAAGCACATTGTCGCCAGTGGAGTGCCCAAGGGGGACTGGTGGGAGTTATAACTCCCCCCCCCCACCTTCGTCTAGTATTTATTTATAAAAAAACGTGAAAAGCAGGAAAAGATGGCAAAATGAAGGCTGGCTACTAAAAAAAAGTATACATAACCCTATCCACTTCGAAAATTCTGGGCACGCCACTGATTGGCGGTGAGTAATCGCAAGATACTCAAAGTATCTTAATTCTGTCAGGCAGGGTAGGAATTTAAAAATAAAAAAAAATGTTTAAAACATAATGTCAATAAGACTTATTGAATTTGAATTGTTTGCTTTTATGTTCACTCCATGCACAGAAAGGCTAATCTGGACTGGGCCTACAGGTTTAAAGTGGGATCCCAACCACTATGTGCCTCCACCAGGTATCGGACCCAGGACCCCTTGATTACGACGTTACCACTATGTCATCAGGGAGCCCCAGAAGACTTGTTTTCCAAGAAGAATGGTTGGTAAGGAATCTCTTGATCATACACTGAAGGACAGTGTTTCTAATTATAAACAATTGAATATCTTCTTAAAATACCTATACGTTATTTGTAAATCTCGCATGCAGACTGTCCGAGAAGGTTCAACCGATCCACGGTTGCCAGGCCCCACTCTATCCACATGGTAGCTAGTCTGTTTTCCGAAATATCATATTTTATTTTGAATGTAACAAAATACATTGACATTAAGAACAATATAGTGCGGAACAAAACTGTATATCTAAGTACTATTCAATTG
Organism: Lepisma saccharinum; assembly: GCF_977018435.1. Classification (NCBI taxonomy): domain Eukaryota; kingdom Metazoa; phylum Arthropoda; class Insecta; order Zygentoma; family Lepismatidae; genus Lepisma; species Lepisma saccharinum. Next base: position 63,140,294 of record NC_139241.1, on the reverse strand, counting down.
CAAAAATGTTTTAAAAACTTTCGTTTTAAGCATGCCAGCCCTGCTTTAAAGCACATATTGGCACTCTCTTCTTTTTCACCAAACAGACTAGTGGTTTGCACTACTGCAGCAGTTCCAGTTTCGATCACTGATGGAGGTACATTGCACAGTATCTCAAAGTATGAAGAGAACTTCAAACTTACTCAGGCAAATAATCATTTCTACATGGGAGATTTTACTTCTTTAGTTAAAGGAGACATCACACAGATGTGACACATGTAACTGTGGAACGAACCAATCAACAGTAATGAATCACCCCGAAGCAGCATGACATACTGCACAAGCCTCCATTTGATTTGTGCAATCCTTACATGTCACTTGTAACTACAGTGTGAAATCTCCCTTGCATCCCTTTTTTATCTCATGAGGTTAATCACCACTATGAGCACCAATGCCCATCATTTGCCTAGCTAGGACTCAAATCTAGAAGACATGTATTTGCAGACATCAACACTGGTGCTGATCACAAACCTGCCATGTGATCAAGGATGATAATGTGTGGTGCCCTACCTCCACAGGAAATAATTTTAACTTCATGTGGCACCTCTGACATTGGTTCACAAAAAAACCTTCACATTTGATGTATTTTTTTGTATTTTCCATGGGGCTCTTGATGCACCGTACCCCCTCGAGAATTAGGTTGAAATCAACACATATCAATGTTATACGTAATATAAAATTGGTTCCAGCTTGCGGAAAACACAAACAGCAGATACGTATTTGATCCCAAAGTACGCCCTGCATAAGTAAAAACCATATCGGAGTACTTTCGCTGCTTTTTATCAGTAAAAACCGGTTGTATGCACACTCAAATAGTGAAAGAACATGTCAAAGCTTGGTATCAGCACCAAACCTAACAAAGTAAAATTATAGAAGCTCTTGTGGAATGTCATATAGGGTGCTTGCTATATTCTCTTGCGCAAAGCCTTGGGGCTGTTCTGCTTCATGCTAGGTAACAGACTTAATTAACTTCACACTAACACATCTCTGAGCTAAAAACAATGGAAAACGTTCATAAACAGCATAATTATCATGAACCATGCAAAATATTTCACTCACTTTCTTGAGGGATACAGATGGTTAAGGGTACCTTTTTTATCACTGTCTACAAATATTATAAGATCTGCTAGGCATACTCTTCAGAATTTTTCCCTGCAATGGGAAAACTGAGCCGGGCCCACCTGGGACAACCCTGTATAACAAGCACAAGCACTTTCCTGCAGTGTAAATGTAGAATGAATTCTTGCTGGCTGTGGACCCACACATAGTGTGCGTTAAAGGGGGAAATTATGCAAGGGAGAACACCGAGTGCTATATTTGAATATACATATGTGTGTGTGTCTTCCTGTGTTGGATCTTGTGCTGAACTAATAACAGGGAAATCTACCAAAATGAAATACAAGGCCAACTAAATTTGAATCACATTTACCACAGAGCTAAGCTAAATTAGGTCATGTAAGTAACCCTATCACAGCATTTGAAGTGGGAATTCTTAGATAGTGGGATGTTTGGACATCCTCTTGGAGTTAGCTGGGATTGGGGGGGGGGGGGCTTGAGTTGGGTAAAATTTCCTAGCTGGTGAATACCATCCTCTCCTCACTTCGAGCACTGACTGCACACATAAGACACTGCTGACTGAAGTTTCTTCTTCCATGCAAAACATTACATTGTAGACAAAAGTGAGTACGAATAGGAAAATGAAGAGCACCAACCCTGAGCCACTTAATATCCTCAAGAAACCAAACAAGCATATTACACAAACAGAGCTTAGACTGCTGCTTTTTACATCAATGCCAATTGCAGTCCAATAAATGTCAGTGAATGGTTTGCTAGGAGGGAAAAATAGATTTTTGAAGATTACAAGGGGTAAATACCCTAGTGCTGTTATTTTGTTATGGCTTATTCTGTTAGAGCCAAGCATGTTGGAATGAATGTAACATTGGCTTTGATGTTGACAGCAGAATCCCTGTGTACAGCACAGGCCTATTCAAATCATGAACACTTCAACGAATTTGAAAGAATATATGCTACTGATGCTTGAAGCATCTGAACTATCAATAGCTGTGATATAGCAGAAATTACTAACAGCATATTTTCTTCCAGCAGTTATCGGAATCAATACAATTAATGAAATTCCGCCACTTCGTCTTCTGTCGCAGAATCCAACCACTAAATTACAAATAATTGATTAATTCTTGCATATATAACGTATATACTGTAATTTCTAGGTCACGTAAAAACATGAAGCTGTTGCATAAGTCAAAAATAGAAAAAATAAGGCATTCGTGTTCTCATCGCGCAGATATTCGTTTTTACGTGAAGAAAATAATAACCTTAGCAGTAGCGACCAACATTTTTCTCCCCCTCCGTATATATGAAAAATTTCAAACTTTTTGTTGCAAGTTTCTTGCTATCTGTTTGTAATATCATAGGTAATTGTTAATTGTTAAGTTACTACAACCGCTATAACAAATGTCTTGATATGAAGTCCAGAAACAAAAATTATATTCCTTAACAACTACAACGTCATGTTTCAAATTTGTAAACTCAAAATGTCGTAATTTCAAGTACGTAAATGATTCTTTTCTGACATTGGACAAAAATGGAAGTGTCCCGTGTATTAATACTATCATATCACTAACCTGCTGTGCGACAGGTTCCAAAATACTCTCTATAGTCTTCGTATGGAACACAGGCATCTTCGTTCGTTTCTTAGACGGCTTCGAGCACACAAGAGATGAACCTCTTGCGACACAATTTTAAAACTTCTGAATTGGTACGACTTACAGGAACTCTAAATTATATGAACGAAACAAGTTACACGAACACCAAACGAACTTAAAGTGCTAAAATAACCCAAGACACTAGCCGCACCGCAGCTTACTTCGTCGGAACGTAAACTGACTGACTGACGGTAAACACAAGTCCGCCAGAGCCATCTCTCGGCTACAGGACAAATCGCATAAAACAAAGTAGAAGCATGACGCAATTACATATTCAAGCAGACGAAATTTACTGTCCTTTAACAATATTTTTATTACGCATTATTTCATTTATTACATACCAGTAACGATTATAATAATCATACTCTAAACCTATTATTATAATACGTGTCTTGATAACTCTAAACATGTGTTACAGCTGTTTCTTGAATTCGACGTTTACAATCAAATACAGATTGGGGTGGGCGTGCCCTCAGATGAACCAATGAAAATTGTTGAAGTTGAACCAAGCACCTATCCAAGATTTTCGAGGGCATTTTGAAACTTGGAAGTGTTATAGACAGTGGCGGTGCTCCCCCAGATAAAAAGGGGAAATTAGATAAATAAATGCGTGGACGTCTGCAGGGGGAAAGGGATATGGTGGTCTTCCAGACAAGAGATACAAATCTGTGTAATTTACACAGAGAATAGGAGCCTTTTTTTTCTGGGGGTGCACTATCATCCGCCTGAGAATGAAAATTCATAAATCAGGCAAATATATAAATATTTACGCAAGTTTTATGTCATGGTAGTTACCCAATCTTCCTCTGCGGCAGAGTTATGCGACTCTCCTGTACGTTATTGCTACACTGAGCATTCTCAGGGTGTGCAGTTAGAAAAAATAACTATCATCTTGTCCTTGTACATTAAAGCCATTTCACTTTAAACGTTCACTGCATTCTAATTCCACTATACTTACTTACATAAATACAAAACAATGAGCTGCTGTTGACTTTTATAACAGTGTCTTTCAAAAAATTTTCATCACCTCACACAAAATCCAACTATACTTTCAGTCTTAACACACTGTTGTCCTGGCAACGGATTCAGTAAAAGATTAAACAGTTCTATTTTTTTGACATGCCTGATATGACTTCCGCTTCCAATATTGCGTGTAATCAATTTAGCCAAAATTACAACTTTAATAACAACACTAATAATATTAAAGCAAACAAATAAATCGAACATACTGTAAAACTGACAAATTAAAACATTACATATGGTAAAAATAAACAAGGCGTAGCACTTTTTGCTTGTAGTTTGTAAGACAATAGCAATTTGCAGGTTCCTTCATTATGTGATTGTTTTCACCTTTATCTGTGATATCCTACTATAGCTCTTTTCAGTTCTTACGGCTGGCGCTCTAGAAGCTGGCAGGAAAAGTGGGGAGCGGGGATTAAGCAACAGACCAACCAGACAACAGCAGTGGCGCCAAGAGACACGACGCGGCCGGAAAAAGTACTACGTGAAACTCGTTCTACTGGCCGCTACGTTTCTTATCGTGCTGGATTGGTTGCTTCCCCGCTCCCCACTTCCCCTGCCAGCTTCTAGAGCGCCCGCCGTAAGAACTGAAAAGAGCTATAACCATATTGTATTGCAAGATGAGTAACATGAAGTTACAAAATTAAAATTTTATCCATTCCAGCTTATCATTTTTGTTTCGATAGAGATTGAAGCATTTAACACAATTCTCCATAAACCAATAGTCTAGATACCAATGCTGGGTAGGGCACAACACTCTTTTGATTTTTGTCACATCATATATTTAAGCATTATTCAGGCAGAGTTGCTAAAGGTCCAGAAAACTATAAATTCTAATGGGTTCTGCAACAGGACCGGAACCTTTTTTTCCTCACACAATTTAAATTCGGTACAAGTTGCATATTGTAGAACATAAATAGAACAAGAGACATATTGTAAATGGTAAATTACTAATGTAAAGTATATGTTCATATGTGAGAATTTAAGGAAAGTTTATAATCGAAGAAACGATTACAAGAAAGTGTCCTTTTGCGATCTTTGGATCGGAATATTTTTTCTTACCACTGGCAAGGAGTAGGTTGTCAGATTTTTTTTCATTTGTTTCTGTCTATGGTTGTGCTGTGATAAATTAATTGCACCAAAGCACATTCTTGGTTGCGCTTCATGTTAGCGACACTAGGCTACAGCTAACGCTTCCAGTTAGCGATCTGTGGTTTTCCTTCTATTATCTCGATTTGCCTACGAGGTGGCGCTATCTTTCCATAGTTAGACACCTCTAAACATTTGTTTTGTATATCTTGTTTAAGCCGATATGACCAAGAAAAGGGGAAAGAGGGCAGGAAGAAGAGTACGAGAATTTATACTTGAAAGAAGGAAACAAGGAGGAGGAGAGACAATACAACCTCCCGTCATAAGTCATGACCCGTTAGGTCTGAAGCACGATATACCAAGGAAGGAGAAATAATTAATTTAAGCTGGTGCCAATAGAAGAATCATCATCGTTGCGACACATTTATGAGAACTGCAAACCAAGTAACAATGATGATCCAAGGAGCAAAGATAAGAAAGATCTTTCCGCATTAGGAAAGAAGGCTTAAATTGACATTGCTATTAAGGGATTTGTACATAGTCTGATTGGAAGAAGTTTCCAGTAATCCAATTGTATAAAGTAGAAGAAACTTTTCATTAGCCAATTAGAAGAAGCTTTCCATTAATAAATGAATAGAGGGAAGAATAGAAGAAGCCTTTTTCCAAAAATAAAGGCCGAGTCTGCTGCCACGCACGTGTCAGCAGTAAGAATAAGCTTCAAATTTGCTCCTGCCACGTAATTCGTCTGCTAAAAGGATATTACAAATCTTAAGAACAGATTGAGACGAGAGAAATGCAAGTTTATGATTGGTGGGAATGAATGTACAGGTAATGGACAGATACGCAACAGGTCCATACCTCTAATAAGGCATGTGGTCGCCATGAACTGCTATGACAGCTGCACATCTGTTTTGCATGGAACCAATAAGGTTATCAATGACAGCCTGCGGGATATTCACCCATTCCTCCAGAAGGGCCATTTCCAACTGTTGCAGAGTTGTAGGCGGCGCTGGCCGAGCTGAAAATGTGTCTTCCGAGTGTGTCCCACACATGTACAATGGAATTCAAGTCTGGGGAGGACGCTGACCATACCATTCGTTTGATACCCTCATCCCGTAGCATGGCGTCAACCAGACGTGCTCGGTGAGGTCAGGCATTATCGTCCATAAAAATGAAACGATCACCGATATCTGCAGCCATTGGGACAACATGAGGCCTGAGGATCTTATCCTGGTACCGTAAGGCTGTCAAAGTACCGTTCCGGAGTACGTTGACCAACACTGATCCCTGCCCATAACATTAAGCCACCGCCACCATACTGAGACACTTCGCGCACATGTGCAGGATAATTGCGAGTCCCACGTTCCCTCCAGATGAGAATGCGTCGATTATCTGACTGGAGACTGAAACGCGACTCATCCGAGAAGAGAACTGAACTCCACTCTCCATGTCCCCACTCACGATGTTCCACAGCCCACTGTCTGCGGACCCTACGGTGTTGAGCATTCAGAGGGACACACACCATTGGTCTTCTTGCATAAAGACCCCTTGCCCGCAGGCGATTTCGTACAGTTTGGCCCGAGACTCTTCGTCCTGTTGCCAAAACAAGGCCACGTTGCAAGTCAGTTGCAGTTTGCTGCCTATTCCTGCGAGCCGACAATGCTAAGTAGCGGTCTTCCCTAACTGTTGTTGACCGTGGGCGACCTTGCCCAGGCCTCCTTCGTACTGTACCTGTCTGTTGAAATCGTGTCCACAACCTGGAAATGACACTGCGTGACACACCAAGGGCTGCAGCCACCTCATGTTGTGTTTGCCCTGCTTCCATCCTCCCAATGGCTCTCCATGCGCTAGATTCCCCTAAATCGTGTTGTTCTGCCATCATTCCTATTCAACACTACTCAACTGAATCCCACCTGCACTTACGGTCTGCCAGCACCAAACAACCCGTGTTCCCAAGTGACCTCGTGATTGCTCGTCATATCACAAATTCTGCCACGTGCCTTATGGTGTCACTAGAGAGCTCGTCATGCTGATGATTCATCATAGATGAATTGTACTGGTTGAGGACACACTCACTTCATCAAAATACATTGCTACTTTTGACTTTCCAACTTTGGTTTTGGGATTTCTTGCTTGCTCCCCTAATTGTTTTGACCAGTGTATATAATTGTACATAAAAGCTTTGATATATATATTTTCTTTGCATTGTGTAAAGTTTTCAGAATATAGATCTGCATTTAACTATATCCTCTTGGCTATAAAACTCTTTCCTATTTGGGATTCTCGAATAAAGAACCTATCCCCTGAGATTAAGATATTTTCTGTAGCCATGGTATAAATAGTATAGTCGAGTATGTACCCCCAGGGTTGTATCATATTGCTGCAGAACGAAAACTCGTTTCCACAATATTTTTCTACCACTGGCGATATGGCTCACAGTTGCGAAAATTTGAATTTTTCCAGTGTCTTGCTTACTTATTCGGCCCTTGTGGTCCTCCTTCCTTTTATCCACTAGATATATATGCAATGCAAAGAAAAGAACATGTAGCTGCAAGTTCACAACATGATTAAAATCATGGGAAACTGCCATTAGCATGGAAGAGAATGTGAAACAAAATTGATATGTTAGAATACCTTACTGGAACAACAGAAAAGAAAATTCTCGGTGTTGCTAATGATAGTTTCTTACCATGACAAATTCTAGTGTGGATGTAAGAATATCTACAACATGCTCTAAAAAAAGAAAGATTGCCTATGCATCAGGCATTGCATGCTCCCGTGTAACAATTTTTTAGATTGCAGCATGTGCACTTCATCGAGATTCCAGAATCTACAGTGCAGTCTTTCTCCTTTTATCATAGTGAAGAGTATGTTCAATGCTAGAGAGCTACCTAGCAACCTTCCCTTTTGCAGTGCACAAGCTACAAAGCCAGTTACCAAATTCTTTCTGCAGATACAAGAAATAATAGTTGGACATTATCCATTGTCTAGTGCATTTAAATACATGCTAAAGCTGCTTCTACAATTAGACATTTACGAGGGCTATTTTTTTTATCAAGGTCCGATTGGTCGCGAAATAAAAACCACATTGAAAATCCGATGAAGCTGTGCACGGATGTGTTGCGCAGTGTCTCCAGTATGCCCGCTGATCGCGTCACGTCGCACGGAAACATGCCTAGAACATTAGTCGCATGCCAAGTGTGAAGTGCGTGCAGTCATTCGATTTCTCCCATCAGAAAGTGTATGGCTACTGTGTTCTGGGACAGAAAAGGAGTGTTGATGGTGGAATTCATGGAACGTGGCACGACCATCACTGCAGCCTCATACAGCATGACGCTTCAACGTCTACGAAGGGCAATTCAGAACAAGCGAAGAGGAATGTTGTCATCAGGCATTGTCCTTCTTCATGACAATGCTCGGCCACACACTGCAGCTGCAACACAGACACTCCTGCAGCATTTTTGATGGGAGGTGTTTGATCACCCACCTTACAGCCTGGACTTGGCTCCCTCAGATTTTCATCTCTTTACGTGCATGAAACACTGGCTAGGAGGACAGCATTTTGGCACAGACAACGAGCTGCAGACCAGCGTAGAGAATTGGCTGAAAGCACAGGCGGTTGCCTTCTATGACGAGGGTATTGGAAAGTTGGTACCACGCTACGACAAATGTCTAAATCTGGGGGGCGACTATGTAGAGAAGTAGCTGGAAGGTGTAGCTAAATGTTGCAAATAAAAACATTTTTGATTTCACTGTGGTTTTTATTTCACGACCGATCGGACCTTGAAAAAAAATAGCCCTCGTATAATACCATTGTAGAAGGGAGGAACGACAGAAGGATAAGAGTGTGGAAATTGAAGGATAGATGATAAAAGAAAAATATCAAGAAATATTGCATACTAAAGTGCCAAGAGATGAACCCAAAGGAGTAGAAACAGAATGGATAAGATTTAAAACAGAATTAGTCGAGGCAGCCGAAAAGGTATGTGGAAGGACAAGCAAGAAAAGAAAAAAGAAAGAAACACCATGGTTGAATGAAAGAACTAGAGAGGCAGTGAAAAACAAAAATGATGCATTTAGAAAATGGTTTAAAGTTAAATCACAAAATGGACAAAAAGAGTTCATGGAAAAGAAGAAAGATGCAAGAACAGTAGTAAAGGAGGAAAGAAGAAATTGGATGGAAGAATGGGCCAAAGGGCTAGAAGAAGATGTAGATGGGAACAAGGAAGTATTGTATGGATTAGTGAGAGAAAGAGGAGACAGCTGTAAGCTAAGGGATGAAAGGGGAAATGTTAAAGAAGAGGATGAAGAAATCATTTCAAGAAATTGCTGAACGTGAAAAAAAGGAAATGAACACGAAGAAGTGAAGGAAATAGGAAACAGGAAGGAAAAAATGAATCTCGCATGGAAACAAGTGGAGGAAACACTGAAGAGAATGAAGAGAGGTAGAGCACCTGAAATAGATGAAGTGCCAGTGGAAATGATACTAGGAACAGGAGAGATTGGTGTGCAGTGGCTGTAGAGAGTGATGAAAACAGTGTGGCAAGAGAGAGAAGGGACTAATAGTTCCCATACTCAAGAAGTGGGACAGAAAGGAATGTAAAAACTACAGAGGAATAACACTAATGTGCCACTCAGCAAAGATGTATGAGAAAATATTAGAGAAAAAAATAAGGGAAATAACAGAGCTGAACATGAGAGAGAAATAATATGGATTTGGAAGAGGTACATCAACAGTAGATATGATATTCACCATAAGGCAATTACAGGAAAGGTATTATGAGTATGGAAATGATTTGATTATACGATAGCATGGACACAACAAAGATTTGGAAGGCTCTAAGAGAAAAAGGAGTCAAGGAAGAGATAGTTTGTAGAGTGCAGAGCACATACAAAGCCAACCAGAGCTGTGTGAAGACACCAGTGGGAAGAACAGTGTGGTTCAGTGTTAAGTAATGGACTAAAACAGGGAAGTGCTCTTTCCCTCCCCACTGCTCTAAATAATTACAATAGATGCAAAAGAGGTGGGAAAGAAGATAGGAGATTGTTCGCTGATGACTTCGTCATATGGGGAAACAGGGAAGAAGTAGTACAGATACAGCTTGATAGTTGTAATGAGGAAATCAGAAGAGCAGGAATGAAATTCAGTGCAGAAAAGAGCAAAGTAATAATAACAACAAGAAACAGAGCCACAAATGTACAAAGAATAAAGATAGACACGGAAGAGTTGAGGGTAGTGGAGAGTTTCAAATATCTAGGAAGCATAATTGACAGAAGTGGAAGAATAGATGAGGAGGTAAACAGAAGAGGACAAATGGATGGTAGACTCTATCAAAATGTTCGAAGATTAAAATGGAACAGGGATGAACCTATGAAATGTAAGAAGGTAATATACAGGGAGTCCATCAAGTCCTGCAGGAAACTAAAACTCCATAACTTCTTAACTGTTATGTTTAAGAATAAAAAATTTTCTTGGTGAGAAGAAGGGAAGTTTACAGTTATGTTCTGGCCACACTGCTCAATGATGGTAATCACGGGCGTTTATCCAGGAAAGGAAGTGTGTCAGATTTGCCACACAGTGGAAGGCTAGGAACGAGTGAGGATGTGATTCAGACAGTGCAGGAATGAATGAAATGGCATAAACGAAGATCCTTGGAACTGGGAATACCGAAATCGTTACACAAGATCGTACGCAAGATGATGAAGGCTCGACCCTACAAGTTAAAATTTGTACACGAACTAATAGTCGAAGACTGTGACATGAGATGGATTGGCCGAAGACAACCCACACCTTGGCCTGCAAGATCACCAGACTTGTCACCTTGCGATTACTGGCTGTGGGGACATGTAAATACCGAGGTGTATTCACAGAAACCAGATAATCTGGACGACCTGAAGGACAAAATAAGTGATGTGATTCTGAATATCCCAGACGAGCACCGTCAGCACGCAATTCTCGGTTTCGCAAAAAGACTGCAACAGTGTTTGTAAGTGAATGGTGCACAATTGGAGGTTTTTGTTAATAAACTTAATAGTTTTCAAGTTTATAGTGTTTTAGTTTCCTGCAGGACTTGATGGACTCCCTGTATAACACATACTATGTGCCAATAATTGGAACAGAGACTTGGGCGACAATGACAGAAAGAAACAAAAGAAAGATGCAGGCAGTGGAGATGAAATTTTTAAGGAGTATATTGGGGACGACTTGAAGTTATAGAATAAGAAATGAGGAGATCCGACAGACAGTGGGGGTGATGAAGTTTCAGGACAGAATAGATCAGGCACAGATGAAATGTTTTGGACAAATGAAGAGGATGGATGCAGAAAGACTGCCAGTAAGAGATTACAATGCACAAGGAGTGGAAGTTAGGTCAAAGGGGAGACCAAGATGTTGGTGGAATGAGCAGTGGAGAATGTTAGGAGAAGAGGACAAGATTGAAACACTGTGGAAGGAGCGGAGTGGTGAAAGACAAGAAGAAAATGGCGAAGCTTGACTTCAATGCCGACCCAGCCAGAGGCAGGAAACGGCGAACGATGATGATGATGAATCCCATACAAAACTCAGCATGCCCTCAGATGCTATAATGAACGTTATTATTCACTTTTGAACCAGATATGAATCCAGGATTTGTTCCGGGAAGGTTTAACACTACGTTTTGTTCCCGTGAACAAATTTATTTGTGTCAGTGGTGAAGACAGAACCTACGACAGACCTACTAAATATCTGATGCACCAACCATCTACGAGGGTCACTATTTATATTTTGAGCCTAACAATGAAAAAACAGGAATTTGGCATTGAAAACTGCTTTATTGTTTTTCGAAGTATTCTCCTTTATGGTCAATACATTTTTGCATTAGTTCGAACCATTTGTCAAAGCAGTTTTTCCAATCTTCTTGAGACACCTCCATAATATGGTTTTTGAACGCATCAACGGCGTCTTCCGCCGACGAAAATCGTTGTCCACGCTATTTATTCTTGACATTCCGGAACAAGAAGAAGTCATTGGGTGCCAAATCAGGACTGTACGGCAGATGACCCATCAATTCGATTTTTTGACTGTTCATAAAGTCGGTTGTTAGACGAGATGTGTGATAGCTGGCATTGTCTTGATGAAGAATGATCCGACGGCGTTTGTTTGTTTTCCGTATTTGACCAAAGACCTCTGGCAAACAAATTGTTGTGTACCATTCAGAGTTGACCATTCTACGTTCCTCTAAAGGCACAGTTTCCACATGACCAGTTTTCCCGAAAAAACAGGCGACCATTTGTTTCGATGTGCTTCGAGCGAGAACAACTTTTGTTGGATTGGGTTCATCTTGAAACACCAATACAGTCGACTGCTGTTTACGTTCCGGCTCATATGCATATATCCATCATTCGTCACCTGTTACAATCTTATATACATCTTTTGAAGCACCACGATTGTATTTATTGAGCATTTGTTTGCACCAATTGACGCGAGCGTCTTTTTGAGTTTTTGTCAAATTGTATGGGATCCAACGAGAACATACCATTCTCACAGCTAAATGATCATGTAATATTTTATATATGCTGGTGGAACAATCTCACAGTATGTCACATGACGATCTTGCAGTACGAGGGCCACTATTTATATTTTGAGCCTTGGCAACACTGATTGAAGTTAGGCACGATTTGACGTTTGCACGGAATCGTCTGGCATTATTAACCATAACGTACTTCAAATGTTTTGTCAATAGCTTGATTTGTGTTGTTTATGTTGCCTTGGAGATTGCGCGACAACAATAAAATGGAATTAACTCGTGAACATTTTCGTGCGATGATTTTTTACGATTTTCGACGAGGATTATCAAGACAAGAGTGCATCGATCAACTTACTTCCACATTTGGCGATGAAGCCCCATCCTTTGCCACTGTGAAATGCTGGTATAACGAATTTAATCGTGGCCGCCATTCGCTCACCGACGAGATTCGCGAAGGTCATCCAAAATCAGTTGTTGTTCAAGAAAACATTGATGCTGTGCAAAACCTAATACTGCAAGATCGTCATGTGACATACTGTGAGATTGAGGCACCATAGGCATTAGTTCCACCAGCATATATAAAATATTACATGATCATTTAGCTGTGAGAAAGGTATGTTCTCGTTGGATCCCATACAAATTGACAAAAACTCAAAAAGACGCTCGCGTCAATTGGTGCAAACAAATGCTCAATAAATGCAATCGTGGTGCTTCAAAAGACGTATATAAGATTGTAACAGGTGACGAATGATGGATATATGCATATGAGCCGGAACGCAAACAGCAGTCGACTGTATTGGTGTTTCAAGATGAACCCAATCCAACAAAAGTTGTTCGTGCTCGAAGCACATCGAAACAAATGGTCGCCTGTTTTTTCGGGAAAACTGGTCATGTGGAAACTGTGCCTTTAGAGGAACGTAGAACGGTCAACTCTGAATGGTACACAACAATTTGTTTGCCAGAGGTCTTCGGTCAAATACGGAAAACAAACAAACGCCGTCGGATCATTCTTCATCAAGACAATGCCAGCTGTCACACATCTCGTCTAACAACCGACTTTATGAACAGTCAAAAAATCGAATTGATGGGTCATCCGCCGTACAGTCCTGATTTGGCACCCAATGACTTCTTCTTGTTCCCGAATGTCAAGAATAAATAGCGTTGACAACGATTTTCGTCGGCGGAAGACGCCGTTGATGCGTTCAAAAACCATATTATGGAGGTGTCTCAAGAAGATTGGAAAAACTGCTTTCACAAATGGTTCGAACGAATGCAAAAGTGTATTGACCATAAAGGAGAATACTTCGAAAAACAATAAAGCAGTTTTCAATGCCAAATTCCTGTTTTTTCATTGTTAAGCTCAAAATATAAATAGTGACCCTCGTATTAGGTTTTGCACAGCATCAATGTTTTCTTGAACAACAACTGATTTTGGACGACCTTCGCGAATCTCGTCGGTGAGCGAATGGCGGCCACGATTAAATTCGTTATACCAGCGTTTCACAGTGGCAAAGGATGGGGCTTCATCGCCAAATGTGGAAGTAAGTTGATCGATGCACTCTTGTCTTGATAATCCTCGTCGAAAATCGTAAAAAATCATCGCACGAAAATGTTCACGAGTTAATTCCATTTTATTGTTGTCGCGCAATCTTCAAGGCCACATAAACAACACAAATCAAGCTATTGACAAAACATTTGAAGTACGTTATGGTTAATAATGCCAGACGATTCCGTGCAAACGTCAAATCGCGCATAACTTCAATCAGTGTTGACAAGGCTCAAAATATGAATAGTGGCCCTCGTATTCCAAAGTACAGAACCACCAACCTATTTAGGTCATGGGGGGAGGAAAGCTCGTGCAAGGGAAGGGATGGCAGAAACAAATGATACCCCTTGTGTTACCAAATCTAGAAGTGGGCAACGTTTGTAAACAAATATGCAGGTCAAATACCAAATATTAAACCCCCTGATAATTAATTTCTTCCTTAGCAATAGGTAAAAGTTTCAGTATTGTAGAAACTTCTCTTCTCACTACATACAGTTCATGGATTGTCCTTCGTAATATGCACTTATCCATATCGTCAATAACCATCTTTGTCTGTCCACGTCTCCATTTACCAAGAGTTGACAATTTCTGTCAGGTGTCTGTAAAACTTTTTACCTCCTTTTCAGTTTTTTAAGCAACGTCTCCGACCTTCCTGTAAGATATACTGCTCTCTTTAGGAGTGCATCGTGAGGATACTTCCAGCCGTATCTTTTCTCTTCCTCACACTTCTCTAAGATTCGTAGCAGCAAATTTCGCTTGCTGCTGTGCACAACTTTCAACATTTTTCACTAACTCAAAAACACATCTACACACCACCAACACTCATCGAATTCTTTAAGACAGTAAAATTAGCAACACTGTATCACCAGATGTGGGAAGGTTCTTGCCCTACCAGCTCCAGGGTAAACATCAGGGGTGAAAAAGGGGGAGAGGGAAGCCTGTAGTTCGCTTATTTTCAGCGGTTCTACAGTACTTGATGGTACCATTTCTATTTTCTGGGAAGACGGGACCATTCTTGCTTGAAATCTACACTAGGATAAATTTTTCTTTTAGGCATTGATTGCTATGAAGGTTGCTTCTGCTGTTTGCAAAAATTAATTTGTTCACCTGAAGAGGTGATCTTTCGAAACATAGTGTTAGAATAAGTACAGGTAAAGCACTAGAAAATGGATAATGTCCAATTAACATTGCATGCTAATGTAGAAACACTGTTACTAACATTCAGAGAATAACAAGAACTATTGCACTATATTCTTATCAGTAGGGACATTGAATTTTCGCGATGAGCGAAATGTGACAAAAAAGATGCAATTTTGAACATTCTGCATGTAAACTACACCACCAATGATGAAATATGCATGAGTTTTATTCACAAAGTAATGTAAAATGTGTGCTTTTCCACGAATTGAACGCTTTTTGCGAAATAACCGTGAAATATCATCAAATTAAGTAGAAAACATGCAAACACCGGCAATTGAGGTTGGGCGCGCAAACTGTCGATTTGTAATGAAATGTTTGCCTAAAGTTTCCTACCACTTGCAGCTGAAGAACGTTTTATCTTCGATCACATCAGAAAGATGCTGCAAATTGGGATTTCCCATGCACATAATCTCAGTTCGAAAACTTCGCTCCCTGTCAAGCTGCATTCCTTTCTTCCCCCGAATGTCTACTCAACTTCCAGTTTCATTGAACGTGCTAGCTGTAGCAGCGATAAGATTACGTAGTCTGTTCCCGCACATCAAGGGAGACAATGATGTCATTTGTGTTCAGTCATGAATGAATTTTGTTTATCATGTGATTTTCAACATGTGTTTGTGTATATGCAGTAGTGATTATTTTATTTGTTGGACAGCAAGGATATCCTTTAAATACATACAATGAATAAATCACTTGAGATATGCAATTTAGAAATGAAGTGATTCTATGTTAATGTTTTCTCTTTGGTTGGACAGCTAAGTACTTGTTTATGTGTACAGTATATAAAAATGAAGTAGTTTATTAATTTATAGCTCTTTTGTATGTTGTTTCCTCTCATGATTAAAAGGTGTGTGCCAATTTTTTTTTTCCACCGCTGGTATATACCGCTGATATAACATTTTATTTACCGCTCTCCTCAGTTTTTATTTACCATAAATTTGTCTCCCTACTTATCAGACAAGAAACGAGAAGAGTTATACAGTCCCAATCTATTTATGCTCGATTTCACTTGCTTCCATTTTCATTCAGAAACAAGTGAAACATATGGTAGTCATTGGTAATTTACTGCCTGGTAAAAGATACATCTATCTCTTGTGCACCAGTGGCCACATATTATCGATCTTGTCCAAAATGGGGCTCTCCACATCAGGTCTCCACTGATTAGAGGTTTGGCCCCAGACTTGATCTATGCTGGGACAATGTCAGGAAAATTCCCGCTGGAGATCATGCATCCAGGGTCTCACAGGTGGCAGTCTGACATCCCACAACTGTATTACCGCAGCATGTACTTTATTCTATTCCTGACAGTTAAGAACATTTCTATCCAGCATATGGCGTAAGAAAAAAATTCTGTGCAAGAACACCACAACACTTATGCATCAATTGTTTCAAAAAAATAATGTTTACTGCCAGTCATAAAAATGTGTTACTCTACATTTGAGTTTTCTTTCTTCACAGTAAGAAGTACACAATAACCTGATTGAACTGTAGAATTTATTTACTTAGTTATTTACATAAGAGAATACATACAAAATTGTAATTGTAAGTTAAGCACACGCAATAAGAAATAAATTTCAGCCTTAAAACAGACTATTTTATAGAAAATAACTTTTATTTCCTCTGCAGAATACAAATACTAATGACATCTTTATATCTTTTGAGAAATACTTAAATAATGTCCTCAGTGTTCAAGTTTTTCTTTTCTCCTAGTATTACTCTTCAGAATTCGAATTGACAAAACAACACTTGGCTTGTAATGTAAGTGTAATACCTTATTAGAGTGGGGGAAATATGTCGGCAGAAAAATAACCTTATCTATCATAATCAATTCCATCTGTGTGTGATGTTTGTTGTACAGGACACATTGACTCGTAAGTAACATGAGTTGGAATTAAATTAGAATAGTGGGAAAAATTCAAAATTTGGTCCCTTATCAGTTTTCCTCAAAAACAATAAAGTTCTCATAACGAAGAGTTCACAAAATTAAAATTCTATTATATCTGTATCTTTATTATTGTTATTTCTATTGCAGCTGATTGTCCAATCTGATAACATGAGGGCTAAAGCAATATAAAAGTGGTATGGCAGGATATTACTTCAATAGTGGCTAATGCTTTAAAAGCCTGTGTGTCTTTAAGGTTTGAGACATGGTAGAGCACTGATAAAATCCATAATAAAATTGAGCTGCAGCGAGCAAACAAAAATAGTGATTAACATTAGAACACTAGTCAATTAAAGAAAATAAGAAATGTCTTAAAGTAAGACTAAAATAATGAGATTGAATTGTAATACCATGGAACCTCAACTTTACATTTTCCCGCATTACAAGCAGTAAGAATGGGACAGATTTATCAGCCCTCCATTGATATCAACTGATATACTGTAGGCATATCGATGTATCAGTTTATCGGTAAAATTACCATAATATTACCGACCCAATATATCTACATATAAATATGTCATAATTTAGTGACTATTTGTTATAATTTTTATGTATATAAACATATAATCTCCAATCCCACATAATTTTTAGTAAATGACTAAAAATGTAGTATCTTTTGTATTCCCGTTATCTGATAACATGAATTTATTAAAGAGGTTTATATCGGATTGGTATCAGCCAAAATTTCATATCAGTCCATTCCTAATAAGCACCTTGAAAAACAAGTAATTAAGGTTCCACAGTACTTACAATCAGAACCTCTACAAATAGCCATAGTAATGAAAATGAAGAAATACTCAATCATTTTTCTTTAAACTTAGTTTTTATAATCCTTATACTTACTTTAACAAGCAATACACAGAATTGCATTGCGTTTTATGAAAATTAGACCATTACTGTGTGTTGCTTGAAGTGGACATGATATGCAATCACAAAATGATTTAACACAAGTAGGATGGAAACTGTGTACAGGGAATTGGCTGCTGGGATGACAAATAATGAAAAGATGTGATATATACACATTCTCCCACTAAAACTCATCACTGCCACTTGCAGAACTGACCAATGCACAGATAGGATTATCTTCATTGTACTTAGATGCCTGTCATAAAAGCCTACTTCTTAGCAAATGAGATCTTCATGGCATGCGAAGGCGTTATCTTGAAGCCCTGGAGAGCATCTTTTGCAGCTGCAGACTGCATTTCATTGTCGAACTCAACAAAGGCAATGTCGTGGCGATTTGGAACAAGCCGCACCTCTTTGAAGCCAGGAAACCTAGAAAGTAGAAGTAGTATATGTTAGATACATCATGCATTCTCACCTCTTTCTTTTCTACTTCAACTGCATCCTGCTGTATATTACAGACTTTACAGCAGACCATGAAAATTATGAGGATATCACTATAGTATGGTGAGAACAAGTGATTTTCTTATTTTACATGTGTGCTAATTGCAATGATAAGATAAGTAGGGAAATGCATATTTCGTTTTTTGACGAAAAAGCTAAATGTGAAATAACACATTCTAATGTTCATTTTGAATGTTTCTGAAAGGTGTGAGGTGCATTTTCCTACCCTGCTTTGTCACGAAATGATGCGAAATAGACTCAAACACGAAATTCAGAGTTTATTTACAGACGCAGCACTTTCTGAAGTGTGAATTATCCTGTGTGTTATTCTCTCTCTCTCTTTCTGGCTCTACAGCCCTTGGTGGGCCTTGGCCTCCTCCACAATCAGCCTCCATTCCAATCTATCATCAATTCTTCTCCTCCATCCTTTAATTTTCATTGTCCGCAAGTTTGCAGCGACGTCATCTATCCATCGAAGTCGTGGTCTGCCCTTTCTTCTTGCGTGGTGAAGCTTTTCTTTCAACATTCTTCTTGGCATCCTATCGTCCATCATTCTCTCCACATGCCCCAACCACTTTATTCTCTGGGCTTTGACAAATCTCACTATATCTTGGCCTTTTATTAAATCATCTAGCTCTGCATTATATCGTATTCTCCAGTCGTCATCTTCTTTCACAGGTCCATATATCTTTCTTAATATTCTTCTCTCAAATATTCTGAGGGCATTTTCATCTGACAGTTTCAAAGTCCAATTATCTGATCCATAAGTGACAACTGGTCGTACCAGTGTCTTATAAATTTTAAGCTTTGTATTTCTTGCGATCAGTCTATTTCTAAACAACTGCATATTTGCAAAATATGCACGATTGCCTGCCTGTATTCTTTCCTTTATTACTTTACTCATATCATTATCACTATATACCATTGTCCCCAGATATTTAAAACAAGGAACTCCCTCAAACTTATCATCTCCAATTGTCAGATCTTGAGGTGCTCTTCTGATCTCAGAGTTAGACATTCTCATATACTTTGTCTTTTTTTCATTTACATTGAGCCCTATTTTTATTGCTTCTCTTTCCATTTGCTCATAGATTTGCTTAAGTGTTCTTATTGTTCTAGAAATGATTGTAACATCATCTGCATATGCACATATTTGACTGGATTTTCCAAATATGGTTCCCTTTTGATCAACTACATTCATTACTTTGTGCAATGCTAGATTAAATAATACTGCCGAAAGGCCATCCCCTTGTTTCACTCCTGTATTGAATTTAAACTCTTCACTCAGTTTACTACAAACTTTCACTCGTGCCTTAGTACCACTCATAGTCATTCTTTAGTCTTATTATTTTGAGGGGAATATTATACTCTTCAAGTACCTTAAACAGTTCATTTCGATTAACACTGTCAAAAGCCTGCCTGAAGTCAACAAATAAAAAATGCAAATCCACATCATGTTCATAAAACTTTTCCATCATCTGCCTAATTATAAAAATCTGATCAGTAGTGCTTCTGCCAGGGCGAAATCCACATTGGTACTCTCCCAGTATATCTTCTGTGTAACATTTTATTCTCTCACTGATCAATCCTGACAAGATCTTATAGACCACACTAAGAAGTGTGATGCCTCTGTAATTTCTGCATATCAATTTATCACCTTTCTTATAAATTGGGCATATTATTCCAGATTTCCATTTATGTGGCATTGTTTCATTTTCCCATATCATTACAATCAATCTATGTATTGCTGCCAACAATGCGTTACCACCAAGTTTGATAAGTTCAATTATCACCTCATCCTCGCCTGGAACTCTATTATTACTAATTTTCTTCATTACAAATTCAACTTCTTCAATACTAGGTACTTGTACCTCATGACCATCCCTATTTTGTATATTCCTATTATACTGCTCTTCTTCTTCTTGGTCTTCCACTTTACTCAAAATCTCTTTAAAGTGCTCTGCCCATCTATTGAGTATCTGATTCTCTTCTACAATTACTTCCCCATTCTTATCCTTACATACTTCTATTCTTGGCTCAAATCCTATTCTCATTCCATTTATAGCTCTAGAGAATTTTCTTATTTCACTTTGCTGATTTAGTTCTTCTATTTCTTGCATCTTCTTTTTATACATCATTTTCTTCTTTTCCTTGCATACCCTATGTGCTTTCCTTCTTAGTTCTTTATACCTCTCAGTATTACTTCGAGTTTCCCTCTGTAGCATTCTCTCTCTAGCTTTATTCTTCTCATCTATAACCTGTATGCACTCTTCATCAAACCACTCATTCCTTTTAGTTTTCTCTTCTCCAAAAGTTTCTTGTGCTGCCTCCTTTATCACTCCTTCTATTATTTCCCATTCTTCCTCAACCACTCGAAGTCTGTTATTCTCTTTCTCCTTCAGTTTACTCTGTACCTTACTTACATATTCACTAATAACTTCTTAGTCTTTCATTTTTTTCATATTCCACTTCTTTCTCTTGGCCATCTCGTTTCTTTGCACCGCTATCAAGTTTTCCCTCATTACTAATTTTACCAGGTAGTGGTCGCTATCACAATTGGGCCCTCTGCAGCTTCTCACATCAATAACTGATGAGGCATGACGTGCATTAACCAGTATATGATCAATCTGGCTTATTGTTCCGTTAGGTGCCTTCCATGTTCCTAAGTGAATTCTTTTATGTTCGAAACAAGTACTTGTTATGATCATGTTGTTCCTAACAGCAAACTGGCAAAGAAGGTTCCCATTCTCATTGTTTTCTGCATGGAGAGTATGCCGCCCTGAAACCCCTTGTTGATTCTTGTCCTTTCCTATCTGAGCATTAAAGTCGCCCAATACGGTTACTGTGTGTTATTCACGTCATTATTTATTAATTCTGCTATAAATTTTGAGAAGCAAAAATGGGCCCCTTTATAAAGGAATAAACTTAATACTCTGGTAACTACATAAATGTGCTATTAGAAGGGTTATGTTCATTTTGTAATAAGTGCAGTTATTAAATCAAAAATATGGATTATGTTCACAATTTTAAAACCAAAATGTCATTTTATATGCTGCTTTTGATCCATTATTTCACCGCTATAACAGTAAAATTTTATTTTATTTACCACTTTTGAACCCAAAATTGACTGTTTTTGTACTGAAATTTTGCTTTTTTATTTACCAAAAATGTCAACCTCTAAAAAAAAACTAGTGACTTAGTGAAGTGAAATGCAAAATGCTTCAGGACCAGAAAGGAAGTGAGTACTCACTGGTTAAACAACATGGAGAGCATCATTTCGTTTGTTTCTTCTGGGAGATTTGTGAGGAACAGGATTTGGTTTGGTGGCTGCTCAGGTACTGTAGATGATCCTCCCCCAACTGCAAAGAAAAACAGAAATAAGATTATCATTTCGCAAAACATTTGTTTTGAGTCTAGTTTATGAACGGATAGCCTAATTGGTTGTCATTATGCAAACCAAGTTAAATATTTCATGTAAAATCAAAGTGAACATCTACAATTCTATATTCAATCAGCAGAATATCGGTTATTGGTACTGATAACTAATTGATGGATTAAGTTTATTTAATGTTGCATTTCTGTCATTTTTGACTAATCGCAATATGACAGACCGTCAGGGCAACGATGGGAATAAATGATGATGAGATTGAGTGGGAGAAGGGACATTCACAAAACACATCGAGGTATGATGGGGTAACCCTTTCCAAAAGCACCCAAATGTCAACCTCCCTTCTGTGTAGCACACCCTGAAACTGCATTTTGCAGATTAGTACTGGTACTCCGAAACAATCTAGGTCCACAATATCCATGAAACGTTAACCAGATGTGGGTTATTGCCTCAAACATGTAACAGTTGGGCTGAAAAGTTCGTAGGCTAACTCATAGATGGCGTTACTAGAATTAAATCCATGTGATTTTTACTTAGTACTAACCTTCAAAAGATACGTGTATAAATCTCACAGCTGCCGGATAATTAGTTTGTGAGATATAGCATTGTGAGTGAAGCAGCTTTTGTTATTGTGAAAAAATGGATAAAAAAGAATTTCGTGTGTTAATAAAGCATTGCTTTTTGGCGAAAAAAAAATACTGTTGAAGCCAAGGCTTGGCTTGATAAACATTATTCGGACTCTGCACCAGGAAAATCAACCATTGAGAAGTGGTTTGCTAAATTTAAACGAGGCGAAATGAGCATCGAAGACGATGCACGCAGTGGACGCCCCAAAGAGGCTGTTACCGACAAAAACATAAAAAAAGTCCACAAAATAATTTTAAATGATCGTAAAGTGAAGTTGATCGACATAGCTGAGATTATTACATAGCGTTGTTGGAGCGTTTAAAGGATGAAATCACGAAAAAACGGCCCCATTTGAAGAAGAAAAAAGTGCTGTTTCATCAAGACAATGCACCGTGTCACAAATCAATGAAAACGATGGCAAAATTATATGAATTAGACTACGAATTGCTTCCCCATCCGCCATATTCTCCAGATCTGGCCCCCAGTGACTTTTTCCTGTTTGCAGACCTTAAAAGAATGCTCGCTGGAAAGAAATTTAGCACTGATGAAGAGGTAATCGCCGAAACTGAGGCCTATTTTGAGGCTAAAAAGAAATCGTACTATAAAAATGGCATCGAAAAATTGTATGACTGCTATAATCGTTGTATCGCCCTCAAAGGCAACTATATTGAATAATAAAATCGAATTTTGTCAAAAAAATATTTTTTACTATGTTAGCCTACGAACTTTTCAGCCCAACTGTTATAAGTATCAATAAAGAAGGAGGAAAGGAAAAATTGGTGAACCGAAAATCTGCGGATCTGATGCCCTGGTTTATTTTAAAAGGCAACAGGGCACTAAGCACCTACCCTTGAATGTATGCAGGTGGAGGTTGGGCATCTTCAGGGGTTCTCCCCTTTTTCTTCGCTTATGATAAAAGTTTATCGAACACACACACTACATATCTATCTTGGACTTACCTGGAGGCACTACCATAGGTTGCCCACCAAATGAAGGAATTGGTCCCGGCTGCACAGGCGCAGGCACCACCTGCTGCTGCTGCCTCGCCTGCTCCTTGGCTGCTTTCCTCTTGGACTTCTTCGACTCCACAGCCACATCCTCCACCCCTCGCTTCGGCTTCTTCGGCCGCTCCTGAAATGTGCCCTTCATCTTCGCTATCACGTCGGAGTCTGTCTTCGCATACTGAATCCTCTGAAAGGAAGCATAAAGCATATTTAGAAAAAAATCGCAGAGAACAAGAAGTCCCACTCATAATCACTAGGCACTACACTCTGTGGTGAAAGGGAATTTTGGAGGACAAGGCCTGCTAATTGGTCTTTTCATTGTGTGATACCAATGGTTAGCACCAGTGGCTGTAGCGGTGCTACATTTATTTACATCTTTCTTAGGTAAATTTTCAATGTTGCAACAGCACCAAAAAGGAAAAAAATCGACAATAAAGTTTACTTTTCCAGGGGGTTCATAAATTGATTGATTGAGTTTGTGTTTTAAGTCCACTTTATGCACAGTAAAGCTAATCGGGACTGGAACTAGAGTTTAAAGTGGGATCCGAACCACTTGTGCCTCCACAGGGTATCAAACCCGGGAACCCTTGATTACAAGGAGACGATGTTACCACTATGGCATCAGGGAGGCCAGGAGGTTCATAAAAACAAAGTCTATTGCATGGAAAATGGATAATATAGATTATAAATATCAGTGTAATTTATATATTTCATTAGTATCTGAAAAATTCTAATATTCAGAGAACTAACTGACATATATGAATATATTCCGGCTAACAACTATGTTTTTTTTTAGCTGTATCGCATCGCTATTTTGGAAAGAAACATGCCTCCTTTGCGGAAACCCCGGAACAAATCCTGTGGATATCCATGGTGTAAGACAGCAAAATATCATTAATTACTGTGTAGGACACTACTTGCAGTGCAAAAACGAGCAATGTATTATCCACTAGGGTGACAAATCAATAGTGCTAGCCTTATGCATCACGTTCACGAGAATTACCAACCTTGAAAGAGTCAGTAAGATATATCTTTCGTTCAAAATACTGATTTAATATCAGTCTATTAAAAATTAAATATTTATTCTCAAGAAAAAAAAAAAATTATATAAGATAAATAATCCTACCGAATTTTATTTGTGTGCAGTTGTAATCATTAATTTGGGTAACACCCTAATTACAATACTCAAATATGAAATTTGAATTGATATACCACTTGCATAGGTACGTTATTCTCAAACACTATAGAAGAATAAGTACCTAAAGTAACACTGCTATCAAAATTATCGAGTGACAGGAATCATGATAATAAATAACAGAATCTATTTTCCAGCAAGTACAACTATCAGACTATAGCCTGGTGCAAATTCTCAGAAACGTGACTGAAAAAAGTGTAGGAAGCATTTTTGAGTAAAAGCAAACAAACAACATTTTCTGAAGGTAATTGATGTGCTGATTACGAATATTTTGTTTGCCACTCTCGATTTTGATGTTATGTGCTTCAAATCGCTAAAAAACAAAATGACTGCCATACAAAATGAGCTCCAAATAACTTTTGAAGGAGCAGAAAGAAAATAGTGATCTTGGTGTCAAACATTATGTTTTTAGGTATGCTGAATCCGAATATTACGTTTTCTAATCTGACATTTTTGAAAATCGTTGTAGTTTCTTTCCTCTTTTTTAAACAAAAGAACCACAAAAATGACTAAACCTATAATATATATATTTTTCTTTTCTTACTTTATTTCAGAATGATAGAAACATAGAACCATGGATCCACTTATAAATTTGAAAAGACCTGCACATGTGAGCCATCATCTTAAGATGTTTCTTATCAGTTCCTCTAGAACATTTCCACAAACAAAGGATTTAGCTACTTCCTACTTCAGATATTCAACATACTCTCCTCAAAGCTGAAACACTGGGCCAGGTAAAGCTAGACACCTTCGTGAAGGAAAGGATGATGGCCCCTGGTAAAAGTCACACACAAGTCAAGTGATCCTCTACATAAATCAAATGCAAAGACCTTTAAGTCCCTCTATGAAGTTAAATTGGTAGTAAGTGGCAAAGAAACCATTTTGAAAACTGACAGGAATATTCTCCAGCACCTCGTAACTGCCTATGAGGCAGGTCGTAATGTGGATCTAAATCGCATTTTGTGTCATGAACTAATGCCAATTCCAATCTCCCTTGCCAACACAAACGGAAGTCTGAGAACAGGAAACAAAGCCATTCTAGCTGATGTGATGACCAAGGATGTAATTTGTGCACCTGATATATCAATTCCGCCTGCGTCAAGCCTTATAATAGATGGTCAAGCATTAGTTGTTGCACTTGGAAAGCCTGCAGGAGTTTTAAACTTTGGTCAACTGGCAGATGCATTTCTTAACCTTGATGTTTCTATGGGAAGAAGCTTTAAGAGGATTGATGTCACCTTTGATCGGTATATCGCAACTTCAATCAAGGCTGGAACACGGGATAAGCGCTTGAAACATGCTCATTTAGTAAGGAGAGTAATAGAAAATGGATCCGTGCCAATCCCCAACAAATTCACCGACTTTCTTGATAACTCAGAGAATAAAAAAGATTTGGCCTGTTTTCTCTCTAATCATTTGATCAACAATGCTCCTGAAGACAAAATATTTGTGGTTTCCGGTGGATTTCACAAGTAGATGACGTACGAACAAACAATCGTGATTTGTCTATTGAAGTATTGCAGCCAAACACAAAGAGGCGAACACGCGCATTTTACTTCACTGTCTTCATTCTGGAGCTGATAACATTGTTGTCTCAGCACGTGATGCAGATGTATTAGTGCAATTGGTAACGTTATTTCACAAGATTAGATGTACGAAATTGTGGTTGCGAGCAGGAACATAAAAAAAGGAAAAGAAAATACATTCCAGTACATGAAGTCAGGCAGAAGCTTTCATTTACGGATCCTGTCTTCGAAACTCTCATCCCATTCCACGCCATAACAGGATGCGACACAGTATCCTACATTGCTGGGATCAGTAAGAAGACAGCATGGAAAATATTTAACACTAATAATAATGATATACTAAATCTTGGTGTTGACGAATTGAAACAAGAAACAGCACACAAGGCAGAGAAGTTCATATGCAAGTTGTATGGTGTACCAGAGGCAAGCAGCTGTGATGGAGCCAGAGTAAAGCTGTTCAGCAAAGGAAAAACACCACAAGCACTCCCCCCCCCCTCACCTACCGATGCTCTACGGTTACATGTACAACAGGCCCACTATCAAGCCATGGTGTGGAGGCAGTCGGTCATGCCAAAACCTGTGTTACCAGCACCTACTATCTTGGGATGGAAAATGGTTGAAGGACAGCTCGTTCCAAAACTTCAATCACTGCCACCAATTCCACAACACTGTTACGACATTGTCACCTGTGGATGTTTGGGTGGTTGTATATCCGCTAAACGTTCCTGGAGGAAAGGCCAGCTTGTATGTACTGCAGCTTGCAAATGTGCAGATACTGGCACTAAGGAGTGCATGAATATCTGTGACTAGAAAAATCTTATACTACTTTTGTAGACAAAATAAGGTTGCATAAGGATAACGTGCGGATTTATCCTACACCGGTACTGTTAATATTTCAATATGGTCTTATGCTTTGAATAATATTATTATTTTGCATCTTTACTTTACCAATGTTCTTTACTTTTTTTCTGTATTAAAAACCTACTGTTACACTGTTTTATTCCTAGTTCAAAAGTATGGATACGAAACACTGCATGGATGCACGTAGCCGCCATTTTGTTTTTTAGCGATTTGGAACAAACAGCTTAAAATTTCAGATTAGAAAACATAATATTTGGATTCAGCATACCCAAAAACATAATGTTTGACACAAAGATAACGATTTTGTTTATGCTCCTTCAAAAGTTAATAGGAACTCATTTCGTATGACCGCCATTTTGTTTTTGAGCGATTTGGAGCACATAACTTAAAATTTCAGATTAGAAAACATAACATTTGGATTCAGCATACCCAAAAACATAATGTTTGACACCAAGATCATTATTTTGTTTCTGCTCCCTCAAAAGTTATTAGGAATTCATTTCATATGGCCGCCATTTTGTTTTTAAGCGATTTGGAGCAAATAGCTTAAAATTTCAGATTAGAAAACATAATATTTGGATTCAGCATACCCAAAAACATAATGTTTGACACAAAGATCATTATTTTGTTTCTGCTCCCTCAAAAGTTATTAGGAACTCATTCCGTATGGCCGCCATTTTGTTTTTAAGCGATTTGGAGCAAATAGCTTAAAATTTCAGATTAGAAAACATAATATTTGGATTCAGCATACCCAAAGACATAATGTTTGACACCAAGATCACTATTTTGTCTCTGCTCCTTCAAAAGTTAATAGGAACCAATTTTGTATGGCAGCCATTTTTTTTTTTTTTTTAGCGATTTGAAGCATATAACACCAAAATCGAGAGTGGCAAACAAAATATTTGTAATCAGCACATCAAATACATTCAGAAAATGTTGTTTGCCCGCTTTTCCTCAAAAATGCTTCCTACAGTCAGACTTCTCGAAAATTGTCCCAGTCTATACCGCGTTTGGTAGAACCTGTCCCTCTTCCCGCGCTAGGGAGCGCTCAACAGTTTCGGTGCCGATGAGAAACGAGGAAAAAATCGTCTGCTGGGCAGCGAGGAGCGAATGAAAGCCAGAAGAGAGGCGCTTACGTAGACGCTGTTGCGACGTTGCGTATTTTAATTGGCTGCCTGGCTTTGACTTTCCCCAGCACGGAAACTGTTGAGCGCTCCCTAGCGCGGGAAGAGGGACAGGTTCTACCAAACGTGGTATACTAGTGGCTTCTTTTGAATATCCATATGGTTGGTTTAAGTTTTTTATGGAGAAGTAGAGCAAAAATAGCGAACAGGAGTAGTGTAGTGAGCTACTTTTTGGTAAATGTAGTTGTAGCTGTACTGAAGCTACATCTTGGAAGAGTAGCTGTAGCGAAGCTACTTTTAAAATGTAGCGTTCTGATCACTGGTTAGCACATCAACAACGTTACCACATTTTCTAGTCTGTTACTCATCTTTTCAGGTACCATACCATCTCTGCCACCACAGTGCTAGGACTGAACTGATACCACTTTGAACTCGTACTCATACTGATATTGATGCTCGAAAATTGTCACAATTATAAATTGTTCAAAATATTGATTAATGTTAGTGGGTGTGTATTCAATTCCACTCTAATTATAAGCATCAATTCATCTCAGTTTTGCTTTAAAAAATTACATCAGAACATAAAAAATATCTGTTATGTAATCACAAAATACATTTTTTTTTCCACATAATATTGGTACAAAATGAATGAAAACTTTGAATTCTGCATCACTTCCAGGATAAGTGGACTCCTCAAAAGTGTCATTCAGCATTTTTGCAGACCTCATGAACAACCAACAGTATCGGCTAGTATCAGTGAATATAATCGAACTGATACTTTCTGATACTGATCCCGCTTGTAGCGACCTGCCCAGACACATTGGCATCAGTACTGCTTCAGCCCTAAAAAAATTTACGTCATCCTCTGACAGAAGGCAGAACTAAACTTAGATACCAGACAAGTGCATTCCACCTGGCACCCAATGGCTTCAAAAGATCCCAGACAGCAAAAGCTAAAAATCACAATGCACTGGGCAGAACAACACAACAGATGGCACAGCCCAGCACTCCAGTGTTAAAAAATAATAGAATTGATTTGTTGTTTTAAGTCCACTTTATGCACAGAAAGGCTAATCAGGAATGGACCTACAGTTTAAAGTGTGATCCAAACCTATGTGGCATGTGCCTCCACTGGGTATCAAACCCAGGACCCCTTGATTACAAGGTGACGACGTTACCGCTACGCCATCAGGGAGGCCCACCAAATGATAGAAACCAGAACCCCACCAGATGAGAGTAAACAGTGTAGTGATGCAATATTACCTTCGTTCCAGTTGCTACCAATAATGTAATGAGCAGAATGGATTTATATGTAAATACATATGTATGAAGTTTAAATCTGTTATATTTTTTATTACCTTTGCACATCACGGCATGTAGATTCGAAATATTCAGTTTCTATTTATCATATTTGTACAAGTATTAGGTTTGGCTCATATTTTACACATTTCAAAACATTTCTCAACATGTACTCCATATTGGCGCAATAACAACATATTAGTGGTTTCATGAAGGCACATAATAATATACAGGGTGTCTCAAAAGTAATAGCACAAACTGACACAGGAGAAAGTACACGATAATAGAAGAAAAAACTCAGTAAACAAGCCGTTTTCGAGATAATCGCGAATGTGTGATTACAAGCTGCCACTGACTTCAGTGATTGTAAACGTCGTCCTAGTTGGTAAAATGCTTTCGAACACAACCGGTTCATTTCGGAATTGGTCACAAGCATGTACAATTATCTGTACTGATTGTATCCATCCTGTTTGATTACAACGCCACCTCTCGGAAATACTCTGATTTGTAAAGAAAGAGCAAACCTCGGAATGTGCAAGGAGTAAAGCACTCGGTGTTTACAAAATGCAATCAGTGACGGTTTCTAACCACACATTCGCTCACATTATTAGCATTTTACCAACTAGGATGACATTTACAAGCAATGAGGTAAGTGGCAGTTTGTAACTACACATTTATAATTATCTCAAAAATGGCTTGTTTTGCGGACCCATGTTTACTGAGGCTTTTTTGCTTCTATTATCATGAACTTTCACCTGTGTCAGTTTGCGCTATTACTTATGAGACACCCTGTATATTA
The DNA here is from genome assembly GCF_977018435.1 of Lepisma saccharinum. NCBI lineage: Eukaryota > Metazoa > Arthropoda > Insecta > Zygentoma > Lepismatidae > Lepisma > Lepisma saccharinum. The sequence continues at coordinate 63,110,063 of NC_139241.1, read as the reverse complement.
TGATAATATCTAGACAACAGCGAAAGCAAACCACACGAAGATTTACGTGAATGTGTGAATGTTCTAGAACAGTGGGCACCGCGAAATGTTCCAATATTTTCACTGAAATGATATGATTGTTCCAAACATGTGCTTATTTAGTACGTTTTACACATAAAATTTTTCTGAATTTGAAATATGTGTTTTTTTCTAACTTAAGGCAAGCAACCTAACCACACTGAGCATTGCAAGTGTTAGATATGCCTACATTCTCACTTCGGCGCCGTAGGAAAATCTTGAAACACTAGGAGTGCGGTGAAAGGAAAAAGTTTGGGAACCCCTGTTCTAGAAGGAATTCTAAGCTGTAATTTTTCAGATTTTAGAATATCATAGCAGTTTTTCCAAAGGAAACGAAAATTCTAAAAAAGCTGCCCTGGCATTGGTCAAAGGTCCAGCCAAGCCTTAATAAATAATGATTGCTTGTATCGTGGTTGTATGAAATGTGTGGAAAGTATGTCAGCATAGAAGTGGCATAAATAAAAAATGCAATTATGTTATTCCGTAGCAAAAAAAAGTTGTCAAACTCACCATTGGCTTGTCGTAGAATGGGAACCCCTGCATAGACCGTAGAGCATTGGTAGCGCTGTTTATCTCTTTGAAAATAACAAAGGCCTGGCCTCTCATCTTCAGCGTCATCAATGCCACAATGTCCAGGATCTGGCCAAATTGGGAAAATATAGCATAGAGAGATTTCTTCAGTTCTGAAACAAAAGTGAAAAGGACATATATCATGGTAAATACACAAATTTCAAACAATAAGCTTCGGTCACTAGTTTAGTCCAGCATTACTTCATGTATTGAGTAACACTTTTGGTAATTACTTATTAGTAAATGTTTTAGTAGTCAAAATACAATTACGTTATCAAAGTTTAAGTAAAGGTTCTGTACAGATAGGCTAATCGGGACTGGATCTACAGCTTAAAGTAGGATCCAAACCACTGTGTGACTCCACCAGACATCAAACCTAGGACTGCCTGAATAAAAGGTCACAACATTAGCATTACACCATCAGGGTTGTCCCAACTGCATTAGGATTTCATAATATACTAGTAGGCCTAGTGAAAGGATAACCATAATACTTTTTGAAAGCAAAATTACGACATGTAATTCCCTATGTTGAGGTAGGTTTTACATATTAAAATGTTACAAAATTTTCAATGCAATTTAGTGGTATTCATTCTTTACATGCCCTTGCACACACTGAAATAACTAATAAAATGTGGTGCTGGGAACTTGAAAGCATAGTATTTTAGGAGGGGTAGGGTAGCGAGGGATCACAGTCATTAATGTTGCATACAAGCTCATGGCTGTAAATAGAGCACTTTTTGAGTTGCAATTTTTATGGTAATATGCATTTGTTGCGTACACTCTAATTCTGTAATATTGAACTTAAATCTTTATTAACACATTTACACTCAAGTGAAATCAATCAGCTTCAATATGGTAGTCTTTATATTTACAATAACATAAGCATCAGGAAATGAGCTTGTCATACAAATTTTTTACTCATGAAAGGTATTGGAAGACTTGGAAGAGCATACGGTAACCACTTGCGAACATTTTAACAATGCACAACGTAACCCCACCCCTCTCTTCCACTACATTGTATTTAAACTATAACTGATACAGCCAAGTGAAAAGTTCGAGCTTGATGGGAGCCACTGATCCAATACAAGTTACAAAAGCAAAGTATCCTCCTCTCGTAAGAAGTGTTACAAGAAATTTCTACTAGTTACCTGTATTTACTTTTATGACAATTTACTTACCATCCTTTTTAATCTTCTCATTTAAGTTGTTTATGTATATAGTGTGGTTAGGTCGAATATCAAGCATCTTAAGAAACCTGAAAGATAAGCAGACAATCAGTATTGTACGATGCCATATACACCACAGTATTAAAAAGTTAAGTCACCATATGCACAACTTTAGATGCATATTAGCTATGCATATAAACACACAAGGCTTCAATTTAACTAAAAATAAAATTAGAATCTAACTACAAGTCATCATAGATTTCCCCAAGTTATCATGGTTTAATTCCAAACTAATCATTTCACATCAAACACACATACTCTTCGTTAAATTTCAGTTCATGTCCACACACATACTTAATCCTCACAATGATTACTAGGACCCGGATTTTTGCCTATTTTATCCCTGTTCAGTAAAACATAGGCTTAATTTTTCAGTTCGTTTCATGTTATTTAGAGAATAAAGTATATGCAAGGAAGCATGTGTACTTCTCTCTCCTTCTCAAGGTCGCTGACCCTCACGCCAGGCATGAGAATGGTTTATTGCTGTCCCAGCCAGATGTGAGAATGGATCAGGTTGCAAGATTCTTTCATTCTCCACAAAATTCTGGCATTCCAAACATTTGGAAGTTTTGCACCAGTCTGGGCAAGTCGGACGTGCGCAAATCTTACATCACTGTTTGGTTGAGGTGGTTGAAAATAAATCGTGGGTTTGGGAGGAATTTTTCGTCTTTGGTGTGGCATACCTTGTTATGGAAGGTATGCATAGTCAGTGCTATTAACAATGTATTGACATGTGTCGTGTAGTGGACCTGAGTGCAATGAGGGAATTTATGGTGAAGAAAATAATTCCTTCCGAACAACTTCCAGAAGGAAAATAAAAAGTCATTGACTCAAAAAAATCAGGCGCTAGAGATGATGATATTTACAAGACACCCCCTGCTATTTTCACATATATTACGAGATGGTGCTGCGGTGGGATGCTGGATCCCATAGGCATAACTTGACAGGACAAGGTGCATACACAAACACATATTAAAATGTACAATGGTAGAAGAATTTTTTTTAAAAACCTTCTGGAACCTAATGTTCATGTTCTGCCCTCATTTCCAAAGTTTGGTTCCAAGTTACGCTAGTGCCGGAACCTAGAGGGGAAATTATGTTGATTTGATGAAATGGATGAGCGATAAATAATCAGCATGCACTTCATGATATTTGAACCCAGAATTTCAGATTGCGAAAATTGATGTATGGTGTCATGAAGATCATTATACTCTGCTACACCACGCAAATATCCATACCTCATACGGGATTCAAACCTAGTACTAGTAATATCGCAAGACACTAGTTTGCACGTGAAGAGCGCCTATTTGTAATATGACTATAACAGGCCTAGAAAAATACCTGAATGCGAAAGTAGTGAACACACTTTAAAATACTCAGAACAGAATAAATTGCACCGCATGTTTCCGAGATTATTCATCCAATTGTTTGTGGTAAAAGTAAAGAGCTCCCCTGTGCTTAGCACCATGCCATGAAGGCGTATAGGGGGTAACACCCCACACTTTCTTGATCTGGTCGTGAGTGGGGGTGATCAGCATCACGCCCCAGAGTGGCCCTACCCCCCCCCCCCCCCAGTGTTTCCCCCAGGTACCCATGTCATTTGACGCTGGGTGGGCACCGGGGCCGCTTCCAACGTTAGAAAAGTTCCTGGATTCGAACTGGCCGGGGATCAAACCCGGGACCTTTATCATGGTACTCAGATGCATTACCGACTGAGCCGCCGTAGCCACAATTGGTGCAAGATTAATTAAATTATTATCATATTACATCCCTATATTATTATCATTATTATTGCAAAAAAAAAGCATCTACACCTTCTTTTGTAGACATACTGAATGTCACATGGGGACCCTTTACCCACTGTACACCCTCGAGAATTACGTCGAATTTTCTTTGGTAACAATTTCATACATCGGAGACACATTTCTTCATTTTTACAGAAGAAACTACTTACGGAAATGAGTATCTCTAAGTTTTCCAACGTTAGTCGAGGTATTTTCTTTCATAGTGGTATCTATTTGACCGGGAAATCATGTCAGTGTTTCCAACCCACCCTTTTTTTAACTATGCTTGCCTAACCTAACCAAACTGAATGGTTCATGGGGATATCCGTCAGCTACCCGTGCATAATGTACAATTTGCACACATGACGAACTCAATAGTAGGTATTTTTCACTGAAGAAGGTTGGAAACACTGATATTTGAAAACAAAATAAGGGATATCGGTAAATATGCGATATCGCCCGAACGGATTTATTCAAATTTACAGGAGAAACTACTTACTGAAATCAGTTTCTGTAGCATTGTCGAAGTTCTTCGAGGTATTTTCTTTCGTGGAAACTGAAAACTTCACCATAGAATGCTGCAGAACAAGAAAAAATCACTTCTTATTTAAGGAACATGCATTTTCTGACAACATTATCCCGTTGTTTCCATTATGTACCTGCAGAAGGCGCGAGCGTCGTAAGTCACGCGGTCTACCCAGTGTTTCCAAACGTGCCTTTCTCTTACGAGAATTTTTTTTTTACTAAGCTTACCTAACCTTGCCGGAAATTGTCTGTGGGGCTATCGTGAATGGTTTTTGAGGCTATCCGTCAATGGTTCATGGGGCTATCCGTCAATGTTTTTTGGGAATATCGTGAATGTTTTTTTTGGGCTACCGTGAATGGTTTTTTGGGGCTATCCATCAATGGTTTGTGATGACATAATGAAAACGAAAGTAGGTATTTTTCGGTGAAGAAGGTTGAAACACTGCATACCCACTCCAAATCGACAAAACTCAAGCACGACGAGCGATGATCAATGACGAGTGTACACCATGTTGTCTGTTACCCAAGCGGAACAAGGAAAACAAATAATGACTCGTAATATGAAACGTTGACACTATTGTATGGAAAAAGGCATAACTTCACCTTAAATAATCTACCGCAATGCAGAATAGGTAAGTATCAATGCTAAAATTAAAGAAATAAACGAGTGAAAGGTGTTCGGGCGATATCGCATAATTACCGCGATATCATTCGCAAAGTAAGCAATATCGCACAGTTACGAGCATTCGGTAGTACTTAGAAAAATGTGTTATTTTAGTTGAAAAAGTGTTTCTTTTCGTGTAAAAAGCATAATGGCACCTTGAACTATGTTTGGCAATACACAATTGGTAAGTACGAACCATGCGAAACACAAAATATCAGATTTTAATGTGTCCCCGATCTATGAAACTGGTACCTTTTCTTTTAATCGACAGATTTCAATGTTTTACGTAATGTAAGTCGTTCCAGCTTTACGAAAGCACAAATAACGGAGATAATTGATGCCAAATAATAGCCCACGAAAGTTAAAACCTGCAATTTTAGAGTATCTTTCTCACCTCTTTTTGTTAGTAAAAACTGTTTGAATGTACACTAAAGTAGCGAAAGAACACGTCGAAAATAACTATCAGTACCAATCCTAAGCTAAGTACGTAAAATTATAGCTGCTCTTGTGTAAAGTCGTTTTGGGTGCTATATTCACTTGCACAAAGCCTTCGGGCTGTTCTGCTACACGGTGAAGTAACACGCTAAGGTAACAGACGTACTTTACTTCACAAGAACACATTTCCTAGAGCTAAAATCAACTTAAAACGTTCATGAACAACAAAATCTTCATAAGCCATGCAAAATATTTCACATTCTCCAGGGAATACAGAGGGTCAAGGGTACCCGCAGTACATTAATGTTTGTTCTTCGTAAGTTAAACAAGCGCTACTTGAACCACAGGCGACGAACGATTGACCTGGCAATCTTTAAAGAAACAAGTTATTAAACTTGTACATCAATTCGCGTTACATGTTTGTTGTTTCTTACTATTTTCTAGACTTATATAGCATAAGGAATTCAATTTAAAGTTTGATATTTTACTTTCTTCTTAGACAGTACATACTTACTTCCTACACAAAATTCGAAATTTTATACGAAATAATGCGTTCGACCGGCGTCGTTTGCGCTTTTCGCAATTTCTTCTAAACACACGGGCACCGCACGGGCACAGACTAAACACTAAAACATTTTCTCAAAGTGATAGTGATACTTTTCTTTCCATTCCTTGCAGAACTTCAACATATTTTATTTTACTCACAAGGTTTGTGCGTACTCACAGAAGGGTCTGTGGACGTAAATTGTTGTACATGCTTTAAAAATGAAATTGAAAGAATAAAGAAGAGATCAGATTATCAAAGCACAGTGGGAGCGATTAGGAGGGGAAGTTGCCCCGTGCTTTCCTCTAATAATGTTACGCCACCAAGAGAAAGTAAAATGTCATTGCCCACCTTCCCCTCAATTTTGCCACGCAATCGCCGCTGCTGTCCAGGTACCAATGTTTTCTTTTCTTTTAACACCTACTTTCTCTTTATAAAAAATCAAATTTTGCGAAAAAATGGCAAAGCAACGATGACTCCTGAAAATAATGTAACCTACCCACCTCCACTCCACTGTCACAAGACCATGAGAGAGAGCCTGCTGCTTATATGAAATTATTCATTATACATAACTATCATGTTACCATAAAAATAGTAAGACCCCTCCATCCACAAATAAAGAATTGGAAAAAAATGTAATAATAAACCTCTTTTGGAGGATGTTTGATTAATTTCTTTATTTTACTATCCATGATATTACCTGTAAGTTTATTGCTCCAGAAACACAGCCTTACATTCCTCCATATGGTCTATGGTATAGTATGTCAAGGTTAATCCAATCTTGAGCATCAGTAATTCTTTTTCAAGTTTATCTCAACATCGTTATTCATTCATTCATTAAATGGTCCACATTTAAATTTATAAGGTACTCAGACTCAATGGGCAACATCCGTGGTAAGTTATTGCATCAGGTGGTTAGAATTAAAGTTCCCCTACCCTGGAAGCCATTTGTAGCAACGGACTGCGGTGAAACTTGGTACAGAGGCAATGCAGACCATGGAGCTAAGAACGGGAAGGAGCAATCATCCTGCGATTTGTCTGAAGCCGGATCACGTGACAGAACCGGAGAAGTCAGACCAAAACATTTGAAAACGCCGTAAGAAAGCATGTAATTTTGTGTACATTTGAGTAAGATTTAGGAAGCAGTGGTGCCTGCTTAATGAACAGCTGTACTAACAGAAGTGACTGGAAACTTGAAGGAATAATAATCCATAAGCAAATAACGCTAGTTATAGTTTGTTTTGTAGTATTTAAGTGTAAAGTAAACCTCGAGTTTGCGTTTGTAGTTGGAGCCTACTTCCATGCTCCTTCCAGCCGCGTGCACTTGCAGCAGCCAATGCGATGTTCTTCTGTCTGTGAAGTCATTGGTTGAAGTAGATGCGGGTGGCCATCTTACTCAGACCATATGCTCTGCCCACTGGCTTCCAAACAAAAGGAAGGAGTGATGCAGAAAGAAAATGTCAATGAAAAAGGTCAAATGTTTGCCACCAGGTCAATAAGTGCAGTAATTCCATGGGTAACTAAGTAGAAACGTAGCTCAAGGTATGTACTTTCAGAGTAAGAAGGTTTTGTTAAACTAACTTCTTTTGTTCTTTTTTTTATTATTATTACCACCAAACAGGTAGTACTTTCTAGACATGCCTTGTATTTGACAGCATGAAATGTGTGTTGTTCCGTCTTTGGAACTTGGAACATGTACATTTACACTGGGAAAAGATGCACTACAGAGAAAAGATATGATACTTGTGCAAACAATTAAATGCTCTTACTGTATGACAAAGAAATAGTAACATATTATGTTTGGTGTAACTCTGACTCTGCGTATTGCCTACATCTCTACATTTGCATTTTTTAAACGCTTTAAGGACATACCATATGTATAACATTCCTATGGTTTGAAACCGTATTGAAATTTTCACTTACTGGAAATTCCTCAACTGTACTGGGTGTGTGTGTGTATGTATTTCCCTCCTACATATTCCACTAGGCATGAGGTAATATTACATCCATGCTGTTCAGGTCTAACATTCCTTAAGGTACAATATGTCGAGGGATGGCTTCTGTCTAAAGTTATCATCGTTTATAATGCTAAAATATGTTATACATAGGCATGCACATGGGGGGGAGGGGGCAATTGCCCTCCCAATCATGGGCATGTGCAGATTTTTTCCATGGAAGGACAAGCAAGGTATTTTTCCATGGGGTATATCACGCCGATAATGGTGTTGCCCCCTCAAAAAACACTACTTGAATTTGAAATTAATCGCATTAATATAAATTACTGTGACTGAAATCAAATTATACGTGTGAAATATATACTTTTAGGTTGACATTTGATTTCTAAGGGGGACGGCCATGTCCAGAGGAATCTTATTATCTGTTATTAAACACTACTCTTAAAGGGGCGCAACCACAAGGGGGAAATGGTCATTGCCCCTCCCCAAACTTACAGGGAAATCAATTCTAGGGGAGCAAACATTGAGGTAAAAAAAAGCAAGACTAGTAGAATCTAAGAGTAGCAGGACAAAATTATACTCAAGATGGAATTAGTTTACACATCTTTCTTCCAGACGGCCAAGAGTACCTGCAGTGGAGTATAAAGGGAAATTGCCTTCCCTCAATATCAAATTTTATTCTGATCGTGGTCGCCAGATCTATTTCATTATATATTCTATAAATTTCTTGATTATATCTTATTCTCCACCTTCCATTTTCATTCATAGGACTTAAAATCCTTCTCAATACTTTCCTTTTGAAGGAGTTGATGGTGTTTGCAGTTTGTTTATTTAGGGTCCAGGTTTCACTGCCATGCCATATTACTGGTCTCGTCATTACTTTATAGTGTTATTTTCCTTTTATAATGTATCTCTTTTGATTTTAAAATTGATATCAAGGAGTAATATACTTTATTGGCTTGATGGATTTTCTTCCTTATATGTTCCATTTCCTCCTTATTTTCTATAATCCAGGGCCCTAAATATTTAAATTGTGTGAGCAATTTTTGAGAATTACTTGTTAGTTCTTTTGGCTTCCTTTTTGTTATCACTGCTTTGGTTTTATCGGTGTTTATATGCAGGCCAACTTCCCTTGCATTCTTCTCTAATTCTTGGAATATTTCTATTGCTTCTTTTTGTGTTCGACTCATGATGTTCAGGTCGTCTGCATATCCTATTATTTGTACCATTTTGTGCTACAATGTTGTATTTGCATTTACTGGTATTTTCCTTATTACGTACTCCAATACCATGTTGAAGGGAATAGGTGCCAGCCCATGCCCTTGTTTTAGCCCTACTTTAACTGCAAAATCATCTGTTGTTTCATGCAATAATTTTATTTTGGCCTTTGTGTGTACCATCATCATTCTCGTAAGTCTTATGAGCTTTTGTGGTATTTTAAAGTGCGACATGATTTTGTAGATCTTATCATATGCTTTCTGAAAGTCAATAAATATTTGTGTTAAATCTAGGTTATTCTCCCAGAAGGTTTCCATTATTTGTCTAACTGTATATACCTGGTCTATTGTACTTCCTCCTTTCCTGAAACCTCCTTGGTATTCTCCCAGTATATTCTCTATAAGTGGGTTTAGTTTGTCTTTTAGCAGACAAGTAAATATCGTGTACACTGTACACAGTCAAGATATTCCTCTATAGTTGTTACATTCCACAGTTTACTCTTTTTTTGTGTATGGGTACTATCCAGCTGCTGTTCCATTCCTCTGGCATATATTCTTCTTCCCATATCTTTACTATGAGTTTATGTAGACTTGTTGCAAGTTCCTCTCCTCCTTGCTTTATTACTTCATTTGTTATTCTATCCACACCTGGGGCTTTCCCATTTTTTAGCCCCCTTATAACTTCTTTAGTTTCTTCTAGTGTAGGTGTCTCTATATTGATGTTGATATTTTCCTTACTCTCATAGTCTATATCTACGTCTCTATCATCTTCTTTGCCTTTATTGTCCACTTTTCCTTTTTCGTTCCAACATTTCCTCAAAATATTCCTTCTATACTTCCAACTAATTTGCCCTCTTTATCTAGTATTAGGTTGGTATTTGGTTTATATCCTTCCTTAATATTTTTAATTTCCTTATATGCTGTTCTGATTATTTTCTTCCCAGTCTTTTTGTATTTGTATTATCTTCTCACTCAAGTATTCTCTCTTTTTGTTCCGGCATATTTTATCTGCTCTTCTTGCTTCATCATATTCTGATTTCCTCTGTCCAGTTAGTCTACAAATGTACTGTTTATACTTTTCGTTCCTATTTTTAATTGCTTGTTGGCATTGTTCATCGAACCATGGGTTTCTGTTTTCTATTGGTCTTTCTCCCAGTATTTCTGTTGCTGCTTCTTGGATACTGTTTCTTATGTTTTTCCAATTTTCTTCAATCTCTTCTGTCACACTATCCTTTCCTTGTTCATTTTTCCCCAATTTTTCTGTTATTTTCCATTTTAGTTCTTGATTTATTTGATCTTCTTTTAATTTTCGTAAATTTAGTTTTATGTCTTTCTGCTTTTGAGATTTACTGTTCTTCCTTATCTTTGCTCTAAATTTTGTTTTAACTAGGAAATGATCCATCTAGCAACTAGCTCCTCTGTATGCCCTTACATCCATTGTACTGGATGTAGCTATCTTTTCTATCAATACATGATCTATTTGGTTAACAGTCCTCTTGTCTGGTGACATCCATGTCCCCAAATGTATGTTTTTATGTGGGAAACATGTTGATACAATTGTCATGTTTTTGCTGGTTGCAAAATCTATTAGACGGTCTCCATTATCATTTCATTCTTCATGTATGCTCCATTTGCCTATTGTTGCTCCGTACATTTCCTCTTTTCCAATTTTTGCATTGGCATCACCTATGATCATTTTGATATCACTTGATGGTATTCTCTCCCATTCTTGGTAGAAGGATTCTTTTATTTGCTCATTCTTCTCATCTGTTGGTGCATGAACGTTAATTATACATATGTTGAAGAAAGTTGTTTTTAGTGTTAATACACATATTCTATTATTTACCGGTTCAAAACCTAATATTATCTGTTTTATTTTTTTTTGCTTACTATATTTGCTACTCCTCAATCTTTTTGATCTTTTTGTCTTCCACTACTGAAGATTGTGTGGTTTTTTGTATCCCATATTTGATTGTCTTTCCATCTTGTTTCTTGTATTGCGATCACATCTAATTTATATTCCATTATCTGCATCACCATTGCTGCCAGTGCTCCCGCTCTCAATAGTGATCTAACATTCCATGTGCCCATACCATAATCCATTTTCCTTTGCTAGTCATCGTCTTTGTTTGGACTTACTATTCCGAGGCTCGATGATTGGTCTCTGAACAAGATAATTTTTACGGTGCGGGGGGCTTGGCCCTGCGACTAAGACCGAACCTGGAGGACCAGGGGACTTGATTTTGGAGACCAGACACCTAGGAGATTGCCTTCACCATGGCTTAAGAGATTCTCCTTCCCTCGCAGTAGGCATCCACACTGTACCTTGGGCACCGCCGTTTTTCTACTCGAGATTTCCACCCAGATGTGAATCCTGCTGCCGATTCACACCATCCTGACAGGTTTGGTCAAGGTTTCCCTTGTACCTGCCAGGACCCCCTTCTCTAGTCAGTTCGCTGACCAGTCCAACAGGGTCCACCAGCTTGAAGATGAGAGTGGAGTTGGAGTGGAGATGCTACGTGCTCCCTCTTGTAGGGAAGCATATATTCGCTTCACTCTCCCTTGGACCCCCTGCTTTTTTACAGTCTTGTCAATTTCAGAGACGTAGGTAGGTAGCAGCAGGAATTGACCCAGGGCACCGAACGATCTAAATGAAAAAAACTTGTGAAAGAGAATGCCATGACGCCCCATGAATTTTTTGTGCCATACTAAATCAATATTGTTTTCAGTTTGCAAAAATTTGGATCTAAAAATTTTCTTGCTCGCTTCGATCACAATTTTATTCTTTTCTATAATGCATTGTAAATTACCAGAGAGAGAAGGTATAACTAATAAGTACTTCAGACTCTTGTTGCTAAACAATTTTGTCTTAAATGTATGGACATAATTGTTTGGAGGAAAAGGAGCATGGCACATTTCAAGACACAATTTATTTATTAGTTATGGTGCCTGTATGTTGCTGCATTATATGGACACACACACACACATATACCCATCAATGCAATGAAACTAAACAGCAAAAAAAAATGAGGTTTTTCTTTCCCAACTTAACTTTCTAGGCTTTTATACCCCCCCCCCCCAAAAAAAAAGAGGGTCTGCGCATGCCTATGATGTTATATAATAAGAGTGCTGTAGGGAGAGCATTTTTCTCAAGAGCCAAATAATTCGCACAGATGACACTAGATAACGTCCAAAATTGAAAGCTTCTTCATTCAAGCGAATAACGATCAATCAAAACGAACATGCTCAAATTCCCAGTAGTGCACGTATAAGCATACTTTTTCTGTGGTAGCAGGTGCTCAAATATGGATCATGAAGTGAAAGACACAAGGAAATGGAAACTTAAGTAAACATAGTCATTATCTCGTTGTTAATATGTAGTTTAGTATCTCCTACCAATAGTGATACATAAAAAGGTAAACATGATTGAGCTGAAACTGCCAGGATAGATACTTTACATGTGTGTGTCTACAATTATTGTCATATTAAAATGATATTCCATTGTGGGGTAGGAGATTCGAATGAGTATGAGTGAGTGAAAGAAGTCCCATGCAGTACTCTAGTATGTAACATTTCTTGTAGTCAGGGCTCGAAGTGAAGGGGAATGCAGTGGGGATGGTATCCCCCCGCTAGAAAAATTTTTGTTAAGCATCCTTCCAGCTGTCTCATTGTCACCATGTTAAATCATAGGTGCATCCCCCAGCTAACCCTAAGGATCGACCAAACATTCCCAGTTAACATTTTCCACTTCCGGCACTGGCCATAATTATTCATACATATTACTTTAAAACGGATCTCCTCTACGATGTCCTGGCTATATGTGGAACAAGTAAACAAAAACAAGTATCTGCACAAGTAGTGATGCAATACGACTCAGCTCCACCAATCAACACGTGAGAAGGAACGTGATTGCATGGAGGGAGTGGGAGGGAAAGTGACTGTAGTTTGCAACAGTGTGTATTGCTTCACTCTGCCCACTTGTTCCCTATTCTCTGCTGCTATGCACGGGCTTGTTGAAGAGATAGCCGGGACAGGGTGTAGTCTACTTTTGTAGCCTTCGAGCCAAGCTTCAGGTGAAAAGCATGGATGACATGATTGTCAATTCTTTCAGTTGCAGCTCCTTGCAACTGCTACTCAACTCTGCATCCAACAAATGCTATAAACACGTCCAACCTAGAACCTTTGCTTTGCTCCATTGTTCAGCATTCCTGAAGTCACCATTCAATTAATGAACCACAAGCATAAGACAACCCAGAATATCACTGGATATAAAATATTTATTGTTAATTTTGTACATGTCAATGGCATGAAGGCATTTATAAGGAAAACTCTAATATACATAAGCTGACAGATCTATATATAACTCTTTAAATGAAATAGAACTCAAGACAACTAGAACCCAAAAGTTCTGCTACTCTCATACAGAAATATTTATATAGATATTTATATATATGTACACGCACTACATGAACTGAAACTAATCTGTTAATCAACATTTCATACTCTTAACATATACATATTATTTTGGTGTGGAACAGTCTCTACTCTGGGAAAAAAATGAAATGTTGGTCAAAAGAGAAACATCCTGTACAAAACAGTTCTTTGATTCAGGAAAACCTTCCGCTACACTGCTACGACTAACCCAAGCTGCTTCATGCCCATTTCTTCCCTTGCATCTCCTCCTGTGATAACATTCCGCAGCCTTGGATAAACACAGTCTAATGTCAACTGCCTGCTTTACTTAAAGCTCTGGATTGATATCTTGGAGAAAAAAATATCACACGAGAGAAAGCAGTGATGCTGCCTTTCAGGTAAGTATAATACAGTACATATGGTCGATCTATTTACAAATGCAACACTCACATTTATATAGTCCTGTGTGTGTGTGTTTATACATTCCATAACATATACATATATATAGAATTTGATATTAAAACATGAACATTTTTAGTTAGAAAAACCATATTTAGTCAAATGCAACTTTTGCGTAATTTTTTTAAACTGCAAATTTGTAACTTGGATGACAATTTCATTGTGCTCAAATCGAAAATAAATGCCTAATAACAGAACACATGTTCTAATTTATGTCAAGTAGCATTTGCCTTGTATGCACTTACCATGCAAATGTGAGGACAGAGTTAGCATAGCATTCTACACAATCAAATAATTGACATAAGGTAAAGACTATGGGCATCTAAAGTGGAAGCGGGCAAGGAAAAATAAATATTAGTGTAAAATGACATACCGTAGTTCTTCGAATCTAAGGCGCACCTGAATTCTCGCCTCATTTTCTCAGGAAAAAAAAAATCGAATTTCAGGTCCAGGAATATGCACAAAGATGTTCATATTTTAACCTTTTGCGGTGTTTATTTAAACATTTATAGGGTACATGTTTATTTGTTTACAAATACCTATATGGTACTTTACCTTGCAACATTGGTAACTTCTGTTTTTACAATTTTTTGTAATAACTTTACGTTTAAATGCTGCATCGTATGAGTGACACTTTTGCTTCTCCATATTCATTCTCTTACCGGTACCTTACTACAAGTGTGTCCCGTCAATGAAACCTGACTACCGGTATGTACAGGAAAACATTCTATTTCCCGTGCTTTCCCGATTACAAAACTGATAACAATTGAATTACTATTTGTTGTAAAATGTTCATTGTTGTCCTAACACAGCAAATTTAAAGGGGAAAAATTTCGTTGAGTATTTTCTTATCAGGAAAACAAAATGTTGATTGTTGTATTGCAGCTACCTGTAATATTAAGGAAAGTTAAGAAAAAAATATCTACTCTTCGTAACTACCGGTATTAGAGACTGCAGTAAGATTCTATGTTGCATGAAATATGTATATTGTAGTATATACACATCAAATCGAAGATGCCATCGAATCTAAGGCGCACCTGAATTTTGGATATCTAAAATCTGACAAAAACCTGCACCTTAGATTCGAAGAACTATGGTAAATTTTACATACAATTTCATTTGTCAGCAATTTGTGTTAATTATTATAAGGGACTGATAATTACAGGGATCTCCTGCAGGAATGCGAAAACTTAAAATTGAAGTAATGATTTTTCAGGATACAAGCGGTTTCCTCATCCTGGAAAATCCCACAAATGTCCATCTTACTTACACCTAGTGCTGGGAAACACATTTTTATTCACTACTTCATATTATGAACAGTGCATTTCTTGTTTTTACAGCAGAGCTTGTTATTTGCTGATTCAGATCCAAAATAGCTAAATGTTTATTTGTGATAAAACACACTATCTCACAGTTGTCAGATCTTCCTGCTTTTATCAGTTTTTATTTTCGTTACATACAAACAAATGAGAAGTGTTTGAAATGTTACCGGAGGTAAAAAAAAAAAACAATGTGCTGTTTATAATACGAAACAGTTATTAACATGATTCACAATGGGCACCAGCTACCCTAATGCTTGGTATGAGCACTCATTACATATCTTGCACCGTTACTAAAATCTCTCATAATATACACCTGTCAATAACTTCTAGAGCTCTCGAGTTTGCAATTGCTTCAGTGCACACAATGTAATTTATTATTTCCATATGGAAATCATAGAATTACTTTAAAAGCTGCATTGGAATAAACATGGTTCAGACATGAAAATAAATATAGAGATACAAACACGCATACGAGGGTTGGGGCATAAGTCATGAAAACTTCTTTTCTTTTTCGTGCAACCAGCACGAAAATCAGAAACATACAAATGGAAGAGGGCAGAGTTTGGTACTGTGGAATGTATGAACAATGCAGGTCATGTGTACCAGGTGTGGGATGGGGAAGCGAGGAAACGCCCTTAAAGATAGCATCGTGCGTGCAACATGTGTTTACAAGTTTGAATGCATACATTAGCATTACAGGCATAAAAGAGGTGTATACTATGGTAGGAAACTATTCCTCACAGTTTTTACCAGTTCCCTGTGACATTCTCTCACATTTCTCCTCCGAAGAATGGCTATACAAGAATGAACAATGAATTACCACTGCACTCTGTACGATAAACCAATAACTGCTCATCGTACTGCTATCTAGATATGTATCCACAAACTACAGGTGCCATGTCTCCACGACATACAATCATATTGTGGTATCACCGTCTTAACTTGGAGAAATATAGTTGCCATTACTTATGCCCCAGCCCACATATATAAATGCCTTGAACATAGCTAGCACACACAAATAAAACCTTCCAAAGAAATGCACAACGATGACAACAGAAGCACACCCAAAATACAATCAGTAAAGCTGAAATTAGGAATAATTAATTCTTAAGGCACGTTTCAAATATGTCCTTCATTGCTGTAACACCACCAGATTTACAACTAATTGCTCAAATGAATTTGCAGTGTGTACAGTGAAACCCTGACTTTACATTTTTATAATGCAGGGAAAATGTAAAATCTGGATTTACATTTTTATAATGTAAAAACTAGGATTGTAAAACCAAGGTTCCGATTTTACATTTTACAGGGGATGAAGATGATGAAACAAAATGGAAAATTTTATAACATTGGACTAGATTTGCAAAAAAAATGCTGACTTTTTTAAATGGGTTCTTTTTTTAAAAAAATTACTAACTTGTTTTTTGCCTTACATGTGTATGTGTGAGTGTTTAGAAAGACTCAGGAAATCCTGGAACGTCAATGGGGACAGAAAGATTTTACCCATTCGGGAATTCAAAAAGTTAAGAGATATCTTGTTAAGATATGGAAGAAAGAGAGAAACTAATGAAACTGCTTTGGAGGGTATATTAGGACCACACGTTTGTTGTAGCAAGTTTAGAACATATCTGTATGAACCTAGTGGTTGTTAGCGTTTGGATTACATCAACAGGTGTGTTGTAAGAACCAGTGGCGTTTTCTAAAAATTTGACCTGGTTTACAGCAACAATTCTTATTTATTGTATATATTTATTAGATATAATATAAATAAGAACGAACCAATGCAGCCATGCAAGTAAACAAAAATGTTAAGTTCGACAATTTCAAATATTACAGCAATTTCTATATATACAGTCAACTCTTGATACAACAACCTTTCACAGTTCCCAGGAAAAGGGTCATTATTTCAAAGGGGTCGTTATTGGAATTTGCACCAATTTTCAGCTTAAACAGAGCTCAAATGGACACAAAGATTCCTAGGAGATGGTTTTGCTTATCAGAAGGCGCAAAACATGAAGTTGTTTTAACTCTTGTTTTTCTTTTGGAGATCGAATTTCATTATCTTCAAATCAAAACAGCTTAGCGAGATTCAAAACAATGACTTTTTGCCTTGCCGCAAGCAACAGCTTTGCAGACGCTAGACAAAACACTGGCGCCAACTGCAGCGTTAAAACAAGGAGACCGGCTGGAAGTTTGAGCAACAGGTGGTCGAAGAGAAAATCCTCAGCATTTTAAGATAACGCAACTGTCGAAGACGGAACTTCTATCAGCAGTGTGAAGAAGAAAGAAATGACCCTTGCTATACGGTTTACTATGCAACAGACAATAATACGGGCAATATTTCCTATGCAGTAAATAGCATTAAAAAAAATAGGACCTGAATTCTGCAATTATTACATTGCCTCTCTGACATTACCGTGCACACCAGTGGCAAAGAATGATCTGGAAAGGGGGAAGGGTTGCTTATTATGGATTTTGTTTGTTTTCAAGAATGTATCCAGAACTGGTTGCCCCATTTTAAAAGTCAAAGGAAAGGAAGAGGGATCCACTTCCACTCT